>NW_026138070.1:1304407-2608814 GCF_025592945.1 Manacus candei
ACACTGGGACACTGGCATGAAACGGAAAGCAGGGAATAGGTTGTACCTGGCCAGAAAGAAGACTCAGCAGGTACCATCTGCCATGGGGGTGCTGTACCAGCCCTCCCTGCCCCTCCTGGCAGCCCAAACAGCTGGACTGGGCTCACACAGAGGGGGTTCTGAGTAAAAAAGGAGTTTGCACCAACACTGGGCCTGCTTGTCCTGCTATCTGCTGTGATCAAAGCATGGCAACAGCTGCACATCTCAGCTCCCTGGCAATGAACCCTGCAGTGGATCTGCTGGGTCCTCACCCCACAGCTCCAGGGAGAGTGGATTTAAAGAGGAAAAAGGCAGCGAACACCCAAGCTGTGTTTAGCCACACTCTGCATCCTCCTAACCTGCAATCTCTTAAGTGCCACTTACTCAATTAATCCGAGCTCTTCTACTTTAAAACCAAAGCTGTAACATATTTAAACAGCTCAGAAACCCTCCCCACCAAGCCCTGCTCACTATCTGATCCACCAGCAGTGACTATGCATTAACTAAGAGAGCCCATGGTTTGATTAACACTTCCACTGCCACTTTGCTGCTGCTGCTGCTCATTTCTGCTGAAATTCTGCTAGAGCTGAAGTTTCTCAGCTTTTTTTAGTAGGGTGGATCTCATCTCAGCGGGGACTGTCTTTTGGAGCAGCTCCTAGAACATCCTTGCAGCAGCTATAGTAACTATTTTTATAGGCAAGTTTTATTAGGAAAGTATTTTAAATGGCCTTTGAATGCAATTTAGCAGCTGGAAATAAGGCAGTGTGCCAGCATCATGTGAGCAGACAATCCGTGGAGCACCAACAAGTGCTACCAGAGATCCTCAGTGCTCCCCAGGCTGTGCATGAAAACCCAGGACAGAACCCACTGTGCAACGAGCCAGAAGGTGCCCTGAAACCACAAATGCCTGGAAGGCTGAGCTGTGCTCTTCCTGGGTCTCTCCTTAGAAAAGGCCCTACTTTCAGAGACCTAAAGGACATATTTAGAGCTAAAATAGGTCTGGAAAGGGTGGATTTATTACTCAGTGGATGTCAGCTCACCATAAATAGTGTAAGGACATGAGCAGCTCCCCTGGCATTCCTGGGGCCACTGCTGAGAGTGGGAAAGGAGAGTGAGTTCAATACTGAAGGGCTTGGTCCTGAACAAATGATCCAGGGTATAAAACTAAGTGGCCCAAACACACGGGGCCTGACACATTCATCTGCTGCCCCAGGAAGCAGGAAAAGCTCTGGATTTGGGAAGTGCTGAGCAGACACGAGGCCCTGTGGCTCAGCCAGGAACCAGATTGGCATCACTGGGAGCAATCAGATGACTGAGGAAGTAAAAACAAAGCTGGAAATAGCTGAAGACCCAGTTCTAATCTCAAGCCATGCTGGCACAGTCGTGTGTGGAGTTACTGTGGTTTCAGCTCCTGCAAATAAGAGTGGAAACTGGCCTCCAGAACGAGAACACACTGAGGGAAAAGGCAGCTTTGCTTTTAGACATGACTCCAGTTGTTCAGTCTGAGAGTCAATTAAGTTTTGCTTTCTCGACATCTCCTTCCCAATAAAGGCTCAGTTTGTGTGCTAGGCATTTTTTTTTTTAAATAAAATAAAACAAAATCATACATTTGGCAGGACCTGGACATTCCTGCTACTAAATTGTTCTGTACTTTATGCAAAATTTCAGGGTATTAGAGAGAAGGGGAGTAGCCCCTTTGACCAGTGTCCAACTGTTTAGAACTGTTAAAGGGGAGGGTTTGCCCGTGTGTACATGTGGGATGGAACACAGCCATCCTACCACAAAATGTTCCCAAAGCAAACATCCAAAACCTGGCTGCTGGCAAGGGACACCAGCAGCCTCTGCTGAAACCAGTCATTCACACAATGCCAAACCAACAGATCCCCACTGGTGACAAGCAGGTTATTTTCTTCCCTTCTGAGAAAGGGCCATTGCAAGGGACAGGAAACAGGGACTGGTGAAGCAGAGAGTGGGCTCAGGGGCTTCATCTGCAGGGAGAAGGAAGGTGGGTTACTGCAGATGTGCAGAAAAGGGACCATGAGCATAGTAAAGGTCACACCTGTAGGGACCACCTGAACCAGAGGGTACAGACCTGCTAAGTCAAGACTGGCTAAGCAAGAGAATCATTGGTTTGGGTTGGAAGGGACCTTAAAGCTCATCCAGTGGCTTCTAGAGAGTCCACTTTGTTTCAGACAGTGCTGAGAGATCAAAACTTTCTCCAGCCCTGTGCCAGCCTCCGTGCAGTGCCAGCTCTCCCCTGTGGCACAAAGCAAGGTTGTGGCCACGTCCTTCCCCTGGAAGCCACAGTCCCACTCCAGCCTCCTTCCCCTCTTGCCCTGCTGCTCTCCCACCCCAGGGCTGTGCCACTGCCAACCAACCAACAAATAACCCATTTCACCACCATGTTTCCCTCCCTCCCTCGTGTTAACACCTCCCCACCAGCTGAGTGATCCCTGCACGCCCCAAACTCCTGTTTTTGTTCTGCTTCTGCTTTGACACCTTGTTGGAGGAGCTGTGTTGATGGGTTGCAGGTGCCCCTGGCTATGGAACCGGCCAACAACCCACTCACAAATTTGCTCCACTTGTTAATATTAAAATCATATGGCCAATGCCTCCCTAAATTGGTTCAGGCTTGAGGTACTGCTGCTTCACAGTAGGAAGGGTGTTACAACAAGGCTTTCTGCAGGCCCTGCTATTTATGGTAAACACTCCACACTGTTGAAATAACATAAAATTTTGAGATAAACCCATTCTAGCAAAGGAAATGTTCAAGTGCCACCGACTCTGCTTTACAGCTCCACACCAAATTGTGCTGCAGCTGCCTCAGAGGGTCCCTGATTTAACACAGGGCTGAGCTCCACACATGCTGTGCTTGTGAGTACAGAGAACACAAGGAGATTCCTTTATTTTCTAGCTTTGTCTGGTTACAAAGTTGTCCTGACATTGTCTGGACAACTGATGTTTGTGGCACTGTGAGCTCTGTGGATCTGAGACTGCAAAGAGTGGTGGACATTTTACAAGGTAAAGATCACTGTAGGTCCTGAAGATTCTCTGCTTACCAAGCCTGAGAGGGCAGATGAGAATATCTGCTGGTGCTCCTTCGTTAATTAAGTAGAAGAGAGAGAAAAACTATTTAAACTCTAAGCTTGGGCTGATTTTTTATGTGGATTGTCTAAAGAAAGGGTGAAGCTGGTTTTTACCTTCCCACACAACTTATTTCATTCAGAATTTGATTACAGGTGCTAATATGATCCCTTGGGAGTTCATCCACCATCAGAATAAAATCAAAGACAACATATTATCCCAAATATTCCTGATGTGCATGTCCTCCTTACACACTTCGTTGTCTGCAAAATATTTTAGCAGGTGGACTGGTGGTGATGTCTGCAGCAATTTGAACCCAGAACTTTACAGATATTTCAAGAGATAAGCACCAAGCTGGGCTTTGTTCCCCTGCAGTGACACAGAGGGCTGGAGTTGTTGTAGAGACTCACTTGCCAGAGACCCAGGCAGGAAACATGGTCCCTGCATGAGCCAGAGCATCCAGCCAGACCTGAGGAATTTGCCTGTTTTCTGCCAACTCCTCGCATGGAACAGAAACACAAAGTAGCCTGAAACATGTCTTGGCACAGCCCTACCAAGGAGCCCTTGCCAGCCAAGGCTGTTTCCTTCCTTTAAAAAGTGACCACCCTGGTTTTTTATCATTAAAATATGTATCTTTGGTACACAGACTGATCTGCAGGTTCTTGGCCATCCCAGTTGTGCTCATATGGTGGGTGAAGCAAATAAAAACTGTGGAATTACCCCTGTTTTCAGACACCAGCAATCCCAAGGAGCCAGGTCCAGGCAAATAACCTGTGCAAAAGTGCTCAGCTGGCCAGAGAACATTTCTGACCTGCCATGACTCCTGGAAATCCAACTGGAGTCATTTTATGGTTGTGAGTGTCAGTGAAAGATATCAAAGTCTGCAAGTTTCCTGGAAATCCTATTTATGTCTCAAAATCAAGAAAAGCTAGGAAGGAGTGTGTGATTCTGTGACCAACTTTAAAAAGAGAAGTTTACATGCCACCTTTATATGTTTATTAAATTAATTCCAAGGAATGAGTGACACTGCCTGTTCCAGGATATCCTGTTAATCCTTCACAGGAAAACCTGTGGCTTCTCTCCACAGGTACAGTCTGCAAAGACTGAGATTCCTTCTTTTATCCATTCAGTTTGGGAGCACATGCATTCCAGGGTTCTGAATTTACTCTTTGCTATAACCAGAGCTGGGGGTCTCATTTAGGATGAATTCAGACCTGGATTCAGACAGTTATTTGAACTTCAGATGCCAGACAGAAGAGCAAAGGGGGAGTTTGAGGAGCTGTGCAGACACAGAATCATTATCAGAACAAATCAGCCCAATGCTGAGAGCTGCTACCAATGTCCTAAAACAATTGTGTGCATCTTCCAGGGGGGTTTTCCCAGAATTAGTGCATGCTCTGGCCTCCAGAAGGCCACCCCAGAAGTTGCTGGTTTACGGTAGTTGAAGTGGGATTAGCCTTCATGAAAGACTCAGGAATACTTTTTCTCAGTGAAAGTTTACAATAATATTTTAAAGACTCTCAACCAACACCCACACTTAAGCTTTGAAAACAGATAATGCATTTTTAATGGGGTTGCACATCTGACAAGGAATTTGACTAATTCCTCTGATAGCAGACAGCTTCCTCCCCATAATTCATCTCAAAAGGATCAAGAATCAAAACAGTCCCTGCCATCCTTGGAATGGCCCCTCCGCCCAGGCCGCCTGGAAAGGCTCAGCTCAGCTCCAGCATTCAGTGGCAGGAGAACAGAGCACAGATACCTGACCCCCCCGGGCTGTCCCACCAAAACAGGGGCTGGAGTCAGGGAGGGGAACAGGGAAAAGCCTCCAGGACAGGGGCTGCTCACACTGAGCCCATTGTTTCCCCACCAGTGGTTCAGCTCTCCCAGTGTCAGTGGAGCCACCAAGATCCTCAAAGGTGCTCAAATCACATCATGTCTTTGTTCTGCTGAACTAACAACTGGCAGTTGCCTGAATTTGAGGGGTTTTAAAAGGGAAAGCAGGAGAGCTTCCTTTAGCTTTCTTATTATTTGCCCTAATGAGGATTTCCCCCTCATAACTGGGGGTTCTGCCATACACTAAAGCCCTTCTCCAGAGGAGGAGACAGGTCAGTGCTGCCCACAATCACATGGCTGTGCCTTTTGCACCACTCACAGCATAATCCCTTGTAGATGCTCCACAGCACAAAACCCAGCAAGGTCTGTCAAGGCATTTTTAGCATTTGTTCTGTTAAAAAACAAGAAAAAAACCCTGAGGTATTAGGGTGCACTAATCTTTAGAAAGGTTAATTTATTCATAGGGATTTTGACAGAGATGTATGGCTAGGCTGGAGTCCCAGGCACTTCTTCCCAAGGGGAACTGCTAGTGCAGAGCCTGCTTTCCTGACACGAGGAGAGAGAGGCTTCAAAACAGACCCAAACTGCATTAAGTGGGGCTCCCAAGCATTCAGGGCACTTGCTCCAAACTCAGCTGCCTGTTGATGCAGCAGAGAGGAGCAAACAGAGCTCACTGCCAACCCAGCTCAGAGTGGTATGAGCTGGTGTCAGCATGGGATGGACAGCACACGGTGCTGCCTTGGTGAAAAGCAGATCTTCTCTCACCCATGTCCCTGTGGGCTGTTCACACCCTGCCTGGTTCTCCACAATAATGTTTTGGATTTCTAGACAACACCCTGGGGACTTGTTCCCAGGCTGGTGTTTAGCAAAACCAAATGGAATCTATTTTTCTGGGTATTTTGGAATCCCTTTTTCAAAATACCAGAAAATAAATCCACGGCTGCTTCAATGGGAGAAATCTGCTAAAATAAACTGTATCCTTGAAATAAACACATTAGAAAGGAAGGGGGGCATGATTTTAAGATATCTGATCATGTCCTGTTTTTTCCACTGGGAACAGAGTCTACTCCATAACTGCACAAAGATTAGAATCTCTTTACCCTTCTAAACTCAGGCAGAGAGGATGTGGCCTCTGGGACCTGTCAGGACACTGCAGGAACCCAGCCTAGTAACTGATTTGGTTGCTTCTTTTTAATTTGCTTGGGTTCTGTGCAATTAAAACTAAAGTTTCCACGGGCTGTGGAAGGACAGAGCTAATTTGTGACTGCCCTCCCCTTCCTGCAGCAATTCTTCACTGTCAGGAACACCTGAGCTGTTCCTTTCAAGCCCTTGACCCACAAAGCAACTTAATCCTGCTGGTGGGTGGGTGAACCACATCCCAGGGTGTGCAGTAAGGAGGCACCAGCACGGCCAGGAAAACGAGCCTTTCCCTCTATTCCCTCAGCAGGTTGGAACAGAGGATCTCCAGAGATCCATTCCAACCAGTGCTCTGTAATTCCACCATTTCTTTTAGGGGAGTCTCTGGACACACAGAATGCCTCCCCACACAGAGCCAAGCACACCTGGGAGTTCTCCGTATTTTTCTTGTGCTGCAGCAAAGCAACCACTTTTTCCCACAAAAAAAGAGAGTTTTGCCTGAGCTGCACAAGGATCCCAAACCACCAGAGCCCAAACCACACCAGAATGAAGAGCTGACCCTAGAGAACCACCTCCTCCTCTCACAGCCATCCCCACACAGCCTTGGTTTTCCAGCAGTATCTTAATTCCACTCCAAACATTTCCCAACATCTCCCCCAGTGCTAAAATCAGAAATGGCTCCTCTGCAGCTCCCCTGGGTTGCTCTCCTTGTCTCCACCTGCACTGTGAGAGAGCAGCCCAGCCCACCCCAGCCAAAAGCAATAAGGCTCTGCTGACCAGAGCTAGTTAACTGCTAGTTTAGATTATTAACCTCTTGCACTTAATGAGAGTCCTGAGGCTGCTTAAACCACAAGACTAAATTTCTCCTAACCACAAACATGGAATCCTCATTAATGTGAATCCGAAACACTTTCCCAGGAAGAAATAATTTGTAGAATGTAGAATCTACCCAGAAGCAAATGATGCTGGATTTAGAGGTATGTTTGAAACTTCTGCAGTTCAGTTTAATTTTTCCCCAAGGAGAGGGAGGAAGGTCTGGATGAAGAAATGGATTTTTATTTTTAATTGCCAGGTGTCACCAGACCTTAACAAGAAAGTTTTCTGACGTTTTCCCCAACACCCCCAAATACTCGTAATTATTTTCTGGGGAATTTTACCTGAAAAATGATCTATTTCTAACCGAATTTAAGCCTGTGTTATGCAAACAGTAAACCAGCTTGTTTGAAAGTAATCCCTACCCAAGGGCCAGCGGAGGAATAAAAATAAATAAAGTATGAGAGGTTTTACAAAACCACAGACACCACCGGGGTTCCCAGGTCTGAGGGAGGAAAACCTGGCCATGCAGGCTCCTGTTCACATCCCAGCCAGGGGAATGTTTTGGGATGGGGAATGTTTTGGGATGGGGAATGTTTTGGGATGGGGAATGTTTTGGGATGGGGAATGTTTTGGGATGGGGAATGTTTTGGGATGGGGAATGTTTTGGGATGGGGAATGTTTTGGGATGGGGAATGTTTTGGGATGCCTTACAGGTTGCCGTGGGTCGGGTTTCGCAGCCATCTGCACCTGCTCCCTGTGAGGGGAACGTGGCTGTGTCCAGCAGCACATGACAAACCAGGGAGCACAGCCAGCTGGATTCATGGCATGGGTTTGGAACTGCAGCAGGGCAGGGCCTGGCAGCACAGGAGCACTGGCTCTGAGCCCAGCCCTTGGTGCTGGCACTGCTCAGTGTGAGGCTGAGCCCCGGGACTCCCTCAGTGGCCACCAGTGATCAGAGCTCCTCTGTTTACCCTACACCCAGCTCTGGGTGTGCTCCCTCAGCTGAGAATTGTAGAATCAGAGAATCACAGAATCAGGTGGGTTGGAAATGAGCTCCAAGATCATCAAGTCCAACCCTTGATCCAACCCCGCCGTGGTTCCCAGCCCATGGCACTGATGCCACATCCAGTCTCATCTTAGAAACCTTCAGGGACAGAGAATCCACCCCTTCCCTGGGCAGCCCATTCCAATGGCTGAGCACCCTCTCTGGAAAGAATTGCTTCCCAATATCCAACCTAAACCTCCCCTGGCACAGTTGAAGACTGAGCCCTCTTGTCCTACTGATAGTTGTCTGGGAGAAGAGACCAACCCCCCCTGGCTCCCCCCTCCTGTCAGGGAGTTGCAGAGAGTGAGGAGGTCTCCCCTGAGCCTCCTCTTCTCCAGGCTGAGCCCCCCCAGCTCCCTCAGCCTCTCCTCACAGCACTTGTGCTCCAGTCCCTTCCCCAGCCTCGTTGCTCTTCTCTGGACCTGCTCCAGCCCCTCCATGTCCTTCCTGAGCTGAGGCCCCAGAACTGGACACAGCACTCCAGGGGTGGCCTCACCAGTGCCCCTCCACTGGTCCCCTCTCCAGTGGTGCTGCTCCGGGGGTGGCACAGCCCTGCCGGGCACTTTCATCTCCGCGGGTGTCCCGACAGACACCAGCTTTGAAGTGAGGAGTGAGCCTTCCTCGGGGTGGGATCAGGTGCTAACAGGAACAGGGGGTCTCTTTCCCAATTGTTCAGCCCCTTGTCTGAAACCCAAGCCCCCTCCAGGCTCAGAGGTGCAGGTGAAACCTGAGGAACCGCGGGAAGGTGCAGGCATCCCTCTGAACCTCAGAGTGCCAGGGGAACACCCTGTGGGAAACTGTGCTTCAGAAGCACATCCTTGGGTGGAAACAGCCCCCAACAGCCAGGGAATGCACGTCCTGGAAAGCATCAGTGTGTAATGCATTATCCCCTGGTGTCTGAGCTACTGTGCTGGCAAAAGCTTTTCCTAATGACAATCACATCCCACCACCCCCCTCACACACACTGGTTTGCATTACAGAAAACATGGAACAACACAAAGCCAATTTCTCTGGGCTGCAACTGGGTTTGGATTTGTTCCAAGCAGTCACTATCTAACAATCTCCTTCCAGGAGTTCCCACTCGCTTCTGCTGCATCAATCGATTTTTATGTTGGTATCTTGTTTTAATCTTTTCTGTCACATGGGTGCAAGTGCAGCAGCAAGAGCAGATGGGGCTCATTTATGTGTATCACAAAGCTTGGTCTTAATGCATTTAAAGAGTTTTCTCAGGTATGTTTGGCCTCTCTGACATATACACAGTGTTTTTCATTAGATCTATTCCTGGAAGGTTTTGTTGAAATTTGAAGGATCAGTGGGGCAATTTTGCCTCTCTCTGATTTAACAAGCTTTTTTTTTTTGGCAGATTTAGTAGCAAAGAGATACCAATCAGATATCCAGATATTTTTGCCCAAAACAGGCATTTTAATTTTGATTTGCAAAGTGATTGTTTTACTATCGCTTTGTTGGAATTCCTAAAAATATATAGGAACACTAAATTTCTTCCAGCTCTGCCCACAGGGTGTGCTCTCCTGGATAGAGCAGAGATGACCCTGCCAGGTCAGAGCTGAGCCAAGGAAGGCCCAGAGGCAGCATTTTACTGCCATCCCCACTGTACAGCCTGTTCTGTGCATATAAATACATATTATTCCATAGTCTGTTGATAAGGATCATTCCACTCACATGAAGTTCATGTCAAACCACACATTGTGCAGCACTGAACTCAAACAAGAACCCACAACACAATAATGGACTCTGCAGGTTTCATTCCTGATGGTCATCACCAGCTCAAGTGACAAATAAATTCCTTTGGCTCCCACCTCTTCCTGAAATCCAAGAGCTCTCAGGGATCAACGAGGATCAAGACAAGCCACCGAGTGCTGCCCAGGCATCCCAGCAATGGGAGCTGCTCAGCTTTCCCTCCCTGCTGGGGACCAGGGAGTGTTGTCACCCTGACAGCCAGTTCCCTCCTGCACACTGCTGCTGGGCTTCCAAGTGTCACTTCGGTGTGAGTCAGCCTCTCAGAGTGGAGTTATGCCAGACTTCCCCTCATTTACTGGATGGCAAAAACTTCATAGCATCATTTAAAATAAGCAGTTTTCACCAGCAAGGTGTAAAACCCCCTTAGTGCTGTTCAGAGTCCAGGAGTGGCCTCCTATGCAAATAATCACAGTAATCACAAACCCTTTTCTGACTGTTCTGTTAACACTGGGCCCAAAACCTGATTTTTACAGAATTTTTCCTTCCTTTTAACCTTTTTCTGCTGATGCATCTGGTCAGTTCCACCAGGCAAAAACTGTCTTTATTGCCTCATAAACAATTCCCTTTAATGAGCATGAAACAACCATTTCCTCCACTGGTTCCTCTACCTGTGCACAGCACTCACAGAATCAGAGAACATCCTGAGTTGGAAGGGGCCCACAAGGATCACCAAAGTCCAGCTCCTGGCCCTGCAAAGGACACCCTAAGAACCCCACCCTGTGCCTGAGAGCGTTGTGCAAACACTTCTTGACCAGCCACAACCCCAAGCTCTGAATAAATTCCCCTGAACACACCATTGCCTCATGCCCAGGGCCTTGGGCTCTCACACCACAGCTCTGAAACCTCCTTCTGATCTTGTTTCTTCTCTGAATGCTGCAGACAACGATGCTGGAAGCTCATTTTGCCACGTGTGTCTGAACACAACTCTGATACCTCTATAATTTTTGCTAGCTTTTCTTTCTTTTTTTTTCTTTTTTCTTTTTTTTTTTGACATTTTACACAGGACAGATGTTGTCACCGTGGCTGCTCTTGTAAACAAGATATGGAGATGGTCTGGATTGGGTTACCTTGCTAAAATAGCTTAAAATAAATAAAAGGATGGTTGGTCTCTCTCGGATGAATTAGCTTGATTGGAACTGTCAGATTAAAAAGGCCTAAATAAACAGAGTTGGGCATCTACCCCTAATGGAGCCAAGGGCCCAGGACAAGCAGTAAAGATACTCCAAATGAAAGGCTGGATCACAGAATTATCCCTGCACAGACACAGCTGATACCTACGGAAGCATCTCCTAAACCCCGGGCTAAAGAGGGCCTTGGATTTCCAGAGCCCATGGATTTGGCTAAAAGCTGTGCTGGTTCTCCCCCCCTGCTGATAAATAACTTCACAGAAACATAAAGCCAAGGGCTCCTAGAGATGCCAGAGACCATCACTGCCTCTGTCCCTTCAGAGCTGCTGGGCCAGGGGAAGATGGGACGTTCCTCCACAAACCGGGCTTTGAACCGGTTAAGTCCTTAGAAATCAAATGTATTACACTAATGCCTCCTTCCACAGATTACCCATGGTTTTGGCTGTTTACAGTCCTCTTGTTGGGGCTCTCCCTTCCACTTCTGCGCCATAAAAAAATTCTTCACTGCCTGCTCTGAACTGCTGAGCCATTTTTGATATCAGATGGCAAACAATCCACTGTCCTCCAGCTCCTATTAGCCCATTTAAAAGCCCCATATAACCACGCTCCTGTGGTGCAACAGCAAAACACTGATAATTAAAGACTCTGATTCTTTTTACAGCAGTGCCCTTTTACATTTAACACCTTGACCTGTTCAGGCTGAAATTTTCAAAGTCTGTCTCAGACCAAGTTTCTCCACCCCCCAAAAAAAAATAAAAAATCAAAAATAGCCCATCTGTGGGCTGGTTGGTTTGTACACAAATAAAGCTAAAGAAAAGCATTTTGTTTTGCCATGCTGACTGTCTTCTGTGAGTGGCATGGCCTGAGACATCGAGTTGTTAGAAATTCCTGGATCCTGCGACTCCCCCCCGGTCAAACAGCTCTGAATCCAGCCCAGAAACCCAGCTCACCTACACAAAGAACTTGGCCCACAGCAAACACACGTTATTGTAGAGCCGTCCAGAAAACAGATTCCGTTCAGAGCAGGAATTACCTTAAATGACTGTCGGCTTGACTGGGTTACAATATTTTTAAGGACCATAAAAATAAATCCAGGCAGCCAAAGGGCGGGGGCAGCGGGCTGCCAAGGCAAACAGGCCGTGTGGAGGGTGCTCACCCCGGGCAGCACCGGGCTGCCTGCAGCCCCCAAAGGCCGGGCTGAAGGAGCCTTTGTTCGGGCCGTGTGTGTTTAAGGCCCGGCGAGCGCCCCGCGTATCAATCACCGCTGTCACCCCGCACAAGTGCAGATCTGTTACACTCAAAGGCCTGTCAAACGAGACATGATTTAATTTGTCATTTCTCTCTCCCTCTCTCCCCGGCGCGGGGTGCACGTGCTCTTCATTACTCTTCATCATCAGCAAAATGAATACATTTTTTGTATGATTTTTTTCTTTCTTTCCCCCCCCTCTCTCCGAGGGGGTGGGGGACGGTTGTTTACCAGTGACCCAGCACTTGTGAAGAGATCATAAGCAGCTGTTCCCTACATGCCCTCACGATCCGAGAATTTCGCTGGAGCCGTGGGAGGAGTGGGAGAGCAGAAGGGGCTGCTTGGGCGATTTTTTCAATAGACAAAGGCCCAAGTCCCACACAGAGTCCCCGGAGCTTGTCCTGCCTTCTATTTCTTCACTAAATTTTCCTCTTCAAGCTCCTCTAATGGGTTGAGTCCTTAATAATCAAATTTATTACACTAATGTCTCCTTCCACAGGATTAACCATGGTTTTGGCTGTTTACAGTCCTCTTGTTGGGGCTCTCCCTTCCACTTCTGCGCCATAAAAAATTCTTCACTGCCTGCTCTGAACTGCTGAGCCATTTTTGATATCAGATGGCAAACAATCCATTATCCTCCAGCTCCTATTAGTACATTTAAAAGCCCCGTATAACATGGTATCTTCACATTATGTTTTTTGGGAGCACAACTATCAGGGAGTTTTGTTCACTTCAGGACTGCCAGATTTAATTTAAAAACTGTCTGATTTCTATAACTCTGTGAGCGTGGTGGATTTTATTCTTGAGAGAAGTTTTACCTGCTGTCGTAATAAGTAAAGCAGATACAAGAAATAGCAGCATGTTGTGGGAAAAGATTAACTCCTTTGTTTCACAGTTTGTGTGGGATTCTTTCCCTTTAAGATAAAGAATGAATGATAAAGGAGAAAAGAAACAATCTAAGCAGAAGTATATTAAGGTAGGAGAAAAAAATATTATCTATTGATAAGTATACTTTTGAAATTGGTGGGAAACATGAAGCTACATGCCCCAAAAACCTGTAAGTGCAGTTACTCTTTTCCTTCAAAAACAAGTCTAAACTAATAAAAAAAGCTCTTAACTCTGGGCAAAATGCCAAATAATCCTTCAGCCAGATAAATCCCCGCTGCTCTCAGTGGGAAACGATGTCCCAGAATTGTCCAAGGATGCCACAGTTTGGAATGACATTATTTTGGCATAATATTAATACTTCCATGGTATAAAGCTTTATTTTATCCGAAGCTGAGACCCTTCTAAAGAGCACTCAGCAGAGCCAAGGCTGTGGAGTTTGTCTCCAGCACTTCATAGAGAGGGGTATTTCCTCTGTTTGCAGATGGGAAAACTAGAACATCTCTAGAAGGAGTGAATGTTTAGTCTTTAATATGGACTAAAGCTCTGGAACAACACTGCCAGAGAAATGAGTCTGCTCCAAAGGGGACTAGAAGCCCCTGACCCTGGGTCACAGCCACTGTGTGTGCTGGCACTGCAGGAATTCGGGTGCCTCCTTCCACCAACATTTCATTTGCTGCGGGAAGTTGGATAAGGAAGTCTGAAAACCAGGTCTTCCCACTTTTACTGACATCTCTCTCTGCCACAAACAAGCTGCCTGCCCTCTGCAAACCCACCTCCTGTGCAGGAAACCCAGGCACAGCTGCCCCCTGCACGCCCCCAAAGAGCAGGGGGTTCACCTGGTGACAGTCAACAGGGAAGTGCCACCAACCCAGGGGGGAGGACAAGAACCAAACACAAGGGCCAGTCCCTCAGCTGCAGCCCTGGCTCTGGCCTGGAGCCCCTTTCCAAGCATCCCATCTGCAGGAGAGCAGATCCACAGCTCCACCAACCACCAACCTCATCAAGCACTCCAGGACTGATGTTCCTGGGGCAGCCAACAGCAGCCACGGGGAGCCCCAAGGACAGGGAGCCCCCTGCACATGCTCCATGGGTTTTCTGAACCCAGTCCCAAATCCTGCTTTACCTATTAATGTGAATGGCCCTATTGAATTCACTTGGACTGCTTATGGGAGTATGGACAGAAAACTTTGGCTCTGCTTTGGTAAACTAAACTTCAGGAAGTCTGGGTGTACCATAACAAAGCCCCTAAAGCCAGCAAGCATCATGAAAGGAGCTTATTTCATTACTAAATCAATTTATGAGTATAAACACGGAGTTATCTGACTAAAATATGGATATTGCCCATTTGAAATACTGCACCTCAACCCCACTAAATGTCACCAACAGGCATCCCTGAAGGAAGCAGGCAGCATGCTGCCTTTGGATGCCCCAACTATAAATCAAGAGATTTCCTGAAGTCTGCCTGGAATAGTGGAGAGTAGCCAAAATTACATGAAGTGCTATTTGTGTGCTATTAGTTGTGGGGTGGGAGCAGGGAGGGGTGTGGGAAGGAAAAAAGGGGAAGAAGGAAAACCACTTTCTTATAGTTCCTACAACGTTTGGAAAACATTCATTCACAGCATCCATTTATCAGCCTTCCATGTAATAACTCCAGGCCAAAAAGGAAAAAAAAAAAAAGGCTGAAGGGAGGTAGGTGGGGAGAGGAAAACAGGGATACCAGGTTTTAACGGGGAAAAACTGGAATGTTGTCAATGTTTCCATGTAAAAGACATATTGCAACCACAAAGCACTGCTTGTGTCCAGGTGCCATTCCAGGGTAGCAGATGATGTCAGTTGGTTCTGCTCACTGGTTTTATTTATAGCTGAACAATAGCCCAGTCTTAGGAACTCTCAGATTTTGCATTCAGGCAACTGCACCTCTCACACCACAGGTAGGTTCAAATCCACCCAAAAAGCATCCACAGTGTCATTTGGATAGCTGGAAAAACCTGGCAGACACAAAGGCCAGGTCCTGGCACAGCCGAGCACGGGACCCTCAGAGACCCCCTGAGCCAGAGCTGGAGTGTTCCAGGTTCTCTGCTAGGGAAGGGGTGCCAAGACACGTTGAGGTGATGTAAAAACGTGCATGGATGTTAAAAAGGGGCTATTTAGGAAAGCAAACAGTCCCCACTGCACACACAGGGCTCCACACCGAGTGCCACCCCTGCAGCTTGTCCTGCATCCCGTGGCCAGGTGGGATCCTGCAGGGCAGGGTTTGCCTTTCCCAACATGGAAATGAAAAGGTGCTGAGCAATCAGGCCCTGGTGTCTCATTTCAGCCCAAACCCGAAAAATGCAGCAGGATCCAAGGCATGACCAAAAAACATGCATGTGTGGGGCTGAAGACAAGGGATGGGAGCAAAGGGTGATGTTGGGAGGGCCCTCCCCTGCCGAGCCTGAGATCAGCTGGAACCCAAAAATCCCGATCAACCGTCTGGGAGAAAGACAGATCTGGGCAGCCAGAGCTCAAATTCTTTTCCTCATATTTTAGCTGAACACGCTCAGGGTTGTCTTTTGATGTTTCTAGCCGAGAGAACATTTTCATAAAGCACAACAAAACACAAACCCTCTCTGGGAATCCCTGTCGGGGCGATGTTTCTGATTAGTGCTAATGTTTTTCTGGCTGGCTGTGAAAATGCATTTAACTCTAATTGACTAGGCATTGTAATTCCAAAGCTTTCTGCAGCAAAAATCCTCAGAGTGACAATCTGATACAGAAATCTGGCAAAAGATGATGTCTCCTGCCCCTCAGAGACGAGTTTAATGGAATAAAAATATTGATCTAATATAGAAAGATTGGATATACATTTTCCTATAACTCTCAGTATTGTCAAGGGGGCAGGGGAGAAAATTCTTAACATGGAAACCTTTTCATATTTGGAATAGTTTCCTCTTAAAGGAAATGGTGTAATTGTAATTTCAGCACTAGGAACCAGACAAAGCACTGAGGGCTGTACCAGAGACAGGAGCTCTGCACTAGCTGACGACACCAGCCCATCTTCCCCAATCCCAGTTTCTGTTATTCCATTATCTCCTTGTCCACTGAAACTGGAAGTAATGAGGAGAGAGGCAGGAGGAGAAAAAAACCCCCAGAATTTCCTCCCTAGGATCCCAATTACACCAGTGCTGGATCCAGCCTGGCAGAGACGGACTAAAACACCGTTTCCCATTTCCTGAAGAGCTCCTTTCTGTGGGAGCCATAAGGAAACCATCTGTTTGCTGTACTCAACCTCAGAACTGGAAAACACAAGCCTGGGTGATTCCCATACTGCACATTTCAGAGAGGACTTTTCAATAACGCCCTAAATTGGATCTTCTTGCGGGGAAAAACAGATCTGTCAAGAGCACAGGCTTTTTAATTTGTGAAACCAGGCTCTCAGCTGTGCAGCAGCAACAATGACACCACCAATTTGGTTCTAAGAGCTGATACTAAACCGGAGGGGGGGATCAGGGAGATGGAACACAGCACTGCCTGGATGGCACCAGGCAGCTGCCCTCTGCTTCACTTCTAGGAATGGGGCACTCACAACTTCTCTTTATTTTAACCACATTTCATTTTAAAAACAGGAAAAGTCGGGGGGTGGTTTTGAAAGAGAAAGGAAAAAAAAAAAAGACAGAAAAAAAGAACAACCCACGAGAAGACCACGGATAAAGAAAAGAATCGCAGCATCGAATCAATTAATGCGAGCTCTTCCGAACTTCCATGCAAGCTTTGCCTTCAATTAGCATGATCTCACTGAACCCTCTTGTGCAGGCCTGGAGCAAAAGCAATGGAAACTTTCTCCCTTCTTGTTTTAATCTTTCACCAAGTCCTGACTTTCGCCTCCAGCCCGTCTAATTGAAACTAATCTTCGCGGGCGAGGCCTGTCTCTTTGCCTTAATCCCTCTCTAAGGAAGCTCACATGGTCCCAATTACAGCCACACCGGCCCCTTTTATTCCCCTCCTCGGCTCCTTCTGCCAGTTTCATTTTTTGAAAGTTTGCATTATTAACTCCATGCTTGCGAGTTCCTGTCTGTCACGGGGGCCTCGAGATGTTATCGCCGGTCCCCGCAGTCTAAGGTTACCATGAAAGCATTTTCTGGATTACATTTTGTGAGGAGGCGATAGAGGGCACGATAGCCAGCCCAGAGCTGGGCTGCTCCCTGCCATAAGTGAGGGGCCAGGGCACTGTTTGGCTTGGAGCTCGGGCTGTACCTGCTCAGGGATCCGCGGGCACGGGCAGTGACCGCTCAGAGGGCAATGCCAGGGGATCCCAGGGGTGTTTGGGAGATGGGCTCCTGCCCAGGGAGGAAGGCACAAGGACACACGGCCCAGGAGCCCTGCTGGAGAATGTGTTTAACATTATGGAGTTAATGAGGTTATGTGGAGGCAGAGACAGTGCTCCCTGGTTCCCAAGCTGGCTCCTGATCCCAGGGCAAAGCCAGGCTGATGCTGGTGCTCAAACCATGTATTAAAAATAGACAATTTCCCTTCTCTTCCTTTTTTTTTTTTTTTAATACTTCCTTCTCATGACTTGCAGTGTCCCAGGCAATGGCTTCTGTGTTCCCCCAGAACAGTGATTTACTCCTTGCTTGGGTCAAAGCTGGGGGCATAAATGAGTCGTGGCATTGCTCCCCTGCACACATTCATTGGAACTCCTCTGTAAGCCCTGAGAACAACTGCCCAGCACCACCCCAGTGACCTCCCTCCTTTTCATCCCCAAAGGTCACTCTGGATTTCTTGGAGCACCGGCACAACCCCCCCAAGAATGACCCTCCCATCCTCCCTTTCCTTTCTAAACAGAACAGAAGAGAGTTTCCCCCTCTGGCAGAGCAGATCCATCAGCACTGAGCTACCTGATGAGGGGAAGTCAGGGGAGATCACACTCCCTCCTTAATCACCAGCAGTTCTACAATTTGGGCTACAAGCACCAAACCCACCAAGCACTGCAGTAACCAGAAGCTGGAACAGATTTTCACATCACCAAAACAAACACAGCTCAACTCTGGAACCACAAACCTGCCCCTTTCTCATTCCAGGTGGATGGCAATGGAAGTCTCACCTTTCTCTAGCCAAAGAATGCAGCACCACAACCAGCAAGGATATTTAGAACTGAAAACTCACCACACAACACACACACTTTGTGCACAGCCAGAACAGGTCATTCTTTTCCTTTGCCTGTGATATTTATGAGGACTTGGAGAATGATTAACTGAGAGGGTTGGTGGAAATGAATCCTTCTGAACAGGGAAGCTTTGGATTCTCCAACCAAAGGAATGGCTTTTGTTCCAGATTTATGATCTTCTCACAGCCTGGTTGGGATGAGTAATAACCTATCTTCATACTACTAAAGAATTTATTAGGGCTATTTATCACCAAAGTAACGTGACAAGGTTTGAAGAGGTTCAGAAGGATGGGAGGAGAGCAGCCAACATTGTTCACTTGCCCAAATACTGACAGTGGGGGTGGCAAAGGGCACCTGCTCAGAGGGGAAAGGGTTATGGGAGAGTGGCTGGGTGGGACAAAGTCCAGAGTCCAGAGGTGTGTGGGTTAACAAGGGAATTCCCAATGGAGAATGAACTCCTGTAACAGCTGTGTAACTCAGACCCTGCAGATGCCCCATCCCTGGAAGTGCCCAAGGGGTTTGGAGCAACCTGGGCTGGTGGGAGGTGTCCCTGCCCATGGCAGGGGGTGAAACAAGATGAGTTTTAAGGTCCCTTCCAACCCAAACCATTCCATGGTTCCATTTGCCCACAGCAGGAAGAACTCTCAGAAAACAAAGAGTGACACCAAGTGACCAGCAAGGACCCTGGATTTGAGGGATGCTCCTCAAGGGTGTCCTGGGAGCCTCACAATATTCCTCATACCACTGACTTGGATTTCTCCAGTTACCAGCTGTGAAACTATCAGAATTACAGCTGCCTTTGAGACTTCTCAGGTTGGTAGCTCAGTGTGACCCCATCACAAGGAGACTGAAAAAGGAGGTGCTTTGAGCTGAGCACTGATACCCCACTGCCCTCAGTGTCAGCTCCCACAAAGCCTCCTAGAGGGGCTTCAAAATTCACCCCGTCACACGAGCTGAAATCATCACTCCTGAAAGAAACATCCCCATCTCCTCACGAGAGACCACAGCCCCTCCTCTTGGAGGAGTGTTCCTCCTTGCAGAGGTCACGTTCTGGTGGCAGCTCTGCCCATGGAATCGGGAGCAATCATGGATTGGCTCCAGAGCCCCCGCGCGTAACCGAGACCAGCCCGTTCCACTTTGGCAGCAGGCTGTCAGTAAATGTCGTGTTTTATTTTGCTTCTGAAAGGCAAATATGGCAACACACACTCTGCTAGCAGGCCAAAAGAATTATAACTGCATTTTGCTGAAAGCAATGTTGATTTGGATTTAGCCTAACACTGCCTGTAAAACTGAATTACACTGAATTGGTTCTAAACAGCTGCGACATTAAGATCTTTACACACACACACACACACTTTCTGCTGGTTGTAGTAAAACTGCAATTGATGCTCTGGGGAAAGGCAGCTCCTCTCAAAAGCACAGGAAGCCTCTATCCACCTTATCCAGGCCTCAGGAGCCAGTGAAGTAAGTGAGAAGAAAAGAAAATCCTTGGAGAGTCTGGCTTTTAGACAGTCATCCAATACCAGGTCAGGCACAGAGACAGGGAACAGAACCTACATGGATACCCGGAATCTCATTCAGTCTCCAGCCAACACACCCCAGAATCAAAATTTCACATGGAGTTTTGTAACACTTCCACTGCCCTGGCACAAGAACTCCCCAGACAAACGATGGGCAATGAGCCTGTCAGAGGGTGCAAAGCCCAAAGGCAGTGGGCACCTCTGCAGTAGCTGGAATTTAAAGAGC
This sequence comes from Manacus candei, assembly GCF_025592945.1. Classification (NCBI taxonomy): domain Eukaryota; kingdom Metazoa; phylum Chordata; class Aves; order Passeriformes; family Pipridae; genus Manacus; species Manacus candei. The sequence continues at coordinate 1,324,252 of NW_026138070.1, forward strand.
AAATCAGCAGGGTTGGGCTGAACTCACACCTCTGACACGGATCCTGCAGAGGATTCCAGTGGCTCAAGGCTTCCATGTTTTCCCAGGGAATTGGGGCTGGGCAGAACTGCAGGAGGCCAAGGCAAGAGGAGCAAGGCCACCCAACTCCACCTGACCTGTCCTGCTATGCCCAGGCCTTCCAACGCTCTGCAGGGACCTGGCACCTTGTGGGAAAGGAATGGGAGGATCCCCTGAGCAGAGGGAATCCTCATGGAATTCCTTCCTCATGGGCAGGACAGGACGAGGAACGGCCCCTGTGCTCCCTGGAGCTCCAGGTTATGGTGCACTGCCTCCCTCCATAGGGAGCCCTGCCACAGAGACAGGGCTGGGCTGTGATTTTAGAGCTCAGTTCAAAGGCTGCTGATAGCTCAAGACATTCTGCTGGAGTTTAAGTCAGGTCTAACATCTCTGAGGCAGTTGCTCCTCTCTTTCCACACAAAGTATTTTTGTTCCATAATCCAAAGACTTCCAGGAAACTTCACGGGGTCATGCCCGAGTTTGAGCCAGAGTCTACTTCCAGAACAGGATCCCAACCCTGCCAGCTGTGGGCTCCCTCACTTGTGGTGTCTCACTAAGCTGCTGTGTTGACCTCTGATACCTTTTCCCTCAGGAAGAACTAGTTACCAGTTACTGGGCAGAGTCTACTTGTGCCAGCTAGTTCTAGTTTAACCATGAGGGTGGACGAGAGGGGTCACTAATAAAACAGTGACGGTTTCTGTGTTCCCAGAACACAATCTCAAACCCAATATACCAATGCCAGGCTCCAAGTTCCCAAACCCCATCTGCAGCAATCATTAAATAAACCCTGAACTGTGTCTTCTGTAGCTTTTAATAGACTGGAGTACTTACACTGTCAGTTTTTACTGGGCAAGATGTAATTTTCCAATAAACACGACCTCTTCCAAAAAGCAGCACTTTCTGAACTTTTTCCAGAATCCAAAGGTTTTGGCTGCAGCTGCAGCAATGGGAATCAAATTAGAAAAACAAAATCCCTCCTTTCACTCCACGCTTTCAAATGTTTTTCCAGGGCTGAAACGAGAGGCGAGCTCACTATTTGTTTCTGCTTCTGTTGGCTTTTAAAAGCAGAGAGGGTGAAGGAGCTGGATGGCTGGAACTTTCACAGCTTGCTTGTGTACACAGAGCCATAACCTTTGTGTCTCACTGAGAGCAGCTGCTCTGCAATTGTATTCCTGTGCCTGACTGTAAACTGTGTGCTAATATGTGCAGCACATTGTGAGTGATGGTGACTAATTGGAGAACATCTTGCAGGACACTCTAAACGTGTGTAAAATGTCATCCAGCTGGAAGCTCTGTGTCACCATCAGGGATTCAGGGCTCACCAGCAACTTTACAGATGACTGGCATAAGAGGCACCTCTTGTTTCAGCCTCCTCCACCTGCAGTAACTGATAATTAATCAATGAAATTTAGATATCAAGGTCTAATTTCCTACTAGTTCTTTTAGAGCATCCTGGCTAGAGGAGCCTCTGTCAGTGGGAAACCTATATAAGTCAACAGCCCTTTCAAAAAACTTTCAACCAAACCACATAAAACTTCAACACCAAAAAAAAAAAAATCCTAAAACCACCTCCATCATAATTCTAAAACCTCTCCCCTGGTTCTGGAGCTCTCACAGAGGGACTGACCTCTCCTAGCAAACTTTTGTACTCCTGGTTTGGCATTACTGCCAATTCCACAGGTGCAGGGTGAGAGCACCTGTCCAAAAATCCAGCACATCCTACATCCCAAAGGGAGGAGCTGCCCATTGGAAGGAGGGAGTTACCTGCCTGTTAAAGGAACCAAGACTTGCACTGAATGGAATATTAGGTTTGCTGTATTTGAGATATTCCCTTGCAGCTCACACGGTGGGGAAGGTGTTCCCCACCTCAGAAAGCAGCTCAGTATTTGTATGTCAAAGCCTTTCTCTGCAGGTGATAAAGCCAAATAAATTCTGCAGGGGATTTCAAGTGAAATCTCTCAAATTTCTTTAAAATTACAAACATCCTGCATGAAAGACCAAAGGTTATATGGTAGTAAATGTATTTCTTAATGGACACAAACTGGATCAGCTCTTCTCTTAAATACCATCACACAACATACTGCAGAAGCAAAGAAGATCTTACACACGAGTAAGAAGTTAATGAGACTGGACCAGAACAACCATGCCAGTTTCAATCAGAAATATTATATATTTTATATATTACATATAGTGCTAATACTGTTTGCCTGTGGAATATGCCAACACCAACTGCCATGAAAGACACCCAAGACTGGAGTCCACAGCAGGTAAAATATAACAGGTCATTATCATTAAAACACTACAGCTTTTGCCTCGAGAAGCCCCAGGAGCTGAGATCATGTAGGATTCCCTGGGAAATGGGAAGTCCTCGTCAAAACAGAGGGATTTGTGTGTACAGGAGCCTCCTCAGGGCTGTGCAGTAACATCACCAGAGTGACTCTGCAGATGCCCAGGGCCTTCTCAGCACAACACACATTTAAAAACCTCCAGCAGCAGATCCCCAACAATGTGTCCCGTTGTTCCCCTCAGCTCCCAGTGGACCAGAACAATGGGTTGGTTGTAGTCCCAAGGAGCTGGAAGGTATCTGCTATCTGCTGTGCAGGGAACAGGGAGGGGAGCTCGGGTGAAAACCCTCCTGTCCTCCTTGGTGCTGAAAAGCCTTTCGCTGGCACTGATACCCAGGGCCCTAATTTAGACAGGACCCAGCTCCGAGCACATCTCCCTGGCAGGGCAGGGGGGAATTTCAGCTGCATGCTCTGACCTGGCCTTTCTGCACCGAGACACCGTTGGGACGGCGCTGACAAACCCCACCCTGAGCACGGCTGCCCAGGGCCAGGAGCAGCTCCTCCTGGGCATTTTGGGGTTGGGTTTCCCAGTGCAGCCCCTGGGCAGCCTTTGGAGGAGCCCCCGGAGCCGTGACCGGGCGCTCACCCCGCGCTCCCACAGAGCCGCTCTGTGTCTGGGGGTGGAGGGTGGCCAAGCACCCCCTGCCCAGCCAGGGCAGGAAGAGCCTTTGGAGCAAATGCTTGCAGAAATAAATGTGAATTTACTTAACTTACCATGTCTCCTGCTTTTCCCCTCACCCCCCCTTTTCCTTCCTACTGCTGTTCCTCAATAGCATCCCTCTCCTTTCCAAGTCATCCTTCACACTCACCGCTGTGTCCCTCCCTCCCTTTTGCCACCCACTGCCTGCTGCTTTATTTTCTTTTTCTAATTTCTTTCCCCTCCCTCCGTCTCAGCACAGGCTCCTTTCCAGGTGAGAATATTTCACCTAGTGATTCTATTAAAAGCACATTGTGAAAGAACTGACTCTCAACCATTTTTAGCTCCTCAGGACACACTCAAACATGCCAGTCAGGCACCCACAGCACCAAACCTGCCTGGAAATATTTGTTTCCCGTGTTCTTTCCTCTAAGTGGTACCGAGGTTTTATGGATTTCTCAGCTACACAGATTTTGTCCTGAGTTTCAGCACTTTATCAAGCCAGAGCTTTTGCCTGTCTGTGTTCACAGACTGAGTTTTCCCTTCCAGCCAGTTGCTCCCTCTTTACGTTATGGGACCACAGCTTGAATATTAGAAATGTAAACCTTCAAAACCCAAAATTTAAAACAATAACTTTCAACAGTAATCTCGTGGTTTTAAGCCAATTAAGCAAATAAAAAAAGAGCCAAGCTGCTCTTTGAGGCAGCAACTCCACCTTTTCTATTCCCCAAGGGCCTGGGAAGAGTTAAATCCTCTCCTGCTCACAGGGCTCTTTTGCAGTGCAGGTATGTTCAGAATAATGTGCAGGTTGCCATTAAGTATTGTTATATTAATACTTGGTATTAAGTTTTAATGTAGTGATTATAGGGGAGAAAAATTATCCTTCAGATTATGAAGGTATTAAGGAGTTTGAAAAAAAAAAAAATCTTTCTTTTGAAAGAAGCATTTATCAGGTGGTTCCCAGGACATTGGTTATTCCTCACAGCACTTCAACAGGATGTGCAAAAATGGGGGGAGCCTCTACACTAATAAGAGCAGGAGAGTCAGCAACATCAGTTCATCTCAACAAAATGGACTGGAAGTGAGTCTCCAAACCTAAAACCAGACCTAATTCCAAGGGCCTGGTGATCTCTTCCTCCCAGTTTTAACCAGCAGTAAAGCACAGTGAGTCCATTGACTGGGAATTCTCTCTACCCAACCCCATCCTTTCAGATACTGATGAAAAATAAACAAAAAGACTCCCTTCTTTTGGTAAGTTCTTTGCAAATCACGCTCAAGGCAGAGTTCAGTGGGATCCCAGGCTCAGAGCTCGTTTGCCTCCGTGGGGATTTTCCTGGTGTCCAGTTCTCCAGACTACCTGGAAGGCTTCACATTTTCCAAAGGGGGGAAATGCTTGTGCTGGGACAGCACTGGAACCATTGACCCCAGAGGCCCAGATTCTCCAGCAGCAGGAGGAAACAAAGAAGGTAGTGTTTTCTGGGAATGAGATGGAAGAAAAATAATTTTGGCTGAACCAGCACTTTGCAGTGAAAACCCTTTTTGTCAGAAAATTCCTAACTAAATCTGCTGATGGGAAAAATATAAATATCTTGTCCCATTGCTCTGAATCATCCTGAGTGACTGCCCTGTCCTGAGCCAAGACAGCTGATCAAGGAGCATCACAGGGAAGTTCTTCCCCCAGAACATCTCATGGCATCATCAGCAGAACAGTTTGTAGGGAAAAGCTCCTCCCAAATAAAGCTAGTTACAAACACAGCATCTTAGAAATATTTCAGTGGAACAAGGAGAGTCCAGTTTTCTTCTGAAATTACTTCTTTGGTTTAGTATTGTACAATGTGAAGAAATAAAGACGAAACCAGAATGAAACAGATTTTTTGGTGTCACAGGATCACATTTACAGGTAGAGAAAACATCTATAGACACAAATCAAAACACTTTTGGTTTCACAGAAAGTTTTCACTGCCTTTTTCTTTATCCTATTTTCAAACAGAAAAGACTGAGCGTTTCCCAAAGTGACAATTCCAAGCCCTGCCCTGACTTCCTTATATACACAGGCATTTATAAGAGGCAGAGAATAATGTTCAGTGCTAATTGCCAAGAGCTGCCTTAACTCCTTGTTTCCTTCAGGTGCACCTTGAAGACACATCAAACACACACACGGAGCCAGCAGAGAGCCCCAATAAGTTTAGTGTCTCTGGACTTTCATTAGCAGAAAAGCCACAGTTAATTTCCTAAAGAAAAAAAAAAGGAAATGGAAGGGTTGGTTTTCATCTTGTCCCAGGCTGAGTGAATCCAAGGGCTGGAGCACATGGGATCCCCGTAAATCTAACGGCAGCCCCAGTGAAACATTATCCCGGGCCTTTTTTAGGAAGTACTTAGTGTAAGAAGTAGCAGAAATGGTTAGTGGAAACAGACCCTTTCCTCAGCACTGCAGCCCTGCCTTGATGCTGTGACCCTTCCAGATGTGGCAGCACCAGGGCCAGGGAAGGACCTTGGCCATGGAATTAATCAGTTCCCATTTTCTTAACCCCTCCCGTGCCTGTGCCGGGGCACTGGGCAGTGCCTGGGGGTTCCTGGGGCCCCTCAGGACTGAGACAGACCCCGGCAAACCTTCCCTGCTCATGGCAGCCCAGCAGCAGAGCAGGGACCCAACCAAGACAGGAGGTTCTGGCAGGTCTGAGGTGCCCCTGGAGCCCAGTCCAAAGGTGCAGCCACGAGCTTGGAACCAAAGGAATTCCTAACCAGGAAAGCAAATCCCACTGCCCAGGCCTGGGCTTTCCACCTGAGCACTGTTTGCCAAGCCCTGGCTGCAGTTCAGAGCCCCAGGTGAGACTTCACACCCTGTCTCTGGTCCTTGTCCTCAGACTTCCCCTCCCACACGGCGCCAGGAATAATTCCTGCAGCAGCTCTGCTTCAACACCCAAGCTGACTTTCCTACCTGGCTTCTCTCAAACTCACATTTAGTGATGTTTTTCTGGGCTTGGGTAATACTGTCCTGGGCTGGGTTAGTGCTCCAGCCAGTCCTGCACTCAGCCTGCTCCCATCCCTCCTGTCCTGCTGATCCTGGGGATCCCAGTGCCTGAACTGGTCAGGAATCACTGGGCTGAGCACTTATACCTGACTGCTGCCATTCCTGGGGGGAAAATCTAACCCTGCAAGAAGGGTCCAGCCTAACGTGGTGGATGATCCAACTGGAAAACAAAGGGATGTCCTGGAAGTGAAAGGAAAACATGGGAAGAGCCCTGAGAGGGAAGAAATGCACCTTTTGGATGTTTCAGGAAGCACCAGTATCCGAATTAACAATCATCAGGAAAACTCCTGTGCTGCCTCTGCCCACCTGTGCCTGAGCAACATTATTTCGAGCTTCCTCGTGTGGTGTTTTTTATTTAATTTTCCAGCGAACACACTCTTTTATCATCCAGAACCGTGAAAGTAAATTAAGAAGAAATGGTTTTCTTTCAATTAGACTCACAGTTGCTTTGAGTAACTGCCTATAATTCTATTTAATGAAAAAATAAAATCATTATTCCAGCTCTCCCCGTGCCCTGACAAGCACACAGACGGGCCCCATTAGCAAGCACTGTAGATTTACTTAATTAGAAAAATATTTTGTTTTCTCCGATTTTTAAAAAAGGAGAGAGAGAAGGAAAAAAAAAAAAGAAGCAAAAAGAAACCTCCAGGCACAATATTAATCTAACCTGTTACCTGGTGCTTAATAACTTATAAACCAAAGGCATCTATCAATCTATAATTTAGTTTTCCCTTTGATCTGTTGCAGCCCTGGGATCACAGTCTGGCAGCTGTTGCTGTCTTATCCTTCCTGCTTCGCTTCCAAGCACGAGGTCTCACACCCTGCCCAAGCATTATTGGTGTTTTTTGGAGACAGGACCCAGGGGTGTAGAAGAGCAGAACTTACACCTTGAGCCTGAGGGAAGTACAGACTGACAGGAGGGAGCCGAGTGCCCAGCCTGGACCTCCTGCCCACCCTCCTTCCCTGACCTCCAGAGGATGCTGCCCTGGCCCACTCTTGGCTAACGACTGGGAGACTTTAAGGACATGATCTGCAGCTGTCAGTGGCTGCCTTGACAGTTTCCAGGATCCAGATCTAACACTCTGAGCACAAATATCCTGTTCTTCAGCTCCTTTGTTGCTCTCTGCAGCACCTCCACGGCAGAAGAGCCAAATATCCAAGGGACAATGAAATGCCAGGACCATGCCATGGGCCCTGCTGTGCCCAGCACTGTGTGCCCCTCACACAGCAACAGTGCAAACAGGGACATTCTCTGACTAAAAAAAAAAAAGACACTAAACACCACATTTCTGACACAGATTGCCTTATGGAGCTGGTGCTGGACTGTCTGTAAAAGTCAGCAGAAAGTCCCCTGGGGATCCTTCAGCTTGGCACGAGGTGTCAGAGCTCTCCTGGTCCTTATGGGTTACTTGAAACAATGCCCTTTCATTTTATCTGCCTCTCTCCTTTCCACCATGGCTGTAACCCCTGTGTGGTGGAAGGAATGCCTCCAAGACGAGGAAGTTTCAATTAGGGCGCCGAAACCCAAAGCTGCAGTTTTATGGCTTTAAATTAACATATAGAGATTCGCTCCAGGTACCGTAACCAAACCAACATCCAGCCCTGCTCTCTGATTACAGGCCTGATAAAGGATTTATGGAACATAGCACAGGAAGCTCTCCCTTTGCTGGCTGCCTTTCCACGGGGCAGTGGCAGAGCAGATAAAGTGCACAGGGCTGATCCTCAGCTGGTGTAAATCAGCCACTGCTGGGCTCTGGAGCACTCCAGGCTTGCCACCCTTGGCTCCTGCAACAATTCATTCCCCTTTCAGCATTTCCCATGTTTTATTTGGTACAATGACACGTTAACCTACAAGGACTGTGGATTCTGAGCTGTGCCTTCTTCACTTGCCAGCACAGCAACTCTCAACCCGCCTGAGCTGGGAGCATTCAGGTTTTCACCCATCCTTACAAGCTATCTTGAATTACAAGGGCCAGTGATACACCAGCAGACGAATTCAAATGTCAAAAAAATCAAAATATTTCTGTCTGGGGGAAAAACCAAACAAACAAACAAATAAAAAAAAACAACACAAAAAACAGGAAAAGTAAGCACATCTGACTCCCACACACACACACCATTAACTTTTTACTGTGGCTGTGAAAGTCAGAATTCTGCAGGTTCAGTGTGCTGAAGCCTCACAAGGTATCAGCGTCCTGCTTTTGTGTTAGCCCCGGTTAATCACACCAAACGAAAATAAATAATAATAATGATAATAAGAAGTTCCCCGAAGTGCCCATTTCGGCCCTCCCGGGCAGTGCACTGGCCCCCCCTGCTGCCGAGGACCGTCCATGGCAAACCAGCCCGTGCAGATGTTCCTCTGATCCATTCCCAAAATCTCTGGGGACAGACATTCCACAACCTCCCTGGACAACGTGTTCTCACGCTGTGACAAAATTCCCATTGCTGCTCATCAAACGATTGATCCTGGACCAAATGAGAAGTGCTCTTGGCAGGCTGGTGTGGGATAATTCCCACAGTGACACTTCATCTGCTCTGAGAGAACAGGGTGAGCCTCACTGACATATTTTACCCATCCAGGATGTCAGAACAGGCACAGAAATCCAAATCCACCACCTCAGACACGCTGGGCAACACCACCTATAACCTCCAGTTTACATTCCTCCCTCCTACTAGGATTTGCCTTCCTTTAATGATTATGCCCTTTGTAGGAATAAGACCCAATTCCACCTCTCCCCTTAACACCAGAATGTAATTAAAGAGTCTTGAAAAGAAGCAAAAACAATCTTAAAAATGCGTGTGAGCTACCTATTATTTATACTGTAATTGGGGAATGGAAGTATAACTACCTGTACAAAAAAACCCAAAAAAAACCAAAAAACAAACAAACAAAAAAAAAACAAAAACAAAAAAAAAAAACCACAAAAAAAAAAAACAAAACACAAAAAAACCCACAAAAAAAACCACAAAAAAAAAAAAAAAAACCAAAAAAAACAAACCAACGAAATAGTCAAGTTATACCTAAATTTCTCAAAAAATCATCAGAAAATTTCTGGTGAAAAGGAAACAAAATGAAAAAAAAAAAGAGGAAATTATTTTTTTCTTACAAACTCCTCAAGCAGACAGTAACCAGGCAGAGTGTCCTGCAGAGCCCTGAGCCCGGGTGTGCTCGTGGGTGTGCAAGGACATTTCTGTGGCCCCACGTTGTCCCAGAACAAGCCCAGCACTGAACACGCTCCCCTGACTTCATTAATCCAACCCTTGCTCGTGTATCAAAGTGCAGCACGTTTTCTTGTAAAAATGATTAAGCTGCTAATTAAGCTGTTTATAACTTGTTTCCCTGGTTGCTAATGATAATTAACATGCAAATTAGCCGAGGGAAGAGAGGCACAGGGGTCCTCAGTTCATTACCAAGTTAATTACTGTTTGCATACTTAAACATAACAGTTATAAATGGTGGCATTTAATGTAATGGCCAAGATGATAATTATACCAACGACATTTTGAAAAGTCATTTCAGTGTGTGCTATTTTTCTGAGTGATTAATGTTTCCATGGCTGGTTGATAAACTTGATCAAACCCACGAGTTGGAAACAGCATAACCAGGCAAGTTATCCCTTAACAACATTTTCTTAGCCCTGTCTGTTTGTAAGAGAGGGAAGGAATGAGAGGAAAGAAGAGCAGTCAAGCCTCAATATTAGCAGAGGAGGAACAAAGTGGGTTGGTTAACACTGTCTAATTTGAGTTGGCCACGTATCTGTGAGATGTTGGAACAGCTTCCCTTTTTTTATACCTCACAATCAGTTATCCCATGTCACAGCAGTGCTGGGAATGCCTTCTGAGACTCAGCCCATCACACTCATCACACCAGGCACCACCCTTGGCCTCCAGTGCTTATATCCTAAGTAAACATGGGATACACAACAGAAAAGTGCCACTGGCACTGGGAAGAATGGGAGCAGAGGGCATTCATTTTGAGGGGACTTTGTTCAAGTGAACCTGTTCCAAACACCCTCACAGGACACAGATGTGCTGAGCTGGTTGGAAAATCAGCCTGGCTGGGCTGATTATTTGGGTGAGAGAGATGTGAAATCTGGGAAGTGGAAGAGTTTGGCTCTCCAGAGGTTAGTCCTGCTCCCTGATTACATGTGGCCCAACTGCTCTCAATCTCAGCAGTTTCCATCTAGAAAATCTTGTACTTGCAAGTCTGGGCTGGGAAATGGCAGTGGAATAACTCAGAGCAGGAAATGGCAGGATTACAGGGGGTATATTTTGTAATACCCAGATCCAGACTCATGGGGTCAGACTAGAAAATGACCATGCTAAGAACTTCTCTGGCCTCTGCCACCTTCCACTCACAGGTTTCAGAGCTCTTTACAAGCACCAAATTAATGTCTGGATATGGCACTGAAGACTGGACGTGGCACTTAGTGCCATGATCTGGCTGACAAGGTGGTGACCAGTCAAAGGTTGGACTCGATCTTGGAGGTCTTTTCCAACCTGATTGTGATTTCAGCCAGAAATTTCTACCCTCCAGCCTTTGTATCAGGGGATGTGGCATCAGAGGGGAGGCAGGTGCAAGAACATCACAAGGAAACACCATAAACCTTATAGGGGAACCTCCTTCACTCACCCCACTCATTTCTGTTCAAAGTCAAGCACACCCACCTGGCTGTGGAATAAGCAGATCCACTTCCCTGCCTCTCATGGAGCCACTGCAGGACTCCCAGCACAGGGAGAACACATTAAATTATGCAGCTGCACAGCTGAATCCCACAGTTCCAGCACAGACAACTCAGGCAGCAGAGTTTGTGTGTGTGGTGACCTCTGGGTGCTTTGTGCTGCTGCTGCTTTAATCTCCAGAATATAAACAAAGGGATTATTTCTTTCTCTAATGGAACAACCACGCTTTCCTCGTAATCTCACTCAAGTGCATCTTAATCCTGCTCCTTCTCAAGGAGCCCTGCAGTTCTTTGCATCATCATTCCTACTGGGTGAGCCCAGATCAAGACAGTCCACTGCATAAAGAGATGGTTTGGGCTTTCTGTGCCCACACACCCTCACCTTTGTGCACCCAGAGAGCACCAGGGTGTTTCATGTGTCAACACATTGATGTTTGAGCCCAGAAAGCCAACCCTCGGGGCAGACCATGGGCATGGAACCAAATGTGCCCGGGGGTGAAATTTCACCCCATGGTTTCACACATCACCAGAGCTCTCCCCTCCAGCACCAGGGGCACTGTCTCATTCAGTACAAACCACCTTCATTCCCCAGCCTGAAGGAGGGCAGGATCTGGTGTCTGCTCTCCAACCCAGGCACAGCTCAGAGTGAAGAATGACACTCAGATAAATCAGATTTTCTTTTTTTTTTTTAAACACTGCTATTGCCCCACACTGTTACACCCCTTTCTGTCAAAGAAAGTTCATTCTCTTCCTATTTTAAGACAAATTTTCAACACCAAATTACTGGTTTCTCCCCTGCAGCCTCAGCAACACCTGATACTTAAAAAGCCCGAGGGATTTGTTACACACACTGGAGGCACCAAGAGCCTTTAAAAGAAAGAAGTGCAAGATTTCTCAGCCCTGTGTCTCTGACACAGGTTGCTGCAGACACGTGTCAGTGCAGCTACTGCTCTGCAAAGCAGGAAAAAGCAAAATTTGCAAACTTGTGCTGTGTTTATTCCCCCACACACACCCCTCCCTTTAAAAATTTATCTGTAATCAGAGACACCACGGGGAGCTATTGTAGCATACTTACTATTTAATGAGTGTGCAGCATTCTCAATATTTAATGTTTGCATAAACATCTCCCCACTTTTCCCCCTCTTTGCTTCTATGGTCCTGGAAAAAGGGCTTGTCACACCTACCCCACAGGACAACAAACAGCAAATTGTCTGGTGGCTTGAGAAGAACCTGCAGAGTCTTTAAGCTACAGCCCTGGTTCCACTGGTTACAACAACAGGTTTTCACACTGGCCTCTGCTCACACACCTCAGCAAAATACTATTTTTCCATCTGCCTCAAGCTCCTTAGATGCTGTTCCTCTTACTCCTTCAAGGACCAAAGCTAGGAACCTAAATTAATTTCAGCTGAAGTTTGGTACACAATGTACAACTGGTTGTATTTGTACCACCTGCTATAAAACCCTAAGACAACAGAACAATGCCTCCCCACAGGCTGTAACACCATCCCCTAAACCATCTGTGTGTAGCAGGGAGCACAGGGGACTCTCAAACCCAACCAGGACTCTTTCTGCTGGAAATGATGGATGGAGGACACTGCCATCCTCACGTTCTTTGGATCTACAAGGCAAAACGTGGCTGGAAGCAACTTCCACACCACTCAGTCATGCAGCAAAGTCAAATTATGGGTAATGATTTTTGCAGCCTGGACCAAGATCCATTGGAGGCTCCAGTCTCGGTTTTATTCCCACAAGCTCAATGCCTGAACCCCAGCAGGGAGGGGCAGAGGTGTTTGATCAGCCCAGCTCCCTTTAATGTGATTTTTATTTCAGAACTGGCTCTTTTGATGCCCTCGAGTCTTTTTTGGCAATATCACCTGTGGCCCGATGTGACAGCAATGCTAAATTATATCTTGACAGCTAATTAGGGTAATTAAAGTGAAAGTAATCAAATCAACGTAATGAGCAAACTCTTAATAAAATGTCAAAAAAATCTCCATCCATCATAGAAGGGTTTTTTTCCTCTTTTGAATGTCAAGGAACATGGAGAAGGAAAGAGTTGGGCTTCAGAATGGCCCTGGCTTAAAGGGACAGTGCCAGGCTGGATACTCCTAAAAACATAGTTAATTTACTGCCAAAAACCACTGTTGTTATTCACACATAAGGGTTATTATTTAAAAATATGGTTTCTCATTAAAAAATAAAGTTAAATGTGTAGGTCACACCACAGTTCACCAGTTTATGTAATTCCCTGTATCTTGTCGTGCTGAGGGTCGCAACCTGGATTACCTTCCCTGAGGTGAGGAGCTCCTTGTCCCCAAGACAGGGGAGTCCTTTCCCTCGGGCTCCCTTCCCTGCGCACCCCGGTGTCCCGGGAGGAGGCAGGAGAAGCGCAGGCACCGTCCCCGAGCGCGTCCCCGCACGGACAGGGCTGTGTTTGCGGTCTCCAGGCAACACAGCGCCCGCTCCTGCCCTCCCTCCCTCCCTCCCCGCCTCGGCTCAGCTCAAACCACCCCAGCTCCGCTCTCCAGGACCCACCACACCCCCAGGCTCGACCCCCGAGGGCCCCTCACCTGCGCAGGTGAGGGATGAGCCGCAGGAGCCTCGTCCTTCCCGCTGCAGGCTCGCTGCTCCTTTGCCGAGGCGAGGGGAGAAGGTAAGCGAGGGGGGAAGGAGCGGCCCCGTCTCTCCCGTGCCAGCGCTGCCGGCGGCCGATGGTTAAAGGTTCATCACAGGGGGGTCTCAGCCAGGGAGGGCACGGCCCGGTGGGAGCCCCGACTCATCCTGAATGTTCCATGGGCAGGGAGCACTGCCCAGGCTCGGGGGCTGATTCCCAGCCGACCTCACCTGGCTGGAGACTAAGAACCTCTCTGCTGGTTCTCCCCAAGAAACCTCTCAGTGCCCAACCCCTGGCTTTTCACCTGGGGGGACATGATTGCTCATGTCCCTCAGCTGGGAGGAGGTAAAGTAGAAGCACCTGTGCTCTGCAGCCCCTCACCCTGAACTCTCTACAACTCCCTGACAGGAGGGGGGAGTCAGGTGGGGGTTGGTCTCTTCTCCCAGGCAACTATCAGCAAGACAAGAGGACATGGTCTCAAGTTGTGCCAGGGGAGGTTTAGGTTGGAGATTAGAAAGAATTTCTTTCCAGAGAGGGTGCTCAGCCATTGGAATGGGCTGCCCAGGGAAGGGGTGGATTCTCCATCCCTGGAGGTTTCTAAGATGAGACTGGATGTAGCATCAGTGCCATGGGCTGGGAACCACAGTGGGGTTGGATCAAGGGTTGGACTTGATGATCTGGGAGGTCATTTCCAACCCAGCTGATTCTGTGATTCTCTGATTTCTGTTGTACAGGCTCCAGCCCTGTCCCACGTGTGATGCTGCCCGGTGAGGGTGCAGAGCATGTCCCCCGAGGAGCTCGCTGCCCTGCTCTGCGGGGAGGGCGACCAGCACCTCGCCCAGCAGGACCTGCCCACAGCCACTGCCTTCTACCTGGCTGCCTTCAGCTGCTGTGCCCCCACAGCAGAGCAGAGGGTGACCCACATGGACAGCAGGCTCCGGGAGCAGGTCATAGCCACTCTGGAGAGCTGGTGCCAAGGCAGGGGGCAGATTCCCAGGATCCAGAGCAGGAACCTGGCCGTCGTGTCCCTCAGTGTGGGAATAGCTGCCATCTTCCTCTCCGCCCTGAGCCCCAACAACGTGGTGTCCTCTCTGTACGAGCTGGAGGCCCTGCTGCGGCGAGGGCGCCCGGAGGAGGTGGTGAGGAGATGCAATGTCCTGCTCCAGGCTGGCCCGGGGTGCCCCATGGAGCTGCTGCTGCTCAGGGCCTTGGCGTGGGTGCTGTCGGGGACAGGGCTCAGGGAGGGGGTGGCAGGGTATGTCCAAGCCTTCGTGCTGCACGGGGCTGAGGCGGTGGCCCATGTGTGCAGCAGGCAAGGGGAGCACCTGCCACAGGTCATCCAGGCCTTCTCCAGCTACCTCTCAGCGTGCCAGAAGGAAAGCCCAGACTGCAGTTCCTTGGAGCAGTGGCTGGGCAACTGCTATGGCTTCCTGGCCGCGGTGGCACCGGGGGATGTCTGGGTGTGCAGGCTGCAGGCAGCTCACCTCCTAAAACAGGGCAAATTCCAGGAGTGTGTAGCCCTTTGTACCAAGGCCCTCAAGGGCTTCTCAGCTGGTCAGCTCAGAGATGAGGCAGTTTTGGGTCTGCTCTTGGAACGGGCTGCTGCCTATTTCTCCCTGGGTGGACGGATGCAGGAAATGATGCAGGATTTAGCAGAAGCCTTTGCTGCAAACCCTGCCCAGGCCAGGGGACACTTTGAAGAGCTTTTCTCGCAGCGTGACACCGAGAAGATTGAAGAGCAGGCTAGAACCATCCTGGAGGGGAAGTTTGCAGCGTACAGGGAGGCTGTGCGTGCTCGCACCGAGCTCAGGGGCAATCATGGAGCTGAACTGCTCCCTCCTGTCATCCAGATGATCCAGCTCCTCCTGCAGCTCTGCCCGGGGTCCCAGAGGGAGCTCAGTGTCCGGCTGGCAGAGTGCCAGCTCCTGCAGGGCCACCCCGGGGCTGCCCTGGGCATCTGTGACCAGCTCCTGGCAGCGGAGCAGAGGACTTACCACAACACCCTGCTGGCACTGCGAGGGTTCTGCTCCCTCCATGCCCAGGACCACCAGCAGGCCCTGCAGGACTTTCAGAAGGTCATTGAGCACGATTCCCCACATCCCAACAGCTGCATTAAAGCCTTGTGTGGCCGTGGGCTCATCCGCATTGCTGGGGGCAGCTCTTACCTGACAGCCCTGGATTACATCACAGCCTGCCAGTTAAAGCTGGAAGAAACCATCTTCACCATCAAGTCCTACGTGCCATGGAACCAAAGGGGACTGCTGCTGAAAGTTCTCCAAGAGGAAGGACAGAGGATGCTCCAGAAGAAGAGGTACCCAGGGGGCAGTTCGGTTCATTTTCAGAAAAACAACAGCGCTGGGCAGATTCCTCACCTTGAAGGTGGCTTGTTGTGTCGTTTTTTTCCCCTCCAGAGATGCCCCTGGGGTTTTCCAGCTGGCCTGTCTCTTGGTGGAGCTGGACACTGCTGATGAGGCCTCCAGGATCCTCTGTGCTGATGCCCTGTACCAGATGGGCCGTGGAGAAGAAGCCCACAGGCTGCTCTTGCTTGCCCTCTCCAGAAACCCCCAAAGGGCTCCTGTCCTGGCCAGGCTGGCACTGCTGCAGCTGAAGAAAGGGTTTGTGTGTGATGGAAACCAGGTAAGGAGCGTGTGGAAAAGCTTCCCCTTCAGGGTCATTCCCTTCTGAACATTTGTCTGGCTTGGCACTGCCTGTCCCAGACCTCAGCAAAATTACAAATTAATCCTCATGCTCAGTGCTTTGTGTGCATTGTCCTTTTAGAACTGAACTTTTTGCTGTTAGAAGCTCCAGGAACAGCAACAGGGAGAGCTGTTGACACAGTGGAATTTGGAGCCCACGTGAGGTTTAGGTGATTCAACCTCTAGCAAAATTTTTAAGATCTAAATACAGGCCTGAGATGCATCAGAATCACAGGGCTTTCTGTCTGTAGCACAGGACACACAAGGACTCAGCTAAATCCAGCCCATTCCTCTCATGGCTCTTTCCAGCAGAGACTTTAAGCAGGCAGAGCATGACTGAGCATCCTGCCCTGGGGACAATATTGTGGGATTGGTGATTTTCCCCCAGAGAAAAGGAGGCAGCAGTGCCACCTCATTGATTATCCCAACGAAACCCTGGAGAGCAGGGCGGGGAAGGACACAGAGCCTCCAGTATCAGTCTGCAGTTTTCTCCCTTTAATGCTCGTGCTTGAAACCCTGGAAGAGGTTCCAGCACGTTTCATCCTCCTACCGGGGATTGCAAAACTGAATTCCCGGGTTCTGCCATCAGAGGGAACTATTGCATTTTTTAAAGTGCCACATAAATGCTAACCCTAAAGAGAAAGGTTTTGCTGTTACCACTTCTCTACTCCCTATGAGAAGTAAAAGTTTGGTGTGATTTTCTGCCTTTGGGAAGGCTATTAATGAGTGACATGGCTTTATTGGAGTCCATGTGCTGCCCCTGGAAGTTGGATTCCTATCTGCAGCTTCTGCTGCAAGTTCTGCATGGGGACACACATCACCAGAAATCTCTCTTCAAAATGTTTTCATGCCACCTGCCTGTCAGAAGCCAAACACTTTTATCTATTAATAAAATAGAGAAAGTAATAACTTCAGTGGATGTGTCTGGTGCATCAGGATAATTTTTTTCTTGCCCTGACTTCGCTGGCTCAGATTTGAATATCCAGTACCTGCTGGTTGCTGTAGAAAACACCTTTTGATTCATTTCCATAGGAAATGCAGTAAAACCTTGCTTATGAATCTCACTGCAGTAAATGGAGGCAAAGATACCACAAGTCAGGCAAGATCCTTTTCCAGGAGGAAAACACTTTGTGGATTTCAATCCATACTTTTCCCAGATTCCCAATAACAATTCTAAAAAAAAGGCTCAGCACTTCCCTGACTTTCCCTTAACTCACTAGTTTTGATTTTACAGTCAAAAGGGGTCACTGGAATCCTTCTGTGTCACAGAAAGGTTCTGTTTTTGGGGCAACCCTCCCGTGGTTCTCCTGCATTTACACAAACACTTCCCTGCCAGTCTGGAGCAGATGCTGCCCAAAATAAACCAGACAGCACCAGGCATTTCCCCACAGTTGTTTCCACAGCTGGAGTGGTGGAGAGAAAAGACAGGAACTGATGTTTTCTCCAACATGCATTTACTCCAGAGCCAGCTGAGGAGTTAGATATGAGATTCCTGTCCTTGGCTGGACCCTGGCTGGGAGAAGCCCCCAGGGGAAGGTGGGCAAGTGGTGGGTGGGAGCAAACTGATCTGACCAGGTGGTTTAACACAACTTCACACCTCCTCATGCAAGCCTTCCTCTGCTGCCTTTCTCTCTTCCATTGTTAAGCTGCTACAGAGAGTGATCAGGACTGGAGATACCTCCTGCCTCCTGCCCATCATGGACATTTTCCAGGCTGAGGACAGGAAGCTGCTGCAAACCCACTACCATTTCCAAGCACTGGCCATCCTGGAGAGCCAACAGGAGGATGTTCACATCAAAGAGGCCATTGCCTACCTGTCCTGTGCAATTATTGCTGCAGGTAGGGCATCAAGGTACCAATGGAGATGGACTTCTAGGGGAAATTAGATCAGTGGGTGGGACAGAATGTCCAGCCAGTTCTCATCTGCCACCTCCCCAAAGAGAAGACTGGAACAGCAGGGTCATCTGCACCATGAAAAGGTGCAATAAAACAGTAAATAATAAGTGAACAATCTGTGAATTCCTTGAAATGGGTTGCAAGTGTTCAGTTCAGTTCTGCAGGGACGTCAGCCCCTCTTCTTCACCTGCCAGAAAGCTCAAAGAGTGAGTGCAGCCACTTACATGGGATCCCTGTCCCAGCTTTTCCCGAGGAGGGAGCTCAGGCTGAGGCAGGAATGCTTCTGGCGTGTTCCAAGTGAAACCATGTTTGTATAGAAATCTGCCTTTCACTCCGAGCAAATGTTATGACAGCAGCACTGAGGGGAAGAGAGACTGGCTCATGAAAATGGAAAAAACTCTGTTAATTGCTTGGAGATGGTTCCATTTCACAGCCCCTGCGTTCCAGCTTATCAGCTCCCCACCTGCTGGAACAGATGCTTGTTGAGAAATAGAGATTGTCTTTATAGGAGCCAACTGGTCGAGCTCCAGAGTGATAATAACCTTTGGTACAGGAGTTTTGGAGCATATCAGGAGGGAGAAAAAGGCTCATTACTGTAACAGAATTGCTTGGAGCCTGTCTGCTGGCTCATCTCTGCAGGCAGCTGCGTTTGCTGACCTTCCTATGAAAACATATTTCCAGTGGCACTGATGATTTATCATCTGGTATTGGGATGCCACAGTTATGGATTGCAACCCTGGGCATGTTAAGATCCTTATCAAAATTGCCTTGAAAGGAAGGGGCATGTGGATGGCAGGAAGATAAATGCTCTGCAGCCAGGGATTGGATGGACCAGGATTTTCACTGTCAGCTCTATGTGTTTATTTGGGCAGCACTTATGTGAAAGCAGAGAAAAAAAAAAGAAAAAAAAAAGCTTAGTATCCCAAATCCCAGTGCATATTAATTCTGGCAGGGAATTAGTAGGTTCCATCTGGATTACTCATTTATCCCAAACAAAGTGTACCTTCCCTGCCCATGGCAGGGGGTTGGACTCTTTAAGGTCCCTTCCAACCCAAACTATTCTGTGATTCTGACTCCACTTTATTAAAGCAGCTTTGTGCCTCCACTCTCCCATCCCCACAGATCTCCTCCTTAGAGCTTTTCCTCTCATTTGTGCAGCTCCTATTCCAACCCCACACGGATTATTTTCCCCTTTCAACTCAGAAGTGATAATATGAGATAAGAATTCCACCTGCAACAAAAATAAAGGAAACTTCCACTTAAGCCCTCTCGTTGCACTTCCTCAAGTATCCTCAGGCAAAGTGGGATTTTTCTCTGGCTTCCTGTGGGTATCCCTGAGTGACTGTGACTGCATCCCTGTCCCTAGGTGGTGGTGCTGGGGATTGTCTCCTCAGCAGGGCTCGGTGCTACGGGTGCCTGGGGCAGATGAAAACGGCTATCTTTGACTTCAATGCCGTCCTGAAGGAGGACCCCAGGAACGTGCAGGCTCTGAGCGGCCGAGGGCTCGTTTTCCTCGCTCTGAGGCAGCAGAAGGTACTTCCCCTGTGCTGATTTCCTGGGGGTTATTCTGAGGGTGTTAAACAACATCAGTGCAAGGCATCCCAGAGTTTGTCATGCATTCAAGTTTCTCACGGAATTTGGGCAGTGAAAGGCACTGGTTTGGGCTGGGTGTATAAGCAGCCCACCTGACATCACTAATCTGTTTTCCCAAGCAGAGGGAGGAAAGCTAAACCTTAGTCATGATTTTCAGTGATAACCCAAGGAGTTCCAAACACTTTGCAAACAGCCATCCAAACCTGCTTCCCTGCCCTTCTACCAGCTTTGCAAATGGAAAAGATGCAGGACAAGGACAGGGCAGAGCAAAGAGTTTCTGTGGGACAGCAGAGAACTGAAAGCACCTGAGAGAACAAATTATCAATGTTTAGTTATTGCTTCTGTTCCATTTCTTGGTGTTGTTTTTCCATAGGAGGCAGTGCAAGATCTGATCTCGGCACTGAAGGTGGAGGCAGGAGCAGTGATCCCAGCAATCCTGTCCCTGAAGGGTGAAGCCCAAGAGCTGCTCACTGGGTGGCTCCTCCAGCACGGCAGGGCTGCGCTGACCCAGCTCGTGGCCACCAGAGACACCTCAAAGGGAGAAACCCTCAGGGACCTCCTGGTGCTTGCAAGAGCACTGATCAGAATCTGCAAGGCTGCACAGTATCACATCTTCTACACAGATGTTCTGATTGCAAGTGGTGAGTTCCAACCCTTTGGCACAGCTGAGTGAGCAGTGAGTTGAAAGGAAGTGAATGTTCAATGGCCAAGTGTGTTCTGGGCAGCACTTCTTGAGAGAAGCCTGGAAATGTTCTGGGAAGGAGTTTGAAGTAATTAACACCTTTAGGTGTGGGCTGTGGACAGGCTTCCTAAATCCTGCTTTGGGGAATTTCCTTGGTGTCTCTCCCCCCAAGGAATGGGTTATGCAGCTTGTGCTGGTGTCACCCCACAGGGAGGTGTGAGGAGGCCCTGACCCACCTCCAGGCAGCCTTTGGCCACTGCCCCCCTGAGGACTCTGCCAGGGCACGACTGGCTGTGCTGCAGCTGAAGAGGAGACACGTGGCAGGAGCAGCTCACTCGCTCAGTGCCCTGGCCCAGAGAGATGAAAGGGAGCTGGAATTTCTCCTGAGCTTCGTGGACACCAAGCAGCAGCAGCAGCTCGCTCAGGTACAACCCTCTTCTTGATCCACGCCTGTGGGGAAAGAAATGGGAGGCAAAATCAGGCTGTAGAGATTTTTCCCTGCCTTGTCATGAGCAGAAGTGTGGGGGAAGACCTTTATATTCACATTTGTATAACAGTACTGGCCTTTGAGGTTGGTTTCCTTAGCTAAAACTATTTGGCACAGCAATGATATTGCTCCAGCCCACCCAAATATGTATTATCAGGCATTTTTTTTTCAAATTTCTCCCCCAGAGTTCACCCAGCTCTGAGAAAGAATCTCCAATAATAAGACAGGAGAAGTTGAGATTGATGGTGAGGAGTTTTAACACTCAGTCAAGCATCTGCAATTCTGATTACCCAGAAGCTCTGTGCTCTGAGAAGCAGTTTGCTTCCTTTGATTCAATTTGGGGCTGGTGTGCGCCCTGGTGAGAACTTATATTGTTATGCTCTCTCCCAGGTTATAAAACAAACAACATGCTGACACACTTAATGCATCGAGGGGAGTACTTGGGATGTGTTTTAACAAAACAGTAGGAGGATATAAGTAAACAAGTATTAATTTACCAGTCCCCAGACGCGCCCCATTACAGAGAAAAGAGCCCCTCTCTCCTGAATAATGTAAAAAGTTCAGTCTTATGGGGGAGAGTTGGAAGGTTTCGGAGCCAATTTGCAATCTTCCACTTTGGGAAGCTGATAAAGGTTCAGCTGAGACTGTGACTGTGGAGGCCCTGAGGAGGTGTCTGTAAATGAAGATGCATTTTACAGCTGAATTTCCCTTGCTGCCACATCACTCCTTCTGTGGGGAAGTCTCTCAGCTAAATCCACCCGTGCTGCTTTGGGAAACAACACAGGAGGGATATTCTTGTGCTGTCAATAAGAGAAGAAAAAAGAGAAGGGGAAAAAAAAAAAAACAACCTCCAAACTGCTTTTTCTATAGCTTAAACTGCACTGCTGTGTCAGAACCCACTGGTGCCACGGGTGAGTGAAGCCTTTAAAATGGGAGAGGCTCTTTGTTTCTGTCTTAAATAGAGAAATGAAAGATTTCTCTGGAAACTTGAGAGAATAGGGGTGACGGGACTTATTTCAAAACTGGAACTCGATACCAGTGTTAGAAGTTTGAAAAGAAAACATTAGTCTCTTTTGTATTCTGCTTTTGCTCAACTGAGTAAACATTTGAGCTCGAGCACCTGGGTCTTTTTCTATGCATTTTGTGACAATAAGTGTTTACTTTCTGGGGTGGGGAAGGAATTGGTTCATTCACCTGCCTGGTGTCTCAAAGCCCTTCCCAGCAGCACTTCCTTTTTCCTGCGAGGTTATTCCAGTTTGGGAGCGAAAGGAAGATCTCAGTAAAAGAAAAAATACATTTACAGGCAGAATTAGTGCCAAAACGATGGCCTTGCTTTGCCATGGCTCCCAGCCACACCCTGGGAGAGGCTGTTCTTTCTGTCACCCCCATCTCACAGGTGAGGAGGCTGCAGCAAAGCAGAGTGGAGTGGTTTAACAGCCAGCCCTCAGTCTCAGCACTCCAGCACAGCAGCATTTCTGCCACATTGTTTTAGAGTGTTTGGAGGTTCTAGAAACGTGTCATCATTGCCCTGGAGTCTGGTCTGAGGGGCTAAAAATAATCCCCCATAAGCTGAATAGGAAAGGGTGGAGGAAGGAGAGAGCTCCTTGATGTACTCAGTTTTTTCCATGAAACAAAGCAAGAAAATTCTCCCATTTATTTATAGTCTAAGGGGTCCCACGCTAAGAGATTTGTAAACAACTGGGAGAGCCCCATGGGAATAGGAATCTGAAAGATTTATTAAGCTGCAAAAGGTCACAGGAAGGGAGTTTGCTGCTGGTGGTGCAGCTTCAACTCTTTGGTTTCCTAAGTCAGAGGTTCCCAACTCCTCACTGGATCCTCAGAGCTGTGGACATGCCAGAGGATACCCAGACCCCCCCAAAAATGGTTTCTAAAACTGTATGGTCTGTGATGGAATTAGGCCCTTAGCCCAAGGTGAAACATTTACTGACAATTTTGAATAATTTTTTCCCCCAAGTCCGGCAAGAAATGCAGAATCCTGTGGCTTGCTCACTTTGGGGACTCCCAGGGAAATGTGAAGAAATGGAAGCAGTGGCTCAGTTAATAAATGTGATATTGTATGGGTGCAGTAACCCAAAACATTGCTGAAACCTTCAGTATTAGGTTAGTCACCCAGCAGAACAACAAAAATTGTATTTTCTTCTGCCTTTGAGACAACAAATGCACTTTAAACACTGAAAATGACAATTTAACTACACAAACACAAGGTGTTTTGAGGAACTGCACTGTGTTCTCTGGAACAATGTGATCTAGAACTTTGGAATTTCTAGGGGAAAAAAAACATCTTCTGTTGCCAGCTGCAATTCCACTTTGACCCCTTGCTAAAACCCTGCCACTGAGGAAACACTTGCATTGACTGGTTGTCTTAAATACATTTCAAAGCACAAACTAAACTTGCTGCTCTTTAAATGTATGTACAGATACCTGAGGCGGGTTTGGACAGGCTGCCTCACAATTTACAGCCAGAATTGTTAAAGCCAGGGATTGACCCCGACTGAGGAGAGGTCCCACTGCTATTTCCATGTGTGGAAGCTGAGAGATTCTCTAATAAATATGACTATATAAAGGATTTTCCATTTGTATAGCAAAATAGCAAAATATACGTATATTATTATATATATTCTGTGCATTATAACAAAATAACTGGGGTTGAATTCCTCACAAACCATTAGGAGTGGCTAAAGTATTCCTGCCACTGCTCTCACACGAGGTGCTCAGACCTGCCCTGCAACACTGACCCCTCTCATCCAGAACTGTTTTCCTCAGTCCTGTTCAACAACAATCAATTCTAATCGAAGTCAGCCAAGATAAAAAGGCACATAAAGAGACTGGGAGGCCTGACCTGGCTGTCCACTGGGGCTCCTGAGACAGTGGCTGGGCTAACTGGGTTCTGGGGGGCCACAAGCATCCAAAAGGGAGTGTTATCCCACAAAATGAGAGAGATGAAAATATTTATCCTTTGCTGTTTGGCTCAGCCTTTTGTAAGACCCCACTGCTGGTGGCAGCCTGGTTTATAACTTAAATATTCACTCTGCTGCAGCACCTTAAAAGCTTTATTTATTACCAATAAAGGGAAATAATGAGAAATCCATTTGAGGCAAATAATTCTAATGGAGTTTTCTTTATTGACCTCCCTGAACCTAAAAATTATGTGGCTCTTTCTGCCTTCTCTATTTTCCTGTTGTTGTTTTTCCCTTCAGACAGGGGCAGAGAATTCACTTGAACTCGAGATTAACGATTAGCACAGACATCAGATGCCCTTTTTATCCTCCAGCTTGGGTAAACTTTGGTAGAGACCAAAACCTTTGTTATTAGCACATGAGGATATTTGTGGGGAGGTTGGTCCCTTCAGCTTTTTGTTCCTCATTCCTGAGGAACGTCAACGAATTCAGAGGAAATTCTGACAAACTTTTAGGCAAACAAGTAGGAACAAAGAATCACAGAATCAGAGAATCAGAGAATCATAGGATTAGCTGGGTTGGAAGGGACCTCCCAGATCATCAAGTCCAACCCTTGATCCAACCCCGCGGTGGTTCCCAGCCCATGGCACTGATGCCAAATCCAGTCTCACCTTAAAAACCTCACAGAGAATCCACCACTTCCCTGGGCAGCCCATTCTGATGTCTGATTACCCTCTCTGGAAAGAAATTCTTCCCAATATCCAACCTAAACCTCCCCTGGCACAGCTGAAGACCCAGCCCTCTTGTCTTACTGATCTCTGCCTGGGAGAAGAGCCCGATCCCCACCTGGCTACACCCTCCTGTCAGGATGGGGGTGTTCAGAAACTCCTGAGATAACAGCAAGTGATCCAAGAGTTTTACACCTGCAGGCAAAACCAGAGAATGGGGTTCATCCTCCAACTGGGTGCAACCACAACCTTTGAAAAACGCCTAAGCTTTTTCGGTGTCTGTGCGTGTGACCCGTCCAGCCCGGATGTTCTCCTGGTTTTTTTCCACTCAGTACCTAACCTGAAGTCTTTTTGTCCCCGCAGGTGGCAGCCCAGCAGGGCCAGGTGCTGCTGGAAGGGCAGCAGTACGAGAAGGCCCTGGGGTTCCTGTCCCTGGCCGTGGTGGCCGGCGGGGCCTGCCCGCGCTCCCTGCGCCGCAGGGCCGAGTGCCTCGGGCTGCTGGGGCAGCACCAGCGGGCCCTGGCAGACATGGACACCGTGATCCAGGGGCACGGCGGGCACAGCCCGAGGACGCGGGCGCGGGATCTGTGCTCCAGGGGCCTGCTGCTGCTGGCCATGGGGCAGGAGGAGGCGGCGGTCCAGCAGTACGTGCAGGCCCTGCGGCTGGACCGGCCCGCGGCCCTGGGCAGCATCGCCGAGCGCCCCGGCAGCCAGGCCTTGGCCAGGGCCTTCCACAGCACGGCACGGCACAGCCTCCGAACGCGGCGGTTCCGAGAGGCCTGGGAGCTCACGGACTGCGGGCTGCAGATTGACAAAAACCCCGAGCTGCAGAGGCTGAGGATGAGGCTGAAGAGGGAGGCGTTGGGCTGCAGCATCCACTGATCTCCCTGCCCGGGGATTTTCCGCTCTCTG
Source organism: Manacus candei (assembly GCF_025592945.1). Lineage (NCBI taxonomy): Eukaryota > Metazoa > Chordata > Aves > Passeriformes > Pipridae > Manacus > Manacus candei. Next base: position 1,349,530 of record NW_026138070.1, read on the forward strand.
GCTGCTGCGTGGTTTGTTTGTGAGGCCGCAGGAGCGAGGGGAAGATGATAAATATGCAACAGATGTGACGCCGAGCAGGATTAGAGAAGCAGAAAGTTTCAGGTGGTGAAGCAAAACTGACCAAGGGAGTTGCAGTCTTCACAGTTCTTTAAAATTATTTAAAAATTACTGTGGGTTATGTAAACTCCCCCTTGGGAAGAAAGCTTTCTTCTGGCTAAACTGAACTAACTCTAACACAGGTGTTCCAGTCCTAGTGAAGGAAATCATTCAAATGGCTTGCAGTTTATGAATAATAATCATGTATTTCCATGACATTTGATTAGCTTTAACACATACTATTCTATTAAGTGGCCTTACTTTTATGGGCCAGTCAAAAAGATCAGTCAAAAATAACTTTTGTTATTGATGTAACACCATGTGTGTAACACCCCTCTCCTGACCTCCTCCTTCCTGGATGGAAGGCTCTGCCCTTGTCAAAGTGCAGTGGATTTGCACTGGTCAGCACCAATACTGCGTAGTGGAGCAGCACAGATGCCAAGTAAACTGTTTTACTGGCCCAGGGAACAGTAAAACAATAGATAATATGAAGGATGAGACTCAACAGAGATGAGATACCCAGTCCTGGGAGTCCTGCCCTGTTATCTGGGACACACAGGCAGCCGGACTCCAGACTTCACCTGGGGCTGCCAGATCCTGTGTCTCTGTTTGCCAGAGCAGATAAAGGGAATAATCTCTGTAAGGGTGTTTGCCAGAGGTGCTAAACACCACCCTTCACACTCCTGGATGTTCAAGCACCAAAGCTGGAGCATGAACTCACCAAGACTGGCCCATTGCAGCAGGAGCTGGGGTTGGAGGCAGCAGCCAAGGTGCTGCTGCTGGGACTGCTCTCAGTGCTCAGCACTCCCTCATCCCTCCCCATCCACGGGGAACAGCACAGGAATCAGCCTCTGGAATGCTCAGAAGGGGTTTGCCTGTTGTCATGTGTCTGGTTTTGTCACAGGTGGACTTGGGACACCCCAAATTTAGTGCTGGTGCATCCAGGGAGTTCACCTGTGCAAGGGGGACCCTCAGCTCAGGAGGGTTCTCACAGAGGAAACAAGGTGGGACCCAAAACAACCACCTCCTCTGTTTTGGCTTCTCCAAGTGACTTCCCCTGATGTTTTTGGAGTGTGATAATACAACCACGGAGAAAAACAGAAACTACTATTGAAAACAAAGATCAAAGCACTGCTGAGAACTGCTCTCCTGCTTTGATTGGGATGAAAGGGAGAGGGAGCCTTTTCTTTTTTGTTATATTGTTGTCTCAAAGGCAACAATCCAGAGTGAAACTTCATTCAGCAGCCATGCAATCAACCCCAGAGCACTGACATCATCTGTAACCTTCCATCTCCCATCTCATTTTCCCTCTCTGCATGTTCCTTTTCTGCCCTAAGAGCACAGCTGAGACTGGGCTTCTTTCCCTTCAAATTCAAGAAGAGTTACTTTGATTTTAATCCCAGTGACACTGATGAGTACTTTCCCCCCTGTTTGACATCAAGATGCTATTGTTTCCACTCCTTTCAGGTTGAAGAATCTGGCTAAAAAAACCTGCAGTGATCATTTCTGTAGGTTTCTTTAATGTTAAGCTGCAATTCGTGGTGATTGTGGAGCTGCTCCAACTGCTTTGAGACCCGTCCCTCACTTTGTGCATGTTTGAATACTAAAAAAAGGGACTCTATATAGAGAGTCTTTAGTGCTTTAGGACATACCCTTATGGCTTGGTGCTGTAAATGCTACGAAACTGTGAAGAATTCAAATATATTTATGTGAATCAAGACTAATGTAATCAGGAAGAGACTGCAGCCTTACAAATACTGAAACTGGATACCTGTTTGTAATCCAGCTTGAAGCTACAGCCATCCCAAGGAAAGGTTAAATACCTGTAGTTTATTCAACTCAGAGCTCTATACAGACACTAACAAATAATTCTTTGCTCTCCACGAATTTTGTTCCTTTCAAGTATCCTGCAACCTTAAAACACAGAGGACTTTGTTGTGCATCATCACCAGGCAATGAATAACGAAAGAAACCTGAAGTCACGGCTCAGAATGCTCCTACACAAACAGCTACCTGCCAGTTTTGCCTCTCTGAAGTATCCAACATTCCTTCTAAGCACAGAAAAGGAAAATCAGGTGTGAGAATATTTGCATCACACGATCAGACAAGTAAAGTTTCCTGACCTCATGCTCTGCAGTCCAGCAGGCAAAGAACAGCTCAGAAGTTATGGCAAAGTGTTTGGAATCAACTGTTCGACTGGAAGCTGTTCCTCGAGTTCAGACAGAGCTGAACTTTGAGCTTTTGTGACCTCAAAAGGTTTCATTTCCTCTAAAATCCTGTCGCTCCCGTTTATTTTTCCCATTTCACTTGGTTATGTGCTCCCGAGTACCGAGAGAGTCTGAACAATCAGCCAACTTCTGCAACTGCTTCAGAAGCTGACACATCTCCTGGGAATTCGTCTTCCTGACTTTCAGCCTGAGCCCTTGTGCTCCCCAGCCCTGGAGCCTGTGGAAGTGTGGCCCTGGCTCGGGGCCATGCAAACCCAGGCACGTTAATGAGCTTCCCTGTGCCCGGCTGAGGACACTGCACTCCACTTGCAGGGGCAGATGTTTCACTTTAATGACAGCTAATCCAAAAGCCATTTCTTTTACTATCATTTCCCTGCAGAAGATGAACTGTGTTATCATGGCCCTGCTGCTGCACTGAGCCATTTCCAATTTGCCAGAGCTCCGAGGAGCCGCTGCCACCATCAATTTGATGTGTGACATGGAATTATCACTGCCAGGGTGCTCTGCCTTTGCAGCCTCGGCTATTTCAGCTGTGTTTCAGATAAACTGGTCTGTGCTGGAATCTGCTGGTTCAGTTGGCCATTTCTCAGTGGCACCTGAAGAAAAATGACTCATTATTTAGCAGGCACAGCATCCCAAAGCTGTGGGATTCAGAAGACTCTTTCTCCTCCTGCTCCTGCTCTGTGTTCCAGGAGTGACTTTTTCTGCAGGATGCCAAGGAATGCTGCAGAGCTCACCTGTGTGCAACTCTGACACCCCAAGCACAGGAGCATTGGTTTATTTGCTCCCAAAAGTGCCTGGAGGGTGGAAGGCAGACAGCTGATATTGGTGTCTGTGGCACTCAGAAGGTGGGGACCTATGAGGGCAGGGGAGGAAGGAATTGTCACCCAAATGGTGAGGTTAGAGAACATGAGCCAGTCCCAAAGTATGGCAGCAGAGAGTGGAAACCAGCCGTGATTAGTGATGTAATTTTTGGTTTCTCACCGAGAGAGGGACAAAGGCCAGTCCTGGCCCTCCCTGATGTCACAGCCTGGTGCCACCGACCCCATGGGTGCCACACCTCGGGTCAAGTGTGGAACCTACACACCTGAGACACTTGTAACCATTTCATTTTCAGTTCTCTTCCCTTCCAGAGTTTATCTTGGGCACGTGATGCGTGGCCTAAACCTCCCTGAGGCTCTGGCAAGCCCACCCTGTGTTCTCAACAGCCCCCGAGGACCTGTCCTGTGTGCAGAGCAAACCCTGCCACATCAGCTGTGGCTTTGGGACTGGCTCACCACCCAACCCAATCATTTTTGTGTCTGTATGTTCCCTGCACAATCCCAAAAAGCCAGGAGCTGCAGAGAATAAACGAGCACAGGAATTTCCCCGGGGACTGTAAAGGAAATTAGGAGCAGTGTCTGATAATCAGTTTGTGGGGCTCGTTCTGAGCTGTGTCACAGTCAGTGAGAAAATGTAGCTGCAAAGCCAGAGGGGGGATGTAGGAGGGAGCAGGAAGCACAGGAGGATGTTAATGATCCCATTCCAGTCCTTGGTTTCCATTTTGTTGTGCCCCTCAGTTGTGCTTCCCTCTCCAGGTCAGTGCTGCAGATGCCCAGGACCAGCCACCAACCACACCTCACCCAGTGTGAGGGACAGGGACCTCCAGCCACGAGGGAGCCCCGGGTTTGGATCCAGATCAGTAGTGGATGAAATGAAAAACTGACAGGGATTAGTATTTTCCCACTTTAAAATGACCATCTCACCGAGCATCTTGATTGCTTAGAAAGCTCAGATGTCCCATTATGAGACATTCCAACCCTGGTAATACACTCACTGTGTTCTCTAGAACTCCCATGAAAATCTGAAATGATTAGGAACACCTCTGAGTGCCTGTCACGGTGTAGGGTTTGTTCTTTCACTGCAGTTTAACAATAGAGACAATTATACCCTGCCATTTTCTTATTTTTTGCAGCCTTGCCAACAGTATTCTTGCAATGTTGTTTCTTTTCTTCTCATGCATCATTTGTCCATTCTTGGGCAATAAAACCTGCTTACTGAAGTAAACAGGTAATTAGCCATCTACATAAATTGCCCTGTGTCTGCACCATTAATGTGTTTGGATGTTTTAATTGATTGCATTCTCAACTGGTTTGGATGGCTTAAATGCCAGCTAATGCAATCCAATTAAGTCCACTAATAAACCTGACTGATGAACTGCAATATAATCACACATCAAGCAGAGATGCAGAGGAAAATGCCACGGAACTGACAGTTTAGAATAGACTGTGTCATTTTGAAAGACCCAAATCACTTCTCAACAGGGAAACTGGGAAAATCAACTCTAACTGGTGCTGGAGTTGGTCTCCAAGACCTGATCCAACACATCCTTTAAGCCAGTTTCTCTCCACAAAACATTTTTCGTGGAATCACAGAACAGCCCAGGTTGGAAGGGACCTCAAAAGATCACGTGAGCCAACCTCTCGTGGGAAAGGGAGCCCAGATGAGATTACCCAGAGCCCTGCCCAGGTAAATCCTGTAAACCTCCAGGGCTGGGGACTCTGCCACTGCTCCAGTGATTGATTATTCTCACTGAGTCAAAAAAAACCAATTCTTTTTCATATCAAGATGAAAACTCTCCCAGTGCAACTTGCACCTTTTGCCCCTTGTCTTCCCCGTGCAGCTGGAGAAGCATCAGCTTGATAATTGTCTCTGGGGAGCAGAAATGCAAAGGAAATTTTGGGTGGTGTGTGGGCCTCTTGATAATATTATTCAAACAAAACTAAATGAGGCAGCAGGAAGTTAAATAAACTCACACTGGGATATGATGTGAACTTCCACTAGTGCCCCACAAGCAACTTGCTTGAAGATGGTGCAGTGGCTTTGTGTCAGCTCTGGGGGGCTCTTTCTAAGCCCAGAACAGAGGTTGGGGATTTAATGGAGCAATCTGTGTGAAATTCTCTGCTCTGTTCTGCCAGATGCCAGACAAGACATAATAGCTCCTCTGGCATCAATGCCTATTAATCTAATCTTGACTTTGATTCTCTGTGTGACTCCCTTTCATCTGTAAAATGGGGATAATGCTCTCTTTCAGACGCTTGTCAGCCCCTCTTAGCTCTGGGTACAGAGTGCTTTGAAGTTGACATTATTTGTACATTTTACAGGATTGTGACAGAGCTGCAGATTGTCCCCAGCCCCTGTCTCAGTGGGGGCTGCTGGTGAAGGTCACCCCCTGCCCTGTGCCCTCACCCACTCGTGTGTCTGTGCAGCTCCCCTGGCACAGACCCTGGGCAGGGACCAGGGAACATCCCACACACCCACTGCCTGCTCAGCTCTGCTCTGGTGGCAGTGGCAAGGGAATAATAAAGACATTCAGACACCTTGGACAGGCAGGGCCCTGCCTGTCTGAGCCCCAGAGCCTCTGCTGTGCAAGGAACACACACGTCCCTGAGCTCCCTGTGCTGCACAGAGGGAACCACACACCCCCCAACCAGTCCCTGATGGGAAACTCCAACCACAGAGGGGCACCTGGAACCCAAATCCCTCCCTGCTGGGCAGCCAGGTCCCTCTCTGCATCTCCAGACCCAGCACCCACTCCTAATCCCAATTTCCAGGAGAGATGGCCACAAACTAAAACACAACAATATCTTTCCTTGGAAACAGGAATTCTTTCTGTCATTTTAAAGGACCTAAACAGTGCATTTAATGGAACAGCTAAAACTTCTACGTGCTCAGTCAATGAAAACAAAGTAAAATATCTTCATTTTGTTTGTAATCTCTCTTCCTGCACAGCAAAACAAGGCAAAAAATACACCCTTAAAGTCACGTGCATATAATTGTATTATTAATGTATTAAGAATGTAATTGCAATACTCATCACTGCAATGAAATTAAGTGTGGAAAGGAGACACTGCATTCCAGAAGTCTTTGTGCCATAGATACCTGAAAAACCTCTTGGGGGGAAAAGTAAAGCACATGGTGGAAAATTTGGAGGACTTTCCTAAGAATTAATTGCTGTAACAGAAGAGACTTTGCTAATGCTAATAAGCAATTAATGCTAATAAGCCAGGAAATCACCTTGTCCACTTACAGGCAGCAGGGCTTGTGCCTGCTATGCAACGTGTTTTCCAGTCTGGATGTAAAATCAAGTGATTTCCAATATGGAAAGGGTTAATCTCCCTGAGAAGCCTCAGCATTTAATTCATTGGGCATTGGAAGCCACCTGTGAGTGAGTGAGTGAGTGTTCAAGGGAAAGAGAGGGAGATTTAGGCACAGCACTTTGCAATTCCATCACTGGTAGAGGCATCAATGCTGAGATCATGAACAAGCATTTATTTCTGGCTGCCAGAAAGCACAAACCCCTCAATTCCACCCCAGAAACTACACGAGCCACCTGAGCTCTGCGGCTGAGGAACATCCTCCACCAGACCAAGGTAAGACACCTTCCCTTTTTCCTGCTTGTCTCTGCAAAGTGCATGAATTCAGAAATTCAGGGCAGAAATCCTTGCTTACCTTGCACACACAACAGCACTAATGTCTGCTGGGTTTTTTTGCTCTGCTGATGTTCCAAAGATGCTCATCTTTAAAGGGAGGGTGAGAGGAGAGTTTTGAAACATCACCTAAACTTCCAGGTTTTCCCAATTCTAACCTGTTTCAGCTGTGCCTCTACCAGGACTTATTTCCACCACGCACAGCTGGGAGCCAACCAGCTCCAAGAAGATATTTCAGTGCTGGGTTTTATTTCTTTTATGCTGCTTGACAGATGACAGGGTTACACCGGCTCCCAAAGACAGACCCATTATGTCTGAGCACAATGAGTTATCCTCTGTGCTCGGCAGCCCTGCTCCAATAAATCACAGGGAACATCCAGCCATTGTCCTGGAGCCAGGCGTGGTGCTGATTTACTGGGGCCAGGCTGTTTGCTTGGGCTTTTTGTTTTAATGTCACCCCAGAGCTTCAGATTCTCTCCCATGTTTAAGGTAAATGCATATACCAGACTCATTTAAATCTGACTGTGGAATAGTGACACTGCTCTGGTTCCTGAACAAAACCAGCAATGCTGAGAGTGAATCTGACCTTGAATCTGAACCATATAAATCCTGGTTCAGGTGAGTTTTCCTATTTAGATTAATTCATATAAGCAGAAGAAATACACCTTTGTGTAACCTGAACATCAAAACACAGATCACGACAGATTAGAGCTCTCTTTCCACACTGGTGGTTCTTTATTGTACTAAAACCAAAGAGGTAAACAATAAGAGAGGTTTTGAGCAGTCTCTGAGGAGTTTCAGAGCTGCTTTCAGTCCCTCTGCCTCTCACACTTACTGGTCATCTGGAACCTGCAGTTCACGTGGAAGTGATTGCAGAGCTGGTTTTGCACTTCCCCTGAAGCAGGACTGCCTAAAACCTATTTAGAGGGGACTTTTTCTGCACAGGCAGAGGGTTCAGGGCAAACTACAACCCCTGACATGCAGAGGTGTGTGATTTCCCCTCACATCTCCCTGTGGATCAGTCTGTAAGGAGTGTAACACAGAGATGGAGACCTTGTTTCCATGGTAACAACACTTAAGACACATCACACTGAAGATGCTGCCACGTCCTTTGGCTGCTTTAGGACACTGAGCTGTTGGTACCTTTGATGGAGCTGTTCAATACCTGCAGGAGAAGCCCAGAGCTGTGGCTGGGAAATCACTGCCCTGCTGGGCATCCCTGGACTTCTGGGAGCATTCAGGGAGCAGCAGACACAGGATCAGCTGTTCAGATGACCCAGAACATTCAATTACATCAATACTAAGACTAAAGACTGTGCAAAACCTCTGGATGGCAAGGAACTGAATGAGGTAATCTATCCTCATAGACAAATATATATATATATATTATAAGAATATTGGGTAATATATCCTCATAAGCACAGAGCTTTTGAGGCCCAACCTCTGATGGTAAAGCAAAGATGCAGAGGAAGAAAAATTAACAGCTCTTCACAATTTTTATCTCCAGAATCAATTCCCTCTGAAGGAAGAGCTGCAGGTCAACTTGACATTGTGGAAACTAAGACACAACAGCCAAATTCCTGAGCAAGGTAGTATTACCCTTGGCTACTATCTCCTCCCAGTGCAGTGCCCCAGGTATAGCCATGGTTATTCCAGATTCTCCAGGGGAAATATGAAAAGAAAAATATTCAAACACAGCCTCCCAGGCAAGTGAGGCACCAGCTGTACTATTTGCTGTCCAGGGCTGGAACACTCTGACCATAAATTCCTCCCAGACTTGAGAATTTTTCCCAAAGAGAAAAGCACTGCATAAAACTGCAGAGCAGCTCCCTGTCTCTCTTCAGGAACCACGGTAGTTCTGTGTGGCTGGGGAAACAACTTTTTATTAAATATTCATGTGTGGAGTCCTGTAGTTCACAGTGAACACATCCTAAAAGCAGGCAGTCATCCAGCCTGGCTGCTCCAGCCCCATCCCTCCAGGATCCAAGTGTAAAAATCTCTGATTTGAGGCTTTTTCCAAACTGTAACTGAGAGCTCTTTACACATCCAAATTCCAGTAACAGGAGAACCTCCTTCACAAAGTTACAAAGTAAGCAAAAAGGGAAAAATCCTTTCAAAGCAGCCCAACCCAAACAGCAAACGCCTCATTGCTTCATATGTTTTGAGTCCACACTGCTTTGGGGAAAGAGTATGTTTCCTAAGAACTGAAAACCCCCACTGTTCCTCAATTTCTGCAAGAAAAATTCCCCAGATCAGTGTTCACCTTCTCTGTATTGCAAGAGAGATGATGCTTTTTAAGCTGCTTGGTAAAATGAGGGGCTAATGGACTGTGGAGTCGATCAGCAGGTGAGAGACCAGCACATGGAAATTCCTGCAGGCAGTGATTCAATGGGGAATAATTCAGCCAAATGTGAGATTTAGGAAAAAGTAAATGACAAAACAACCCCATTCCACTTTGCAGCATCAAGTCTCCTTCACCACAGAGGCTCCAAGGTGATGCTGAGAGTGTCAGAAACCAAAGCAGGTCTGTCCCCTCGGAAGCAGGGAGCAGAACAGGGACCTTGCTGCACTGCCAGGATGATGGATTGCCCTATTTCAGTGACCACACAAAGTTGCTCAAGACAATCAAAATTAATGATTCTGCAAATATGTCCTTTACAGTTGCTGCTGCTTCTCCTCACACAGAAGGGTTGTATTTGTTTGGGTTGCTTTGTTTGGGTTGTTTGGTTTTTTTTTTACTTCCTTACAGCCCAGCAGTAGGAATAAGGCTCTTGGATTCTTGGCATCTTAACTCTACGACTCCAAAATGGGCAAAATAATACCCTGCAGTATCTTATAGCCATGGTACAAGAATAACCACCTTAAATCTCCAAAAATAACTGCATTAAAACCTGAGATACCTGCAGTGCTATGGACCTCAACCAGGAGGACCCTCCTCAGAGCCACCCTCGTTGCAAGGTACCAGCAAAACTGCTCAGCAGTAAGGAAGACTCACATACACAGGAAACGAGTCTTTTTTAGCTGTAGAACTTTCTGCAGACAGAAATGAGGGATGATTTAAATCTTCATTAAATGCATAGTTTTGTCCCCAGGAGCGACCCTGCCTTCTGCAGCTTTTTCTCCCATATGGACCCCCAGGATCTGCACGTGCCTTTCAGACCCCTGTGTTCTCATCCTCCTCCTCAGCTGGTGGGATGAGAATAGCTGCCTTCACACTCGACAGAAGCCTGAGATAACATGACTCCGAAAAAAAAGGGCAAATTCTCACAGGGATTTTGAGGCAGAATCCTGACTGGGAGAGGAGACTTGGACTCCTGGCAGAAGAAACTGGTGTTCATTGTCTCCTACCCTTGGAACACTGTGTGTACATTCCCAAATCAGGGCTGCCACAAAGGAATCCCTGCTCTGCCCTCAGCACCTCCTCCCGAGCACACACAGGGCTGGGAGCGCAGGTCGGGAGAGGCACAACCTGACCATTTATCCCCTGGGAACTGGGGCAGCTCGGTGACAAACCCCCAGACACCGACCTGCTTCTGCCTCGCTGCAGAGCCGGTTCTGGGGAAGAGCAAAACCAACACACCTTCCCTGCCCTTTTATCTTTCCCGGTTGTAACCAGGCGGATTCCCCGGCAGCAGCATAAGGGACCAGGGTGCGTTGCCCACAACAGCCCCTAAATCCTGTTCCCAAAGCCAAGCCGTTCCCACACATCGCAGCCCAAAGCCTGGGCGGCTCTCGCCGCCGGAGGGTTTCGGTGGGTTGCCCCCTCCCCTGTGGCCCCTGAGGGCTAGCAGGGATCTGCGGGAAGCCGGGGGGACTCTCGGGAGAAGCCGCAGCAGCTCCAGCCCCGCTCCAACCCCTCCTCCCGCGGCTGCCCGGGCTTGGGATCCTTCCCATTTCCCTGGAGCCGGGAAGAGCGCAGGGCTAAGCTCCCGCTCCGAGCATGGCTCGGGGGGTTCCGAGGGGCTGCCGGGCACAGCCTCCTGCACACCCGGGAGCCCACGCGTGTCCCGGGAGCTTCCCACCCTCCAGACCCTCCGCCCGCGCCGGAGACCCCGCTCGGAGGCACCGGGAAGGACCCCGGGGTGGTAACGGAGCCCCGCGGAAGGAATTCCTCAAAACAGCGAGAGACTTCCGAAGTGGGGGGTGGAAGGCGGCAGTTTTCCCCCTCCTTCCCCGTTCGGGAGAAAGGAGCTGCCCAACCTGGTCATGAGACTCTTCCACACTTCCCAAAGAGGCTCCTGAAGTTCTGGCGCTGCAGCGCTGGGAGCCCGGGGCAGCCAGTCCAGCGCAGCCCCGCCGAGGGCACACACAGCTCGGGAGATGGAGAATGAGGTTGGCAAATCTGTGGACAATCAAATGGACAAATACATGTAATATTTTGGAACTTTCCTCTCTCCCTTTGCTTTTATTCTGCTTCCTTTTCCTCCCTGCTTTCTCCTGCTTTTACCCCTGCGCTGATTTAGCTGTGCCGTTAATTCTTTTTTTTTTTTACCCTCCCCGATTTAGAGTTACGATAATGGGGAAATCAGAAAGCCAAATGGATATTGTGGAAAAATCAACGAAATCTGGGAAGAAGCCCTGGAGCTTTGTGGCACTGGGTCTGGCTGTCCTGCTGCTCCTCATGACTTGTGCCGCCGTCGCCCTGGTGATCCTGTATGCCAGCAGCAGAGGTAAGAACCTGGGAATGATTCTCCTCTTCCCTCTGCAAACAGCATACAAGTCTTTTTCTTCTTTGTATTTCTTCAGAGATAAATGAAAATAAAATTCCAGGGGGGACAGTGAAGTCACCTCTGTGAGGGATGTGGCTGTCTCTGCCTTGTTCCCAGCTTGTGCATAGAGATTGTGTTGGATTTTACTTAATTTTTAAATTATGTGATGTAAGATTCTGTGTTTTCAATGAATTCCATGCATTTTGTTGAATTCAGCATTGTTTTGAGAAAGATGCTGCGCTGTTTCAGGGGGAGGGTGTGTGTCTGTGTGTAAGGATTGATAGTTCCTTACACAAGAAGCACAAGCCAAGATTCATCATTGTCAGGATTTTTAAAGGAGCAGCTGCTTTAAAACACTTTTTAAAACAATCTCTCTAAAGGAGAAATTGCTTATTAAAATGTGAAAGCTTTAAAAAACAATGCCACTTTCTGCTGAGGAAAGAAGAGACTTTTTCAATATTCCACCAGGCAGTTGGATCTCTGAGTGTGATTTGGTTCAGTGACTTTAGTTCAAACGTCTTGCTGACACTGATGCACCTTATTTTGAGGTGTTCTGCCTGAATATTTCAGCTGCAGAGCACACGAACTAAAGCTGAAGTTTTTTCCCACCAGCACACCTGCTTTAAAATCCTGTGAAGCATCAAATGCCTGTGTTTGTCATTCCCATTAAAGCCTCTTGGATTCACATCGCTGCTAAAACGCTGGAGAACAGAACTAAAGCAGGAATAGCAAACCTGGAGCAAGGCACTCTGTGTCCTTCCCCTGTCTCTGCATCCCCTGCTGCAGGGAACTGCATTTTCAGCACCTGTAAGGGAAACACTGCACAGTTCTGGGCAGTAACTCCTGGGAAAAGCCTTTTTATTGTTCACTCCTTTTGCTACCAGCCGTTGAATGTTGGGTGAAATCTGAGTGTTTGGTATCCGTGAAGTTCATCAGAAAGTTTGTTCTACCAGCTCAGGAGATGGGAGGAAAGAAATTCCCCAGGGAAAGGTACTAGAGGAGGAGTTTCTGTATCACATATTGAGCTCTGCAGGGTTTCGCTGCCTGAATAATTCAGGTGTTAATATTTGGTCACATACTGGTCTCACCCAAACCCACGGGGGGAGCCAGTGCTAACTATGTTTGTTTGCTGGAAAGCTTCTCTGGGAGAAAACAAGCCTAAAATGTAAATATTTTGCATTCTTGTATGGCCAGTTAAACTCTCCCTGGAGGTGTTTCCCAGGTTCAGACATTCCTGGGCAGCAGGAGTGCCAGGCACTGCAGAGCTGATGTGCTGCCTGTCCTGGGCTGGTTCCTCCCAGCTGGATGGAGGGGGTTTGACCCAGAGCCCCTCTGTGCCTCTGCTCCCCCTGAGCACACACAGCTCATCCCCTGCTCCAGGGGACACCCCGGGGTGGGCTCACCCTGGAGCAGCCACGAGCTTTAGGAAATTCCAGGTAGGAACCGAGCAGGAGAAATGTCACCTTTTAGTGGGTGTCTGCGTGCCCTGTTTGGGTCTAAAGGTGCGGCAGAAAGAGCTCTTCAGGCTGTTCCTGCAGGAGAAACATTTGTCTTTTTGTCTTGAAAAGTTTTGTCCCAGTGCTCCCCTTGGCCCTGTTTTGCTGTCACCCCCAGGCCCATTCCCAAAGCTCAGCCAAGAGCCTGAAGTCTCAGACTCACCAGGGGAAAAGCATTTATGGCTCAAAGCTGTGCAACATAAATCCCACACAGCAACAGGACAAAACCAGTGTAGCTGAGCAGCTTTCATGTGGTAGAACTCAGAGTGTTATCCTGGGGTTGTTCTGTTTCTAATTTCACTCAAATGTCGATTTTGAGGTGAGAATGGGACACTGGATTGTTCACTAAGAGCAGATTCAGATCTGCCACTTCATCTCTGTACATCCCTGATCACGCTGGCACTACCCAGCCTCTAACAAATAATTCTGTTTAGCTAGTAATTAAAAATTAAATTAGAAAATTAAATTAGAAAGACAGAAGGATTACCTGTCCTGCCTTACATTGTCTCTTTTTTTAATACAGAAAGGCATATATAGGCTTTGTGCTTCAGGAAGACTATTTCTGTTCTACTTGCACAGAGCTCACAGAGGAGCATTGTGGTGCATGAAACAGGCCCCTGGGTACAGCAGTAATTCCTGTAGTTCTGTTAAAGCTGACTGGGATTTTTATCTCTATTCCCAGCCAACAAAAACACTGGAGCTCTCACAGCAGTGCAGTTCTACAGTCCTAGAGGCAGTCTGGGGATGCTCGACATCCAAGGAAGTTTTCATGCCCAAAAAAACTCATCTAAACAAGCTAAAGGAAAATACAGGAAGAACAGAGTAATATTTGGGTGATCACAGCAAGGGAAGCAGACAGGACTGAAGTCACTGGGTTTGGACCTGAACACTCCACACTCTCAGTCTTTCCATCACACCCACACGTTCAGCTCAGAGCCTTTCCACAGCTCCCTCCCAGCTCCCTTCCACAAATATTTACCAAACTCCAGATCTCAGCACTTGTTGGAGAGGTTACAGTCTGAAGAACATTTCAGCACTTATTGTAGCTGACACATCAAATCAGTCAGCAACTTCTTCAGGCAACTTAGTTACCAACCACTTCCATCCTCACCCAACTGTCGGTCCGGTAATGTCTTCTCTCAGTGACATTTTATTCACTTTCTGGCTTCCAAGTTCCCTTCTCAGAAGCCAGACTCACAGATATTTATTTCTGTGTGCCTGCATCCCCTCAGGTTGTCCCTGCTGGCTGTTGGGAAGCTCAAGGTCATGCTCTGCTCTGTCCTCTTAGGTTGTAAACAGAGAAAAATCCAACCCTTGGCCTAAGCAACACCCTGCCCTGGGGGTTTCCAAAAAAACACATTTTCCTCCTACATTTTCTATGCTGTGAATGTGGTTTTTGCACACTCGAATAACAGATGTACACACACCTGCTGACCAGGAGCAATATCTGAACTGGCCACTGGCACTGTGAGAGGGGGCTGTGGCTGAGCTCTGCTCCTCTCCTGCACTGATGCCCAGATGAATGCTCGTTAAATAAAAGCAGCTACTCAGAGTAGATGGGGAATTTAAAGAAGTGGCAGCTAAAACATAAGTCATGGTGATATTTGGGTGGCAAGACCCTTCTCAGTCAAAGTCAGAGGGAGCTCCATGGGTGTGGAGCGTTGCTGTGGGGTGACAGGACATGCAGGGCTGCAAACACTCCTCACTGAGTCTGACACAAATCCTGGCTCAGCCCTGCCTGTAGGTGAGAAATCCAAAGGAAGGAGGAATAAAACCAAACCCTTGTGTTCTGGGCTCCATTTGAAGCCCCTGACACTGGTACAGACCACCCTCCCCGACAAAGAAAACCTGAGCTTGGCAATTGTGTTGTTTGCTGCAAAAAATCCGCTGGTTTGACAGCAGAAAGAGCAGGTTGTGGTGCCAACAGCACTTCTGCAGAGGAGTTCTGGGGAACAGGGAAGGTGCTGGGAGGTAAAGCTCCCACATAGTGACAACTGTGGCTCTAATTGTTCCTGTGTGTGCCATCCCCAGCCATCTGTGCTCCTCCAAACGTGCTGTGGGGAAACACTAAACACAAGCTGTGAGCTCCAGAGCCCCACACAGCAATTTGCTTTGCTTTTGTTGTCTGACAGGGAGCTTCAGTCAGGCTGTGAAAAGCAACTTGTACTTAAAAAAAAAAAAATAATTGCCCTTCCAAAGCTGAGCTGCTGAAGGGGCCTGCAGGGCTCCACAGCTCTCAGGAGTCATCCTCACCTCCTGCTGCTGCCCAGGGAACGTGACAGGGCTCCGTGGCTTCTTGTAAAGGCAAATTAAGACAGTAAAATTCTCCACAGTGAGCCCAGAGGAGTCTGAAGCACATCCCAGCTCTGCCATCTCTCAGGTGAGCCGTTCACCTCCAAAGGAGCATCTGGAGTTGCTTCATTTCCCTCATTTTCTTCCATTTGCTGTAGTCCCACAGCCAAGGTCATTTTATTTGGCTCCATTAAAGTTTATCTTCCCTGATCAATTCTCTGATGATGCTGTGTCAGACTGAAAGGGGTGTCAGAGCAGGAGGCTCTATGTCACTGTAACTCAGCATGTCAGCACCGTCTGACTGGGCAGAGAAACACAGAGAATTACCTGTAGTTATACTGAAAAGTTAGGCTCTTGTTTTAGCAGAGGGCTCTGACAAAATGAAGCACAGAGCTGCCTGGCTGAGGCTGCACAAGGTGCACTGCTATGTTTGATTGCAGCTGTTGGAAGGTGCAGGTGACAGAGGCTCAGTGGAGTGAGCAAAGCCCTGACAAACCCCCTGCAAAGCCAAACAGGGCAGTGCTGGTCACCCCTCACAGGCCAGGTGGGGTCTGTGTCAGGAAAGGTGCTGAGGAATAAAGGAATAATTGACAGAAGGACAAAGGAAACACTTTCCAAGCCCCTCACCAGCTGTTCCTCCTGATCTGGTTTCGTGGCAGAGTTTCAGAGCCCCGAGTGT
This sequence comes from Manacus candei, assembly GCF_025592945.1. Classification (NCBI taxonomy): domain Eukaryota; kingdom Metazoa; phylum Chordata; class Aves; order Passeriformes; family Pipridae; genus Manacus; species Manacus candei. The sequence continues at coordinate 1,365,499 of NW_026138070.1, forward strand.
CCAAACCAGCTCTGGCTCCCCTGGTTATCCAGCTCAGTTACAGCTCCCCAGTCCCCAGGGCTTTGGGAAGGGGGGAGTCTGAGCCTTGTTGAAAGCAGTTGGGTTCCAGAAACTGGAGTCAGACGTTGTCAGGTTACATTAAGAGTAGGAGCTTTGACCAAAAAAAAAAAAATTATAAAAGAAAAAAGGCTTCACTTGCGTCCTGCCTGGTCCCTGAGAAACAATGAGAAGCAGAGAGTTCTTGTAAAACAGGTATTTCCATCTCACCTTTGCTATTGCTCCTTTACAGAGAATTTCCATCTGCCTTTGAACTACTTATTTCTTTTCTCAAACTCTTATTTTTTTTTTCCTTGAAAATACCCTGGGCTTTTAGGTTTGATTTTGCTAATTGTTTAATTAATAGAGAATTTAGGAAACTCCAGAAAAAAAAAAAAAAAAAGCTAAACCATCTATGTGAAGCTTCACATTTTTACCCATATTTTGCTCATCCCATGTTGAGGTTGCCAGACCCCAACCACAAGACACAGAGTTATTCTCATGCAGATGTGCTCAGCTGGGCCCCCAATCCCAGTGGGGGCTTTTTGTGTCGCTCCCACTGATGAACTTCAAAGCCCTCTTTTCTCCCCCACTGTTTCATTTCTCTCTGAATTACTGTAATCTTGTTTGCTCTCATGTAAAGCACTTGCTTTCATTGACAGGAATTCTCTAGTAACTCTTTACTGCAAACATCCCAGTGCAAGGATCAAAAAAGGAGTTTAAAAAATATCTAATCCTGTTGGAAAGTATCAACTTTTGTTTTCCAGCTCGGAACCAAGTAGTTGTCTGTTTAACATAAGTGGATACCAAGCTGGTCCAGTTTCACAAATAGGAAATTAAGCCATCAGAATTCATTTCCTTCTCTCAGGGCCAAGGCCACTCCTCAGCCTGGGGGGCTCAGATACCCCAGACACGAGTCTGTCACTCCCCCACTCCCCAGCACACACACACTTCAAGAAATCAAAATCATTTCCTTTTCCTGATTTGATCTTGGTGGCTCAGAGCAGTGGGAAAGCAGGAATGCAGCTCTGGGCTTTTCACCCCCTGTTTAAGTCTCTTGGTCACGGTGACTTTGAAGATCATGAGAGAGCTCAGATGCTCAAAGCATCTCAACAGATTGCCTAGAAAGGGATCTGGTAGTTTGAGTTTGCATCAGAAAGTCTGTGGAGGCAGCAGGTAGAAAAAAATGGTCTCATTGTCCTTCCAGGAGAGTTAAAACTCACTGTCAATGCTGTTGTAATGCTGCTGCCAATAAATTTTCCTCATAAATCTCCAGATCAAAGATTTCCTCGCAGTTGCCATTCAATGTCCTTGGCACTGATGTTCAGTCACTCACTCCAAACCCACAGAGCTGTCCCAGGCTGGGCTCAGGTGAGTGACCTCGGTGGCAATTCCCTTCCTAAACAACTGATTCCATGTCCTTTCTCACTCCTCTCCCTGCAGGAACTCACTATGGCACCAACTCAGGCAACATATGCACCACCCCTGGCTGTGTCACGGCAGGTAAGGGGGTCCCTGGGAGGGATTATTGCCCAGGGGGTGTTTTATGTGTTGGTGCTGAACCTGAATAAAAGGTAGCTCAGGATTTAAGGCTGAAGTTGAAAAGGAATGAGATTTCCCCTTGGCCAAGGGGTATCATCCATAAGGAAGCAGTACAGGAAAATTGCCAGTGTGGCCAAGAGCCCTCTGGCCTGAGCCACAGGGACATGGACTGGCCAACAGTCTGTGCCTTGGGATGGGAAGAATCCCTTTAGAATGAATTTTCTCTGTGAGTGTATTCTATACATGGGGCATTCACCCTCTTATTTTTGGCATCTACAGCTCAGGAGAGGTGAGGCTCCATCAGGGGTGTTCCCAATCCCCCCTGGAACACTGGTTTCTTAGGCAAGTTCCTGAGCTGGAGCACAGGGGAGCCCTGGGCAGCATCCCATGCCTGCAGGGCACTGTGCTCTGGGAGAGCTATTCTGCCACTCAGAGGCTCTCAGGCATTTTTAAGCAGAAAATGGGATCCTTCAAGTCCCAATACATGGGAATGACTCTTGCCAAGCAGCTCCTTGACAGGCTTTGGTAGTGCCAGAGATCACTGGGCAGCCTGTGGGATTCAGCTCTCCAATTCTGGTCCCCAGCTGCCAGAATAATCCAGAACATGGACCCTGCAGCTGACCCGTGCCAGGATTTCTACCAGTACGCCTGTGGGGGCTGGCTGAGCAGGCATGTCATCCCAGAGACCAGCTCCAGGTACAGCATCTTCGACATCCTGAGGGACGAGCTGGAGATCATCCTGAAAGGTGGGAACGAGGCTACTCCATCCTCACACTCGTGTCTGGTGTCAGGGGTTTCTGGCCACACAGCACACAGAGAAATAACCCTGCAGAGAGAAGTGTGGAGTGTGGTTTTTTTTCTCTCTGGTCCTTTAATCTCTACATCTCTTACTGCCCCCATTTTGTAGGAACATCCTGTTCCCACTAAAAATTAGCCATAGGTGATTTGATACTGACTTCAAAAGGAGCAGGACGAGCCTGCACATCCTTCCTCCTGACACTTTTGCCATTAATAGCTCCTCTGAAGGGCTCTCCAGTCTCACAGTAATTGCAGGCTACAGAAACAAGTGTTTATCATAGCCCTGAATTCTCAGGGATTTCTGTGATATGATCAAAGCTCTCCAGGGCACAAATCTCATGGCAATGGTTCCTTCCCCAGGTGTGCTGGAGACTTCAGATCAAGGGGACAGAGAGGCATTTCAGAAAGCCAAAATCCTTTACAAGTCATGCATGAATGAGAGTGAGTCTCCTCTTGTTCCATTGGTTCCTGGGGTCCATACTGAGTGTACAGAAGCACCAATGTTCTGTTCAGTCCAGCCAGTACCTGTCTAATCTGGGTGGATCTGCCTGGAAAGCTCATCTGCAGATGGGTGAAGGTGCCTGGGTGCATCACTAAGGCCTAATGTGTACATCTGGGATGGGGAAAGGATGGAGGTTGGGTACCTGCCCCTGGGGTGGAAGCCAAACCTTCCCTTCAGAATGCACAAACCTGTCCCAGTTCATCCTTCCCAAACCAGTCCAGTAAAAATCAGCACTGGAGCCTCAGAAGTGTTTTCACTGCTTTTCTGAAGGCTGATGCAGGGGACAGGTGGTTTCACGGTCTCTCTTCTTTTGGACTGTGACAAATTGAGTTTCAGATTTAAACTGTCAGGCCCATTACCTGTTTTTCTGTGAAAACAACACAGCATTTGTCTTTCCTCTCTCAGGCCTTATAGAGCAACGAGATTCTTTGCCTCTGCTGGAGGCCTTAAGGATGGTTGGAGACTGGCCAGTGGCTTCTGCAGACTGGAATAAGACCAAAGGTAATGCTGGGCCTGAAAGGGTTCAATAATGTGCAGTCAGAGTCATTTCCTGCACTAGGGAGGCCACTGTCACTGGATTAAATCCCCCATTTTCACTTTTTCTTCATCAACAAGAGTCAGGGGGTCACACATATTTAACACACACACACACACACATATATATATATAGAATTAGATCTACACAATTTTAGCACAGCAAACTGCACAACTTCAATCAGTCCTGACACAGGTGGATAAATGGTATTTGTTCTCCCTTTTATCCCCCCAGAGCCAAGCTGGAGCATGGAAGAAAAACTGTCCCTAATGAACTCCAGGTTTAACAAACGTGTCCTCATCGACATGTTCGTGTGGAACGACGACCGGGACTCCAGCAGGCACATCATCTATGTGAGCCAAAAGCTGCATCCCAGAACCACAGTGCAGACTTGTTCACAGTGCAGACAGATGAGATTCCCACAGCACAGCACTGGCCAAATGCAGGGAACAGCCCTGTGCCCCAAGTGACAGACCTGTCTCAAAGAAATATTGGGAAAGGTTTTGTGGCAGCTTTTTTAATTTTTTTTTCAGTAAAAGACATAAAAGTCAATGGAACTTTGCTGATTTACAGCATTTAAGGGCTGTAAATTCTTGTGACTTAGAAAATGATGGTGAGGTTTAACATGTAGCAGGAAACCATGGGTCTAAAATATGTAAATAATATTTCAGAGTTTGTTCATGCAGCAAGTCCAGCCCTCAAGTCAAGCAACTTAGAAAAGTTGCCCAAATCTATTCTTGGATCTCAGTGGGGACTGAAAGATTTTGCTCAGTAACTCTCACTAAGATCCATCCTGTCCTTACCCAAAAATCCAGAGACCAAAGTTGTACCTTCCATCCCCCCCCATCCTTGCAGAGCTGCAGTTCTCTGGCTGTTTGGCTGCAGGGTCATTCCAGCACTGGAAGGATGGAACAGCATCTCATGTTGCCTCTCAAGGATTCCTTTGGACAACCCCAGTTCCTGTTCATCACTAACCAGAGAAATGTGTTTTCCTTCAGATTGACCAGCCGAGCTTGGGAATGCCATCCAGGGATTACTACTTCAATGGGGGCAACTATCAAAGGGTGAGTGTTCCTTGGCATTTATTTACCATGTGCCACTAAAACAACTTTATTACTTATCCCTGTGCTTTGGAAAACTCAAATATATGAATCTTCAGGGCATGTAACAATCAGAGTTAGACTGTGACATTCATTGCTACGTTTTTTCCTAATTATGCCAAAATTTTGTCACATTTACAAAAGGACTGAACAGCTGTATAAATATCAAGCCTCCCCAGAACTGGCCAACCATAAAGAATATTATGGGAAAACAAAGTCATTAAACAGTCTCTAATTCTGAAGGACAGGGTTCACATTTTCAGTGCAGGTTGTCTTGGATTCCCTTCTATCTTCCTCTAAATCCACTGATACTCAGCTAGTAAGAATCTGCTGCCACCTACTCTCCCCTTTCCCCAGAATTACAGGAACATTGTGAGAGATGATTTTCTAGCTGTTTTTCTCTGCCAATGCTCAGGGCAAAAGCACTGATTGTGCAAAAACTCTGTTTCTGTAAATACACAGAAAGCTGTAGCAAACAGAGCCAGATAATTTATCTGTTTCCAAGATGAAAATTCTGCTTTAGTACATTGTATTTCCCTCAATTATGTCATGCTAACAAAGAGTATTTGCAGCCCAACATCAAACCAATTTTCCTAACAAGAATGGAAGGGAAAACAGAGGGACAACAATCAGCATTTGAGACTCTTTTGTCTCGTGGTTGTAAGAGCAGATGAAAACATCAGTGGGAAGAGTTTGATTCTTACTTCAAAGACTATGTATTTGACTATGTTCTCACAGATAATATAGCTTAAATACAGCCCTGTGAGGTTTGTACAGGATTGTTTCTGCACCTTCTGGGCACCTTTACAAGCTGCCAACTCCTGATCCAGAACAACCTCCTGGTAGCTGTGCTGGGAGCTGCTGGACCAGGAGTCTGTCCTGCAAGTGTCACCTGGACAGAGCAGTCACAGCAGGAAAGAGGGATATTGATGCACTGGTGCAGGAAGGTCAGACATAGATTGACTTGTAGGAGATGGAAAATCAGGTACAGTGCAGAGACCATCCCAGATTAGCAAAAGAAAACCATCTCTGCTCGATACAGCTTTAATTTGAAGCCATAAACCAGCGTGGGCAAGGCTGTGTCTTTAATTCTAATGACTAAGGAGGAGACACAACCCCTTTTTATTTGCTATTTACCAGCTCACTGCCCCCAGACAATGACCCAACTCTGATGACCCAAACTCCCCCTGTGCTTTAGTCCAGCATCCTTTGGCAAAGCTCCTCCTGAGGCCTGGGGGAGTCTGGCCTGATTAAGGGCTCAGCCTAAAACCACAAATCATCGTCCTGTAAGTGCCCAGACACAACTTCACAACAGTTACTGTGTTTATCTGGTTTCCAAGGTCTCTGGAGGAAGAAAAGTATACAAGAAGAACAGGTGACTTTAAGTTTTCCTGCATCAGGGGTCAGTACTCCTTCAGCAGCCAAATATCTTTTCAAAGCCCTTTCTGGGGCATGAATCAGCCAGAACCTCCCACCAGAAATAAAGCAAAGGTATCACTGGAACTGTTTGAGACGGAGCTTTTGTCTCAGTGAAACCAGAGTTGAGAAGATTTATGGTATTGCTTTCAGAGGACTCAAACCTTCCACATTTACTCTGGGATTTTGGCTGGTGGGGATCACTGTTCCCACAGAGTAACTCAATTTATGGAGCCTTCTCAGCAATTCTAACTCAGAGTGCCAGAGCTGCATTGCACAGGGAAGCAGGAAGTGTTTTTTGAGGCTGGTAACTGCCCTGCAGGGTATTCCAGGCTGAACTGAGCTCCAAGGTGTGGCAGTGGTATCTACTACAGGAAAAAAAAACCCTCAATACTGTCCCTACCCCCTGTGTCCTGTGTGCAGGTGAGAGAGGCTTATCTGCAGTTCATGATCACCGTGGCCAAAATGATCCGGGAGGACCAGAACGTGTCTAGAGATGACTCCTTTGTCCAAGAGGAGATGACAAAGGTGATGGAGCTTGAAACAGAGATTGCAAATGTGAGTACAGAGCTCCAGAGCTCAGGATGCCGGGGGGTGAGGGATGAGGGGGCAGATCTCTTGATGTTTGTGCAGCAGTTTTCAACCCAGCACGAAACCCACGGCACAGAAAACAGGGGGAAGAAGAGTTTTTGTGCCATGAACAGCTCAGAAATCAGTGTGTCTATAACTGTCTACTGAGTACACTGCTGTGCTGCTCCAGTCCTAGCTGTGTTTATGTTTGGAACTCTTCTAAAGCAGGATAACCCATCTTCTGCTAAACACACACTGTGAGAACACCAGGGCTCACTCCCTCACGTCCTTAGGAATCTACAGCCCCCTAAAAATCTCCCAGAGCTTGCTCTGCCATTCTAGAGGACAGAGGGAACCACTTGGCTCAGCATGTCACTAAAATATTATTGAATAGCAGGGACCAGAGTTCCTGCACTGAAATTTAGAGAGCAGCACTGGACACCATCAAATGAGTTTCCTTTCTCCCCAGAAAAATGATTTATTTGGATGTTATTTGAGTGTGCATTTGTGCACATGCATGTGATTTCAGCCATTGATATTTCTGCCAGTTGAGTCCAGTAATAACCTTGTGAATGTCTCCAGGCAACAACCCCAGCAGAGGAGAGGCACGATGTCACCTTGTTGTACAACAAAATGACCTTAACAGAGCTACAGGAAAAGTTTGCATTGAATGTAAGTGCCTAATGAGCAGTCTCATACTTTCAGTCTCTTAATTCCAATGGAAATGGTTTCATGAATTTGTCAGTGACTCAACAAAGAGGTATAAAATCAATCCCATTCTTAATCTTGTCTTCAGAGTCTCTTAAAAAGCTTCTTTCTGCTGAACAACACTACAGCTGCATTCAAGGCCATAAAACTGTAGAAAGTCCAGTTACTAAGGCACTTAAGCACCCACCATTGGCATGTCTCTCTGTCTGCCTAGGAATTTAACTGGACCTTCTTCATCCAAGGTGTCATGTCTTCAGTAAGTGTCCAGGTTGACCCAGAGGAGGAGGTGGTTGTCTATGGCATGCCCTACCTGCAAGAGCTGAAGGCAATCATCTCTAAGTACTCAGCAAGGTAAAAAACTGGAGAATATGCCATTAAAACTCACAGAAATATTGTGGATATGTCAATCATTGGACCTCCCCTTTCTAGTTCTGCCAGAGCTTCTCCAAGGAAAATGACAGCCCTGTAAAATATGGGAAATGTCTTTGAAGGTCTTGGGGTCTCAGAGCACTTCAGTAGCAAGTGTCTCACCTGCTGCTTGCTTAGGAAAGGTTAAATGGGAAGCAAAAAGTACATCACAGGCTTAGGTCTTGTTACATTCCAGAAGGAAAACCAATAGGAAATTAATCCCTGAGCACACAGGACAGTCCAGTCCTCGGGCTGGGCAACTCCAGTGAAATGAGAACAGTCCCCTGCAGATGCCGTGAAACCCAGGACTGGCAGCAGTCATTTGCTTCCTTGTCTCCATCCAAAACTGAGATCCCCCTCTGGCTGGCTGCACTGGTGTTGGTTTTTGCAGGGGATTAAGCTCAGCTCTGCTTTCCCACACAGCACCATCCAGAACTACCTCATCTGGCGCCTGGTGATCGACCGCATCAGCAGCCTGAGCCGGCGCTTCAAGGATGCCCGGGCCAGCTACAGGAAGGTATTTCCTCCCTGCCTGGACAGCTGGGCTGGAGGAGAGCCCAACAGCTCCAGAGCAAGTCCTTGTCAACACAGCCATGGCAGGGGGGTGGAACTAGATGAGCTCTGAGGTCCCTTCCAACCCAAACCATCCTGCGATGCCGCGGTTCAGTCACGTAATCCCCAAACAAAGCCCGGGGTGGCAGTGGAAACCTTTGCCTTAGGCTAAGCTGCTGGTTAGGGGAGGTTCTGGAGGTGCACAGGCAGGGCCAAAGCTGTGCTTGGTGCTGCAGGCTCTCTACGGGACAACGCTGGAGGAGGCGCGGTGGAGGGAGTGCGTGAGTTACGTCAACAACAACATGGAGAACGCGGTGGGAGCGATGTATGTCCGGGAGACTTTTGCTGGTGAGAGCAAGAGGATGGTATGTAGTTTACCCTTCGTACTACTGTACCTGCACCGTGCCCACAGAGCCCCTTCCCTCCCGTCTGAGCCCCCAAAATGTTTTGCCTGTGAAAGATCCCCCCAGGCCAAGAGTGGGAAGGAAGGAGAGCTCGGTTATGATCTTTGGAATGCTGAGCACTGTGGTTTAGAGCAGAGAATCTGGGGACATCAGGCTTCAGCAGGAAGCTTTTCACCCCTCCTTAGCTCTGCCTGGGGAGATGTAAATCAGGTAAGTGATTCCTGTCTCACTGGTTCTCCTTTAGGTGCGAGATTTAATAGAGAAGATCCGCGAAGTGTTCGTGGAGACCTTGGATGAGCTACAGTGGATGGACGAGGCATCCAAGGAGAAAGCCAGGGAGAAGGTCAGAGATAACAGGGAACTTCAGGATTCCCTTATGAATATGAAATATTTTGAATTTTGTTGTATCTCTATTTCCAGTTCCTCTACAAAATGGAGGAAAATACTTCAATGTTCATTATTCCATTATCTTATCACATTGTCCTTTCCTTTTAATCCTTTGTTAGCCCCACATAACTAGAATGGCAATTGGACACAATGCAATCCCCCAGGGAAAACATTTCATTGACTTTAGGACCATCAGCACCATTCCAATAGCAAGGGAAAAAAAAACGACTAAACTATTCTATTCAACAAAGTATTGACACTTCATAGAAAACCCACCACACACCAACAAAAACCACAATTAAGGGGAAACAGTAAATTCTTTTCTTCTAGGCAATGGCAATCAAAGAACAAATTGGCTATCCAGATTACATTTTGGAAGATCAGAATGACAAGCTGGATCAGGAATATGCCAATGTAAGTATCCTGTGCACACCTCAAGATAAAAGCCTTCACTTATTTTCTTGCCACTTGGAATTCTTATGCCTGTACAACTGTCCTTTCCAAGGACATTAAAAAGAACATATTAATAAATAAATGCATGCAGGGAGCCAACTTTTGGTTGATACCATGCAATCAAAAAACCTCTTACAGAGGATACATCCAGTGGTATGAGGAGTCCCTCTTTCTGCACAGCTTACTAATACACCTGGAGCTCTGTTTCTTTAGTTAAACTTCAGTGAACACAATTACTTTGAAAACATCCTGGAAAACCTGCGAGCTGGGGCCCAGAAGAGCTTGAAAAAACTTCGAGAGAGAGTTGACCAAGACATGTGAGTTCCCAGCCAGCATTTTACAGCCTCAGTCCAAGATCTGGATTAATGGGGAGGGTGTGCAAGTCATGCTGGGGCAGCTGAGAGTGCTTGGGGCTGAGGCAGTCAGGGAATTAAGCAGGTACTTCACTGACTCTGGCAGCAGCAATCCAGCCCTTCCCTCAGAGTCTCCAGTCCTTCCTCAAGATGTTTCACACTCAGAAATGGCACTGAAATACTTCACACGAGAGCAGTGCCAGACCCTTCTGACAGCCCAGCAAGGAGGGGAGGAGGGAAACAGTGTCATGGAAATTCTCCATCCCAGACAGTGTCAGGAAGAGGGGGTACCAGTCACCACCTTCCACACCAGTGTGGCTGCTCAGCATTCGAGGGGAAAAGCATCTCTCACTTTACCTGGGAATTATTTTGGATGAGAGGTGCCCATAAACAGGCCAGCAGGTATTTCCTGGTATCAGGATTTCTTTCCAGCTGTGCTCAATGCACCTTTCTTCCCTACATTAATCCTTTCCTTATGCAATTTCCTTAGCAGGATTTTCCTTATCAGCAAATTATATTTCTATATATATCCTTATATATATTCCTTATAATATATATATTCCTTATAATATATATCCTTACAAGGATTATATATCCATATATATATATATATATAATGCTTGTAGAGATTATAAATCCATAAATATACTCCTTATATTATATATATTTTATATATACATATATAATCCATATAAGGATTATTTCCTTACCATCCTTTTCTATATAAACTTTTTAAACAATAATTAAATTAAAAGAATGACTAAAAAAAAATTAAAAATCACTACTCACTGTGTGCAATGTTTGTTTTTAGATGGATAATTGGAGCTGCAGTGGTCAATGCATTCTATTCCCCCAACAGGAACCAGATAGGTAGGTTTAAACAGCTTTAAACTGCTGCATGGAACTAATTCAGCATTTTTAGCCCCACAGCAGTGCAGCTCTGCATCCAGAGGCAAAGCCCTCAGCTGACACAGCAGCTGGGTGGGTTTTTGCAGAGCTGTGGGCACGACTGGCATCGAGTGCCCTTGGTGTCTGTAGGAATCCCTCCTGGGCATGTTTTACACCCCAGCTGTTGTTGGAACCAGCAGATGATTTCTAACGTTTCCTTAACCCAAATAAAGCAATAACATATCCATTATTTCCCCTATAAAATGGCTCTTGCACACAAACTGTGCCTGTCTCCAAAAGACAGCTCCTAAACATTCTGTTCTTGACTCACTGCAGCAAACATTATGCACCAAATTAGGCTAAACTTAATGCAAATTATGCTTGGGCCTCAAACAGGGAGATACTGTAGCTGCAGATGTGCCAAATTAAACCTTTATTAACTTGTCATTTCCCATTTATCAAGAGAGAAACAATTTCACAGGAGGCATGAGCTTGTTTCTAATCATTTTATATTTGGTGTTCCTTCCTGACCCTTACACCAAGCAAACAAGCTGTCTGCCAAGGATGCAAAAATAAAGCCACCTTATGGCATCTCCCCCTGTCTCTCCCTCTTTGCAGTTTTTCCTGCTGGGATCCTCCAGCCCCCCTTCTTCAGCAAACACCAGCCACAGGCCCTGAACTTCGGGGGCATCGGGATGGTCATCGGGCACGAGATCACCCACGGCTTCGACGACAACGGTGAGGAGAGACCTGGCAATGGCATTGTTTCAGCTCAAACTCCTGGGAAAGGGGATTATTCCAGCTCAAACTCCTTCCCCTGTCGGGAATTGCAGCGACAGACTGCTGGGGCTGCAGGTCCCAGTCACAGCCTGCCCTGTTCAGGCCCACCGGGACCCCCCCGGGGATGGCTCTGCAGGGAATGTTCCACGGGCAACGCAGGGCACGCAGAAAACCAGATGTCAGAGAGAAATTCAGGCAATGGCAATTCTCAGGAAAAACTGTGACTTTTACAGCATCATCAGATCAGAAACACAAAGCAAGCAGATACACAGGCTCCCAGAGTACAATGAAATCAGGGAATGATGTTCTTGGGGCAGAAGAGTTTTCAGTAGTGTCTTGAAATCCCGGGAGATTTTGTTTTTCAACACAAATGCTTGAAAGAAATTGACTTTATTATCTTTCTTGAATGCCATGTAAAAATGTTTGGGGCAGAAACTCCCTTCTGATTCCATAAGTCAGTGGTTTTTTTACACGTGGGTTTTCTTCAAGTTGTTTTTTTTTATGGTAATTAATCTTGTGCAGATGACACATAAACACACAACACAGCCTCAGAAATTGAGTTCCAGAGCAGAGAAAACCCTTGCTCTAGACAGAGAGTTGAGAACACAAACCCCAGAACTGCAATTCCAGCTTTTAGTTCTCCATGAACCTCAGTTATGTCACATGGGCACACAGAACAAGCACCTCAGTGACCTCAAAGGTGGGGGAAGTTTTGTTCCATGATGCACAATCCAGCTGGAAATAAAACCAGGCCTTAGTGGTTTAGCTGAAGTCAGGGCTGCTGACTGAACAGGAAATCGTGGAATAACAGACATCACAGCTGATCTTGTCCATTCCCTCATGACAAAGAGGATCTGCTGTGCCACAAACATTCCTGAGCATCCAAACCAAAGGAGGAAGGAGGGAGGGCCCAGCTCTGACATCCCAGGTGCTGCCCTGGAAGAACAGTGGCTCCAACGTGCTCTCACCGAAAAATTTGCTTTTTAACTTGGATTTCCCTGCAGGAAGGAATTTTGATAAAGATGGGAACATGCTGGACTGGTGGAGCAACTTCTCAGCGCTGCACTTCAAGGAGCAGTCCCTGTGCATGGTGCACCAGTACGGGAACTACACCTGGGAGCTGGCGGGGGGGCAGAACGTGAGTAACAACCACCCCCTCTCCACAGGGCTGGGAACAGGGAATCCCTACTGAGAACACCCCCCAAACCCTGCAGCTGGCTCTTCTGGGAAGAAGGCACAACAGCAGCCCAGCAAAGCCAGGCTCTGTGTGCAGGGAGGTTCTGCCCAGCACCAGCCCAGCTCCTGTTGGTGGTACATTCATACAGATGGTCTCTAATCTGCAGCTTTTTCCCTGTGATTCTTTTAAATTTTTATTCTCTCTTTTCTTGCCCCAGCACAAAGCCATTGTTTGTCTGTGTTGTACAACTGTGCTTCAGCCTGTGGGTCTTGGAGTTGCTGATTTTACTGGCTATGGAGTAAATAACTGATTGTTTTTCACAGGTCAGTGGCATCAGCACACTGGGAGAAAACATTGCAGACAATGGAGGAGTCCGACAGGCCTACAAGGTAACTCAAACACACTGTGAGTTAACCTTACCTGGCATCCAGCAGTGGGGTTACCCAATCTGTCCTAAAAAAAAATTACACTTAACATGTTATTACCACATGCAAAAAGCTAAAACCTCAGTTATATGTCTAGAAGCTTCTGTCCCCATGGATCCAATCAGAGTAGGACCTGCCATTCCTGGACCCAGGAGCAGCCCAAAGGTGGAGCTCCAGGGTGAACAGGGAATGTTCTCCCCTACAAATAACCCTCACAGATGTCCTGGTGCAGCTTTTTTATCTCTGGTATTTTGAGTATGGCACCAGTTAAGGGTGCTCATAGCCCACCCTGGATTTTCAGAAATCTTAACTGACATTTCTGACCCTGAGGGACAACATTCCAATCAATGACTTTGTTAGAATTGTTTCAAAAGCCATTACAGGTGTGCAGGAGCAGAGTGGGATGACACAAAATGCCTGCTTACAGAATCCTGGGACGTTCTGTGGTGCTGGATCTATTTATACCCTCAGCTCTCCCTTTTGTTTCATGTGCTTTGGGACTATCTCAGCAACAGAGAGGCTGCAGAAACAGAACACTGGGAATTAACCAGCGTGAGGACACATTAACTTGTCTCCATCATGTCAATATAGCTAAAAAAGGCAAATTGGCCAATTAATGTGTAACAATAAGAGGTAATGGATTTAACATTGAGCAAGGTTGATATCTGCTATTTTATGAGCAGTTACCTGAAGAGAGAGAAGTCATCACTCTAGAGCTGTGGAGGAGACTTAACACTTTATTTCCAGATACAAATTCCTGTGGAAAGAGTCAATGAAGTCAACAGAGCTTATGCTGACGGCTTTGTCATAAAATTCTCTGTACTATTTGTGTTAGAGAGAGAAAACCCACAGAAGTACAGAAGGGAAACATGTTGGGTTCATTCATATTGTGGCTAAAGCCTCCCACCCCAATAAAACATTCAATATCCCCCTCCTGCTGCTCCTCTCAGCTGGATTTATGGTCTTTTCCAGGCCTATTTGAAGTGGCTGGAACGGGAAGGGAAGGAGCCAAAGCTTCCTGGACTGAACCTGTCCCACAAACAGCTTTTCTTCCTCAATTTTGCCCAGGTAAGAACAGTCAGGGTGGTGCCCCAGGCTCTCGGACTTCAGTTCATGTGAGGAAGGAAACACCTGGTGAGACCACCTGCTGATAGATTGATCCCAAAGCATGAGATCTTGATCCGAGACCTTGTAAAACAAAAACTAATTAATAATACTTGTATCTATTCTGCCTCTCTATAAAACATACTCCAGTGATATCATAACAAACTGGGATGGCTCTTAGGAAAACTTTGAAAACCAGTGAGAATGTTCCCAAAATGAACTCCCTGAAACCCTGACCCACTGATTATCAATGCTCCCTGTCCAGGTTTGGTGTGGCTCCTACAGACCAGAATATGCCAGCCAGTCCATAAAGACAGACGTGCACAGCCCTCTGAAGTACAGGTGGGTTTTACTGACTCCTAACTCACTTCATTCACCCCCTTGCACCAAGACAGCCCAGAAGGAGAGTTTTATAACACACTGGATAAATCCAGACTAGCTTTCAGGATTTCTGCCATGACTGGAGAGCACATGCACTGGGCCTCCATGTTAACAAGTGTCCTCCCTTTGTTTAGGGTGATGGGATCCTTGCAGAACTTCGAAGCCTTCTCCGAGGTGTTCCGCTGCAAGAAGGGCACAGCCATGCACCCCGCAGGGAAGTGCCGGGTGTGGTAACCCAGGGACAGAGAGGGGGACCCCTCCGGGGCCACCACACGGCTGGGCAGGGACGTGCCTGGTGTTCTCCTGCTCAGTCCCAGCCAGGGCTGAGGGGGCAGCTGCTGGAGTGGGACCCCTGGCCCACGGCACTGAGCTGTCCCAGTGCCCCGGGCAGCACACGGGGATCGCAGGGAGCCGGGGCTGGGCCGGAGCCCCCGGGCTGTTCCCGGCCAGAGCGACTGTTTCCAACGACATCCCGACTGTTATCGAGACTCTGCATCAGGGCTACAAGGACTAATGCTTAAGGGAAAACAAAACCAACAAACAGCCACAAGTCTATTTTTCAGAAAGGAACAATAATTTTAATATGCCAGCTCCGCCTTCTGAGGCTCAGCAGACCTGTCTGAGGTGTTTCACCGATCCGTTCCCAGTGTTCTGATCCGCTTTCTGGTGCATTCTTCTCCAAGTCAGGTTAGAGCTGCTGTAAACTCTGCTGTGTGTACCCCTGCACTTTGCTTTGCTGTCAGAGATCGCTATTTGTCGTGACATGTCACGCAGTGAGCCCTGTGTCGAGATGCCTGTTGCACTCTCCTCCTGCACTCGAGTTCCTCTGCTCCAAAGAACAACCTTCAAGTGACATATCACTGGAATTATCACGTTTTAGGAGTACAAATTCTGTCTTCATGGTTAAATTACAGGGTCCCACCCTTCAGAGATATATTTAAAATTATGCTTATTCTTGTAGAAAGTGTATAAAATACTTTTTGCCAAATAGCAAAACATGTATCCATGGAAACAATTAAGCTGGTTTTAATCCTGTGCCTTTTCGTTTTGCCATAGGCTATTTTTCAGTATTTACACTTGAAAATGTAACATGCATTAATTTTTAATAAAATTTAAAACAAAAAAAAATCACAGTGGCCAATTCAGCAAGGATTTCCCTACAGAGAGGGTTGGGTGGCTTTCCTTGGTAAACATCCTACCATAATGAGAATATTTTAAACTTTCAACACTTCATAGTGAATTTTAAATACTCTTTCAGCAAATGCTTTTCTTTCTAGCACAGAAATCCCTGGAAAGCAAGGCAGTAACTGCTTGTGTGAAGTCATGGTGGGATTCCTGGGGTGTCCTGTGCAGGGCCACGGGTTGGACATGATGGTCCTTGTGGGTCCCTTCCAGCTTGGGATATTTTGTGTTTCTGGTGCTTACAAAGTGCTAAATCACACTATTCCTTTGCTTCCCTGATCTCAGCACCCCACTGGCAAAAGGTTTGAGCCTGTAAAGTCAGATTGGCACAGAACCCCCCTGTTTCGCTGCATTTTAGACTTGTGGGCAATTGGGCATCAGAGAAGCTTTATTACATCCTTAGGAAAAGAAGGACGATCCCGGTGGTTTCCAGAACGAGGAACATCAAGCCTTTCCTTCTCCCATGCTGCCACCTGGCGACATACCCGGCTTCCAAAACACACCAAAAGACACATCCAACGGAGGAGTTCTTTTCAGGCTCCGTGGAACACTCACTTGGTGCAGACATTAAACACCCTGCTGTGGCAGCACCCAAATATTTCATTTCTAGCTGGTAGATGGGTGGCCCTGGTTGGTGCTGCACCTCCTTACCTGGCTGTGCAGAGCTCACAGCTCACCTACAGCAGCTTCTGCCTGCAAGTGAAGTCACTGAAAGTCACGTAATTACGGGGCTAGAGGACAGATATTTCTTTGCAAAAACATCTTTGGAGCAATTGCTGCCTCAACACTAATAAATCCCTCCTCCTAATGACAAACTTAGTGAACAACAGCAATATTGAACTCCTTTCCCTCCTCAAGATCTTCACCTGTTTTCACAGCTGTTTATTTACCTCAGTAAATTTATTATCACTTTATTAACAAATTTATTATCAGCTGATTCCCCTCAGTAAAACAGTAACATCAAACACCTCAAGATCCAGAGGGTTCCAACAGAACAATTCAAAAACGACACAGTCTGTAAAAGCCACAGGTCACAGAGGTGCAGGTGCAGCAGCAGGATGACAAAGAGGGCCTTCAGCAACAAGATAAGACATTAGACAATAAAAAAACCCTAAAACACAACTAGTAGAAGGTTGGTTGTAGTACAGAGATGGCTGAAGATGCCCTGTCATTGTTCTCTGAACTTTCTCCACTTGGGGATGTGGTTTTATCTTAAAGGTTTGCTCAAAAAGCTTTTTTTATTTACAATGGACCCTTCATGCACAGATGTTGCAGAGAGACAAGAAGGAGTTAACAATTACCAGTTTCTACAGTTGGAAATGTTGGAAAATGTCCAATGTTAATGAAACATTAACCAGTTACTAAAGAACTTACCAAAGACAAAAAAGGTCAGGAAAAAAGATTTGTACTTCCGCAGTTCCTCCCTTTACTGATCAATATGACACAGTCAGACCAGCCACAAACCAGCAAACACAAAACCAGTGGTGGATTTGCTGGGTGCTCCTGGAGTTTTCAGAAGGAAATGTCAGAACGCTCTTCTTGATTTGTCTCTTATTTGACCACCAAAAGTAAAACCAGTTCTCAGCAGACACGAAAGAATTTCAAAACTGACTTTCCCTTCACAAAGTTTTAGGAAAAAAGGGTTTGTGCTTGGTTGTTTTTAACCATCCCCATTGTCTGCTATGGCTGAAACAAGACTCTCTGATTCAGGCTTGGTTTCTTCAGGGTCAGCACCAACTTCTTGTACAGGAACAGTTGTTTGAGCCCCTTTCTCCTCGATGATCCTCAAAGCCTGACCACGCTGTTAAAGCTTTGAGACACATCAGAGGAAAACACAGAGTATGAACACAGTCAGGTTTTAGCAGCTTTTATCAGCAATCCCTGCTCCTTCCACTACTACAACACAGACCTGGGCTTATTCCTTAAGGCCAAGAGCCACTGCTGGGCCCCTCTCAAATCACACTTCCACACATTCCCCACAAAGAGAAAGCAAGGAGACACATACTCACCTCAGACTCCTGCACCGCTGCAAAGGAAAGCAAACAGTCCCATCAACAAGCAGGAAGGGCAACTTCCTATTAATGCCCTTTCCTACCCACACTGTGCCAGGCAGGGGGGCAGCACTGAGGGTCACTCTGGGCACAGGCACAGCCCCATGGGAGGCCCCTCACATGGTGAACTGTGACACAGACACACTGCAGCTGCCTCACAGCCTCCTCTGACTGGCTGCTCAGTTTTCAGCTGAACATCCAAGACCCTTCTTCAGAGTAATGGCACAAAACTACCCCTTCACAGTCACACTCTTTGTACTTACGTGGCACACGACTTCTCATTTTCCTTCGAAGCCATTGACAGGCTTCCATGAAGGCAGCAGCAGCAGTCAACACCACCATAACACAGACAAGGATTGCTGTGAATATGAGCAGGTCCTGCTTCTTACGTCTGATGTGAGGAAAGAAATAATTGTGATGATACAACCTGCCAGCAGACCCTGCTCTGGAACTGCTGCCCTGGTTTTAACATCACACCTCCACAGCCAGCACCATTCCCAAGGCTCTTGCTGACTTGCTGGCTAATCCAGGTGGCACCTGACTCTTACCTCTTTGCTTCAAATGCCTCTAACTGCAAAAGGATTCTCCTCAGAAGCAAACTCTCACCTCTTCTTCTCTAGCTAAGGGATGTGCCAGCTGAAACCCCAGTACCAGGAGGCTGCTGCTCTCCATGGCTGCAGATCCAGCTCTGCTAGACCTGCCCAAGGGGCTCCTCTGCACTGACAAGTTCAGATAAGAGCCTGAAACCTGTCATAGTAAGGAGTTTATAAAGGCAGGAGTTAAGTTGTTCCCAGTGAAGAGTGGGACACAGGAACAGGATTCCACACTGGTCGCCTTACTGCAAGGAGGACACTGCTGTTTGGAACACACCCAAATGCAGAGCCAGCTGTTAGAGAACAGCCACTCACTCACAAGGAGTCACAACTGCTTACCTGGGCCCTGGTGTGCAGGCCACAGACATGTTGGCTGAAGAGAAGGTGCCAGGAGGACAGACTTCACACACATGGTCCTTGGTGGCTGTACCTAGAAGGAAGAAGCCCCCAGGATTTGCCCCTCAGCCTCGGCCTAAGGAGAGCAGCCTTAGGCTTCCAAAGTGTGGCCTTTGGAAGTGAGCCAGCCATTACTGCAGAGACCCTTCCCCACACACAGCAGCTCACACCCTTCTGCCTTTGCACACCACCAAAAAGCACAAAGTGCTCTTGGCCACAGCACACCACACTCCAGAGGCATTCCCTAGGGAAGCTCTGCTGCTGGTGGCACTGATGCCCTGCTGGCTTACCCCATTCTTTGACCATAGTGCCAGGCAAACAGACAGTGTAGGGCTGGCACACCGCACAGACTTCAGGCCCAGGGAAGCTGCAGAAGTGGCCTGGCCGACAGCCACATGCTGCACTCTTCGTGTAGGTACACGCTGCTGCTGTCACCAGGTTGGCCCCTGAGAGAAATCCACACACACAGAGCCACGGCGTTGACACGGGGAAACACAACCCAAAGCAAAAGACAACATTTAGCCTTGTTCTGATGCACTGCTCCAGAGCACCAGAGCTTTGGATGTGTACATCAGACTCTGCTGATTGTTATGGCCACTCCGGAGGCTCCCAAGGAAGGGACAGGGCCCGGCACTGGGTGAGGGCTGAGTGCTGGCTGCAGAGGATACCCTGGGGTGACGCTCACAGCCATGGGCTGCCTGGCTCTTGTCAGGGCACAGTGGGCAGCGGTGGTGGGTCCCCATGGTCACTGTCCACTGAGGTGTGTCACCTCATAGCCACTGCCCATGGCCACTGGCATAGGTCACCCGATGGCCCCTGAGGAAGAGGGAGCCACCCCAAGCTGAGGTGCTGAGCAGACAGACCAGACAGAGCAGACAGAGCAGACAGAGCACGCACAGCAGGCAGAGCAGGCAGGGAAGAAAGGGCAGACAGCCTGGTACATACCCACAGCACACGTGGGGCAGCATTTGGTGCCATTGGGGTACTCGCCCATCTCACAGCCCACAGAGTTTGACTGCTCCAGCTGCGTGATCAGCACCATGGTGAGGACCTCGGGGCAACACAAGGACCGAGTTATCCCTCGAGAACCGGGTTCTGCCTCCGGGCCACAGAGCCTGTTCCCTCATGGCCACAGAGCCTGTTCCCTCATGGCCACCAAGGCAGTTCCCTCATGGCCACCGAGGCTGTTCCCTCATGGCCACCAAGGCAGTTCCCTCATGGCCCCACTCACCAGACAGATGGGGCCCTGCCCAAGCTGCTGCCACCATCTCAGAGGCCTCCCCGCGGCCCGCGGCTGCTGCCACATGTGGGACAGGGTGGGATGGGCTCTGGCCCCACCTGATGCCCAAGAGAAAGGCACTGACTTGCAGGAAGGGCAGGGCAGGGCACCTGGGTCTCCAGTCCCCTCAGGGGGCCCGTAACGGTCACACCATTCCCTCTCTCCTGGCCCGCTACCGCAGGGAAGGCTGTGGCAGGGCCTAGGCCCAAAGGCAGGAAAATACCTCAAATTGCAGCAAAGCAACACCTCCAAACCTGCCAAACCCCTCAAACAAACCTCCTGGCAAACAAGATAGCCTCTCAAATCATGAAACAAACCCCCAAATCCTGGCATACAAAACCATCAAAGGGGGCCAGCTTTGTCTCTATCCACAAAATCCTGCTCACACACACACACCCAGGACTAAGCAGCAAACACCCCATGGCTGAAGGAAGATGTCAGGGAGGCCTCACTGGCACTACCTGACCCAAAACCAAGCGTCCCAGCCCACCGGGACTGCTCACAGCTCCTCCTGTCCTCCCAGCACTGCCACTGCTTCGCCCAGTTGCGCTCAGACCCCCCAGCAGATGTTTGGGTTACCAAAAGCACAGGCAGCAATGAAACCCAGCTGTTGCCAGGATTATTCAAACCCTCCTTGGTGGGCCCACGCTCCTCTGACAAAGGACAACTGCTGCTCATGTGACAGGAAGGTCTGAGCTCGCCTCTTCTTGTCCTGGGACGGGTTTGACAATTCCAAATTTGTTGGTATTGGAGAGAAGGGGTTCTCATTAGTAAAAACTTTATTTAAAAACACAGTGGTCACATAGGATACTAACTTTCTTTATTAAAACATATATGCGCCATGCTGTGCACAATTCATTTTCTCAGCAATATCTTTTTTACTCCTAAAAAGGAAAAATCTTTTCCAAATACATTTGGAAACTCTGTTATGTATGAGTTATGTGGAGTGATTAAAATGGAAAAACCCTCACTTTTTCCCAACAACAAGCAATAAAGGAATAGTCAGTGTGTATCAAGTGACAGCTGCCCATGGGAGAAGGAAAGATGACAGTCATTCATGCAGATGTAGAAAAAATGTATAGTGCTTGGTTGTTTTTAACCATCCCCATTGTCTGCCATGGGTCAAACAAGATTCTCCGATTCAGGCTTGGTTTCTTCAGGGTCAGCACCGACTTCCTGCACAAGAACAGTTATTTGAGCCCCTTTCTATTCGATGGACCTCAAAGCCTGACCATGCTGTTCATGCTTTAGGACATGTCAGAGGAAAACACAGAATATGAACAGTCAGGTTTTAGCAGCTTTTATCAGCAATTCCTGCTCCTTCCACTACTACCACACAGACCTGGGCTTATTCCTTAAGGTCAAGAGCCACTGCTGGGCCCCTCTCAAATCACACTTCCACACATTCCCCACAAAGAGAAAGCAAGGAGACACATACTCACCTCAGACTCCTGCACCGCTGCAAAGGAAAGCAAACAGTCCCATCAACAACCAGGAAGGGTAACTTCCTATTAATGCCCTTTCCTACCCACACTGTGCCAGGCAGGGGGGCAGCACTGAGGGTCACTCTGGGCACAGGCACAGCCCCATGGGAGGCCCCTCACACCAGTGAACTGTGACACAGACACACTGCAGCTGCCTCACAGCCTCCTCTGACTGGCTGCTCAGTTTTCAGCTGAACATCCAAGACCCTTCTTCAGAGTAATGGCACAAAACTACCCCTTTACAGTCACACTCCTTGTACTTACATGGCACACGACTTCTCATTTTCCTCCTCTGACAGGTATGTGTGATGGCAGCTACAACAGCCACCACGATCACAACAGAGACAAGGATTGCTATGACTGCTGGCTCAGGTAGAGCTGGGGAAGGGTCCTGCTCCTTAAGTCTGATGAGAGAAAAGAAATAATTTGATACTACAACCTCCCAGCAGACCCTGCTCTGGAACTGCTGCCCTGGTTTTAACATCACACCTCCACAGCCAGCACCATTCCCAAGGCTCTTGCTGACTTGCTGGCTAATCCAGGTGGCACCTGACTCTTACCTCTTTGTTTCAAATGCCTCTAACTGCAAAAGGATTCTCCTCAGAAGCAAACTCTCACCTCTTCTTCTCTAGCTAAGGGATGTGCCAGCTGAAACCCCAGTACCAGGAGGCTGCTGCTCTCCATGGCTGCAGATCCAGTTCTGCTAGACCTGCCCAAGGGGCTCCTCTGCACTGACAAGTTCAGATCAGAGTCTGAAACCTGTCATAGTAAGGAGTTTATAAAGAGAGGAGTTGAGCTGTTCCCAACAAAGAGTGGGACACAGGAACAGGGTTCCACACTGACCGCCTTACTGCAAGGAGGACACTGCTGTTTGGAACACACCCAAATGCAGAGCCAGCTGTTAGAGAACAGCCACTCACCCACAAGGAGTCAGAGCTGCTTACCTGGGCCATTGTGTGCAGGTCACAGACATGTTGGCTGAAGAGAAGGTGCCAGGAGGACAGACTTCACACACGTGGTCCTTGGTGGCTGTACCTAGAAGGAAGAAGCCCCCAGGATTTCCCCCTCAGCCTCTGCCTAAAGACAGTTCAGTTCAGCATGGCCTTTGGAAGTGAGCCAGCCATTACTGCAGAGACCCTTCCCCACACACAGCAGCTCACACCCTTCTGCCTTTGCACACCACCAAAAAGCACAAAGTGCTCTTGGCCACAGCACACCACACTCCAGAGGCATTCCCTAGGGAAGCTCTGCTGCTGGTGGCACTGATGCCCTGCTGGCTTACCCCATTCTTTGACCATAGTGCCAGGCACACAGACAGTGTAGGGCTGGCACAGCTCACAGCCTTCAGGCCCAGGGGAACTGCAGAAGTGGCCTGGCCGACAGCCACACACCGTGTTCTTCGTGTAGGTACACGCTGCTGCTGTCACCAGGTTGGCCCCTGAGAGAAATCCACACACACAGAGCCACAGTAAAAGACAACATCTAGCCTTGTCCTGATGCACTGCTGAAGAGCCACCCCATGCTGAGGTGGTGAGCAGAGGGAGCAGACAGTGCAGACAGAGCAGACAGAGCAGGCAGGGCAGGCAGGGCAGGCAGGGCAGGCAGGGCAGACACCCCGGTACATACCCACAGCACATGTGGGGCAGCACTCGGTGCCATTGGGGTACTCGCCCATCTCACAGCCCACAGTGTCCGACCGCTCCAGCTGCGTGATCAGCACCATGGTGAGGACCTCGGGGCAACACAAGGACCGAGTTATACCTCGAGAACCGGGTTCTGCCTCCGGGCCACAGAGTCTGTTCCCTCATGGCCCCACTCACCAGACAGATGGGGCCCTGCCCAAGCTGCTGCCGCCATCTCAGAGGCCTCCCCGCGGCCCGCGGCTGCTGCCACATGTGGGACAGCGTGGGATGGGCTCTGGCCCCACCTGATGCCCAAGAGAAAGGCACTGACTTGCAGGAAGGGCAGGGCAGGGCAACTGGGTCTCCAGTCCCCTCAGGGGGCCCGTAACGGTCACACCATTCCCTGCTCTCCTGGCCCGCTACCGCAGGGAAGGCTGTGGCAGGGCCTAGGCCCAAAGGCAGGAAAATACCTCAAATTGCAGCAAAGTAACACCTCCAAACCTAGCAAACACTTCCAATCCTGGCAAAAACCCAGACCCTCGAATCATGGAACAAACCCTCAAATCCTGGCATACCAAACCATCAAAGCCCACTTCAGGGGCCAGCTTTGTCTCTATCCACAAAATCCTGCTCACACACACACACCCAGGACTAAGCAGCAAACACCCCTTGGCTGAAGGAAGATGTCAGGGAGGCCTCACTGGCACTACCTGACCCAAAACCAAGCGTCCCAGCCCACTGGGACTGCTCACAGCTCCTCCTGTCCTCCCAGCACTGCCACTGCTTCGCCCAGTTGCGCTCAGACCCCCCAGTAGATGTTTGGGTTACCAAAAGCACAGGCAGCAATGAAACCCAGCTGTTGCCAGGATTATTCAAACCCTCCTTGGTGGGCCCACGCTCCTCTGACAAAGGACAACTGCTGCTCATGTGACAGGAAGGTCTGAGCTCGCCTCTTCTTGCCCTGGGACAAGTTTGACGAGTCCAAATTCATTGGTATTGGAGAGAAGGGGTTCTCATTAGTAAAAACTTTATTTAAAAACACAGTGGTCACATAGGATACTAACTTTCTTTATTAAAACTTACATGCGCCATGCTGTGCACAATTCATTTTCCCAGTTAAAAAACAAAAGTGTGGACAAAATGCTTTTGAAAACGCTGTTATGTATGAAGCAAGCTTAAAAGGGAAAAAAAAGCCATTTCCCCCCCCCCCACAATAATAGAATAGAATATTTCCCCAATAATAGAATTATTAATATGTACCAAGTGTCAGTTGTCCATGAGGGAAGAAAAAGGGAACTGCAGGCATTCCACAAAGCCCATAGCTCCGTGAAGGGGATGGAAAAGGGAAAAGATTTCCAGCCGCTCAGGACACTCCCTTGATCACTCAGCTTGTACAGGACTTGATGTTGCACAAGATGCCACTGGGATATTTCATGACCTTTGCAAACTCGCCTTTTCATTTCCAACCTGACTTTTCCTTCACAGAGTTTCAGAAAAAAAGGGGTTGTGCTTGGTTGTTTTTAACCATCCCCATTGTCTGCTATGGCTGAAACAAGACTCTCTGCTTCAGGTTTGGTTTCTTCAGGGTCAGAACCGACTTCCTGCACAGGAACAGTTTTTTGAGCTCCTTTCTCCTCCATGGACCTCAAAGCCTGACCACGCTGTCCATGCTTTAGGACATGTCAGAGGAAAACACAGAATATGAACAGTCAGGTTTTAGCAGCTTTTATCAGCAATTCCTGTTCCTTCCACTACTACCACACAGACCTGGGCTTATTCCTTAAGGCCAAGAGCCACTGCTGGGCCCCTCTCAAATCACACTTCCACACATTCCCCACAAAGAGAAAGCAAGGAGACACATACTCACCTCGGACTCCTGCACCGCTGCAAAGGAAAGCAAACAGTCCCATCAACAACCAGGAAGGGCAACTTCCTATTAATGCCCTTTCCTACCCACACTGTGCCAGGCAGGGGGGCAGCACTGAGGGTCACTCTGGGCACAGGCACAGCCCCATGGGAGGCCCCTCACACCGGTGAACTGTGACACAGACACACTGCAGCTGCCTCACAGCCTCCTCTGACTGGCTGCTCAGTTTTCAGCTGAACATCCAAGACCCTTCTTCAGAGTAATGGCACAAAACTACCCCTTCACAGTCAGTCTTTGTACTTACGTGGAGCGTAACTTTTCCTTTTCCTCCTTTGCCAGTTATATGCGAGAGCAGCTGCACCAGCCACCACAATCACAACAACAAGGACAATGATTGCTATGATTGCTGGGTAAGAGTCCTGCTCCTTAAGTCTGATGTGAGGAAAGAAATAATTGTGATGATACAACCCGCCAGCAGACCCTGCTCTGGAACTGCTGCCCTGGTTTTAACATCACACCTCCACAGCCAGCACCATTCCCAAGGCTCTTGCTGACTTGCTGGCTAATCCAGGTGGCACCTGACTCTTACCTCTTTGTTTCAAATGCCTCT
This sequence comes from Manacus candei, assembly GCF_025592945.1. Lineage (NCBI taxonomy): Eukaryota > Metazoa > Chordata > Aves > Passeriformes > Pipridae > Manacus > Manacus candei. The sequence continues at coordinate 1,391,102 of NW_026138070.1, forward strand.
AACTGCAAAAGGATTCTCCTCAGAAGCAAACTCTTCTACTCTAGCTAAGGGATGTGCCAGCTGAAACCCCAGTACCAGGAGGCTGCTGCTCTCCATGGCTGCAGATCCAGCTCTGCTAGACCTGCCCAAGGGGCTCCTCTGCACTGACAAGTTCAGATCAGAGCCTGAAACCTGTCATAGTAAGGAGTTTATAAAGAGAGGAGTTGAGCTGTTCCCAGCAAAGAGTGAGACACAGGAACAGGATTCCACACTGGCCGCCTTACTGCAGGGAGGACACTGCTGTTTGGAACACACCCAAATGCAGAGCCAGCTGTTAGAGAACAGCCACTCACCCACAAGGAGTCAGAGCTGCTTACTTGGGCCCTGGTGTGCAGGCCACAGACATGTTGGCTGAAGAGAAGGTGCCAGGAGGACAGACTTCACACACATGGTCCTTGGTGGCTGTACCTAGAAGGAAGAAGCCCCCAGGATTTGCCCCTCAGCCTCTGCCTAAGGACAGTTCAGTTCAGCATGGCCTTTGGAAGTGAGCCAGCCATTACTGCAGAGACCCTTCCCCACACACAGCAGCTCACACCCTTCTGCCTTTGCACACCACCAAAAAGCACAAAGTGCTCTTGGCCACAGTACACCACACTCCAGAGGCATTCCCTAGGGAAGCTCTGCTGCTGGTGGCACTGATGCCCTGCTGGCTTACCCCATTCTTTGACCACAGTGCCAGGCACACAGACAGTGTAGGGCTGGCACAGCTCACAGCCTTCAGGCCCAGAGGAGGTGCAGAAGTGGCCTGGTCGACAGCCACACACCGTGTTCTTCGTGTAGGTACACGCTGCTGCTGTCACCAGGTTGGCCCCTGAGAGAAATCCACACACACAGAGCCACGGTGTTGACACGGGGAAACACAACCCAAAGCAAAAGACAACATTTAGCCTTGTTCTGAGGCACTGCTGAAGAGCACCAGAACTCTGGATGTGGAAAGAGGCCCTGTTCCTCACTCAGGCAGCACCTTGGCTCACATTTACATGTCATAAATGTTGCACAGCAAAAGCAAAATACTCCCAGCTCAGATGTTTTTAAATTAGCTGTCCTAGTGAAGTTCTTCCAGGCCTACCTTCTCCCAGTACTCCAAGACACCTCACTATAATCTAGAGAGGCTATTACCTGAGATCAAACTTCCAGTGGTGCCAGCTGAAGCTCCCTGTCAGTTTTTCCCTTCCATCCCACAGCTCATAGCACTCTCATGTCTGCAGAGTGACATGAGCCTGTTCTTCACACTGACTGATTTGTCAAGCAAATGAGGCAAGAAAGGAGAAGGGAGAATGTATCCATGGAAAGGCATGAAAAATCCATTTAAACTGGTTCTTGAGCATCCTCCTTACCTTCATCACACAGTTTGCATGTCCTGCAGCGTGTTAAACCATTGGGGTGATCTGTGTAGGTCCCCTCCACACAAGGTATGCACGTTGTGCTGGATCCGGCAGTGCAGTGCTTGAAAACCCGCCATCCTAAAAACCATAAACCATCCCCAAAGAAGCAGCTCCGTTAGCAAAGCTCACGTGGCCAGGGACCTACACTGGCACCCAACCACGCCTAAATACTACAGACGAACTATTAAGGACCTCAGAAATATCCTAAGAGCGAGGACATAACCCAAAACAGAAACTGGGGCACAAAATGAAGGTCCTTGGAAACTGTGACTTTACCAACCACCCCAGCAGAGATTATTGATTGTTACGGCCACTCCGGAGGCTCCCAAGGAAGGGACAGGGCCCGGCACTGGGTGAGGGCTGAGTGCTGGCTGCAGAGGATACCCTGGGGTGACGCTCACAGCCATGGGCTGCCTGGTTCCTGTCAGGGCACAGCGGGCACAGCAGCGGTGGCGGGTCCCCATGGTCACTGTCCACTGAGGTGGGTCACCTCATAGCCACTGCCCGTTGAGGTGGGTGCCCATGGCCACAGAGGTGGGGCAGGTCATGGCCAGTGCCCACTGATGTAGGTCAGCCCGCGGTCCCTGAGGCAGAGGGAGCCACCCCAAGCCGAGGTGCTGAGCAGAGAGAGCAGGCAGGGCAGGCAGGGCAGGCAGGGCAAGCAGCCCGGTACGTACCCGCAGCACACATGGGGCAGCACTCGGTGCCATTGGGGTACTCGCCCGGCTCACAGCCCGCGGCACCCGAGCGCTCCAGCTGCGTGATCAGCACCATGGCGAGGACCTCGGGGCAACACAAGGATATCCCCGGTTACCCCCCGAGAACCGGGGCCGCCCGGCCGGTGTGAGGCGGCTCCCCCGGGGTCACCCCCGGCCCGCGGGCGGTTCCCGGCGGGTGTCCCCGGCCCCCTCACCAGCCTCATGGTGTCCCCGGACCCCTCACCAGCCTCATGGTGTCCCCGGACCCCTCCCAGCCTCCCGGCCGGGATCCCGCTCCCGCAGCCGCCGGGGCCCGGGGCCGCTGCCCCATGCGGGACGGGACCTGTCCCCGCAGGCAGCCCGGAGAAACCGAAAGCGAAAGGTCGACATGAAGCGGGCGGAAGGGGAGAAGCCGCCGCCCCCTCGTGCCGCCCATGACGGTGGCATCGCGGGTTCCGCAGGGAGGGAGCTGGACCGAAAGTCAGTAAAATACCTCAAATTGCGACAAAACCTGCAGCAAGCCCCTCAAATCGTGGCAAACCAACCCCCTGAAAACCTGGCACAAACACTTCAAAAGCTGGCAAACAAACCCAGCCCTCAAAGCCTGGAGCAAACCCCTCAAATCCTGGCACACAAACCTCTTAAAACCTGCAACAAACCCCTCAAATCCTGGCACACAACCCCCCTAAAACCTGGAACAAAACCCTCGAGCTGTGGTACAAACCCCTCAAATCCCGGCAAACCAACCCCTCAAATCCTGACCCATAAACGCCTCAAATCCTGACCCACAGACCCCTCGAAACCTGGAGCAAACCCCTCTGGTCGTGGTACAAACCCTTCAAACTCCTCAAACCCCGGAAAACCAACCCCTCAAACCCCGAAACGAGCCCCTCAAATCGTGGCAAACAACCCCTCAAACCCCAGCTCAGGGGGCTCATCGTGAGAAACTCGTGTGGAAGGAGGGAGGGTGCAGGTCGGTGCCTGCAGACCTGCTGGGCAGGTGCGAGGCCCTCCTGCTCAGGTGAGGGGTTTGCGTGGGCAGGAGGGGCCCTGACCAGGGAAATGCTCAGCAGGACTCAGCTGAGGGAATCTGGGTGCCAGGAGCACTTCTTACTCCTTGGGGTGAGGGGGGACTCACGAGAATACAGAGTAGACACGAATGGGAGTTCCTTGAGCCTCACAAAAATAACCATTTCTTCAGAAGGCTGACATTAACTTTTCCCAGGGGTGCGAGCAGCTGCACATCCCTCAGAGGGACAGAACCACACACAACTTGCACACAAATGCATTTTATTGCTCTCTACACACACAGAGACGCATACACAGTATGCACATGAGCCATAGGGCAGTCCCAGCACTGGGAGAAACACCATCCACCAGGAATTCAACTACTCAATACAGATAAAAATCATTATTATAATGAAAATGCTAAAAAAGCATAGCTTACACCCAGAATGTATAACATTGACAAATCAAGCCTGTTACTTACTACCTTTTCTTTAACATAAAGCAGGAACATAACTCTTTTTCTAAATTGAAAAAAGCATCAAAGAGTAGAAATATTCCACATAGTTTCCTAACTCCTGGTCATCCCTCCCACTGGATATACAGAACAGTGAAAGGGCCATGGGGGAGAAATCCAAACTAAAACCAAACCCGTTTTTGATGCTGCACAATTGATAAGCAAACAGTGGGAAATGGACTTTAACCAAGTCTGCATGGAGCAAAGGGAATAAATTTCTCCTCTGGAGTGAGTGAGCCAACCCGAGTCACTCGTCAAGCCAGAGCAAAGCTGGTGGCTGTTACAGGGAATATTAGAGAACATCTCCTACAGCAACTGCTGTCCATCACAACTGTAACATTTACAAACACCCTCCTTCATTCTGAAGACGTTGCCCCTGCCTGGGCAGCACTGCAGCAGTGCCTACACAGCTTCCACACCAAACAGAACACCACAACTTTTGCCAAAGGATCCCAAAAATGTCAAAAGTATGGCATTCTTTCACACATAAACAAAATACAGGGGGAAATAAAATTCCCTACAGCAGAGAGGATCAGAGCTGGACTATCTGATGCAGTCAGATCCTTCCTCTGGACTGTCACAGGTCCCTGCAGAGAGCACTCCCCGACTACCAGGGCCTCCAGAGAGGGCAGGTGTCCTTTGGAGACACTTGTTTCAGGGGGCTGGTGTTCCCAGGGCAGCAGGAGAGCTCCGGAGCAGCCGACTGGCTCTTCTGGAAATGGCTTAAAAGTTTGGTCTGGGTTTCAGTTCGGACTTTATGGAGAGAGAGGAAGTGGAAAGCTTCTTGCAAGCACCTGGAATAGCCCTCTCTGAAGTCAAACTGGGAGCTTTTATGGAAGGATCCTGCAGCTAGAGAAGGGAAGAGAGGGAGAGGGAAGAAAGAATAGTTTAAGCAGTTGTTCGTGTCTCAGGATTAATACAACTGTCACAGATTTGCAGTAAGATGGAGAACGAAACAAAATTCAGTACTCACTCTTCATCTGCAGCTGGCTCTGTTGCTTCAGGTAGCTGACAGTCATCTCCAGGATGTCGGCTTTCTCCAGCTTGGAGTTGGGCTGGTGCCTCTGGAACTCCTTCTCCAGGAGCAGTTTCAGCTGCTCAATGCTGCTGTTAATCCGGTCCCGGCGCATTTTCTCCACCACCGGCTTCCTCAGCTGTAAAAAGCAAAGGAAAAGACACCTGTTATTAAAGGATCCTCTGTCTGTCACCCCTCAGGGCTGTTTGGTGCCCATCCCTGCTTTTAAGCCGTGTGGGGCAGGTTCTCAGCTGGTGTCAATGCTCCGAGAGCGCTGCCAGGCTGTGCTGGGACTTACTTTGTTTTTCTCCTTTGGTGTCAGCAGGTTGTCAGGCTCCAAGAAAACGGTGCTGGGAGCCATCTGTCCTGAGAAGGGAAGGGAGCTCTCAGAGTGGAATCCAGAAGAAACGTGCTGCTGGAAGCTGCCTCTGCCTGGTATTTATACTGCCCAAGCTCAGGGCGAGTGTGTGGGTCTGCGGCTCCGTGGCGTTTCCCACAGTCGGCAGCCAATCCGGGAGGGGGGAAGCACAATGGGAGAAGCAGCTATTCTTGCATGCTCCAGTGGCACTGAATAGCCTGCGGATAATGACCTTCTCCCAGATGAGCAGGTGGGGAGTGTGTGCTACGTGAAAGCCTGGGATCAGAGTTACGTGTCAGGAGCTGGGAAAGAGCTGCCCTTCAATGGGAAAGGCTGCTGACTAATGCCATGGATCAATAGCATTCCAGGGGCGGCCGGGGGTTCACAGGCAGGAGGAAGGAGGAGGAGGAGGAGGAGGAGGTCAGCTGCTGATGGCGGGAAGGCTGCACTGCTCCTGGGAATGCACCGAGGCACACACTGGAGCAGGGCCATGGCACATGGAGCAGGGATATGGCACATGGAGCAGAGATATGGCACATGGAGCAGGGCCATGGCACATGGAGCAGGGATATGGCACATGGAGCAGGGATATGGCACATGGAGCAGAGATATGGCACATGGAGCAGGGCCATGGCACATGGAGCAGGGATATGGCACATGGAGCAGGGACAAGGCACACACACACATGAGCAGCTCCCAGCTCTCTGAGAGAAGGAGCAGAAATCCCTCAAATCCACTCACCTGGTTTCCTCAGTGAGCCAAAGGAATGGTTCTCCCACAGGTGACTCAGGCACCAGCTTTGCCCATGGGAAACAGAAAACAGCTTTTCTGCTTTGGCGTACTGCAAATAAATACATTTCATTTTAAGTACACACAGTTACTGAAAACATTTTCTGGTTTCGTCTTTGTTCATGCAGCCCTTTAGAAAACTCTAAAGATGTTACAAGCACTTTATGTTTCTGTTTCCATATACCTGTAAGATAAATACATGTGGAGAAGGGTCTTAGGATGTTTGGGGATCAGCTCAGTCTCGTGTGCTGCTTCTCACTTCCTCCACAAAACACATTTTACTCTAATTATTTTCTTTTAGTCTATGCACTAAGGAAGATTGGCTGCAGAAGAAATTTATATCCCCACAAACTTATGAGAAATCGAATTCCTGGTTCCTCATTATTCTCCACAGGGCCAGTTTCCACACAGAGGTGCTCAGGAGGTGTCTGCAGTGGGAAGAGCTGACAGTGTCACTGTTTGTGCCTGATAAACAGAACTGGGGATTCCCGTTGGAAAACTTGAACCAAATCTGCCAGCAATTCATCTGCCAAGTAATGTCAGGGCTGATGTTTGGGGAGCTCTTCCTGCAGCAGTAAATGCTGCTTGTGTTGCCATTAATACATATGTGTTCATGTGTACATCACTACACGTGTGGTCACTCGTGTCTGGCAGTGTGAGCACACACCCCGAGCACACGGGCACATCCTCTCCCTCTGCAGCTCATTCCTGCAGGCCCAGGTAAGGTTTAAAGGAGCTCCTGCAGGCTCTGCCCTTCCAGCCCCATTGTGCTGCTCTGAATGGGCTCCTTCTCTCCCTTCAGAGCAGCAGCTGTTGAGCTCCCTGTCCTTTATGTCAAGTTGTGGGAAAGCTTTTGTGACACCATTTCACATGTTCTCCTCAAAGCCTGTGGATTATCTTTGAGCCCATGTAATGCCACCTCTGAAACCAATCCTGCTCTCTGCACGTCCCTCTTGGGGAGATTCCCTGACACAGAAACTCCAGAGCTGGAACTCATTTCTTGAGCTCGTTAATTGAGCACATGAGGAAGAAAAGTGCCAGTCCCGTGATCTGCAGGGCCACTGGCAGTTTTGCTACAGACAATTGCTGTTTTCCTCTTACTTCTCCACTCAATTCCTGCATAATTACTACACTAACTCCATGGGAGCAGTCATGCCAACCTTCCCCTCCTTGCTCTTGGTAGTGGTTGTGCACTGGCACAGTCAAGGGGTCAGTGCTCAAAATTTCCTCTCCTTTCGGATCCAAACTGACCCAGAGCCTGCAGCTGAGCAGGATGAATGTGAAATAATCTTCTGTGGCCTTGAGAAGTTCCCTTTAATTATGGAGGCTGGAGGCCCCGCATATTTACATTGCATGTGATAATAAAAATTACAATATTCAATGTATTATTGGGAGGTGAATGTAGCAAAATCTCCCTTGGATGGTAAATCCGTTGAGGCTCCTCCTCCCTCACTCTGTGTCAGAAACAAATTTTAAAGCATCTGAAATAAAAACATATACTTTTTATTTTCTCTTTTGTTTTACAATCTGTGAGGGGAAAAATTAGACCATCTTGGAAGAGCTACTCAAATTAGATGCTCAATTACCCAAAATAGATGCTGTGCTTTGGTTGGAAATCCTAAAGAAAGTGATAAAAAAAATTCCTCCCTATTATAAAGTTTGCAGAATCCATGGACTTTGCACTAAGGAGAACAAATTTGGACTTCCACACCTCCTACTGCGGTTCCAAACACACACAGTACTGCACAGAAAACTCATTAGGATCCCAAAATACTGGATCTGGATGTTTGAAATAGGGCATCAGCAATCAGCCTTCCCCCAGAATCCCTGCCAGATGTTATCCCTTGAGGAAGACTTAAAGATGCTGCTGCTTTCCCAAGTCCCTCAAAGATGCTCCCTGCTCCCAGTGCTTCCTGGGCCGTGCTGCCCAGATGGCCTTTTGGGAGCAGGGTTTCCCACTGAACACAAAGCAGAGCCAAGCACCGTTGCTAATGTGGTTTGTAGTCAGGCACACTTCCTTTGTGACAGGAGGGAATGTGCTTAGGGAATGGTGTGGGAAACTCTGGAGTACACTAACTTCCACAGCCCTATGTTAGTAAGTCACTTGGAGAGGTGAAAGGCTTGGGAGCAGGGACAGAGGTGAACTGGGAATGGGAAAGACAAAATATAGGGTATTTAGTTCGTGCTGAGTCCTACAGTCCTGGAGTCGAAACTAAAATGGGTCCAATCCCAAGCTGGGATCACCACTGAGGCCAACAGAGCATTTGGGCTCCAAGATTTGCCCTGCAGCTTTTGTACCTCTGGAGCTATTTCCTGATCTCTGTAAACTAGTAAATACAAACTACCCCTACACCTACAGCAGATTTGCCAAATCCCAGCCAGCAAAATTTGAGGCTGAATTTTCTCCTGCCAAATACCAAAACCAGACCCGGGTCTGACCCATTTCTTTCACCCAAGCAAAACAGAGTAGTTTAGGAACATTAATGAAAAGAAGAGCTTCCCCCTAGTATTGCTGGGATAAAACCTGGTCTAATTTTCTTAAAAGCCAGGCCCAGCTCCCTTAGCTCCATCTGGGTCCCTCATGGTCCATGGGAATCACCTTGTTTGCCAGGATATATTGAACAAATCAAAGGGACTGAAGAAGCAAACAGGGGATGTGGCTCAGAAGCCTCAGAGCAGACCTAAACCACCTGAGCCTTTGGCCTGAGTGGTGGATGGGCAAGATTCTGCTCTGCAGCTCCCTTCCATGGCACTTCTTTCCTGCCCTTCCCTGCATTTCCTCTTGACACTTCCCTGTCATTTCCTCCTAACCCTTCCCTGCTTTTCCTCCTAACCCTTCCCTGCATTCCCTCCCACCCTTCCCTGCTCCTCTGCCGGTGCAATTTCCGCCTGCCTGCACATCTTCCTTCCCTTTTTTCCTTTTCCTCGGGGTTTGCTTTCCCTCCGTGCATGTTTTATAATCTGATTTTTCGATCTGTCACTCCTCTCCCCCCTGGCTGTCACAGGCAGATGTGCTTTGGGGACAGGGGTGTCTCCCAGCCCGGGGGACGCGGTGAGTGTGGAGTTCCCTCCAGTTTCCCACACTGCTCTCCCATTCAGGGCATTCAGGAGGAGGATAAAGGAAGTGTGCCATGCTACAAGCTGAATTAGAAATGGTGTTTGACTTCCCTTTGTGCTCCACAGAAACCTTGCTCTGGGCACACCATCTGCATAGCCCTCACCGTGGAGAAAACCATTGATCAAGGCCTGTCAGCCCAGCTGGGGGAACTTGGGAAAGTAATTCCTTGTGCCACTTCAGTTCTTTGGGGCTTAACATCTGGCTGGAGGGGGAGGCGACAGTTGATGGTTTAACAGTCGTGCTTCCTTTCAAGTTTGGGATGCTGTTTTGATCCCCGATAAGCCTTTCTGAAATCCTGATTTTAATAACATGGAAAGCATCCAGAAGAGTGGGAATAATGCACTGGCTTTGCATTTTCAAAGTGCTTTACAAATACCAGCTAATGAATTCTCAGCGACCTCCTCGGCGAGATGAGGATGTATTATTAGCAATGTTTTACAAAGGCAGGAAAATGAGGTAGAGAGGAGAAAACCAAGGTTTCAGGCTTTCAAGCAGCCTGCAGGTCACGGGGCTTCTCAAGTGGCTGTTTGAGACATCTGGTTTGCAAAGGTGCTCAGCACCCACTTTTGTTTTAATTAGCTTTGGATCTCTGAAAGGAGCCATCTCCCTTGTTTGTTGGGAGAATTTGGGATACCAGCCTGGACCACACTCACAGCCACACACCACCTAGGTAAACAGACACCAAAGTTCTTTGCCCCCAAGTTCAGCAGTGGGGTTTGAAAATGCTATTTAGTATAATTTCTTTAAGCCCATGAAATGGCTGGAGAGGAAGATGCTCTGAAATCCCTGAGCAGGAAATGCTTAATGATGTGTTCAACAGAAAATAACTTCATCTCTCTAGAGAGTAAACAAAGTTTTAATTTCTTTGTGCTCCTGCAGACCTCCCAAAGCCAGAGCTGTCCTTGGTCAGGACAGTCCGTCTGTCAGCACCCTGGAATTCTGCTCCCAGCAGTTGTGGTTATCCTGGGCTGGGACCTCCCTGGAGGAGGGGATGCAGTGTGCCCGGGATTACAAGGCCTCCTGAGTTTATAAGGGAATCTGACAGCACACCTTGCCCTGGGGATGGTGATGAGGGCACCCAGCCCTGCCCTGTGAGCACCAGGGCCTGGCAGCTCCTGCGTGTGCCCCTCTGCCAGTCCCCTGCCTGGCTCAGAACCAGCTTTCCTGCCTCCTGAAACACAGGGCAGGTGCCTGCTTTTATCAGACACCATCTCTTCATTCTGCTGCCAGCTGAGCATGGCAAAGGTGCTCCTCAGACCCACCTGCCTGGCAGGGCAGGACCTGCCACGAGCCCCAGGACACTGTCCCCAGACACAGGTCCATTGTGCTCCACAGGCGGGGACTGACAGGAGCTTACAGCCCAAAACTCACCCCAAAACTCAGGCTGAGCTCAAGGGAAGGGGAGAAATCCACTGGGGCATGAGGGAGAGTCAGCTTCAGGTCACAAACCTCAATCAGGGACATTCAGAGAGGCCCAGGGGACACCCGGGAAGCCTGTGCCTGTTATCTCCCCCACCCAAACGCTGCCCTGGCTGGAGTCTGAGTGATTAAATATCTGCCACATGCAGAAGGGATTAATTGCTGCCCCTGCACGGGGAGAGGTGCTGCCCTCCCCTCTGGCACGGACACACCATTCCCATCCTGTCAATGACAGCAAGTGGTTGCTGGGGCCAGACCTCAGGAGCCACATTCCCGGTTCTCAACCTGCTCCGCTGAAATATCCTCCCTGCAGGATACCTGCTCCCTGCCAACAGCTTGGCAGCACTGTTTGCTCAGTCTTGTGACTTTTATCAGGAGGCTCAAAATACTTATGGCCTTCAGCAGGACTTCATGTCCAAGCCTCATAATTGTATAAAGACCAAAAATTAACGACGTCGGTCCAAAGCCTAAATACTCAATAAAATAATCAAAATGTAAGTAAACCCTCTCCCATCAAAATCCTTTTATTTTTATTAGAAACATCAAACGTTTTTGTTAAATTCCTATGACGCTCAGCCCATTTCTTGGTTCCTCAAAGCCCAGATTTGACATTTGAAAGGCTGGCAGCAGTGCCAGACACCCGGAGATGCAGAGCCCATTGTAAGAGCTGAATGCCACCGTCTTCCAAAAATCCCACCCCAAACAATGCGGGAAGTGCATGAACCCAGCAGCTTCTGTTTGCTCCCTGCACGGCATTGTCAGGGACAGGCTGTTCCCTCCCTGGCCAGGGCACAGGAGGTGACTGATGGGGGATTCCGGGGCACTTTGGGCAGCGTGTGCTCCCGGTCAGCTCGGGATCTGAGGTGCTTGAGAGAAACCTCAGCCCCATCTGGCAGCACGTGTGAGAGCCCTGCTGGGTGCCAGCCCTGCTCCCGAGGTGGGGAATGGTGCCATTCCCAAAGCCATCCCCGGCTCAGCCCCCGGGCCAGGCGGGAGGGCAGGATGTACCCCGCGGCTGTTTTATCCGGGGCCGGAGGAGGAGGGTGGTAAACACCGAACATGGTGGCTCCCGCCAAGCCTGCTCCCGGGGCAATGTGTTCCTTTGAGCCATAATTGATTCCTGCCATCAGGCACCAGCCTGCTCTCCCCCAGGGTCAGCGCTTTCCCACATCCAACCCCATTATCCCACAGACCATGCCTTTTGTACAACACACTCCAGCTATTCATGTGCAAAGCAGCTGTAATCCCCAGACCTTTCAGAGTCAATATACCAGGAAATAATAAATCCCTCTTGTGCACTCTTGAATATGCCGAGAGGTGACTTGTGGGAATTTCAGCTGGGCAGAAAAATAATAAATTCTCCTTAATTTTTAATTATTTGTGATACTCACTGTAGAAGGACTATGTCATTGGTGCGTGACTGTTTGGGGGTCACCACACAAGCAGCTATAGAAATTGCTTTTACCTCTAACAACCCTAAAAATGCAGATCTCAGATGTTTCTTAATGATCAAAGTCCTCCTTCCCTCACCCATGCACCTGGGAACGGCAGCATATTAAATATTCTGGATCTGAAGAAAAACTAATTAAAAAAGGTTAAACCTGTGAAGAATGTACTTTACAGTACTAAGACCCCTTTTTGAGGGGGTTCTGATGTCTAAAGGAGGCAAGATAATGCCATGCTAATGACATTTAATGGAATATTTTACACAATGGGTGCAATAACAACATAACCTTTTCCCCTGGAAGGGCAGATTTCCCTGCACTCCCACTCTGTCGGTTCACACACAGAGTTATGCTTGTCTTGTGGGAACAGAAGCCAATCCTGAATAGCAAGTTTTACATGATAATTTCTTTATATATTGCCTTCCAGGCAAACAATTTTTAAACTATTCAGTGTGTAGAATGTCACGTCACTGAAGGACCCTGAGCAGACCATGGGAGGCAGGGTTGTGTGCACAGGGGGGCTGGAAAGGGATCTTCATCTGAGACACCAAAGAAAGCACTGGCCCCTAAATTAAAAACTATCAGAGGATCATTAGGGGTCACTCAAATAGAGAGAGCCCTGTCTTTTCACACCTTAGCCAAGAACCTCCACAGAGCCAGTTGGAAGAGCCTGAGGGTGAGGAGGGGATGTGGTAATACTGCAGGGATTTGTGCTGCTGAAATCCAGGAGTCTTAAACATTAGGACAGGTCCACCCAGCAGTGACATACAGACCCAATAGTTCCTCAGGCATTCAAAGATAACAATTCCCACTCAGGTGTGTGTGCCTGGGACCCTGGCAGGTGTTCTCTTTGCTGCTGTTCCCCCTCAGTGCTGCTGCCACCAGCACATTATCCTTCAAGTGAGATCAGAGCTGGCTTGATCCTAACAACCCTTCCATTTCCCTGGGGAAACGAGCCTTCTCAGCAATGCTCCCAACAGGAGGGGAGAAAAGAAACTCCTCTGCAAGACAGGGAGAAGGGGCCACCTGAGCACTTCCAGAGCCAAGGAGCAGAGCCCAGCCCTGCTCCTCCTCTTTGTTCCCAGAGGTGCCCAGCACTGTCCCCAGGTGATGTCAGAAAAGCACAAGGACTTCAACCCTGTCCCTGCCTCCCACCACAGACACAGGGCAGCTCCCCATTCCAACTGGGCTTTGTGGAAAAGTTTTCCCATGTCCCAGGAGAGCAAACTGAGGGACAGTGGAGTGAACCAGCAGCCCTGGGACAGCTCGTGCTGCAGCTCAGCTCGGCGTTCCTGCAGCCCCCCCTGCGTGTGACCCACTGTCCCTGCCCCTTGCCCCTTGCCATCCCTTTCTCCTGGTACACACAGAGCTTGGAGAAGCCCCTGGATGGAGAAACAGGCGCGTTTCAGCCTTCCTGGGTGAAAAAGCCACGGAGTTCATGGTGCCCCGACAGCAGCAGCTCCACAAAGGAGTCATTAGCGCCAGGCTGTGTGGGTTTGGATTTCTCTGCCTTTCCCATACTCTTCCCCCATTGATAACACTTCTTGCTGGGACAATAGAAGTGTGCCTTGCAACTACTCCCGACATTAGTGACGGTGCTTGAGCCTGAATGATTTAAAGGGAAAGAATCCAACTCCCAAAAGACCATCTGGCTATCAGTTCTAACACAGCAATAAAGGTCAGGGCTGCTTCTCAGGAGTTGGGAAAAAGATGGGGTTTGACACTGAAGAGTCTCTTCAGCCAGCTTGGTCCATGCCTACCTGTCAGCTCCTGCCTGCAAGGCCATCATTTCTCCCTTGCTAGGGAAAGGATAACATGGGATACCAGCTCCTGGAGGAAGGCCAGCCAAAGAGCACAGGAAAACAGGCAACACCTCATTAGAGCTGGCAGGAGCTGGGCCATGGTCTCTGAGCTGTGTCTTATTTTGTATCATAATCCTTTGACTGCTTCAAAGTGTTCATGAGATGTCTTGTCTCCTGGCTTTCCCACAACACAGGGAATAAAGGGCTCCAGGGACAACATCTGCCCTTCACAAAGGGCTGAGCCCATTCAGGTCAGCACAATGAATCCCTGGCTCTTCCAGTGACACCTCCCTCCTTCCTGTCAACTGCCCATTGCCCTCGGGCTTCACTTCAGGATTTCCAAGTAAGAAACTCTTTGGCTTTCTCACCTCCCTGCACACTTCCCTGCTCACAGTGGAGTGCTGGGAGCAGGAGGAGCAGGAGGAGCAGGAGGAGCAGGAGGAGCAGGAGGAGCACACGCCTCTGCCTGGGGCTGGACCCACAGATGGCAGGTGCAGCACAGCTTTTCCCAGGTAGGTTCTGGGTTATTTTCAGTGCTGCCTCAAGGACTGTATCCAGGCAGAGATTTTTCTCATAAGACAAAATCAGAACTTACCTCCAGTGCCCTCACAGCTTCATTCTTTCCCTTGCCTTTGTCACAAAAGAAATGTTTGCTTAATTCATACCGACATCTCCATGCCAATGCAAGCAAGCAGCTCTGTTCCCATTTTCCACATTAGAAAATGGAGTGGGAATGACACAGTAAGGTTTACACAGGGAGGCAGAGACTGGTCTCTGAGATCTGATGTTCAGCACTGCAGCAGGTCCAAGGGCAGAACAGAGCACACCAGGAACCTCGGGCAAGAAGCACAACTGACCTCCTTGCTGAGGGCCAAAGATGGTTCTCAGCTCCTAAATCCCATTCATGACACACCTCTGGTTTCCAAAGACTTCCCAGGATTACAGGTTGAATCTGGTGCTATTCCTCAGCCCCTGTAACCATCATCCCTATAAATGTCTGTATGAAAGAGAGAGAGGAGGAAATGGAAAAGCAAGAGCTATGGGGTGACTGGGCATGGCCCAGCTCTGCTGAAAGGGGTGGGCTTCCTTACTGGGGGCACTGGGAGCACTCACAGAGCCCGCTGTGTTAAGGGGATGAGCAAAACTGAGGTTACTATTCCCACTGCTTCCCATTCCCTAGTTATTCATCCCATCCATCCAACACCCCTCCACCCTGACTGTCACTTCTCCACAGCATTAAAAATGTGCTGCAAACCAACCCGGGGCTCCACACTGGTCACACTTTGGGTCACCCACTGCCGTGCAGTGGCTGTATGGACACACCTCCCACACACACTCCAGCTGGGGAGGGCAGGAGTGTCCTTGGGGATGTTGATTTTTATCCCTACCAGGGCTCCTCGTGGCCTTTTCCCGCCTTGCCCCAGAAGCGTGCCTCCTCCACGCCACCCCTGCTCCCGGCACATGCGGGGCCTCGGGAATGCCATTGATCCCAGGCAACCAGCTGGAGGGTCGGTGCTTTCCCAGCTCCCCACGCCCCACACTCCACCAGCAGCGTGGGCAGAAGGTTATTCTCCCCGGGGCATTGGCAGCCAATGGACCGTGCGCTAATGGATGCTTCCCCTATTGTCCCGCTGCCCGCCGGGATTGGCTGCGGGGCTGTGGGAAACACCGGCGATCCCGACACTCACGTATCTGCCCCGGCACCCCGGCTATAAATACAGCACCCGGGAGCTGCCAGAGCATCCCCTCGTGCTCGGCACGGCAGCTGAGCGGGGTCTGTGCCCAACTGAGAGCGCCGGGATGGCTCCCAGCAACACCCTCATGATCCACGTGGAGGAGAAGCTGCTGCCAAAGGAAAAGAACAAAGTAAGTGGAGCCCTTGAGAGGACTGGAGAGGCTGGCTTGCCCCTAGCAAGTAAATGTGACATGAGAAAAGGTGGGATAGGAGGGAGAAAGTGGTCTGGGGGAAGGCAAATAGGTTAAAGAGAGATAAAGGAGACTATACTGATTTTTAAAAATTAAATGGAGTAGGGAATGGGCAGGCAGCATCTCACAGCTCTTCCACCAGATGAAAGCATCTTTGAACACGTGTGTCAGGGCATGGGGGGGAAATCGGGTCAGGCCCCACAGAATCCCTAAGGGTGTGCTCCCTCTCTCCCAGCTGAGGAAGCCGGTGGTGGAGAAAATGCGCCGGGACCGGATTAACAGCAGCATCGAGCAGCTGAAACTGCTCCTGGAGAAGGAGTTCCAGAGGCACCAGCCCAACTCCAAGCTGGAGAAAGCGGACATCCTGGAGGTGGCTGTGAGCTACCTGAAGCAGCAGAGCCAGCTGCAGGAGCAAAGTGAGTGCAGAGCAGGTACCACGCCTGACCCTGCTCCCCAGGGCTGGGACATCCCAGCTCCAGGCACATGAGCAAGGCTCAGGGACTCCTGAAAGAAATTCACTGCTCAAATCACCACTGTCCCATGTTTTGGTCGTGATCTTAACCCACTGCATTTGCTTCTTTCCTTCTCTTCCAGCATTCTCCCCCAAGAGCCCCGAGCAGGACTTTACCAGCGGGTACCTGCGGTGCCTCAAGGAGGCCATGCACTTTCTGTCCTACTACGAGCCCAAGAAGGAGACCCAGGTCCAGCTCATCAAGCACTTCTGCAAAGCCCAGCTGGGCTCAGAGCCCTCGTACTCCCTGGCCCTGCGCAGCTCCCCCCTGTCTCCCTGTGTGCTCCCCAGAAAACAGCCTGCCCAGAAGAGCCTGCCTGCTGCTCCCACCATCTGGAGGCCCTGGTAGACCTGCTGAACTCTGTTCCCGTGTTTGGCTACAAAAACTAGAGGGACCTGTGGTTTATTAGTTCCTCTTTAAAGTAGGAAACGTTGCTTTCCAAAGGTGGGAGGGGGTGGTTATTGTTTTTCTGTCACCAGAAATGAGGGTCGCTGGGTGGTTTCCCTTCATAGTGAAGGACTGTGGGTGTATCTTGCAGCAAATATGTTGCTTTTATTGGTGGCTCCTGGCCAAAGACAGGACCAAGTTCTGTGGTGATCTCAGAGAGCAAATGCCCTTCAGGTTCCATCGGAGGCTGCTGAGCCTGTGGCTGGCAGTGGGAATCCTTGGGCTGACTCCCCGGGTCACTGGTTCAAGTGCTCCATTGTCTCTTGGTAATGTATTGACCTTCCTCAAGAAGGAGCCCTTTGGAGAATGTATTTTGTATCATAAAGAGAGGACTGAGCCTTTACCTTTTGAGTGAAAGATGTTATTAAGAAATGCTGATTCTTCTGAAGCTCCTCTGCTATTTTTGGTGTCCTCACAGAGTTGTGCTGATCACAGACAGCTCTGGGGAAAATTCTCTTCCTGTCACTTTGTGCTGCTCTCAGTTGAGGGATAATTGATGCCTTTTGTAAAGGAAAATACCTGAGCTATACCTTAAGGAGAAGGGGGAGGAAGGGAAGCAATAAGTACTTTGTAATCATTCACTGAACACGCTAAGGAGCTTAAAAAGCTTTTATAAAGTTATGATGTATTCATCCTGTGTGATGTCCAACTTGTGTGTCTTCACTGTACAATACAATAAAAATGGTTTTAGTCATTAATCCTTTGGTTTGAAATTATTCAAAAGGCTCATCCTGCTGGACTGGGTGCCTGCAGACTCCCCTGCAGTGGGGAAGCCATCAGGAGGTGTCACAGTGCTGAGCCCTTCACTCCAGGACATACTTTATATCTGCAAAATTCCTTTGGCAGAGCAGGATTTCAGATCCCTTAAAGCAGCAACCTCTGGGAAAATTATCAAAAATCAAAATGGAGGTGAAGCCGAAGTGAGGTGCTGAGAGGTGTCAGCCTTTCAGACTTAACAGCAACCCATTCAGCCTTAAACAAACCCCTAATTTCACAGCCACTTCACTTCCCCCATTAATTTGCCCACCAAGCTGAGCTCAGCCTTGTGCTTTCTGCCCGTTTATGAGGGAGCTTCAGGGAAATCTCCCAATAACTTCCAAAGAGTTTGGCACTTGCCTCTGCTTGGGGATCTTGCCCTCTTTGAACCACCTGCACTGGGGTGAACCAGTTTGTGTTGCCTTTTAACTTTATGACACAAATTCTGCTAGGCAATAAAAAAATTGCTGCCTTTCCTGAAGTGAAATGTGCCCACATCTGGCTGGAAGTCTCCATAATTAGACAGCAGAGACTGAAAAGCATTTCCTCTGCTAAGTTGTTTCCTTTTATTTTCCCTTCTCTTCAAAGTAGAACAAATCTGCACAAATAATCAGTTCACAAAGCCACTCTCTAACCACAGGAACACACAGATATGGGTACATGACAGGGAACCTTCTCATTGTACAGAGATACAGGAACAGCAGGAACCACCACTGCTCAGCGATTCAACTCCCCTCAGATTCCCTGCAAGAGGTGCCCTTGAAAAGCTTCATTTCTAGAATAAGGGGTGTTTTCCTAAATAAAAGGAAACATTGAACAGCTGATCTTGTCAAAGCTGCTCAGTTAAGCCGGGAGCAACCTCAGATCCGCTGAGGTGACACAACCAAACACATCCCACCACTGCTGGCTGGGCCTGGCCAGTCCTCATTTGGCTCATGATGAAACCCTCTCTTATCCACACAGAAAGCCCCCCAAAAAAGCCAGACAGCTGGGTCAGGAGCATGCTGCTCTGCCTCATTACAGTTCAGGGATCATTTTGGTTATTCCTTTGCCCCAAAAGCACAAGCTGGTCGAGTGCTCCTCACCTCTCTGCCAACGCAGTGCAAGGTAGGCTTTGGTACAGGTCTCTACCAATGCTGCAGGTAGTTTCTTCTTCCTAATGAAGTGCTAAATAATTCAGAAAAGATATTTTTAGATTATGTGGTTGCTTAGCGAGCTTGAAAAAGTCACTTTGCCTCACTGTGCTCAACTTGTCGTTGTCAATTAGTACAAGCTTCTGAATCCCAGCAAAACTCCAGCTGTTGTCCGTGCCTGGGGGTTTTTAAATCAAGCCTAATTAGGGCAGTGGGGGGGAGTTCAGACTCAGCTGGGATGCCATGTGCCCCAAAGCCCAGCACATCCTGAGTGTGCCTCACTGGGAATAGGGTCACACGTGGCACGGAGGGGCCGCTGCCCTCCTGGGGATGGGATTCCACCCAAACACCCCCTGTGTGAATGTCCCCCCATGGCAGCACCTCTGCAGTGCCTTAAACCACGGTGGAGGGGAGAGGAACAGCAGGAGCC
Organism: Manacus candei; assembly: GCF_025592945.1. Lineage (NCBI taxonomy): Eukaryota > Metazoa > Chordata > Aves > Passeriformes > Pipridae > Manacus > Manacus candei. Next base: position 1,409,896 of record NW_026138070.1, read on the forward strand.
TCCTCCTGGGCAGTGGGAAAGGACCAAACCCCGCCGGGAAGGCTCCCTTTGCTCCAGGGACTCAGATCCACCCTGGGGCAAACGCTCCCCTTCTGCTTTTCACCAGCCACAGACTTGCCTCCCTGGGCTTTAATTTACCAATTACCCCCGAGCTAAAAGCCAGACCTCGGGCTTCCCCCGCCCCGCCAAAGGGTGTGTTTACAATTTATTAATTATTATCACTTCTCATAATTGAACTCAAAGCTTCTTACGGCTCCCGCCCCGTTCCCTGGGGCGACCCTCCCCTGCTCCAACACATTCCCACCCCTAGGGAAGATGTTGTTTATTATGCTGATCCCACAGCTCAGGAATACTCTCCTGACAAAGCCCCTATTAACCTCAGAGTGTGGGCCTGAGTTTCTCGGAGTTTCCCACACTTTCTTCCCCGTTCGGGGCATTCAGAGGGGCACAAAGGCAGCGTGTGCCTCACAACAGCCCGCATTAGTGCCGCTCTTTGGCTCCGCATTGTGCCGACCAGCAATTCCTGTCCCGATGGACCATCTGGAGAGCTATTTTCCCAAGGAGCACATTGATCGATCAGTATTATTCGAGGGCCCTTTTAAAACTTGGGAACGTTATGCTCTTTGACACTAAATAGGTGTCTCGAGAGGGGCTGTCAGAAAGATTTTAAACCATTTAAGGAAGGCAGAGAAAAAAAAAACGTAAAAATCGTAATTATTTCTTTAAAAATGCCGTCAATAGCATCTGGGACAGGCTGACATGAATGTAGGAAATGGTCTAAAGTAAAAATGCTCTGAAATTGGTACAAGCTGGAAGCACAGCCACAGAGGTACAGGACACTGATTTTAAAATCTGCATAATGAAATTCTGGGTTTCTGTACTCCTTCCTGACTCCCTCCAGACCTGTTGCTGCATTGCAACATGCTGGGTTTGCCTCTCCAGAAAGCCATGGATCAGATGGGCTGAGAAAGCTGCCAACTGGTGTTAAACTGGGAGCAGCTTCTGTGTAGAGTGTGTGCAGCAAGTCTACACCTGGGCTGAGATCACCACCTACAAACCAGGAGCAGAAAGGCCCAAAGTACCAGTTCCTCAGGCTAGGGGACCTCCAGCTGCTTTGATTTATGGACTGCCATGCCTATGAGGACAGTTTTGGGGTGGTTGTTCCTCAGCTCACAGCAATCCCTGGCTCCCAGAACAGGCTCAGGGCACTGCTGTCCTCTCTCAGGAGCAGCTCCAGACCTCACACCACCCTCCAGAGAAGGGAATTATTGTGTCACATTCTTTAGTTAACTCCACGTTGGGAAGTTTTGGGGGTTTGTCTCTTTTAATCCTTCATTCCCCAAAGAGGGAAACCCCTGTTTCTGAGCCAGCCCCAGACAGTCCATCCTTCTGGCTCTGCAGCAACAGCCCTAGAGACACAAACTCCTCCCATGGATATGGAGCACAGTGACAAGGATTTGGACCACAGACACGTTCCAGTGGGACAGACTGTTGCTGTGAGAGCAGAATTTTTAAAAAAGCCCAAACTGAGCAGCAAACTAGTTACAGGCTTTTAACAAAGAACAACTGGATTGCAGCACAGCATAAATCTTCCTTCCTGAAATCCTTGCAGGAAGTGCCTACTGCACCCAGCCCCATAAGGAATATCCTGTAGGGACAGCCTAAGGCTGGACAGTTTGTTATTCTGAAGCATCAGTTGGGAAATATCACTGCCATTGAGTTTTCAGGTCTTACTAAGGGAATTCCTCTCCCCCACCAGCAGTGTCAGAGGGTAGGTGAGGCAGGCACAGGGGGATGGAAGGTCAGTGGTACCTTTCCAAGGGACAGAGAGAGGGGGAAGCTGGGATGTGGGGAGCCCAGAGGGCTGCTGTGTGTGCCTGGTTCCCCATGATGGAAGCTGGGATGTGGGGAGCCCAGAGGGCTGCTGTGTGTGTCTGGTTCCCCATTCCCATCAGGTGGGGCGAGCCCACAGCTCCCGGGATTTCCCACGTCGCCCATTGAGGGAGTTAAACTGCCGACAAAAGGCGTGTGCCTGGAGGGTCGGGACAGCCCGCGGCACCATCTGCCCGGCCCTGCAAGGCAGGGATCAGGCTTTAATCACCAGAGCTGGTTTAGCCCTTTGGAGGCCACGCCATTGTGCTGGGGACAGCGTGGCATTATTTAAAACCGCTCACTCCTTATTTCCAGCGCTGAAAATTGGGTCAGAGCCTCCCTCCCTGCAAACCTGCTCCTTCCCAGACGGTTCGTGGGGGACCTGCTGGCCCTTCCAGCCCACGTGGCCCCGAGAGGGATCCAGAAATCCTCGTGCTGCACTTCCAGCTCCAGCAACAGCACAGGAGCATGCAGGGATTGCCCTGGCTCCAAGGAATAATGCTGATTACAAGCTGGCAAAATAATGGAAGGAACTGATTTTGAATAGTACTCACAGTCCTTGATCGATTACAGTTGACTGACAACCAGCAAGAATTAAAATTGTTGTACCCAAAGTGATCCACCTAAAATACCTTTGGGCTGGGAAGGGAGAACAGCTGACCCACGGAATTCCATGAGAAACCAGGCAGTAAAAAGGGCCTTAAAAAGCTTCAGGTTGATAATTAGTTACAGGATCATCCTTTGCAGGACCATATCTTTTTATTCAACAATGCTCTGTGTGCTGGAGCACATTCCTGTCCATGTACCCACAGAGCCAGGTTTGGGTTATGCACAGGTTGCTGAGGGCAGGTGGAACAGGCTGGCTGTGGCTGACAGGGAAATGAGAGGTTTCCCTTCTGGTTTTTGACACAGGAAATAAGTAGAGTTTTCATCAATGTTGTAGTGGTAAGAAACAGGCATTCAAAAACTACATGAGGCCTCACATACCTGACTGACAGATCTGGAAGGGGACTGGCTTTGTACTGGGTGGTGCTGGGAGGGGGCAGCAGACCCGAGCAGGACACATAACCTGGGAAAAAAATATCTCAACAAGGGAGCTTCAGTCCAGGCCCCTGCCCAGTCCTTTCCCCTTCATTGCCTGACCACTGAACACACGTGGCCCAGAGATGAGCAAGGCCAGGACTGAACAGAGGCACAGGGTGGCCTCACGCCTGTGCCACGTTCTGCAAGGGGAGAATACAGCAAAGCAATGGACAAGAACTGACTTTTCACTCCACCTCAGCCGTCTGTAAAGGGGGAAATATATTTAGTTGGAGACTCAGGACCAAGGGAACAGTGAGGCATTTACAAAGTGGCATGAAATGAAACAGGACATGTTTGGGAAAGGCATCCTAATCACTACATGTCACGGGCTGCTGTAGGAAAGCCCAGATTACCCAAACAAAAGCAAGGAAGAGCTCTTGATATAACTGAGAGAGGGACTTTAAACAATGGAGAGGAAAATATTTCAGGCTAACTGCTTAGCACAAACTGTTTGAAGGGTTCTTCCCCTCGATTTTAGTCTCTCGTCGCCCTGAAAATTATCTGGTACTGTATTCATGTAAGCACGGTTTAATGCCAGTGAAAGGCTTTAGTCCCTCTAATTCTGCATCTTTTCCTTTTCAACCTCTCCTTTGGGCACCGAGCATTATCTCTTCCCGGGATCAGTTTTCTGTGCCTTATTCCAGCTCGGCCTGGGAACGGGGGCTCAGCGCGGTGTCACCGTTCCCGACATCAGTTGGTGATAATGCCGCCCAAGGCTTTCCCACGTTCCCTCCCCAGCGCCGCGGTGCCAATCCCCCATTGTGTCCCACGCCCCCCAGCCCACCTGCTCCTCCGGGAGCAGGGTATTATCCCCAGGCGATTCACAGCCGATTTGCCATGCTGCAATGGATGCTTTCCCATTGTCCCGCCCGCGCGGGGATTGGCTGCGGACTGTGGGAACCTCCGAGTCGCTCCGGACCCAGACATTTGTATGCGGCCCCCGCCTATAAATAGGGCAGATCCCGGCTCCCTGCTCCACTCCGAGCCGAACCAGCGCTTGGGATAGCGGGGCGCTCTCCCCGGGAATCCCGAGGCAAGCACAGAGTGAGTATCCGCTCACACCCAGCAGGGCCGGACCCCTTCGGGTGCAGGAGCTGGGGAGGGGGAGCCTCGCTGCTCACGGCCCCTTCCCCTCCTGTGTTACAGCTCGGGAACAGCGCCGGGCACCGCCCGGGCACGGGATTTACACGGCCTCGGGCGGCTGGGGATGCTCCGGGAGAAAGGGTTCAGAGGCACCGGCCCGACTCCGAGCTGGAGAAAGGAGCCGTCCCGGGGGTGGCTGTGAGCCCCCCGACCCACGGGCGAGGTGAGTACCCCCGGCACACCCAGCGCCTTTATGGGCGGGCAACACTCCGGCCAGAGCCTCCCCCGTAACCCTTCCCTTCTGTAACCCTTCCCTTCTGTAACCCTTCCCTTCTGTAACCCTTCCCTTCTGTAACCCTTCCCTTCTGTAACCCTTCCCTTCTGCCCTTCCAGCACCCGGCACGGGACCATCGCACCCCGAGCCGCAGGGCAGCCCCGCGATCCCCGTCTGCCCGTCCCACCAGCACGGAAACAGGGATGGAGCGGAGCTGCCGCCTCCAGAGGTCACAGCCGGCACCTGAGGACTCTGCTTCCCCCCCTGCCAAACCCACAGCACCGAATCCCTCCCGCAGCCTCCGGAGGCCTTGGCAGTTCACCATCCCACTTCCATGATCCCTGGACATTTGCTGGTATTCCAGAGGAGCCCGTGACTTGCTGGACAAGTCCCCCCACTCCTCTCACGAGTAGGGAAGAATGTTTCCCTTCCGCAGAGCATTGCTCTGCTCGGATGTGTTGCTTCCCTTCCTCCAGAAGGACCGGGATGATCCCACCGCGTGGAGAGCGAGTTGTTCCGAGGGAATGTGAGCTGTATCCTCCCGCTGGGAGGGCTGGGAAGGGTCGTTCGGAGAGGAACGACGGCAGTTCTTGACCTCTGTGAGGTTGTCCGTGTATATCTTCTGGGAAAGCTGAGGTGGGCAGGACAGAATTCCCAAAAGTGTCCGTTCAGGAGGAGCCTTTTCCTCTGAGACTCCCCAGTGTCCCAGGGTATCCACACCTGAGTGTGGCTGGAGATGGGGGGGTCTCAGAGCAACTCACTGGACACATTTGGGAATGTGCCCTTCCCACGGTGCCATCAGGGGTTCTATAACATTTATAGTCTGTGCTGGGCGTGCTCTGGAAATGGTTAAACCATAACCCAAACGATGTAGAGGAAATTCCTCGGGATGTCTTGCTCACAGACCAGGGCTGTTTGTGAGGTTCAGGATGTGTGTGTGTGTGCCTTTTGTAAAGGCTAAAGCTCCTTTTTATGTCCTTATAGGAGAGAAAGTTACGGCCGTGCTGCCGAGCTTACAAGGAATATTTATCAAAGTCTTTCATGAAAGGCAGGTGTATAAATTATATTTACTCTTGGGTACCCTTTTACCAGGGGAAAATGGGAATTCCTTACTGTCCTTGGAGGATGCTGTGACATGTTCTGTGCGAGCTGCACGAGTGTGTAAGTCTGTGTCAGAGTTATGCTGAACTTCAGAAACTGCGGAAAATTTTAACGCTCAAAAATAAATAAAAACCTGTTAAATGAATTCGAAGTTGTTCTTTTTTTTTGAGTAGTTTTTACAGCTGCTTTCCCCGTGGTCAATGGACACGAGGCAGATTTCAGTGAAAGCAAAGACATTCAGTATTGCCACTGAATTTTCCCACCAGTTCTGAGTCCATCGGGAACCCCTGCAATGCTGTTTTCCACAGCAGAGGATCCACAGCTTGGGAATATCCAACCCCAGCTCCCTCAATGCCAGACAAAAATAGCAGCACGCCCGTGCAGCCAATTCCTCGGGAATTCGGAGCCAAGAAAGGTCACTGCAAGGGTGAACTCGGGAAAACTTATGCCTGGCTCCCAAAATCATGAAATGGTTTGGGTTGGGAGGGACCTTAGAGACCACCTAGATCTGACCCCTTGTCACAGGCGGGGACACCAAACACAGAGAGGGCTTCTGGTTAAGAGAGAGAGTTTTCCAAGGCACTCCATGGCACATTCCATGTTCCTGGGGACGCGCCCAAGTCAGGGAACACTCGGAAATGCGGTGGATTAAAATCCCTTAATTAAAATTAGGGGGTTCGCTAAAGGGGATACGTGTGGAGCTGCTCCATAGCTGTGCGTGTCCAGCAGCCTCCCGGCCCTCCCAGCGCCCCCCCGGGAGTCTCTGTGCCCATTCCCCACCCTCCCTCACCCCGAGGAGTGTCTCTGCCCCCACCCCGGGGGTCTCACCACCCCCCTCTCCTCCAGATCCCCACCCCGGGGGTCTCCCTGTGTCTGTGTCCCCCCCCGGGGGTCTCCCTGTGTCTGTGTGTCCCCCCACCCCGGGGGTCTCTCCGTGTCTGTGTGTCCCTCCATCCCGGGGTCTCTCCGTGTCTGTGTGTCCCCATCCCGGGGTCTCTCCGTGTCTGTGTGTCCCCATCCCGGGGGTCTCTCCGTGTCTGTGTGTCCCCATCCCGGGGGTCTCTCCGTGTCTGTGTGTCCCCATCCCGGGGGTCTCTCCGTGTCTGTGTCCCCCCCTGGGGTCTCTCCGCCCCCCCAGTGTCCCCCCACGCTCTCCCCCTGGCCCCGCCCCCTCGCGGTGGGCGTGGCCCCCGCGCACCCTGGTCTCATATTATGCAGATTTATGCGCATATATTTGCATATCAGATGAGGCCGCGGGGAGGGAGGGAGCGGGTCGCGTTCAAAATGGCGGAGCGCGGCGGGCGCGGCAGCGGCGGCGGCGGCGGCGGCGGCCACGGCAGCCTGGACAAGAGCATCACCCTCCCGCCCGACGAGATCTTCCGCAACCTGGAGAACGCCAAGCGCTTCGCCATTGACATCGGTAACCGGTCGGCGGGCGGGGAGGGTGGAGGCACAGAGGAGGGGGCGGCGGCGGGGGACGGGCGGCGGCTGCGGCCCCGCCGAGGGGACCCGTCGGGGGTGGTGTGCGCGGGGCATGCTGGGATTTGTAGTCACCGACGGCCCGCGTGTTGTGGCGGGGCGCGGGGAGGGCACTACAGCTGCCGACGGGCCGCGCGGCGGGGCTGGCGGCGCAGAGCACCACGGGAGTTGTAGTCCCGCTGTCCGCCGGCGCCGCGGAGCAGTCCGGGGAGCGGAACTACAGCTCCCGGTGGGCCCCGCGCGGGTAACGGGCCTCGGGCAGGGCGGCCCGGCCGGGGCTGCCCTTGGCGGGCAGGGGGGCACCGGGAGAGCCTGGGGGGGCTCGGCCGGACCGGCCGGGGGGCGGCGGGACCGAGGAGAGCTCGGCCGGACCCGCTCGGGGCACCGGAACCGAAGGGGGGGCTCGGCCGGACGGGGGGGCGGCGGCTGCGCCCCCTCGGAGCACCCCAGGCCCGAGTGCGGAGCTCCCCGGCCCAACCCCGGCCCAGCGCCTGGAAGAGACGAAAAGGGCCGTGGAGGGCGGCGGTGACACGGCCCGGGCAGGGCAGAGCGGCTGCGGGGCTTGGCGGGGGGCAGGGGCTGCCTCGGGCACCCCAAAAACCCTGTGCTGACCCCGAGGCACAGCGGCCCCGATTTACACATCCCGGGCCGAGGGACGGGGACACACGGCAGGTGACACCTGAGTGCCACAGCAGGGACACCGCCGAGCCCGGGGACAGCTCACCCGGGCAGGGATTAGCGGCCATTCCGTGCACACCCACACGAGTGCCAGGTCACACGTTTTGCTTCTGTTTTGCAGCTACAAGGTCAGTCGAACTATTCACGAGAAAGGCCGGGGGGAAAAAAAACAGAAAAAAAAAAACAACAAAAAAAAGGCAATGCTCCTCAGGTTAACACTGCTCCGTGTGCTGGAGACTCACTGCGGGGTGGGAAGGAAACCTGCACCACAGTAAACAACCTTGTCGTGTCACCTGTCTGCTCTGCTTCACTCCTTCAGAAACTGCTGGTTTCGGGGCTGTTAAAATAACAGCTGGAACTGGCCCTTTCTGCGGGTCAGCATGGAATTAGAGTTGTGGGATTAGTTATAAAACCTGGCTTCATGTCTCAGCTGGTGTTCTGCGTGGATTTAAGTCTTTAAAAACTGGGAGAGGAAGGGGATAATGTATAAAGCATGGCTCTGCAGACCATGCTTCTGGTGATGAGTGAGCTGGGGGAGCATTTGTGTTGTTGTCAGTGTTGTACAAATGTGGCATTCCAACACAAGCTTCGTGATTCCTCAGTTCAGAGGGGTGGAAGGAAGCTCAGAGCACCCTCACCAGCAGAACAGACCGTGGATTTTGTTTATCAGAAGCTCTAAAGCATTGGCTGGGACACTGAAATCAGATCCCAGGTCAGGGAAGTTTTATTGGTGTTGCAACTATAAGTGTCTGTCACGATCACTCTACATTGGCCTCACTACAAGTTGTCAAGAAAAAAAACCCCACAGGCTACATGTTGCAAATATTTTCCCAATAAAAATATTGGAGCACTGAGGAAGAGCTGACAGTGCTGTTATAAAGGCAAAGCCATCAGCACAAGGGATTGTCATTTGTTTCCTGATTATTATAAGGCACAGAGTGCAGTGCCACCATATTTAGCCATTATTTAGCATCTGACATTGCCAGGATTTTATTTACTTTCAGGACTTTAACATTAACCCAGAAGTTGGTCACAGTTACCCTCAGGCCTGGAGCACTCAGCAATGTGGTGGAAAACACTGAAGTTATTCAGTGTAACTTCAAAAATTCAGTTTTACAGGTCAGATGCAAAGACAGGTCAAGGGGTTGAGTTCTGTTTCCAGGGGAGAGTTGAAAGTTTTATTGCCATGAGCAGACTCAAGGCCTGAAGAGAGTGAGGAGGCTGCTCTGCTCAGACTTGCACTTCTGGGCTTGAGAAACACCATTCTGAGCATTGTTTACCCCAAAGCCAAGAACAACCTTGTGAAATAGTTACTCAGTACACAGAGTCACCTTCTAACCAGCCACGAATTGCAGACTTGTCCTGGGTTAAGAGTATTGTCAGGGACATTGTTTCAGTGGTGCTGCTGAAACACTGATTGTGCACAAGGGTTCACTGCTCAGCTGTGGCAAAACCAGTGAGAAAATCCTCTTACAGGCAGCAGATTTGGGGGGTTCCAGAAAGTTTCCAGACAAGGTTAATAACAGCATTACATGCATCAGCCTGGCTAATTAAGAACTTGCACTGCTCACCTTCAGTCATCCCACAGCACTGGGCACAAGCTCAGCTGGTGGAGCTTTTCCCTCCGTGGGGCACTGGGGGTTAACCAGGCCAAGGGTTCCTTGGCTCACTGCATTTCCCTTCACTGTGTCTGGCTTTACCTGAGGAGACCTGGAGAGCCAAGAACTCTGGCATGAGCATGAGTTCTGTGGTTTAAGGTGAGGCATTAATCACAACTTGTCATCTCTTTACGAACAGGTGGCTCATTAACCAAGTTGGCTTATTATTCAACTGTGCAGCACAAAGTGGCGCGAGTGAGATCCTTTGATCACTCTGGAAAGGTGAGAATTCCAGCAGGGATCAGCTGCAGGGGGTTGACTCACAAGAGTGAGGTGCTGGACTGGCTTCTCAGGGGGAAAACAGCAATTTTATCCAAAACCCATTTAATAACTTGTTCTATATAAAACTTTTTGGAGGTGTTTGTATTGCCAGGTAGTGTTGGAAATAGTTATTTTCCAGACAGGTAAGAGTGATACTTTTGTAAAAAAACCCTACTCCTACACAGACATAAAACTTTTGTCATCCAGAGAGGTTTCATGTGTGTCTGGTGCATGGGACAATTGATTATCTCAGCTTAAGGAGAATTAAGACCTGTGAAACTCTAACCTTCTTTGACAGAGCTTCAGGTGTTATGTTTAATGGCATTTACACAGTTTCAAGGGAAAAAAGCACAAGTACTGATGTTCAGTAGTTTAGCATTTAACCTTGTTTCTCAAAGGGAGATCTCTAAGAAATTCTTTTCTCTTTTAAAGGACATAGAAAATGAACCCTTGTATGAAATATCTGTTCAGGAAGAGATCACAGCTCGACTTCACTTCATTAAATTTGAGAACACTTACATTGAAACCTGCCTAGATTTCATCAAAGACCATCTTGTCAATACAGAGACAAAAGTCATCAAAGCCACAGGTGGTGGTGCCTATAAATTCAAAGATCTTATTGAGAAGAAGCTGGGGTTGAAGTAAGTGGAACCGTTAAACTCAGTTATAGGAATGTACTTCTCCCTTGATGGGGTTTTGGAGGCCACCCTTCCCTTTGCCACCCACACCCAGCAGGGCTGTGCCTGTCCCAGAGATAACAATATCAGGGGCTGACAGAGCACAGGAGCTGAGCCAGCACACGGGGGGGCAGGGAAGAGAGGAAAGCAGGGCATTATCACAGCTCTTTCCCGTGAAGGATTTAACTTACTCCCACTCCAAAAGCTTCTAACATTTTCCTGGGCATGCTCAGAATTAACTAATGTGATACAGTCACTGGATACCTCCTACCTAGACTCCATGCACAGGCTTGCAGGAGACGACAGGGCAGCCCCATGAATTCACAGATCAGAAATTTACTGTTCAAACTTCATTATCAGACACCATATGCTAAAAATCTACTGCAATTACAGAAAAAAAGTCATTAATTTACCCCAGTACTAAAGATTACCTGGTGTTACTGTGGAGAACTTCAAGGCTGGGATCCTGTGCAGTGCATCCCTCAGCCTCTCAAGGTCTGTGCTCAGCTGCTTCCTCACTGCCTTTGCAAACTGCTTTCTTCCCCTGATAGGTGAGGTTCTGGTAACTTTTGTTTCACACCATCCCACATCAGTACACTATTGGCTGTTACTAAGTAGCAGTTATTCAAGACAAGGATCAATTAATCCAGACAAGGAGACAATTTCCCCTCTTTCCTCATGTGGTGCAGCTGCTTTTGGTTTTCCTTTGGTCATGACACTGTCAGTTGGTCCCCAGGCAGCAGCACCTTCTCCAGCCTGGCACACATGAAGCATTCTGTAGTCACCGAGGTGTGTTTGTGTGTTTTCAGCAAGGTTTGTGGTAATTTGTGTAAGAATTTTCCATGAGTCAGTGACAGTACATAGACACAGAAGTCAACAGAAGTCAGTAAGTGATAGCTGACTTATCATTCATCTTATCTAAACCACATCTCACCTTCCCAGACTCCTGGCTCAGGATATGTCCTGTTGTGGATCCTGCTACTCTTGTGAGAAGTCTCTTTTCCTGTTGTTAATCCCAGCTGTAGGCTCCTCACAGGCCCTTGGATCTGTCATAAGCAGGTGCCGAAATGCTGAGGAGGCTTTTTGTCCTTTATCAGAAGGCAGGGGAAGAGCAACAGACAATTATTCCATGATGGGGAATTGTTTCCTTAGGTTTGTGTCCAGCTCAGCTTCCTGACCTACTTTGTGGCAGCAGTGCAGGGACAGGGCAGGAGGGAGGACAGGAGCCAAAGAGGGGGCAGGATTGTTTGCAGTGACAGCCTGAGTGACGTTCCTGTGTCACACAACTCCAGGCTGGCACGGGAGGGAGCCCTGGGACATGTGCACGGGGAGGGTTCCTGTTTCCAGGGAGCTGGACCTTTGCCACGTGCTGTGAAAGCCTCAGTTTGTGAGCTCTGTGTAAACTGCTGCTGGAAAAGCAAACTGGGTTATCAGCAGGGCTGGGACACTGATGCCAGGCTCTTCCTCCCCCTCAGGGTTGATAAGGAAGATGTAATGACCTGCCTAATTAAGGGGTGCAACTTTGTGCTGAGGAACATCCCCCACGAAGTGTTTGCCTACCAGAAGGACTCGGACACGGAATTCCGGTTCCAGACAAACCACCCCAACATTTTCCCTTATTTGCTGGTGAATATTGGCTCGGGGGTTTCCATAGTGAAGGTGAGTGGTTGCTGAAGGGATTTATTCGGGAATTTGATAAAGGCAGTCTCAAACATCTCACTGTTTCTTCTTGGGTAATGCTTTTAAAAAAAGTCATTTATTTCTATTTATTTCTGTTACAGTGTTATGAATGCTTTTCCGTGTCACTACCATAATTTCTTTTTAATCACATTCAATTTGGTGTTTAGAGAAATTCTTAAATTACCTGATGAGGACAAAGGCTGTCAGATCAAAGTGATTTTTTTTTTTATGTTTGTTTTGGCACACTGTTGGTGAGACACTATTTAATATCTATATTTAGGATTAGTGGCCAAGAATTAAATACAAAGATTTCAAAAACTGCTTGTGGTGTAAGTGTGTGGAACATGCACTTGTCACCTGCTGCTGACACAGTTAAACAGTTACACTAATTCCACTGTTCCAAACCCTGCACTCAGTCTGTGTTCAGAGTTATTCCAGGGCTTTCCAGACAAATCTGCCTTGTTTGATTGACAGGTAGAAACAGAAGACAAATTCGAGTGGATTGGAGGGAGCTCAATTGGAGGTGGAACCTTCTGGGGTCTTGGAGCACTGCTCACCAAAACAAAGGTATCCAAGTGTCTGTTTTAAATGGGATTAAATGAGCACTCAGAGGAAGCTTGGAATGTTGGAATGCCAAACTCTGAATAGGGAGAAATAGCTATTTTAAGTAGTTTGTGTAGGAAAGCAGTTCCTGCAGCAGTGTCTGCAGAAACAAAGCAGAGAACACCCAATTACTGCCCAGTGTCTGGGAGCAGAGAGCAGGAATTTTGCCTCTTGGCCACAATGTACAGTTTCAGGGGTTCCTCACTTCAATCCCAGGCTGGTGATCTGCCAGGACAAGGACTGAATTGGTGCTGCCCTCCTCAGCTCTTACATCATGCTGGTCTTTCCTGTCCCCAAGAGCCACGTGCCTTATATGAGTGTGCTGAATGGCAGCAGTGTAGGAAAAGCTGCAGTTCCATGGGCACCAGATAAGGAAATGTCAAAGGGAGGACACAACTTGCTCTGTGATTTTTGTTTGATACTCTTAAAGAAGGAATCTTACAACATGACAGTACCTGCTCTTAGTTCTGTCTTGATTTTGTAGAAGAAATTCGAGGTAGCAGAGTTATAAATTAAGTATTGGGATAATGCAGCTTGCCTGCAAGTTTAATTTCAGGGACATTAACACGTTCTGCAACAGTAAAAGCACACTGAGGCTCTTCTTCTCAAATGTTTTGTTTTTCTCCCGTGCTTCAAGGAAGCATAATTCTGTTTCCTCTTAGTTCCTGTGTTTCTGACTTCATTCCAAGATATGAGATACATGAGGCTTCTGGCTGTTTTATATGTGCAGACCCATCCCTGGTTTTCAGGGGAAATTCAACAAAAGATTTCCAGATAAGAAAGGAGATTAAAGGAGCTCTGCTCAAGATCAGTCTGTCTGATCAGACACAGACTCTAGATAATCCTTGTAATTAGAAATAATCTATCTTTTACTGGCAGGGTTGATTATAAGGCAAGCCAAACCCCCTGGTTTTGGTCAATAAAAATACCCTGGGTTTCTGAGCAAGGTTCTCTGGCTGTCCAGGAAAGCTGTGCTAACTCTGCTTCTCGTCCTCAGAAGTTTGATGAGTTGCTGCAACTGGCCTCCAAGGGCCAGCACACCAACGTGGACATGCTGGTGAAGGACGTGTATGGAGGGGCCTACCAGACCCTGGGGCTCAGTGGGAATCTCATAGCCAGCAGCTTTGGGAAGTCCACGACTGCAGACAAAGGTATGGGGTACAGCAACTGCCCAACCACCCCCCTGGCCCCTGGAATCATCTTTGTAGTGATGGAAGGAGTAGAGCTGAAAACAATCACACTCCTTCTCATGACCTTGTGTTTTGTCTGCATAACGTTTTATTGATTAAAAATATTACCTGGTGCTGCTTTACAAGCAGACACTTGGATTTTCAGTTTGGGACTGCCTGTCTAGGGAAAAGGAAAAAAAAAGGAGTCTGGTTAGTCCAGAGTTGATGAATTCCTGTGGGACGTAGATGTGGCTCTCTGGGCTCCAAAAAGGCCCTGTGGCAGGGGGTTGCTGTAATGTGCAGTTTCTTTTCAGTGTTACAATGAAATGCCTGCAGTGTGTCTCAGGTTGAGGCTGATGGTCTGTGGTTCCTGGAGAGAGGAAACGGATTCTTGCCATTTCCTGTTGGCCTTTCCAGCAGGTTTTTTCCCCAGAAATATTTCACAGAGGCTGAGTTTGTTTTTCACGATGCCTTCAGCCAAATGCACCCTCTCCATGTTTGAAGTACCTGTGTTTTTCTTTCCCCAGCTCTTGGCTCTTGGTTAGGAAAGCAGGGTCCGTGTGAGCTCCCTCAGCCGCGTTTCATTTCCTTTACTATTCCTTCCCTTTAAGAATTTTCCAAAGAAGATATGGCAAAAAGTTTACTGCACATGATCAGCAATGACATTGGCCAGCTGGCCTGCCTCTATGCCAAACTGCACAACCTGGATAAGATCTACTTTGGAGGGTTCTTCATCCGGGGCCACCCCGTCACCATGCGCACAATAACCTACAGCATCAACTTCTTCTCCAAGGTAAGGGGAACAGACTGTCCTGGAGCAAAGGCACCTGTTCAGTCGTTTCTCTAGCATGTTTAGGTGCTTTAATAAGTGGATTTGCACATGAAGTAAAGCTCAGAGGGCTGCTCTTTAGGTAGGTGAGGCAGGGCTGTGTTGTGGGAGGGGTAAAATCACTGTGAAGTGCCTGGGAGTTGTGTCCAGCCCTTTTTCTCCCTCCCTCTGTTATTATTTTTGGTTGACAGTGTCTCATAGCTGCCCAGTGATGAGTTTTCACTGTGTTCTTAGATAGCCACCATCATTATTCAATTCCTCTTGCTGACTTGCACCTTCCCACCCTCAGGCCCTGCAGCGTGGGCTCGTTCTGCCCAGACAGCAGTTGGCATCAGTGGGGTTTTGTTGTTTGTTGTTAAAAATAATCAAACCCCAAATCAACCAAGCTGAAGTTCTTTGCAGGTTTTGAAGCTGTGGAAAATACTGATGATTTTCCAGTAGAAAAAGGTCAAGTCCAAAAGCTCATTAATGACTATTACAGGTAGATTAGCTCCTGCACTTTTGGAATTTTATAGAGTAGATGACACCATTTTTCCCATCTCAGTGCTGCAGGCAAGAGACTCCTGTATGCTGCTTTTTTCCCTTTTGTTTCACCATTGTGGTCCCTTTCTGCAAAACTTTGGGTTCCAAGAAAACTATTGCAAAACTGCAGCTTTAGGTTCTTGTAAGAGTCACTTAATCAGCAGTTCTGTGTCCAGCCCAAATCCCCTGTGAGCTGCTGTTCTCCTGCAGCTCCCCTCAGGTGAGCTGTTCCCACAGTCCCTGCTGGCATCCTTGGAGAAGGCCATGTCTCACCCAGCCTGGCAAAGCTGAGGGGCCCTGCTGCAGGATGGAGGCTGTTCTTCTCCCCAGCATTCCTGGATTTTATATTAACAATTAAACTGTTTGGATGGGGGAGCTCTTGCCTAGGGACAACACACTGTGTCTGCACATTGCTGAGCAATGAAATAAGGGTAGTGAGCAGTGTCTCAGATGTGCTGGATGCACATGCTGAGCCTGGGAATCACACCCCCTTGGATTTCCAGCCTGTCCAAGCAAGAGGAGTTGAATATTTATGGCTGGTGCAGGGCAGGCACTGGCTCCCCGTGCTCTGGTGGGCAGCCCTGGCACACCCCACCCTGTGCAGGAGCTGTGCAGTGGTGTGTGAGAGCAGCTCCTCCTCGAGCTGAGTCAGCAGCACCACTTAAAGTTACTGAATGTGTGAGAATGTAGCACAAATGAATATTGCCATCTTCTAGTTGTTTCTATTAAATTTAAGTGTAAAACTAGTGACAAAGAAGTGCCTGTTAGCCCTCAGGGACCATCCAATTGCAATGTTTCATATTGTGGCAGGGAGAGGTTCAGGCATTGTTCCTGAGACATGAAGGCTACCTGGGAGCCATTGGGGCATTTTTAAAAGGAGCTGAACAAGACAGTAAGTACAGCACTGCTCTGTTCTGTATATGCTGTGTTCTGAAATGTCAGTGTACTGTCCAAGTTTCTCTTGAGAGGCTGCATGTAAGCTGTTGCCTAAATAAATACATTTGGCACTACTAAACACAGATGCTGGGCTTTGGGTTTATACATTCTGGCAGGGACATCCTAATTTCTCACTGGATTTCCTGCTCACCTTTGAGAAGGCAGCAGGATTGGGCTCTTCTCTTCTCTGCACTTCTGCCAAGAGCAGTCAGAACTCTAAATCCACTGGGGAAATGTGGTTTTGGAGAACTTTCCCCCTCTTTAAGAAGCCACTTCTGAATTCAGTGAATGTACTGAGGAAGACCAGCATCTCCAAACTGTGTTTGTTTGAGAGTGAGGAGCCTCACAGATGAGACCCTCCTGTCCAGCACTCCCTGGATACAGGAGGCTTTGCTGGAATTCTGCCATTTGAGTTTCCTTTTTCCCTTGTCAGTGGCAAGCCAGGCAGTGCCTTAGTTATAGTGGGACAGAGAGTGAGGCTGTTCATGGTACTCAGTTGTAGTAAGTATCTGATACACCTCAGAGTAATGGATGTGGAGTTCTGTTCATACCCATTTCCTAGGGATGGGCAAGGAAGCAGCTACTGAGGAATTAGAGACATTGCTTCTGCAGCATGTACTGCACACCTGAGCTCATTAAACTTCTCAAACAAATCTAGAAGTAACTTCAGTGTTTCTATGAAACTTATATTGTGCTTTGAGAGTTCTGTAATTCTGTTCTGTCGATAATGGATCTAGATTTAGAAGTAGGAAACTGTGCTCAGTGATAGTGCTTTGAAGGCATGCTGGTTAATGACAAGGAAAGGGGGTAAAAAATAATGATTGCAGAACTTAAATTGTCTCCTGTCTCATTCAGGTTGAAGCTCTCTGGAGCAGGTAATTCACTGAGTGGTTTAAACATTTCTTTTGGGGGTGAGAGGGAAAAATGCTGTTTGCTGTTAAAGACAAGGGGAGCTGGCTTGTGTAGTGAGGCAGCTGCTCAGAAGGGGTGCTGGCTCTAGACTCACTCACAGGAGTATTTCCAGTTTTATTTTCAGATTATGTGTGTCTCTGTCTTTCTCTTTTCTAGATCCAAACCAGTACAGCTGGGGAGAGAATTATGCTGGGAGTTCTGGTCTTATGAGCACATCCCCTGATGTTTACCCCATGCAGAGAACACGGAGTGGTACAGTATGTGGGGTCCTTCCTAGAGCTGTGTGTGTTCTCTTAGCAGTGGTGGTGTGGGAATAGGTCACTGTTCTCCAGCCCTGGGACCTGCTTGCCCAGAGAAGTGACTGACTTGGTGTCTTGAGTCCTGTGATGTTGTCTTGTGTCTTGTGTGGTGTTTGATGTCCTCTCATAGAACAGACTGTGGCTGCTACTTTGTCTCACTCTCCTTCACCAACTTGGTCTTGTTCTCCTTCACCAAACCAGGGGGGAGCGTTTGTCACCTGCCCTTTTGTCTGAAGCAGCTGGATTTTGCTACAGCTGAAACACTTCAGAGTTTGGAATCTGATGTTCCACTGTCTTTAAGCAGCATTGATTCACTCCTATGAGAAGACAAATATATGATGGGACAGAAGAGCACAAGCCCAGTCATCTCTCAAACACACTGACAGTACAGTAATTCTGATTTCACAGGAAAACTGGCATAAAACTTGATAATTCCTGCCTATAGGGTGGGCATGGATAAATAACACAAATAGTCTGCAATTCTGTCAGTCTTAACTGTGGCTGGACTTTTACAGCCCTTGTACTTGTTTAACTTGCTCTGAATCCACTTCTGAATGAGTTGTAATCAATCCCTGTCCCTTTGTCACCTAGTTTGACATGCTGGAAATGGACAGGTTGGAGAGACCACTTGTGAACCTGCCACTGCTGAAAGACCCTTCCACCTACATCCCAGACACAGTTGACCTCACAGATGATGCCATGGCCAGAAAATACTGGCTCACCTGCTTCGAGGAGGCCCTGGATGGGGTGAGTGTCACACAACAGTCCTGTGGCTGGCACAGGTATTTGGCAAATAAATCTGTGAACCAACATGTTTATCCTGCAAAATACTGCTGCTGTGTCACCCCTCTGTGTGTGAGTGCAGCCCCTCTTCCTGCAGCAGAGGCACCTGGCTTTGTCCCAGGCTCCTAAGGAAGTGCTTGGCACCTTCAAAGACAGAAGTGTTCCTCTCCTGGGGTGCTTTCCTTCAGGTGTTTTCAAAGCATTTTCTCTCTTTGATAGCACCTGCACCTCTCTGTACAGAGCTGCAAGCAGGACAGTTATACAACCAAAGGCCAGAGATCCCTGGATTGTTCCTGCTCTGGGAACACTCCTGCTGCCTCACAGCCACTCTTCCACGGGGAGAGCACAGCTGACTCAGACACGAGTTCTTTTTTCTACTCTCAGGCTGGTTCAGTCAGTCCCTGCAGTAAACAAGGAGAGAACACAAGGGGTCGATGTGGACCAACAGCTCTGCCTGTTTCTCCTTCTGTGTGTGTGTGTGCATTTGTTGTTTTCCCCTCCTATGAGCAGCTAGAACTTGTGTTTGATTTCTGAAAGTACAGTCTGGAAAATAAACTTGAAATCTTTTGGGAAAAGAGGCATTAAAAGTGCCCTTTGGTGGCTGCAGGGAAGGGAAGCTGGGAGGTGCTGAGTGGGAGGGAGCAGACAGGCCCCAGGCACTGAACAGGGTGGCAGATGGAGGGGTTCTTTCTCAGGCTGAACTTCAGAGCAGTCACACGGAGGAAGAATTAATTTGGTAACTGCAGTGCTGCCCCATTTGTGTCCCAGGTGGCAAAGAGAGCTGCAGCCAGTCAGCCAGACTCCGTGGATGCTCAGGAGAGAGCGGAGAAGTTCCGACAGAAGTACTGGAACAAGCTCCAGACACTCAGGCAGCAGCCCTTGTAAGTGCCTTTACCTTCCCTGTGGCATCACTTGCTGCTTCCTCTGAGGCAGCACACCCAAAGCCAAGCAGGCTGGGGAGCTGAGAGGACTGAAAGCCAAGCAGGCTGAAGGCTGCAGCAAGTTGCTGTGTCAAACATCAGGTTCTCTGCACAGAGCTTTTGGATTTCATGTGTTGGAATTGAACAGAAAAATTGTATCTTGGCAGAAAGGTCATTATTAAAAATTTGTGCATGGTTATTAAAAAGGGCAGCAGGTTAATTCAAGTATCTGGCCTTGCTCTGAACATCCTCCCTCCCTGCACTTAAATAATCTGTATCGTAGATTTACCCCTTAGGGCAAGGGTTCAGCACAGGAGACTTTTAGCTTTAGTGCTTGTGTGAGGTGCTGTGACTTAGGGAGGAACAGAGAAGAAGAACAACTTTTTCTGTTTGAGTAGTTGATCTGTTTTTCTCCCTTATTCCAGTGCATATGGTACCTTGACAGTGAGGAGTCTCTTGGATACAAGGGAACACTGTTTAAACGAGTTCAATTTTCCAGATCCCTATTCCAAGGTGAGTTCTTGCCTCACGGGGTGGACAACACATATCCTGGATCATATCCTGGCTCTAATGAAGATTTTTATTAGAATTCCAGGAAAGGTTTTCCTGATCCTAAGCACACTGATAATAGTAACTTGTCGGTCCATGAGAGACCACAGGTGTAGAGGAGATGCTTGAGCACCTTCTTGGGACTGAGACAGCCAAGGATGGGTAGGAAACTTTTGATATGAACCAGCATTTCATGTCTGTCTTACAGGTAAAGCAGAAAGAAAATGGAATAGCCTTAAAATGTTTCCAGAGTGTCATAGAGTCCCTGGATTCCCTGGGCTGGGAGGAGAGGCAGTTTGCTCTGGTGAAAGGACTCCTGGCAGGGAATGTCTTCGACTGGGGAGCAAAGGCAGTCTCAGAGTAGGTGTTGCATCCTTTAACAGCACCTTTTAAGCTACAGAATGTCCAGTTGTGGGTTTGTTTGGGTTTTTTTGGAGTGCACCAATCTAGCTGTAACTGTAGTTTGTGTTTCACCCTCAGTCAAGTGTTGGATGTTTGCTCCCAAGTGTTGTGTGAGGGGAAGTTTCCATTTCCACCCTGTGCCTCTGGCAGACAGCTGAACAATTTTCTTTTAGCATCAGAACTCAATTTTAACGTCCAGCTGAGCCTTTTGTCTTTAACATGAGCACAAAGTGGCTGTTTCCCAGTCCTGGGACCCCCCCAGAATAACCAGGGCAGAAAAATTGCTGAGCACCTGCTGTAGAAATGTTTGAATTACAGCTGTGTGAGGTGAAGGTGTGTAACTGTGGCCCCTTTGTTTCTCTCCTGGTGCAGTGTCCTGGAGTCTGAGCCACAGTTTGGATTTGAAGAAGCCAAGTCAAAGCTACAAGGTACAGGGGGATCCAGGTGGTGGTTGGAGCTGGATGTTGTGTAAATGAGGGAGCAGAAGAGAGTGGGAATGTTTGTTCTGGCAGTTCTGCTGCCCACATGACAAGGAGCCATTAGTACTTGTTAGGGTTATCTAAATACAGATCCAGAGTTTGGGTGGAATGTTCCTGTTTGTGTTCCAAAGGAATTAAATCCTGCAAACCTCCCCCCTTGAGCAGGAGCCTCAGCACAGAGAGCTCTGTCCCTGTCAGGGGACAGTGCCCTGGGAGGTCCAACACCCCCAGCCCAGGATGAGCCATTTCAGAGGCTCCAGTGCTTTGGGATGAAAATTCCATTTCAGGGCTGCTCTCACTGAGCCATTCCCATAACTAAGAGCCTGGGAGCTCTTTGGATCTGAAGATTTAACATTCAAAACCGGAGCTCAAATGATTTAAAGCTTCAGTACGTGTAGAGTGAACCTCCTGCTTTGCCAATGTGCAGAATTGCTGTTTGTAAGGATCAGTGCCTGTAAGAAATGCTGACCCAGCTCTGTCTGTGCCACAGAACGTCCCTGGTTGGAAGATTCCTACAGCCAGTGGCTGCAGAGACTGAAGGTACGACACCACTTAATCCACACATTAAATACTTCATCATCAAACCACCTGATTGATCCTGGGGGTTTAACACAGCTAACAAACTGTTCAGACAATGCAAAACAAACCCTGGTACCACAGTCCCAGTAATTCACCCTGATGAAAGGAATAAAGGGATTAGTCTGACACTTGGTTACTTGGTGAGGTGCTTCTCTGAATTCCCACAGGAACTGCAGCACTGGAGCCCAGCTGCCCTTGGAGCTGCTCCAGGGACACCACAGTGTGTCCCCTCCTTACAAGGGACTTATTTCTGTACAACCAGACCCCTGAGTTTGAAAACTTGGGGCCAAATGTAGCATTTGGGCTGTTCCTGCCCCCGAGTAGGCAATCTAAACTGTCATTAATGTAGGAGCTTGTTGGAAGTAATTATCTTATCAATTAGCAAAGCTTTTTTTCCCCATGTGATCTCTATTACTGTTTAATTAAGGTTAACTGAAACACTCTTGTGTCTCTGTGTAAATCTCTCAGTTGGAAATGGCAGCCCAAAGGTTTGGGATGAGCAGACTGTGGCAAATCATTGTGTGTTACATCCTAAAGCAAAGCATCAGCTAATCTGGTGGCACGGGGATAATTGAGGAACCTCAAGCACTGTCCTGTCAGTTTTTTATTAGGAATTAAGTGTTTTTCACTTATGCTGCTGCTGTGAACTAAGTTTCATAGCATCAGATTGAGAATAAATTAAGAGGTTAATGGAGAGTAGGCAATATCTTTTCATTTTAGGATGTCACTGCCCCCAGCAGTCCATCCTGCCCTTTCCTGGCAGAAGGGAATCCTGTTCAGCCAGCACCAGGCTGGCTTTGAGCACCCACCAAGGTAGGTCCTGACCCCCAGCGCGCTCTGGGCAGCTGCTGCCCACCAGAGTGGGACCTGCAGGGACAGCAGAGCCTGACCTTGGGGCTGGGCCTGGCCCAAGTGGCAGGTGGAGGTTTGACTGCTGCAGTTTGAGAGCCCTGTCCCAGGCACAGCAGAGGAACTCAAGGTGTTTTAGACACCAGCAGGGACCCCAGTTCCTCCTGTTTGTCACAGGCTGTGCTGGGACTTTGCTGCTACAGAGACCCAAAGGCTGCAGTGTTTGAGGGTACAAGTGTGGGCTCTTGGAGCGAGGAGTTGTACATAAACTGTTCCCTGCAGTGACTTGTGCTCCATCCTGAATGCATTGGTTTTCTCTTGCAGGAGGGTCCTCCTCATAAATGTGCCTTAATTTTCGCAGATAACAGTGGAATAGACATAATTTTAGGAGTCTTTCCTTTTGTCCGAGAGCTCCTTTCTAGAGGGACAGAGGTGAGTGGTTTTCCTCGGGAATTCCTGTGCAGTGGAGCTCTGGGAACTGCTGGAAGGTGGAGCTGCCTTTCCAGCAGGACACTTCAGTTTGGCTCTTCTGTGCCAAATCGGGAATAACTCAAATACCTGGCACTGCAGGGGCTCACTGTGAACTCTCCTGCCACTCCCCTCAGGTTATCTTGGCCTGTAACTCTGGCCCTGCCCTCAACGACGTCACCTACAGCGAGTCCCTGATCGTGACCGAGCGCATCGCGGCCATGGACCCCGTGATCCAGTAAGCAGGGAATGGGCCATGTGGGGGGGAAACAGAGCCCCTGGCACTCACTGAGCCCACAGGGAACTGGGTTTCATAGGGCCTGAAACCTGCAGCCTGGACAAAAGCCAAGGCACAGGGTTTGCTTTCGTTGAGGTGAAAAATTTAGAAATTGGATCGTTCCTGGCCACCCATAATTGTATTTCTTGTCCGTGTCTTCCCTGAGAAGTGGTCAAGCTACTGAACCAGAAATTGTCTGTGTTAATAGAGGCAAACCCATCCATGTCTCACACACACAGTGTCCCTGGGACACTGGCTGGTGTTTCCCAGAAAAGTCCCAGCAGGAAAGGAAGCCTTGGCAAAGGAGGCTTCGATATTGCTGGTTCTCTGGCTCATTCCCAGATGTGCATGACCCTGCTGAAGCAGCTGCTGAAAGGTTTTGTCTGTTTTTTTAACAAACAGCTCTGCCCTGAGGGACGAGAAGCTGCTCTTGGTTCAGACAGGCTCCAGCTCTCCGTGCCTGGATCTGAGGTAGGTGGGCAGAGTGCAGGGTTGTTGTTTGTCTCCCTCAGCTGCAGGATGGTCAGGGATTGGCTCTGGAGCATCCCAGTCCCCTTTCCTGATGGGAGTCACTCACACACCCATGAGGAGTTGTTTAGTGTGGATTTACAGAGCTGTAACACTGATCAGGCCCTAGGGAGGTGCCTGTGGTTGTTGGGTCCCTCAGCAGCTGGTCAGGTTATGGCTGATGGCAGGTCCTGCAGTGACCAAAAATCCCCTGGCACTGAGCAGCATTTCACGTTAACCCATTTACTTTTGGTTAGTTTTTCTGTTGGAGACAGAACTTACCTGTGTGCTCTGGAAAATCTGATTAATTTAATGCAGCTTTAAAATGAGGGGAGCAGGCTCCCTGGGCAGTGGGCAGAGCACCAAGCCTGACAGAGCTCAGGAAGTGTTTGGAGAGTGCTCTCAGGCACAGGGGGGGGCTCTGGGGGCTGTGCAGGGCCAGCAGTTGGACTGGACAGTCCCTTCCAGCTCAGCCCTGCCCCCCTCGTTGCAGCCGCCTGGACGCGGGGCTGGCCGAGCTGGTGCGGCAGCGCCAGACGGACCTGGTGGTGATCGAGGGCATGGGCAGGGCCATCCACACCAACTACTACGCGGCCCTGCGGTGCGAGAGCCTCAAACTGGCCGTCATCAAGAACTCCTGGCTCGCAGACCGCCTCGGGGGCAAGATCTTCAGTGTCATCTTCAAGTACGAAGTGCCATGTAAATGATGGGCTGGGAGGAGCAGAGGATGGACTTGCACTAGTTTTACTTTAACTGTAAAGAATGTATTTTTATTACAACAGGGGAAAAAAAGAGTTCACAGGAAATTCCGTATTTATATTGTGCTTTTGTGACTTAAAAAGCAACAATATGATTCACTCTATAGTCTACACACTCAAATACATATATATGTATATCACTCATTGTTTATTTTGGTAAGTGTTTATTTTAATGCTGCAGTATTTGTGATGAAAAGACTTTATTTTTTTGTTCTGTGAGACATTCATATAGAAATATATTTAAATGTCAATGAAACCTTTTTTATACATCTCTGCCTACTCTGCCAGCAGTGACGTGGCACACACCAAATAGATTTTAAGTGCTAAGTGAACCTGACATTGCATTTTCAGCTTTTAAACTTACCTAAATCTCTCCTGCTCTGTGCAGTTCAGTTGATGGAAGGACTGATCCACCTTCTCCCCCACAGATGTTGCTCAGGCTGTGTCTGAGCTGGAGCTGTCGTGGGCTGGGATAACGACCAGCCCTGATTTCCCAGCACTGAGAACCCCCAGCCCCCCTTGCTCTCCCTGTCTGTTCCCAGGTGGGGACTCCCTGCTCTGGTCTTGTTGGATTTCCACTGTCAACCCTCATCCTCAATACTTGGTTAACTGGAACAAAACATTGTCACCAGACAGTGCCCCTTATCCTGTGCTGGGAAGGGACAAAGGACAAGCCCACATCTGGAATTCCTTAACTCCAGTGGTTCCTTAGTGGCAGGGGCTCCCCTTCCTGGGGTTGGGATGTAGGGAAGGCCTGTTTGAGGTTCCACAACAGCACTGTCAGTTCTGATTTAGGAATGACCTTCCCAACAACCAGCATCTCCTGCTCAGAGAGGGAACACAGGCTATTTATAGCTGAATTGCTTAAGCTGTTGTTCCTGATCACAACAGTCGGACAAGAGCTTTAATGTTCCCAGATTGCACCTCACACACTAATTAGTAGCAGAGGCTTCCCATTAACCTGTCCCCAGTCACTTACTCCTACAGGCATTTATGGACTTACAGGGTAAACTCCTAACCTAGACATGGATCCACCACTGGCCAGCTCAGCTCTGTTCTACCAGGCCCTTCACTCCCTTGTCTGTCACAGTTCCACTCTATCCTCTGTCAATTTAAAATTCTTCCAAGCCACTTGATTTCCTTCTGTATCCAGCTCCACCACCTCTCCAGAAGTGCTCTGTGTGTAATTAGAAAACCACTACTCTAGACTAGCAGAAAAACATCTTTTACACTGACACAGCTCCTAGGACATGAACATGGTACAACCCTAACACAGGCCCATCCCTTCAGCAAAACACTCCTAAGCATTTGCCTTTCCTGACGTCTCCTGGCTGGGTCTGGCCTTTTCTTTTATACGTAGACGGGTGCAGATCTCTTCTATGAAAACAGAGCAACAAGATTTCTGAAAGACAGAAGGGAGGGGAGAGAGGGGTGGGTGGGTTGTTCTCTGTCCCTTTTCCATGTGCACAGCCCGGCCCTTGGGATGGATGGGGAACAGGAGCACCAAGGGGCCCACTCAGACACTGGTGCAGTTCCATTTCGTGTCTTTTCCTGCTTGTCAAATGACTTAAGAACAGCCATAACTGAGAATAAACTTGTTACTGATCATTGCTGTCCTCTGTTACCCCCAGCACATCAGAATGAGTTTGGCTGCCTTGGGACTGCAGGTAATGTCTCTGCTCAATTTTTGGGGGGGATGTGGGGGGTTGTTTTATAATTGTTGTCCTGCTCAGGCTACAAAACCATCCCAGGGCCCCAGCTATGAAACGTTGGTGCTTTAAGGGATGAACACACGGCATGGCCTCCTTCCCCCTCAGGAAGAGCAGGGCAGGATGGAGGTGCAGCCCTGGAGGGACAGGGCTGGCAGGACAGGCACACCCACACCCACACCCACCTTGGCGTGCCCGGCCGTGAGGCGGCTGCTGTTGGAGAGCTCGGCCAGGGCCGCCAGGACGCCGAGGGCGAGGCCCACGCCCAGGGCCAGGAAGAGCCCCCCCAGCGCCGGCGGCTCCAGGGGGCTCCAGCGGTCCCGGCTCTGCCGCAGGCAGCTGCTCTCCCACCACTTGTTCCGCAGGTAGTCCAGGTCCCCCAGCTCCCGCAGCTTGAGCACGGCGATGGACAGGGGCTTGGTCCAGGGGGAGGCTGAGAGGGAGAGGGAGAGAGGGATGGGGGAGATCCCAGCCACTGTCACCCTGTTGGTGACGCTGCTCCACCACCAGTGGGGCCAGCCCGTGTGCAGGTGTTCACTGAACACAACTACCAACCACCCTGTCCTGGCCACAGAGCTGTGGGAACTTTGGGAAGGACCAGCAGTCAGGCCCCACAGGAGCAACCTGTCCACTGCTCCCTGCAGTGGGAGCTCGGCACTCCTGGGACCAAGGCAGAAGCAAACACCCACAGGAACCAGGACACCCCAGGGAGAGGGGAGCATTTGCTCATTACAGTTCAGAGGAAGTCGCTGGGTGCCAGTGAGAATTCCCTGCCGGTGACCCAGCCGTGGTTCTGTCTGTCCATCCCCTGCCCTGTGTCAGCGCAGGCTCAGGCCTTGGCTACCCCAGGCCTTGGCTACCCCAGGCCTTCTGCTCTGCCCGTGTGGGCCTGCAGAGCCTGACCCCCGTGGGCAGGGGGTGTGGGGCACAGGACTCACCCTGGGTGGTGGCGATGCCGAAGCCCCGCGCCCCGATGACCTCGGGGGCCCGGATGAGGTTGCAGTGCCGGGCGGCCGCCAGGTCCTGCGAGATGGACTCCCCGATGAAGGCGTAGTTCGAGTCCATCACGCGCTGAACGGCCTCCTGGTAGGTCTTGACCAGCACGTGCTCCCTCCTCTTCTCCATGTACTCGTAGATCATCTGGTGGATGGGGTTCTTGGAGTTCTGCAGCCCAAAAATCCAGATGTCAAACCGAGGTGGGAAACAATCACCCAAAAAAGTGCATGAATGTGCAGGGGTTGTGAAACAATCTGGAGAACAAGAGCACTTAAAGCACTGCCCCTTGAGCCCCCTGTGAGCCCTGGTGATCACAGACTGTCCCTGACACAGCATTACAGGGGCACAGGTGTCTCAGGCAGCACCTCCTGGTCAAAGCACACAGGGACAGCTCCTGAAGGGCAGAGGTGCTTTCTAAAGGAGAACACACAACAAAAACAGAGCACTCTGCCTGCTTTTCTGTGAGAAAAGGGGGAAGGAGAGACAAACAGAACAACAATCCTATTATTGAAGTGTTCCAGGAAAACACAGAGTGACGAGGGTGTTCTAAGGCACGAGCTGGGCAGCTCAGCCCCTGTGTGTGTGCTCAGGGAGATTCTCTGCACCTTGAAGAAGTAGAAGGTAGAGGAGCCCTCCAGAGTCCCAAACTCCAGGTTCCTTTGCTTCACGAGGTCCTCGAAGGTCTGGATGGGGAGCTGCTCGCTGCCTGAGCTCAGCAGGGCGGTGAAGTTGGCGATGTAGGCGGCGAGCAGGGCCAGGGTGAAGAGCCACCACACCACGGCCACGACCCGCACCGAGAGCGCCTGGGGCCGGGGGGTCACTCCTGCAGCACAGGGAGACAGGAATCACAGGGAGGGGACGTGTGGAGGGAGAGGCACCCAGAGCTGCTTCACCCTCCCAGCTCACCTTGCAGGGCGAGTGCTCCTGCTCCAAACCAGAGGCTGTTCAGGAAGGTAAAGTGGTTCTCTTCATTCTTTGGCTCATTCCATTCACAGGGGCTCAGTCTGGGGGAAAATGACAGGAAAAACCCAGACATTCACGGGGAAAAAATATAAATAATCCACATCGAGGGATCTGGTGTTCCTCCTGGGGAGATCCTACTCCTCATGCTGGCTTAATCTGACAGGACTTAAGCTTTGTGAGCCCTGGTACTATACCTGTACAGAAGGTTCCTCAAAGCAAAATGCTTCCTGGACCTTTCTTAAAAACTAATCTCTTCATAGCTGAGAAAGCCCCTGACTTGAACAAACTCTGTGAAACAATTAATTTATACCTGGCGACAAGAAAGAGGCAGCAGCATGTCAGCAGGTAAGCAAATAAAAGGCCTGTCCAGGTCTCCTTGCTGAAAGGAGACAGGAAGTGGAAGAAGGACATCTCCTGAGAGACCGTGTCCTTCCGAAGCAGGATTCCAATGCCAGTCTGCAGGAAGGGGGTGGTGAAGGAAACCACCTCTTCCCTGGCCGAGGTGACTGTCAGTGGGGCCACTGCAATGTCGGCTTCCTGCAGGAGGAGAGAGGAGAGGATCAACCCTCCGGCCCCATGAGCAGCTCTGCCCCTCAAACAGCTGCTCCCCTGGCAGGGCTCGGGGCTGGGCACAGAGGGAGGGCAGAGGGGCCCAGAGGTTTAACTGAAAGGCCACCCACAGATGGCAGAACATCAGCCACAGGGAATGGCACCTCAGGGGGTAACTCTTCCTTCCTGGAAGAGCCTGAGGCATTATTGCCATCCTGCAAGGGACAAGTCTCACCCTGGGACCCAGTCCAAGGTAAGTTTTGCCAAGATGCCTGAGATCTCTGAGTGCAGGGACAGCCAGGCAGCCCCTGAGGCAGACGAGCACTGCACTGGGAGTGCCCTGGTGCAACAACCATTTCCTGCCCTGGCCACTGTCTCCTTGTGCCAGTTCCCATATCCGTGTTCTGGGCCAAAACCAGCTCCAAGCCTGGCTGGCCATTAGTCCTGCACCACAGGCGGGATAACTGAGCCAACTAACAAAGCCCAAGAGCTGCAGCTGGTCAGGAGCACAGAGTTACCTTCCTGAGGATCTCCCCGATCATCCCGGTCCAGTTCCCGCCGGCGGACACGGCCCCGTACTGCCCGTCCCCCACCACCTTCACTCGGTACTGGAAGCGCAGCATCCCCGCCAGGGCCCCCAGCAGGTCCATGCAGTACCCCTCCAGCTCTGCCCCCCGCACCATCACGTAGGGATCCTCCTGTGCAGGGGGACACACAGGGCTGCAGCACCCCCACAGCCACAAAACACCCCCACAGCCACAAAACACCCCCACAGCCACAAAACACCCCCACAGCCACAAAACACCCTCACAGCCACAAAACACCCTCACAGCCACAAAACACCCCCACAGCCACAAAACACCCCCTCACAGCCACAAAACAACCCCACAGCCACAAAACACCCCCTCACAGCCACAAAACACCCCCAAACAAGGACATAAGTGTCAAAGCCAGCCCAAAAAACCACCTGTAAATATATGGATGGGGAAAAAGGTGCCAGTGCAACCCCAGCTCTGCCCCTGCCTCTGTGTCACTGCCTTACCAGGATCGTGGTGACGGTCAGGGTGGGAAGCCCCTCAGTTTGTCCCCTTGAGTCAACGCCCTGCAAATCAAAAAAAAAGGAAGGAAGAGTTGGATTTCAAAAGCCCAGACATGGCCCCACCAGGCTGGGGCTTAATTGACAGCCCGGGGGTGTCAGGGGTGTGTGAGTTCAACCAGCCCTGAACCTGCCCCTGAGCTGCAGTGACCTCACACCGCTGCTCCCCGGCAGCAACAAGTCACAGGCCTTGCACTTTAGTGCCTGCTCCGAATAAAAAATCACTTTAAATGTTGTCACAATTCTTCAGATAGTGGTAGAGCCTTCCCAAGAGAGAAATTCACGTTGCAGACAAGAGTTAGCAGCCAATTAGGGTCTCATTAGAGAGCAATTCCAGGAGACACAGAACAGTAGGAAACCTGAGAACAGGAGGCAAGGAAACATGGATTCACTTCTGTGTGAACACTGAGCTCAAGATACAAAAAAAAAGCATAGACACACAGCCATCCATGAACAGTATATTTAAAACACGACCACATCTATTTCTCAATTAAGACCTTTGGCACCTACACCTTCATTAGTAACTCTGCACCAATGAACTTACACATACCTTACTCACAGCATCATCATTCCTCCCAGCTCCTGGAAAAACACCACAACAAAATCAGATTCTTGCCAGGCTTTTATTTACAGAAAGTGACATTTCACACCCCCATTTCATAGTGCACTTCAACAAAGAGAACATTCACCCTTGACTCACAGGCTCCTGGGTTTGATTCCTCCTCCACAGCAGAAAGGGAAGCAGAGACAGAACAGCCCGAGTGGGGCTGCAGGAGGTTCTGATTGTCACCCACCCCTGGGGAATGGATCCTGCACAGTCCATTTGTTTCCCTACTGCCCCCCCTGAGGAGGGGAAGGACCAGCTCTGCTGCTTCCTCACACACCTGATTCCCCCCATTCCTGCCAAGCCATGTCCATCCCCTGAGGAAAAGCCCCATGAACAGCCAGAAGCTCCTCACCAGCCAGTTCCAAGACACTGGGTTTTCTTACTCCTCCCTTCCCCTACTAGTGACAAGTTCTGCATCTGAGACACACAATTAAAGACACAATTTTGTCAATATATGGCTCATTAATTGCCCAGGATGATTTTTCTGGAATATGCTTAGCACTGCTCCTTGGAATCAAAGAATTCACAGTGCAAAAGCCAAAAATCCCTCAAGATAAAAAAAAAAAAATGTAGGGTGTTTTCACTCTTTTGAGCAAAAGCTGTGAGTTTCTCATTAAATATAACAGCATATTCATTCATTATGTATTTACTATTCCTCTTTTGGGTTTGCATTTTCTGGCCTCTTGCTGAACTCAACATTATTGCAAAACAAAACCTGTTTTTCCCCTCTCCACCACAGTTCTCCATGGGAGCTGGAAATCTTCACAAAGGAGTTCTCTTGTCTCCCTTTAGAAACTTATTTAAGCCAGTAACAGCTTTCTGAGGCCCCTTTTTGAAGACCTGTGGGGTTTCTTGGAAGAAAACAGTGTGTTCTGAGGGCTGCAGCTCCCCCAGGGGTGCAGCTGCTCAAAGCCCCTTTGTGAGACCTCCTGAAAGGCCCAGGAGGGACCAAACTGCAGCACCAACCCCGAGCTCATGGCAGGGACACCTCCCATGGTCGGGGCCTCACTGGGAGGGGGACAGAAGCACAAGGAGAGGAGCTCATCCCTCCATTCTTGGCTGTGGCTGCAGAGCTCTGCCTTTCCCTTGCCCCTCGTACCCTGGGCATGCCCAGCCTTCCAGTGGGAGATTTGTCCTGGGAAAAGGCTGTAGGACTGCTCAGAACTGGCCCCTCACCTCCATTTCCTCCCCATCCTCAGCTCATCCTGCTGCAGCTCGAGGCACAGTCAGCTCCCAGAAGTGCAGTTTACCCCCAGTAATGGTGTTCAGGGACACCCAACCACCCTTTTCTGGCCTTTTCATCCCCCTGGTCTTTGCCATCTGATGCTCAGCAGCAGCAGCAGGGACATTGGCAGCAGCACTCACAAGGGGGTGAGGTGCCAGTCAGAGGCTGGCACGGGGTGAGCCCTGGGGATCTCACAATAACCAATAAAGCAAACCCTCAGGTTAGGACACAATCCTGCAAGCACAGGGAGTTAAAGACTGGAAGAATTAACGCTCTAAAGAAGAACCAAACGAGCTGTGGGTGCAGCCAGCCCTTCTGGATCACCTTCCTCACCTGCCTGGCTCGATTCCCTCAGGAGCAGCAGGGCTGTAACCACATGGAGGGTGAAGGGAAGACCTTTGGCCATGGGAGCAGAAATTCCTCCTGCCTGCAGGAACCTTCCGGCTGGGGGTGAAAGGCAAGCAGTTAAAGCTGGTCCTGCAGTTCCTCATCCCGGGGTGAAATCAGGCCCTTTTATTAACTTTTTTAAAATCTCGAATTCTGCAACAAACTTTCTGCAGGGCTTTAAATAACTGTACATTGTAAATCAGCAACAAAGTGAGCAAAACCAATCAATGCCAAGGTTGTACTAAGCCTCAAAATGCTCCAATATTCTGGATTGTATTTGTTGCCATAGTGTCAAACAAGGTTCAGGACATCATTTCCCCAGAAATTATTAAAAAACAAATTAAAAGTGCCCGAGAAAACTTACCATATATGAGAGTATAAAGACAAAAAAATCCTACATGTGGTATTACTTGCTTCTGCCTGATGCTCAAAACACTGCCTTCAGTTATGTCACCTCATTAGATTTTAGGAAACCTAAATCTAAACCTACACTCCTGTGAAAACTGTTGCCATTACAGCTCAGTACTTTCCCTCACTCATTTTCTCTATATTTTTCACCTAATGAGAGAAATTAATAAAATCTAAACAGAAGAATTTTTTTTTTCTGGGTTAAATTTCAGTGCTGATCTCGTTGCTGTAAAAAAAAACCCTTCCAGGTGGGAATATTTCAATCCTTGTGAAAGGACCAGAGCAAAGGAGCTGTGCAGCAGCCAACATTTTCCAAAAAGTGGTTGCTACCTGTGGCAGCACAAAAACTGAGCAGGTACATCACCCACCCAGGCAGGTAAAGGAAACACAGCAGCATCTCCAGGCAGGGAGGAAATGCACTTCTCCTGGGAGATTTAACCTAAATTATTCCTCCTTTTCCCTTACAATTTGGTACATGCTCCAAGATCATCTTTGAAGTGGCCTCCTTCAAAGAACAAAACTTAAATCAGAGCTGGTTATACATTGCTGGCATCACCTTGAAAGGAAAGAGCTGTTAACACGCTGGTTTCTGACTAGCTGAGAGAACAAGTGCAGTGTAAACCTGTAAAAAAGACGTTTTTTGCACAGGCTAATACACATCCCTAGTTCTAATTTAGTACCAGAACCATCTAACAAAAAGAATCAGCTGGGGAGAAAACCGGGAGGGCAGGGGGGGTTAATTTGCTCCCAGGGTGCAAAGAGCTCCTTCCACAGTGCTTGAATGAACCACTGCACATCCCTCACACCCACCTGAGCAGCACAGAGCTCTCTCCTGCTTGACAGCAAAACCAAGGGATTTTAGAAGTCCCTTTGCTGGAGTCAGCTCTCACTCCTCAGGTTTTCAGCCTTTCCAAATGCACCCAAAAGGTCCCTGTCAGTCCCTGAGAGCAGCTCTGGAGGAAGGCAGCAGGCACAGCGGGAGGGATGGACACCCTTCAGCCGGGAAGGAGCCCGGGGCACCAGGTTTGACCCTTCCAGGTGACCCAGAGCACAGACTGGAGGCAGTTTCTCACCTACAGCAGCTCCTTCAGCCTCTCCTGGTCCGTCTGTCCCGCTCTGGGCAGCAGCAGCTCGATGGCTGGGCACAGGACAAGCTCAGATCCCAGGCATCCCGTGCTGGTTTAAATAGCTGGGAGAGGAGGAGTGGCTTCTGCAGGACCAGCCCGGGCTGAGGGGGCACCTGGGCCTTTGGAACATTATCTTCCTAAAGCTGGTGAGCTGCATGTACTCGACATTAAAGTTAAAAAAGCATTAAAATTAAAAAAAGCAGCAACTCCCTGCAGCTTTTCAGCCCAAAGCTGAAGTTTTACATGAGTGACTTTTTCGTCTGGAGAATGTTAATGAGATTTGCTTTGTGTTCAGACACAGTGTGAGGCTCGTCTGGGCAGATCACACATTCTGCTGCACATGTACCTCCTTTCCTTCAGGGACTGCAGTGATACTGTGGGGTCACCTCAGGGCACCTTTCCAAACCTGTGCTGCACAAACTTCAAGGGCCTCTCACCTAAATCCTGCGGACAAGCAGTGAAGATCTGAGCCAGGGTGCAAAACTGAGGGAACATTTTTAAGCAAAACATACTGAGGACCATCTGAAAAGGTTTAGTCAGAGAATTAAACCCCTCCAGCCCTCTTCCAAATCATTGACACCACAAAGTTACCTTACTTTGTGATATCTCAGGGTTTAAACGCTGGAAGTGCCAAGTGATACTAAAATTAGAGCCAAGAACTCCTCTCAGCCCCCAGGGAAGTGACAGCCCTTCCAGGGGGAGTGTGAGCTGAGGAACAGCCAGCACTGTGCACTTTGCTGTGACAGGAACAGAAGTGAGCTCTGAATGAGACAAGTGAGGAGCAAAACTTGGCTGCAGCATTTCCAGCCAGACTTCAAAGCTCCTCAGTGATGCAGCGGGGCCACCAGTGCTACTGGCACAGCTGTGAGAGAATCCTTTGGCTCCTTGGATTCTCTCTGTTTGGCTGCTAATTACAGAGCTCCCCTGGAATTTCCCTCCTCCCAGCCAGGCTCACACAACAGGAGGTCAGTCCCTGCCAAGACTTGCACGTGTTCTGCTGGACCTGAGAAAACCTGAGCTGGGTCTGAACTGGCTACGGCTCTGAAAAAGAGGAAAACGAAATGTCAGCCACAAAGGAAGTTTTCAAACACAGCAGGTGAAATTAACCGTGTTTGTGTATCACAAACCGCAGTGTTTTGTTACAGCTACCGAGTCAACAGCTGGAAGGTTAAATATGTTTATTTTAGTAGTGTAAGGGTGGTTTTACAAACAAATCTTTAGATTTTGCAATATACGCAAAAGAATCATTACAAAGGCAAAATACCCTCTCAATAATAGGGACTCTATGCAGCCTGAAATAAAATTAAACCTCTGTTTCTCTTTAAATGCATCTCAGTAAACATTGCTCTCCATTACTGATAAAATGTACATCTATAATAAATGACATCATAATTGGGGGGGGACACGACAACATTAAAAATAGGAAGTAAAAAAAAGTGGGGAGGGAAAATTATTACTCTGTTTAGGCTGTTATTTAATTCTAAATATGTCCATCTAAAAAAATTAAATATCTCTCTTTTTTAAACATATCATTGAAAATTTTGCATGGCAGTGCAATACAGAAATAGTAAAATTCATCCCAAAAGTGCTATGTACAGCAGCATTGGTAAAATACCATCAGAAGGGACAGTGCTGTTCCAAGAGGAGACCAGCATGCTCCTCAGCCATTCCTCAAGTCCAGGCAGAAGGTATTTCCTGTCTGGTTTTTCCCATTCCCTTCTCTCTCCTGTCTCATTCCCTCAGATGATGCCTTGGGACAAGGACCAGCCACAGTTCAGGTTCAGGGTGTGCATGTGCCCACACAGGTGCAGACATACAGATCTATACATATATATATATATATTTATATATATAAACAAGCCGGGTTTAAAAAAGCATTGCTTTGGAACAAGAGAGCTCTTCTTCAAAGAGAAAATATGGATTTTCACTGAAATAAGCAGGTCCATGATGGAAGACAGACTTTATCTACTACATTATTAATCCCACTGCAATTCTGACTATTTTCCAGAGAAGACACCCTCAGAGGCCTCAGACTCTTCCAGAAAATAGAACAGGGAACATGATTTGAAGTCCAGCCTCCTTTCATGGATCCACAGTTTGCAAGACCAAAATTTACCTTAGCTGTCGTTAGCATCACATCGAGCTATTAAACATCAAGGTCACCCATTGTAAGAAGAATTACTGAAATTAGTAAAGACCAGGAGATTTGCACAGAGCAAACTGCAGATGCAAGAAGTGGTCACACACAAAGGAGGCCAAACTGGAGGCTGGCAAAGGTGTAATTAAAAAAAGAATACTCATCTATTCTTTTGGAGTCCTGATATTAAGCACCCTTGGAGGCGAGGGAAGGCCAGGAAGCACTGGGCCATGGGAGGCTGCTCTGTGCCCCTCAGGGCTGTGG
Source organism: Manacus candei (assembly GCF_025592945.1). Lineage (NCBI taxonomy): Eukaryota > Metazoa > Chordata > Aves > Passeriformes > Pipridae > Manacus > Manacus candei. Next base: position 1,445,051 of record NW_026138070.1, read on the forward strand.
TTTGCTGTGACAGGAGTGTAAACATTGCCTTGCTGGGTCACAGTTTGAGCATGAAGAACACCTCGGTGTCCGCGTCGCAGTCGGGCTGGGCCTTGGGCTGGGCGGGGAGCACGGGGGGAGCAGCCACGTCCATGCACACAGCCCTGGCCACGCTGCAGGCCCCCTCGGGGTTGCCCCTCTCCTCGATGGGGCTCCCCCCGAGCTGCCCCAGCCCCTGCAGCCGCTGCCTCTCCTGGGCCTGCCGGGCCCTGTTGGCGATGTAGCGCACGCGGCTCTGGCTGCGCGAGGACGAGCGGCGCAGCAGCCCCACGCTCTCCCCCTCCTCCTCCGACTCGCCGGGCTCCACGCTGATGGGGGACGTGATGTCGTTCTCCTGCTGGAAGGCTGTCAGCTTCCTCAGCTGCTCCGTCAGCTCGTCCCGGGACCTGACGGGGGCCCTCAGGCCCGAGGAGCGGCGCTGCTCCCGCATGGAGCGCGTGACGAAGCTCCTGCTGATGCTGCGGTACTTGCTCTCAAAAGTGCACACTATGTCATCGGAGGTGAGGTCTCCCAGGCTCTTGGATTTTGCCTGGTTGTTCCCAACCGTATCACGTGCTCTGGATTTGTTAGAAGACTGTCTGAGGCTCTCCATGTACAGCCTGCTCCAGGTGTGCCTTCTGGGGATGGACGAGAAGGCGTCCTGAGGGCTCCTGGCCAGAGGCCGAGGGCACAGTTCATCTGCCGGCAGCTGCCCGGACCTCAGGTTGGGGTTGGACTTGCTCTTGCTCACCATGGGCATCTCGTTGCTGCAGGCGGTGGCCGAGCGCGGGCGCAGCCCCCTCCTGAGGGCCAGGGGCTCCAGGGGGTCCTGGCGGAGGCCGAGGTCGGGGAGGCTCTTGCGGGCCAGGTTGGGGAGGGACAGGTCGATGACGGTGTCGTTGGAGGACATGCTGGAGGACGAGGACAGGCTGTCGCGGTGGCTGCCGCCGTCCAGCTTGCTCCAGATGCGGTCGTTGAGGGTGGCATCGCAGTACACCTCTGCTGCTGGGGACGGGCTGCCCGCGGGCTGGGCCGGCCATGAGGGCTCTGACGCCTTCGGGCCAGCGCTCTTGGCCCTCCTGGCTGTCATGTAAGAGCTCACAACAGGGACAGGCAGAGCCTGAGCAGCCCAGCCCCTCTGGGGAGTGCCTGCCTGTGCGCTGTTCGTGCCGTTGCTCTGCTGGGGTAGAACAGCTGCTGCCCCCAGTTGTAGCCCTTTGGACTCAGAGGTGCTTTTCCTGTCCATTAATACCTGCCCTGGTTGGTGGTTTTGCTCCTGGCAGTTTCCAGCAGGTTGGCCAGCACTGTGATCTGCTGCCACTGCCAGCCTGGCTTCCTGGGGACGTGCTGCCAACCCACACTGACCTTCAGCTTTACTGCACACCCGTGTCCAGCCACCTTCTTCTGAGACACATCCTGCCACATTAGTCCTCTCATCCTCCTGGGCTACTAAACTTGTGTCAGCTGCTCTTGGGACAACCTGCACTTGGTCTTCTGCAGCCAGGTTTGTCCTTTGTTCTCTAGTGAGTGGAGATTCCTGAGGCTGGTTGGATGTGCTGCTTCCTTCTGATTGAGCCTCGGTGGAATGGTCAGACACAGACCCCTCTTCAGAGTCACTGTAGGGAGTAACGGGCAGAGGGAAGACAAGGCTGCAGTGATGGGTTTCATTGGCAAGAACTGGCTCCTCTGTGATCGTTTCTAGGCTGCACAAAGAAGTGACTGACCTCTGCATGGAGAAACGGCAGACGTCTGCTGGGGAGGCATGGAGAGAGAGGAAAAAGAAAGAAACAGAGATACAGGGTTAATTACCTCTCACAAATCACAGTTCATGCTAAGGTTTATTTTTTCTGTGTTATCATTTTGTTTTCAAGGCAGTAATTGTGTATATTAATCATGATTCTTAAAATAACTTATGAATTCAAACGCCAGGCTAAAGGCAGCAAAAATCTCTGATCATTCGGTTTTAGCTGCCCAAAGCCCTGTTGTTTCAGGAATCTCAGTCCATGCACAGCAGCACCATATGACTGTTCTGGTTTTCTATCAAACAACAGTACCCAGCAATTTGTGTCCTTTGTGTCCCCTTTTGTAAACTAAGTTTCTTTCCTCCATTATCCAGCATCACTTCAATGGCTCTTTCCCTTCCTTCCAGCTCTCCCAGAGGTCAGTGTATCAGATCCCAGCCAGCCCATGAACAATAATCAGAACAGCAGTGCCCAACCACCAGACACGATCGCAATGACCAATTACTCAGGAGAGAAGCAGCACAGGACTCGTGGAGCAGATTACAAATGGTCCAGATGACACAGTGGAATGTTGGCAATGGGACTTTTAAAAACAAACCAAAAACTTTAAACAGACTTTGTTCTCCTAAAAAACAACTTGGCAACTCCTTTTTCAAAAGCTCTGCAGACAGAGGGTTCACGAACAGCAGGCTGACAGTACAGCCCTGAGGAATCACTGCAGCCACCAAGTCCCTGGAGGAAATGCTCCATCCCCCTGCAATATTTATGGGCTGTACCCTAAGGGCCAAAGCAACCATGCCAAACACACCACTTCCCATACCCCCAAACCATGGGGCAGTCATGCATTCCAGAGCTCACAAAGCACCACAGAGACAGACAGCACCTCAGGAACACAGGAGCAGGGAGTTACAGGGCAGGGAACAAACACAAACCAGGAAAACAGGCAACAAGGGGCTCGAACCAGGGACACTCAGCAGACAGTTACCTTTGACTTGCTTGTCCTTTCAGTTCTTAACTAGAGAGAGAGTGTGCATGTCGAATAATAGGACAGAACAGAGGAAAAATCCAGTTAATGTAGGGAAGGCAGGTGCAGATAACAGGATAAATTAGTGCTGAGGGAGGGAAAGGAGACACACAGGAATATTCACACATGTTTGTAGGATCCTAAGAATTTCTGACCAACCAGAGCACTCAATGGAATCCACAAATGGACAGTATTAAGTCCATTATTTTGTCTTAGAAGAAGACAAACAATTTTTGTTAGTGTTGAAGAAATGCACTCCACTGGACTGGGGAATGGAGTCGTGGAATCACAGAATGGTTTGGCTTGGAAGGGACCTCAGAAACCATCTAGTTTCAGACCCCTGACACAGGCAAGGACACTTTCCACTAGAGCAGGTTGCTCAGAGGAAGCTGATCTCCCCTTCTACAAAGCCCTCTCCTATTGCTTTGGAAAAACAATCACCTGCACTACCAAAAAATGCCCAGGAAATCCCTGCCTTTCCTTCAGCACCAGGATTTCCAGCCCGGCACAGCGACCAGAAGCTCAGTGACAGGAAAAGACTGTCCCCTGGATGGCCTGTATGGCATCACTTGGGAGTGTCAGAAGGGAAGAAGGAACACGTGCCCATAAGGAAAATCCAACACTCCCAGATTCCCAGTGTCTGGAGGAGTGTAAGGAAAAGCCCAGAGCTGATCAGACTAAGCTTCCTTTTCCCCATCCAGCACAGACTAAGGCACACTTGGAAGGCAAAACCCCAGCAAATGGAATGCTGTGCCATAGAGGGAGAAGGAGTTTCCTGTCCTGTCCTGGGGGCACTTCCCAGCAGCAGAATGTTGATTCCAAAGTGCAGCCCCGCTCCAGGGGCTGTTTCCTTGGTTTCCTGGCCCAAGGCACAGCCTTGCAGGATGGGAAGGGAGCTGTTTGTGTGAACAGAGGGGTTGTCACTGCACCAGCAGCACCCAGGCCAAGGCACCATTTCACCATTTGGAGGGTTTGCTGATTCCATGCTTGGGAAGTCAGATGGATTTAATCAAATTTCAAGCATATCACAATATTTGTTTAGTGGCTCGGGGGGCTGGCGGGGGAGCTGGCACTGATAATGGGAAATGGTTTCATATGTCACACCACTCAGAGCCTGTGAAAAGCCTGATGCCAATAATTTAGGCACAGAAAGAGCTCTGCTGCTTTGGATTAACTGCAAGTCACGGGAAGCGGCAAACATCTCCCCTCCCATTGTCCTGGTATTTTCCTAAAAGCTCAGAGCAGATAATGGAAAAATACACTAAAAAAAAAAAAGCATTAAAAAAAAACAGAAGAAAAATTGTGGACACCCAACCAGACTGAATTGATCAAACAAATAAAATATCTCAAATTTCTGGACGGGGCTTTCAAAGAAGCCCACTCAGAATCTGTTACTAAGAGAAGAATTACATCTTAAGAAGCACCAAAGTCACTTCCCTGTTCCTGAAAATGGAACCATCAGTGCTCAAATTCCTTGGACAATTAAGGACAAGGGGGAGGGATTTGAAGAGAAGCTCTTAGAGTCACAGCCAAACACTCTATTTCTTTACTTCCTCTTTACAATTCTATGAAACAGAAAACTCCTGTCAAAATCTCTTCCCTTCATTCCCCTTCCTGCCAAATCAGGAGGGAAAAAAAAGCCATTTTCCTTATTAAAATTCATATTTTGATAGCCTCTGTTCCATTTTCCATCTTTACAAACACACAGTTCACGGTCCCAGTGACCACAGACCTATTTCTGCCTTGAAACAACTCTCAAACGGGGCAGTTTTAGCAGCTTTGCCCTAACTGGACACATTTTGCTTTGCAATGGGAGATGCCAAGAGTGGCCCAGGCTGGCTGATGTCAGGGAACATCAGCTCACACTCTGCTTTGTGCTGTGCAACTGTGCCCTCAGGTCACAGGCACATCTATGGAGCACTGAGTGAATCCGTAAATGTTTGCATGCTGGGAATTTACATATCTAGGATCAGAATGGGCAGCTGTGCTTATAAAATGGGATCTCCTGAATAACCCAGAGCAGGGAATTCCATCCAGGAATCCCTGAATTCATGGCAGTACTTCTGCAAGTTCTTTGAGGAGGGAACACGTTAGATCTCATTCCTGATGTGGTCAGACCCCAGTGAAACACAAAGACTGACAGTGGAAATATTGTTTGCTGATATGGGTTTCCCATATTCAATCTCACTCAATGCTCTGGTTTGGATCTTAAAATTGACTTAGCATCATACCACATTCACTAAGAAAAGCAAGGAAACAAAAAACCCTGAACAGACAACCCAAACACTCATAGACTACTGACAGTGTTACTACTGCAGATGGTTCACTAGGCATGGAAAGGACTGATCTAGACCAGACATGTCTACAAAAAATAAAACAAAAATATTTATGCAGATTTTTTTTTTCTGTCATTGCCAAAATTAAAAAAAAAAAAAAAAAAAGAGCTCTTGACAGCCAAACAACATAGAGGAGCCTCTAAGTAAAGATGCTAATGCAGAAGCTGAGACGACGACGTGATCTACAGCGGGGAAGGGTAAAGAAAATCTGGTCTTACCAGTAAAGAATATAGGGGATTTACTTCGAATTTCCTCCAACTTTTGAACGAACAAGGCGTTCATTTCCCTCTGTAGGGTGCCCACTTGCCTTCGAGAAGGTTCAGACCAGTGCCTGGGGAATTCTGGGCTTCCAAGGCTTTCTAGACTGCTGGAGTTGGAGGATATGGAGCCATTGCTGGCTGCAACCAGGTTGACAGTGCTTCCATACTTGCCACCTGACTGGCCCTGCCAGCGCTGCCGGGAGTGAGCCTTTATTCCGTGACATTTAGAGTCAACACTCCTCTTCCCTGGGGTCACCAGAGGCTGGGTGCTGCCGGGGTCATCAGCAGTGCCGGGGCTGCCGCGGGGCTGCAGGTCTGCCTGGGGCCTGGGCTGGGCCCTCACCACCCAGGTCCTGAGCTCGACCCTCTCCTCTGCAGCGGCACTGCCACCCTGCCCGTGGGCAGCGGGCCTGGCGGGGGGCTCTGCCCACGGGCCCTCCAGGTCGGGGCTGTCCCTGGAGCCGATCATGCACCTCATGCAGTTGGTGGCCACGCCGATCCGGCCCGAGCTGTTGATGGCGCAGCGGGCGAACACGCTCTGCTTCTCGCCCGGGGGCTCCTGCGGCCGCACCCGCCGCGCCCGGGGCAGGGGCTCGCTGAGGGCAGCCCCCGCCCGGGCACAGCTCTGGCTCTGGCCCTTGCCAGACCCTTGGGCCTTACCTTTCCCCCCCTGGCCGGGCGCCTCCCCGCCGGCGCCGTCTCGGGGAGCTGGGGATGGAGAAGCACTTTCTGGCTCTTGCACAAAGCGGGGCTGGGAGGCGGCGTCCCCTTCCCGGTCCTCCCCGGCCCCGGCCCAGCCGGTGTCCTTGGTGTCAAAAGCGATCTCGGGGAAGCCCTTCTTGGTCTTCTTCTGGCTCTTGGTGGGGGCGCTGGCCGTGCGCCGCAGCAGGTGGCTGCTAAAGGAAGGTCTGCGGTGCAGCTGCCCAGCAGCATGACTGTCCAGAGAGGCCTGCTTTGGACTTCTGAGAAACAGCCCTTTTAGACCTAGAGCCGGTTTGGCCTGCAAGACAAATACAGAGGGACTGATATAAAAAGTCCTTTGCACAAAACACAACTCTCTGCCCTGGGGCGCTGGAGCTCATGAACAAACCACCATCCACACAGGGAGTCTCCTGCCATATTCCTGCCATCAGCATGAGAACTAAACCAGAAATAGGACAGGGACTGAAAATGGAAAAAATCACTAACAGCAGTTTTGCAAAACATCACATCTCTTTTTTTTTTTGGCAGTTATGTTTTTAGATAACATTTTCCAACCACACTTATCTCTGTATTTGCCATCATTCCCTTACTAGCATGTAGCTACTTGCAACATCTACATAAACATGAGAGATATTGAAAAGACAAAGTAATAAAAAAGGAATTACTTCTGTCTACAAGGATCTCATTCTGAAAGCTGAAGAGTTTCTCAGTTTCACCCAAAACATATGCATTTAAATTACAAGCTGGAAATGCATTCTCTAGGAACTGCTGGGAAATAAACACTGGCCATAATATAGAATATTTTTTCAGTCTAAAGGAGATTTACCCTTCAATTGAATTGAGCACTATCATGAATAGCACTTAACTATATGCAGGCAAATGATCACCGAATATTTCAATTTCTATGGTAATTTCCTACCATACAACATTATCCAAAGACACTCGAGTATGTTTTCATCACTGAGGAAACACACCATAAACAAGGGAAGTTAGTCAGTGTAACAATACAGTTCTTCATATTCTTCAGTACTTATTAAAGCACTAAACATACAAATTCACCATCATGAATCTCCCACCATCATACAGGTGATTGACATGTCAGTGGAGCAGTGTCAGCATTCCTGTGAGCATTCCAGGTGCACTTGCCAACTTTTACAGCGAGAGGCCAATGCTGGGAGCACAGTGTTGGGTGCTCTGCAGGTACAGCCTCGTACACACAAATCCCTCACAGCAGACAAAGGTATTTCCCTGCTAACCTGCTCCTCCTCTGCTCTCTTTGTTGCCCAGTTAGATCAGGCTCTCTTTAGCAGCTGGATAAACCCCGGGTCCATCAGCCAGGGATTGAGAGGCACTGCCAGAGCCCCGTGGCAGGACCTGCTCAGCACCCCGGCCCCGCTGGCACTGCTGCCAGTTCAGTGTGTGCCCTGGGATGCCATGGGAGGTCAGTTCAGTGTGTGCCCTGGGATGCCATGGGAGGTCAGTTCAGTGTGTGCCCGGGGATGCCATGGGAGGTCAGTTCAGTGTGTGCCCTGGGATGCCATGGGAGGTCAGTTCAGTGTGTGCCCTGGGATGCCATGGGAGGTCAGTTCAGTGTGTGCCCTGGGATGTCATGGGAGGTCACGTTTCTGCAGTGCCAAACAATGGCACAGAAATGTCTCGTTTAAATTACAACGGTCTCTCACCCCCAAATAAATATTTGAGTGCATGTTCCTGCATTTCCAATTCTGCCCTGCAGGACTTAATGGACAGGCACTGGCTGCCCTGTGCAGAGAGCCCGGGCTAAAAGCTGCTTTTATCCCCCCATGTCCTGCCCAACCTGCCATGTGGCATCGAGGTTTATTTGCTGACACCCAGCCCAGTGAGAGCATTCACAATATTACTTTTATAATTGACTGAAGTTTAGTTACCACGTGCCAATCTCCACTGTGAGTAGCACATGATTAAAAAGAGACCTATAATGGCCCTCAGGATAAGATAAAGAAGGTTGGGATTGATTTTTCCCATACAAGGCAAAGAAATTGTAATTTAAATATTGGGAAACCTTCTGTAAGAGCCAGGTTATTGAACAGTCTGCTTCGATTACTGTGCTTACTATGAGACAAGTTGGCAAGTACATGAATTTTTGCTATAAAAATGAGACAATATTTGCAAAACCCAGAAAAAATTGTCACACAAACACACACACAAATAATATCCACCAAAAAGAAAAGGAAAGCACTGATGGAATGGGTGACACGCAGTGCAGGGTCCCAGGTTCATTCTGGCTTGTTTGGTGCAGCTTTGTTAAGCTGGACACTATTGCTTGAATCAGTGGAGTGATTCAAGAATCCAAAGGCAAATTCGGTTAACTTAGGGAAAAAAAAGTTTTAAACTAAGGAAAAAACCAAAAAGAGAGCAGCTGTGAGGGAGATCCAGGACACTGTGCTTGCAGCTTCCAGCCCAGCTGCTGCAGGGCTGTGTCATTCTCCACAGGAGACTTGAAAACCAGCACAAGAGGCTTTTCCACAGTTTAGCAAGTGTTCAGTGTTAATGTTCTTTTCCATGGGAAAGGGGGGGTTTGAGTTATTGCACTCGAGAGAAAAGGCAGGAGAGGGAGACACTCAGACAAATGAGAGAGGGATGGAGGGACTTTTATCCTGGATCTGCCTCACACAGGGAGGGCTCTCTGGCTGCCAATGACCCAACAGAACTGACCAAGTCAAATGTCACAACTCATGTTCCGCGGGTTGGAGAGCTTGAAAATGCTAATAAGGAACATGGATGCTAATGAAGCTACCAATTAAGGCATGCAGGTGTGTGGTGGTGTCACTGCACCTCCCCGGACAGGAGGGGGTACCTTCGAGGCGTCTAAAAACGCTCTGCTTCTAAAAGGAGACTTTTTTGACATAGAGAAGCCCACTGAAATCACAAACAGACAGAGCAAAGGCAAAATAACGGTGAGGGAGGATCTCAGAGATAGGCACACCTAGAAAACCACCAAAATTCTGCAATACATGAACAGACCACAGAAGAGACAGAAACAGAGAAAAGCCTCTGCAGGAAACAAAGCAATCTGGATTTCAGTTACACACAAGTGAAGGTGAAAAAAAATTGAAGACTCTGCTTTAGTAATATCAAGCTTCTGAGCTGGTGGGATATCTTCATTTATAAAAACGCCCCTGAAGGTTACTGTTTGCATTAGAGTCTCTGGATTAATAAAGGAGGGGTAAAACCAGGCTGATAACTGGGCTGATTTTTAACTGGCCCATAATTAAGATAGGGGAAACAGAGAAATAATTCTAGTTTTGACAGAACTCTGTTAACCAAAAATCAAAGTAGAAAGTCATTGAGAGAGACCAAAGCAGAAAGGGCTGTGTAATATTTGTCCCATGTTTTCAGTAGTTTTTATTAAAAATTATAAATTAAAAAAAACCAACCATATACCAGCTTTCCTTCCAAACCCCTATATTTTAATTATGTCAGTGCACAGCACCAGGTTCTTAACACCAGCCAACCCAAAGAGACTGCAGTGATAATGAGAAGCAATAAGGGATGTCTAACAGAACATGAAAGGGGAGTAAAGCAATTGGAAAAACAGATCAGTGCAGTAGTTTGGAGGGTAATGGGTAAGGACAGGGAGGAGACACAGTGACACACAAGGGCCTTTTGGTTGTTTAAACACTACCAAGAAAATCTTATGTCCTCAAAATAGCTTAAGTTTAAATGGGCAGGTCACCCCACTGCAAACGTTATCACCAGCCAGTGGCTCACGAAGAAGCCACTAAGAGCAAATAATTATGAAAGGCTCAGCAAAGTCAGGATAAAAGGAGAGAGAATGCCTTGCAATTTTGCCAAAGAAGATTTGACTTGAAAACACTTCAAACATTCACAAAGACTACGAGCACTGCCCCTTCCATCCAACGCTGCTGTCACCAGCAGTTAACTAACGGGGGATTGAAATCTGGCAGCTCAGAAAGCTGTTCTCCTTTCTAAGGACCGCTCTAACGCCCCTCCCGAGGAGGAGCTGGGAATTCCCAGCCTGTTGGATGCCTCCTCCTGCAGTCGTGGTGCCGGAATTGCACCTCGGTACCGCGGGGAGCTCGGTCTGGGCTGCTCAAGGCTCTGCAAGATGCTTTGCTGCCTGAATTTCATTGACTTTGATACCGCAGAAGGCACTAAATGCAGTGCTCTGCGAGCACAGAAGCTCTCTCGTTTTCAGCTGGCCTAGGAAAAATTTGAAGTCAGGGCTTTACTTTCATGGGAATTTAGATATGGAACCCTGAGTTGTATTTTTCCTGCATGTGAAGCAAACACGCTCTTAATAACAGACAAAGAGTGTAAATATGCCCAACAACTATTACAAGGATCACTTTTCCTCTGCATTTTAAGTGTTGTTATGGAAAAAACCGCAAGCAAACAACCCTGAAGAATTTAATTAGATTTAAAATGCGAAAGCATCAGGCAGAGCCTTTTTAGCACAAGCTTTGCAGGCACCAAGCACTGAGGGTTCAGGTGTGCAGCTTTGGCTCAGCAAGGTGCACCTCCAGGGCTGGACACAACCAGACTGGTTTAGATAAATGTGTGTGCTGCAAGGAAATAACCTTCCTCCGTGGCCTCCCCAGAAAGGCACTGCAGGAATCTCTGGTGGAACTTTCCCCATGATTTTTCTTCATCTCCGTGGATGTTCAGAAGGGTCTCACCGTGACAAGCACGGAGATGAAGTTTACTCTGAGTGAACAAATCTGTTGGCTTGGAGCTTCACCCCCTGGGCTTCCCTGTGAGCTCCCTCCCGTGCCCAAGCTGTGCCACACCCCCAGAGGCACTCACCTTACCACAGATGTCATTGATGGCCACATGGACAAAGATGGAAGCCTCTTCTATGCCTTCCAGGTACACGTGTCTGTAACCTGGAACAGAGTGGGCAGAGCTGAGGGGGAACAGGGGGCAGGAGGAGCACCTGGAGACTCTCCTTTTGCAAAGAGCAAGAGAAGGCAAGCAGGTTTTTTCCAGCCCCTCCTCACAAGAAGCATCCAGGCTGTGCATCCCCTTGCCACGCTCAGGTACCTGAGTCACACCACTGACAAACTTCACTGCTGTTTCTTCTTGCCCCTTTGACTTTATAAAAAAAAACCCATGTCCTCTTTTATCCAGGCTCTGTTATTGCTGCTGTCAACCCATGATTTAAACTTCACCACATTCTCTCCTGGGGACTTACAGTCCACTTTTAAGAGTGCAAACATTTTTTCCAAGGTCAGTTTATTGAGACTGGATGTTTGCTTTAAATCTTAAACTTTTTTCTTTACTTTGAAAGGAAAGAAAAATAGACACAGAAGCTTTAACATGAACGAAGACTGAACTGAAAACAGAAATGGGAAACTGTTAGAAAATGGCATTTAATAACCTGGATCCCATCATTAGAATGGGTAACTATATGTTCTGTATTAAATTGCTACTAATAGTCATAAGAGCAATGAAAACTCTGGTGGTTTTCAAAAACTGCTGTAAAGAAATGGAGGAAAAAGCAGTATTAGGTAACTGCAATAAAGATGCTCTATGGTAGCCTGCTGAGCCCACAGTGTTTAGCCACCCTGCTTAAGAAAATTTCTGAAAATCTAGTCCCAAAAGTCTGGAGTTAATTGATTCAGTCTTCATCCCCATGTAAGTCAGTGGTGGACCAAGGCAGAGAACTCAGGGTCCAAACTCCACTCTCTTGCTCTAACTAGAAACTTCTGCAGCAGACACACACAATTTGCACCAGCATTTGCACCTTCAGTTACCCCAGGACAGAAGTCCCAGCCCTTTAATTTGGGATTTGCCCCCCTCTCTTACCTGGCATCATACTGCTGAATGCTATTGTCCTCTGCCCGATGAAATCCCGCCCGATGGGGTCGTGGTCCCACACCAGGAACCGGATCAGGGCGATCTCTGGCATGTGCACTGTGAACACCAGTGTCTCCTCCCACATGGGGTTAAAACCTTGGAGTGAAGGGTCAGCTTTCAGGGATTTCAGTCACAAGAGCAAGAAAGAAGGCTGCCTACCTAAGGAATGCCCAAAGGGCAGTGCCATTCTAGTTCTCCCAAAAGATTGATCTTGTTCTGGCAGAACCCAGCACTGCCCCTGGACCCAGCAGGAGACACAACAACAGCACGAGAATTTGCAAGGAACAGAGTTGGATCTTATTGAAATTTGGCCCTGCTTTCAGCAGGGGTTTGGAAAACCTGACTTACTTTTGAGCACAGCAAGCTCAAAACCCCCTTCTTTCATACCCAGTGAGAAGACAAATGACTTGGTTTACACCAAGACCTTCAGCACATTTTACCAACTTAGTCAAACAATTCAAGATCCAAGTCTAATCAACATAAAAAATACTTAAATCAAATTGTCAGTGCTTTGTTGAAATAGGCACCAAATCCCATCTACTACAATCCTTATGGACAAAACTTGCCTGAAAGAGGATGTTTCAGCCATTAAAAAAATGAAACCCCAGATAATCTTACCATTGTCATCAACTACTCTGGTTTGTTCTTTGAAACAATCCACAGGCAAGCCTATAACTTCTACTTCAACAAATGGATCTATGATCTGAAAAGCAAAATGTAACAAATATTGAAAAAAATGAGTGACAAAGATGAAACTCAAACACATGGCTTTTACAGTGTGGGCACTGTACTTTAATGTCTCAGTAATTACTGGTCCTGATCCAGCTCTAATTGTTTATTATGTTGATAAGATTCTCTCTGGTTTTTGTTTCTCCTGGACACACTGTGTTGACAATTGTAGGAAAAACATCAAACCACTGCTGTGGTGCTTAGAAGTGAAGAAAACTTCACTTCTAAGGATGGCAGTGACCCAATTTACCCATGTTCTGTGACTCCTGACAGATAAGTGCAGAAGGTGAAATCCTCACCCTTAGCCCAGGCAATATGGAAATAAACCTTATGCAACACAAGAACTGACTGTCCAGTACCTCTCCTCTGTCTCCCAGCATGGAATCACGTGGTTTGGGGAGTTGTTGACCACTGATAATTCTTAGAACCAACTGTTTCTTCAACTGACCAGGCAGTGGGTCTTCAGAATTTGGATTAAAGACACCTGTAAGAATGGGAAGTCACATAAAGAGAAAGAAGTGCAACATGACTTCTGTTACAGATACCTTCTGGCTCGTTTGCTTCTAGCATCAGAAAGGCATTTATAAACAAATTCTAACAAGGGCCCACACCCAATCTTCTCCTGCAGTGAGTGAGCCACTGCTTTGGCTCGTTTGCCTTACCTTGACACATGCAGTTTGGTTTGAGGACGTAGCCACAGTTCCCATTGGCACTAAATTTGGCCCGGTTCAGTTGCAGCATTCTCCCCTCTGACTGGTAGTTCAGTGCAACTGTTAAAAAAAAATAAATTCAGATTTAGATTTGACTTCTCAGATGCAAAAACTCAAGTGTCTTACGGAAAAACAATTCTCTTCTGTGATGTATAGCACATCTTCAGGGGGAGGAGCTCTCCAAAAGAGCTCAGCTCTGAGTCCTCCTGCACTTGAGAAGTTCACTTGTTTCCATTTATCACACAACTGGTGGGATGTAGGACGTGTTTGAGGGAATCCAGGGGACAACAGAGACAGCACCAGGGCGGACCCAGCAGCCAGTGAAGTGGGATGAGCAGAGCACTCTGAGTGTTCTGAGAGGTGGCTCTGGAGCTCCTGTTGGAACAGCCCCCAAGCAGAACCCTCCCAGCCATGCCCTGCTCACCCAGCTGGCAGACCCCCCTAGCTGTACCCTGCTCACCCAGCTGGCAGACCACCCTAGCTGTGCCCTGCTCACCCAGCTGGCAGCCCGCGTTCCAGAAGGGCTGGGGGTTGTAGTTGCTGGAGTCCACGCGGTACGAGGATGGGTAGATGCGGGACAGCTGGTGCTGGTTGAAGCGCAGGTACTGTGCTGGCTTCTGCTGCAGGATCTGGTGGGCCTTGGTCTCACTGAAAGATGAGACCTGCCAGCTGGAAGAGACTGCAGGGGAGAGAGGAAGGGATTAGAGCTAATCTCCTTGTTTATTTATTTATCATCCAGATAAAGCTTGCAAAACTACACGGCTCTTGTTCCTTTTAACCATCAGGCATCATTTGAGTACATGTCACTCAGAGGGAACTGTATTTCCTGGTATCACAGCAAAATGCTGTGCTTATTGGAGCAGTTATGGTTGGGAAAATGAAGCTGAATGACCTGACTCTTCATTAAGGAGTCTTCTTTTAATAAGCAGATGTGTAAAAACATTTCAATTTCTTTGTGTAGCAATTATTTTCAGTAGACTTTTAGTTCAACCTACTTTCACTTTCAACATCATGGATGCCAACAGACTTTGTGTACTTCACCAGGTCAGACAGGGCCCTGGACAGCTTCATTGTTTTCTTCTGTCGGTTTATCCTAGGAAGATAAGACTAATTAATTTCCCACTAATTAAGGGATAAATGTCATCTTCTGTATTTTTAAAATAAATCAGGGCAAAGAAATATATGAGCTACTAAGAGCTCAAAATGCATAAAAGGCCCACTGTGCTTTGCTAATTAGTCTGAACTGCACCAAGAGATCCTTCTGATGATGTTGTGTCTACCCATACACCAGATTCTTCTCTACCCATACACCAGATGCCTGCAGCCTCCAACAAATTGGCACCTTGACCTGAAGCAAACCTATTTAGTGGTGCAATTATGTAAGTTATCTTTTTTAGAAACAAAACTGTCCAATCACTTGTTAACAAACCTGCTGTAATGTACAGAGCTCCTGGCTAAATTCCCTTGAGAATCCGAATCGTCTTCACCCTCTTCCAGACTTGATGCTTTTTTCAATTTGCTTCCTTTTTTCTGTGCCAGAGGGAAATAAAACTGTAATATCATAACTGTGTGATCAAGGTTTGAGCAGCTGGATACATTTCTGCTTTGTTATGCCAATGAGTGTGTTACTTACAGAAAATGAGAAATGACAGCTTTTGTAACACTCGGTACTGCAGCACATGGGGACAACTCAGCCCAGGGTCTGAGATTTGTTATGAAGAAAGCACAAATCCTCAGATAAAAGATGCAAATGAATTTTTCTGGGTTTTTTTCAGTTAGGTCCAAATGAATTTTTCTGGTTTTTTTCAGTTGGATGCTTTCAGACCCTCATGGAAATTGGAACTGTGTGTTATGCACCATGCTAAGCAGTTCCCCAGCCTGTGTGCTCAGAGAGCAGCCTGAGAGCCAGGTGCTGCAGGCAGTGCAGCAGTGACATTCCTCTCCATTGTGTGCAAAGAAAAAAACCCTCAGAGAAATCAGGGTTTGGGGCAGGGCTCACCCTGCAGAGCTCAGGGTTTGGGGCAGGGCTCACCCTGCAGAGCTCAGGCTTTGGGGCAGGGCTCACCCTGCAGAGCTCAGGGTTTGGGGCAGGGCTCACCCTGCAGAGCTCAGGGTTTGGGGCAGGGCTCACCCTGTAGAGCTCAGGGTTTGGGGCAGGGCTCACCTTGCAGAGCTCAGGGTTTGGGGCAGGGCTCACCCTGCAGAGCTCAGGGTTTGGGGCAGGGCTCACCCTGCAGAGCTCAGGCTTTGGGGCAGGGCTCACCCTGCAGAGCTCAGGCTTTGGGGCAGGGCTCACCTTGCAGAGCTCAGGGTTTGGGGCAGGGCTCACCCTGCAGAGCTCAGGCTTTGGGGCAGGGCTCACCTTGCGCTTGGAAAAGCTGCCCATCAGGGAGCGGCTGTGCCTCTTGTGGGTGCTGAAATCCTCCCCAGGCTCCACATCATCCTCCAGTTTGCTCTGCAGCAGCAAAGGCAGAAGAACACAGCAGATCAGAGTGAGTGCTGCAGGCAGAGCAGCTGAACACCAGCAGAGAGGTGATGGGCTGTTAACACACAGCGCTGGGCTAAAGGACTCTCCAGGTCCTGGCCCTGCAGTGGCTCTTACAAAAATAACTGTCTGAGACACCTTGTAAATCATTATGTTTAAACTACATACAAAACTCGAGCCATAGAATGTTTTGGGAAGCTGATTTTTAGTTCTCATCCTTATTTTAGTTCTAATCCCTGGTTATTACACCTGCTTATTACTGGCAGATCTCCACTGCTTCTCGTTTGCATGGAACAATCTTCTTAAGTTTTTTGTGGCTTATTATAAAGCCTAAAATGAAAATGCCTCAAATTCATGAAGTGTAGTCTGTGGGCTGAGTGCATTTTTACAAATTAGCATTAATATAAAATTAAAATACAAATGTAAATGCAGGGAACATAGACAGCCAAGGGAAAAAATAAAGCTCAACTTTCATATGCAGTTTTTATAATGGAAAATCAAAGTCCTTCTGCTGAGAAGTCCTTTCACGTGTACATTTCATGCTCCAGTTGCTGTGTGAGCAAGAAAAAAAAGTTTGTGTATCTGACAGTGATGTTCACCTGGCATCATTATCAACTGCAGGAATTCAGCTACGAAGCTGAAGTCAATAATATATGGATTCAGTAAACTAATAAACACAAGTACAATAAAACATGCTCACCTTCTTACTATCAGATTTCAGCCCAGCCTTTCCTGATGATGGCAGAGTGGAAACCGTAAAATTGTTTGGATCTTCACAGTCACGGATTTTGGATTCTTTTATTAGTGAGTCAAGCTTTTTCTTTGCTATGTTCTCCACTCTCTTCCTATTAGCAGATGCCTACAGACAGGACAGAATCATTAAACCAGGTAGTGATGAAAAAATCATTTAAAAAAAGTAATTAAACCAGTTCTAATTAAAGCAAGACTGACCCTCAGCAGAGCTATTCAGATGTAATGTCTCTTCCAAGCCAGGCATGTGCTAACCCAGAAATAGTTATTACTGAGGTGATCCCCAGACTGCACTGGACTGACACAGGGCAGCACCTATTGAGTCAAATCTCTGCTCTGTTCCATCAGCCCTTTTTTCATGGAAAATTCGTAGTTACATCATGGCCCATGTGAGGAAGTGGGGGAAACAAAAACAGAAATCCAGAGTTTTCTTTTCTGCTCCCAATCCCAGTGCTTTTGAGGGGTAACAGATTGTGTTTCCTCAGTGGGCCTTAAGAATTCCCAGTTACATTTGCCATGAAACAAGCTCTGATTTCCTGAGCTCTTCAAAATCTGGTTTGGAAAGCAAACCAGGTGTAGCAAATCTCAGATTTGAAGCATCAGTAAACCTTGCAGCAACAGAGACAGTGCTGTGAATTACTGAAAAGTGATATGCCAAAATGTAATAACTTGAAAAAAAAAAGCCATTATTTCTCTCCTTTGGCAGTCTTCTTCCCAAAGAAGTTGTGAAGAAGAAGTTTCTCTTTTAGTTTTAGATGAAAAGGATCAAATCCATAATACAAAATGAGGAAACAGCCTGAGGGAGAGAGGACTGAGAATGCAATCTCTCTCCAAGGCAATCTGGTTTATGCTATTAAATGGTTTTGCTGTGTATTTATGTTGTTTCTGTGAGGTGCAATGGCACTTGCCAGAAGATTAAAGGGAGAAAACAAACAAACAAAAAAACTCTTTTGAAAAGGATGAAGAAACAAGGGATTTTCAGATTGAAGCAAGCAGAGATTAAAGTATTCTCCCTTCTTAACACCTCTTTACAGTAAAAATCAGCTAAGCCCAGCATTAAGCAAAGGGATGCTCTGTAACAATGACCACAGTTGTAAGCAGAATATCTTTGTTTCTTTTTTGCATTTGAGGGATAGAACACCATGATGCAATGAAGAATCATGAGATATGACTATTTAAAATTCCAAACCTGGAACATAACCACATGAACTGCTGCTTTTGTCCAATCTGTCCCCCCATGAAGGTTTAGAACCCAAAACACTTGTGATGAACCCCAAAGATTAGACCACATCCACATTCCAGAGAACTCAGGCAAGGTTTCTTCTCACTGGGATGGGAAACCTTGATGCCCATTTACATTCAGCTTAACTTACATCTCCATTCATTAGTTTACAGTCATCATCAATCTCATCAGCACTGTCCTCATCAGAAACTTCTCCTTCCTCTGCATCATCACTGATGTTGGCTGGAAGTTTCTTGCCCTGCAAAGTAAAACCATCACACAGGCAGGTTTTCATGCAGCTCTTGCTATCACACCTTTCAAAAAAATTAATAGAAATTATTCAAAGCACGCAACCAGGCTCTTACTGTTGGAGAAGACATTTGTTCAGAACCTTAAGTACCAGTTCTCAAGGACTGCTTTTTGTGACAGGGTTGCAGTTGGGGTGTAAGGGACAGCCAGGCAGGAATCCCCATCCCTACAAACAGAAGGAGGGGCAGCACAAGTGCAGCAGGTGCTCACCTTGACCAGGATCTTTCCTTTAAGACTTGCTGGCGAAGGGAGCTTTGTGGAGTCGTTGCTGTGCACAGAGGACAGGTCCAGTTTGTCTCCCAGGATTTCCACAAGGTACTGAGCCATCTTCTTCTGCTGCAGGATGCTGCAGTGGTTCTCAATGGACAGGATAACGGGGTACCTGGCACAGACAGAGCCACCCCAGCTGCAAACTCAGCTCTCACAGCATGGAGAGGAGAAGGGTTACTGCTGCCTGAGCATCGCTGTGACAGCACCACCAGTGACACCCACAGGGGAGATAAATCCCTGTGGGAATGGCACTGATACCCCACTGCTCCCTCCAAACTGAATGGCTGATTTTCTGACAGGCACAGGAGAATTAAACTTCTGCAACCTGATTTGATGCATTTTTTTTACCAGAACACATTTGTCATCTTCCTGCACTACTCAGTCCTGACCTCCACTTTGTACCAGACACTCCAGCAAGCCATTCACAAGGAAAACCCAAACAGCCAGTGCCATCAGCTCTCCTCTCCAACTGGTGCTTCAGCCCTTTTGTACTTGCACACAGAAAAGTAAATAAAAGCTACAAGAACTGAAAAGATCCCCAAAGGGGCTTTGTCTTCACCTTCCCACTTCCAACAACCAAGTGATGAACCTGTTGTGTCAGTTCTTTCATGAATACTTTTCTAATCAGCAACAGAGCAGTATTACACAAGCAAGCCTGCAGACAAAGCCTCTGCTACAAAGACAGTGAGTATTATTTCTAGACTCAGTTTTACTGCTGTCGTTTATTGTTGATTCTCCAGGCTGAGGCCAAGGAACAACAATGCCTGGTTGTTTGAAAGGGAAGATCAAAGTAAGATTTGTGAAACATCTACTCCAGTGTGGCTGGTGCCACGTAAAACCACTCTGAAGATGGATTTCTGTTTAGAGATGATGCAGTCTTTAGGATAAACACAAAAGCTGGTGCACAATGCAGTTTTGTAGGGATGAATTATCAGGGATTCATTAACTAAAAACCAATTATGTCTATCCTGACATCTGGCCCTCGTTAGCTCCTCATCAGGAAAAATAAGGCTTTCAGCCAGCCAGTGTCTGCAGGACACAACTGTCCCAGTTGATGACGTGGTCCCAGGTAACCTTTCTGCAAAGGTTTCAAGAAGGGAACAATTTCAGAAGCATTGCCATACATTCTGCTGGCAGCTCTCCTTTGATTTCTTTACCCTGTCTTCAGGTAAACTGCAAAATTTCAGGCTCGGAATAAGTTCACCTGGTCTGAAAGTAAAGTGTAAGTTTAGCTCTATTCATAAAGGCAGATGGGTTGCTTTGGGGAAGCTGCTGGAAACTTTTTTACAGAGATAAATTAATTTACCTTCTACAGCAGCAGCAAAGCCAGCTCCACCCCTCTGTGCAGAATGCCCTACTCAGCCTTGCCTTGTTCCTGCTTTCTGAGGGCTTTCCCCTCAGAAAACAACCCAGAATTCTGCCAGGAATTGTGCAGGTTGGATCTGCACTCACTGCCTGTACAAGGATGCCAGGGAACACCCCGTTCACAGCCCTGGCACTCAGAGGTTGGCACACTGGATACATACTCGTTCTTGATAAAGGCATATTTGTTGATAGTTTCAATCACATCTCTGAAGAGGATTTTGGAAGTCAGAGTGTATCCATGGTGGACAATCGGCTCCCCGTCCGGCCCATCCCAGCAGTCAACTGTGGGACAGAAACAAGAGCCCCCATCAGACAGGGCACACTGGGGCCCCCAGCTGTGGAACACTGAGACCCTGCAATTCCCTGCAGCAACCAGCCACAGCAGGGGCCAGGCTCCCTCCCACCCCAGCTGAACCTCCCTCCCCACTGTGCTGAACATCCCTCCTCAGTAGGAACTCCCTGGCCTTGACTGTCTCCTGTGACCAGATGTTTGAGAAAGCTCCAAGCAAAAAAACTCCACTTAAGCAGTGCTGAGGAGTATTGTGACAGGACACACTCCCCAGACCTCTGCCTTATTTCCAGGCTCAAGAAAATTTGTCCAATATATCACAGCACAGTTTTATTGTTCTTTATGAAGGGAAGACACCATTTCCCTGGCTTTTCCCTCTACCCAATTTCACCGTGTCTCCTGCAGAAACCAGGGCTCTTCCTTTGCAGAGGAACAAACCAGCAGATCCTACAGTGTTCCCTTTCACCCTTTACCTTCCACGCAGCGACAGCCGGCCTGCAGCACCCAGGCATACATGTCCACCCGGGACTGGGACATCAGCTGGTCTCCCATGAGGTAGGTGTTGTGTGAGGAGGTAATGAAGTAGTGACTCAGAGGGTAGCTCATGTCCTGGTTCACGTGGTAGTGCTCGGGGTTGAAGATGTCCCCTGACGGGCTCCGCATGTAATTGGTGAAACCTGCGAGCAAACAGCACTGTCAACGACACAGCTTTGTCCTTTTTGTGGCTGTAACCATCCTGAAACCAGCCTAAAAATGCATCCCTGTGTTCACCAACACATTCATGAACGTGTAAGATAAAGAAACAGCATCACTACACCCCAGCTGTCACCATGACCAAGTGTGGTTGCTGCTTTTCAAGAAATCTCCAGTTGCTTTGCACGCTTTCCCTGCTCTGCCTTTCCTCTTTAGGCTTACAATTTGTGTCAAAAGATTCTGCTGGGCTGTCAAATCACATGGCACATAAAAGCCCCCAGAGATCTGCAGTCATATCCTGGTATTGCTCCTCAGTGAAGTGCTGTAAGGTCTGTGGTATTGTACTGCCTGGAGACAGTTCTGGTGGCCCAACACAGTCTGAGACAAGGGAGGTACTTTCCTTTCGTCTCTCCTGAAAATACCAGAAGAATGTCAACACATATTGGCTTGTACGAGCTACACCCTGGAATTTGGACACGACACCTCATGCACAAACATGTATGTGGAGGGGGAGATCTGCAGAACTGCATTAATGTCACTTTAGACACCAAAGTTCACTCCAGGCTTGACACCAAAATATCAATTAACTGCAGGGCTTTCGGTGATGGACCAGAGGAATGTTTTTCCAAAGCAGTGGGATGCTTGCAAACCCTGCAGACACCAGCACCTGGACCATTTGTGTACTGCAATCACAACTGCTGGTGAGAAGCAAAGTTTTAGCAAGTCCTGATTTTATCTCCGTGTGAAACTGCTGCTCTCAGACCCCCAGTGCACATTTGTGCACACACACACAGACACTGCCACAGTTCAGGCTAACATTAAACACTGTCACTGCCACTTCAAGCAGCCCCCAGATATTTTCCATTCACCACCAAGGAAAGATTCAAATTCCCATTCCCACCGTGGCTTTGCTGCCAGCCTTTATTCGACAGGTCTCTGCTTCCAGACTGCTAATGCTCCTGACATTTCACTCATTCCATAAATAAAACAGTGCCCGTGTAAAATCCTGCCAAAGTTCTGAAGGGCTCAGTGCACTTCCTTTGACTGCGACAAGATAAAATGTCACCTTTATGATGGTTCTTCTAGGCTATACATTTTGTGCTGATGAAAGTTTTATTAAAGGAAAAGAGTTGATAAACACAAATAGCAGCCAAAGTTCTTTGAACAAGGCACAGGGACACAGCGCAGGGAATTCGGCTCAGACAAATATTCCAGGCTCTTGAGGCCCCACAATCAACGAGCAAAGCAGTGACACAGCCAGGGAGAAAACAGAGGAGCAACCAAGGGAGAGCAGCTGCCATGGCAAGGGGAGAGAGCACAGTGTGTGCCAGCAAACAGCCACGAGGGGAAGGGCATCAGCTCCTCTCCCTGCAAACCCAGAGGCTGCTCCTCAGTCAATCCCACCCAGCCCAGGCAGGGCAGCTGCTGAAAACCCACTGTGGTTTGCTCTAAGCACTTGTCAACACATGAGATCATGGCTGTTATGGTGAGCTCACACCAACTGCATCTGTCAGTCCTAGGAGGAAGATAGAGGAGTGACTGAAGATCCAGTGTGTGCTGTGGGTCTCCAGCTCACACCTCGGGGAAGGGGCACTGGCACAGGGGGGTTTGGATCAGCAGACAAAGGTCAGGGGGCTTTTGCAAGACTGTGAACCAGCCAATTGTCACAGGCCAGTCCAAGGTGCTTCACAGCAAAGTCCAGCACAGCTGAGGACACAAGGCAGTACAGACCCATGAATGAACATGAAAGGACAAAGAACACTGCACCATTATTTTACTACTACTGAAGTACTGCCAGGTGTGGGCAGGATGCTCCTGCCTGGGCTGTACCCATGGGAGGAATAAACCTGCAGCTCCAGCTTCCATGGCTGGTGTATCTCAGCCTCCCAGGCAGCACTTGATTTGTTTGCTGGAGGAGGGATCTAAAGTCTCAACTATACACAGGATGGACATGCACACACAGGATGCACATACACACACAGATGATGCACATGCACACACAGGATGCACATGCACACACAGGATGCACATGCACACACATGATGTACATGCACACACGTGATGCACATGCACACACATGATGGACATGCACACACAGATGATGCACATGCACACACAGGATGCACATGCACACACAGGATGGACATGCACACACAAGATGGACATGCACACACACATGATGGACATGCACACACACAGGATGGACATGCACACACAGGATGGACATGCACACACACATGATGGACATGCACACACAGGATGGACATGCACACACATGATGGACATGCACACACACAGGATGGACATGCACACACACAGGATGGACATGCACACACAGGATGGACATGCACACACACAGGATGGACATGCACACACAGGATGGACATGCACACACACAGGATGGACATGCACACACAGGATGGACATGCACACACAGGATGGACATGCACACACAGTTCCATGTTTTGAAGCAGTTCTTTCTCCTCTGCCAGCACCACCCCAGCAATGTGTCCTGTCAGCTCCTCATCACCTCTGTTTGGATGTTATCATCAATACAGCCCAGAAATCTCCTCTAGATTAGACCTGTTCTGTTCTGCTGTGCTTCCAGCAAGATGCTGGAGTGGTTGAAGTGCTGAAGCTTTTTCCATTTGCCTCCAAACAAGCTCATCTGCTCCCTGTTGATCAGGAGATCTGTAGCAGACACCAGCAGAATGCCTCCATGTTGGATTCTCTCTTATCCTAACACATAAACTCTCAACTGTTTTATCACCCATTCTTAGGCAAAGCAACTGGATAGATTTTTTAATTTTTTTTTTAAATGAAAACCTGCAATGGTTTAAAAAGCCCAGTCTTACTTTTCTAGTTATGAGGAAGGCAAGATAATGAACCTGATTATTCATTATTTATGTGACTGCAACTGACTGTAAAGACCAGAAAATAAAAATATGAATATGTAAACTGATCCCTCACTGGCATTAAAATAAGCTTTAAAATAAATTGAAAGTTCAGTCTGGAAGTAGAACAGACCTGAATCCATCCTAAGCAACCATCATTTCTTGAAAAAAAACCCACTTTACACTCTATACCAGAAACTACCCACTTCTTCATGCAGGAAACCAAACAACCTCTGTTTTGCCACTTTCCAGGATGACAACACACCCACAGAAATGGGCAGGACTAGCTTTCCAGAGGTCCCAGAACTTTTGCACAGAAGCTAATGCCTGAGGAATGTACTCTTTCCTTGGATTCAATAAGATCTGGCAGAAGATTTACTATTTAGGGGAAAGGATTTACAGTCAGTCCCCAAAATAACAGCTCCCCGCCCGATGGTGCAGCAGGGATATATTCACAGTGAAGACTTCAGCAGCAAAGGGCAGGAAGGCATGACCCCCACAGATTCCAATCCATCATCCCACCTCACACATGTACTCTGGAGCACATCACTCCTCTTAGTAACACTTAATGGATTTCCAAAAATACCTGCAGGAATGATGCAACTGAATTCTACTGTATCTCTGTATTTTCCAAAAGCATAAATAAAGCCTCATCCAGTTCCATCTGGACCTTCAGTGATTGCTGCTTCATCTTATGTACTTGTCAAAACTCTTCCAAAGAGATCCAACTTCCCTTTACGTTCCTCAGCAAATAACAGATACTAAGAAACCAAAAAGACTGGAAGCACACTGTACAGCATGACAAAATCTATGACTATGCATTATACAAGCAAAAGCAATATTCTCCTGAGCATTGAAGCAGCTGCCTTTTCCCTGCACCAGCAGCTTACCATCAATCCCCAGGGCTCCCTCCTTCTTGTTCTCCAGGCACGGCTCAAACTTGTTGATGATCTCCAGGCAATGCTCTTTAGTCACATTTGTCATCTGGAACAGCAGCAAAACCCAAGTGTTAACTATTAATCAGAGCCTCCCTCAGCCCTTCCCTCTGCACACAGTCCAACAACTGGGCAGATTATCCCGAGTGGGACCCAGGATTTCCAGTTCCCAGCAGGATTCTCACTCCTGTCAATCAGTGTCAGGGCAGATCAGAGAGGCAGCACTTTGTGAGCAGTTCTGTGCCATTGGCAGCTGCCTGATCACAGAGTCCTGCTTTGTAGGTCAGATCTCTTATTAGGCACCACAGAGCATCCAAACAGAACAAGCTTTGTCACAAACCAATGGGATTTCTTCTCCTGTAGGATTAAAGGATTAGTTTGCATTATCAAAGGTTTTTTTACTTTAAAATAAAGCAAAAAAAAGATTCATCTTTATGCAGCAGACAAAAAAATCTGTTACTAGCAGGGAAACAGAGATTCAGGACATAATGTTCTCAGGAAGAATCTGCTAACTTCAAGGTTGCTTTGCATTCTCAACTAAAAAAGAGAAGAGTACAAAGGGAAATATATGTCTGGAAATGCTGTCTGGAAAGGTTGTCATTTATAAAAACAGGGTCATTTATGTTGAGTTATTAACACTATTAATTCGTATTCCTGCTATTTAATGTTGATTTATTATCTATTCTCCATGCTATTATTTCCCATTCCTGTCCTGAGTGGTCCAGCAAATCCTCTCTGTGAGATGCTGTCCCTGACATGAAAACACAGCCCTTGTCACCAGAGGGGACTGCAATGGAGTGACCACACTGGGGACTGTTTTGGCAACATGGGGAAGTGAAACCACCAGCACATCTGCCAGCAGATCAGTGCCTTTTCTGGGGGAGATTTAAAACCTAATAAATAGAAGTAGAAGAAGAGGAATTAAAGAACCTCTAACTCTGGGTTTGAACATACATGATCCATTTGCTGAGTTCAAAAGATAAGGCTCTTCTGGCATAGAGTGAACATGTTGTGTGAGGAAGGCAAGGGAGAGGAGCCCCCCAGGCAGGATTTGTCCATGTCAGTAATTAGCTGAGCTGATTTGTGTCCTGTGGAGAGTGTTCATTTTCCTCTCACCATCTGGAGGATCAATAGACCAATGAAATGGAAACACACTCCACTTATCCAAAAGGACAACTGCCAGAGAGGTGGTTTTTTTAGGCATTCACTTCTTAGGCACTGTTTGAAGCTGATGGGCATTTCTGACCCACAGGGATGCAGCTTCAGCAGAGATCAGGGATGGGAAAAGGCAAACACCAGTCAGTGCATTTGTTCCTGCAGCACTGGAGTTAAAGCACTCAGAGACAACTTCTTAGGACTACAGAGTATTTAAAAAACTTTCCATACATTCTCTCAACAGCTCTTGAAAAACTAAAACTTCACAACTGAGATAGTGTGACAAAGCAATTCAGTGTTTCATCATGGACTGTGCACTAAGTCCCAGGTAGAGACAGAAACACCGGCTTCGTTCCAGGAGGCTGAATACCAGGAACAGACAGATGCTGATGGAATTTTTCTAAGAGAACACGTGAAAAAAGAAAGAAACTGTAGAGATTATATTTAGGGGCACAACAAAGGAGCCTACAGGAAAAAAAAAAAAGGTAGTGAGAGCAAGAAGATTGAAGAAATAGTCATGCCAGCCTACAAGGTGAAAATCAAGAGACATTTAGCTGCCTATTTTTTCACAGGCACAACACTGAAGTTCTCTCCCTGTTTGAAAGGCAAAGCAGAAGGGCAGCACGCTGGACTGCTCCCCCTGGCTCAGGCCCACCTTCTGCTCAGTCTCCAGGAAGCGCCTCAGGTCGTCTGTGTCCAGGTAGTCCTTGTGGTTGCTGTAGGTGAGCAGCAGCAGGTACAGGTCGCGGCGCGTCGACATCATCTTGTAGAAGGCACAGAACTCCTCGAAGTCCAGCGTGCCCTGGTTGTCATCCGTGTCAGCCTCCTGCACACACAGCAACAGGGCAGTCAGGAACCCACCTGCCTGCACCCCCTTTGCACAGACAAACCCCTGCAGAGGACAAACCCCAGAGCAGCAGCAGGTTGGTGCTGTCCCTGCCCGGCCTGCTGGAACGGGCTGAGCTGCCATGCGAATGCTTTGCACAGCTTTTCCTTCACACATTAGTGCAGGAGCCAAGAAACAAGGGTGAGGGTCTTTCCTGTTCCCCAGGGAACCCTCTGGAGGATTTCTGCTATCCATGCAATGGAGCAGGGCAGTGCACCCTGCAGCACAGCACACAGCGTGCACGTGCCTGCCAGAATCACCACCCATACCTTCTTGAGGAGATCACTGGGACCCACACCACCTGGAAAGTCATTTTATACCCAGGTTTTGAGGGGATATCTGTTAAATCCACAGCCATAAACTGATAATATCTGGAAGAATACTAGTTTTGCAAGTAAAGAAAAAAATCATTAGGGATTTCACATAGAGGCTTCCTGGTCCCTGGAGAGACTTTGTGATGACAAAAGCTACACATCTCCATTGTTCAGCTGCCCACTAAATTGGGTCAAGGTCAGCAGAATGAAATGTCAAACAAACAGCTCTTAGCAGTGCAAAAATATGACAGATACAGAAGTTTTCATGCTGGGTATTTTATTATTGTAGGATATTGGATACTTTACTGGATAATATTTATTACAGGGAACATAATCAGAGGAGGAAACGTGACTGAGTTTCTGATCAAAAAGTATAGCAAAAAAAGCAATCTTGGTACTACTGTGTGTGTCCATGTTGTGTAACACCAGGAGGTACCTGGTGTATGGCCTTTTTCTGTGCATAACAATTTATCTATGACGTGTTTCTGGAGCTCTTTTCAATCTACCAAATGGCCTGTGTAGTATCTCTCAGCAGAGTGGAAAGAACCCAGCTGCTGAAGTATTTGCAATCTCTCCTACTGGGTTTCATGTTAAATCCTTGTTCTTTCAGAAAAAAAAACAAACACAAATGTTTTCATTTCTTACCTTAAACATTTGCTTGACTTTCTGTCGGGGCAGGTTCACATTCAGTTTGTGCATGAGCTGGAGCACTTCACTGATGCTCAGACTGCCATCACCATTTTTATCTGCCTCATCAAAGGTCTGCTTCAACCACATTGAACAGGGGTTAAGGAACAGCATGGAATATTGAGGGATATTACTGAACTTTAGGCATACATGATTTTTCACATTAGGAAACACTGGAAATGAGACTGGAAATGAAAGAAAGTTCAAGACAATGTTTAATTCTACTCAGGCTAGTTCAGTTACAGTTTCTAGACAGGCTGTGCTTTGTAGCCATTGCACAGCACAGCAGAACACACTGCGTGAATCTCAATTTTACATCTCACTTTGTGAGATGTAAAAAACCAAACCAAATGGGTGGTTTTACACCGGGAGTCAGAGATGAAGGAACACACCTGTATGGTTTCCAGTTCACTCCAGGCATTCATCTCCAAACCCTGTCCAGAACAGTCCTCTCCAAGGACTCCTGTCCTCTGGAAACAGGGAGTACAACGGGAACTCTCTGAAGCCGTGAGCCCAGCGCTTACCTGTGGCAAAGCTGCAGGGAATGCCAGTGCTATCCCCAGCTCTCCTCTCCTGGGAAAGCCCCCAGGCAGCACGGGAAGGATATTGGTCCCTGGTCCGCTGGCGTTTGGACAGGCTGTCCTCGTCGCTGATCCCTGCCATCAGGTACTTCAGCCCCGTGATCCAGGTCCGGGCCTCCTCGGCGCTGCAGGACACCAGGTCCAGGGATTCCATGTGGTCCCCGTAGTAGATGCTGAAGCAGCAGTTGGGGTCGAAGCTGCCCTCAGCGTAGCGCTGGAAGATCTCTGACTGCTTCCCCTCACACACCTCCTGGATGGAGTCGATGGAGACTGGAATGACCAAAGCGTGGAGCTCGTTAATGGCTGTGTGAGTGCCCTGGGGCAGCCAGGATGGATCACCCTGCACAGAAATCCCACAAGAAACCCCAAATCTCACCACAAGGGCCCCAGTTCACACAGGGGTTGCCTTCCACTCATTTACAACATCCTACACCCCTGCAGCCTGCACAGTCAACAACAGCAATTCAAACTTCAGAAATCATTCATCATAAAATCATTTACTGCCCTTTAAATTCAACTGCAACACTCTTCTTGATCACCTATCAATGACCAACTTCCAACTGCCAAATCCTTCATGCTTGTTGTTCTGTTAGGAGGGCAAGACCCCAGGAGGGATGAGAAGGGGGGGCTCTGTGGCTGACACTCACTTTTGGCTTTCTCATTCTTGCGGGAAGGTCTCCAGCGGATGCAGGACCTGTGCTCATCCAGGTAATAGAAGCGGACCAGCCCTTTGGATCCCCCACGGAGCTTGATCATTTGGGTGCCCGCCTGCATGGAGCTCATACATCTTTCCACTGAGGAGAGAAGGGAAGTGATAGCTCTGAGTCAGGCCTTGCTCCCTTCAAATTGCCTTTGCAGGAAGAAAACACATCAAGCAGCTGCCAAATGAACAGTTCAAGCCACAGGATGAGATTTCCTGCACTGATGTAAGAGGTCAGGTACACCATCAAAGAGTCAGGAAGATTCTTGGCCTCTGTGGACTTACCTGTAAACGTGGAAGTTTTCACTCCCATATTAATGGACATGGAATGTCCATATGCTGGAGCCAGCACAAGGGATGTGCCCTTCTCGAGCATCTCGAATGCTTTAGCTGAGCTCCTACAACATGTAAACCTTGTGCTGGACACAGTTTTACCTGGACACTGGAATCCTTGGCCAGCAAGGTCCCATGGCTCCTATGGATTAGGTCACTGATCCTACAGATTTGCTTCTAAATGCAGTGGCAAGAACCTGACAGATTTTTGTTCTTCCCCGCCACTCAAACCTCCCCTGTCCTGGCAGGGGCCTTTCCCCTGTGCTGTGCTTTGGACACCAAACCTTCCCATTCCTGGAGCTTTGGCAGCACCACAGACAGTGCAGTGGCCTTCAAAGACCCCAGTGATGGGGTAGCTCCTCCAGGGGCTCTGCTCTGCCCTGGGGGTCCCTGCCCTCCGTGGGAGCTGCTGCAGAGCTGAGGCTCCTGCAGGCAAAGCCCCTGGAGCGGGGCTGGGGCTGAGCCAGGGCTGGGGCTTCTTCCTGCTCTCCAGCTGCTGCAAGGACTGAGCTCAGCTCCAGTGCCAACTGCGAGCGACTGGCTCTGTCCCAGAAGAAATGCAGACTCATATTTTCTGCCAAGTCTCCCATTTATTTCCCATAGTGACAGAGCAGAGCCTGTGACCTGATTTTCCTGTGGCTTTTCTGCCTGATCTGTTTAAGTAAAATTAAAACTATTACCATGTCCAATGCTGTTGGGGTTTTTTTTAGGCCTGGAGAAGTGTAAATTACTACTGAGATGCTGGATGGAAGAATGAAAACTAATACATGTAATACACATTCTAGTGAGTCCAGATTTATAAATAAGTAAATACAAGGAGATTCTGAGGTCAGCTCTCTTTTATCAATCTTGTCATCAAAATTAAAGGTGAAACAGTGTCCAAATGAAAACACTCCCTCCATGTATTCCAAAATGCATCAAAACCAACACACTTCTTTGGTTCAAGTCCACCTCTCAGGCAAAAGCAAAAGCACCCAAGAGAAGCAAGGTAGAGTAAAAAGAAATGGGAAAAGGCACTGAAAAGCTCGTGTTCAGACAAGGTCAATTAATTTACTCCAGAAAAGAAGGTTCAACGTTTTGATTTAAAAGCAGGTCACTGTAATAAAAGAAAATTTAAATTTAAAGCCATAATTCTGTAGAGCATATTGTTTATGTTAATAAAATATTTATGGAGAGAAGGTAATTAAGAACAAGATAATCCCTCATGTAGCATTTTATATTTCTTAAAGCTGATCCCTTGGTTTCAATCAGAGCTGCCCTCAGACAAATCAGTGTGGTCAGCAGGAATTAGTCACAAAGCCAGTGCTGGGCCAGAAACACCTCTGGGTTCACTGCAACCTCAGACCCAAACTCAGCCCAACCCTCTCCCAGACATTTCAAAGTGTTCAACACCTGCTTTCCTTCCAATTCAGGAGAAGATAAATACTCCTCAAATTTACTGAGATAATAATCATGGAAAGCTTAAACTTATTTCACAAGGTCTATAGGGTTTTGGGGGGGAAAATGGTCAAAATAGCTAATAAAAGAATTTCTCTTAACACTAATCACACAGTCTTCAAAATCATATTAAATGTCCAACTTCTTCTTTGGAAGTTATAGCAGTAAATAATCTTATTTGAAGAAATGAGGGAGAAGTATCAAAGATCACACCTGGTACAAAGCAGAAAATAATAAAGCACCAAAATAGAAGCACACTTTATGTAACACACATTTGCTTTGCTTTCACACGAAGTCAGAATATGCTCCTTGCTGTTAAAATTTTAATAAGCATCCTTGGACTGCTTTTCCACTGCAGCTGTTCATCCTGTGGCAGGATTTGTCACCCAAAGCCACCCCAAGCCCCCAGCCCCTCCCAGCTGCCCTCCTGCAGCTCCAGCTCAGCTGCACTCTGGGCTGGGCTTTGCTGATCTCGATGGCAGCGAAGGTCTGGGGACACCCTGAGCCCAGGTCTGGTCCCTGCTCCTGCCTGAATGGTCAGACCCAGTGCTCTGGTATCTGTTGTGATCTTCTGGGGTTTGGTGACACAGGCAAAGGAAAGCACAAGAAATCTCCCCCTGCTGTGTCAGAGCAGCAGCTTTTCAGGCTCCTCCCGCCGCAGCGGGGAGCAGAACCCAGGAGGGGATGCAGAGGTGTCTGCTGGGGCAGCCAGACTGAGGTGGAACAGGGAAAAAGGGCCTTCCACCCCCTCCTCTGTCTGCAGCACTGAAAGTTCAGAGCAGAAAAGAAATAAAACCCTAGTGGTGCTTACATCAAACAGAAAATCACCTGTTTTTTTCTGAGATCCTTCCCAGCATGTAAATGAGAAGAGCACACTGCTGAGAACACGAGCAGGACTGCTTCTCCTCACCATTGTTCAGATGCCTTCTGTAAGGATCCGTTTCTACACTTCAAATAACAATCCCCCAAGTCTTGCAATGAATCATTTTTTTGGAAGATGTGGCTCCTATCTATCTTTAATTAAGGCTGATTTAAGGCTTTTCTGTTTTCCACTTCATTAGTAACTTTTTTTTTCAGAATTCAGCTTATGTTCAGTTCTCTTCTAATGAGTTGCCTCAATTTGCATCTGGACAAAACAGGCATGGAGAGAAGATGGATCTCTGTACTGCAGCAAAGAGCACTGTGAGAGCAGAGCAGGGAACAGAAACGTGGAACACCCAGTTCCACACGGGACTGATGCACCAAGAACATGCACAGGGACTTTTCATACTCCTTAGTACCAGCTATAGCTACTACACAAAGTTTTAAAGTAGCAATAAATAACAAAACTACTCAAACCACAAATCCCTACAATTTGTCCTGAAACAAGGGGCGAAAAGAGACCAACTCCCTGCCTATTGTTAGAAGGATGTTCTAATGTCTGCAAACTGATTATTTATGGTTCAGTAGCAGTATTGTCTTCTAGGAGGTTTCTGGGTTTGATGTAAAATGTGTGAAGGAGTGGGAGTATTTTAGCATGTGGGGATGGAAAGAAGTCAGAAGGATTGAGTCATTGAGTATTTTTGTACACGGACCAGCTTTGCCAAAAGAGTCACGTCCCAGGTCCGAGCGGCCCCGCGCTGTGCCCAACACCCCTCGGCCCCAGAACAGGGAGAGGGCAGCACCAAACACCCCCTGGGCTCTGCCCCAGAACACACCCTGGGGGGATGCACCCCCGTGTGCTTCACAACAACCCCTCTCCTAAACAATGCAAGGAGGGGAAGTCAGATCTGAGGGATTTCCTCCTCCTCAGGGCCTGCCGAGGCTGCGACAGAGCCCAGAGAAACCCCTGTGGTACACGAGCACCGGACGGGCAAGTTGTCCCCTCAAAATATCCCCAAACCAAAACAGCCTTCCCACACACAGACAGAGGACTCCCACACTTGTCACACATTCAGCACTGCGAATCCATTGAGGAGATAATAATTGCCCCATTTTTCAAAAGTCTCGCTGGAAATGGTTTCGCTGCCGTAAGCGGCTCATCAGGACGTAAACCCCAGAGCTGGCTGGTCCAGCTATTCCTGCCAGGAATATCAGCTTCACTTTAGGCAGGAGGCATCAAATATTCATGAAAATAAATATATAAATATAAGAATATGAAAGCACATAAAATATGTAATACACATATGTATAATCTATACATCTGTCTCACATATCCAGTACAGTGTGTTGGGAATCCTGTTCACTGAACAGTCAGGAAGATGTTTTGCCAAGGCTGCAGGTGACCTGTCTGTGGTGTTCCTGGCCCAGGTACACCAGGCTGACTCGCATCATTACACTGGATCCAATTAAAAATCAGGCCCCATCCAACCTCATTAATCTTCATTTCTGTCATTTTGCATCCCTCCAGCCTTGTAAGCAGGTCCCTCTCACCTTTTAAACCAACCATCCTATTCCTAGTGTAAGAATTTTCTCCCCCTTGTTGGCTCTCACTGGCTCACTGAATGCCAGGACTCTCTGCTGTTCACTGGCCAAAAAAACCTGGAAAAGAAAATTTCTGTATAATTCTGCCAGCAATGGTTGGGACAGTGTCCACGGTGTACAAGAGACAATGGGAGACTGAATCCATCCCTAAGGCGCACAATCCCTAATAAATGAGATGTTAATGGGAGAAGAGATGCTCCTAATCCTGTGGAAATTAGGGTGCTTAATTGGAGGGCAGGCTGTCAGCTCTCCAGCCCTCAGCTCAGACTCCAGCAGCCATCTGGGCCCAGCAAAGTGCACAAGCACAGTAGGATGGGGTTTCTCAACCTCTGCTAAAATTCCCAGGAGTTTCTAAGCTATCCATACCTGCAGCTTCCTGGCTAAGGACAATCTGTGACTGGTGAAGCTGACAGATGAGTGGGACAAAAGAGGGCTCCAGGGGAACAGGTGGGTCTGGTGAAGGCTGCTCAGATCTCCTCACTGCACGTGCACGAGTGGCTCAAGAAGACTGTTATTTAAGTGCTTTTCTCCAGCCACCTCCAATTAGGTTTGCTGGGTTTATTACCTATTTGAACAAAAGGCTGCTAGGAGGGGACCCAAACAGGACCCTTTTTAGAGAGCCAGAGAGCTTGAGAATTTTGTGAATCAGGATTCAGAAAACAACCTCCCAAGAGCCCACTGACCTGCCATGGGAGAATATAGCAGAGATACTTCTAAACACTCATTTAAAAAACTCTAAACTACAAATACTGCACGAAAAATCAACGTGCTAAGAGGTGTACGAACCCTGGCAGACAACAAACCTAACTCCCTGTGGGTAAGGAGAGGGAGACAGATTCTATGCAACAGAAAATTTCCAAAGGCCTGCACCTGTCAGAATGTACAACTTTGCTTCAGCTTTTCCTGAGGAACAGGAAGAAATCAGTAATGAAGTTACAAATGAGGGGTTATTGAGGACAGAAAGAGCTGCACTACCAGCCACGGAACACAACATTGCACTGGGGCTGCCTCACGTCCTTCTTTTCTGCTCCCCCACTCTGCTGCTGGGCAAAGGGGTCACTGCCTCAGATTTGAACGGGAAAGCTTCCAAGGAGTTCACTGGAGTGCCCGGGGCCCAGCCTGCACCTTACCAAAGTGGCCGATCTTCCACCTCGGGGAAGCCACGATGCTGCCACCGACCCAGAAAAAGTCTTCGGCCAGACGGGCCACCGAGAACTTGTTGTGGAGCAGAGGAGACCTGGAGACATCCCTGTCTGAGAACTTATTCCAGAGCAAGGGAGACTTCAAGACATCCTTATCTGAGAACTTATTCCGCAGCAAGGGAGACCTGGAGACATCCATGCCTGAGATGAGCTGACAACAAGCACCGACGGCCTTGGGAGGTATCAAGGTTCTGTAGCACACATTTTCCATGTAACGGCATCAAAATATCATTGGGGAAAAAATCAAAATGACAGGTGATTTCCAAAATCCAGTGGTATTTTTCAGGTTGTCACAGAACAGTTTCACAGTAAATTTAGGCCTCCTTCGTGGTCCAGACTTAGAATATTAAAATCCCAACAAAATCCTTTGTATTCTGTGGGACATACCTCTGTGTCTGCTCCGGAGGACTGGGGGGGTTTCAGTTCAAGAGTTTAAAGAAGACACATGATGGGCACGGGCAGGGCCATGAGGTAGTTTGGCATGTAGGTGAATCCATTTCTGGACAGCAAGGCCTCCTGCTGATATTCTTTTTCCTCCTGTTGATATTCTTTTTCCTCTGGTACTTTCCCAGTTGCATCCATCAGGACATCACAGCAAGTTAGAGTTGTGGTTCCTCCAGCCGCTTCCTCCTCCCGATTCCTAACAGAGATGACCCTTCTCTTTGTTTGATTTCCAACAGATCTGCAAGTCCCACCTCCTGAGTGTCTACCTGCTCTTCAAATCCAGCCAACAGCATCCATTGCAGTAAATAAATGCAAAGTTAATAGCACAGGCCATTCCCCTCTCTGCCTTCCTGAGCCACCCCTGCCTTTCACTGGGAATCCCTCCAGGTGCATGAGCTCTTCAGTCTCTTTCCAGGTCTGGAAATAAAAGAACAATCACATCTTCTTCTCATACAGCTCTTCAAGGTATCATTGCACCAGTCCTCCTCTTTTCTCTGAAGGGTCTCCTCAGCGTTTCAATGGCCATGTCTGATAAAAGAGAGAACATTTCTCTCCAGGCAGCAAAAACCAGATACGATGGAAACACAGCAACACATGTTTGCTTCAAATCCTAAATCCATCATACGCACTAATCCTAAAGCCGTGCTCCTGCCCTATCCAGTCAGGGGATTTAGGTGACACGGTACAGCTGGAGGAAAAAAAAAAGGTATAAAAAATGCTTCCTTCTTCTTCTTCTTTTTCTTTTTCTCCTTCTTCTCTGCCTTTGTTAGAAGCATCTTTCCATCTCACAGCCTATTGAGGAATGTCTTTGCCAGCTGACACACCCCGTGGAAGAAGCTGTTTAGGGCACAGCCAGGCAGCTCCACTGCTCAGAGCAACTGCTGCACCAGAGCCAGGAGCAGTGAGGGGCTCCAAAACCGGCAGACAAAGCAGGTAAGGATTAATTTCTAGAAAGCACCAAGTCATTACCTCGTTCCATTTGAAATGCATCCATCAAACTGCAATCTGTCACTCAGGTTATCACAACCTCTTAAGCTACATTAAGTTTTAAGCACAATAGACAATCGCTGCTGCCATCTGGGATCTGCACAAGGAGCCTCACACGCTCCTACCCTGACGAGCTGAACACAAATTGCCCGTTTAAAAACACATTCATTAAGTGCTTCCTACTCCTCCTTTCAGAGTTTGAAAAAGCTTTAGAGTAGTTAATTCTAGAGATGATTCACTCTCAATTAGAAGTTGTTTATTTCACCACCTATGCCCAGAGTTCTTATATTAGGCTGGACTCTGAGTTTAACCCCAGATTAATTCCAAAGAACACCAGGCTGGGTCTGCACCAGGGCTCAGCAGTGCCAGTAATGCCACGGCCACTCTTGCCACAATTTATTCCAACTCTTCAGCCACAGCCTTTCATCCTCCCGAGGCACCTTTCAAGAGTAATTTAGTGCAATGACTGCAAACTGTCATCAGGGGAAGAGCCTGTAAATGCTCACAAGCACACATCCATCCCACAGAAAACTGCTGCCCCAGAGGGGGGAACCCGGGAAGCTTCATTCCAAAGATCCTGGTCCTTTCTTCAGGTGGAGCAGGGGCAGGATGGGACCTGAGACCTGTGTGCTTCATTGCCTGCTCCATCACATCCTCTGAATTTCCTAAATAAATTCAAATATTCGTTCTGCCAGGACATCCTAGAGCCTGCATTAACCATTGATGTGTTATCAACCTGGGGACACGGGAGAGGGAGAAAAAGAGTGAAATGTAACTCCCATTGCTGCATTGCCCAAGATATTAGTTTACAGATTAGAATTAGAATTCTGCACAAGCAGGACTTCAAATGTGAGTTCGGTTTTATGCCAGTACAGAGAAATGCCAGTGATTTCTAGCACAAGAAAAGAAGAACTATTTAATATTAAAGTTAAAATTAGAAAGGTTAATTTAAAATCCTTTTAGTTGACACTATCAATCCATGATAGTGAAGAAAATGATCATGCAAGCAGAGAGAAATAAAATCTTCTGGAAAGCTCCTCTGTTTATTGACTGTGATGGATCCTGGACAACAGTGTGGAAAAGCCACAGGAAACAACAAAGGGTTAAATGGGACACAATCCCTCTCCCAACTCTTAAGCACACTGAGCTGAGGACTTAGGACCTAAGCCTACTGAAATGGGTTTCTATTCTTGCCTCACTTGACATCCTCAGAGAAATCTTGCTCACCTGACACAACATGGAGATTAAAGACTTCTTTCCACAGCGCTTCAGGAACTTATTATTGTCTGAGTGTAACAAAGGCTTTTCATGCCACAAGAAAAGGTTTGAAAACCAGCAGTGCCTGAGTCTGCAGGCTGGCCTGTGGCTCAGCTAAAAATGGAACTGGGAACACTTGAACAATGCTGGGATGTCAGAGTCTTGCCAAAGAAGAGCTTTGCCTCGAGAATGCCAGAGGAGCCAGACTCCAGCCCACATTGAGCATCTGCAGGAGACACAGGAGCACAACACACATATGGTTTGGGAGGTGGAGAAATGGAGCAAAATGGAGATCCTCCTGAGACAAATGGGGTTCTCATTAATGCCATCCACCAGGAGGGAGGGATTCCTTTCCAACATGCACACTTCACTGCCGAGGGACGGGAGAAGGGCTAACAGTTCTGGAATACAAGGGGAAACAGCTGTAGCCCTCAAAGTGGAGAAACCAAAACTAAAAACTTCAGTATCCTGATTGCCAGAGACATTAAATATTACAGAGCTGATGGTGTATTTGCCCTGTAAATCCACAAGGATTAGACCTGTACCTTCACAGCCATGCACTCCCTTCACCCTTGCATGGACACACTACAGACCCAGTTCACCAGATTAACAAAGTGACCTCGGCACAAGAGGCTGATTCTAAAATACTCCTGGGCAGCTATTAGTGATACACTCATGAACTGTAATACAGCTATTAGTGACACACACATGAACTGTAACACAGGCATCAGTGACACACACATGAACTGGAATACAGGCATCCCAATTTCCCATCCAGGGAAATCTAACTCCTAATGGCTGTAGAAAAAAAAAAAATAATTGGCAACCCACAGGAGAAGTCACCAAGTACAAGGAGGAAGCAGAAGGTTTCAGTGCCATCTGGTACGTGGCCAGTTATCTGTACTCTCCCTCTCACCATCCCCACTGCCAGAGCACCCGCTGGGACACAACCTCACCCCAACTGTGCATAAGCTGCCTTTTCCCTAATTCCAGCACAGCTCCACTCCCCTGCCCTCTGACCTGGCCACAGGCAGAGCTGCAGGCTATTCCCAGCCATCTGGACAGCACCTCTAAGCACAGTAATCCACCCTCCAGATTAGAGCTGCACATCTTGCCCACAGCAAGTGGAATGCAGGTTATTCCCTGGCTTCTCTGCCTCACCCACCATGCTCCAAAGCTCAATATTTGTGCACTGGCTCGGAATATACTTCTCAAGTGACTCAGTTTGACTGAAGTACATCTGTCTGCAGTGTCCATAAGTTTACAGGGCCCCTAATTCCACTGGGACAAGCAGCAGTGGCTGTGCCAGCCATGTCCTGGTGCATCCCTTCCATATTGGAAATCTCAGTGGGCAAGGTCTGAGGCAGCTGCTTTAGACAACCACAGCCATGAGCATTCCCAGGCCTTCCCAAAACTGTTTAATAAGTTGCATTATTATAAAATGAACTGATTGTGAAATCCCTTAAATGACTTCATTCACTTGGAGGAATATTCGTGGAACTGGGACCCACCAGCAGCACCAACGTAATGACAACAATTACTCTGCCTTCTGCCATGATGGTTAGTTCTCATGGGCTCATCTGGAAAAAAATGATGCAATTATTTTAATTAAGTGAGGACAGGCCTTGTGTTTTGAGCTGTTGAACTCTTCTCCTTGCAAAGCTGCAATAATGAAATTCTGCCGACTGTAGAAAACGTCAGCATAAAACAAAGATTTTAAGACTATAAATGTTGCTCTAAGGTCACCTTGTCTCCAGTCTCTGGCTTGTAAAAGACAATGTCCCTACACACTTAATTGAAATAAGAACCTAAACTCTTTACATTTAAAGATCTTTCAGCACTTGACCATCTGTTCAGTGACAGGGGCCATAAACACAGAGAGGGAGATTAGGGCAGGATGGGAGGGAACAGATCCATCAGTGTGATTGCACACCTTCTAGGAAAACAGCTCTAAGAATTCAAGAATCCGAGACAAAAGGGGTACAGGAGAACCAGTCAGGTGAAAGATGCTCAGAAAAGACACCTGAGACTGAAATGCATCACCACAGATTGATTTTACCCCCAAATTTTTCATCCTTATTTGGAGTGAGCTTTAATATAATCTATCTGTAAAAATTCAGAACTTTTCTAGACCTCCCTTTTGTGCCATGTACATTTTAAAACAGGTGACAGACTCTTCTTCAAATATATTCCAGTTTCATGAAAGATGGAAAGAAAGGAGCTGCACTGGCTCTAGGAACCAGCCAGGCTCTGTCTTCATTCAGTGCTTTTCTCAGCTTCTGTGGCATCCAGGAGACAGCCTTATGAGGCTCTACTGTCAATTTTCCCTTCAAAGATATATCACTCTACAGAACCCAGCATCTGTAAATCTTAGAAACCAATGGCAGCTCCTTTTGTAAGCTTGAAAGATGACCATAATTGTGGTTTTCTTCAGGCAGGAACCCCCTGCTGCAACCCCTGAGAGGGGAGATCGCCAACAACAGAAGCACAGTTGCACAGCGAGGGCAGTGCTGAGCTGAGCCCACAGCAGGGTCAGGGACTGGAGCTTATTGCCAGATTTTATTTAGTCCTGGATCCAGGGTAGTTCAGGTAAACACTCAGGAAGTGAAGTAATTGCTCCTGGGTTCCTCCAGGAAATGGATTTCTATCTTCTGCTGTGGCCTCCAATATCCACCTCAGTTTGAAACAAAGCAGCCTGACAGATTCATTTCCCCCCAGGGATCAGAGCAGAAGATAAGCAGGAATTGAAGGCTGATATGAAAGAGTCAGCTCACTGGTTGGACTGGGAAAATGGGCTCTCCAGAAAACATCCCACAGAGATCCACATCTAACAGTGGTTCTGGGCTTTGTTCAGTGTGGGCTGGTCCACGTTCGCTCCATGTCAGGCCAGAAAATTCAGTTTCTCTCTGCCACATAATGTCTTTAGACCTGCAGAGGCCAATACTGACTATCCCTCCTTCTGCAATTCCCTGTGATGGGAAAGCTTTCCCTTTTAGGTAACTGAATTCACATTCCCCCTGCAAATGATTGTCAGGGACAGAAGGGATTTGAATCACAGGAATCAGCCCATACGGTATCAGTTAATTTTAAGTTGGCCACTTAGCAATAACGTGACATTTTCTTTGCAATGCTTCTCTCCCTTTTTTTTAAATCCAACTGAAGACAAGGCATCTGGAACCCACCTCTAACTGAGGGTTAGACCAGCAGACCCAGTGAGGGCATCGTTAGTGGCAAGGTAGGAAGAGTGGCTGTGATGCTGGGGAAGCAGAGAACTCCTGGGTGTTGATCTTTCCCAAAGCCTGTTGCAGTTTGGAGGCTGAAATTCTGCTGCTCCAGCTCGTGAGCTGTTCCACTGGAAGGTGTTTGCCAGCCGTCACATTCCTGAAGGACTTTCCCAGACAAGATGCTTCACTCAGGGCATGGCCCGTTCTTCTCCCAGTGGCACTGACAGTATCCAATGTCTCCTTAGTGATAGATGAACATTCCAGAATCACTGGGAGCAAGCCATTGTTGGGATCATCATCCATGACTATTCAGCTTCTAGGCAGCCAGAACCCCTTAGAAAAGGAGAGTGGCAAGTCTCCAGAACACTGAAGTGCTGAGAGCCAGGGTGTTGGTGCCTCTCCCTAGGAATGTTTTAATGGTTTAACAAACGACTTCCAGGGGCTTTCATATCCTGTGGAATCACTGGCTCCAGTTACATCACCATTGGTTTATACCCAAGTGAGAGGAGAATCCCATTTCCTTTTAATGCTACAGATGACAGCAAGAAGGTGGAACCCTCAAAAAGAACCTCCATTCGGCTCCCTGCCTGCAGCTGCAGCTCATGGAGCTTCCACCCTTGGAAGTTCCCCCCTGGTTTTCCAGGTGCTTCCATTCCCTGGCTTAGGAGGACACCGTCTGGCAGAGCCCCCGGGCTGGTGCAACCACACACACTGAGCCCTTCTCAGCCTCCCTGACTGCAGCAAGGAACAAACCTGAGTAACTGCTCCAGGGATGGTCCTCCAGGGACACCCTCAGGGACAGCCCCTCTCTCTCCGACCTGTTCCCAGAAGCTGGAAGCTGAACCCAGCAGTGAGAAGCCAAAAGGACTTTGGGTGGCACAATTCCTGCTCCATCACACCTTCCCTGAGGACACTGTCAGTTTAAAGTGCAAATGGATCCACACTGGTACACCATGTTTCAGAGAACAATAATTAGATGAGGAATACTCAGAGTGTCCCATCCCGACGTTTTCAAAACCAAACTATTTCAGTTTTCAGCCCTGAAACACCTCTGTTGGAAAATGCAATCAACAGAAGTATGTTAATGGATTCAAACTGACAGACACTGGGTTCACATTGGATATTGGGAAGGAATCCTTCCCTGGGAGGGTGGGCAGGCCCTGGCACAGGTTGCCCAGAGAAGCTGTGGCTGCTCCATCCCTGGAAGTGTCCAAGGCCAGTTTGGAGCAACCTGGGCTGGTGGAAGGTGTCCCTGCCCATGGCAGGGGTGGACCAGATGAGCTCTAAGGTCCTTTCCAACCCAAACCATCTGTGATTCCATTATAAATGTACCATTTTGATTAACTCAATCCAAAACCTGGGAATTTACAGGTTCTGAAGATTTAAGAAAATCACCCTCTTTCATTGGAACAAGAAAAGTTCTTGCACACAGCAAACAGTTTCTCCCCATTCTCTCTTTTAGCATCCAGTTCAATTAAAGTTTCCATGCTTCCAAATCTCCAGCCTCTACTCCAGCAATATGGCACAAGTAAATAAACTCCTCTGCCAAGCTTTAAAATCTGCTTTTTTGCTATTTAAATAAATATTGACAATGCCCAAATGCATCTCATCATCTCTGCTTCATTCTTAACAAGTCTCAGAGGAAAATACTGGTTAACATTTTCCTGTTGTTCTGATGCAGACTGAGCCCCTTTGATTACTCACCTGAATGGTTTGCATAGTTCTCAGAATCATTAAGTATGTCACAGACTAGAAGTATTATTGGATTTAATATTATTTTTATCAATATATAAAATAATTTCCAATATGGTCACAGAACACAGAAAAAATAATGGCCATTTCCATGCAAAACTGGAGCTTTTTCTATGTGATGTTTTCACCTAGAAATGATTTTTAGGAAAGGAAAGAGAACTTTAATGAGTGTGTCCTTCAAAAGACATGGTCAGGGATCCAGGAATGTGGGAGTAAGTATTCTACAGCTGCAAACACAGGGAGTGGGGCTCCTGCTCTGCCTCCCCAGAGACACAGGAGTGTCAGAGCAGGACCCAGAGCACCCAGAGTGGCTTTTCTGAACACACAGAACTGAACACAGCCCTCTTTACTTGTTGCATAACTCCTGTAAAACCACATGCCTAACAGGCACAAGATACAAAATGCACAGAGACAAGCTGGGCATCTGAGTCAATTAAAATACATCACAGGGAAGGGCTTCTCTCTCTGGGCTTTTACTCAGTAAATCAACGAGGAAACAAGGCTTTTAAAAATAAAACCTGGGCTTTTGAGACTCAGTCCTGAATCCCTAGGATTGCTCAGGCATCCATCAGTGCAGGTCTGAGCTCCAAGTTGAGCATGCAGGACACTGCAGCACAGTGCTCCAGCTCCAGCATCCCTGCCCTGAGCCCGCCAGGGACAACTTCAACCCCGACTGACTCTGTGCTCTCTTGCTGGATGGGTGTAAAGAAACTACACCTAATGAGCAGCAAATCACCTGCTTTTCAAAATTAAAACAATACATCTGACTCACAACAGCACTGGAGTGGCTCTTTCCTCTCTCCCCATGTGGGTAGCAGAAGGTCTCTGGTTAAAAATAGAAAGCCTTTCTTCTGGTGGGAGCAGAGAAGGAACATGAACATACCTGGAGCGCTCCTTGGCTGCACTTTTCATGCAGGAAGAAGCAGCCATTAGAGATACATTTATTATTTAAGCTTTGTGGTGATAGGAGGCAAAGGTACAGCAAAGGCTCCCTTAAGAAACTGCTCGGTTTGTTTCAAGCATTTAAGTTTGAATAAGAGAAGACAAGTGCCCAAAGAAGCTTTGTAAACTGCACTTTTCTCCACAGCAAAACTAATTTCCCTCGAAAAGGGTGATTCAAATAAACATTTTCCCTTACCTTTCTCTGGGCTGAGGCATTTAATTGTGCTTGCATCATCCATATTCCAGTGAGAGATTCACGTGAAGACACCAGAGGAAGCAGCACAGACCATATGCACATCCCTGGGATCTCAAAAGACTCTTTGAGAGAATGAGGAGAGGAGCACTGCCCGTGTGCCTCTAATGCAGCATCCCGAGGTTCCCAGGGAAGCTTCCTGCCTCTGGGCTGAGCAGGCTCATCCCTTATTCCCCGTTCAGTAGTGGCTCAGGAGCTGCTGACAGGTAGAGAGCAGCGCAGGAGCTCAGTGAGTGTTCCCAGCCCTTCCCTGCAACCCAAGTGTTCAGCCACCTGGGATAACAGGCTGTTAACTCCTTGCTTCCCTGCTCTCAGGCAGGATGCAGGGATGTCTTTTGCTTCCCTCCTTCAAAAAAAGAACTCAAGGTAAAACTTGTGGATGTTAGGAAATAAAGGATAACTCGCTTTTAGCTCCTCTGGGTGCATTGCATTCAGCAGGCAGCAAACAGCAGTGGGGTGCTGCTTCATTTAAGAAGGAAAAGAAAATATTTTTTTTTTTATTAATGCCTCCCCTGTGTCCCTTCAGCATGATACACACTTATGGGATCCTCCCAGACTCTCTCAAGTTTAGAAAGCAAGTCTACAGTTGCTGATAAAAATAGGCAAGCTGTTCTCTTTGGGCTTCTCTCTGATTTCTTTTCTTGGCAAAGACCATGTATTTCCCTCCTTTTTAACTTGCAAGGAAATATTAACACAGAATGAACGGGAAAGGTCTGGGAAACAATACCCATTATTGTACCCTGTGTCCCAAAACACAACACACGAGGAGGCAGACACAGACCTTTGAGTTCTGTCTACATTCTGCAGCAGAATTTCAGCATCTTTATATGATGGTGCTGCCCAGAATTTCCAACCAGGAACAGCTCCTGCCTGTCCTACGTGCCACTGAAATACACAGGGTAAAAGAATTTATGCCTTTGAGGACTTGAAATCTAAATAAACAGGATTGATAAAGGACTGGGAAAAAATTATTCTCTCCTCTGTTACAGCTGGGTTGTCCTGCTGTTTTAACTCTACACCATCAGAATTCCAGAAAGATCAAGATCTTTGCAAGATCCGACACAATCCCCCTACAATTTTCATTTAGACATGAATGCCATGGTCCTTCCCATCTTAGAAATGATTTCAGGATTTGGCTCAGGTCTACTTTCAATAAAACATTATCCCATTTGTTTAGTGGTTTCCAGCACTAGCTGTGATCTCATCTCCTGAGCAACCCATCCAGGAGCACTTATTCCAGGAGCCTCTGGGGCATCATATATTTACACCACATTCCATTTGGGCTATTCCTCCTGCATCCACTGCACTTCAGTGTCAGCTTATCGGGGCAATACTGCAGAAAACATTCCAGGTTTATCCTAAAAGTAACTCCCCTTCTGTGCCACCGTTCTCATCTCCTGGAGGAAGTGCAGGTCATCACCACATCGCTGTCTCACTTCGAAAGGGAGAAGCCAGGCAAGCACTGAGGCCCAGAAAATGCCTCCAAGACAACATCTCTGGGGAATACTGGGACAGGGAGCCTTCCCACTGCAGGGTAGATTCAATACACTGCCTGGAGGCAAATCTCCAACACCATCTATTCCTTAAAACTTGATCAAGAGACACAGCAAATACAAAGATAACAGCTAAAGCTGATCAACTAATTCACTGATTAGCCCCTCAAACTGAGCAAAGCTTTACCGGGTTATACTTCCTTTAAGAAGAAAAATATATTCACTTGTGAGACTATAAGAGATTCAGCACCAGTATCTGGGTAATGTATGACATCAATTTCATAAAATAAAA
This sequence comes from Manacus candei, assembly GCF_025592945.1. Taxonomy (NCBI): domain Eukaryota; kingdom Metazoa; phylum Chordata; class Aves; order Passeriformes; family Pipridae; genus Manacus; species Manacus candei. Next base: position 1,490,045 of record NW_026138070.1, read on the forward strand.
GGTTTTATTTCTCTGGGAGTTTTCTGCTGTGCAGTTAGAACAGGGTCACAGAACAAGTGCCAGAGAAACATTTGAAGGCATTCACAGCACATGCAAATTTTCTGAAGTAAGGAGAACACAGACTGTGCTATCACAGAGACCAAAGGAGTTCACATTAAAAGATTCTCTCACTTCAAGTAATAAGTAGTTTAAACCACAGGAGATTTCCCTATGAGAAGCCAATGTGCTGACTCTTGAAATCAATGGCAAACTTTGATCTGCCTTTTGTGGACTCAGATTCACACCAGAAGTGCATAAGTGGCAGGGAAAGGTCACAGCACTCCAGTTTGGAGAGCAAGAACAAACCTCCACCGTTGTCAGATCCATATTATCCAGAGCATAGCATGCCCCAATTCCTTCACTGCCCATTCCCAACTCTCTGGTTCTACCAACCAGAGCAGAAGAGTGACTTGTGGTGTGGTGCTGTCACATCACAAAGATTTAAGTCCTAAGAAGGGACTAAAAGGGGCCAGGAATTCTCTCAATTCCTACTTTCCCAGCTATGCAGGGAGAGCTCGAGGTGATGTTGGAAGAGCTGAGCCACGACATGCCAGAGCTCTGCTCTTGCTGTGGGGATGCCCCTGGAAGTCACAGCCAGCCCTATTAGTGTCCCTAACACTCACTGGGGTGCAGCTTCATCCCATGGTGTGACCCACTGGCAGCTCCAGATCCCCAATCCAGAGAGGACACAGGTCCCTCACAGCCCACTGCCACAGCACCATCCCACTGGGAAGGAATGGAGCACTTCCAGAGCAGGAGCACAAACTCCCTAAGCTCCAACTGCTCCCCCAGCTCTGCCTGGTGACAGTGCCACACACTCTGGGGCTGCATTGTCACCTAACTACACACTCACCTACACACACATCCTTCATCCCAAGGCTCCAGCTGCCACATTTGATCACACTCTAAGACTTATTTCCTGATGGAAACAGCACATCTTGTTGCCCAGCCCAGGGGAGGAGTGTTAGCACTGCTGGGGACAAATGGGAACTGCAGCACAGGCACGTTCCAGCACAGGGGAGACAAAGTGGGGAGTGGAACATCCACAGCACCAGGGATGTTGTGAACAACTCGGGAAAGCCAGACCCTGAGCCCTCACTGAAAGCCATCAAACTCCAACCAGATAGTTCCCCGTCTCACAATCCATGGCATCACTTCAAGACCTTCTATAAATCAACTTCAACACATGTGGGTGTCTGTTCTTAAGTTTTTGTTCCCATAGTTACCAATGTACTTTGCCACAGAAGAGAACAGCAGGTGGCAAGACACAGAACAAAATCACCATTCTTTTAACATATGAAGAGTTGGGAAGTTTCAAATTAAGGTTTGATTGCCAAATGTTTACAGACAGTTACCAAGACTAACACAACCAGATTAGAAAACTACAAGATCCTTCCATCCATTCGGTCCTGAGCTGACAGTAATTCCACAACATCCAGCAGAAGGATGGATTTCCGGTCCTGCACCAGATGATGCCATGGGGATGCACAGTCTAGTGCAGAAACAGTTTCCTCTTCTTTTCTGCAGTTTGAAATTCTCCCCAGTTGCCCAGGCTACCTTCACATGTGCCTTCTGCAGAGAAGAGGAGAAGCCCAGCACACTGTGTACAAGACAGGCTTCTCCAAATAAAATTATCTTTGTGGGGTAGAAACAGTAAAACCAACCACCGACAGTCTGTTCAACCAAAACAACAATTTCCTTGAAGGTTGCTATCAGAACTCTCACAGCTTGCAAGTGACACCTTCTCCAGTTTCAGCTCAAACAGGGGGCAGAGTGACTGGCACTGGATGTGCTGCACACCCCAGGAAGATGCTGTGCATAAGTAAGTTCTGTGCCCTTGTGTGCAATGAGATGCTGTGGTGCTGGGTAATTTTCTCACCACGGCATTTCTGAACAGACAACATGCATTCTTTATTATTTCAGTCTTAGATCTTTTTCTAATTCAGAGATTGGAAGAACTTAAGTGTTTTGGTGTCATGTTTTCTGTGAAGGCCCATTCTGGTTGTTCAAGGTTTTCAGGGAACACACATTCTTCCCAGCAAATCTGTATTACATAAGACGGGAAGATGCTTGTGTCTAGCAGAGAAGGGGGGAAGGCAACGAAGAAAGAAGGGAAAGACAGTTTCAAATAGATTTTGGGGTCTTAGAAAGCCTTTAGAACTAAAGCTCAACTGCCCACTCACTGAACTAGTCCTGAGTTCTCAACCACTTCAGTGACAAGAACATCCCCCAGTGCCACAACCCCAGCCCCACAGACACCATGAGCCTTTATGCTGCATTTCTATTTCCTGTGGTGCTTTATAAACAAGTTTCCAACGTGTTTGTAAACTTCTGACTAAGAATGTGAAAATGAGAGAGACAGTATTGTCTGGGCCACTTTGTTTAAGCATAAACACTTCAGTAAGTAGTTTACATTGTCTGCAGGTGATAAAATCTGCAGCTGCTGCAGCGACAGCTGCTGACAGACATGTTTGCTGCTGGAATTCGTGCTGCTTCTTTGCAGATCGTTAAAGGGAAGATGTGGAAAAAAAAGCCCTTGTTTTGCTGCTCCCCTTTGTCCCTCCAGGTTTTACAGGTGACAAGGGAAATGCTGTGTTATCCCTGGCTGGACAGCTGCTCTCTCTGCTGCACCTTTAAATGTCTAACAAACCACAACCAGCCTGGACACAAAGCAAACCCCGCCTGGGACAGTGACTGTGGCTCTGCCGAGGCCTCACCTCCAGCCACTGCTCCCCCAAAATGCAGGAGGTCTGTACAACCAGAGTCCTCAGGCAAACACCTGCCTGCCCCTGGGAACCAGGCAGATCTTACAGGTGTCCCAGGAAGGAGTTGTGATCCTGAGGATCATTTCCCTTCCCGTCACTGCTGTTCCCACCTCCCAACACTTTCCCTGTCTTTTCCACTTAGTTTTGCCAACTCCTCCAGTGAGGTGCCAAACCTGCAGTGGCCTGGTTATCACAGAGGCATCCAAGTAACAGAGACAGGCCCTCGGAGATCAGTGTTAAGTCACCTCAGACCCCTTTATTTCTCCACACAGTCTTTTTTCTCCCCTTAAAACCAGAAATGCATCACTACTCCTGCCTGAGTGCAGCCCAGCGCAGTTCCTTTATTCCATGTCTCTGCTGTTGGCAGTGGAAGGAGCACACTCACACTCCCTGCTCTGTGCTTTTGACAGGTTCTGCCCTACAGCCCCTTGTCTGCAGAGCTCTGGTGCCTCCAAGAAGCCGTGTCAGCACTGAGGGAGAGCTGTGCAAAAGGCACAAGACAACCACAACCAGCAGAGAATCACAGCTGCCTGAACTGTATAAACTGTCCTTGGAAACAGGTAAGAACCTGCTCCTCAGGAAATTGCATCTTTGGTGTGTGCTGGGGACGAGAGACACCCAAGGATGGGAACGGAGCAAAGAAACGAGTTAATCATTTCATTTTTCAGTAGACAGCACTCAGAACATCTGACACGTATGACAAAATCTCCTGAGCTAATTCTCTCCCCGACATCAAAACTCACAATTCATTCAGTCACAGCTGGGACACGGATTCCTGAGCACAGACACAGCTCTCAGACACGGAGAGGGCAGGGCAAGGGGGAATCGATTACTAATTAGCAATAGCAGACACATATGGCTGCGGCCACAAGAAGCAGCTGTGCTGCACTCTGCTCCATTGTTCCAAATAAATTGGGAAGGATAAATGCATTGCTCTGTGCAGGCACGAAGGAGATGAGGCATTCATGCTTTGTTAAACTTTCCAGACACTCGAGGGTGTTTCAAAATTAGGATGCATGTTAAATTTAAGCAGATTTATTATCCACGTGTTCTGAATGTAATGAACACTTCACTGCCTCACATTTCCTACTTTAAAAATAGCCAGTTTTCTAAACTGAACACACACGTGTGTGTTGTGTAGGTCTGACAGAAAACCTTTAGTCACAGAGATGCTCTGAAGGAGCAACAAATGCCTAATTTTAAATGTTTTCCTACATATCTCTGCACACACAGCTTCAAGTGCCCATAAGAGCAGTTACAACAAAAGGCTTCCAAAAGTGCCAGGCCTTTGTAAGCCAAAGCAATTTTGGATGCTTTGCATGGGAAGTTCTTAAATAAACAGTCTCATCATGAAAATTCCACCAAACACACTCAGACCACTCCACCTGTTGCAAAAGTGAGGACAAACCCATAAGGCCTGATATTCAGAGAGCTGCAACCCTGATACACTTGAGTTTGGATGGAAGTTTTCCAAACTTTGCTCTCACACACGAGGTGGGAGCAGAGGATGAAGGTGCAGTGACATGAGGAGAGCAGCACAGTGTGGGAATTATGGCTCACTGTCTGCACTGATTTGGGCTCTGGGTTCTTATTCAGGTGCAGCAACACCTTTTTGCACAGTGCAAAGGTATCTCAAATCAGAAGTTGTTCCAGTGTACTTCACATGTTGTGAAGTGTACTTCACATGATGAACTCCCTGTGAGAAAGGTGCAATTCCCACCTCAGGTTTTTGGCACAAACACCCACCAAGACATATCCAAGCTCCGCTGGAAAATTTTGGGCTTGTTCCTTTACTTCCCAGCACGGTTCTTACGCAATGCTTTAATTTAGACTATCCTGAGTACTGGTGCAGAATTAATCAGGTCAGTGGAGGGACTGCCAGCCACGATCACTGCACCTTTAAATACTCCTTTTCGCTGTCAGTTCAACTGTTACTCTGCTATTTTTAAACTGGTCCCCAACTCAAGACCCACGGGCAGGGGGCAAGTCCTGCCCCAAAAATGCCACTGACAAGAGGCCACCACCCTCAGCTCTTGAGGTTATTCCCCTTTTTCCTACAGCTTGTTTACTGGATTGTTAAGCATTCCGGCAGCAAATGGAAGGGGGTGGGGAAGAAGACGAGCTGCCACATTTCTAAAATTAGCATCTTCTGTCTCCGAGAAGCCTGTGGAGATTTAAAAAAATTAGGTTCCTCTGCAAGATGCAGAGAGATGTGGAACTGAAACTGCGTTACACAGCTAAAATCCTGAGCTCTGCTTCATACCTGGGAGCCAGCTCACCTTCCCTTCCCCCTTCTCCCAGCTGGCAGTCAGAGACTACTACAAAAAATACAAAGCCCATTTATTAGAGAAAGCAATTGCATTCCTTTGCCCTGTCATCCATAGGCAGCTCCATGGCACCTTCCACAGGAGCTTGGGAAGGCCCAGACCCATCCCCTTCACAGGTCACTCCCACTGTGCTCCCAGGCAGGCACTGGGAGGGCTGCACCTCCATGGGCAGTGTTTCCCTCCCCTCAGGACTGTGCTAATTCCAGAGCAGAACTGCAGTGACACGTTGTTGTGGTCACACACCACCCTGAGAACACAACCAGAAGGGATGTGTTGATCCGTGCTAGTCACTAATAAAATGCATCACCCAAAGGACTGATGGTGCCTCAGTTCCTCCAGTGCCACCAGTGAAGTGTTCTGCTCTAAAACACCAGCAGTGGGACAGAGCTGTGCTGCAAAACCTCCACCAGAACGCTGCTCCCTCCCAGATGGGCCTGCAGTGAGACGGGAGAGACTCGGGGCTGAAACTCCAGCTCCTTTCCAAGGAGCAGCAAATGTGCCAAAGCCTCCCTTTGCTTCTCCTCCTCGAGGAACCAGAGACTCAGCCTGACAAACACAGACCAGCACAGGCGGCATTAAAGCAGATGGGACTGGAAGGTTTGGGTCCAAAACTCCCTGTCTTTCTTTCAGTGATTATATTTATTCTACCCCAGTTACAAGTCTCAGTTTGTGTCTTGTAAGAGCTATATTTGCTCAGATTTCTTTCAGGTGCCAGAAACATCAGTGGACGGCTTTGCAGCAGAGAACAGTGAAAAGAATTGGAAAGGTTTTCTTTCAGCACTTCCACAAAGGAAAGTTCCCAAAATAATACATGTACTTTGGATCAGAATGTTTTGTTTCATTGAAATAGTTACTGACTGAAAAAGCACACGAGTTAGTGTATAGTAAATATTACTCCTGAGGTAGTATATAATATATATTTCATATATATACACTATAGATGAGATGCACCTAGTAGCATGGAGTACAGATTACTAGCACACATAACCTTAAATGACATGAGGTGTTTCAAAACAACCAAAAAATCTGCACATTTTTCTCCCAAATGGAAGAAACAGGTTTCTGTGAACATCTGGGGGAATATTATATTTTAATCTGACATGAAAAACAACCCCCCAAAAAATGCAATTTTATGAAACATTTTCCATTTAGTGCAACCCCACAGATCCAAAGTAAGGGATTTCATTCAAGTTACTTGAGCCATCTCTAGTTTAGGTGTTTGCTATAAAGTTTGGAGTCTTGCAGTTAAAAGATGGGCTTTTCAAGTACTTCCTGCCTGCAGAAAGAAAAATCACATAAACCTGATCCAAAATCCAGGAGAGCTAAAAAGAGGGTTTAGCAGACACAAGTTCAGGCCTTGTCACATCCCAAGCACCAGGGATGTCCCACAAATAGCACCCAGCTGATGCAGCTCAGGCTCAGCACAGGAACTTGCTGCAAGTCAAGTCCCTACACATCTCTCTGCTCATCACTGCCAAATTCCAACTGCTGTCACCCCTCTCAGCCATTCCCTGCTGATGAAATGAGAGCACAGAATTCAGCTGATTTGATCAGGCAGTCTGAGCACCAAAACCTGCCAGCAGCAGCCTCAGTGTTCTCAGACTGACACCCAGACCCACCTTAGGTTTGCCCTCTCCTGTTCAGGCACAGCCCTCAGGAATTCCCAGGATCCAAATCCTTACTAAAAGCCGAGCTTACAGGTGGCCAATGCCCTGGTACTGCTCTCTCTTTAAGGGAAATCCCTGCCCCCAACACCCACTGGATTTAGCTCAGTCCTCACTGTCCACAGGCCACGGTTTGTTCCTTCTCGGTGATGAATTATGGATGCCCCCCAAACGCATCTGGTACTCAAATCACCAGTTAATAATGGATGAATAAATGAAGAGACTGCGCTGGGAGGAGAGAACTGTGGGGGACTCAACTTTGAATCCTGTGCTCCAGCAGCAAGCATCAAAGCTGTGCTGCCAGGCTTGACCTCAGCTGGGGTTTATTTTTAAAAGGGTTAGAACCAACCTCTTAGGAACATGAATGGCCAAACGGCAGGGACATGGCATGAAAGCTGGCCCAGAAATGCAGGGAAAGAATGAAACCCCAGATGAAAAACTTGCTAGAAGAACATGAGTACCAAAGGTCTTCACTACCTTGTGTCAGGCTGAGCTGGGAGTGAGTGAAGGTCACCAGTGAATTGATAATTTTCACCAGAAATACACCGTTAATTCCTGCCAACAGAGTTCTGGTTCACAAGAACTGATGCAGTTTGAAAATACAAAGCCTGCAAATGTGAAAAAAAGACGAAGGGCTGCTGAAAGGAGTCTCTAAGTTTATGAGCAGCTTGTGATCACAGGCTCCGGAGCGGGAACGTGCCCTCGAACGCTGCTGGATCTCGAGCTGGAAACCCGCGGTGAGCTGGGGAGGCAGAGCTGGAGGCAGCGCTGGTGCTGAGGAGGGCACAGGGCCAGCCCCCCGCGCTGGGGGGGATGCGGGATGCATCCCGCGGGATGCGCTGCGGGCGCTCGGACCGCGCGTGGCGGGGGAAGCTCAGCCTGGGACTGCGCTGTCTCGTCCCCAAATCTCCGAATATGCACCTTCCCCGGTGGAGAGGGAGCGCGGGACCTGCACAGCTCCTCACACTAAGAACTGAGCATTAAGCCAAGCCTTGCTCTGCCCGAGGAGGGAGCCGTGCCCAGCTCGGGTGGTGCCCGCAGTCAGCCCTGCCTTGCCCTGAGCGGTGCCCAGCAAAGTTCCCAGCCCAGCCACTGCCCTGAGCCCCAGGGAAGGAGAGCCGGGGGCTGCACAGCCAGCAAGGGACCCAGCACCCACTGCCTGGGACAGGCATCGGCAAAGTCGCTGCCACACCACAACTTCATTTATGGGATGGCATGACCACGATTCCCAGTGCACAGAATCCAGACTTTATCCCTACCCAGCCTGTAAGAAGCTTGAATCTAATATCGGGTATTGCACTATTAAAAAAGCTCTTCCCGAGGAGGATTAATCATCCCAGTAGGACTGTGCAAGTGCATGTGAGATGAGTGGGGAAGGTTATATAAAGCCCACGGAGAGAAGAAAAATGCAAGAATAGAACTGCAGACCTGCTTGCACAGCACCTGAGTGCCTGCAGGTGCTTCTACAGGGAGATGCATTGCCTGTGTAATTTACTTGTCAGTCATTTGCCTGATTAATTATCTCCTCAGAAGGGCTCATCACACGGGAGAGCTGAAGTGTTACAACCCTCCCTGGGGATGTGAGCCTCCGACAGACAGGCACGAGAACACCCCCCTCTGCACAGGCGTGAGCTGGCAAACACACAGAGCCCCAGAAACACCCCACTGCAGAATATCTGACATCTACACATGTTAATGGCCTTGATGAACTGTGCACCACAGGCAAAGATAAGAGTGAGTGCACAGTCTGCTCAGCAGAACTCCTGTAACCCCTGAGAGCACAGGTAGCCCAGCCCCGGGTGCCTGCTCCAGGCAGCAGTGAGGGATGGTGTTAGGGAGGGATGGGGAGAGGCCAGCACAGGGCACTCTGCTGCAGCCTCTTATTAAAAGCCATCCTTCCTTTCCTCCATCAGCAAACTTTGCCAGGCACACTCACATGCAATGTCTGCAGCTGCTGGAACTGCCGGGAGTAAACAGCTGGGAATTGCTGTGTCCTCAGCATTCCCCTTCCTCTGGAGCAGTGCACGTTTCCTTTGCTGGAAGTGGGGTGGATTTTCATTTACTTAACAGTCTTCATACTCATCTAGATACTATGGCCATAATTAATAAAACACGCCTTCCTAAAGATAAAAGAGCTTTTGGAATGACAGTGTGCTGATAAGATCTGAAAAATATTACCCTCTTACAAACAGGGTCAAACAGCTAAATACCTCTGAGCAAGTGAGAAAAAAGGAAGAGTAATGTGATGGTATCAAAGTACTACTAAACAACAACACAGCCCACAAGCACGAGTGCAATTCATCCTCTAGCTAAAATTCCAGTGTATGCAATAAAAAGAGTAAATCCACCTACTGTGCTTCTGCGATGGGCTTCCTAAATCCATCGTCTTGGAGAAATAAGAGTATTTTTCTCAATTGCCTGTGTTAGAATGTAAACATACTCTGCATTTTCCCTCCGTCTTGCTCCCTCTTCTGCAAGTCCCTCTGTGTGTTCGTGTGAGAAGGCAGTCGAAGTTTCATCCCATTTATTAGCTCAGTCACTGAGGAGTCACTGTCAGTGCTGTGATGGTACAAGCTCCTTCACTGAGCACAACACCGAGGCAGCGGGGGAGAGAAGAGGTAGGATTTGATCGAAACTACTTTGTGCTGGAACAATTAACTCTTCCCTGACTGACATCTCCTTCCTGGGATCTCTCGTGCCAGTTGACACTGAAATGTGTCAGCAGGGAATTCTTTATGACAGCTGTTTAATGTTCCTGTTCCTGTTTTTAAGGTTTTCTTTGCTTTTCTCTTCCAGTGCTTGACGAGGAACCACAGTCAGACACTGCCACAGCCGTGATTTCCTACAACCACACCTTTTCAAATATGCCAGGGTGACTCTGGACCACAAATCCTGTGAACTTTTTAAGTCTACTGTGTTGCCCAGTCACTAACAGCTTCTAAAACTCATAGAGATCTCTAACAGAGATTTATTCTCCACCAACTAATGCTCACTTCTTTTTAGAGCCTCTGACCCTGAACATCCAAAACTGAACAAAATTATTTGCAAAGAACACAAATGCACTGCTGCTAGAAAAATGAAATGTGGGTGCTCCTGTCACATCCCCTTCCCCCCCAGACACTTGGATCTTCAAGGCAGCAGAAGAGAATCCTGAGCATTCCTTTGATGGGAATTTACAGGCAGGTAAAAATGGACCATCCTGCTGCACTTCCTCAATCCCCTGTTCTAATAAAGCAGCACAGTTGAGTAACAACACCCCAGAGCCAGCTCCAGGACTGCAAAGCTTTCCACAGGTTTAGTGTTTTCCTGGGAGAACTACTATATATATATATATTTATAAACACTGTAGATATTTGCATCTCTTGAGAGTTTTAACTTTTTAATCCCTGCCCACAGTAAAACTTCTCTGATGCAACTTTTTACTTAGAGCTCCATGAGAAAAATGAATCAAATGAACTAGATTTTCCTCATTAACCATTTTCCTCTGAAGGACAGCATGCTGGCTAAAGCACAGATCTTTTTATCCCCCCTCCTTCAAACAGTACTTTGTCATCCATCTATTCCTTATTTCTGCTAGTAAATGAGACCAAACCTGTTCTGCAATCGTGGATCTGAATGCCAGGGCTTCTAACATATTTCTATTTATATTTTCATATTTCATTCTGGCAAATGAGCATTTTGAACTTTCATTAAGCTTCATCTCTGGATTTTTAAGCATTATCTTGACAGCAACCCAGCTCCTACATCTGCCACTCTTACTAAGACTTGCCTGGTGCTGGAGGATACTTTCTGGGAACAATTTTCCTCTGACTTTCACTAATGGTCTCACACATTCCAAGTACCTGCATATGTGAACACACAGTTCATTCACTGTGACACAGCCCTGGAGTTTCCTCTTCCTTAGATGCAATCACAGACCCTGCTGGCCAGGTGGGAATAGACACCCCCCCTTTCAGCTCAGTAGGAGATACAGCAGTTTTAAGGAGATTAGAACAGTCTCTAAACAGGTTTAAAATCTTTTGTCTTCTTCACTGAGCCAATTGCCTGGAACTTCAGCATTTCAGGAGGGAAAAGATTATTACTTCAGGGAAATATCATGGTTCTGATATTGCCAAAAATGATCTCACTGACTCTTGTCTAAACTCTTCACAGCTCTTCTGTTTTGTGCAGAGCTTTTTCAGCATAGAAGGTCTGTAATAGAACAGCTTCTCTTCACAGGTTGACCTCATGGTCATGAGTTAAGAGCATTCCCATTTCCTCACCCTAGAGCCAGTGAAGAATCCTGGGTTTGCCTGGGACAAGGCAGCAGCCACCCATCAGGCAGCTCCTCACAGTTTGATAGCTGTATAAAACCACTGTGATTTGCTTCAGAAGACAACTGTAGTTATTTGTTCTCTGGAGAAACAAAGCATTCCTCTCCCTGATGAAGCCTTTAACCTCGGATCGAACTGACAGATAAGAGTCTGATGTGGAGATAAACAGAAAAGTGCTGGGAGATGAAGGGCACTGAAATGCTTGGGGAGCTGAGCAATCCTGGGAGCCAGGCAGGTTTCACAGTATCACAGCCAGGGATGGTTTGGGTTTTAAAACACTCTGTGCCCAACTGCCAGTGCAAATCAAAGCCAGCCTGTAACAGTGCAGGCTGTAGGACCCACAGGCTGAGAGTCACCTGTATTTGCATTCAGTGACTTTTGGGGGGTTAGTTTTACCACAACTATCAGCAGATACAAATAATTTACCTGTGAGAAAGAGGGAGAGACTGAGCTGTGCTTAGGGTGCCTCCCAGAGCAGCATCTCCTGAGCAGCTCTGACTGACAGGCTCATTCACAGCTCGTGGCAGTGTCTCCAGAGCTGCCCACAGATAATGCCAGGATAACTGCACTCCCTTGAGGAGACTGGAATTGCTCCCCTCCCACCTCTGACAACACACGGGCTGAGGGCCCGTCTGAATGAATAAAGGAACATATTTGTCCCCTCGCAGCATTAGAAAGGCGTTATTTTTAATTGTTCCAGCACTGGTTCAGTCGATCCAGAGCTTAGTTTACCACCTCTAAACATACTGTACTTATTCCAACCACCTGAGTGAGCACTGCTTTTATGTATTTCACTACTTTCAAAGACTCAAACCATAAAGAAATGTAACTTCCCTGATACCAGATCCACCTGTGAAGAACTTCTATTCTGCCTCGCAGCGGTTTTGAGGGAACACAGGAGCTGCTCCTCTGGGTAGAACCCCGCGAGTGCCGGCAGGAATAGCATCACCCAGAGAGCGGGTTCCGAGGCAGGGGGACCTTTGCAGCCCCGCCGAGGCTGGGGCAGAGGCAGGGGCGGTTCGGAGCACAGGCTCCCCCAGCAGATGGCAACAGAGACACAGCGCAGGGACGAGCGGCAGCCCGGGCTGGGACCGCGAGTGCCCACGGGCTGCTCCTCCGGCTGCCTTTGTGCCGCTGCCCACGGCGCGATCCCACAGCGCGATCCCACAGCGCGATCCCACAGCGCGATCCCACAGCCTGCGCAGGCAGCAACAGATGCGTGAGGGGGACAGCGGGAACGCTCGAGGGGGGAGATTTTGCTGGAGGTGGAAGAAGAAACAGAAGGTAACAGGTGATCTGGTTTCTAATCCAGAAAAAACACCGATTCTGCAACAGAGTCCAGTCAGTGCCTGTTATCTCGTTTTCATAGTTAACTTTTACCACAGCAGCAGAGCTGCCTTATAAACTGAGTATGCAGGTAACACTCCCCTTTTTATTACAGTCTCACGATTGACCAGCACAGAGCAAAGAAAGGTGAGGCCCAACTGCAACATTCCCACTGCCAATGGAGCACGACCAAAGCAGTGTCTGAAGGACAGATCCACAGATTCACAACCTTCCACACAGTTATCCCAACAAAACTCCACGAAGATAAAGACAGGTGGCTGTCAGTACTTCCTGACTCTAAACCAAAATCCCTCTCCAGGGCCAAAGGCTGTGTGATCTGCAGACAAAGTGCCCCAATTCAGCAGCAGGCTCCTGCCCTCCAACAGATTGCACTGGGAATGTCTGTGCCCCCCTAGGAGTTAGGAGACTAAACACCTTCAGGCATCTTGGCACAGAGCCTCCAAAAACTACATTACAATACATTTCACTTAAAAAAACAGGCCAACAAACCCCCCAACCTAACAAAACTAAGGAAGAAATTAACCTAGAAAGCCCTATAGATTTTCATTGCCTGTTGAGTCTATTTGGGCTAAATGGCAAAGCATAAAAAGCTCATTTGATTCAAACTAATCTCATTAAGGAAACAAATATACATTCCTCAATGCCAGAAAACAGGAATATATGAGTCACATCAGCTGAAAGACAAGACACCAAAGCTCAGCAGACCTTACCATAATTATTTCAGTTCTGTATGGCTGAGGTTGAACATTATTATTATTATTATTTGTATTTCGGAATAGGTAATAAAGACCCAAACACAGCTGGGAAGTGTCTGTTGTGCAGTTCCCGTTTATAATCAAAATAAGAGACAACAGAAGGGTGAAGTTACAAAGGCAGCCAAATAAGAAGTCAGTAACAGAATCAGAACCAGAATGTAGGTCTGCTGAGCAGCCCAGGATTGTATCCTTAGACTTGTATCTCTGTTACAACAGTCTGTAGGCTCATTAACATAAATTAGTATAAGCTGACATTGCCAACAAGGGAACAATGGTGCATTCTGCAAACCTCACTTGTGCATTTCTGCCTCTGCAGCGAAAAGGAGGACAAACAGCAGCTGGCAGTGCTTGTTCCACTACAGCCTTACCCTCCACTCAGGGAGCAGAAAAGGTGTGGAAAACACAACTAAGTGGAGACTGTGCAAAAACTTCAGGACTCGGTGCCACAGTTTTGTAGCACCCACTGTAACAAATCGAGGGGAACTGAAAGTTCAAACACCAAAGGGATAAACAGCCCGTTCAGATTGGATTCAAACTCACCACCAAAACCCAAACCCAAAGCAGGTGCTGTTCTTCACTCACTCACTCCTACAAGCAGAACTGGTAGAGCCACAGTATCAGGTCACACTTTATTTTAACTGATGGGCAGTTTCACAGAAATCTCACTTGAATTCAAGTGACTTCCAGACAGCTGGTGCCAGTTCAGTAACATCCCCTGGGTGCCTGTTCCTCAGCTCAGCCTGTCCCAGGTTTGGGCTGGCAGGACCTTTGCAGGTCCCCCAGTGCCAGCCCTGCCAGGGCAGCAGCTCTCCTGGGCAGGCAGATGTTCCAGCCCCAGCTGAGGGCCAGCTCCAGCCCTTCTCCAGGCTAATCTGGTACCACATATCTGAGCAAACAGGATTTTGCATGTCTGTGCACAGCACTCTTTCATCAGATTACAAGGGAAGAGTGAGTCTAGACATGTCAGAGCGTATTTGAAAAATAGAGGATTACCGAATTTGCCATATACCTCCTGGATTCTGGACTCTCCCAATGCTGCTGTAATAACGTTTAATGACATTATATATAATCAAATTATGTAAAAGTTAATTGCATTCCACTCAGATTTCCTTTTTACATAGCAATCTTCTGCCTCATCCATATACAACCTACGCAGACAAGAGAAGTTTTTACTCCAAAAAAAATAGAAAGGCAAGAAGTTTTGAAAACTGTCTCAACTGATAAAATACCTCAAAGCTGCACAAGAGTGCCAAGAGTTCCAAGCCATCTAAGAGGAGTAAGTACAGAAGTAGATTGCAGGTAGCTACAAAACTCTGGGGCCAAATGATCAATTGAGAAGCTTTTATTTAACTGCACTGGATTTGCTCCAAGCAGTGATTTTACTCTCCAGCTCCATCCTTTCCTAAGTTTTCCTGCAGGTAAACTCACCCAAACAAGCAAAGGAAAGCATCCCATGTGGGAGGCTGGGCTGGACTGTTATTTGTGAGGGCCCAGCTGCCCCAGCAGCAGCTCAGCAGGGCCAGGTCAGTCTGGGCAGGTTGCTCAGCATTGGTTCCAGTGCAAAGGAGGGAAATCAGAGCTGTCCCTGCACTCAAACCAGTCCTGGAAAGAGTTAAAGAGGGGGTGAGGCCAAGCTCCAGTGGGTGCTCTGACCCAGCCTGCAAAGGGATTCCTGAGCCCACACCAGCTTTTGTTCAGGTCCAGCCCCACTGGCATTGGAATGCTGGAAGTGCTGCCTGTGCACAATGCAGACTTTCTCTCCCTCCAGCTATTCCTGGTTTCTTTGCACTTTGTCCCAGGTTTGCACACTGGCAGAGCTTTATGTCCAGGAGTATGGAATGCACAGTTACAGAGCCAACAAACCACAGACAGAAAATGAGTTCCCTGAAAGCCAGCCTGGGTGATACAGCACCAACTGGGACACACCATCTCACTGCTGCAGTGCCAGGGATGGAATCCTCCTATTGCACCTCCACATTTCTGCACTTCCCTTTTTCAAACCTCTTGCAAATCGATTTATGGAAAGAAGCATGTTCAGACAATGATAAAACATGATGGCTACCTCCACCAGGGAAAAAAATAATATTACTGAACATATAAGAAAGATAAGAAGTGTAATGACAGTTAATCATGGATTATATTCCATTGACAGGCTATTTTTAATACACCTGTATTAAAGATACACATGGATATATTCAGCTAGTAAAAAATATACTTATCAGCCCAAACTGGAAGCCAGCAGAAAGCTAAACTGATCTCACAATTGCTGGAAATTTAACCAAGACTACCAAGTTAGTTCCTGTGAGCCAAAACTTTTAGTGTTGTCTACTTCATGACTGTAAGCAGTAAATGAAATGCATTTACAGCAAATGAGTCCTATGTTGAATAAATGAAGTTCTGATTTAAATATTGAGCTAAATCACCTCTTTTTTTTTATTTTAAATGCAAAAAAACAGCTCCTTCTCTCTCAGATCTCTCCCATAGCACAGATTCATCTGCCACAGACATCAGTTACACAATTCCCTCCCTCCTACCCATCTCCAGTCTGCACTTGATGTGCACAATCACATCTGTAATCTCCAGAGCTTCCTAAGAGAAGAGCTCATTTTCCTCTGCCGAGCTGTCAACACTGAAAAAAGAGCAACAGCCAACAATAGTTATTCTTTGGGCCCTGCCTCTCTCAGCTCAGTTCAGACCTCGTGGCACAGAGCCACAACCCCAGGCACTGTAAATCCCAGTCTCATCAACTGCAAGAAAGATTTTCCAGAAGCACTTGAAAGAATCAAGGAAAAAAGTTGCAATCTCTTGACAGTCTCATCCTACACTAATTTACTTTTTTTTTCAAATTTTAGGAATTCTACAGATGAGGGTCCCTTCATGTGACTGAAACCTCACAGTGCACAAGCAAGGACAGAAGAAAGATTGATTCCAAAATATCCTTGGTGTGCAGGGCAGTAGTTGTCTTTTTAACACACTTTACACAAACTTTAGTCACCATACCAACCGCACAGAAAAAAGGGATTGAGGAACACACAAGCACAATTCCTTCCAGTTTAAAGACAACTAGAAGTCCCAGATGAAATCTCAATGCAATAAAAGTCAATTTGAAGGAAAAGAAAAGAATCTCCTCTCAGTACCAAACTCAGATGAGGGAACAGGAGCCTTCCACTTACCTCCCGTGAGGCTGTTTGCAGAGAGGAAACGGAAGCAGTTCCTGTCGTGGAGCGTGGATTCTTCCCTCTGTGTCAAATCCCCTGCTGCAGGTTTTGGAGAAGGCAGAGCCATCTCCAGCTCTCAGAGCAGCACAGCCACAGAGCCTGCTCCCAGCAAACAAAGTAGCTCAGGGCAGATATCTGCAGAGAGTCAGGCGAGGAATCAAAATATCCCAGAAAAAGCAACAATTTCAGGATGTTGCTGGCTTGCTTTGGAAGGGACAGTGAGGGCCTTCCCTGGAATTCCACATTCAGGAGACTGTCCTGCTTCAATCCTGCTGCCACATATTCCATGCATTGAACAGACTTTGTGGTATCAGAGTGGAGGAAGAACCACCGAGCTCAGCCCTGACGGGAGGGATGCGATGGCCTTTCCCAGGAGCACAGGAGTCACCAGCATTCCATGGACCTTCCCAGCACCTCCTGCATGTTGCTAACCTGGAGAAGACAATTTTTGTAAATAGTGAAACTTACTTTAAGTGTTTATTGTACAATATTTACTGCAGGAACACAGCTGGATGACTTGCAATGGACTGACCCCAGCAGACAGAACTCTTCTTTCCCTCCCACCAGTATTTTCACAGAAACCTCTGCTCTTCCAGGAGCAGCTTCTCCAGAAGCCAAACTGCTCGTTTTATACACACACAAATATATATATAACAGATACACATACACCTGACCCAGCCATTCTGCATAACAAGTGACTGTCTCAGCTGTATTCTCAAAGGACAGCTCTGAGGGCTCTGTGTGATGTTGGCTTCTTCACTCACCTCTCACCCCTAAAGCTCCTTTCTCCTCTTACCTGCTGTCTTTGCACTGCATCCTCTGCCATTGCCTGGCATTCTCCTTCCCTTTTCCCACCTATCTTCTGCCCACTGGATACAGGAGACCCAGCTTTCCCAAACTCTCAGTAGGCACCTTCCTCAGAGAAAGAAGGTCAAAGAAGGCTCACTCCAAAACACCAGACAGAGACCTGGGATCCTACCTGGTGCTGGTAACTGTTTGAATCTCTGGGAGTCTCCTTCAGTTTGTAATTACAAGCTGAGCTCTGAAACATTGCCCTAACATGTTGTGTTGTGAAAGCACAGATCCAGTTTGACATTATTTTAAAGAGAGAGGGCCATGAGGCTCACTATTAATTTGCAGTGAGCAGAAATAGAGGAGGGGATTTGAGACATTTGTAGCAAACCCTGAGTAAGAGACATCCCTGGTGGAGCACCTGCCTGTTTGAGGCTGTACCTCTCGTCCTGTCTTTGGTCCCTCATTCAGCTTCTTTGGGAAGTCACCTCCTCCCTGCCATTATCTTTCCACCAAGCCCCACCTTCTCCATGCTCTGTGTTGTCCAAACCTCCTCTGTTGAAAGGGAACATGTCAATCAGTGAAGTAACACCCACACGTGGAGCCAAATGCATGGAAACTCATCCAGGGCACAGCAGTGCTTAGCAATATTAGTCCTGGAGGAATTCAGTGTCAGTAAAATCATTTGTTTCCACATTTAAATGGCAAATAGCTCAGGGGGGCATCCCCGTGGCTCTGAAAGAGTTTTGGGCATATCAGAGGATGACATTCATTTGGTGAAGAATGTGTTTATTCTGGAGTCACCAAAACCAAGATTATCAACTTAGGGCAGATTTCACAAACTGACTGGAGGTAATAGATTATCAAAGATACCCTTGTATGTGCTGTCATCTGTAATTGTACCCCTTCAGCATTCTCTGACACATATATAATTGGTTAAAGGAATACAGAGCAAACATGCTGCTTTAGGCTGAAAAAAAGCAATTCAGACATTTCCATGTATTCATTTTGCACATCCCCAAATAAATGTTTGTGGGGTTTTTTTTTCCTTTAAACTAATCCTTGAATCAACACCAAAAATACATTTACTCACACAGAGCTGAGTTGTTTTTTTAAAACAGAACCAAAACTAGATATTAGATGGCATCTCAGAATTTAAATCAGCTGTGTCCACTGCAAAAGCCAAAAGTGCACTCGACAGCACTTGTGGAGCTGCTGCACTGCAGCTCTGGGCAGGTCTGGGTACAGCTGACAGGCACTGCCCCACAGCCCGGGAGGGATCCTCTGCTCTGGGCAGCTCCCAGCCCCAATTCCATAGCCACTGGCCACAGAGGGCCATTTCTGGCACGAGTGCACTGGGTGTCTAACCCGAGGTGAGTGCAGGAAGCCACAGCTCCCAGGGCAGATGGAACTGCTTTAATACAAGATCAGCCCGTGTCCTTCTCAGAGAGCTGAACTGGGGGGTAGTTACTTTGTCAGACTCTCTCACCTCTTTGCTTCAGGGGTTTTTTGGAGGGTCATTTCCTGTGCTGGAAGTTCAATCACTGTGACTCATTATACACCAAAGAACATATCCATGAGGGTGAGGAAGAGTGACTGGGCACGGATGTTCCTGCTGGCATGGACTGGCACCATTTCAGTGAAAGCAGATGAGCTGCAGTGCTTTATGGTTCTGTGGCTCATTAAATATTTTACTGCCTTGAGTTACATCAAATTCATGTTCTTTACTCTTTTTTTTCTGCTGTGAAAGTGAAGCTACTTCAGGCAGCTGATCTCTGAACATCTGTTTTCATACAAAAGATGTTCTTTCTTCACTCAGCCCTGCCTTTTACACCTTATTACAGGTCCTTAGAGTTCCCTTCTTCCCCTCCTTCTCTGTTCAGAATACCTGTATTGTTACAAAAAAATCAGCAAACTGAATGTCCCCATGTGCCAATGGAAAAGCACACAATTAATCCTTAAAAATACAAACTGGTATCTCAGAACAAGATTCAGGGGCCAGACTTCCTATTAAAGCAAATGAAAGGAGCTCAGTTGGCTTCCCTGGAAAATTTCTTGTGAAGATTGTCTAATGGAAAATATCAGTTACATTCTCTGAAAATATCTGATCTTTGTTACACTGGGAAGCACTCTGGCTCTGAGAACAGCACTGCTCATTGACAGCAGACATCAAATAGCCAAAAGAGAGCAACTCTATCTGTTCAGACCACACCAACAAGATTTAAACCGACTGCTCAGGCTAAGAGCCCTACCTGAGTGTTATTGTGTGAGGTTCTGTATTCCCTTGGAAAAAAGGGACTTAGGCCCTAGAGGCAGGATACATATCACTTACAGACAAAAGAAGCTGTGTATGCCATAACAATCCTCTAGCCATTTTTATATCACTGCAGTATTAAAGCTTAACCCCACAAGACCTGCTTTTGTTCAGGGAGGTTTTGTGTGGCATCCACCAGCACTCAGACAAGCTCTGATATCCTCCCAGAGCAGACACCCTGATAGCAGGGATGAAACACAAACTGAGGCACTTCAACCTGAACAGTTTGATCAGGAAGCAGATCAATGGATAAAAGATCAAAGTGTTACCAAATGGGAGAGGAAAGAAACTACTTCAGAGCATTTAAATGTGAGAGCCGGGCTTTGCTTTCAAGCTGTGCTGCGGTTCCCTCTGCCACGCTGCTCCCTGGAGGAATGCGGCTCCTTTCCCGGGCAATCCCATCCCAGATCACCTGCACGCCCGGGCATGTCACTGCACAGCCAGGGAGCAGCCAAATGAAAGGAGTCTGGTGCAGTCCTATGGAACAGGGGTGAGCCCACACCTCAGGGGGTGAGCCAACATTCCTTTTCCCAAGGGACAGAGCACACACAGAACACCCTGACATGCCACCGAGTCCTCTGGCAAAGGACTCAGCCAAAAATGGAAGGGGAAAGTGGGGAAAAGGCAGTCAGGAAGAGAGGACTTGGGAATACCTTGCTGGCAGCCTGATGGGTTCACCTTCACCCAGAACAGAGTCATCCCACTTGAAAGGAACACTCAACATTTGTCAGCTTTTCCTCACCCGCCCCTTGCAGCCTGAGCTGGAGCTGCACATGCCAGAGAGCCCTGCATTTTTGTTGAATGATGTAACTGAATATTCCTTATGCAAGGAAGGAGACATTATTAAACCCAAATTCTTGATTTCAGGTTCATAGGGACTGTGCCATATGACTTTATGAAACCAAACGTGGCATTTGCAACAATTTCTATATATAGGGGATGGACTTGTTTCTAATCCCCTTCTCTATTTATCCCAAATTGCCAAAACCTCTCTCGGTTTCACCAGCATTATTTATCACTCACCAGCTCCCAGACTGTCTGAAGTGGCAATGGAAACAGCACACAACAGCCTCTTGCTTCTGAGGAACATTTACATTTCATATTAGCAAGGGAGAACTGGAAATTTCTACTAGAAGACCAAAGGAACTCATTAAGCAAAGCTCTAAATCTCACCCAATAGCTTGAGTCAAAAGTACTTTGAAAATACAGGTTTTGTACTGCAGACCACAAAAAACAAACAGCCTCAGAGGAGAAATGGGGAGAGGAAGATCTCCTTGTTTGGAGACAGATGGGAAATGATACTCTGGAAATGGCTCTGCTCACTTGGGAATTTGTGAGTCATGCTGAGGAGGAGATAGACTATGGCTCCAATGCCACTTGTAATCAAGTGATCTATAATTCTGATAATGTTCCTGCTGTCAATTATGCTGCCAGTCTTGGTCACTGTCCAGAAGACTGATTTATTATTATTTTTTTTTTCTTCAAACTCATCTAAAGGAGCAGGAATTTCTTTTAAGAGTAATGCCTATGAGCTTTAACCAAAGTGCTTTAGTTCCATGCAGCAGTTTATTGCTGCTTTGATATTAAGGAATAACTTGTGCTGGGGGACTTAGAATGGAGGTGGCAATTTGTGTCCCTTTCCCAAGTCAGTGGCAAACAATCAGCTTTCTGAGGGTGCCTGGTAGGGCCAGACCCCAACACTGCAGACAAGAAAAAACACACACTTGGCAACCCCACGAGGAGGCTGCATTTTTTAAATGTTTTCTTTTGCCAAACATCCAAACTAATTTCTTAAATTAATGAATATCCTTTTTCATTAGCAGGAAGGGGTCTGGGAACCACTCAGTCCACTCTCATTTTGCCAAACAGAGACGTGCACAAATGGGAAATACAAGGTAGCAAGTCCTGGTCCAATAAATGCCAAAGTCCAGCTCTGCTTTGCTCACCACCTTATCACGGACTTCAGTACCTCATTAGTCAATAAATAACATTACTCCCATAACCTCATCTCCCTCAGAACCTGCCTAAGCCCACAGAAGCAGGACAGGTCACTGCAGGAGACAAAAAGCCTATGAAGTTATTTAACAGATGATCCAAACCCACAGACTGCAATCTCACTGCCCAAGGCACACAGCTCCAAACCCACTGCACACAGAACACCCAGAGCCCACATGCCAGGGCAGAGGGCAGCTCTAAGTGGGCAGTACAACAGTTGGGAAACCCCACCTTTAGCCAAGGCTCACTCCCAAGCCAAGGCAGTTCATGAGCTTCTTCCTGGCACTTCCAGCCACCTGAGAGCCCCTCTCCCTCCCCTCACAGCCACCTGCCTCCTACAACCCAGTGTGGTCACATCCCTGACGCACCAAACCAACCAGAAAACACCTCACTTCGTTCTTGCAGCAATCCCACTAAACAACATCATAACACATCCCAAAGTTGTGTTTTTGAGGTTCTCCTCTGCAGGCAATAAGAGCTTCTTCCAGGCACCTCAACTGCAGCTGCCATTGTTTCCTCAGGCTCCATTCCTTGCTCTGCTCTTGTTTAATTAAATAGAACATGAATTACATGTTTTCAGTCAAAGGCAGAGAAAACTTCTAGAAAATACATTCCAGCATCTAAGGGCACTGGGAAATCTGGAATAACAAGCTGTAGGGGGGAGTCACATTGAAGGGGAGAAGGGGCAAGGAGGAGCTTCTTTTAAGTTACCTTATGGTAAGTAGTCCTGCAGGGAGAGCTGGGAAGAGACATTTCTGAACACCAGATTCAACACAAAAAGCAGTGTTGCAAGTCTGTGCATAACGGCCTTTGGCAAACACAGCCGAGGGGATGGGAGCTGCTCAGGCTCTGCAGCACCTCAGTCTCTCCCAGCAATGTTAACATGGAAAGCTCCTTCACCTTCCCACCTGGTTTCCCTTGTAATTCCTGAGGCAATCCAGAGCTCCCTGACAACTGTGAAGATGTCAGAAGAGTCTCCAGGAGCCATTCCCTAATTAACTGGAAACAAGTGGGGCTGTGATAAACAATAAAAACTGTGGGGCCAGCTCAGAACCAGGTACACAAAAATCAACCTGTCAACTTTCATGCTGTGTTTCTGATGCAGATGGACCTGCAAACCTCGCTCAGGTCGTGCTTGCCCTGCTGTCTGCACCCAGAATTCCCCTCAGTGTGCCTGACAGACAGTGAGGCACAGAAAAATGGGAGGCAGGAAACTCAGAACTCTGCCTAAGCTTGTGTAAAGATCTGTCACAGCCTGCACTGCTCAGGTACCTGTCCAATGACTCTGCTGTGCACCCACTGGGCTGAGGGGAAGTGCTCCACCCCCACAGAATGCAGGCAGATTAAACAATGAAGAAGAGCTTTGGAAATTCCCGGCGGATTTAGAGTCCTTGGAGACCAGAATTCCATAGTGACTTGCAGCAAACCCTGGGCTGAGATGTTCTCCCAGGTGGTCACTGACAGCTGTCCCTCTGGCAGAGGGCTTGGCTCGTGTCACACAGGGCTTTCCTCTCCCCCAGCTGCCCCTGATGGCCTGGCCTGTTCCTGCTGCTCCTTGCACAGCTGCCGTCAGGAATTACCCCCGGGAGGGACAGGAGGGTTTGCCACCATCCACAGAGCCAGGGGGATCCTGGGAGCAGAGCTGAACTCCCAGGGAAGGTCAGGACAATGGAAGTAAGGGAAAGAAGATTCTTTCTTCTTCCAGAATCTATTTCAATTGTAAGATCAGATTAATTTAGGCTTATCATGGGAAGAAGTGGCTCATTTTGGAGATAACCAACGCAGAACTGAGAGATCTGGGTGCAGGAAAATTGTGTTGCAGTCAGTTCAGCTGATCCTCAGTAACTGAGAGACTGTCTTTACCAAAAAATCTCTTCAGCCTCATCCTATTACCCACTCAAGTTCATTTATACAGCCATTTTCTCAGCTCTGGACAAATGAACAAGTTCCAGTGATATTCACAAACAATTTGGCCCCTTCAAACACTATATTTAGGAACTGAGGGCTCTGTACAATTTATTTCAAAACTAAACTGACATCGTGGTGTTCTGAAATTGTGAGTACAGAACCCTACACTCTATATTTTTTATTGCTTTATTGTTCCTGCAGCACCATTCACCAAGGTGCTCTCAGACACTTTAGGGTGAGTGTGGAGTAGCTTTTAATTGAGCTAAATTACAGAAATGGTGAAGGCCACATAAGAAAAAACAAAAGCCTTTTCAGATAATGTAGAAGGAGCTTGGCCATAAACTAGAACAT
Organism: Manacus candei; assembly: GCF_025592945.1. Taxonomy (NCBI): domain Eukaryota; kingdom Metazoa; phylum Chordata; class Aves; order Passeriformes; family Pipridae; genus Manacus; species Manacus candei. Next base: position 1,513,833 of record NW_026138070.1, read on the forward strand.
TATCATCATTTTTTTGCAAGGCCAGAACAAAAAGCAACCAGGAGCAATGCATGGCTAAAAAGTTTGCAGTGGTCTCTAGGGCATGAATTTAATGGTTTTCACCAAAATTTGCAAGCAAGACATTCCCTTGAAAAGTCTTTTTTACTTACCAATAACAAGGCACGAGTTAACAAAAAATCCATGTATCTGTGCCCCTGGAAGACTTGTGGCTCTATAAGAGGAGAGGACATAAGCTGGGAGGACAAAAAAAAATAACTTTCCAAGACTAACATAAAGACTGGACAAACTAATGATCAGAATGATAGATTTTTTTGAGCTGAGAACGATCAAAATACAATGCATTACAGGAGCACATCTTCCCAACACAGGCATTGAAGATAAGAGTCAGCAGGCCCTAGTGTTTCATGGTTCAGTTGTACAGGTTTATGTATTCTCTGTGACAGGTAGTTCTGGTAGGAGAGCTTGTTCAGTGAAGAAGCCCCTGTTAACTGCTCTGCTGTGTCAAACGTGTCTGTACCTGGTCGTGCCCTCAGTTCTCTACACAGTGAGCCCTCAGTGCCCCAGAGCAGAGCCTGGACCAGGCAGTGCTCCTGCCAAGGAGCTCAGAGCCCAGGGAACACCTCTCCCTGTCCTTCACACTGGCACTGAGGTCCTCAGAAGGCAGGAGCCCCCCACAGCCTGGCCTGCAATGAGATAACTCACATTTCCTTGGCCCTCACAAGCCCTGTCCTTCATTTGCACTAAACTGTTCCCCACAGCTAATCTGACTGGGCAAAAGACAATTCTCCCCAGCTGAAGTATCTTCCCGCTCAGTAAGGACAGAAAAAGCTCTCTTAATAGACAAAACTTTGACCACATTCTTTTGAACAATAAAGAAGCGAGTTAACTTTGAGCTACATTCTGAACATGGCATCAGTTTCCTATCTCAGACTAACCACAGTCAGGAGTGAATCATACTTTACTTCTAGGTTATTTTTTAGCAGTTAACCCACCTCTGCCATGAAACAAAACATGACTGTAGAAATTATCACCCTGAGGATTCGGGGTATGTTTCAGACCTACATCTAAACTCTGGAGCCCGAGGCACTGGAGGCAGATGCAGCACTGGCAATCCATCCATCCTTACTATTTGCCATATCTCTGCAATTGTAACCCGGAATTTTCTGTTCTTTCCTGCCATGAAAGGTTTCTCCATAGCCCAGAAGAATGACCAAAAAAAAGAGAAAAAGAAATGCATACTCTTTTGAAGTGTTGTGCATGTCTTTCCTTCCAAGTTAAGACTTTGCTGTTCAGTCACAGAACCATATATTGCTTAACCACTATTTTATTTAAATACCTGAAGTTTCTTTTATATCCAACCTCTCCTATCCAAGTCACTTTTCGTTCTGGCTCAGCACACCTGTGAAAGCTCAGGGCTCAGGTTATCACTTCAGAGTGAATGCACTGGTTTCTCACACCAGAAAATGCATTTCTCCAGTTAGAAAAGCCTAAACCTGAATCACAAATGAAGTTTGCTTCATCCCTACAAGCTCAGAGTCTAAAAACCTAGGACTAACAGAATTCCAAGGACCAAAACATTCTCTCTCTTCCAAAAAAAAAAAAAAAAAAAAAAAAAAAAAAAAAAAAGAGAGAGAGAGAGACAAAAGCAAAAGTAGTAGCAAACTCTTGCAAGCCCAAGGCTGGACAATTCCTGCGGTAGCCCCTTAGAAACTTTGTTCCTAACGCCCAAGAGTGAGAAAAAGTGTTAAAACTACACCCAAATGCTCGCTGGAAGAGAAAGTAGCCAAGCAAACCCCGAGCACACACCTCTGTCTCTCCTGGGCGGACGGGCTGTCCCGGCTCCTGTGCGCGGAACATCGGGACCTTCATCCCCGGGACGAGAACGGGAGGAGGGACCTGCGGGGAGGGAGCGAAATCCCGCCCCGGTTTTACATGTTGAGGGCTCTCAGCTCTCTGATCACAAAGCGGCTTTACAGCCCCTGTTCAAACAGTTCAGCTCCAGGGTAACAAGTTCAAAGTGGGAGGAGGCAGAAGGGACCGGAGGGTGGTAACAATCCTGCACAGACGTTTCGTTCCCTTTCCATCTGCAGAACCTGTTCTTCAGGTTGGGAACTGAAACATCTGCCTGCTGCCCTGTTTGAAAGCTGCACTCCGAACCTCTTCTCTCCTAACAGGTCCGCGGAGGTAAAATCATATTTTATAATGCACAGACAAGCAGCCTGTGGGAGGAAAAGTTAATCATTGCTGTGCACCGAGTTTGTTTTACATTTTGGACTTCCTTGTGGTAACGTCGGTGCAGCAACTCACTCCCCTGTCGGGTCTGTTAGAAGGAAAAGCAGAGAAGCATCCCATGGAAATGAAGTCTGCACAGAAACCACACTTTGACTGTGCTGTTAAAAATAACTAACTCCACCAAAAAGAAATAGAGTGTCATTTACCACACAATCCCCCCCAAATAACAAACTTTTAAGGAGTGAAAATCTGACCTTCAGATTCCTGAACTTGTCTTCAGCTTCATAAATGGTTTCCAGTCTAATAGTTAAGTGGTCATTAGCCAGGATTTCAGCTTTGGGAAAAAAAGCTCTCAAGCTCTTCTTTGCTTTCTTGACCTATGAAATGAGAATAGAATATTCACCCACCTCAATAAAACAGCAATAAATATGTACCCTGCCCACTTAATAAAACGCCTCTCTCTCATACAGAGAACAAATGCCTAGCACAAGGGTCGACTCCTCTAACAAGTGTTCACAACCTGGATCTAGCCCTAAGATAAGTCAGCAGCAAAATGAAACCGTGGTCAGGATGCACTTCTTGTTCTGCCTGTCGAAATAGCAACCAATACTTTTGTGGTGAGAAAAGTTATCGAGTGCTCTAATTTCAATCACACTCTCCCCATGTTTGGTATTTTTCTCAGCAACTGAGACACGTGAGAGGCACCGTGGAAACCACGAGCACCGAAACACCTGGGAACGAACTGGAATTCCGAACAAAATTATTCAAGGATTGGTCAGCTAATTTTAATTCTGTTTTTTGGGGTTTTTTTTTTTAATGTTGTCGTTTAGGGTGGCAGCTTCAAGTCTCTTACTTTTGGGACGCAGCAGATCCTCAGAAGTTACCGTGGGACCGTCCCATTCCACAGCCCCTTTCCCGCGGGGTTTTTCCTTATGCAGGCGCGCCCTCTATTGTTGCGCTACATAAAAGGCCCCAGCGCTTCCCCTTGATTCCATCGGTCCTGCAGCTGCGGAGGGAACCGTCCTACAGGAGGGAACCGTCCTACAGGAGGAAACCGCCCTACAGAAGGGAACCGTCCTACAGGAGGGAACAATCCTACAGGAGGGAACCGTCCTACGGGAGGGAACCGTCCTACAGGAGGGAACAGTCCTACGGGAGGGAACCGTCCCCAGCGCAGTCTGTGCCGCACCCGCTCCCAGCGGGACTGTCCGTGCGGACCGGGGCGTTCCGCGCCCGCCCGGGAGCCCTCGGGAGCTGCGCTTTGAGACCCCAAACACCTCACACTTCCCTTACCCTGTGTTAGGTGGCCCCGGTGCCCCTTCCCCTCCCTTTCCCCTTTCTTCTCTCCTTTTCCCGCCCCTTTTCCCCTCCTTTTCCCTTTCCCTCTTTTCTCTCCCCTTTCCCCCTTTTCCTCTCCCCCTCCCCTTTTTCTTTCCCCCTTTTCCCCTCCCCTTTTTCTTTCCCCTCCCCTTTCCTCCTTTTTCCCCTCCCCTTTCTCCCTTTCCCCTCCCTTTTTCCCTCCCCTTTCCCCTTTTTCCCTCCCCTTTCCCCTTTTTCCCTCCCCTTTCCCCTCCCCTTTTCCCGCCCTTTTCCCGCCCCCCTCACGCCGCCGCGGTGACGCGATATCCCTGCGCGGCGCGCGGGCGCTCCGCCCGTGCCGGGGGTTCCGCGGTGCCGCCGCCGCTCGGGCCGCGCGCCGTGTCCGTCCGCGCGGGGGGGCGATGGCGGCGGCGGGCCCGGCGCGGCTGGTGCGGGGCGGGCAGAAGGACGAGCTGTACCGGGCCGGGCTGCGCAGCGGGGCCGGCACCGCGCTGCGGGGGCTGGCGGGTAATGCCCGGGGGGGCGGAGGGGGCGAGGGGGCTGGTGCCGCGCCCGGGTCGCACTGGTGCGGTGACAGCGGCCCCGTCCCGCAGGTGCCCGGCCCTGGCTGCAGTGGCGGCGGGAGGTGGAGCTGCTCTCCGATGTGGCCTATTTCGTGCTCACCACGCTCTCAGGTAACCTTTGCTACCAGTTTTTGTCATTTCTCTGTCGTTTCTCCCAGTACGTTACAGCGGCTGTGCTGGGGATCACCTGCTGAGGCTGCTCCTCGGTTCTCTTTAACGAGGGGGTCTGTTAAAACACCTTTTATTAAACGTGAAACCACTAAACTGTCCAAGCACTTTATTAGCACAAATGCATGTTCTTCTAAAAGCAAAAGCTTTTTACAAAAGGGCTGTCTGACACTATGACAGGTACCCCACTTTTGTCCTCCACCCACTGCTGATACCGATGCTGCAGATGCTGATGTAACCAAAACACTTGTTAAACATGAAAAAATGCAATTATTTCTCAGAGTGCAAAGCCTGCTGAGCTGTGAGCTGAGCAGGCTGTCCCCACAGACGGATCTTGCAGTTGCCATCTCACCCTGGTCTCTGTTGCACGTTTACCCAGGGTACCAGACTCTGGGCGAGGAGTACGTGAACATCATTCAGGTGGACCCCAGCAGGAAGAAGGTGCCCTCTCTGCTCCGCCGGGCCGCCTTCATCTCCCTGCACACCGTGGTGCCCTACTGCCTGGAGAAGGCCCTGCTGCACCTGGAGCACGAGCTGCAGGAGGAGGGTGAGGAGTCCCGGAGCCCCGGGAGCGGCCCAGCACCGGCACTGCCCAGCAGGACCTTCCTGCGCAGCTGGATCCGCAGGCGGCTGGGGCAGCTCCCGGAGCAGCAGAGGAAAACGGCCTCCCAAGCTGTGTATGTCCTGAAACAATCCATCCCCCTGCTGCACCGGCTCCACCTGGCGCTGTTCTACATCCACGGCACCTTCTACCACCTCTCGAAAAGGGTCGCGGGCATCTCGTATGTGAGTGACGCGTTCCTGGTCCCGTGTGTGAGTGGCGTGTTCCTGGTCCCATGTGTGAGTGATGTGGTGTCCACAGCCCTGCTGTGGCCTCTCCTGGGATGCCACGTGTGTAACAGGGAGAGGGATTTGGCTGTGGGTGATTATAATGGGAGGGAAGTTTTTTGCATCCCTGCAGTCGAGAGGTTACGGGTAATAAATGTGAATGTCAGAAGCTGTAAGTTCTGACCCTGTGTAACTTCAGTGTGTCTGCCACAAATACACCAAAAGTGAGAAGGGACTTAATAAACCCGCAGGAAATAATGAAATATAGTTCTGAACAAAAACCAGTGCACATTTATAGAGCATTTTTCTGTAAAAAGAGCTTAATTTTGTATCTTTGCAAAAAACCCCATCAGCCACTGGCCCAGAAATGCCTATAGACACAAGACTCCTCAACAATTCCCAGGGTTGGTGTGGAAAAGAGGTGTCTGACTGTTTGCTCAGTGACACAAGAAAATCAAAACAATTAAAGCTGCAGTTTTGATGGACAGACAGACAACTGATCCTGCACTGAGAGTAGCTAAGTCCAGGCTGACTGAAGGTGATCAGACCTCCTCAGACACAGCAGCTTGAGAAGCCCTACAAACATGTCAATTTTTTGGACAGAAATGAGAATCCCAAATCAAGTTTATTGAAAGGAGGGGGAATAGTTTCATAAAACCACATCTCTGTTTCTGTGAATCCCACAGCTACATTTTGGAGGACTGCAGGGAGAAGATCAGAGTGTCCGGACAAGTTACAAGTTCCTTGGAATAATCTCCCTCTTCCATCTCCTGCTGACCATTGGAGTTCAGGTGTACAGCTTCAAACAGAGGCAGAGGGCGAGGCAGGAGTGGAAGCTGCACCGCAACCTCGCCCACCAGAAGTGAGAGGTGGCTTTTACTTACTAGGAAAGAGGGGGGAGCAGTGGTGGGAATGGCAGAGCTGCCACGGACAGGGGGAACACGGGACTGACACACTGATTTAAGTTAGAACTTGATGTTATGTTTAATTAATTAGCAAAGTTAATTCCTAGCTGTTTTAAGCATCTCTTAGTTTTCATGCTTTGGTGGTTCTGAGCAAGGGTTAATACCTGAAGAGGGTGGTTACTTTAGGATGGTGTTACCAGCTATCTCTCCCAGGCAGGCTGCATCATTAACCTGTGACTCTGTTCATTAGGAACACGAGCAAGGACAAGGCTCCTGGGCGCCAGTCCCGCTGCACCCTGTGCTTGGAGGAGCGGAGGCACAGCACAGCCACCCCCTGCGGGCACCTCTTCTGCTGGGAGTGCATCACTGCCTGGTGCAACACCAGGGTGAGTGCAGGGACAGGCACACACTGCTGAAATCTCCACCTGAAAACACCCCTCAGCCTGGCTGGTCAAACCCCTTCCCTCACTGAGGCACCCAGGGTTACCAGGACATGTTTACAGAAACAGAACGACCAACATTACATTGGGAAGGTTACATGTAAACATTTATAAATAGGGGAATTATATTTATAAATATATAAAATATATTTATAAATATATACATTTTATATAAATATATAAAATATATTTATAAATACATTTAAATAATATATAAATAAGCTGAGCAGCTTAAACTGGGCCAGCTCAGAGTGCTTTATGTGGCAAAAGCTCGTACCACAAACAGGACTGAAAAATGGTTTGTGAATTTTGGATGATGATTATTTTCTAAAAGTAGCTGAAGTTATATTTGGATGCCTTTAAACTTTTCAGTAGAACTATTTGGTATGTCCTGTATCTGATCTCTTTTCTGCAGGCAGAGTGCCCACTGTGCAGAGAGAAGTTCCATCCCCAGAAGCTGATCTACCTACGGCACTACCAGCTGTGAAGGACAAACCCATCCTGGGCCCTGGCAGGGCCTCAGCTCCCACTCTGGACTTGCCACACAGCCCCAGCTGGGCCAAGGAAAGGCTTCAAGGACCTGGAAATGCCCATGGCAAGGTGGCACTTCAGTCCTGGGTTGCAAATAAAGCCCTCTCTGCCTCTAGCCTTGTCTCTTTGGATATGGTTCCTGACCATATAAAAATGTGTTTCTAAAAAGTGTTGTTAACACTCAGCTGTTCAGAAGGAGTCATCCCAGTTGGGAATTTTAATACTAATAAACGTCCTGGTTTTCTCCCTGATTTGTCCATATTATTCAGAAACTCCAGCAAGCCTGAAAACAGCTTCTCCAAGTCAGGGCTTTCACCTTTTTAGGCAACAAACCACATCCACGACTGGTGCTTTTATAAGGCCTGTTCTGGATCCTGTTTCCATAATTTTAAGTGTTTACATTCCTAGTTTCCACACTGCTAATAAAACAAAACACATGCAAACAAACAGAAAGCAACGGGTCAATGTGAGCTAAAACTACCTGTCATGTTCCCAGGACTGCTGAATTCCAGAGCTCCACAAAGACTTCACTTGACAAAACCAGAGGAAAAGGTGCCTACATCTATTTCCCAATTAGGTGTCTGTTGAAGCTGCCACTGTCCTCCATTCAGAATCTTCAAAAAGCTGATCTTTTCCTACCTTCTGCAAGTGAATGGTCCCTGAGGAGTTGGAAAAGGCATTGCATGAAGGTAAGTTGAGGGTAACCATGACTGAAAAGGAGCCATAAATGCTGTTAGATCAATAGATGTATATAAAGATAGAGAACAAGTAAAGGGGAACACTGTCTTTTAATAAATTTTGGAATTAAAAAGTCACTTAATAAAACTGCAGTCGTATCACATGAAAAAGTTTACATGCAGGTCATTTATGTCTTATTTCCCCCCCCCCTTATAAAATGAAAATCTGTTAAAACCCCCACCACTGTCTGTTCTGGCCAGTTTGGGTACTTTCTGTGGGGCTGCATGAAGTCAGCTTAAATTATTCATGAAACCATTAAGTACGAAAGAAACTCCAACTAAGAACAATTAAAATATATATTTTTATAATTCCAGGTCCTCAAAGGAAATTGTGATAAGAGTTTGAACAAAGTTCTGAGTCATCACGAAAGAGCCCAATTTTAGCATCTGCTCGGAGATGGAACAGTGAAACTGGCATTGAAACCCAACACAAACGAGTTGCTTTAGAAGCTAAAGGAGTATTTTTTTTCCCCTACTGCAAACCCATAATTTAGTAGATTTCTTATTCCTACCTATTGGGTTATAACTCAGTAATACCATGCATTTAGGAAACTGGCTTAAGTTCTGCAGCTATTTAAGTCTACTGAAGGTTTCTATGAGAACAGCATCACGTGTGCCAGCTTACACTTTCCTCCACAGATGTGCCCAGCACTTCAGGGTGATGGTGAGCAGGAGAACTACGTAAAAACATCCAGCTCTAGGCCATTAACCTCTCCAGTGCAATGGATCTTGAAAGGAATACGTTAGCCCAGATCCGTGGGATTATCCAAAGTTTCTCCAACTTCTTCCAAAAAAGAGAATAAACTCAATGCAATTTGGTTAGAATGCCAGTTTCCTCAAGAAACTGAGCTGATACTTCAGATAAAAATAGCAAGATCCTCGTAAAATGAAAATTCAACTGCTTTGTCACCACTCTGTTAATCATTTTATGAAGAAAAAAGGCATTGTTACAATGGCTCAAAATCGTTCCTTTAGTGAGCAGTAGAACTGGTCAGCAGGGTGTTGCTCCCTCTAGCTGGCAAAGGTCTTCCCCACATCCTCCTTCCCTTTGTATTTCCTCTTGCCATGTGTGAAGGGTATATATCTGTACTTTATCATGTGCTGCAAAGAGAAAACATCAAGTGTTGAGGCAAGAAACTTGGGGAATATTTAGACACAATGTTTTATAATGCACATCATCCCCTAGAAAGGCAGTTCTTAGTAAAGGTAATGAAATAGCTAATCCTACAGCAGTTTAAATCCAAACAGGTGTATGAGATCAGCCTCACAAATCTCAAATCTGGGTGTACCCAACAACTCATACAGTACAGTGAAGGTAACTGACTGAGGGACCACAGAGGAACTAATTCTTTACTACCCTTTAATCTTAAATTTCCCACTCAAATCACAGTTTCTATCCAAAATTCTGAATGTCTGGGAAAAAAAATAGCTTTTTAAAATGCCAACAAACCATAAGTAACTTGTTAAAATGGTCAGGATGAGTTGTCTCTGTTCTGCTTCCTCTTTCCCTCACCTACTTTCTTGCACCAACTTGTCAGAACTTCCCTTTTCACCCATCAGAGATTGTACCACACCTCTTCATTAAAAATAGCCACAGTTAGGACAGGAAGTGGATGAGAACCTGCATAAACACCTGATCTTGCATTCTAAAATCAAACCCTTTTGAAAGTGAGAATAAAAGCTGCTCAGTGCTGCAGATGTACAGCACAAACAACTCATGTCCAGGTGCTGGCTGCTGCAGTTGCTGCAGGACCACGAGTGTGTGCAGCACATTTCCCACCAAGGGCACGGCCAGGCTGGAACAAAGCTGCACCTCCTGCCCCCACAAAAGCTGCTCCCTGTTGCTGGGGGGTTACCTTGATTTGCCTCTTCATAGTGATGCAGAAGAGCATGATGAAGTACATCACCAGGATGGGCCAGAACACAGGCACGTTGAAAGCCTCGAAGAACGTACACGCCATGGCAACCAGGATTCCTTTGGTGGCAGAGTGCCTGGAAAACAACAGCCACAATCAGTCCTTGGAGTCCAGCTACCACTCATTAGAGGCAGGTATTTGTATTTTCAAAGCCAGAGCACGGGCAGACGGATCCACTCACCAGAATTTGAATTCTGGGAGCCTTCTAATGAAAGGCCGAAATTCTTCGTTTTGCCTTGTAGGTAAGGAAGGACCATCATCTGAAAATAACAGGGAAAAACCAAACCACAAACCCCCTCACAGTAGCTTTCCACACTATTCAGACTCCTGATTTTTTTTTTTTTACTTTTTATCTTAAAAAAAACCCCTAAAAAAATCACAAAATGAATCCACACCCAATTTCCACTGCTACACTTAGATCCCAGTCACAGTTTAATGTAACTAAGCACTGATTCCCCAAAAGAAAATAAGGAACAGAAATGAGTGCCAGGTCACTATGGGGAGAATTTAAGTCATATAAAGCTCCTTTCAGAACACAGAAAACTAATATAATATGGAATATGTTCAAGTCCCACGCAAGAGAGGACAAATTTTATGGTAACTCTTGATGTGAAGCTGCACAGATTTTTTCCAAGTCTAAAAAATACAAAGTCCTGCTGACATTGCACATCTTTACATGACTTCATCGGCCCAAGGGGTCTGGAAGTTTGGCTAAGTTCTGAACTGTGGCAAAATGAACTGTTCATCATACCTGAGTCTTCCATTAGAGAGGGGTCTACCTTTGGCGACAGGAAAGCTATGAAGAGGTTTAGGTGGTAGATTCCCAAGGCATATGTCACAATGTACCAACCCTGCACAGGGAGGAACAGCCATGGTTAAAGTCTTCCTGAAAGACGTTTGCTGATACTTCTTTTTTAACAAGATTAAACAACCTGGGTTCTTTGCTTCCTTGAGAAGCTTTTCTACCTCCTCTCCTTAACTGAAAGGTTTCCGGACTAGAATATTAACAACATAAAAATATTAACAATTCTGACAATATTAACAATATTACATAAAAATATTAACAATTCTCACCTATCAAAACATGTCTTAGAACACAAGAGGAGTGCAAATCCCTCATGTACACAAGAGCTGATCTCTCTTCAGGTTATCCAATTTACCTTCTACCATGAGCTAAACGACACCACACGTGGTTCTAAAGTAACACCACACTTCAAAAATACTCTTAACAGGACACACAGGCCAGGAGTGATAGTAAAAATCCCTTGGCAGTAAGTGCAGTGCTCACCTGCAGTAAATAAACTCTAATCATGTAGATAAAGCTCAGCCCCAGCGTTACAATCCATCGCACGGCCGTGTAGGGGGTGGATTTGTCTAACCAGGACTGGTAGATCTGGGAGGAGACAAAGGGACACGTGAAATACAGGAGGCACAAGGAGCACAGTTCATCACAGGGCAGCACTGGCACAGAGAAGCCTTTGGGAAGACTATTTTGGGAAGGGCAGTAACGTGAAATATCTGTATTCTTCATGAATAAACTGAATCACACATCACTGTGCTTTGAAAAGTTCCGTGTTTTTATGAAACCCCTAATGCTTGGGGCATTGTACAGCAATTTAATATTTCTGTATCTCATGCAAGTTACTTTCCTTAAGACCAATTTGACCTGAAATCTGAAATCACTCCTTGTTTTTGACAACATATATTTTCACTGTGCAACGTCACACATACACCCCTTAAACATTCCAGTAAGCTATGTGTAATATTTATCAGTTTTTAAAGGCTTCAGAAGAAATCTGAAGATTTTAGCATTTTAACAACTCATCCAAAAAGTAATGAGCTTAAGGAGCCACAGTGAGATCTACTCCTAAAGCAGTCAGAAAAATCCTTCCCCAAACCAACCTGTCCAAGTCTTGAGAAAAACCTATAGACCACGGAGGGTTTTCCATGCACAGACTCCCCAATGCTGTCCCCTTCTGACATGGTGGCTGTGGAAACAAAACATGGGACACAGGGAACACTGAGACCCAAAATCTGAGCTCAGAAAGCTTTAAAGCACATTCTCTGAACCAGCATTTACACACAATGTTCTTTGGGCTTGCACTGTTCGAAACAAGTATTTTGAACAAAGTATTCTCAAAGAGGGGACACTTATGCAAAAATGAATTAATTTTTTCCTAAAGTAATTGTCCAAGGCAGCAAAGAACAGGGTGTTTTACAAAGGCAAGACAGGATGCAGTCCATTCTGGGAGGGAAATAAAGAAACCTATAGAGAAATGCAGGAAGGAGGCTGGTTGGACACCCCCTTGCTAAGGCAGAGGCTGAGTTACAACATCTAAATGGTGAGACAGGACCTGCAGCACCTCCCTCCTGCCCCCTCAGTCTCCAAAGGCAAAGAACAAAATCAAAATAAATATACAGATATTTTTTTAAAGCTGCTTTGGATTTTAAGTGCTCAGTAGCCAGAGAGTGAACAAGGAAGTTCAGGACTGCACATCAGTGCTTTCAGCCTCTGCCAAAGCACCAAACCCAGAACCTTGCTCACACTAGAAAGAAGGCAACGACTTTCTCTGTCTCTTGAGCATGAAGAGCTGAGCAGTAGCAGGAAAGTTTTCTGCAGGAGCAAAACTGTGCAGTCAAAGGGCCCGAACTCAAGTAAAAACATCAACCAAGGGGGTTATTTTTCAGCCCACGCTTCTGCTACCGATTTAAGAGCTTTATTTTCCTTATCAGTTAAGCTTAACTGGGTTGTGCAGCTCCCTTCGAGGTACAGGCCAAATAAACTCGATTCTAAACAGAAACGTTTTGCCACATCACCGAAAGCAATCCCTGACACTACTTCCTGGAATCCTCAATTGTGGGTGGGACTATGTAACCCTGGGATACTGGGAGCACTTTCAGCCCACTCAAGAGCCTCAGAGGATAATAAAGCTGTGTGGAACATAAATAAATAAAAAAACCAGTACATCATCTTAGATGCTGCAATATGAGTGACTGCTGCAGAAAATTTGAGACCAAGGACAATCTGGGGAGGCACAAAAAGTTGTGTATTTTTCCTGCAGACATCCGAAAACTACATCCTATGGAATCATTAGGAAGTAAAAAAAAAAGAGTCCTGCTACACTTCAAAAGCTAAGGGGTTTCATCAGGAGGCTCCAGGAGCTGAGTCCACTTTAATTCAAGCTAGAGTTGAAAAGAAAAAAAGAATCAAACAGAAACTCATACAATATACAGATTTTTCCACTACAGGCAAAAGGAAGTGATTATTCCTCTCCCCACTCTCTGCAGGGCAGAAGTTACTCAGCCTTCTCAGCTGAGCATCATTTTGGGCTTTATTCTGGTTTTCTTTTTTTTTTAGAAGTCCTGAAGTATAAGGACTGTAACCAAAAGATATTCAGCCTATTGACCAGAGACCAATGAAAACTCTCACATTTTCAAAATTAATTGTCCAGATACATCCAAATATAGCAAATATGGGCTACAGGCAGACCTAAGGTGACAGTGTTGTAAATGCCACCCTGTGCAGAGCAAGTGGAAGATCAAGATGTGAGGCTCCTGAAGGCTTTCTGCTGCAGCAGGGATTTTGCTGGGTGAAAAAAATTATATGTGATTATGTATGACTGTTTCTCAGATACACAGTTCTTCCAGAGCAGCCCAAGAAACACAACCAGCTGACACTGTTCTACTGCAGAGGGGCTCTCTACAGTTAAGAACACTGGGGTTTTATTGGTTTAAGGGAATAATTAATATAACCAGTTGCAATCATGGAAGGGTTTGGGTGGGAAGGGACCTTAAAGACCGTCTCATGCCATTCCACCCCCTGCCATGGGCAGGGACACCTTCCACCAGCCCAGGTGGCTCCAAGCCCCATCCAGCCTGGCCTTGGACACTCCCAGGGATGGAGCAGCCACAGCTTCTCTGGGCAACCTGTGCCAGGGCCTGCCCACCCTCCCAGGGAAGGATTCCTTCCCAATACCCCATCTCTCCCTGCCCTCTGGCAGTCTGAAGCTGTTCCCCCTCGTCCTGTCCCTCCAGGCCCTTGTCCAAAGCCTCTCTCCATCTTTCTTACAGATGTAACATAAATTCACTGTTCAGCACGAGGAGCTGTGACAACCCTTCAGCACAGCCAACAATCAGAAAGTCACACATTAATACAACAAACGAGTGAATAGGTCACTGCCAGCAAAACTGAGGCTGCTGCTAAAACTAAACCATGTTAAAGGAGTTTCCTCTGCTGAAAACACCAGGCAGGTGAAAGCAGGACCTTAATAGATGACCTTTTCACCACAATTGTTATGGTAATGTCGCTACAAACATGATCGCTGAGTGCTCAAAACCAGAACCTGGGGCAGTAAAAACATTCACTTTCTGCGGTGACACACAGACGTGCCGAATTTCCAGAGAGCTCTGATTATGTGACAAGTTTTTCTTGAAGTTAAAATACAAACGGAGGACACCGGCAGCAAACCCACACTCCTGCTCGCACAGCCTTCCTTATCTGGTAGAGGAAACACCTTCGAAGAGCAACACACTCGAGGGATTTACTGTAACAGGGTGAATGGACAACCACGGGGCACGACCACGCTGGTGGCACAGCTTGGGTTTTTCACGCTAAAAATAGACACTTTCATTTCATCCGTTCCGGCAGCAGCCGAGCAGCACCTGCGGCTCTCGGGGACTTCCCCGGCCTGGGCTGGGCTCAGCCCGGTCCAACGAGCGGGGAGCGGCTGGAGCGGGGCCGGCACAGCGGGGACACGGCCCGGGAGGCCCCGGGAGGCCCCGAGCCCGCGCAGCCCCCGCACCCCGGAGGGGCCGCTCGCCCCGGGCTCCGCCCCCCCGCCCAGGGGTGTCCCGGCCCGCAGTGCCCGCCCGCGGCCCCGCTCAGCCCCGGGCGGCCTCAGTACTCACAGGCGGCCGAGCCGGTCCTTCCTCCGCTCCCGCCCCTCCACACACCCGATATGGCGGCACCGTCGGGACGCGCTTCCGCTTCCGGGGCTGGGGTGGGACGAGCCCGAGTGCGGCCCCGCGGTTGGCCCCGGGGGTAGCGAGGCGGTCCCGGCGGGGAGGCGGGAGGGCGGTGCGGGCCGTGAGGGCGGGCGGGAGCGGGCGGGGGACAAACGGGGCGGCACCGGCGGGGACCGAGCGCCGACCGGGCCCGCCCCGCTGCCCTGAGGGGGCGCCCGGCCCCGCCCCCCGCGCCGGCGCAGCCAATGGGGAGCGGCCGCTGAGGGCGGGCGCGGGCACGCGGCCAATGGCGGGACGGCGGCGGGCGGGGGGGCGGGGCTGAGGGCGGGGTGGGGCCGGGCCGAGCCCGAACGGAGCCGATCCCGAACCGAGCCCAGACGAATTAAGCCGAACTGAGCCGAATGCGGCCGAGCTGAACCGAGCCCAGCCGAGCTCAGCCGAACGGAGCCCGACCCGAGCGGAACCCGAACGGAGCCGAACAGAGCCGAGCCCGACCCGAACGGGGCCGAGCGGAGCCGCCCTCACGAAATGAGGCGAAAAGGTGTTTAAGGGATTTTGAAGTTTTAAGGATTTCAGTGTGTCATTCCATGAACACGTGAACGCTTAGGAATGAAAATCGGTAGGAGAAAATGAGAAACAGTTGTTAGAGACAGAGGTGACACAAAAAGTCCCCACACGCGCTGTGGTGGGTTTGTCCCGTTGCCACAGAAACACTGACAAACAAACGGGGGGGCCCCCTCGAATTTATTACAGTTTATCCTCATTTATTCCCCTCTCACTGCTCACGGGCTGGTCTGTGCAGTTCTGTACCTCCGCTGGGCACCACTGGGCGTCTCCCCAGCACCTCTTTTGGGGCGGAATCCGTAAATTCTTCAGGCTCAGTGGCTGCTCTGGCACCGCAGCACTTGGGACTAAAGTTTACACTCAATATGTGCTCAGAAGTGACAACAAAAAGTCCTGACATTCCTGAATGTTGATCTGATATTTATGTTATGCAAATATAGGTATTTAGTTAGTTAGTTAGTTAGTTAGTACATATATTAATTTTACACTTATATATAACTATATAAATATGTAGATATATCAATATATAGATAAATAATCATATACTACTATATATGCTAATAAAAATATACAAAATATATATAATATATCCATAGGTGTATATAATAAATACATATTTATCTATTTACACATATATGTATATATATATATATATATATATATATATATATATATATAAAATATATTACTTAAAAGACACCCCCTTGATGCAGGTGATCCCTCACCACATACTGCTTTCAAATTATATGGCATAACATGAAACAAAAACATATAAATATTTTTTATTTCCAGGCAAAATAACAGGTTAAAGTTCCCTTTTAACCTCGCTTTATTTATTTATTTATTTATTTACTTACTTATTATTTAACCTGTTCCCATAGATTTATGGAAGAGCTGACCAGCTTTCTGGGGAGGATCTAAGACAAACCTGTGAGCTGCACCTTGCAGGTGAGTGATTCAGCCATGGGATTCTGCAATTTTAAGCTCTCCCCTGCTTTGATGAGCTGTCATCAATGAAAACCTGACAGAAACTATGTGATCAGTCAGTCTGTGGGTTTGTGTGCACAGGATTTGATAAACCCCAGTTCACAACAGCCCATCCCCACCCACCCCTTGGGGTAATGGATCAGTGCACACTGCAGTCCACCAAAAACCAGGGCACGCTTCCAGCAAAACGTGAGCCCACATAGTGTGGAATAAACTGGAAATATGTGAGAGCTGATTAGAGTCAGGGAATCCTGGAATGGTGTGGATTGGAAGGGACCTTAAAGCTCTTCATTAGAGGAATTATGTCTGGGCAGCGCAGGGGACAAAAACCTGGTCATAACAGAAATGGTAAACCTTGGTTTGCAGCCCAGAAAAGGGCAAATTTTTAAGTGAAGGATCTGAGAATTCTGTCAGCTTCGTCCACGTAAGGCTCTGCACATGAGATTTTGAAATCTGTTTCGCTGCTCAGAATGTCAGATGTTATTGCTGGTCAGTCAGTGTACCCAGACACCTTACAAATAGCTCTATGCTCGAAAACTGCATAAAACTGTAGGAATTTTGGAAAAAATCTGGGTTGGTTGTTTTGGTTTGTTTTGTTTTTTTTTTTACCTTTACTGAAACAGTACCTTGGCCATCCTGAAGTAATCTGCTGGAACAAAGAGAACGTGGGCAAATATTTCGAGCCCCAGGGTATCCCAGCATTACTGCTGTGGGGTACAGAGCAGGCTCAACCATGGCATTAATGCTGAATTTGTCCTCAGTTTTAGCTGCAGCAGTGTCAGGGCTGGATTTTTAGATCAGTCTGGCAAGTGGCAATTTTTAGTGAGTGGATGCTGTCAGTTGTAGTCTGGGAACCTTCAGAGGTTCAGGTCGATGAAATGTCCAGTAAACAAGCAATAATTACAGCTGTCAACAGAGGAGTCCCAATAATAACAAACAGCTCTGATTTATCTCCTGCTTAACCATAAAGCTGATTTCATATTGGGCAAAAATGTTATGAAGAGGTGCAAGATACACACTGCAGCTGAATAGTAGGGGACATGAAACAACACAAAGTGCCTGAAAGCTGCTTTTAAAAATAAATAAATGAACAAACCCCAGTGACCTGTGGCGGCCTGTCTGGTTTTCCTGCATTTGTATGTGCACACATTTGGGAATGAAAGGGAACAATGACACGTGAATGCAGTTTGC
Organism: Manacus candei; assembly: GCF_025592945.1. Classification (NCBI taxonomy): domain Eukaryota; kingdom Metazoa; phylum Chordata; class Aves; order Passeriformes; family Pipridae; genus Manacus; species Manacus candei. The sequence continues at coordinate 1,531,180 of NW_026138070.1, forward strand.
AGAGGCTAATGAAGCAAAACACTAATTTCTGCCATGAAAGGGTTTCCTCTCTGTGATGTCTCCTCACCTCCCAGGAAGCAGATGCCGTGTTCCCCCCTGTCCCTGGCTGTGTTCTGGCTGTGTTTGCTGCTCCCCCTCCCCAGAGGGAGCCCTGCTGTGGGATGCACCTGTTAACAGGTTCAGTTCTGGTGCAAATCATTTAAACTTCTGGAATTTTGGTTACTCTGAATTATGCTGGATGCGAGTGGAAAATATGAAATCTGAAGATACAATAAGTCTGGATCATGATTATACTTGCAATACAATGATGTATGTTATAAAAATATAAATAATGCTGTTGCTGATATAAGGGCCTTGAATGAGTCTCCCCACTAGTAAGTGTTGAGCTCTATTTTAATTGCTTGTGGAGGGCACCACTAAATTCTGTTTAGTAAGAGACTACCCTGAGTACAGCTGCATGTGAATTTCTGTAGTTAATTTACTACTGTTTGGTTGTTTTCTTAGAAGTAGTTGTTTCAGATGAATAAATCTGTAACATCTCAGGTTTTTCAAACACAAAGTGATTCATGCCAACCTGTTTTCATAGGCTGCTGCAGAAATGAATTAATATGATAATGTGACTCTGTGAAATTACTACTGTTCACGTACTAAATGTTCTTATTTATTACCCATAACATTTAATTGTAGTTTAAATAAATTCCATATAAACACATTTACTGCGGAGTTTAGAAACAATCCACAATTACACTGTGCAGTTACAGGAACAAATTCCCTATCACTGATTCCTAGGAGAGGAGGATTTCTGGGGTTGATGCTGAGCTGCTGATAAACAGCTTTGCCTTCATCAGTTCCTGTTTGTCATGAACTCTTCATAGAATCTGAAATGATTTGGGTGGGAAGGGACTTTAAAGCTCATCCAGTCCCAGTCCCTGCTGTGGGCAGGGACACCTTCCACTGTCCCAGGTTGCTCCAAGCCCCTTCCAACCTGGCCTTGGACACTCCCAGGGATGGGACATCCCTTTCTGTTTTGTCTCTCTCAGTGGCTCTGTGTCTGTGGCATCCCGTGCCTGGGAATCACAGAAAACACAGGACCTTGCTAAAACATGAGGATTTTGGTGTGTTTAAGGCAGAATTTCCAGTTCTCGTTGAAAATCAAAACCCAAGACAAACAGAACCCCCCTCAGCATAACTGAGCCCATCACTGGGAGCCTGGGGGCTTTCCCCTTTGCCCTGTTCCTGCTCCCTCTGGGCACCGGTGGCTCTTTTCCTGGAGGCCCCGGTGTCGCTGCGGGTGTTGAGCCTTTGTCTCTGCAGAAATGTGTGATGGGGAGATAGTGCTTGTGTGGACGTCAGCATTTCCAACCCTTGCATGTGTTGCATTGCTAAGCAACTTTTAGCAACACTTCTCCCGCGTCCTTATGCCATCTGGAAAAGAGGATTAGACAAGGAAATGTGCCAGGGAGAGACAAAGGCACATGTAAGAAAGAGGTGGCTTAATTACTTGGGAGGATGAGTGACATTAATAGCAGGCAATCAGCAGAAGTGATTGAAAGCAGGCACAGTGCTTCCCAGGTAGTGAGAAGGAACCTCTGGGAAAGGTGGCATCTTTTATACCCCCTGGCCTTTCCCCTCCCTGCAGGAGCTGAACCCCAGTGCTGATTTCATGGATAGTTTAGACAGAGCTCCAGTGACAGAGTCTCTTCTAGACCCTCTTCCAGTTGTTTTGTACACCCTGGATAACTGGCTGCCTGCTGCTTGAAGGTCCCTTGCACTGAGGCAGAGGAGGTTGTGGAATGCCAGTGGAGTGTGGAGCTTGTGCACATTAGTTCCCAACAGCCCTGCTCCCCTGGGATAACTGCTGGGGATGCTTTGAGGGGATGGAAGGGATAGACTGGAGCATGTGGTGTCAGAAGGGTATTTTGTCTTTGGTGTCATCTTCCAGCACACCTGTAACTGCTAAAGGTGCAAACAGAATTTTTACTAAATCCATCTGGAGCTTCAGCTGAGTTCACACACATTAGAGAACTATAGGAGCACTTTTTTGGTACCTCTGCTGTTACCACACAAAAAGCCAAATATCCAACTTAGTAGAAGAATGACCACTTCAGATTTGAAACATTCCCCCTCTCTGGTTCCTTATGCACTCTACTATTGGAAGAATGTTGCCTGACAGCTGAGCAGGATTTAGCACCACATAAAACCAGCAAGGTTTGTTACTGAGTTGTTTTACTTCCCATACCTGGACTTTTGACTGCACTTTGCCCACTGTCTGATTATTTCTGTGCCAGTTGTGACTCTGAACTCTCCCAGTGATATGGAGCAACCCACACTAAGGTTCAGTGCCAGCTCTGTGCTGCAGGGTGGTTTTTACACATACTTTGGAACAGAGCTGTGGACCACAATGTGCAATCCTACACTTGCTCCTCCCAGCTGGAATGAAACCTGTGCTCCTGCCATGCCCTCCCCTGCCTGACCCTGTGTCAGTCCATGGCAGTGGAATGGGGGCTGTCAACTAATCACCTGAAGGTCGTGTTGGGTGGCAAAGGGGACCCTGGAGACACTGCACCTTCCTCATGACATCACACTGGGCTGCAGTTACGTGGGCAAGGTTAATGTTGCTGGAGACTTTAATTGGCTCATTCCTAAGATTCCCTGGTATTTGGCTCTGCTGCCTTAGGAGTCTTTAAACTTTTCTGCAAAGGGAATACCTTGGGTGAAATGCAGACTGGATTTAAATAACCAAGGCTTTTTTGAATTGAATTTGGTACACTATTTCACTTTTCACAACCTTTAAAAGCAAAATAATGTGTGATTCTGTATGTGACAAAGCAGTTATTCATTCTTGCCATGTAATTTAATGCGATGTTCTATATGAACTGAAGGGCTTCACATAATAGTATCCCACAGTAACAAACCTTGGGCAAGAAATGTTTGATTCTCCTCCCTTTCCCCTTTCGAGGAGTGCCACATAATCCTTGGTTGTTGTGTGGTCTCCTATTCAACTTTTCACAAAAATGTTGGAAGGGTATTTATAAAAAGCCTTGAGGACCACCCACTATGCTATTGAAATTTGGCTGAAATAATCCCTTCTTTATAATTTAGCTGTGGTGTTGTCGAAATTTCAGTTCCATGTGGGTTTCTGTTTAAAGGGGCAGTGGGGAAATGACGTCCTGGATGGACAGGGAGCCGTGGCCAATTGTTGTGGTGACACCTGTGATGGGCTGGGGCTCAAAGGCTGGCTCAGACCTTCATTGTGCCCTCCAGTTATTAACAGGACTTGGACATAATGCCTTGGTTGTCCCTCTTGTGATGAATATGATCTGACTGTAGTGTTCAGCATCCTCTGAGTTCTCAGCTCTCCCAGAACAGCTCCCTCTCTGGAGCAGGAGGGACAGAGACCTCTCCTGGAGTGAGGGAGCTGCTCGTTCAAAGGAAATGCAGAGCTGCAGTGAGGTGTCCAGTCTTCTTGTAATGGATTTTTATTCCTGTGATGAGAGAGTGGGTTTTTTTGGGTTTAATAATGTGGATTTTTAATTTTAAACTGAAAGCATTTTGGAATTAAGAAGTTGGAAGGACAGGAAAAGAACAGGCTGTGTGTGTGCATGGCCTGTGTGTGTATGAGAGTCATCCCACGCAGTGTAAATTCTGTCACTGCACACAGTAAAGAATTGCTCAGCAGGTTCTAGTTTGGTAAGCACAGAGCAGGAATGAATCCCACCCCACTGCAGAGCCATGGACTCCCCAGCTGCAGGGAGAGCTTGTCTAATCCAATTGACTCCTGTGTGAGGGGACTGTTGGCACAGCACACGCGGTTCCAACCGGAGCACAGCTGGTCAAGAGGGGCTCACAAGTACATTTTTGGATTGCCTCACTCAGATATGAATGTATCACCTCAAAGGAAATGATCCAAAAAACTTGAAATCCAGCATGTGTGCGTGTACTCTTGGTGTCAGGCAGCAAAACATATGGAATGGAACTCAGAAGGACAGATCTGTGCAGCAGCACAGCCCATCTAAAGAATATTTGCACTTCAGAATCTCTACTGTGGGATGTTAACACTCCCAAAATTAAATATTTAATAACAAAAATCAGAGGAATATAATGCACCTGATTGATTTATTTCTACCTTTAATACTAGACATGCTTGTGATTCTAGGTCACGTTTTCTGAACCCAGAATAAAAATGTTTGGTTTCAGAAGCATTTCCTGTAAAGGAATAACTTTTTGTAGGTTTCAGAAGTTTCACAGTAAAGTGCTTCTTTAATCCAGCCAAAGTTGATAGTAATCAAAATTCATAGCAATGTTCAAACCCTCTGGAATGTGGGGATGGTCTGTTCCATGATTAGTTAGCAGATGTTAACTTTAACAGGCCCTTTTTTCTGGCACTGTGAGCTGAACAATAAGGAATTGAATAGGTCTTGAAGAAATCGCTACACAATCATGGGAGTATTCTCTTCAGATTACTATAAGGATATATTTGAAGAGAGGAAATTTGTTCCTCTCCTGTTCATTGGGTATTTAGAAGACTTAATTTTCCCTTTTCTTGGCATTGCAATCATTTACATTCTGCACTAAGAAAGCATGATATTCCTGTTTATTGCAAAAACTTAATTGTTTTTTAAATCTTTTTAAAATGCCTTTTTGAGGTTATTCACAGGACTTCAGTTTAAACATCTAGATAAGCATTGCAGGCAGAATGATAGCTTGGCTTTGGGGAAGGAAGTGCCTTCATTAAAGGAAGTGAATTTATCTTCTTCCCATCCCTCTGGGAAGACAGGTTTGCTTTGCCACTGCCCAGGAGTGAGGACTGGGGGAAAGGAGTGCAAGAAACAACCCCATGGAGGGCCCCACAGCAGGGCAGGGGATGTTCCCGGGGGGAACTGCTGCCCATGGAAAGCCCAGGCGGGAGCAGCTTCTCCCCTCGGGAGCTGTGGGTTGTGGAGGAGCTTTGCTGGAGAGGGGAACACCTGAGGAGGGAGCAGCAGCAGGGAGGGGATGTCCTGGACCCACCACAACCCCATCCCTCAGCCCCTGAGCCCTGAGCGGGGAGGGACAGGAGCTGGGAGTGCAGAGATGAGGTTTTATACTCAGAAACTTTACCTGAGTTTGTGATGTTGTGCCACAGTAACAGTGAGAGGTAATTCAGAGATAGTTGGGACATACTGTTTGTTTGTTGCTCTGTTGGTGATCTGTGAATAAACATGGTGTGGAAATCGGGGCTGGCATCAGAAACCACCCAATCCCATCCAGGTCTGCAACCAACCCTGAGTTCCTTGGAAGAGCCAGAAGAAAGCTCTGCTTTGAACTGCTGTGCTCGAGCAGTGGGGCAGAGACAACTTCATTCTACTTGCCTTGAGTGTGTGTAGAATAACCCAAAACCAGGCCTCACAGATTACAGCAAATGTGCAAGTGTTACTCCCTAAAAACAGTGGCAAATACCTTTTTGAGATGCTGGGGAGTTTTTGTGATCGTCAAATATAATTTTATAATACAATATTCAACCTTTAAAGAGTGCAAGCTGTTCACTGCCCTCCCTTGCCCCATCTGGTGGCTCCTGACTATTCAGGGAGGGTACAGCAAGTTCTGTCTACAAAAATTAGGACCATAAAAATCATCCTTCTAAATACTGATTTGTAATCCTAAATTAATAATTGGTTTCTGAAGTATTGAAGTCTCTGGAAGCTGCTGACTGTGTTAGTACTTCTAAGAAGCCAAGAACCTTTAAATCTCACTGAAACTTGTTTCAAAAATCTCACCCAGCATTTGGTTTCTCTCTATATTTTTATAGCAACATTGTTCTTTTTTTCCTTGTCAAGGATAATAGCTGATGTCAGAATTGTAAATACTCCACAATAATTATTTGAAGTGCAGAACCAGATGAAATAGACCCTACAGTGAAATATTTCTTTGAAGCTGTGAAACTTGATTCTTTGTTTATTAGGAAAGTCACTGCTTTAACTTTGTACAGCATTTCAAAAGACTTGGAAAACACAAGGAGTAATTTAAATGAATTCTAAACCCCCATTTGTCAACTCCATCTCCAGTCTGACACAATCTAATTGACTTAAGTTGTTGGAGAGGTAGTTTTCAATATGATGCTTCGTGTATGTTTTCTGCTGGATTCCCAGCTGTAAACTCAATATACTGAGCACCTAATGGGGTCATGGTGATTTCTTCCTTATATTTGGACTTAACTAAGATTTCAAACCTATCAGCACAAACAAACAAAGTTGTCAGAACTCCTTTCTCTGCCTGGCTCTGGGTGTATAATCTGTCTTTTGACATGTGTTGCATCTGGAAGCCGGGAACCCAAATCTCCTGTTTCTGTCATTAGCAATTCTGGATTTGCAGTGGCTGATTTGCCATTCCCAGAGGGAGACAGAGCCAGGATCTGGATCTGACACCCAATGTAGAGCAGGAGATGCTTGGAGCAGCCAGCATGGGGAGTAAAGATAATGGATTAGTTGGCTGCTCAGCTTTTTAGTTAACTGAGAAAGGAAAAAATATCTTTGCACAGCAGTAAAATAACTCAGGGATGTAAGAAACAACCTTTGTATTACAAACAGGCAGCTTCTTAGTGATTTTTTTTTTTTAGCAAAGTGCTGAGTTTCTCATTAAAAATACAAACAAAATAATTTTAGGACATTTATTCTATTTTATAAGAGAAATTTTTCCCTCTTGGGGTTTCTTTTCAGTTATTTTCATCAAGCAAAGCATAGTGGTGTGCAGTAAGATCAAAAGAGTTTAAGTTAATAATTTCTACAGTCTTAATTCTTTAACCAATAATGAAATAGGGACTAAAATTTGAATCTGGAGCCCAGACTTTATACCCTTCACTGATGTTCAGAAATGCTGCTGGAACTTCACAAATTTCCAGTAACAACTTTGACATGTGAGACTGGTCCCAGAAATAAGGCAGCTCCAGGATCTCAAACTGTGGGAGTGCTGGTTTCAGGGAAAATTGGGAATATTCAGGCACAAAGGCTTTTATGTCCACACAAAGCCATTTCCCCATTTTACAAAGGATTCAAGCCGATGGTGGGGGCAGAAATGTTTCTTTTTTTCCTGATTTAATGTTCTGTCTGATTTGTCGTTGGTGGTGGTTGAGCAGCTGCTTTGACCTGGGAAGTCCTTTGGTGCTGGAGTGACAAGTTCCAGCACTGCCACTCTGAGCAGGGAGAAGCTGAGTGTCAAACCCCCATTTTCCCTCCAGAAACACCTGATTTGCCTTGTTCTGTGAAGCTTCTAAAGGTGGTGGGTTTGGCTTCTGTTCACTCCTATTGTGAGATTGGGAACACGGGAATTCACAGAGTCTCTGTGTCCATAACACACGTTCTCTTGATGCCCTAACTGCAGGAAGAGCTTTAAGAAAAAAACCCAGAATACTCCTGGCCATGTAATAAAATGAGAAGAGTTGGTGACTTGGATGTGAAGTTCCAAATTTGATGCTCCTGAGGAAGCTTTTGGTGGCCAGGGCTGCAGAGGTGACTGTCCCACCTGTGTGACTGTGGGAAATCAGGGAAAAACAAGGGGGTGCTTTTTCCAATCCCAGTGCAAATCCTGTCTGTGACTCATGAGTTTAATCAATTAGAAGCAAAATATCTTGTGACTCTCTGGATGGGGCACCATATGTTGCAACAGAAAAAGAGCACTTCAGGAGGAGGCATTTTGGTGTTTTTGGAAAGATGACATTGCAGAGAAAATGTAGAAACTGTGGTTCGCTTTAAATATTAGGACTTTTTTTGTTAAGGCATTAATTATTCTCCAAGACCTTTTAGAAAAGGTATTAAGGACTGCCTAAAGTAGGATTGGATGGGCTCAGAGCAGCAGTTTCCCCTCGGCTGTTTCAGTTTGCCCCTCTGATGGAAGCAGTGCGTGCCTGGTGGGGAACGTTCTCCTCCATGTTCCTGATGTTATTACGAGATATCCCAGGGCAATAAAGAAAACAATTCCTGGGCACTGATAGCAGTGACATAATGCTGCTGCTGGTCCAGATCTCTGTAGTGCCTCTGGTTTCCATTTGCTCTGTATCATCACATTTCTGCTGCATCAGCTGAAATATTTTTCATATTTCTGGACTGAGGAACGTTATTGTCCAACAGGTCTTAAATTGACGGGAATTTACAGGACTCAGGAACAAGCTTTCAATTGAAACCAGGGCTGGGAGCGCACGGAGCTGGGGGATGAGGCCAACTCAAACCCTCCCTGGGTCCCTGTGCAGAAGGCTGGAGCTGTAAAAAGTTCAGGTTTTGGCTCCTCCTGTTTTTAGGTCCAAGTGCTTGGCCTTAAGTGTTCCACCATCTAATTCCAAATGATCACTATTTGGTGCTTTTTCATCCTTCACCCTCTGACTCCACCAAGTTTCACTAAAAATTCATCTCATTGAGGTCCTTCTGTGAGGGTTCATTCCCAGGGAATGGATTCCCTCCTCTCACAGTTGTGAGGATCCCAACATCAGTTGTATGCTGTAATATCAGTGTTTATAACTGATAACACTGGACCTGAGTGGGGAACCAAACCCACTCAGGGGATGCAGCAGCTGCTCCTTTTAGTTGGTCATTGAAGCAGAAGGACCAACAGCTCAGACAGACCCACCTTAAAATGACTGGCTGAGCAGGACACAAGGCACACCAGGCTGCATTTCCCAGAGTGGAGCTCATGGAATTGTAGGCAGTTTGTTTGACAAAAAAGGGAACAAAAAAGGGCTGCTCTTCACATCATTGTGTCGTAGCTCTGAGCTAACAAAAAGTTGACTGGACCCATAAATTTAATCACATAATCAGTGTTTTAATGGATTAAAACCGTGTGCCTGGGCGAAAATGTCCTGTTTTCTCCCCGCTATTCCTTCATCCAAGAAGCCCTTTTTAGACTATTTGACAAAAGTGGATGTGTAATTGAATTCAGGAACAGCATCAGATGACACACAGGCTGTCATATGTTAGTCAAAAAAAAAAGAAAAATAGTTACCATAACAACTGACTCACCACTTGTGTTTCCAAGAGGAGAACATCTTAAAGGAGAATGCCACAGGTCAGTCCCGTGCGTGTTTGTGCTGTCAGGGAACAGGCAGGAACATTGTTTTCATGGTGCCAGGAATGATGGGGGGGTTCTTAGATGATCATGTCCATAACTGGAAGCAACAGCAAATAAGTATGTTTAAAAACAAAATGAAAAGTCCTGAGTACTGGATTTTCCAAACATATTGGGGACCACTCTTTTTTTCTGTTAGAATTGCTGCTTTTACTTTTCTTTGGTTCGTTGTTGAGGACCTGAACCTGCTCATGGCTGAAGTGTAGGGGTTTTACCTTTGACATCTGCGTTTCCCTGATCAAGCCTTGACATGATTTATTTTGTATTTTGTGTCAGCCCCTCTGAGCCAACTTCAAAGCCACTTCCCCAGACGTGTTTCCTGCGTCTCCACTGAAGCCCTTGGTGCTAAAACTCTTGACATCATCACTAGAAGTAGCCTGAGGATCATCAGAGTCTTCTTTGAAGACTTGGTAGTAATTTCCACTACAGACAAATATTCTGCTGAAAAAAAGGTTTTGCCTCTGCCCCCTCTGTCCTGCGGGCAGTGATAAATAAAGAATTGCTGCAAAATCAGATTACTTTTAATGTGACATTTCATACGTTCTGCTGGGTGAGGGCAAAGGGAATCACAGAGTCGTTGAGGTTGGAAAAGACCTCAGTGAGTGATTAACCCTCTGTCTGTGCAGAGAGTTTATTCTCTCTTCTACCTGCTCTTCTGAAATCCTTAATATGATGATCCTGTGGCTGAGGGGTCAGTGCCCCAGATGTGTGTGTGAACGTGGATAAATGTGCTGGGGCTGTTTAGTGGAAAACACCCAAGTTCCTCCAGCTGGGATCCCACCCCTCAGACACCTGGTACACACTGGGAGCCCCACAGAGCTGTGGGTAAAAAGCAGCAATTCTGGCCAGCCCCTGGCAGCCCTGGGTTGCAATAGTGGCCACATAATTTGTGACATTATTAGAGTTCAGCAGAGTCCAGGAACTCCTGGCTGATTTTGACCTCTTTAAATATGTCCCTCTCTGAATCATGCAATAAAACAATTGGAGAGTTTGAGTCTGCCCATATAACAGGACCACTGTGAGCCCTGGTAGGTGTGGGGTTCCTTTTGGTGCTGAGCTTAAGAAAATTTTAAAGAAAAAGAAGTATAGAATGCTTTCTTTTGGGTCTTTGGGTTGTTTTGTTTCAGACTTTCAGACTGGCTGTTTAGCATTTTGCTCAAAGAAAAGCCCAGCTCACACACATGGAAGATTGCCAGGGACTCTAATCCCTATTTTGGTTAAATTACAGTACCCAGATTTCGGTAACAAAGCGCATTGATTTTATATTCAAAAAGATTTTTATATTTAGTCTGTTAACCTTTTGTAATTCCCACCCACAGCTCTGCACTGGGGAACATTTTGATGCTAATTGTTGTCAGTGGGGAATCTGCCCCGGCCCCTTGGGAATGTCAGTGCAGTGAATGCAGTGCAGGTGCTGGAACTGCAGCTCTGGAATTGTCTCTGGGCAGCAGGGATGGCTCAGACAATTCCCTTCAAACTGCGCTGGAGAACACTTAAAAACATAAATCTGGTAACCAAAGATAACCTGACATCATATCTGCAATAAAGAAAAGAGGTGGGAGAATTCTTCCCCTCATTTCCCAGGGGGTTTTCCAGACTCACTGTTTAAATCACTCCTCACTGGGCAGATTCTGATTCAAGACTTACTGTGCAGTTTTGAGAAGTCCCCCGGGGTTTAGGTGTTTGTGGGAATTCTTGTCTGGTAGTCCCTGGAAGTTGTTTGGTGGAACATCCCAACCCAGTGGGAATGGAGGGAAAAGGAGGGTTTGTGCTCCGAGCCCAGACCCTGTGGGTGACACTGGACACGTTTCCTTCAGCCCTGCTGCCCTCAGGATGAGACAACAGCCCTGCTTGTCCTTCCAGCAACTCCAACCAGACTGTCCTGGGATCTCAGTGGGCACAGGGGTGTGTTTGCAATCCATAGGAAAACCCAACGTCCTTCGCTTTGCTGGAATCTTCATTACACTCTTTGCAAGATCTACGTGGGGCAGAGTTAATGATTATGTAACAGCAGTTTGTTTGGAATACACAATATGCTAAAGTACTGCCTGGGAAAATATTTTAAATACAGAGCAGTCATTACATTTATTAAATGATTATAATTTTAGTGGGTTTGATGAACCCTCCCCCTGAGTGAAGTCTTTGTTTCCACAGAATGCTTTAATATGGATGAGAGTCATTCTCACAAGAAAAATCTTTGGTGAACTGAAGTTACTATACAGAGGAAAAAGGGAAATTAAGGGTCAAAAATAGAAGATTCTTATAATCTTCACTGTAAGATAATTTTTTTTTTTAATCAAAACCAGTTGAATTCAATTTTAATTTCCAAGGATTGTATTAAAACTCCCCCCGGCCCAACTCGAGGCTGTTTCCTCTTGTCCTGTCCCTTGTGGCCTGCAAGAAAGGCCTGGCACCCACCTCCCCTTTTCACTTTGCCAAAGCTATAAATGAAATAGAGTCACGTTTGGGGGGTGTTTGCATGCACACTCTTGCACTTTTTGCATGTCCTGATGTGTTTATTTGTGCTCTCAGAATTTGGCCTCTGCAGCAATGCTAATGGGATCATAAATTTTAAAGCATGTTTGCTTCTATACCACTGTTCTGCTGAGTGCATTATTGGGATGTATCACACTTGATAATTTTCTTTGGCATCAGTCCAGTAGTGAAATAGTCCTCAGCAACTTGAGTTAATAGTACTTTATTTAACAAAAGTTAAATATATTTTGTTTTCTGCTGAATAGATCATCTTTTATCTCCTTCCCCCCCCTCCTTAATGAACAAATCTCTTTGGTGAATTGACTCCAGCATTAAAAACTAATGCAGTGTGTCTGGTCACCTTTAAATGAAATGGCTATCACCCCTTAGGACCAATAACCCTGTATTTTTAAAAAACTTCAGTTAAACGAGGATGATCTTGCAGCATTTCCCCTGCTACAGCCAGAGAATAACTCTCTGTGGGATGTGAACAAAGATTTCCCTGCCTCTGTGGGGTCACAGCCCCCCAGCCCTTCTGAGGGCTCTTCCCTGCCAGGGCTTTCTCCTTCCTTCCCCCTCCCACCCCCAGCTCCGGGCCTGATGTCCTGCACAAGTGACTCGTGTGCTGTAATTGAATCGGCTGTAAAAAGATAATTAATTGATATTTCGCTCCCAGAGAGGTCAAGCTGCCCTCTCCTGAAGGGTGGTTATGGAAGGAGTCGTTGTGCTGGCACTCAGCCCTCAGAGGGGGCACAGGAGCTTTGTCTTGCCGGCAGCAGTAATTGTTGTAATTAAAATTAACATGAAGGGGGGACTTAAGGAGTGATTCTCTGATTTAGATGCTTTAGCTTCGCTTGAAAGCCTGTGAAACTGGAATTTATTTTAATGCCTGGCACAAGGCTGTGCCATTTGCTGCCTAAACCTTCCTGTACCACGTTACCAGTAATGTGGGAGCACAGAAATACCACTGTAGGTGCGTAAATTTGAGATGGCTGATGTGAAATCCTGTCAGGCACCTTGAAACCATTGATTTTAAACACCTCTCTTTGAACAGCTGCTTATTGTGAGATTATTTCAGCTGAAGATTGGCATGAAGAATTCTTTCAGTAAATGGATTATCCAAACGTAGGACTTCACTGATGTTTAAGAGGCTCTTAAACATTTCCTTTGAAACTGTGTGTGGCACAAGAGCTATCAATTAACAATATAATAATATTAAACCCACATTAAATTTAGTGACACAGGAACCTTTCTGAAACTGTTGGTGCATTAAGAGCCTGGAGTTATCCTGGAAGGAGTGTGGTTCTCACTCATTGCCCAGAGAATAAATACTGCTACTACAGCAAAAGCTAATGGAGAGAAAGATGTTATTTAATGTCCTTGCAGAGGCAAAGACTTAACTTTTATCACACCTTATAATGATAAAGTTACAGCCCTGTGGAGAGAACTGCAGCATTCCCAGCTGGAAAGTCCTTATTTAAGGTCTCCTAGGTGGGATAAAGAACTGCAGGGGGAACACAACCCTTCTTTTCACTCTTCAGCCTTAATGTAAAATTCCATATTTGCATGGATACAATACATTAAAATGAGGAAAACAATAGTGTAGGCATCTAATTCCTGGAAATAACCTGTTCTACAAACTGAAGCTGTATTGGGAAAATTCTGGGGAAAAGCCTAGATCCTATTGTTTGAACTGAGAAAGTAGGATGTGCCCATTCCCAAAGTTCAGGTACAGATAACTATTTACTATTTATAGATAACTGTTTGCTTCACTCCCAGTGAGAATGTTCCAAAAGGGAAGAGCAGATGAGAGTTTCAGATCAGACAATTTGTTCCAGCTTCTGGTTTCAAATTCTTTTGACTGTTGAGTTGTACATTCTGGCTTTTGTCTTTTCACTGCAGGGGATGCTGATAGTTTTAGTGACCAGGATCTAATTTTGCTTACAGAAATAAATAATAGGAAATCACGAGAGAATCTTAATATATGTAAATCAAACCCCAGCATAGTCAAGTGCTGATGATTTTGCATTTGTTCTTAAGTTACAAATGCAAAGGAAAACACTAGCACATCATAAATTACACCAGTTTTGGCACTTTCCCGAAGCACTACAGAAATACTTCTTTTTTTTTTTTCCCCTGCAGAAAGGAGGCAAAAAGCCAAGTGGCAGGAGATCTGCTGAGAAAGCTGAGGATGACAGTCTCGCAGGGGAGGAGGGAAGGCAGCAGGTACGTGTGAACCAGGACTGTGCTGCTCAGCTGGGGGCTGCTCCTGCCCAGGGCAGGTTTGAGCCCTGCAATCCCCCCCTCCTGGACAAGGGCCCTGCTTTTTGGTTCCCTGACCCCTCTTTTATCACATTTTATGCCAATACACCTTTTATTCCCTCATAGCCTTGGCTTGTGCTTGCAAGAACGGTTTTCAGCCCTTAACTTTGGAGAGTGGTTGGTGTTGGGGTTTTGGTGGTTGGATAGCTTTTTGAAGTGCTTTTTTTGTGTTATTAGATCTTCCTAATGACGTAGGTGGGGGGGCTCACTACACTTTTATTATTGCCATCAAATCTACTTTGCCTGGTTTTTCGGGTAGGAAAACTTTTCCAGCCAAGTTTTGCAGTCTGCTCTGATGACTACACCTAACCTTGCCATTACATCCAAAGTTGCCACTTGGAAACTGGTGTGTTTAAACAAACCTCCATAATTGCATTTCATAGGATGCATACAGTTAAAAAGAAAATAATTACCTAGAGAGGAAAAACTTCTCTGCTTACTGTGTTAGTCAAGTTTTGAAATGGTGGGTTGAGCTATGGCAATGCAATAATTATTGTTTATGCAAGCACAGAAAATCTTTGCTCTCTGCAAAAATAAACCACCAAAAAACACCAGTCTGAGTTTACTGAAAGTCTGGGGTGGAATTAGGTGTTGAAAGTATATTCTGACCCTCTGTGGTGTTAATGGATGAGAAGTTACCCCCAGCTGTAGATTTTCAGTGCGTCACTGATGTGCTTTCACTGTTTGAAAACAACACCAGTGTTACATTTTTTCTGTTTGATAGGCAAGAATTAACTAACTGGATAAACTAACAAGAGTAAACTGTCATTTCAAGTGGAGTGAATAAACCTTCCTTTTTATGAGTGCCATCTGAGAGCACAGTAAATAAAGCCTCTGGTTTTCAGTAACTGTTTAATCGATGAACAGCTCCGAGAGCAATCCTGGCTCCTTCCCTGCCCCAGCCCCAGATGTGCTCCCAGCAGGGCTGTGGTGGGAGATGGCAGGCAATGAAACTGCAGCCACAGCAGCAAGGACTGGGGGGAAATAAAAACTCCTGACTCAGAGGAGCAGGGCAATGGCAGAAAGACTCCTCATTATGGATCTCTTCACGGGGAGAAGAATGACTGGTAAATGAGGTTTGTGTGGCACAAAGAGGATGGAAATACAGTTGGACTCAGGCAGAAATTGTGCTCACTGTACAAAACAAACAGAGGAGTAGGGCAGGGCTCATTTGCATTTCTCAGCTGACACAGTGAGCAGGGAGGTGGAGATCCTCTGGCACGGGTGGGAGATGCAGCAGTTCAGAGAAAGGTGTTCCCATTATTTGGGTTGTGATGAACGTGACTTTTACTACAGCCTGTTATTACTGGAAACTTGTTCAGTGTTTGCTTTAATTTCTTTGCTGTGCAGTAGTTACAAGCTCTTAAAATGCTGCCTTGGGCAGGTCTGCCCTGGTGACTGATTGTCACCTTTGTCACTGGTTCAGCAAAGCACCAAACCGTGAGGGTGGGACTCGCTGCCGTGAGCAGACACTGTGATCCCATGCCCCTGCCCCACTGAGGTGCAGTAGTTTCTCTGGAGCAGACAAGGTGTTTTCTCACCTTTAACCACCATGAGAAGTCATGTTCAGGCCACAGCAGACAGGACAATGTGCACTGGCTGACCACAGAAATCAGAGGTGTGGAACCCGGGCTAATGGGAGGTGTCCCTGCCCATGGCAAGGGGGTGGAACTGGATGGTCTTTAAGATCCCTTCCAGCCCAAACCAGTCTGTGATTTATGAACTATTTAAAGCACATCAAAAGAAGCTCCATTTACCACATGCAGCAAGTGTGTCCCTCACTCTTGCAGTGTGACCAGGCAATCCAGTGTAGAATGGGTTTTTTTTAACTCGAATGGCCTCACGTGCCTGCATTCCAATCCCTCAGCATGAACCTGGTTTGCTTATCCTATTAAGTGGCCTAAGGAGTTGCAAATTCCCAGATTTATGGATCTAGAATAGCTGAAGATGCCTTCATATAAGACACCATCTTGTGTGGTCTGTCTTTGGGCATAAGACATTTTAGTGCTTGTTTTAGTGCTTGAAACACAAAGAAGTCCAAAGTCCGTTTTTCATCAAGATCCTAATTCTTAGATGGACTTCCATCCATCCTGTGATGTGAAGGATATGTCCTTGTGTGCTGAGGAGGGTTCAGGTACCCAAGAGGCTCTAGGAGTACTTGACTTTTACGTATTTTCTCCAATTAAAGACCAGGAATAGCAGCAATGCTCACCGTGTGCAGGAAAAGCCCAGTGCTGAGTCTCAGACAGGTCACTGGCAGGTGTCTCACCGTGGATCTCACCTCTGCTGATCCCATCCAACCCACAGCAGGGCACACACCGAGTTATTAATTAGCTTCACCCCCAATCAGCCCCTGCCCGCAGTGGCTCCATTATCACAGTGTGTATTTCAAACAATAGAAATGATTGAAACAGGAACTCCTACATTTCTGAGAAGATTAAGAATGGCACACCACCCTGTAATTTAGGTAGTTGTGCAAGTTTTCATTTGCATTAGCAGAGTAGTGCAGATTGTGTTGAATTATTCCATTAAAATATCTTCAGGTTTTGAAAGATTTCCTGTGCCATCTGTATGCTGTTTATTTTGGCGTGTTCTGGTGCCGTGGTGATGGATTTTGTGGTTGTTTTAAGCGTATGTGTCTTCAGATGAAGATAAAACTGAGCTCCATTAATTCCCCAGAAGCCCAGAGAGTGGCACATTTGAGGCTCAGTGCTGGTTTTAAGCCTTGAGAGCCACCTTAAAACTCTGAGTGACATTTATAGAATAGCTGAATTTAATTTTAAATCTATCACTCAATTCCATTTCCTTTATTAGTAAAATGAACTTCTTTCATATGTGACACTGACAGTTACTGCAAGCAGAGATTTGTTGTCACATATTTTTGTTTTCTTCTGTTATGTGGTAAGTAGGGTCAAGATTGTGTTATGATTAATTCAGAATAGTTGAAATTTGTATTTAACTGAAATCTGGATGAAGCTGGTTGATGTAGATTTATTTTTCTGTGACTTTGACTGGTTTAGCCAGGGTAGTACTTAATGAGGCCAAAAGGGGAAAATGGACATTACAGAGTCATGTAATGTCTTAAGATTCTTTCCATCTTTTTTGTCCCTTTTGTCCCTCCATATTCTGAGCCCTATTTTCAGTCAGCTGGGTACTTGTTAAAGCAGGATAACACAGGAGGATGTGAATTTTCAGTGTCACTGCAGAGATCTTCCTTACCAGGACTGTTGCTGGGAATGCTTCTGGTTAGGAAAAGCAGTAGTTGAAGGGTCTTAGTACTAAAAGTTGGTTCCATTGTTTTAGAAGGACTGGAACTTACTTGGCCCTCAGTTGTGAACTGCAGCTCACACCAGTGCTGCAGATTTGAATTCAGGAATTTGAAGGACAGGAAAGTTGTAGAATTGGACATTTGTTGATATATGACAGGGCTGTACCATCTTCTTTTTCCCCATCAAAGCATTTGATTTTAGCTTTATAAAAAGCCTTGTTTTATACATGATAGTGTGTTGTCACCTGGGATATGCAGAGCTGTTGCAGCCAATGCCACACAGACCTGCTGTGGCTGCAAATAAAGATTTCTACAATTTCAGGACAGCAGGCAGCAAACAAAACATTTTGTGTTACACTTTGTACTCTGGACTTTAATATTTCATGTGCAATGTTTCATCACAAAGTGGAGGTGCTGTGGATGAGTTACATGCCAGTGGAAAGCTGGTTCCTCTAACCTCAAGACACACTTCTTTATTCCGTTAGACATTTTAATACATTGTTTTAAATAGCTCCCTCTCAGCTGTTGAGGTGGAAGCAGCTCTTGTTGTTTTTCCATAGCAGAGGTCACTATGCATCAGGGTCGTCAGGTGGCTGGCAAATAAAACTTAAAATAAGTGTCCCACGGCCCTCCTGCTTTACTTGAAAAGGATTCTTTTAGTTGCCTGGTCATTTTATTCATGCAGGAAAAATTCCTGGCATATTGTGGAATTTCAGTGTGAGGGAGATCCCTGTCAGTCCACGAGGAACATGGAAGTGGTGTGTGGATCTGGGCTGGGAGAGGAAATGTCAGCTCCCTGTGTCATTTGTGCTGAGCAACATTAGTTACCTGCCCTGTGCTTGGGAAGGAGCAGAGCCCAGCCGAGCCCGCTGCCATCAGTGGGATGTGAGCAGAAAGTTTGCAGGATGACCTTGTGAGTGATTACTCATCTGCTGGCTGTTAGGAACAGGCACAAATGGAATGTGACATGCATTAGAACACATTAATGATTGCCTTCCTCCCTCCATCCTCTTCTGTACAGAAAAATGATTTTAATTAAGACTTCCGTGATTAGTCATTTAATCAGTCATTAGGCCAATACAGATGGAGTCAATTAATTTTTTTACACTTGAATAGAGACTTGATGCTACTGCAAAACGTACAAGCTATTTTTTTTTTTTAACATTGTATCGTGGGCAATTGCCTCGGTGTCTGTCTGGGGAGTGGCATTACTGCTCCCCAAACTGGGGAGCTGTACAGCACATGGGGATTGTGGCAGCCATAGGTATGTTCTGTTCCATGCTGTCCAAATTTCAGTGAATCCCTCTGGGTTTGAATTCAGACTGACAGTTGTTCTTCTTGTGGAGTATCCTTGATTTTTCAAAGAGCAACGTGGCAGAGTTGCCTTTTAAAGCATGTTCAGCATCTCCTGATGTGTTTTATTACAGATGATAACTCTTTGTGTTTCAGTGCTAAATTTCATGCAAGAATTTCAAATGTTTGATGAACTTCAGGGCCTGTTTTGATTTGGTGTGGGGAGGCTTTCTGTGTGCTTGGCTGACGCAAAAGACGAGGTGAGTGAATTGCAAACAAGATGCAAGTTTGCTCCATCAAACAATAACCTGCTGTGCCAGGGGTGGGAGAGGAAGCACTCGGGGAAGTGTTTGTGCAGGAAGTACAAGGAAGTCTGGTGAGTTAAGTGCAGTTAATTAGAAAGTTCCTAATGTAGGACTGGCCTGTGGCACGAGAGAGAAGTGAAAAGGAACAATTTCTGGGTCCCTTTCTGGAAAAATGACTCCATAATAAAGGACAATGAAATGCCTGGGCAGTGTGATCTCCTGACAGGGAACAGGAAGGCAATTCAGAGGGGTTGCCAGCAAACAGGCTCCCTGGGATGGAAGCTGGAAGTGAGCAAAAGTGGGAACCTGCTGCTTAAAGTATTGCATGAAGGATTCACCAGCACCCAAACCTCTCCATTTCCAGTGCAAGTGAAGACAAGGCAGCTGAAATCTGTGGGAGTGAGGGGGCTTCAGGGGCTGTGCTAACACAGAGTTTTGTGGCTGATGGTGTTCCTGTTCCACTGGGATGTTGTCCCCATGGGAGAGGACAGGGAGCTGTCCAGCCTGGGGTGTGAGTGGCTCCTGTGGGTCAGGTCCTCGCCGTGTCAGGGCTTTGCTTTAATGTTCTCTTGCAGAGGCACAAGGGGAAGGAATAGGCTGATTTGTGTCTTTCCTAAGAAAGCTTGTAAGGACTGAAAAATGAGCCCTGTCTTGTCTAGCCCAGGAATAATAAATAAAAGCAGGTGTGAGGTGTTGGAATTGAAAACAGCTGGATATGACGGATGTGATCCGACTGCTCTAGAGCTTCAGTCTTTAATCCCTGTGGCTCAGTGTGAATATTTCCCTCCTGATGCAATGCAGAAATAATAAATAGAACACAGCATATGGAAGGGTTCCTAGATCCAGGGAGGAGGAGGGAACAAACCCTCTCCAGGCTCCCTTTGCCCTGTCCATGTGTACTCAGGAACCCTTCTCAAGGCATTCTGCTCATCCTCACCCACCGGTTCTCGGGGTGTGCAGCAAGGAATGTCAGGCTAAGATGACAAAACTAGAAACCTTTGGAAATTTGTGCTGCAACTGGAATCTACCTTAATTCCAGGCAGTATTTCTGGAGCTGTCTAATGATCCCCTCCCTGTGTTTGGTCTAGCTTTTGCACATAAACACTTCTTCCCAATTAAACACTGAACCATCACTATGAATTGCTGTGAAATGCCTCCTGTACCATTAAAATGATCTGATATTCGATTAAAATAGAGTCATCCAGCCTTATTCTGTCAAATCCTGACCCTTGCAGTCTGCCAGAGGGTGGGTTTGTCCACTGGAAAATCTAATTCAGAGAGTTCCATACAAGGAGTGGATGGGAAGAGCAATTCTGTTGATTAGAGCTAACGTGGTAATTGAGGTGACATCAACTGATTCATTACATTTGTCTGAGACAGCAGGATTCAAAAATAGCCACAGTGCAATTCTACCCTACCCAGTAATGGTTTTCTGTTTAACCTGGGCTTAAAATGCTCTGAATGTCGGGATGAATCCCGGGGCGTGGACGCGCAGGAGGATGTCAAAGAGACAGCACTTGGGTAAATGATCCGTGGGTTCTTTCCTTCATGTTATTCCATTCCCAGAGTTTGCTGAGCTCCATCAGGGTCCCCCTTGGGAGCTGTCTGGCAAAGCAGGTGATGCAGAGGAGCGTCCTGGCCCCCCGTGGTTCCGCTGTACCCCCCCGGGCAGGTTGTGCCCAAAGGGAATGGTGGAAACTGCTGCCATGGAGCACAAAATCCCGGGATTCCTGACAGTGGGGAGAGCCATTATACATTCACACCTGCAGAGAAAGAGCATCTAAAATTGGAAGTTTTATTCCTCTCATCTTTGATCCTGATATTATTAGATTAGATTTGCATCATCCCACACAAGGCTCTGGAATGGGAGCAGATGAATTCCAGGCGGTGATTTCCTCACCTCAGTCACTCTGTGGGCACACGACTGTGCTCTGTGTTCAGAGCAGCTCTGGGTGCTCAGGCTCTTGCTTTGTGGTACCAGGCTCCTGGGAATAATTTCCCTTTCATAAACCAAGAATATAAAAATCACTCAGCTCAAATCATTCCACCCTCCTGAACAGAAACTTTTTCATACTTCTAAGTATTTGGAGGGTTTATAGCAAAATAAAGATCTGCCACCTGAATGTTTTAATCTGTACCCAGGGGAAGGTTAAAACTGGAATGCAGATTTTTGTCTATTGTTGTAAGGGAACTGATAGTTTACTCAGAGGAATTAAGGCAATATTATCTAAAGTTTTATGAGCAGATACAGTACCAACATTGAGAAGCCAATTAAATATCCAATAGCAATCCAATTAAGTTATTTTAATGGCTAGATGATAAGTTGCTGGTAGTTTATTTGTAGGCAGCAATTTAAGCAGATCTGAAAGGTTACATACTGCACAAAAGAATCTGAGGAATCTGAAGACCTCTGTTGTAAATAATCATTTAGCCTGGACATTTTTTACCATATAGACTCTGGATTCAGCTAAGAAATAAGCAGTGCATTGATTTTTCCTGATTTTATTTGATAGGGGAAATGGAGTGTGAGTTAATTATCCAGAATTAATGCCACTGCATATAAAATGTCTCCATCCACGAGAATGTGGAGATTTACTTGTGTAGTCAGTATGAGTTTGTGGTTTTCACCCTGAAAACTTAAAAAAATTAAACCCCTCTCTGTTGAATTCCGTGTTTTTCAAGTGGAGTGTAAAATCCAGCTGCCAGAAGAGCAGGAGGATGGTTTGTGCATCTGTAGAGGATGGAGATGCCTCTGCCTGTCTGAGGGGGACTGATAGGAAATCATTGATCTGGTTTATAAAAGGCAGTTCTCTGAGGAGAATCGGGCTGTCCAACCCTGGAACTAAAGAAACACTGTAGGAAATGTAACTCTGGATTTGTGCAAAGAGAGAACAATGTTAAAAATAGGATTTCATAGGTCCACAGATTAAATTACTCGGCCTCACAGTTCCGTCCACCAACAAGGAATGCTCCTGGAATGTCCAGAGCAGCGTCTCATCCCCAGAGCCCTGGACACATCCATCATTTTGTCTGCTCGTGGAGCATCTCCTGGGGGACTGAGATTTGGGTTTTCCAGGTACATTTAGTGACTGGAGAGGTTCAGTCATTTCTTTGGCCATGTTTGCTGGGTTCTCTCAGCAGTTTGTCCCTGGGACAGGGGGATGTTCAGCCATAGTTAACTCACTGAAACCCTCCAGGCAGTGTGTGGAACACTTCATTTGCTGCTTTGCCACGTGTAGAGCAGGAGTGACCCGGGGCAACGTCCACCCAGAAGTAAAGCTCTCCCTTGGAAACCTTTCCCAAGCAGCAGTGAGTTGGAAGTGCCTTCATACAGGAGGAATAAACCTGTTTTCTTTCCCATCTCAAGTGCTCATTTGTACAATTTTGAGTGATTAACTCTGAAGACTTTTAAATCAAACGAGTGGCAGGTTCTGAGCCCCTCCCCTGCTGTATTTGATCCATGGCTGCTGAAGTTCTAACAAAGAAAAGAGAAAATGATACTCCATTTCTAATTAAAGAAGTAATTTTCCTTTGCAAATAGACTTTTTATCTCAGCTGCAGTGTTAAGGATCAATGGGTTGTCACATGTATGTCTTTTTAATAAATGCCAGCTGAGATGACATTAAAGTGATAGACTGATCACTGTAATCAATGCAATTCAAAATTGCTTTATGTCTTAAATGAACGTGGTTCCTTTCCGTGATTCTCCTCCAGTTAACATTGTCTGAGCAGTGAAGTGCAAGGTTACAGCTTGGTTTGAAGGAAAACACGATGATGAGATGGAATTAAGGTTTTTACATGCAGGTTTTGCAGTTTAACCCCTGGGTTTATGCGATTCAAAGGCCCTCGCTGGAGATTCTTCTTGCAAAAAAAAAGAAAGCAATGAGAGAAGAAAACATGAAAGTAAAAGGAAATAATGTGAAGATGCTGCAGGTTGGGATGACAGAGGAGAGCAAACACCAGGGCACAGCCTGAGCCTGAGCTAAAGGAACCTTTCCCTGCCATTATTCTCGCAGTGTCTTTAAAATCTGTTTATGCAGAATACTTCAGAACTCTTTGCTTGTTCTGGATTTATTTTTTCAAACCCCCAGAGGTTCTGTAAAAACTCTCAGGATCCTTGTAAACCTTTTTATTTCTCTTAAAGCTGGCAGACTGACAGGCTTTAGTTATGCTTAGTGCTAAATTATTTATCTTCCTTTTCCCTCCTAGCCCTGACTTCTGAATCTTTAACTTGACTCTTGGGACGTGTAGGGTGGGTTTTTGGGTGGGTTGGTTTTTTTCCCCCTGCTTTAAAGCGAAGCCATTTTTATCTTTTGTCTGTTGAGTTTTACCATAAAAAATGTACATGTAAAATTTGAATGTTTAAGGATGTTTAGGATGTGGTGTCTGATCTTTTGTAATTGTAATTCAAAGTGTAACAAGATAACTAGGACATATAAACCATTTTATGTTTGCTTGGGTATGATTCTTACCACCTACTTTCAATAGTGGATCTCGAATTGATTTATTATTTTTTTAAATGCCATTCTTATACTATCTCATATCATTTGTTATAGAACAGTCTTGAGGCTTTCCCGTCTAGGATCAAAATCTATTAATTGCCAATACTTTTTCAAGGATAAAACAATGGATACAAGTTGAATTTTAAACACACAGAGTATTCAAAATGCTTCTTATTCATCTTGGATATTTTAGTTTCGTCTTTCTTCATTCCAAGTTGTTGACACAGTAGATTTCCTGACCTTGCTCTGTTAGACTCTTCAAATTCCATGGATGGTACTTGCTCTAATGCTTCTGTTTCGTTTTTACTCACATTAGTATCAAACAGTAACTTTCTGTTCCATTTTTGAAGTTGGTGACCTCTGAAGGATTTGGAACTCTGAAAGTTTCATTGGTGAAAAAATCTCTGATCTCATATTCTGGAAAGCCTATGGCTCATTAACTTATGTCTATTAATGGCTGCAAAATTCATAAACCTTTACATAATGATTTTCTTTAACTGTAGTACTATTAATTTTTATGGTAATTTTACTGTTATTTATGGTCGTCAAAAGAGTTGGTTGGAGAAGGAGATAATCACACGGGGCTCCCAATTTGTAGGGCCTCTCTGCATTGTAGGAATTGTTGCAGGCTCTATTAAAGATTAAGGAGGTTTCAAGCTTTGACTTTATAAGGTGAAAGTAATTCTTTGAAGGAAAAGTTATATTATTAATAGTGATTGGAACTGATTACTCAGAGAGCTGGAGTAATTTGTTCGTGAATTCCATTCGGGTTTACTTCTCAAAGGGCTTAAAATGTTTTTATCTGATCTGGGGCATCCTAATTTCTTTTTGTCTGTCTGCTTAGCGGTTATAGGAGCTTTTCCACTCCTAAAATAAATAAATGAACCAACACACAGGCAAACAAAAGAATCAACAACCCAGCGATTAGAAGCTGTTCAGATTAAAAAGGTAAATTACTGTTCTCTGTGAAAGCACTGGAGAACAAACAACCTGCAGTCCTGGTTATCTCTCCAGAATCCACAGAACACGTGGTGGGCCAAGTGCCACACTGCCCAGGGAGTACAGATATTTAAAGAGCCCTCCCTGTGGCTGCAGAGCCCCAGGGGTGGAGCAGCTGGCAGGTATTTTCCACCGGGGGCACAGCAAATCCCCCTGCTCTGGTCCTTTTTACATGCCCAGAGCCAAGCAAAGGAACACGTAACACAGGCAGGAAAAGCTGAGTTTTAGGAGATGTTGGATTGCTTTCCTTGGCACCCTCCAGCTTCACAGGTTCCATGGGAAATGCCTTTGCTGTTCCTAACTCAGAGGAGCACCAAGAGCTGCAGCTGAAGGGTCTCTGAGGATTTGCATGCGAGGAGCCCCAGGCTCAGGGACAGATCAGTGGGGTTTGTGTTCCAGTGTCAATGAAATGCAGGCAGCACCTTAAAAACATTTCCTTCAGAGCTGCTGCACCATTCCCTGTTTCCTGACACGGGTGGAAGGAATGTACAGGAGTTACAGCTGCCCAGAGAAGCTGTGGCTGCCCCTGGATCCCTGGGAGTGTCCCAGGCCAGGCTGGACAGGGCTTGGAGCAACCTGGGACAGTGGGAGGTGTCCCTGCCCATGGCAGGGGGTGGCACTGGATGGGCTTTGAGGTCCCTTCCCACCCAAACCAGTCTGTGATGTGGAATGAGATTTATGGACCTCTCTCCATATTCAGCTGGGGAATGAAGGGAAGGACTGGGAAATGCTACAACTGTGGTACTGGTACGTTGAGAAGTGCAGTGAAAGCTTTATCCATAACACCTCAAATATTGCCATTGTTAAGGCATTCTGAAGGAGACAGAAAAGCTGCTTGGGTGGACAGCAGGAGAAATTCTCTGTGTCTCTGCTTTCCCTCCTTTGCAGGCAGGATGAGCAGTTGCTAAAGCATTTGCTTTAAAAAAATAAGTTAACAGTCAGCCTATCTGGAATATATTTTTCAAAAGTTTGGAGTTTTTCCATTAGTATGTAAGTACCAAGAAATATATCATAAAAGCCAGTTGGCCTCACAAACTTTGAATCTAATACCAGTTAATTGTATCAAGTTGCAGTTGTTTTAATGTTTTCTATGTAAGGGGTCAGAGTTCCAGCAAACATGTTTCTGGCGTTGTTGGCAGCTACAAGAGAAAGGCTGCTTTATTGCTTTTTCATAACTGCTCTGATTTCCATGGCCAAGAAAGCACCATTAGGGTTTTTATTATTTTTAATTTTAAAAATGCATTAGAAAATATATTACACAAGGACACCTGCAGGAGCAGAGGAGTTCTGAAATTCTGGAAACCAATTCTGCTTTGGAAAGGAACATTTTCTTTTATGTGCTGAAGAAAACTCAGAATTTGAAGCCCTTTATTCCTGGCTCCGTGGCAGTGCTAAACCTTACGTAATGAGCATCTTTCTGCTCAGCATCATCTGGTCACATCTTCACTGGGCTCTTAAACCGAGACCAACCTTTGCTTTCATTGCGCCTTCATTCCCACTTATGGCTTTTAAGAAGTATTATTAACGTGGATTTGATACACACCCTCATTTCCTAATGCTCATCTGGTGTTTTTCCCCTGAATTTTTGGTCTGTTCCATGGGCAGAGTCAATAACTTTTTAAAAGAAGCTGCAGATGTAACTGTCAACTCCTCCGGTCCCATATCGAGGTGGGATTACGTAATCACAGACATCAGAGGTGGAAAAATCCTATGAGGTCATCCTGTCCATGGGCTCTGCCAGCTCCAACTGCCTCCCTGCAGGACGTTCTCCAGTGAGCTGCTGAGCTCAGTTCTGGACAGTTCCTTTGCAGGGACTGCGAAGCCTTTCCCAGGATTCTTTCCCTTGCCTGGTTTTGGTTTTACATGGCAGGGGCAGATTGTGTTTCTGAAAAATACTGTGGCCGAGTCCTAGGTTAAAATTTGGGGTTCAGAGAAAATGACTCCCTCAGCACATGGTTTTCACACTTCAGTCTCATCACAAAAACGAGTCATTGCCACTCTGAGCTTGATTTCAGAAGTTTCCTTTAGGTTTCTAGAAAAAGGAAAGGAAAGCCCTTGGGATGGCTGAGTGCTTTAATTCTCTTTCCTTCCTTGTCCCTGAATGTCCAGCACTGTTCTGACAGGCCCCAAGCTCCAGACGTGGTGACTCGAAGGACCCTCCGTGAGCACTGGGAGTTCACCCCATGGACATGAACTGGTTTGGTGGCCATTCCCCAAACCCCACAAGGAGTTAAATCACATTAACTTCACAAAGAACTAAGACATTTGTCTTTATTCTGACTGCAGTGTCTTCTCTTGAAGAACTTACTGTTCTAACTCCATCCATGCCCTTGGAGATCCCTCTGGATCTGTCAGGGACTGTCCTGTAAGGACGTGCGGAAGAAGTTGCATGGGAATGGTGAGGAAACATTCTATATATTTTCTACATAAAATTCTATATAAAAATTCCTATAAAACTTGAATTCTGATTTATTTGTGTGTTTACCTCACAGTGCAAATCAGGAAGGCTCCAAAGAGCTGCTGGGGTTGAATTGAGCTCTGACTGCTGCAGGAGGGGGAGGAACAGCCCGGGGTGAGTGTGTGAGAGCTGCACCCCAGCCCAGAGAGGGGACAGGGCCCTGCTGTGCTCCCTGCCCAGGGTGGGGTCACCTCACATGCCTTCTCTCTCTTCCACTTTCCCTTCCTCTTGAAATTGCTTTCACTTAACATCTGGAACATTTTTCCTAATCAACAGCATTTCCTCAGCTAGAGCCGAGCATTTTCGTGATTGGGGAATTCCTACGGCTGAGATCAGCCAGAAAAAAGTCAGAGAGGTTTTGGCTCCCCTTCCCTTCTCTCTCTTTTTTCTAGTAAGTGAAGAAGTGTGTCTGAAATGTGTGTAATGCCTTGTCTAACTGCACTGGAAAAATTAAAATTCCTTAAAAGGAATACAGCAAGTTGGAGGTTTTACTGGGAATCTTTGTTTATCTTTGGGACTCTCAGAGCTGTTCCACCACAGCCTCAGGGACACAGGGAGACAGTTCAGTGTCTGTGGCAATTCAGAGCTGAAGGCACAAAGTGTGTTGTGAACTCCACTTAGGAGTCCCAATTCCTCTAGGGAAGTGTAAGAGAGGTATGCAGGGATCGTGCACCTCTGAAAGGGGAGGCAAAGCTTTTTAACTTCAAACACAAATGTTTAAAAACAAGTGAAGAATCTGTAGGCTTTGGAATTTCCATGGGAATGTAGGAAGTGGAATATGTTTGTTGTATTTGGAATTGAACACTGAGCTGGAAACCCAAACTTTTCGTGCTGTTCTTTAATACCACGGAGTGGTAATGAATTCTGTGTTTTGTTGCACTCAGAAGGAAGCCTTTCCTAACCCAGGGTCCTGTGAGTGTGGCATTCCCCAGCCAGGGGGAGGTTTGGAGCAGCAGCAGGGATGTGCCAAACCAGCCAGGGAGTCTGGGAGCGTCAGGCATTCCACGGTGGTGACTTTGACCCAAAGCACCTCATGTCCCTGTGCTGTCTGTGCACAGCCCCACCACGGGACCCCTGCGAGCACCGGTGCACTTGTTGTTTCTGGGCTGTTACACAGGCTAAGTCTTACCTAAAAAAAATCCCTGCACACTTCCAAAAGGAATTCAAATCCCTCTTGCTTCCATGATCAGTCTCCTAAGAGTGTGATGATCTTAACATTTCTTTCCAAATGCTTTTTAGACTCTGTTCCTCCTTGGCTCTCCTTCGTTGTGAAAAGCTGTTTTTGGTTTCTCAGCCTGATTTTTCACTCACATAGTTAATCTTCCTCTGGCTTCTGATAAGCTGCCAAATGTTTAAAATCTGCTTTGGTATTCCCTTGTAAAAGAGGTTGGATTTAGCAGAGTTCATCACTGTAAACTATTTTTCAGTTTTCACTGTTTATTTTGCTGTAAGATCTCTCTAGTAAAGGAAGGAACAAACAAACCTCCTGACTGTCAGGAGCATGAACTGTCACTGATCTAATGGATCCCATCCTTTCCTCTACACAAACATTGCTCTCCTCATTTGTAAGGATTTTGTCCAGACCCAGTGGGGCTCCTGTCTCAGAGCTCTTGCAGCCACTGACTGTGTTTGCAGCCCTTCAGATGTTGTCAGACAGGCTCCAGGCTCCGTGTGGATCCTTCTGGAAATGCTTCAGATGAACTTGCCTCCATCTCACCCAGCAAACTCTGCTCCTGCCTTCAGACTGACATCAAGGGTTTCTCCACTGGAAGGGGTGGTTCTGCCTCTTCCCCTGGGCTGTCACCGTGCTCAGACATTGCAGACAGACACAGTTTGCCCTCTGTACATTAATTACCACCTGCCAAATGTGGCTCTGAAACTCAGATCTCTACCTACAGGACCTGTTTGGCATCATCTGCTCTGACTTCCTGCAGAGCCCAGGCTGGAGATTTACCCCGAGCTCAGAATCAGTCAGGAAGATGTTGGATGAACAGGAATCTGGGTGAGAAGTGGATCCTTCCATCAGATTCCCTTGCAGGGCTGGTCATGTGTCACCTGTCCTCGTGCAGTTCTCATTTAAAGGTGCAAAGTTGTGATGTTGGGCTGATAGAGTTTTGGGTGGCCTTTGTGAAGGGTAGGACTTTCCTGAAGCACATTCATCAGTGTGCCAGGGGAATACACAGGACTGTGGGTGAGACAGACAGGATCTCTGTGGGGAACAGGGGAGCTCCCAAGGGCTTCATCCAAACACTGGATTTCCGATTTTAAATTTTCCTGGCTTCCTCTTAAAGCCATTGCTTCTTCCTAGAATCAAGAGTCAGCTGATGTCTAATCTTTCCATCCTGCATGATCTATTTAAGTCACTTGTCAATCATCTTTTTGAGATATTAAATAACTTTCTTGGACTAATAATTATCTTAGTAAAAGCAAATTTTTCCAGACCTCCAATAATTTCACCCTATGTTAGTTCTTTGTGTTGTATCTCACTTCTTGGATTTTTTTTCAGAAAACACTCATCACTCACACAACACTTAAAATTAAACTTACTAGGTCTCTGTTGCCTTTGCTTCTCCATGCATTCATTTCTTCAGAACACTGAAATGGCTTCACTGAACGTGCTGGTGGACTGACCTGCAAATGGCTGGAATCTGGATCATCCAGAGGCTCTGGAATTGTCTTCAGTCTCTGTAATGCAAAAATTAATCAGAAGTGATATGTAGAAACCAAATCTGCCTTCTAATTCTGCTGATTGCAGCATAAATGGAGTTTATACAGCGACAGAAAGCGTGTAGTCATGAGTTTGTTATGATAATATTGCATGCTAAGGGAAGCCCAGATTCAATAACGATGGAAAGCATCACTCCCTGTAATACATACGTGTGTCTGCTCGTGTTCCAAGTGTCCCTGGGTGGGGCCATCAGGAAAACCAAGAGCAGCTGTGCTGGTGAAACAGGGCAAATAAAAGCCTGAGTTATTGTTAACACGTGTACCAGTGTAACAACCCCACTTTGGTCCCCGACACGAACAAACCCCCTCTGGAGATGTTTGTGTTCCAAACTATGTCGTAAGGAAAGATTAACAGTTTTGGAAAGGGATCTTTTCCTTGGGATGAAGATTTCATTTCCTTGCCTGGTACTGCTGGAAGCCTTCCAGGAAGCTGAAAGCACAATAAAACAATCGTAGGATGGTGTGTTACAACCTGACCCGTGTCTGGTTCAGCCAGCCCAGCGATCAGGGCCAGAGGAGTTGACTGCAGGCAAGGCTCCTGGGCTCCTGGGGAGGGCACTTCTGCTCTGGGAGTGAGGCTGAAAAGCTTAGGAGTCATTGCACTTTGTGGTTTAGGGAAAAAAACCCCAAACCTAAGTCTTACAAGAACATTTTTTCCTCTGCCGTAAGGAAACAGTCAGCTTTCTCAGATTAAGGGGAATTTTTTCTTTTGTACGGGATTGAAAGAATTTCACTTTCACATCTCCCTTCTGCCCTTTTTTTTTTTTTTTTGCAAATAAAATGTTTTGGTCTTTCTGGCTTCACATCTCAGTAACATCCCACTGCCCAAATCCCACCATGTGAGTCAGGGAGGCAAATCTGCACCCACTGACAAATGAACAGTTTCAGGGGGTGAATAAACAAGGCCAGCTCATGTCAGTGGGACTGCAGGGGTTTTATCCCAACTGAAAGTCGTGTTTAGGCAGTTTGTCAGGGGGATGTTTGCACCCCCAGTATGGCCCTTTATTTAGCCATCCTGCCCTGCAGTTCTTCACTCACCCCTCAGGGGAGCAGCTCCTCAATCCCTCATTCTCAGGGTGCTTGTGAAGAGCCCAGATGAGTTCCTGTTGTACAGTCCTTCTGTACAATGAACTGTAGCCAGAGGAACCAAACACAGAGTTAGTTATTGCCTCACCGTCCAGGTGAGTGCAGTGACACCTGAGTGCAGGTCCTGTACTTGAATACCATAAAAAACCACTTTTTCCTCTATAAACCTTACATTCACAAAGCAGGGGGGCTGCTCTAGGGATGGAAGAAGCAGTGGAATTCAGTGCTCTTCTTTGGATCTTTCTTTTTATCTTCTATCATCCATTGCCATGTATACTCACACCCCTCCTCTATCCATCAAAACTGTGAGCTATTTATCCTCTCCCTACATATTTTCCTGAAGGGGACTGTGCATTTAGAGCCTCCTCTGCAACACTGACCTCTCTGAAGGGGCTGTGGGTGTTTGACTGGGATTCCTTGAATCCAAACCTCGTGAGACAAGGAAGAGACAGGGAGCAGAAGCTTTCCTGTGTCTCCCAGCTGCCTTCCTATCAGAGTCAAGATCTGATTTCATCCCTGAAAGGTCCCATTGTTTCCAGTAAGGACTGTGAAGCAGCTCCTTGTGGAGTGCCAGTGAATGGGAGGGCAGCTGGGCAGGCAGGGATGGCTCTCCCTGAACAGCTCACAGCAGATGTGAGGATTTGACACCCCTGCTCCCCTGGGGCTGACCATGGGAAGCTGCTCTTCTCAGCTTGGGTGAGCCTTTGCATGGCAAGTACCTCTCCAGGTCTGAATAACCTCCACCTCCTCAAGGAGACACTCAAGTGCTCTTTTGTACTATTCCCAAAAGGAATGCTGGATTTTTGATCCAGGTTATTGCTGTAACAAGAGGACTGTTGTGTCACAGGGCCAGGACAATGCCAACAGTGTGGCTGGGGATGGGGGCACAGAGCAGGGGGGTGACAAGCCAAGGGCTGGCAGCTCATGGAACTTCCATGTGGTTTTTTGTGACTGCAGGAACCGCCCTGGGCAAGTCCAGCCCGTGTTTGTGACAGTAACATCTGCACACAGCTGGCCCATTTCCAGCATTCCTTGGTTTGTCCATACCTGTGGCAGTTCTTTGTGCTTTCCAAGGGGTGACTATTCCACCAGCTTCAAAGACATTATTCCCAGTATTCATCCCGAGATTTCCTGTTGCTTTGTTTCATTTCATTGCTCCTAAATTTTCACTGGGTAATACCACACCTTTATCTCTAAGACATCACACCCATAGTAAGTTTGTGTCTTACTGTTTGTTTTCACATTCTCACATTATTTATTGGTTGGCTGAATATTGAGCCAAAATTTAAAGTCTGAGGCTTTCTGAGGTTTGGACTAATTAGTGGGAGGGTATTAATTCCCAAGTAAAAGAGCTTCAAGTATCACTCAAAACTCCTGCAACAAATAAGGAATGAATTTTAAGGGAACAGTTCAAAGTTCCAGGGTCTCAAAATTTAGAGACAGACAAGACAGGAATAGAAGAGAGACCAAAATTTATTTCACATCTGTTATGGAAATGAGTGAAGTGGTAGACAGCTGAGAGCTTCCTAAAGTTGCATTTCATATTTTTCTGGAGCTGGAGTTTGTGGGAAACCAAGAGTTAGAAGTTGAGCAGCTGCTAATGCTGACGAAGGGCCTCTTGTCAGGATCCTCATTTTATACCCTGGTGAGGGGTCTTGTGTTGGAAAAGGAGGAGTGAGAATCACACTGTGCATTACAGAGTCTCTCTGTTCCGTGGTGGACAGCACGTGCCTCCTCTGCCACTGCCAGCCCTGGAGGCAGCACCCTGTGGGGCAGCAGGAGTCTCCTTCTGGCACTCGAGTTCACGTGTCTCCAAGTGGGAGACAGGATGTTGCATGAGCCTCTCTCCCACCACAGTAAATCCTTTCCCCATTTGACGGATGAGAAAATTTTGTTGACCAAAGATAAACTTGGTTTTGTGTTCTCCAGCACCTGGGCAGCAGCCACGACAGAAACTGCTGATTCCCTGTGCTTTACTGCTGCCCTCTGTGCTCTGTGAGCCACAGAACTTCCTCTGATTTCTGAGGCAAAGCTGTTTTCTAGTGAACTTTCTCAGCTTAAACTGGTAAAAAGAAAAATAGTGCTGGTACAAAAGAATAGGTGATTATAGCAATAAGTTAAGCTGTGGGGCTCACGGTGGGAAGATCATCAAATCCTTCCTTCCTGTAACAGCCTGTTCTTATACTTCAGCAAGAGGATATTTGAGAAATGGGCTAAAGCAAAAATCTCCAGCTGCTCCCTCCCAGACAGCGGAATGCTCCCGAAATACAGGCCGTGGGTGGCCCAGGGTCTGGCACTCGAGGGGCTGATGTTCCCTCGTGCACCCACTGCAGTGACTCGGGGACAGAGGGACAGGGAGCCACCACAAATGGCAACGAGCAGCCTGGACACCCCGGGGGGAGCTGGTAGGAGCAGCACAAGCTGTCATTTGGCTGGCAGTGGGAACAATTGCCTTTTCCAAAAGCTGGTCTTAGTTTTATAGGGTGGGAGTTCCTATTGGGGATAAATGCCATTTGCATGGTGCTTTCAACAGCCCATGGTTATTTGAAGGCTATAAATAAAATAGGACAAAAGCAGCTACCTGCATGGAGTCTGGAAGTGCTTTTAGGAAGGAGGGGAATTTGTCCTCCAAGCAGACAGACGTAATTTCGTTACCCCATCCCTGTTCCCAAAGCCCTGGAGCAGAACCATCCCCAGAGCCTCTGCTGTAGTCCCAAGAGTTCTTGAAGTCAGGGGGGTTTGATGTAGAGAGCCTGAGATCCCATCAGGGGCAGCCCTGGTTCTTCCCTTGAACCCAGTTCTGAGGTGCTGCCAGCAGTGTGAGATCCCCTCCCTGGGCCTGCAGTGAAGGACATCAACTCCTCTGGCCCCAGGAGCTGATCAGCTCAATGGCAGAACTCAAAGATCAGGTGCAGGATCCACCAAAAAGCACAAACCCAGTCCTACATGTGCACATACGTGTCCACTCTCCAAAATACTTGTCTCTACCTGAAACTACATGCAGCCACAATCCTAATTTTGCCCCAAAATAAAAAGAAGTAGATACCTGTAAATAAGCACACACCAACCCAGAGCATTCCATGGACACATACCTGAGCCCAGGCTCACAGTCCTCATCCTCCTTTGCTTCCTCCAAAGCCACCTCCAGCAAACCAGTCCCCAGCTGATACTCAAACATGGGTGCTCATATCAACAAAAAATACTTCCACAAATAAACTCTCGGGGCACATCCATATATTGCAGTAAAAATGCTCCTCAGCATATTTCCACACACCCAATGTCACTGCTGAGAGGAACAAAACCCCACACAGGCAGCACATCCACACACACAAGACAGGAATCACTCAGCAGCTCCAGTGTTTTTGCTGGCAGGAGAACGTCAGTCACTGAGCAGCCTCCAAACAGATGTTTGATTGTTTTTGGGTTGTGGTTTAATTGTTGGATACTGTTCCAGCACTCAGAGGGGATCGAAAATACTCCAGGTCTGCAGCTGCAGCAAATGCCAGCCTTGAAACAAGGCGGATTCTGAAATCATTGCTCGGGGGGAAACTGCTTGCACAGGAAACCTCAGCCAAACTCTGCATTAATACCACTTTGAAGTTAGAAAATTAATCTCTGCCATTTAAAAAAAGTTCTGTTTTTTCAGGACCTTTTGTAAGTTTATCTAAGACAAGCCAATTCCTTCTGGGCAACTGTGACAGTTTATTGACTTGCCCAGGCTTAGATACTTTACTGGGCCTCTCTTCGTTTTCCAGAAAATCTCTCCTGGATTCTGTCCTGCACTTCAAGGCTCCTGGTGGAAGTGAGAAGCAGCTTATTAGCCAGGCTCTTAGTTGCCACTCAGGTTTTACTTCAATAAAAGACTTACTCAAAATGATTGCCCTTTGTCAGGAAGGATGACCATTGCAGGATGCATCTCTGCTTCTCCAGCCACACGAGGCAGCAGGAGGCAGTTCCTGGATAAGGACTTGGGGATTGGTGGCAGATGAAGGAGGGTGTGGGACAGGTGCTCCACGCTGAGCTCAGGTTTTTGGGAAGGACCAAACAGAAGGGAGCAGGAAACTGTTCCCTTGAGGGCTAGAAATGAGGGACATTGAGAGATATTCAGAGGATGTCCCAAAGAAAACTTTTTTGAGGATAACCAACATAAAATGTTGTGTAAGGTCTTTGTTATCTACGATGTAGAGCAGGTAACTCTGGGTTCCTTTGGGACAAGATGCCAGAAACTTGCAAGATCTTGTGACTGTTGTGAATATGAATGAATCCTTTCTCTATTCTTTTGAAATCAAGAGGGATATTTCCTGCAAGGAAAAGTATAGGTCCAAGCCCTGAAATCACCTTTTCTGCTTTCACCTGGCATAAAACAGCACAGACAGAGAGTAAATTATTCCTTTGGTTCTCTAATCAATCCTAAAATGTGCAGAGAAGGTAATATCCTGAAAAGACAGCCAAGAAAAGAACAAATTGCTTCTGGGCAGGGTCTGTGTCCCTGCCCCACATGCCCAGGGGTTCTGTTGTGTCCCATGCAGTGCTGCCCTGACAACCCCAAACTCCAGCTCTGCAGATTTAATAGGTGTCAGGAGCAAGGACTGGAGCAACAGGCTAATGGAATGACCTCATGGAAGTGCCTTGGGCAGCCCCAGGTTAGGTAAGGCCCAGCACAGCTGTCTCAATGACATTCTCCATTGCAGACTTCCTCAGCTCTGAAGTTTGGGCCCTGCATGGGCTTTTTTCACTGACATTTTTCCATTTCCATTCCTCTCCTTCCCTTGGAAAAAAAGAACAACTATAATTCCAATATTTGTTCCAGCTTCTGTAAACTACCACTGCTGCTGCACTGACCTGTCCAGATGGTGTTCCTTCCAGCTCACACAGACCAGTCAGGGAAGCAAAGAGAAGGAAGCATAAACTCTTTAAAAATGCATCCTGTACAGTCTGGGGGACAGAGGACAGCAGTGGGACCTGCCTCACAGCCAGATTTCCCTGCTGGATTTCTGTAATAGCTTGTTTTGTCTTCCTGTGGTCTGATATTAGATGATAGTTCTTTAATCTTTTCTGAAGCAAACCCAATTTCCTTGTCACATGCATGCACTCCATCTCACTGTGATATATTCACTTCCAGACCCCGTTAGAATATAAAATAAACAATTTTAAATCGCTTTCCACTTCATCCAACATTCTTTCCAGGTCTTGTGACTCTCCCAAATCTAATTCTTGACCTCTGTGTAAAATCCTTACTCTCTTTCCCCTCCAAGAGCTTTTCAACTTGGTTGCTACATGTCCTCCCTTTGCTTCCCGACTTCAGTTGCAGGATTTTCAGCAGAATACTGAGGGCTCCTTGCTGGTTTCCTTCTCCTCAAACTGTTTTCCATGTTATGTTAATTCTCTGCCTTTCTGAAGCTCATCAGCCTTACTGGAAAACTCACAGAGTGCAGAGAGGGAAAGGCAGAGGAAATACAATCAGTGCCCAGGTAAAGTGAGTTATCTGCAAGGACAACAGATACTCCCGAGCTTCACCAAAAATCAAAGAGCTTTCCTGAATCCCAAACCTTTCCTGTTCTGCAGGAAAGCCCCAAACTACGATCCAGGGAGCCAGATCCTCAATTACTTTTAAATTTATCCTTAACAGTTTAATGGTGCCAAAACCCAGCAACAGATAAAACTCAAAATGGAAAATTTCTGGCGTAGGAAGAATAATTTATCATCTACTCTGTACATTTTCTGAAAGAAGATTTCTAAACAAAAAAGAGCAGCGGGGGAGAGGCTAATCCTATGGCATTGTCCCTCCTTGTGGGAAGAATGGAATGATTCCCTCATCCAGGACTCCAGCAGAGCAGAAGTCAAGTGGGTCTCAGCCCTGTTACCACCATATTTTGTAATCTAGAAAAATAATATCACTTCCTCCATGGCTTTTCAGCCAGGCAATGCCCAAATGCCAAAGAAAAGCCAAATTTCAAGGCAGATTGAAGGGTAGGTTAAGGCTGAATGGTCCACTAAGATGGAGCTTCCCCTCTTCCCCTCTTCTTCTGTTCTTCCAGGTGGAACCAGGTGGAAGGAACCTGGGAATGCTCAGCCTGATCCGTGCTCAGAAGTTTCCCAAGGTTTTCAGTCTGTCACTTGTAGCAAACTTCCAAAGCCTGACTGCTTAAGGAAAAAGTTGAAGCAGTTGGTTCAGTTGACCTAATTTAATTTTATTCCATCTCCTGAACTGAGCTAAAGCTGCTCAACCGTGATCCCAATGCTGGTCAAGTGTTGGCTTCTGTTTAGTTAAACAAGTTCAACTGAGCTGTAGTTCTTGAAAGAAACCCCTTTTTCCTGCTCTAGACAAAACCAAAGGGCTTTACAACCCAAGTAAAGAGGACCAGGTTAAGACAGGCCCAAGTTGAGGCAAGACAGAACTACTGTGCTTCCACTGCCTTCCTCAGAGTGTGTCTTAAGAGTAACAATGAAAAAAGCCAACCAGCACCTGTGAGAACTGTGCTCTTTGCTGCTTTAGGTGGCTGATTGGTTTGTTAAGCCAATCTTTGAAATGAAATAAAAAATAAAACCATGTTTTTTTCCTGCACCAACTCTTCAGGTCCAGGAGCATATACATTTTTAAACAATGACTGCTAATCCTGGACTTGCTTTATGCTCTGAGAAGCCATTTCAAACATGATTCCTCACAGAACCAGGATGTTTTCCCCCTCCCACTTGCTCCCTCCTCTGCCTACTCCAGCTGTGCAGCAAAAGTTCTGCAAAGTTTTCTGGAGGGAGGATCCTCCTCATGGCCAAGTGCTGGAGAGTTAATGGATCTGCTGCTCCTGCCAAAGGCTCATCCAGAGGGAGGTGCTGTGCATGTGCTGGCTGCAGGAGGGTTTAGGGAGGGGAAAAGCGGAATAATTTATGCCCTATCCGAGGCCCTTTTAATTCTTTCCTGTTTGTTTTTCTCCCTCCTGTGGCAGCATTTAGTCATCTCCTCACAGTGTGTCTTCGAGAAGGGAAGGGATGAGAAGGGAAAGGGAACATTTTCCAGGAAGACATATCATTCTTCCCAAAGTGGGTTATACAAATTAGAGTTTAAGCAGATCAGACCCTAGGGCTGGGCTACTGAGAACGTTCCATAGAGCAAATGCTGCCATGAGGGGAGGGAGAACGTCAGAGCTCAGCTCCCAGACGGCTTTCGGAAAACACGGTGTCAGCACATCTAATTCCTTACTCCTCTGAGACATTTTTGACTCATTTCATTTGAAATTGGCTTGAGACAAAGAAGCAACGCAGAGAAATCTGGAGAACTGGGTGTAAACTGCGAGGAAAGGAGGAGGCATGAAGTCAACTTGGAAGGGACAAGCAATTAGTCCAGGCATTAATCCTGCCTTTACACCAGCACCACCACCCAGGAAGGGGGATCTGTGCAGTTCTTACTGGTGGTGGCTTCTGCCAGTAACACCAGCTCACATTCCCCCTGTCACGGAGGGTCTGATCCCACTCCTACTGATACAAAGATTGCTTTGAAGTTTCGGTGTCCATGAGCTGAGGATTCATCTGGACCTGGGGAGAACATGGACACGGATCAGGCTGTGATTCACCTTCCATCACTTCTCTCCAACTCTTCTCCTGCCATCCATGCCAGAACACCCAATGCACTGCGCACCCATGATGGTTCAGACTTGCCTTAAAGCCACACAAGTAAAACACAGTCTTTAGGGGAGACTAGTAAAACATTTAAAAAAAAAATAAACAAGAAAGGTTCTCACAGATCTAAGACATAATTAACTGTGTTTGCATTGATACAAACATTCTGTC
Organism: Manacus candei; assembly: GCF_025592945.1. Classification (NCBI taxonomy): domain Eukaryota; kingdom Metazoa; phylum Chordata; class Aves; order Passeriformes; family Pipridae; genus Manacus; species Manacus candei. The sequence continues at coordinate 1,569,490 of NW_026138070.1, forward strand.
AGATTTAAATGAGTATAAATGGTTGTTCAAAAATAAAGGAAAGGATTCTTTTTTTTAAAAAAAAGAGCATAGTCTGCTCTAATGGGATCTAATAACTCTTAATAGTCTTCTATAAAAGTAATAGTGCACTTAAATCTCCACTTGGCAAGAATCCGGGGCAGAAAAAAGTGCATTTTAAAAATGGGAACAGCTCAAGGCTGCATGTTCCCAGCCAGCAACGACAAGCTGAAACAATACAAGGAATCCAGATAATGAAGCACATATGTCTTTCCAGGACCACGGAGGGAACAGCTTCCTCATTTACGCAATCCAGAGGGGAAAACGGTCCCCCCTCATCCAGCACCTGAGGTGAAGGGCTGAGGCCTGAGAGCGAGATGAGCCCTCACATCAGGGTTCACTCGCATTTACATAAGTGAACTCTCCTTGTGCTTTGATTTCTCCTCTCTCTTTCCTCCCCTCTCTTCCTGGGGCATACGTTTTCCAATGCAGGGACCTTGGGAAAGCAGATTAAAGCCAGCCCTGGAGGTTCCTATAAACTACATGAGGCACATGGCAGGAGGCCTGGCATGGAACGCCGGGCCCGACCTGGGAAGGAGCTCGGAAGCACATGTTTAAAGTTTAAAATGGATAGGTCTCCTGGCCACAGCTTGTAGCAGAGCTTCTCAACAGAGTGAAGGAGAAGGAACCTGTGTCAGTGGCTCTTTCAGTGCTTTGCAGTAACTCCCTCAAGGTGCTTGTGTTGGTGGTGCTCTGGGCTCAGCCCAGGCCATGGCAGGGGGACTCATTGCAGGTCTGCTCTTTGCCCCGCTACAAATACCTGTTAACATCCATTTACACTTTCTAGCTGTGGAATATCCAGGGTTAAAACGACCTTTTTAAACATGGATATAGAGGGGAGAGGTAAACAGAGAAAATACTGAGAAAAATCCAGGAGGTGTTTCATTTCAGGATGTACTTGAATGAAAAGCAGCACATTTTTCATTCCGAGTTTTAAAGGCATCTTTCATTCGTAATCAACGCAAAACACTCCCCAATCTACCACTCTAAAACAAAAGAGAGGCAACTTGTGGTTGTATATTTAGGAAAATGAATTCCACTTGAATTCAGAGAGGGGTTTTCTCTTTCATAATGGGAGTAAGAAATCCCTGCAGAGCGACGGAGAGCAGATCCCATTAACTGCAAAGGCCAAAGGGGGATTGACAAGTGAGTGATTTGGCCACGGAATGAGGTGAACTAATTTGCAGAGGAACGAGTATTTCTGAGCATCTGGTGGCTGGCCTGCCTATGGCAGCAGGGCTGAACTGCACACAGGCAGGAGGGTCTGGCTCCATGGACAGTGAACAGCAATGGCCCCAGAACTCTCCAGAGATTTGGAGTTTACAGAGATTCTCTGCATTACCAAAGAGTTTCTTTTTCATTAAACTAAGCTCTTCTTTCCTACCCAAATGTGTTCATAGCTCTGTTCAAAGCAGCAGTGAACAAAGACTATTCAGGCACAGGGCCCCAGATGTTTCCCCTGTTTGTGTGATCTACGTGGAGCAGATATTATTCCATGCCATGTTATCTCAGAGATTAATGATGGGCAAGTTTCAAAAGGTTTGAAATTTCCAAATAATTGATTTGGAGGAACTCCCATAGCAACGAAGCTCCTTTGGATCTTATCAAAACTCCCTGTACACGGTGGGTCTGTGTGAGCAGCCAAAGATGACTGAACCAGCACAGGGAGCCCTCAGCCCCTGCCAGGGCAGGGGGGCACGACTCACTCAGCACACACAGAAAAAGAAATCACTTCTGCCACTTCTGGGGAAGGAAACAGTTGCAGAGAATTATGTTCCCTAGGAACATGTGCTCATTTTCCAGAATCATTTTGATTCTGATTTTGTGGGGGGAAAAAAATAGCAATTTAATCTTTTAAATATTGTTATTTCATTACCTGAACTAGGTTTGGATGAGGAGTCTTGTAGAGATGTCCCTTGATTTAACAAGGATGAGGACACAGAGCCTGCTAATTAGTTATACTGAAGTGTTCTTCCTACATATTTTTGGTTTTGGAAAAGCAATGGAGTGGAATTATGAAATGTGTATTCTTGCTTGCTAGAATCAGCTGCCTTCTTTCTGAAAGCATTTTGTGAGAAAAGGGCTGAGGAACAGGAGAAATAGCAGGCTTTACTCCGGGAGTGTTAATTGCCATTTCTCATTTGTTGCTATTCTCCTGCTACATCAGCTTGCATACATAAAATCATAAAATCCACAATTTTAAAAGTTGTTGCCATTAACTTCTTGTTTTGTGGAGGTGGCTAAATGGCAAAGGATTGAGTTCTGAGAGAGCTGCTAAAAGAGAGAAGTGAGGTCTCTAAGGAGAACTATCTTTCAGCTCTCTGGTTCCTGCCTATCTTTAGTCAGGATTACAGTCAGAACAAGCAGCCAAGTGATTTGGGACGAGAGGACAGGGAACTGATTTGAATTTGTACCAAGTGGAAAACAAGGAGAGCCAGAGCAACTTCTCCAAGTGATGTAAAGCTGGAATAAACCTTGCGAGGCCAAGGAAGGAACAACAAAATGGAGACAAGAATGAAGACCATGGGATGTTTTATTTCGGCCAGTTTTGTTCATTATTCTGTACTTTTGTCTCTTCTTTCCATTAAATCGAGTGCTCCAAGGTGGTTTTCCCCCTTCTCATTCCCAGCTGCGCTGCAAACAGAGGGAACAGCTGATGCTGTGCCTGCTTCCCCCTTTCCCCAGGGAAGCCTCAGTGTCACCTCAGCCAAACCTTCTCTGCAACATCAGCCCCGGGGCAAACCCTCTTCCTTCCCTCAGACCAAGGCTCAGACTCTGCAGCTCACTGCCCCACCTCCAGCCATGGCTTTGCAGGCAACCAGCTGGGTGGAAAAGGGGCCCTTCCACTGCCAGGAAACTTCATTACCAACGGCCCAAGAGGAAGGATGAGCTACTTCACTGAAAATGCATTTCCAAACTCCAAATGTATTAAGAAAATGAGTTTGTTTTTTTTTTCAGCTGCTGTCATGAAGGAAAGCACTGTGTAGGAGGACAGGCAAAGTCTTTGGAAACCGCTCAGCCTATTTATGGCCACTGTCAAAGTCAGATTAATGATTTTTTATCAAAATGATACACAATTAATAATTTGTCATTATCCTTGTAGTTCGGTTGGAAGTAATAACCACATCAAGCTCTGGGTTTGCACATCCTGGGGCCTTCCAAGGCAATAGTTGTGTCTCAGTGCTACGAGAGCTTTAGTAAAGCTTTGTGGAGTTAATCAAATGTTATATTGTAATTTTACAGTGCATTTAAACTCTCAAAAATTCCGACCTCTAATCTCATATCTCTTATACCATATCTTGTGTAGTCCTATTTTTTAGTCAAATTAAATGCAAAATACCACTTCTAATATAAACTTCCATTTTTATTACCAATTTCTTATATCCCTTTTGCGCAATTGAAAACACTGAAGCAAAATGCAAAGCCAAGCACTACTTGTGGCAGCCCAGCAAAGCAGATCTGCTCCTCTCACAGAGCTCTGGGCCCTGGGCAGTGCCCCTGGGGAGCTGAGGGCAGGGCAGGGGGCCAGGCTGTGCCAGCACCTCTCCCATGGGAACACAGGACTTGCTACATCCACAGGGATGCTCTGTCTCACCTCAAGAAGTCTCTGCCTGTCTTGAAGAATCACCAGCCTGAGAGCCCAGCCTCCCAGTCTTTACATAAACTGGAGTGGGAATAACGAAACGCCCTCATTGTGTCTCCAGCAGTGGTACAAGTCCTGCAGGGCTGGTGATCCTGCACTCCCAGAGCCTGCTCAGATCCCAGGGATGGGGCTGCTCCTCCCAATGGCTCCATTCCCGTGCTCTTGGCAGCTGCCCTGGTCAGGAAATTGTAACGGAGCAGAGACATAACAGAGACATTGCAGGGAGAGCTGTTTACATTCCTGGAAGGAAAGCTGCAGGACCACTGAGCGCCATCCCACAAAGCTCCTCCGCCGAAATTCCTGACCATTTCCTGCAGATTGCTCCTGGGGTGCTCTCGGCTCAGACATCCCCAGTGATGCCTTTTAAATTCTGGAGACATTCCCAACACCTCGAGCTCAGTGGGGCTCAAGTCTGACCGTGGGGTTGGGGTTGGTGTCGTCTCCAAGTGGAGAGTTGTTGTGTTTCCAAGAGACAAACTTCTGGGCTGCAAAGTACAGAGCTGAGAACCTTCATTTTGCATGAAAATCAATATAATCTTATATTTTTGTTCAAATTATTGCGGTATCTGGAAGTTCAAGCTAAAGAACCATTACTCTGAGGTGTGAGTTAGGTCTGGTAATGCCTGGAGGAAGCCAGTCCATCAAGGGCTGCTTCCAGGAGTAGTTCCAATATAAAGCACCACTTTCAGCTGCTCTGTAATTTGTTTGCACTGTTGGCTTCTCCCTATTTATCCAAGGTGTGGTGGAGACAGTAAAAAGGTTAAGCTGAAGCTGTGAGGAGATTCTGTCCTGCACATCACAGACAGTCAGAGTCAAAATCTTAGAGCCCTGAAAATCAGCAGTACATAACTTACAGACTGCACCAAGTGTGTAACCTCGTTGTACTTACACAAAGTAATTTCATTTTGATTGCCTATTGAATAAGTCTGATTATTCTTTAAGAGTCACTCTGGAATGGAGCCTGAAGGTACAATATAAAATAATTGAATTGAGTGTAAAGTTCCAGCTGGTAACCTTGTCAGTAATTCGAACACAGATCTTGTATCTGTAATTTAGGGAGCTGGGGATGTGAGTGGGAAGTGGGTTCTACCAACACTTAGAAACTTACCCCCTCCTTTTTCCCCCCACCAGTGTAACTTCTGTTCTTCCCAAGAAGCTCATTTTGATGGGATTAACGTACCGGTTGATGGCAGCACACTGGAGTGGGAACTGTATGGTTGGCTCAGATTTATTTCCTGCTATATCACAGTATGAACTTGAGGAATGATTTCCGGGACACCAATCACCACACTGCACTGAACTGCACCCTAACTACAGTCAGTAGAATGACAGGATTCTTTTTTGTCTTTTCCAAGCTATTTGTTGCAATTCTTGAGCCCCTTAGTGAAATCTTAAAAAAGAGGAATCCTAGAGCTGCAGCCAAATGGTCTTTAAGAAGTGACAAAATATACTGTCACTAATATCCTGGAGAATAAAACCCAGGCCCTCACTACTTCTGGAAGTGGATTGGAGTGTGTCATAATTTGAGTTCTGGCAGCTGCTGTCCCTGGGCCAGCTCTGTGCTGCTCTGAGGGGAAGCTGCAGCCGTGCAGAGCAGTGGATTCGCTGTCACACAGCTCCTTCTGGCCTCAGAATTCAATTCAGGGGCTCTTCCACAGTCAGGGCCCCCCACCCCTCAGACCTGTCCTCCAGCACCTTCTCACTTCCCAGGTGCTCCATCAAACCTGGACAAAGTGGCCTCCAGGAGCACAGGCAGGAGTCCAAGGGCTCTCCTATTCCCTGGGACAGCCCGTTTGCTGCAGGGAGAGGCTGGAGTTGAAATCACCTGGCTGTGAACTGTTACCCAATATTTTGCCCCGATTTTACCTTGTGCATAAATGAATGATAAATTTCTCTTGCAAACCCAGACAGCTCCCTTTTCAAAGCCTAAATTATTAATAACTGCTGTAGTTATCTCGTGGAGAAAACAAAATACTGAGGGATTGAAAATTAATGCTGTTTGGGATGTGGGGATCACACAGAGCTTGTTTCGCATTGCTTAAAATCTGCATTCAGATAGAAATAAATTTATCCACCTTTTTTTTCCAAAATTTAGGGTGCACTTTTCTCCTGTTGCAGAGGCAGCTTCCTCACTTAGATATATCCAAATGTGGAAATCAACTTTTTGGCAGCATCCAGACAAATGGGATGTTACTGTGGCATTTGGGATGCCCTCTCATTCCCCGGGCTCTGTGTTGCTGAGGTGCCAGGCTGGGGCACAAAGCAATGGGTCATCCTGGTCTTCAGGTAATAAGATCAAAGTGCAAAGCCAGTAGGATGCAATTTTCCACCAATGACAAGTGTCCTAATTAGAAGGGTTTGATTTTTAAATCCTATTTGAAGTAAATGTTTTCTGATCAAAATAGGAGACTAGTTATTAATAAAATCCAATTCACGACTGGGGTCTAATAGCTGGTAAATTTGCCAACTGGAGACGTGCTCCAAACCCCCACATGTGTGCTTTTGGTGCCTTCCTTGGCCCCCTGCCACGAGCCACCGTGAGTGACACCCCCACCTTGGTTCCCCAGCTCTGCTCAGCTCTGCCTCATTCCATGAAACGCTTCACGGGAGCGGTGCCAGCCATCCCATGATGCCGTTATACCTCCCTCCTCCTTTGATAGCTCCCTTCTTATGGCCCAGCTGGTATTCCTTGGAGCTTTGCCTCTGGTAAACTGCCATATATTCTTTGCAAATATGCCACAGCTATTCACTTTTCCTTCTGCAAATGACTCGCATTAGCTTCTATTGTTGTTGCATGTCAGGGAGAATATAGTTCCTTCAGCTCACTAGCTGCTATTATTTTTCTCTAGCTATTTTCCATTAAGATGCATTTCCTCCCAAATGTTATGAAAATATAATTTTTTTTTCGTTTACTTAAAATTTGTAAAGCTTTTCCCATGGATAAATATCTCCCACAGGAGTGAGTACAGAGAGTGTGAGAGGTTGTTCTTATTGTTGTTGTTGTTCTTTTCCATCTGAAGTGCAATTCCCCCCCCTTAAATTTCTGTACGTGCCTGCCCCTCTTTATGGGTACACGTGGGAAGTGACTGCTCTGGGAAAGAAGGGGCATCTAGTGATAGGTACATGTGTGTTTGTGGGGAGAAGGGCTGGTTTGGGGAATATCTGGGGAGAAGGGCTTGTGTGTGCCCGTGGGCAGTGTGAAGGCAGCACTGATCTCTTCTGGGGTATAAACAGGCACCCAGGAATTCTGTTCTTTAAGATCTCGCTGAAGGTGATCCAGACAGTTCTACTAAAGATAAAACCTCCTTCTGAGGCAGTTGCAGAGGTGAGTTCCACCTGGTGGGGAAGGACTCTGAGCTGCAGGAAATGATGGTAACTCCGGGAAAGGCCGGGATTGTTTCCTGCACCAGGTGCTGTCTGAGTGTGCAGAGAGCCCTGAGCCTCTGCTGGGCACAGGGACATGGAGCAAACCTCAGCCAGGAGCATGTTGGGAGGGAGGGAGGCAAGAGCAGAGACAACTCATCCCCAGACACAACAGAACATGCGTAGGAACGAGGGTCTAACGCATGTGCTGCAGCTCAGGCAGAGCCTGTGCATTTAAAACCACGGTTTTCACAAGGTTCATCCAAACATTTGTGTTCTGGAGGGCAGATAACCTTGCAGAGCTGTGGCACTCAGTGTTCTGCTCTGGGTGACGAGGAGGGGTCAGTCACAGGTTGGACTCGGTGACCTTGGAGGTCTCTCCCAGCCCCAGTGATCCCGTGGTTCTGTGCTGCTGGCTGAACACTGGCCCTCAGAAAAGGGGCTGCAGCCCAAACTGGCCCCCTCAGCACAGCCCTGAATGGAGCACAGGCACTGGGGGCACCCAGACTCTGCTGCAGGTTTGGCTGCATTGATTAGGGGGGCTGGTGCTGAACTTCAGGCTGTGGCAGCAGTGGGTGTCTTTTTAGGATGTGCAAAAAAGTACCAAGAGCAAATATTTTATCCAAATAGCTTGATTTCAGTTCCCCTCCGGAATATTTGACCCTTCCATCAGTCAGGAAAGAGGCTCTGCCATTGCAGCTGGGCAGTGGGGATGGAGTTACCCACTGGTACCACAGCAAAAAAGAGACATTCTCTGCTTAGATTAAACAGCACAAATTGGAAGGGAGGGAGATGGAGTGATTTTTCACATAACCATAATTGTGTGCTAATTATATCATGGAATGAAAGCAATTGCCCAATTATAAGACAATGTATCACTCTATCACAGGCAGTACTTTGAAGGTTTATGTACTTTAAATTACTGTGACATTCCCAAGGCTCCTTTGTTTACACATTTTTCTCAACATCTTCTACCAACAACAGTGCTATGACTAAAGCCATTAATTAATATATTCTCTGTGTCTTTGCAGAAGTTACAGAGTCCTGTTCAGACTGAATTTATGCTGTTTTGTAAAGCAACTTGATTTTCCTATTACACTGCTAATGGCCACTCTGGGTTTGATAACTCAGTAGGTGCAGTTGGTTTTCTCCTCCAGTCTCCTTGCAAATGTTTCTCCATCACTGTGCCCTCTGTATTACTGAATTTTTGTGCCTCTCTGAACTTTAATATGGCTGTACTCCTCCTTCCATCAGAGCAGGTTCTCCAGTCATGACATTATTACTTTCTTGATACCCAGAATGAGTGAGAGAAAAATCTTGACCAGTAAATCTGTTTTCTTCTTTTCTACCATTTATGGGAGAATACCTCATACACAGACCAGCATTGCCATTTCTTTTTCAGTTATCACCAGGCATTTGTCATGGCAGGCAGGTACAATTGTATTACATGCTGTTGTAATAACATCAGGCACAGCTGACATCCAGGGACAGAGACTTCAGCATGGTCTGTAAAAACCTGAGCAGAACCCCCAGTGTGTGGTCAGATGGCCTCAGTGCACAGAAGCTGAAATGTTTGCATCTTCCCAAGTATTGTTGCTTGTGTGAGATTAAACCTGGTGTAAAACTACCTGTAAAACCTAATAGGAGACAGGCTGTTATTTGCCATTATTTGTGCTTTAAATAGATAATGAAAATCCCAGAGCACTGGGATTTAGATTCTTCTTCTCCTTATCAGGAGCCCTCATCCTGGTCCATCAGTTGAATGCACCCCTCTGGGGCAGTCCTGTTGTCTCTGCTCTAAACCTGTCCTGTACCACCCCTGAGCCCCAAACACGGACAGCAGTGGGGGCACAGCAGCACTGCTGCTCCTGCACTGCCCTGCACCTTCTAAAACTGCCCAGATGAGGAGCTACACCCTCATCCCAGTGCAAACAGGGCATCCAACACCTCCTCCTTTGGGCCTTGGAGGAGGATGGATCCCCCCAGAGAGTGACACCCCAAACGAGTAGACAGAGTCTCCCCGGGAAAGGCAGGGGAGGATTCTCTGCACACTGTTGGTCCAAACCAGACTGCCAAAGCCCACAGGTAACTCCCGAGGCTGCCGTGGGGATCTGGGAGTGCCCAGGCTGTGGGGTGGCACAGAGAGCATAGCACCCTGCAATGTGCCTTCCTGCCGAGGGAGCCCAGGCAGGCCTGACTCATTCAGCACTTTCACACAGGGACAGGCTTGGCAGGTGGCACCAGAAGGGGAGCTCTGTTTGGGATCCCTTCATTAATCCTTTGCAAACTTCAGTGGATTTTGAAAGGAACCATATTGCCAGCACTAGAGGCTGCACTCTTACACTGATCTGTAAAACAGACTCGGGGAGGGGCAGTGCAGGCTTTACCTGGCTGCTGATGGTCCTGGCTGAGCATTCCCTCTTCTCAATGGTGTTTAGTGGGAGTGAGAACACACTTGTCTCTTCAAATTATTTTCTCTGGTTAGAGGTTCATTAGGGGTTTCTGAACTGTTTCCTCTTATTAAAAGGAGGCTCATGTGATCTTCAGTGGAGCTGCTTGTCAGCAACATGGCACCAATTTGTTCCACTTTTTTTTTCTTGATTTATTTTTGATGCCTTTGGCTGGGTTTTACAGCTATTCATTTTGGATGTTTATCAAAACCTGTTGTTATCCTGCCTTCTTTGCCATTCTTTGTGAAACGAGTTTTATAGATCTTGGTACAGGATTAAATTAATGGCTAGATCACAAAAGGCACTACTCAAAGTGCTGGTAATTGGCACCTCAACACATATTCCCAGCAGAGGCCGAGGACCAGATAGTTTCAGAGATGGAATGACCATCTGCCTCTTCTTGGTGGTGCCTCATGGCTGACTGAGCAATGTCAGGAAAGCTTGTCTGCTTTACCTTTCTTGGGGACAAGTCAAGGATTGCTCTACGATCCATCTGGTACCTGATCCTGGCACTAAAGTCTTTATTATTTTAAAGATAATTTGTCTTCCTCCCTGGCAAAGCATTTTAATCCCCTGTCCCTTCTCTTTTTTTGAGTGGCACCTCAAGCAGAGGAGACAAACACACAACCTGCTGTGTTTTGCTGCCGGGGGTGATGCCCGTGGGCATCTCCATCCCCTGACCCAGCACAGCTGAGGTGGTTCTGCCACTCCAGGTCCCCAAGAACTCGGTATCTGCCTCCCCTGCTCCGCTCTGGTATTAATGCCTTGGCACATAAAAAATGCCAGCAGATGCCATCAAGTGTAAAGAGACAGGTGGTGTCAGTGCGTCAGAGGAGGGACTTCCTCCAGCACGGCGGCACTCGCTGCGTTCCGGGGGCTGCCCGTGCAAACCCTCACCCTCTCCCTCCTCGAGAGACAGCCCCGCGGGCCCTGGGAGCCGGCTCTGTGCCACTCACAGCCCGGGCACAGGAGGGCACTGCCCAAACCGGGGCTGGCACTGCCCAAACCGGGGCTGGCACTGTCCAAACCCGGGTCTGGCACTGCCCAATCCAGGGCTGGCACTGCCCAAACCAGCTCCAGGTGACCACAGAAGGTGTCGTGGCCAGGGTTCAGAAAGCCTTTGGTTGTGTCTTTTGCGTCTTCAGGGCCCCTGTGTTGAGTCAGATACCCAATGAGAGCACTAAACATCTGCACACAAGTTTACTGCTCTCCCACAACCTTTTCTCTCCTGCCTTCGGGCCAGAGGTTTTCTGTATCTCCTCTTACCTCGTCTGTGTTTTGCTTCATATTTCCAGTCATAAAATGATTAGATGAGCTCTAAGCCCAGACCTCTTTTTTTCAGCATCAAAATCCTTCAACAGATAATAGGCTTAATTCTCTAATATGGGCAGACAGCTTAATGAAATAGCTAATCCCCAGACAATGAAAAAGAAGATTTTTTTTGTCTGTTTTTTGTTATATGTCACTACTGACCTTTTATATAACCCACCATTATATCATCGTTCCCGTGTGTCAGTTCAGGGCTCTGGGATCCAAGGTGGAAGATGTGGTTCTCTGACTTGTGTCTCCCTTATGGGTCAAGCTGCCCAAATCTCATCCTTTTAACAATGTAGGTGACCCTTCTTCCCATCTATACCTGTAAGTTATTACTGTAGTCTGTCATATCTTCTGTCTCTGTTCTGCCTGGAGACCTCTCCCAGAGTCAGGACTGTGTAAATGCAAACCCAGGAACATCACCCTTGCCGCTGGAGAGCTCCCAGTCAAACACGTGTGACCTCCTGGGATGGACTGGGAGAGGGCTAAAATCAAACAGCTTTGCTTTCACACAAATATTGGCCTTTCTAAAAATACTTCAAGGTGGCACTGGGATCACAGGTCCACCAAGTAATGATTACTTTTCTGACAGGATGTATCAAGGGTGGCCTGGCTGGCAGACATCCCCTGCCAGACCAGCCCTTGCACGTCCCATCATGGCCAATAACTTCTGGCTGAGGCTTTTCAGCAGCTTCCCGTAGGGTGGAGGGCTCCTGACTTTGATTCCAGATCCATGAGCTGCTTGCAGCCTGACAGCCAAGGGCTGTGGGCTGTGCTTTACTTGCCTTTTGTACATCCCTAGGAGAGCTGTCCTGCCAGACAGGGAGCTACCAGGGGGTTGGGATCTCAGCAGAATGAATTATTTACACCCGCCGTGACTGAGTGCTCAGATATGTGTCTGCATGTTCTGTGGGAGCCAGTCTGCTCACAAGCTTTCACCAACCCCACTTGGGCTTTCCTGAGTGCGAGGAGCAAACTCTGCTCAGCTTTTGTGTTCTTTCTTTACAACCACTGAGTGCTTAAAGCTAAGGGGGGGGGGGCTGGCTGGAGATATAATTAAAGGCAGAACTTGCCTGCGGTAGCTTTTCAGGGAGATGAAGGGCACTCCTCCTCTCCAGAAGGTCCCTGTTCCTTCCCAGGGATGCTGTAATCTGTTGCTAAGGCAGTGGCTGTGCTGTAACACTGTGTTCTCTCTCTCATTGTGTTTATGAGCAGGTGGAGCAGAAATTGCTTGGTTTCTACACAAATAGCTACAGAACAAATGTACCAAAGGAAATGGGAGGTGGGTGGAGAAGATCCACAACACGATTAACATGAAAATAAAGAGATGTGAGAACATGCCATATCTGAATAGTAAATATATAAATAAAGTTCATCGTTGAGCACCTTCTCAGCGTGAGGGAGTCCCATTCACTGAGGATCAGACTAAACATCAGGAAATCAGGATTTTATTCTTAGCTCCTCCAGCAGCCTGCTGACTGCTCTTAGCCAAGGTATTTTCTGATTCCGTGCTTCAGTTTTTCCATCCTTATAGAGTCTCGTTGTCTCTTCGTAAAGACTTTTGAAAGCTGGTGTAGAAAAAATACTGGTTGGTGTCTGGATTTTACTGTCACAGGGAGGAGGCATTTGGTGAAGTACCAGGGAGGCCTTTTGCTGAAGATGAGTTCAGGGGGGCAATAAGTAAAAGAAAAAGAAGTGATTCAGCGGGGAGAGTGTTTGTGCTGCTGCTCTGTGTGATTTTACAAGGCCAGAGGAGTGGAAGCCAAGCCCTGTGCAGCCCATTTCCACCCTGAGCCGTGTGTGCCGCCGTCCTTACCTTGACACTCGCGTGGGGCCGTCACGGCGCTGGCGGGAGCACAGCACGTCGTGCCATGTACCAGACACATTCCCTGCACAGGAAAACAAAGGCAGATGAAGTGAGAAGTGGGAGTCATGAATCACTGGAGAAGAAACAGCGCACACAGGGCCCGCTGTGAGAGCAGCGGGAGCGTCACCGCTCCCAGGGCTGCCGGCGGGGGAGAGCGCAGGGCCACGGCCCAGGGCAGGGGAGAGGGAAGGCAAGAGCTTTGGGAAGTCAAGGCAGGCACCTTCTCTCACGAACCCTCCTCATAACTTGGAATTAGGGCTTCTATGACCTATCTTTTGACATCATTTCTCCCCACAGCCCTGGCAGGTGTTGGGTTTGGACAGGTACGATACACACAGGTGCTGCTGCCACGTCCCCTGGGCTGGAGCACTCCCTCCACACTCCCAGGAGTGGAGAGAACCCTCTTCTGGTGATGTTTGGTGTGTCCTTCACATCTCCTCTGGAGCCCTGATTCTTCACTCTCCTGAGTTTTACACTGGTGTGACTTCAGTGATTTACACTCAAAAACAGGGATCAACTGAGAGCAGCGGGGTCTCCTGGCTCTTATTTACTGATAATAATTGATATACACTCTTATTTACTGCTAATAATGTACTGATTTACACTCTTATTTACCAGTAACAGTTCAAGGAGTGTTTGGACAGTGCTCTCAGGCACAGGGTGGGATTCCTGGGGTGTCCTGTGTAGGGTCAGGAGCTGGATATTGATGATCCTTGTGATTCCCTTCCAGCTCGGGATGTTCTGTGAGTCTTTGACAATGCAGGGTCAGCAGTTTTCTGTGGCACACTTACTGCCTGCTTGTTCTTCAGCAGGATTGCTCTTGTCCCATACTGCTCTGGTTTTGAACCAGTAAGTGTTTCCCCTGGCAGCAGGATGGTGCAGTTCACAGACACACTGATGCCCTCAGATGATTGTGTGTCCCTGTGCTCTGGGCTGGATGAAACAGTGAGGCCTGATAAAAATGGGTCACTGAAATCAGTGGTTCTGTGGCTCTCTCCTTTCAAAAGCTTAGGATATTAAAAGCTGATTCTTTCATCTATCCTTAAGGGAAGAATTTAAAGTTCTGGGTTTCTGGACCTTGTTTTTTGCCCTGAGGCCTGTCTGGAGTTCCTGTCCCTGCAGCCCATGCAGGTATCCTTTGGCTTTCTTCTCACCTCAGTGCTTTCTCCTGGACATCGAGTTACTCAGACCTCACAGGAAATTGTGAAGTGGTTTTCCCCCTTTGTTAGCAGGGGGTTAATTGCAATTACTAATTTTGAATTTCTGTCGTGGCCTATCTGATATTTTCTCTGATAATTTCATGAAATTCACCCCATGTCAAACTCTGTGGAAATTCTCATTCAGCACCACCCTGGGCCACGAGGGACCCTTTCACCAGAAGTGATGAGATTATGAATCACAGTCAGGACCAGCCTGGGCCATCAGAGACAGCCAGGTCAGTGGGTTTGAGGGGGTTTAGAGACCACAGGCATGAAGGGGTTCCTTCATCACAATCAGATTGTAAAGCTTTAGTCATTTAATGATTGCAATGGGTGAAAAGGAAAACTGGTAAAAGATCATTTAAAAAGAACCTGACTTGAGTCATCACAGAGGATCCTCATCTCAGCCCAAAGTCTAGGGGAAGTCTTAGCCTCAGATCTTCCATTCTCAGTGCACAGAACACGTGTCTATCTTGCTTTTGGTTTTAATTCCACTTCAAAACAATTCACTGTATTTTGCCAGCTATGACTATAAGTTCCAGCGAAAAAAAACTTGCTGAGTCTTGCAGAGTTTATATAGTTAAAATAAAATTACTCTGAATTCATAGGTTAAGTGTTGAGTTTTATTTGAAGTGAAAGAAAGAAAGCAGGCTACTAAAATGATCCAATTCCCTGACATACTGTCGAAGTGAATAGGGAAAAAAAAAATCAAGTCACTTAATGCAAAGAAAAAAAATCCAAAAAACTAAAAAAAAAAAAAAAAAAGCCAACTGCCAAGACAACATTTTTAACACTTACACCAGACAAACTGTTGGATTTCAAATTGGCAAACAGTCTGTTATGACAGTCCTGTGATGGAGCAATTCATAGAAAGAAAACTATCAGGAAAACTCCGCTCTGAGCAAGTGGGGCTTCTAGTCAAGGGATGGTGCCACTCAAATCTAGAGCAGAAAGGAGGCACAGAAATAAGAGACTTGTTCCCCAGTGCAGTCTGTGTGGGTAGGAGCAGCTGCAGGGTGGGATCCCAGGGGTAGCTGAGGTGGTGCAAACCAGGACTGAGCCCTGCCAGGGGCTCCACAGCTCTGTTGGCTCCTGGCTGATGTGGGTCAGCCCTTTGCAACCTCCAGTTCTCTTAAAGACTGGTGGTAAAACAGTAACTTCAATCAGTTTTCTGATCCATCCTGCATTCTAGAACCCAGAGCACCTATTTGGGCAGCCTTGAACTGTGGCTTAACTTAAAGTAGCCCCAAGTGATGACCCTCCCCCAGAATTCCTGAAGGCTTTGGCTGTTTCCTGGTGCTTCTCCAACATCCCCTCCCTCGTGTGGCTTCACTCCTGACTCTGTGTGTGAAGGACTCTGCAGAGCAGGAGTCAGGGCAACAATCCTGACACCTATTTCTTTCAAGCTTTCCCTCTGCCTAAAATACCTCCAGGTATTTCAGGCTTTGGGCTTTTTTTAAGTTCAGCGTTGCCAATCTTATACTAATAAAGGCATAAGCCTGTACTTCAAAATCCTGAGTGGCATAATTACGGCTGTAAAAATAGAACACTTTCTCATAAAGGCTGAGGTATTCAGATGACATTCAAGCAGCTGCATCTTCAAGAGAAACAGCACATATTAGGGTGCTGCTAATAAAATTGTAAGTACTGGCAGCACACACTTCATGCAATCCCGGGCCTCAGGACTGGCACCCACTGCTGGAATCCCTCGGGACTGACACATCCCACTGCAGGCAGCACTCCTGGCACAGCCCACTCCGGGACCTGCTGGCCCCAAGGGATGGGGACACCAGGCTGGTGACACAGTGTGGACTTGGCTGTGCTCTTTGCTTGGCCTTTGGGTGTTGCCTCGAGGAAAACCAACGTTCAACCCCAAGTACAGAATGCTGGGAGGCACTTCTTGATCCCAGAGCAGGGTTATGGACACAGGGGGCTGGATCTCCTCCCGGGGCGGGAAGGAACTTTCCCAAATGCCCCAGAATTAACCAGGTTCACGTGCTGTTATTCACAACCCCAGCTTCAAAATAGGACTGAAAACACTGCCTGATATTGCAGAAATGTTCAGAAAATTAAAGACTTTGAAGCAGTTTGAGATCTAATCAGAAGTGCTCCGAAGTGTCGTTAATTATGGTTAATTTGTTCTTTGGCTGTACGTAATTTTTAGCATGAGGTTCTCTGATACAATGATAATGAGGACTAAACAGGGATCTTAATGTGATTTCTGTGATTGTCAGTATGAACTTCACTTGCCATCTATTTCCAGCAAAGTGTGCATAAAATTAACTATCACAGCAGAGAATATTCAACGAGACATATTGGAACAAAAGCTTCAACTGATGCTCATAATTGTGGTATTTTCTTAATGAGTGACAGGTGCTCTGGTTGATGTGACGTTCTCACAAATCCCTTTTTCATTCAATAGGTTGATTCACAAAACCGTGCCCTGTTTGTGTAACCAAACAAGTGGGTTAAGAAAAGAGAACTTGGGCTCTACTTTTCCCTTTAAACTTTTTTTTTTGTGTGTGTGTGTTGCTGAACATCAGCAAGACTGCTTGAACTTTAAATCACTTAAATGGCTGTTACACCTACAGCTGAATGAATAATTCAGCTCCCAGTCACTGTCTGAATTTGATAGGAAGGAAAGGGGAGGGTCCCCGCGGGGCTGGATGTGTGAGCAAGGGGGAAGGGGAAGGCTAATTAATTACACATTTACAGTGGGGAATACTTTAAAAAAAACCCACTTAAGTACTGTTTTTTTGTTACATATTGCTGATCACAGCTGAGAGCATAATACCAAGGCAACCATAGCCCTGAAAACTTAACTCTTCATGGCCCATTCCCCACAGATGGAGATGGAGGGGGAAGGAGCCCAACCCCAAGCCCAGCGTTGTGTTCCATCAGACAAACGCTGCAGCTGAGGGGTGAGTCACCACCTGCTGATGTCACGTTCAGCCCTGGTGCCACTGCAAGGAGGATTTCTTTCCTTCTCCCTGTTATTTTCAGGGATTCTGTCTCGGGGAGCGGGGCTGGGCTGGCTGCCTCTCCCGGGGCGCTGAGGAACCGTGGCAGTGTCACCACTGACACCAAGGATGCAAATTATTTTTCTCTTGGCACGGGGAAGATTTCTGCTGCCAAGAGAACGGTCTCTAGATTAAGCTTTTTTTAAATACTGTAAACTATTTTGGTAGCAGCAAATTACTGTGACTTGGTGTACGTGATCCCTGACTATTTTTAATGGCCCCGTGGCAGAGCTGAGCGTGGACTTGTACGGTCATTTTCGGAAGGAACCAGGGCCCCTTTTATAGCCAGACCATTCCCATTCTCTGCACAACAAACACCAACTGCAGTTGGAATTGATTTTTTTTTTTTTCAAATAGCTCTGGAATTATCTCCCTCTAACAAAAAACTACCAATTCAGAAGCAATGTTTAATGACTGCTTTTGTTTCATATTCCCACGTGGGTTTTTTATTCTTTGTCATTTTCTTCTCCAAAAATCGAGCAGACTTTGATCCTCCATTGCTCATTAGTAAAGGAGCCAGCTTTCTAAAAACCTGCCTTGTTTCGTGGCAAAGCTGGTCATGGCATAGCATATGTTTGGGAAGATGGTGATTACTGAATATTGGTGCATTTTGAGGCATTCCTACATCCAGCAGGCAAGAACAGTTGGAAATCTATTGCCACAGCTCTGCTTCCCTCACCCTGTGTGTGCAGTGCAGCCCCCTCCCAAGGGTGTGGGCTGCTATCCTTGATCCATGTTGGTTCATTGTGGAATCATTTCCTCTCATAGTAAATGACAGAAGACTGAAGTTTTGATGTATTAGAACTCTTTCTCTTATCTACAGCCATGGAGACGTGGCAGCTCTCGCATCATCTCCCGTTCTGTCCCCCAGGGTGGGCTCAGCAGTTTGTGAAACGTTTCAGAGTCCTTTGAGTGGAAAGTTCCAGTGTTTTGGTTTGGATCCCCCAGTTCCTGGGTGATATTCATTTCAGGCACCAGGGAAAAGGAAAAATCTGGGCCTCGGAGTGTCAACGGAGGCTTTGGGAGATGCTGGAACACAGAACTTTGTAAGAATGTTCAGAGTAATTTAGTTCTGGATTAAAATATAGCTGGCAGGAGAGATGGGCAATTACCTGCTCTTTAATACAGCCAGGGAATGTGTTCTCCCTCCCAGCTATTATTGTCCATACCTATTATTTCAGAACCACTGGACACGGACAAGCCTTGCTGTGGCACAGCTTCCACAATGAGGTCACCTGCAGCTTGGAAGTACAGCTGTTCCCCCTGCCTTCATCTCTAATTCATAGGCTTGTTGTGGGTGTTAGTTTTTTTTATCTGCTGTTTATTCTGCAAGCCCCTTTTGGGCACATTGATGCCTCCAGCAAGCTTTGTGTGCCAGGGAATTATGGGTCCAGAGATTCTGCAAATCTGCATCCCAGCCAAAGCTTTTGAAAGCTGCTTCTTTTGAATGCCATGCATTTGGCTCACACTCCTCCTTTCCTCTCTGTCTGTCTCTCTCTCTCTCTCTTCCTCTCTTTGCCCTCCCTTCCCTCCTATTTCTCTCCCTCTCTCCCCCTCTTCCTCCTCTTTTTCTCCCCCTCCCCTTTTCCTGTCCCCTTCCCCCTTTTTCCTCCTGCTCTCTCCTTCTCTCTTCCTCCCTTTTCCCTTCTCCCTTTCCCTCTCTTTTCCCTTTTTCTCACCCGGTGATCCCTCAGTAATGGAAACTGCCTGCACCACACAGTGAACAACTGGGCTGGGAGGAGGAAGAGGGTGCTTTTCACCACCTAAAGGATGATCTAGAAGCCTTTCTCCATGATGCTGTAGGATTCCATGGGCTCTATAAATGCCCACCTGAGCACTCCAATAAGTCAGAGGGCTGGAGAAGGTGTTGTGCCATCCAGCTCCTCCATCCCAGCTCCATCCCCAGCGATAACATCCTTCCCTTCTAGTTCTTTTTTCCCTCCCTCCCTATTTTATTTTTAAATATTAAAGCTCTCTGGGTTTCCCCAGTAAATCAGTGTGTGTGTGAAGTGCTGGTTACTTGTAGCTGGAGGCTGTTTTCCCCCTCTGATGGACTGTGAGCATTTTGTCTAAAACCGTCTCTTCTCCCCATCCCTCCTCCTGTCCCTCCTCCCCCGCCAGCCCCGGCGAGCTCAGCTGCACATAATGACATCCAATCTGTTCAGGAAAAGAAAAAAACAGGAGGGGGAGAATATTTCCCTTTGATTTATACAGAAGCTGAGTTGGCAGAGCGCTCAGCTCAGGGGTGGGTGGAAGGGGAACCAAAAAGCAGATTTGTGATGCATGGGCACACTCTCCCTGGGGTGGTGCCAGCCAGCACAGCAGCCAGAGCCGCCGGAGAAGCTTTGCAGGTTCCGTGTGTGCGCCCAAGGCATCCTCCTTCCCTGAGAATTCCTATCGCCATGCAAACACACACCCACAGTCTGGGGTTAATTTAATTTTAAAATGACACTGGAGATAACACAGGCCGGCTCATTAGCACCAGACAAAACACACAGAGCCCCGCGCAAAGCCGGGCTCAGGAGGAGGGGAGGTCAGGGCTGAGCTCAGCCCGGCAGCCCGGCCTTGAGCCGGGCCCGGCCTCGAGCGAGGAGGACACGCCTGGGCTCGGGGGGAAAGGAGAACGGGAAAAGGGAAGGGAATCCTGTGCTGCAGTTCAGGTGCTGGACTGGGATCGTCTTGCAAAAATCCTTGTGTCAGGTCAAGGCAATCCTGTGGATACACATCCCACCACAGAGGATGTGCCCACATTTCATGCCACATTTTTCATCCATTTAAGACAACATAAAAAAAAATCAAGAGGCCCTGGTGCTCTATTTGAATGCTTTGGGAGTGAGTGCAAAGGACAGCAAGGAGTTGATGCAGGAGGGGTGGGCTGGTTCCATCTAATCCAAAGCCAGTATGAGAACCTCCTGTTTCCATAAACTGATGTCTGTGCACAACTTCATTCCAATCCTGGGTGTATCTCATGGACAAAACTGGTAAAAATAACAAATGCAGCACTCATTTGTCACGAATAACCCTCTAGTTAAGTTCTGCAACAAGGAGAACAGGGAATAGAAGGTGCTGCAGAACCCAGCTGTGGATGTTTGATGGACCAGTCTCCATCAATTCAGGTTTATTGGATATTTTCCAGCTAAAATGGCAACTCAGCCCAGTCCGAGGGCCATGGGGAGGGAGAAGCACTGGCAAGTGAACTTGATGTCAAGAGCAGAATCCAGATTGCCAGGGAAATGAACAGTGTGTGTCTGCTGTTATCAGGGATTGAACCAGATGACCTGACAGTAACGGAGGAGAGCTGGGTGGAGGAGCTTTGTCATCCTTTGGGGAACCAGCTCCCAAACCCAGCTCTGCTCACCCAATCCTGCACCCCCTGCACGGGAGAGAACCTTCTAATCCCCAAACATTTCATCCCCAAACCGAGGGGAGAACTGGGTGGGACGTGACTCCACGGCTGCCCAGGCAGGGGCTCCAGGGAAAGAGCAGGAATGCCCCTGTTCCAGGAGACAACCTGCACTGCAAGGTCACTTTTGACTGGCTGTGGGGCAGTGCCAGAGCAGGCACATGAGCCAGGCTTTCCCTTGGCTCAGCCCCACGTGTGGACACCAAGGCAAGCCCAGCCAAGCCTCGTGTGCCCGCGGGCACTGCTGGGCTCAGGGTAAAGGCTCTGGGCTGCTCTGGGCAGCAGTGGCTGCTCTGGCACAGCAGCACAGCTCCTCTGGGGTGCACAAGCCTGATGTTTCTATCCTCAGTGTCTCTGCTCAAAGGACTCACAGCATCCCACTGCATTTCAATATTTAATTCACAGTCTCCAGGAGGGTGGGTGAGCATCCTTATTCTCTAGGTAGGTCACCAGGGCATCCAAAGGTGACACAGTTACCTAAGGCATAAAAGTGTGCAATAGAAGCCTGACTTTGTGTCTTCTGGTGATGTTCAGAAATACCTAATCGACTAATTATAATTTTAAGGGCATTTGTAGAGCTCTGGGTCAGGCCCCAAGAATTTGGTGGCTCTGCAGATAAATGCAGCCAAGCAGATGTTGTGTGTTTAGTTTTGGACAGTTTTGGGCATGAAAGTCAGTTTTACTGCAAGGTGGGGCAGGGGATCACACACCACAGACATGAATGCACAGACTGATGTAAGAGAATAAACGAGACGATTCCATCCTATAGGTTTCATTTAATTGTTAACAACACCAGAATATAAACTAAGGATCCAAAAAAAAAAGTCAAGCCTGCTGTGCTGCCAGGTGCTAAACCCTTATCCTAAACTCTGCCCTCTACTCTCTCTCAGGTCTTCTACTGAATAGATTTCCAGTCTTCAGCTCTCCCTCAGCTGCAGGGTGAGGAATTATTTTCCAATTTCCTCCATAGGTCTGTGTGTGTGCATCTATAAATAAACAAACCAGCATTCTGGATTGTACCCTCCCCTCCCCTGCCTCAGGAGCATCTTGTTCCCATCTATCTCCAGCGGAACAGTGAGCCAGAATGAAACGCCTGATTCCTGGTAAGCGCTGTCAGCACAGCAGCTGGGGAGAAGAATATCTGAGGGAAATGCACAAGTGCACTGGCATTTATTTATTTCCTGGGGATATTTATACAGCACAGACCTCAGAGCACAAGTGCACTTGATGCTCCTGTCAGCGAAGGAGGGGAAATGAGCCTGGAGCACAGGCTGCACCGGGCATGTTCTGCTCCCAGCGCTGCCAGGGACGGAGCCCAGGGCTCTGAAGGCCCCTGGGACTGACCCCTCGTGTCTGAGGGAGGCACAGAGCCATGCAGGGCTGGCACTGGAGAGAGTCACTGCCACCACTGGTGCCACCACTGCTGTGCTGGCTTCTCTCCTCTAGGAAAAGTCCCTGCAAAAGGGTGGTGTCATTGGTGGAAGGCAGAGTTCTTTCTTCTTTGCTAAGGCAGAATTGCCTTGACTTCTCTGGGACATTTGCCTGAGCAAACAATGAGGAAAGGCTTTAATTGTCCATAACTTGCAGTCTCTGGACTTTCCCAGCTCATTCCCCCCTAATCACTAAAGATCCCTGTGCTCCCATTTCCTGTAAACTTTTCACAGTTTCTCTTTCCACTTTAACTTTCCATGATCTGAAGAGCCGAGATCCAGCATTGAGAGCTGGATCTGTGACAGCAGCACAGACCCCACAGTGTAACTGGGACTGCTTTTCCTGGGCATCCCCCGACCCTGTGCTCCCAGGGCTGAGCACAACTGCTGCCCCAACCTGCCTGCAGGAGCCCAGCCCCTGGGTCTGTCATCCTGGCTCATTCCTGGTTCCCAGCAGAGCCAAGGCTGTCCCCGCAGGAATATCCTGTGGGAAGAGGAAGAGGGAGGAAGGGCTGGGTCAGTGGTCATGCAAGAGCCTTCCCAACGTGCTGCCCTCATCAAAGGGACCTGCTGAGTAATGAACAGCCCCTTTCCACAGCCAGCAAGGCCAGGCAGAGGAGAGCTTTGTTCCTCTTTGGAGGGCGAGGGCTGCGGGAGAAACGAGGGAAGGGAGGGATGGAGCAGTTTGGCCCCGTTCCACCAGGACACACTGACAGGCTTCACTCACAGGGGCTGTGCATGTCCCTGAGCCTGGGGCCAGGCAGGCCCTGCAGCAGCATCAGGGCTGGCTCCTGCTGCTGTCACCGAGTGATTTACCACCAGAACGGGCCAGTCACTGCCCTGAGACCAGGATGTCATGGAAGGGAGCAAGGAACAACTGTCACGGAGTTGTTCTGAGCAGGAATTTATTTACTAAGAACTGGTATTTTAGGGTTGCTATTTCCTAAAGCTGTTCTGACTTCAGAGGAGTTCTGGGCAGATGATTTGCCTGCAGGGGCATCCCAGTGTTATCAAATTGCTCAGTATTCCTGCTCCTGTTCAGGAGCTGCCATTGTGGAAAGAGCACTCCAGATCCTGGTTGTCTTTTCTGCCCAACTGATGTGCACCCAATTGTTTCTGTAATTGAGACAATCTGTATTCTGTTCTCATTAGATTACTCCCACCTACAAATCTTCTCCATATGTCTTCAACCATGAAATGACCTGCTACAGCAGCAGCTGTCCCAGCGAGCCCACTGGAACTGGTACTCACATGAGTAAGGCCCAGAGCACTTATCCCAAGCTATTTAGGCTTTAGTCACTCAGTTACTGCCTGGTCCTACGGGGAGGAGGGATGACTCTGTACAGCACAGCAAGCCAGGAACATTTGATTCACCATCACAGATTCCTTTGCCCATGTCTGCCTGTTTGATTTAAAAATATATACATGCCAAGGGGCTTGATGTGTCTCTTGTGCCCCATTTAGCATCTGCTGAGCGTCCCAGAGCAGCCTGCAGTGCAACACAAGGCACTGGAGGATGGATTTGATAGAGGCAAAAAACAAAGCAATTGATACCCTCAGGCTCCAGAAATCTTCAAACTGATTCTTGCTGACTACGGGCAACAAAGCAATTCGTGGCAACGTGGCTGAAAGTTCCTTTGATTTCAAAGCTGCTAAACCCTCCCTGGCACTTAAAGTCACTTTTCATAAGGCAAACCCAGTAAGCTTGCTGGGTTCCCAGGATCTCAGCCCCAGGAGTCAGAAGAGACATTAAGCACTGGGGAGGAACTGGGGAGACAGAAAACAGAAATTAGGGTTTAACATGGGGCCATAGGAAGCTCGGCAAAGAAAAGGCAATTTCTCCCCGTGTTATTTCCCTTTTATGCATCTCCCTTCTGGTCAGCCCTTCAGCAGAGCTGTTCCTGTGGCAGTGGCCCACGTTGCCCAGTGAATGGAGTGCACTCTGCAGATGGGAGCTGGGGTGTTTGGAAGCGGGTGTTTGGAAAGTGGTAGCCAGATTATTTTATTTTAAGGCTCTATTGCAGCAAAAGGCAGGAAAACAGACAGGGGGAGAGTGAGTGAGTGGTTCACTGGCACCGATTGTCTACCACAGCAGGTTCAGCACTTGGATTTGAGTGACTTCTCTCTCCAGATGGTTGGTGGGAGCTGACTCCCCAGATCTGTGCTTAGCGTGCTCCAGAATGAAAACGTATGGCAGCACTTGTGAGCTCTGAGGAGCTTTTTTCCTCAGCCCAAGTTTAGCTCCCTGTGTTATGGATCCCTTTGTGCCTGATGCACAAAGACCAGGGCTCTGTCACCCCCCAGCCAGGGACTGGGAGCTGGGAGAGCCCTGGTTCCAGACAGGCTCTCGTGCTTGTACAGCTGTATAATCCCACAGTAATGGAGAGGAGTCTTCCTGCCACAGAGAAATCGGTAGAATGGCCCTGATTTTCCATACCATGTTGCCAATTTGCATGCTTTTGTCTGACCTAAATATTCAGTATAAGGGGTGGTTCATACACAGTCACTGATTCTGTGAGAACTGAGAACTTCAAGGAATCGAAGGCATTCGACTCTGTGTCCTCTCACAGAACAGCAGCTAGTTCATGGACTAACAGAGGCACCATCTTCAGAAATGCAGGATAGACATTTCCAGCTATTCCAGGGTGCACACCAGAGTCTGTTTTTTCCAGCAGTGCAGGATACTTGGGTTACTTGCCCAGCAGTACCTGCTGATTTCACTTGAATAAGGGTCAGAACTATATTCTTCTGAGTTCTGGTGCCCAAAACAAACTACTTCCCTTAATATTGTAAAACAGAGCAAAAAAAGTCAAATAGGTTTTGCTCCAGTAAACTACAAGCTGTAAATCGCTGTAATTCAGGTTTGGATAAAATCATCATGTACCAGTCTTTTTCTGTACCAGCTCTCAGGGACATTTTGCCTGGTGTGTTGTCAGAAGCACCCAGGTCACTAAGCCCTGCTCCTGTTCAACATAGAACTATTTCCACATTCTATATTTTCTGGATATGAAAAAGCACAAATCTGCCCTCTTTCATGTGTCCCCAGAGCCTCTGAAGCAGTCCAGTGGCCTGGTCTGTTGGTTGTTTGGGGTTTTTTTCTCAGTGGTGTCAGGATTTTCCATCTCAGTAAATCCAGGTTCCCAGAGAGCCATCCCTGTGCTCTGGTGAAGCCCAGCTTGTGTGTTCCACACGATGTGTGTGACACACTGCACTCCCCTTGTGTGACACACTGCATCCCCTTGTGTGACACACTGCACTCCCTCTGTGACACACTGCACTCCCTCTGTGTGACACACTGCATCCCCTCTGTGTGACACACTGCATCCCCTCTGTGTGACACACTGCACTCCCTCTGTGTGACACACTGCACTCCCTCTGTGTGACACACTGCACACCCTTTGTGTGACACACTGCATCCCCTTGTGTGACACACTGCACTCCCTGTGTGTGACACACTGCATCCCCTTGTGTGACACACTGCATCCCCTTGTGTGACACACTGCACTCCCTCTGTGTGACACACTGCACACCCTTTGTGTGACACACTGCACTCCCTCTGTGTGACACACTGCATCCCCTTGTGTGACACACTGCATCCCCTTGTGTGACACACTGCACTCCCTCTGTGTGACACACTGCATCCCCTTTGTGTGACACACTGCACTCCCCTTGTGTGACACACTGCACTCCCCTTGTGTGACACACTGCATCCCCTCTGTGTGACACACTGCACTCCCTTTGTGTGACACACTGCACTCCCTCTGTGTGACACACTGCACTCCCCTTTGTGTGACACACTGCATCCCCTCTGTGTGACACACTGCACTCCCTTTGTGTGACACACTGCATCCCCTCTGTGTGACACACTGCACTCCCTTTGTGTGACACACTGCACTCCCTCTGTGTGACACACTGCACTCCCCTTTGTGTGACACACTGCATCCCCTTTGTGTGACACACTGCACTCCTTCTGTGTGACACACTGCATCCCCTTGTGTGACACACTGCATCCCCTTGTGTGACACACTGCACTCCCTCTGTGTGACACACTGCATCCCCTTGTGTGACACACTGCACTCCCCTTTGGTCACCCCAACTGCTCATTTTCCACCCGAGCCGTGGCGGGAACTGGGAAATGCAATCAATGGGAAGAATATACAGGAAATAGAAGCCATAAACAAAACTGCCTGGTGGAGTCTCCCTGAGGTCTGGAGAACAGTTGTTGAAACAAACCACTGGTGACCCCGAAAGATCTGAAGCTGAACTTGATCCTTTCAAGATGGAA
Organism: Manacus candei; assembly: GCF_025592945.1. Classification (NCBI taxonomy): domain Eukaryota; kingdom Metazoa; phylum Chordata; class Aves; order Passeriformes; family Pipridae; genus Manacus; species Manacus candei. The sequence continues at coordinate 1,595,521 of NW_026138070.1, forward strand.
ATGTGGGACGAAGACGGCAGAGACGAGCTGGTAACAGTCTCATCTTTTCTTTTGTGGGCTCTGTTCCACATGGAGCCTTAAAATAACAGCAGCACGTTGGACCCACAAAAGGGCAAGGCCGGGAATCAGGAAACCTTCTACTGGGACACTCACGTTGGGCTTTGTCTCCCCAAACCTGGGGAGCTCTCTGTTAAAGACCTCAACAGCCAGAGCTGGAGGAGTGCTACCAGAATAATCCAGGACTTCTAAACTTTACAGTCTATTTCTGGGGCATAGAAAAAGGAGAAAATACCTGATGCTGGTGTCTGAGGTGGGCTACACAAGATGGCTCTGCCCAGCCATAAAAATCTACAATCCTGTGTAAGTGCCCAGATATTCAGCGAGCAGCAGCTTCAGCCTCCATCCACGAGCACGAGGGGAACAGGGAGTTGTGTTGTTCTCAAGACAGGGTGTAATGAGGGGATGTTACACGTTGTTCTCAGTGAGAGAAACTTGGGTTTGAGCTTTGGCAAATCTGGCTGCTTCTCCCAGCTGTTGAGAAGAAAACCCAGGGGTTTGGATTCTGCTTCATGGCATAGGTGCTAAGCCAGCTTGAAAAGGTTGGCATCATCACTAAATGCCAAAGTTCACTACCCCTTGTTAAATTCAGCTTTTTCCTGTGTGGTCAAACACTGGAGCAGGTTGCTCAGGCAGGTGGTGGAATCTCCAGCCTTGGATATATTCAAAATCCAACTGGACATGGCCCTCAGCAAACTCCTGCAGCTGAACCTGCTGGACCAGAGGAACCCAACCTCAGTGATTCCATGATAAACCACACCTTGATTGCATCCTTAGGAGGAACACAAATGGGACTCAAAACTTCTCCCATTCTAATAATTTGAGAGTCTTGACATTGATTTAAATGGGAGTGAGATCAGGTTCCAAGATGTCAGGATGGCAGGAAGCTCTTCATCTCATAAAGCTCCTGGACATCTTTCACTGGAATTAACTCTGGGCTTTTTTCCCTTCAGATATTCTCCAGCCTTTGCAAAGGAAACTGTAGTAACAAATCAGATTCTGCAACATTTTAAGTCCTGAAGCAAAATTCAGCAGTTTTAGAGGGACAGCATAAAAGGGAATGGGGCGGGGGAAGTGGGGTGGGAAGTATTTATAATCCCTTTAATATTTTAAAATTTAATTATATCCAAATTGGGTTAGCGAGACTGACAAGAATACTGCATCTAAAGCATGGAGCCCAGAGGCAGCATTGGAAAATGAGAGGAGAAATTAATAATAAAAAACCCCTATTGCTTCAAGGCAGCAGACTGGAACACTGACATTCCATTACTCCGTCTGTCTGCTGAATTCATTTAGCATCTGTGGCCTAAATAGGCTACTTTTAAAGAGCCATGCTCCAGTTTTCCTGTTGGCAGGGGGCGGGGGCTGTCAGAGGGTTTTTCTTCCCCGAGATGTGTCTGGGGAAGGCACCTCAGGCTGCAGGTAATGGGGGAGAGTCCCCCTGACCTCTCAGCAGTCGCAGTTAAATCATTTCGGGGGGTGGTTTTGATGCCTTCCAGCCCGGGGGCTGCAGCACTGGGGGCACTGCAGGCACGTTCCCGAGGGCAGGGCTGGAGCAGGGGTGCTGTGTGTGGGACTGGGGGTTCAGCTCTGGGAAGGCACCACCTCAGCCCTCCCTGAGGTGCAGCCACGTCCAGCAGCTCTGTATCAAAGCACAGGGTTAAAAGGCATCCCAAGGAACTCACAGTGCAGATTGTCCAAATTTTCTCCTCTCCCTTCCCTGGAAGCCCCAGCGGTGCCCAGAGCAGCCCCTGCCCCTCCTGTCCTCCAGCCCAGAGCCCACAGCTCTGCCTCAGGATGCTCCTCTGCCTGCCAGCTCCATCCACCCTCGAGGCTTTGGGAAGAGCTGGGACCAACCCCGGGGGCAGGAGCTGCAGGGAGCTCACCCTGGAGGCCAGGGAGGTGCCTTGGCAGCAGGATGGGAGGGGAAGAAGGGAATGATTCTCCACCTCATTCCTTAGAAACCTACAAGTGTTTGACTTCTGGGTCTCTTCTGAAACATCTGGATACCAGGAGGATAAAAGGTACCAGTGGAACCTCCCAGGAAGATCAATTGTTTAAAGCTTTCTGTGTGTATTTCCAGTCCTCCTGGCTTCCTTCCCAAGATTATAGAAACAGGTCTGTGACTTTCCTTGGAGTAGAATATAATGTGTTCTGTGTAGTTCTATTTTTTCGGTTTCCATTTTATGCAAATAAACTTTTATTCCCTCTCCCCTGATTTATCATCTCCGAGGTCTTTGTGTAAATTACGCAGAAAGGAAAACCATGGATTTTATGGGAAGTCGTATAGAAGCTGTTAAAATTGGCCTTTTCTCCTCCCCCTCATTGTTCTTTGCTCTCAGTGTGGGTTTTATCAAAAGTTTTTATGGAGTTTAATGGAGATTCCCCAGCAGACAGGGGCACGATAAAGATTTTACGGACGCAGTTTGCCATGAAACACGGCCGTGCTCTTGGATTTCACGCATGAAGGGTCTTATCCAGCAGAGTCTGAGCTACCTGAAAGTCCAAGTGTTGGCTGTCCCAGCTGAGGGAGTCCCAGGGAGTCCCCAGGGCTGGTGGAGAGTGGCTGGAAGGGCCTGGAAGGGCAGGGCAGGGCTGAGACCCTCGGGGTGCTCAGGCCGTGTGCTGGGAGCCAGAGCTCAGGAACTGCCCAGAGCCGTTGCCAAGGGGACACTGCTGATTTCTAAGAAAATCTAATAATAATATTTTGGTTCTGAAGAGAATCTTGCCTGTTGTCATCCATCCAACACTGACACAGGCATCCTCCAGCAAAACAAGTCCTGCCCTAAAAGTGTAATCATAGTTTTAATCCTTCCACTGGCGTTTTTTTTCCATCACTGAATACCATCAGTCTCCTCCTTTGGTCACCTTCTGCTTGATTCCACAGACACTGAAGTCAGAGCTAAATTGTTTTAAGAATGTGTAAATACTGCACTTGATATCATCCCCTTACCGTCTCCACCTTGGCTGCTCCTAAAACAGCTCCTCTGTAAACTTCCTTGCTTTGTCCTGAACTACTTATTTCTGCTTCCAGGAGGGCTGTCTTCTCTTTCTGCATTTCAACAGAACTGGAAACAAATACCTGGCTTGCATCTCCCCCAGCACGTGTGCTGCAGGGGAGCCCAGCCACTGGAGAGCTGCTCCTGAAGAGCTGTGTTATTCCTTCTTCCTCCCATTAGGCAGCAGTCCAGCCAAATTTACCTTTGCTTTGACTTAAACATATTTCTTTTCCCTTCTTCTCACGCAGCACCAGCCTGGCCTCAGGCAGCTCTCCTGGGAGCCTGGGTTCAGATGCACCTGTGCTACACAGGCACAGACCCTGCTGCTGCTGCTCCCTGGGCTGAACACAGCACTGAACACAGCAATATTTCACTGGGGCTCTTACAGGATCCATCTCCCTCACAAAGGAAATGTCCTGTAGTGTTGAAAGAGGACTTAATTTCAGTTACCATTATTTCATAGAATGAGAACTGTACAGTTGTAAATCACCAGAGAGTTTTCTGTGGTGTTCATTGAATTCTTTCTGCTTTAGGCTCACAACTATTTCTTCCAACTCGCAGCCTTTTCTACTGAACTTCTTTCTTTAACCTCTCACTTCTGCCTCTCCTTTTTTCTCAGTGTGGATCAATAACTCCCAATTAGACCCATGCCCAAAATTATGCCAGATTACTTTCATCTTATTCCCTTTGCTTGTGTATTTTCATGGCAGTGTCTGCCTCGTCTGTGTTGGTAACAAACAACTCTGTAATCACACCAGAACTGGCAGGAGAAGACCTGTTTGTGATGAGCACATACAGGTTCCTGTTAGAGACGTGTGTATTTATGGCAATAATAAATCACTGGCTGGTGTGATTTCACTGACTTGTGTTTAACTTACACTTGACAGGTTCCATCTCTTTAAGAACTTTCCTTCAGGGAGAAGCTCAGTTCGTTTTGCTGAAAAGAAGCAACGCCCTCCCCCAGGTTGTTTCTTGACTGAAGTAATTGCTGTGACTCCTCAGGTCCCAGACAACCAACAGATAATTAGTTCCAATTAAGTTCTCTCACAGGTGCTTGTGAAACTGCCATTAGGAAGCAGCAGGTTCTCCTGGAAGGTGAACTGAGTAGTGGGGAAGGGAGCACCAAGGATCAGAGGGAGAGGAGGAGCAGCACAGGACCAGTCCTGGTGTGGTGCTGCCTTTGGCTTTAGCAGGGGTATGTACAAGGTTTCTTTTTTACTTTCAGAGGTGGGTTTGCTCACTGTGGATCTTTGCTGAGCTTCTCTTGCTCTGTAAAAAGGAAAAAAAAAAAAGGGATAAGCAAGAAGGAACCTTAAAGTAGGCACTATGTGAGCTGTGCTGAGGAAAGCCCAGTGGACACACAGCACTTGAGCCGTGCTGGGAGGGCAGGGGCAGCCCTGGGAGGTCCCTGACCTCCCCTGGGTCACCTCCAGTGAGTCTGAAGGGTTTTCCTTGCAGTGTGTGTGTTGGGCAAGTGGAGCTCGAGGTGCCCAAGGGCTCCTGAGTAACCTCCAGGGTCTGACCTAGCTCGGGTTGGATTCTCACTGCTGTAATTTTGGGTTTGTCCAGAGAGCAGAGGGATCGTGTCTCTGACTGGCTGTAGCCTGATGCTTTTTGTGGGAGGCAGGAGGGAGTTACAGATCTTATGTTAAAAGAGAAAAAGCATCTATGAACCCAACATGTGACCAAATCCACAAAAAAAGCTGTGGATTTTAACCCCTCTCCCCGTTGTTCTCTCTGCTGTCCACCCTCAGTGGTGCTGTGTGTTGTGCCAACTTTTGGATGGGGTACTGGCCGTGTTTTCTAACCCAGAGGCACAGTTGCAGACTTGCAGGGTGCAGTGGATGTTGGTCTGTGCCTGCATCTGGGAAGTGGAGGGCATCTTGCTCTGAACGTCAGTTTGTGGCAGTGCTTTGAGCCAAAATAGTGCTTTTTGTTGTAGGCTGCAGAGAGTGAGTGTGTGTAAAACACCAGAGATGTTCTTCTCGTGCCAGAACAGTGCCAGCATTGCTTCACCTGCTCGGGGAGCTCTGCAGTTCAGACCTTCCCCGGGTGGTGTTCCCTGGCACAGCTGGGGGGAGGAGCCCCTTGATGGGCACTAATTCCAGGTGATCTGCTTCACCTGGGGTGGAGCACAGGGGGCTCAATGCCCTCAGAGGCCTCTCCAGGCTGGTTATCTGTGACCCCACCAGGCCCTTTGGGCTCTCTGTGGCTGCCACAGCCCCGGCACTTGGGGCTGTGCAGGTATTTTGTGGGCTGTGTTTATCCCTGGGCACCTCTAGAAAGGTGGGAAGCTTCATGGCTGTTACATTCCACGGATTCGAGGCTTCTCCTGTCTCTTTGTGACCTGTAGCCTCCCTCAGACTGTCTGTGGTAGCAGTTAAAGACTCATCAAGGATATACAAGTCTCAATTTACCGACTTCCCTAAAATTTTAGTGTGCTTGAAACTGTTCCTTCCTTTGACATGACAAACTCTGCTCAGGCAGGGACAGGCTTATTTTGAATGGTGTGCAATACTTTGTTCCATCTTATATTTTCTACATCTTGCAAAAAAAGGAAGAAATTATGTTTAAAAAAGTGGAAGAGTATTTACTAGTTTCCATCTTTTCACTACAAATCTAAAAAGTTGATTACTGGGAGTTGAAGTGTGTGGGCTTCAGTGGCAAAGGGGGGGGGGAAACTGTATCACAGTCTATTATTAGCCCCAAAGAAAACCACTAGTTTTCCTTTTTTCCTATTATTTTTAGCCCAGGAATATCTTTCTAGTGACACAACTTCTCATCCTGACTGTGTGTGGATCTGGGGGCCCTGAACCTCCCCCTCCCCTCAGCCTGCAGAATTCTGGGCTTTATTCACAAAATGCCACTGGCCGGGATACAAAGTGCCACACTTTGTGTGGGAGGCAGAAGACAGGAAAAATGCTGTGGCAGGTGGCTTAAAATAAATCAGAATCAAACCAGCTCTGTTTGGGAGCACTCAGAGCCAGGGGGTGTTTGAGGCAGCCCTGCCCTGGAGGGCCCCTGGCAGAGGGGCAGTGGCAATTATCAGATGGGTTTGCAGTTTTTGCATGGATGTTATTCCAACTGACACCGTGTGCACTTGCATCCAAGGAGATACATAAACTAACCTCCAAACACCACCCCAAGCCCTGATTACAAACCCAGACACAGGGTACGTACCACGGACCTGGACACTAAATATAATGCACCTGAGACCAGGACTTGGCTTTAAAGTAGTTTTACTTAAGTTTTTTTTTTGCTGCCTGGATTATAATTTTAGTGATGTGAAGGAGAGGCTGTGCAGATGTGAACCAGATGCCAATATCCAACTGTAGTCCCACATGTTTCCATGTAATAACTAAGTGTTACTATGGTGATAACAGATTCACTGGAGGTTTGATTTAATAAAGCAGGATCGCATGTTAGTGTCTGTGCAGTTGCCATAGTTTTAGCCAAACAATCGTGCTGCTTCTGACTGAATTGATGGTGTTGCCACTGAGCTGAGTTTCCCTTGTAAATCTGTTTTTCAGGAATAAATTTGCTACGTAAGCAGGTTATAGTATATTGCTTTAATTGACCCCTCTTCTCTCCAATGGCAAAAAAAGGATAGTTTTGAATATGAGCACAAAAGACATTTTGCTTAGAGGTGGGGTTTTTCTTTGTCTCTTTTTCTTTTTTATTTTTTAATGCTGCATTTTACTTCAGATTTAAAGATTTTTGAGCCAACTGCCCAAGGCTTGCCAAGGAAGTCAGAATAAGCAAAGAATCTAAATTGGCTTTCACATGAGAACACCTGTGTTTGCAAGTGGCAGCAGAGGATGTTCAGTTTTACTGCCACCCATCCCAGAAACCGAGAGGGACTCGTGTGTTCTTATTTTAAGCTCATAAACTGCAGTGGGATGGCACTGAGGGCCAAATCCTGCTGCAGGTTCTGCAGTTCCCAGCTCAGCAGGTCTGTGTCGTTGGTCTGAACACACACCAGAACCACAAATACTTTTGTTGGTTCTGCCTTCCCTGGCTGTGCCTCAGTCGGATCCTCCCCGGATCTGGGGCAGCTCCGGCCCCGTGAAAAGGGAAGGCCCTGGAGCTTCCACTCCCAGCAGAGCTGGGGCCAAGTGACTCAGTTTCTTCCCTGACCTCAGGCCAAGGACTTTTGCTTCTCTAACTGGTGGAAAGCTCTGTAGCTGTTCCTGGTGCAGGATCTCCTTAACCCTCTGGAGCTCCACTGCCTTGCTCTCTGCAAGTCCCTGACAGGAGGGGGGAGCCGTGGGGGGATCGGGCTCTGCTCCCAGGGAACAAGGGACAGGAGGGGAGGGAACGGCCTCCAGCTGTGCCAGGTTGGACATCAGGAGGAATTTCTCCCTGGAAAGGGTGGTCAGGCCTTGGCAGGGGCTGCCCAGGGAGGTTTGGAGTGCCCAGCCCTGGAGGTGTCCAAGGAAGGCCTGGCCGTGGCACTCAGAGCTCTGGGCTGGGGACAAGGTGGGGATTGGGCACAGGGGGGATCCAGGGCTGGGAGGGCTTTCCCAACCTCAGTGATCCTGGGATTCCATCCGTGTGGCTGCACGACCTGGAGGGCAGCGTGTGGGTCAGAGCTGGGAACTCATCTGCTTCCTGTGAGATCAAGAGGAGCTTCTGGCTTCTCTTATGTCTTAATAATAGAAGTAATAATAACAATAATTAATAACTCTAATGATAGTGATAACCTTCCAGCTGAACATGTGCAATTTGTGTTGCCTCAGCACTATTCCCAGGCAGAGCCTCATTGATATTCAGTGCATCGTCGTGTCTGTCACTGCTCTGTGCACTTTGGGTCTGGAATCCTTGGGGAGCCTCGCAGCTGTCAAATTGACTTCCATCATTTCTCTCGGAGCTGAGAGACAAATTATCCAGCCAGCCAGCAGCCTAGACTCTGCAATCGAACTCGCAATCTCTAAGTGATAAAATGCTGCCTCCCGGGTCAGACAAACAGTCCGGCTGTGAGGAGGAGGGGGCAGGCTGCGACTGTTGATGCTGTTTGCTGGTGTCCCTTCTTTTTTTTTTTTTTTTTTTTTTTTTTTCCCCCAGAAGCTGCTATTAGGCTGCCTTTTTTTTTTTTTTTTTCTCCCCTTTTTAAGCAGTATTCATGCTCTAATGATCTGGCAGGCGCCCGGGTGAGTCACTGGCATATGTCGGCCCGGAGTCCCACCGGGACAGACGCCGCTCCTGGGCGCTGCCGACACGGCCCGTGCCTGTGCCCGCTCCGGGGGGCTGCGGGAAGGAAAACGCGCTGGAAAGGCTTTCCCGGCTTTTCACCCGCTGTACCCGCCAAGGGCTTTGGGGGAAGTTTGTTGTGGCTCTGCAGCAGAGCTTTGGTGCTCCCCCCGCCGCTGCGCTCGGGGCTGGGAGCCGGGACTCGAGGGGACCGCGGTTCCATCCCGGACAGCCTGACCCGGCTCGGGGGGCTGAGGGGGCCGGGGGGGCTGACGGGGCAAAATCCGCGGATTTGGAAAAACCACCGGGGGATCCATCGCCCTGACAGCCACACAGAGAGTCCCGGAGCTCCTGGATGAAGGGATGGAGAGCTCTGGGATGGAGAGCTCTGGGATGAAGGGATGGAGAGCTCTGGGATGAAGGGATGGAGAGCTCTGGGATGAAGGGATGGAGAGCTCTGGGATGGAGAGCTCTGGGATGAAGGGATGGAGAGCTCCGGGATGGAGAGCTCTGGGATGAAGGGATGGAGAGCTCCGGGATGGAGAGCTCCTGGATGGAGGCATGGAGAGCTCTGAGATGGAGAGCTCCGGGATGAAGGGATGCAGAGCTCTGACATGGAGAGCTCCGGGCTGAAGGGATGGAGAGCTCTGAGATGGAGGCATGGAGAGCTCTGGGATGGAGAGCTCTGAGATGGAGAGCTCCGGGAGGGGCTGCCCCCTCAGCACAGCCTGGCCTGCTCCTCCCAAACAGCCCGAGTTTGGAGACACCCAGAGCCATTCCCTGCCATTCCCCTTGTCCTGGCACTCCAGGCCCTTGCCAACAGCCCCTCTCCATCTTTCTTCCAGGACCCTGCAGGTCACAAGTAGGTCACCCTGAAGCCCCCGGGGCTGGTGGTAAAATACTCTGCACTGAAATGTGGCATAAATATTCTGAAAGTTCAATAACGACCTCCAGCACTTCTTTTTTCCTCAGAACGTTCCAAAGTAACCAATTAGCATTGGTATCAGGCTTTTTTATACCGTTTGCTTTCAGGTTTTTCACTTTCCTCTTTCCACCACCTCAGCTCTTAATTATGGCTGTCAGACAGAGCACAAGCCAGACGTGGCATTTAGCAACCTAATTCTACCATCCTTCTCCTTTTCCATTTCCTTTCCTGCAGCATTCACAAATGCCTCTACCAGTGGGTACCTCTGACATTTCCAAATTGCAATTTGACGGTGTCAGGAAGGTTCATGAATTATTAAAATGTCTCAGCATCACAGAGGCTGGAACATTACATGTAGTTTGACAAAACAAGCGCACACAGAAGAAGAAAACCCCACCCAGGCATTCCCAAATCAAGAGAGCACCTTTAAAACTTTCCTTTGAATTTGCTCAAAAGGCTGGGATAGTAGGAGAGCTGCGTGAGTCATTCTCTCTGTGTCTCTCTCTAGAACAGGAAAGCTCGCAGAGGGTGGAGGCATGTCAGCACAGTGTGGTACACTCTAAAATATCAGTGAAATGACTAGGCTGGAGAAGTGGGAGGACTGATATTAGTCACAGCTATTGCACAGCTCAGAAGATGAAGGCAGGAGGAATTACCGGACGGGCATCTGCCACTCGGCCCAGCCTTTCAGAACTCGTCCCTGGGCTTCAGATCCCCTCATTCTTCCTCTAGAATGCCCCTTCTTCCCTTTCAGGGTGAGTGAGAGGCAGTGCCTTGGCCTCACAGAGCAGCTGAGGTGGTTGAGTTCACCCCTCAGGCAGCACCAGCAGCTTCCATCCAGGATGGTTTTGCTCCAGCCTTTTGTTCCATGTCCCGCTGGACAAGCCCTGGAGCTGTTGCCATCTCCCAGCTCCAGGAGCACTGGTAGGGGGGATGAGGATCTGTGCAGAGGTGCCAAGCTCACAGAGGGCCCTCAGGTGGAGTTTGCTGCCCTGCTGTAGCAGCTCTGTGTGTCTGCACGGGGCAGTAACACACTCCCTGTCCCAGCACCCCCAGCACTGGCTCTGCTGAACACCACACACAGCCCAGCAGCTTGGCTGGGAGCACCACGTCAGCCTCTGGGATTCCAGAGCTAAGGATGAGGCTCAGCACATCCCATTCCCCCCAGCTGCCTGGTTTTGGTGGTTTTTGAGTCCAGGCCCCGGGCCTGGTGCCCGGTGTTGGTTGTGCTGAGCTGGGCTGGAGGTTGGTCATAAAGCCAAGCCATGGAGTGCCCCAGGCAGCAGGACAGAGGGGTGGGCCCTGTTTTGCCCAGGTTTTGGTGTAGTGTGTCCTCTCCAGCCTCATCCAGGGATGGGAGAGGTCTGTACTTGGATGAACTCCTCAATCAGTACCAGCCCCAGGCTCTGTCAGACCCTCTGCTCGAGCTCTGCAGGCACAGCCCTTTCATGCAGATGAATTTTTAACAGAAGGTGTTTCATTAAACAGCCCAGACTTGTCTCTGTTCTGTACTGTTTTATCTCCCTGCAGTACATCTGATAATCTTACATCTCACATTTAACCAAGCCAGAGGTAAAACCTGCAACAGACCTTCCCAGTTGTCTGTGGCTGTCTGGAGAAGTGATTCCCTCAGCCCTGTGAACCACCAGGGGTTTATTCTTACCCACATTTCAGCCTGTGTGCCACGTGCAAGCACTTCCTTAGCCCCACTGCTCAGGAAGCATTTCAGTGCCAGCTATCACACCTTTTCCTTTAAAAGAAAATAAAAAAGTCACGATCATTTTCTCTAATTTTCTGACAAATGCTGAAAATAATGGTTGGAGTTGTACCATTCCTCTGCCCTAATTGGGTAGCTGGGAAGCATCTTAGCAGCTGTCAGGAATTCTCAAGTGAGTAAAATACAGTGCTAAAGCTTATGAAAGTTTTGGTAAGTGAGCTGTACTAGCTGATGTTATTACATCTTTTCATTTGTTACGACATCCAGAGTAGTTCACCCTTCCCTCCAGGCTGGCCACGGCTTTTTTATGGCATTTATTGAAATCTCCCTCCCAAACCGTTATTTTAGGTGGCTGTTCATCAGTTATTCAGTTGTACAAACACACCCTGGTTTAATTTCTGGTTTAAATTGTTCTCATTCAGGAATTACTTCCAGGAGTCTGAGATCAGAAAGTGATCCCAATGACGTTTCTCCTGGTGTGGTTTCTCTCTGGTTCTATGTGCTCTGTGAGTCTCTCACCTCAACAAACAATGGGTTAAAATGTATTTTTAGCAGGTTTCTGACCCAAACGGTTGCAGGCAGTTGCAGAGAGGGCTGTGCTGACTACACTGAGATTTCCCTGCAGTCAGGGACCTGACACTTCTCTGGAAAGCATTCCCAGCATCTCATGTCATTGTCAGACGTGAAATAGGTCACTGTGGGGCTTTGAGCTCTGCAGTGGATCTGCTCAGGTGCCCTCCCAGCAGCAGCCCTGCCCTGCCGGGCTGGGTTGGAGCAGCAACAATTTCTTCCCAGCACGCCCCTGCCCCTGCCCTGCCCGGGGCTGCTTTGAGGCAGGTCAGCTCTGGGGACTGCCAGGACTCCCTGCACCCCTCCTTTATTTCCCATTCCTGCCTCTGGGATGCAGGGAAGAGCTCCCCCCTCATGCCCCTGGCTGGGCACTGAGCTGAGGGGCTCAGAGCTCCCACCACCAAGGCTCTGGGGGGGGATGATCTGCCCAGCCCAGCCTGCTTTCCATCCAGCTCTTTGTCACTGACCCTTCTCACCCCGTTCTCTGCCTTCCCCGTGGTTTTCTGGGACTTGTATCATGTCTTTGAACAGGCCATGCAAGTTGTGGGACCACATTTCAGGTTTTTTACCTTGGGGAACCCTGAGGTCCAGAGAGTCACCTGGGCCTGACTGGGGTGGCTGTCACTGAGTTCTGGGGTTTTTTATTTCCTTCTCAAATTGGGATTTTCTTTTCACATCTTTGAGTTGGATTGGCAACTCAAGGTTGAGTTACTCTGGTAAAAACAAGTACAGAATGTTACCACTGTTTTGTTTCATTTTTTTTTTTCTTAATCATAGCGAGGTTTCCTGTTAGAACAGGTATTCTCAAGTTTCACTGGTGAGTATTGGATGCAAAACTTAAAATGTGTATAACTTTGTCACTGATATGGATGGGATAGTCACAGGGTACTTGGCAGCTGCTCCTCTCCTTTATTAATGATACTGCACAATTAGCTATTACACAAAGGTTTGTCATTAAATGCATTTCTAAGGAGAGGAGATTTAATTTTCTCCATTTTATTGACTGAGGAAGTTAAGGCCTAGAGAAAGGAAGTGATTATTCAGAGGCCCTAGAGAGGAAATTGAGCCCAGGGTTCTGTATAATAGACCATGTAGACAATATAACATGCCCTGAAATACCCATTGCAGCTCAGCTATGCCTGTCCTGCTCTGCATTCCAGAGAGATAAAATATCTCTTGCTGCTCTCTTTAACCAGCTATGCCTCTTTCTTTCTCTTTTTTCCCTGCTGATGGCCCTGAGCAAAGCACAAACCCCAAAACAACTTTTCTCAGAGCCCCAAAATGAGTTCAGGCTCCTCTGTGGGGCCATTTCTGAGCGTGGAGGCTGAGCCAGACCTGGCAGGGCTCTTGCTGGGCACACCTTGGCTCTTGCTGGGCTCTCTTTGGCTCTTTCTGGGCTCTCTTTGGCTCTTTCTGTTTATCTCCCGTGAGGAAACTTGGAAGAAATCAATTTGCACAAATGTTTGGGTTTGTTTTTTTTTCCCAGGAGCTGCTATATGTTGCATTATTGCATCTTATTTTATTCCTTTTCTCTCTCTCTCTCTCTCTCTGGAACTGCAGAAGTGACAGGGCTTCAAATGGGAAGCTTTGCAGGGAGCCCTCAGTCCCCGAGCACACAGGATGGATCCCCTGGTTTGGTCTTGCTCAGGCTCCCATAAATCAGCATAGCTAAAATATTTGTGGCTGTCTGTAGGAGATTTATGCAGGTGGGACCTCGGAGTCAGTCTGTCATGGGTGTGGGGGCAGTGGGAGCTGGAAGGGGCTGGGAATGCTGCCTTGCCCCCCAGGTCGTTAAGCCAAAATGGAAATATCCAGGGCTCATAGAGGAGAGAGGCTTTGCCAATGCATTTTAGAGGGGGGAAAAAAAGTCAAGAAAAGAAGTATTAATAGCTTTGAAGTAGCATTGCTGTTCTGTGCCTGTCGTGTATCCTATTAAACTTCAATGGAAATAATTTCCAGGGATGTGTGATACGGAGGGACAGAGATGTGAGTCTTAAATCAGATTTTTTTTTTCTGTTTTCCGCCTTTGCCAAGTCCCTCTAAATCTTTGCAGTTGTAGAGAACAGCCTAAAAGCTGCTAACAGTTCCAGCTACAGAGCATAACACTGAATAAGGAGAGTCGAAAAGTTTCTGTCAAAACTGTGTTTAATGGAAAATAGAGTTTTGATAAAATAGCATTTTCACCGAAAATAGCTGCTTTCCACGGAGAATGTTGGTTTTGCACTGCAATATTTTGACAGAGATTTTAAAATCTTGGGTTGCAATGTGTACAGCTGTTCGAGTCCGTCTAGTGCCACTCATATTTCTTCACCTCCTCAAATCTGAGGTATTTTGCCAACTCCCTGGTTTTTAACATTGTGGTACTTGGGGAGTTTTTGTCAAGCCCACCTCTGCATTCATGTCACAGGACTCCCGGGCTTGTGTTTAAAGAGCTGAGTTTTCTGTGGCTTTTGAAGTTGGAGGAGGAAAAAACCTCTTGGAAACGTGATCCAAGAACATCAGGCATTAGAAATCAAAGGAAGCAGATGAAAGTTCTGTTTTCTTGTTTCAAATGACTCTCAAGATTTTTCAGCCATTTAAAAGTATTTCTATATGAAAAGTGTTATCCAGTCTGATTAATTATTCTGAATACATCCCTCTGACAGTGCTTTTTTTGCCTGAGTTGGAAATGAGTGTTTTGTGAACCAGATTATTTCAGGAATGTTAAAAAACACACAGGAAAAACACAAAACCAAACCCACCACAATTTTCTGCTATGAAGTGAGTGACAGGGATGTTTCCTTCACCGGGCTGAGGTCAAACTCCCTGGAAGTGGGCAGGGAATTGTGTGACCTTGACGTGTCTGAGCTGAGCTGGGGAGCCCAGGAATGGCTGGAGCCCAATCCCTTGGAGCAGCTCTGGATGAAGGGCAGGGTGGGAACAGGCCCCTGTGGGAGGGATGGCAGGAATCTCGTGGTCCCAGCTCCTTCCAGCATGACAGCAGACACAGTGCCAGGCAGGTTTGTCCACGAGAATTCCATGTCCTGTGCCCAGGGATGAGGAGAACAAATGGAATGCACAGTGATCCCTCCCCAGTGCAGGCTCCCATCTCCAGGGCTCAGGGTCCTGTGCTTGAGAGTCACCTTTTTATGTAGGATTTGTTGATGTTTTTTCTCCTGTTTGTCAAATTATTTGAACTTCAGTGTCTGTCGCAGTTTCCTTCACTGAGTTTGTTCTGTCTCTTTCCCAATCCTTCTCTCCACTTTCTGCACCTTTTCCAGTTCTGTTTGCCTTTCTGAACATCATGGAGCATTTGTCTGTTTTCATGGAATCTTTTGTCGCAGCCCAAAGGTGCAGTTGGAGTTGGTGTCTCCCTGTGTTCAAAGGACACTGTTTGTTGTGCTGATCAAAGGGGACTCGGAGGCTGAGGGAGGTGAGAAGGGAAACCTCAGGTCTGTGGGCAGGAACCTCTGTTCTGTGTGTGCTTTCAGTGGCAGAGACACGTCTCATTTCTCATCCCAGCCGTGGGGGTTCCTGCTGGGAGATCCCTCCCTGATTCCAGGTGAGGATCTGCCCCAGAGGTGTTGGAGTGGGATCTGCAGGTACTGCTGTCCCTGTTTGTTCCAGGGCAGTGCTGGAGGGAGGGGGTGGAATAAAGAAGTGAAGGTCTCACGAGCTCATGGCTTTCTGGCCAGTGCTCCCTGGAGCTGCTTCCAGACCAGCCCTGGAATCCCTCCTGGGAAGTGCTGTTAACTCCAGCATTCAGTCCTGCCACAATAACCCCCTTTTTTTTGTTTGCCTGGGTTCTCTGTTCAGATGACAGTGTCCAAGTACCAAAACTTCATTCTAGTGAGCATCTGGAAATCTTAGGCTGTGTCCACACTAGTAAAGTCAGGGATGCCTGGGAATGTTCCCGGGAATGTTCCTCAAACGTGGAACATGATACTGTACTGCTGAAGTGCTGGAATGTTGCTTGGCAGAATTTTGGCCAACGCAGGCTGATATTTTTCTCAACTGCTCCCAGGTAGGGACTGGAGTTGGAGACCGTTCCCAAGAAGTGGTTTTATATCCAGTCCCCCAGATTCAGAGACCTGAGAGGTTTCTCACACAGTTTTGTGTCAGCTGCCCTGGATGTTCGGGGCTGTTCCTGTGCACATTTAGTGCCCTGCTATGAGTATCTGCTGCACAAAGTTAAAATCTGGCTGAGCCCTCCCCCCTCTGCCTTTCCTGTCACCTTTCCTTCCCCCAGAAGGAGGGGGCACAGCTGAACGTGTCTCAGGAGGTTGTTTACACGGTGTTTATTTAAATTATGCTCCTGTGAGTGTCGTTGGAGCTGCCTCTGTGTCAGTGATTCCCTTTGATCAGTCAGAAATACTGATTTAAAAAAAGGGGTTCACGGGCATGAACTCTTATGCAGCAGCGTGTGTGAATGTGTAAGGAACTTCTGAACAATATTAATTATTTTGTGATGTGCTGGCTATAAGGGAAGATCAAAGATGTGCTGCTCTGGAGTTGTGTTCGTGTGTTGGGGGAAGTTCCTGTCCCCAAAACACGACAGTTTTGAGGGCTAATCTACAAAGAAGTGTCTTGGGTTCACCTCTTTGTTTGTTTGAGGGTCCAGGAAAAGCAGGGCAGTGGCCAGTGTGAAATAAGTTGTAAAAATGAAACGGGTATGAGCTCAATATGCAGAATGGAGGCATCCTTTTTTTTCCCATGGGTTCATCAGAAACCAACAGTTACTGTGGGTTTTCATTCTACAGGGTTTTTTCTAATTATTACCTTGATATAAGAATTTGGATTTCTAGACAATATATATTTACAAATAGCACATAATTATAATAAGATGATCATCCAGATTTCACATGCACATTTGGAGCAATTTGAAGCTTGAGATGTCAAAATGAATTAAAAATGAGAGCTCCCCTTGGGGTTCTGGCGTGTGAACTTGGGGGCTGGGTCTGTGCTGGGTTCTGGTAGAACCTTAACCCTGTAGCTCACTGGAGATGAAACCCTTCTCAGGGTCTCCCAGCCTTCCTGGTGACTCTCCCCCTGGGCCAGGGGAATTCCCTGCAGGGGTGCAAGTGTTGAGGAAGGAGCTGCTCTGTGACTGTGAAAGCACGAGAAACCAGAGAGGGGCTTTCAAATGAATTTTCAGGTTCATTCACAGCTTGGCCGAAGAGCAGCTGTGGGAAACAAACCCTCTGAGAACTGAGAGAGGGGCTGGGCCGAGCCCAGCTCTGCTGGGAGGGAGGGAATTGGAGCGTTTGAGTGCTGGGGAAATGAAAGTGCCCTGGGCTGGTCTCACACAGCCCATCCTGCGGGGCTGGGGCTCTGCTGCAGAGGAGTTCTCAAGATACAGGAAGAAGAAAGAGTTGTTTTAGATTTCCTTTAGCCCTGGCGTGTCTTGAGAAGGGAAATATTTTTGTCTGAAGTTTCATTGCTAGTCAGCAGTGGCTTAACTCAGAGAGACGTTTTTGGAGGCAGTGGGTCCCCATGGCAGTCACTGAGTCTGCTGGAGAGGGACAGGAGTGTTCCCTGTATGGGGAGTGAACAAAGGTGCCTTAATTGTTGTCCCACCCCAATCTGAAGGGCTCATTTTTGGTGCTGGGATCCTTCTGGGAACTGGTGTTCCATCACAATGTGAAATATGGATTGTGCTTCCCTCATGGTTCTTCACTTTATAACCTAAATTTGCAGATTCATTTGTTCCAACGACTCATGAAGAATGAATGGGAACAATTTCTTAGAAGAGCATAATATAAATTTGATTGCACTTTGAAATCAGTGCCATTGGGACCCAGATTTCTGAGGACTCATCAGTGCTTTACATCCAGTGGCTCAAACTGGAATGAGACACCTGTCCAACTTCTGAAGGTCTATCATGACTTTATCTTCTAATTGCCCCTCTAATGACGAGGTGGGGCTTTCCAGGCCTGCCTGTGTCTGTGATAACCTCATCTCCTGTGTCCCTCCCCAGCTTTATCTCTGAGTTCCCTGAATGAGTTTCCATTTGTGCTCAGCCAGATAAGCAGCACCCTTGGAATATCCCCTGGCTGACGCAGGCAGCCCTGGGGGGAAGTCTCGATCAGATTAGAGCTTATCAGGCTGCACAAACACAGCCCAGACACTTGTGGTAGCTCCAGGGTTACCCTGAGGGCCAGCCTGCCCAGGGGTCACCCCTCTCCACTCAGGGAAGTGTTCCAGCACCTGCTTGGGTGAGAGAACAGTCCCTTCAGCGGGTGTGCAGCAACCCCTGGGCTCTGTCAGCTCAAAGATCAGAGCTGGAGGGTGGCTGATTTATTACCCAAGTATGAATCTGCAGGACAGAAGATGGTCAGAGTGGAAATGGGCTCTGCTGCTGCACAGCTCCATGAGGAAAACACCCACCTGCTAAGGGGGGAGATGGGAGAGCAAATCCCAAGGAGTCCTGAAGCTTGGGAAGTACTGGCAGGGGAGGAGAGTTTGCTGCAGGGAGGGCTCTTGTGCAGATGCCCCGTGTTGTGAACTCCTCCTAAATCAGATTTAACGCAGGAAGACCACTTATGTAATGGATAATTGAAATATGGCATAAGGGCACAGGATTGGAATTCATGCTGAGGGGAAAAGAAATCCATGGAAAAACTCCATCAATGGGCAGGTTGTTGCCACGGCAAAATAGTGTCAGTTTTACAGTAACGAGATGTTTTGTATTCCATAATGTTCTTGTGTTGTAGAAGCATTTGAGCTGTCTGAAAATACCAGGACATTCAGCAGTTTGAGCTCACCTAGGACTTTCTTACTCATCCCACTAAAAGTGCCAAGGAAATAAAGCTGTTCCTTTGTATCCTTCCAGAGAGGGCAGGAATCACTCCTGGGTGTTCAAGAAAAGCACCAGGATGCCTGAAATTCAGGGGACTTGAAGATTGCAGCACCATACCAGGAGCTTTGGTGTGATCCCTGATATCCCTCCCAGTCTTTAACATCCCATTGCTTCCATCATTGGAGCTGGAGATGATGAACAGTCAGATCTGAGACATTTGGGTCATGAAATCAGGAGGTTGAGTGAACTTCCCTGTGCTGACTGTGATTCTGTGACTCCAGCCTGTCATAGCTCCTGGCTGGGAACCTTGTCTGTCCCTGCCCTTGGGTGTGTGGTTAATCCTTGGACTGTGGGATCCCTGGGCCAGTCTCCAGTGGGGCAGCCACGATGCCAGGCCTTGGGGTCACACCCAGTCCCATTCAGCCCCAGCTGGTCAATGATTAAAAGCTGCTCTGGTAAATGATTGTGTTGTGCCCTGACCTGTAAAACGTTTATAAGGCCTGAGAATAGTTCATTGCCTCCATATAAACTGCTTATAACCTGGAAACGTGGTGTGGGGCTGAGGGCAGGGACAGAGGGACAGAGGGACAGGCAGAATGTTGGGCCTCTTATTGAGATCCACTGGATCCTCGTGCCGTGGGAGGGACAGGAGATCCTGCACAGATCTCTCCCAGATCTCTCCCTCCAGAGCAGAGGCAGGAGGAGTCCCCCTCTGTGCCTGGATTTGAGTGGGCAGGAGCTGGAAGTGTCAGAGCCCTTTGGTCCCTAATGCATCCTGAGGATACAGATAAGATGGGCTTGTGGTGACTGGCAGCTGGAAGGAAAGGGGGAATGCTGCCTGTTCCAGTGCTGGAAGGGCTCTGGGGGATGTGCTGAGTTCCCATGACCTACTTGTGTGGGGTGGAGGGGTCAGTCCCTCCTAATGCCCTTCCCTTGGCATCCCTGGTGTGTCACAAACCACTTGGGGCTGGGGCTGAACCTCACACTCCCTTCCATCCTCCAAGTTCTACCCAAATGTGAATAACCAACAATATACCAAAAGATGAGTGGCAGAAATCACAGACATCTTTCAGTGTAATTGTGATAAGCAAGTTTTCCTTTGTGTGCTCATCTTTCATTTAATGTTGTTGTTGTCTCAACGAAACTGGCAATGGGCATTCTGCCCAAAGCCGTGGTAGAGGATTGCAAAATCCAAAACAGGGCTCGAGACTTTCTCTTGGGCTCCCAAAGCTGTTCTGAGGCTGAAATGGAAGGTGTGCAGGGAGGAAAGAAAAGCCTCCCTGGATGAGCCTGACGTGTCCTGGGTTGCAACGTGAGCTCAGTGGGGATTTCCGGCAGGAACACAGCTCCTGCTTCTTGGAGGTGGAACTCAGCCTCTTTCATTATCAGGTCTCTGGGTGGGTTCATTCCTTCCCCATGGAGCTGGTGATTTATCTTGTTTGATGGAGAAATTGCTATGACAAAATGCTAAAAGCTCTTGCTCGGGGCTATTTTTAATCTGCTGTAGGTGAAAGATCAGAAGACATTTTTGGAAGATTTATGTGTCATACCCCTGTGCTGGGTGGGATAAATGGGAGTTGACAAAATACAGGGCACAAGATTTAAACCATTGCCCTCTGACATCCCGAGGCATCTCAACCCTGTGTGATCACAGTTGTGTTCAGCAGGGGAAGGCTTTGCTCTGGGGGCATCTCAGATGCTCAGCAGAGGTGCAGAAATGCAGTCCCTGTTCAGTCTTTAAGCTTTATTGGTGGTGATCAGTAGTTAAACCTGCTCTCGGGCCTCCATGGGTTTTAGTGCAGAATATTTTCCAGCAGTCTCTGCGTGCTCGTGGTGTTTGTGCACAGTAACACAGCCCTGTTCTGTGGGGAGGGAGAAGCTACTTAATGACAGTTCAGCTTGTGCAGACTCAGCGTTTTTTGCTGATCCTTTAATAGTCCAAACTGCTTCCAGCTCTGGGATCTCTGTCAGCTGTGCCCATTTCTGAAACAGGAGCCCTGACAAAGGCTCTTGACAAAAGCCCTCAGAAATTCCAGGAAACCTTTTTTTCACATCAAGTGTGAGCCAGGGCCCTGTTTCTGCAGCAGTGCAGGAGAGGGGCAGGGGCAGGGTGGGTGCTCTGCCCAGGTCACCCACAGCACTGGGACAGCCCTTCCAGAGCCAGGGACAGGGATGGAGGGCTGAGGCTGAGGGAGTGCAGGCTGGCTGGAGAAGGGGTGGCTGAAGGGGAGGACTGGGCTGGCTGCAGGCTGAGACACTGCTCTGGGCAGTGCCCAGGCTGGAACCTGCACATCCTGGGATTTCACTGATTTAGTGCTGCCTTGGGGCTCCCCAGGCCTGCCCTGCTGCCCCTGCAGGTTCAGGGCTCTGTCAGTGCTCCTGGTGTTCACGTGCAGTTTGTGCTCCCAAAATGACACATCCTTGTGAGGCCACATCACCAATTAACATGTGGATTTGTTCTGCATGTGCAAGTCTTTTCTTGGGCAGGGAAGTGTCACAGAGACTTGGCTGAAGGAAAAAAGGAAACAGTTTAATCTTAAATTGTAATTGTCATCCTCTGGCTAACGATAAGCGATATTATGGCCTGTGTATCAGCTGTAATTAAGCAGTGAGACACAACAAGGTGTGTGTTACAGGCAGATAACACAGTGCTTAAGAGCCAGTGACCTGCACAGCACGTTATCTCCCAGCTGCACGAGCCCAGGGTGTCCTGTGGCTCCCAAATCCACTGTCCCCTCTCCCCTGCCCACAGGCTGCTGTGTATAGTGTAGGAATCCTAGAGGAAAACTGGTGTTGGAGGAGGAAACCCCAGTGACTGAGACCTCCCAGTGGCAGAAAACATGGAACAGGGTCAGCTTTGCCCTGCTGGGTCCCATCAGGGCACTGCTGTTTCCCTTTATTCCTTATGTTACCCCAATGAAAGTTTGCAGGGCAAAACTCTTTGATGTTGATCCCATTTCCAGTTTAAGCCCCGTGGATGTGGATCTGCTGCCCCTCAGTACTGGGCTGCTACAGAAAATTGCACAAAATTAATGTACAGCAGATCCAGTTGCTGGATTTTGTTCCTGTGTAACAATCTGTCTCACACTTATTTATTCATGTTTTTTCTCCCCCCAGCCATACAAATTAGAGTGTCACTGGGATCCTGGTAAACAAACTGCTGGCAGAGGGAGGAAAGCAGCAGTAAGGTAAGGAGAGAAGCATTCCATCTGATGTCTTTTAGCCAGTAATTGCCAGAATATGCATGGATTGATTTCCCAGTTTTTGGGTACTGTTACCCACTGAAAGGGGTGGATTCTTATTTGGCTAAATGCAAGGTCTGAGCAGGGTGGGAGGTCACTCCTCTTGAGTCCTGAGTTGTGCTGTTTGCTGTCAGAGGCACAGTTTGGTTCTGGGGGTTGGGATGGCACTGAGCCCATCTGGACCCTGATTTCAGTGGCTGTCCTAGATATTATTGTATTAAAAATATAAATAAATCGAGTTAGGCTTAATACAAGAGCAGAGAGACAAGGCAGGGGCCAGAGCCAGCTGTCTCTTGCTCGAGTCCTTCCCTGGGTGTGAGTGCTCCTGATTCCAGCTGTGCACTGGGAATGCCTCTCCATGGCTGGGATAATCCATTCAGAGCAATTACAAGGGATCCATCACCAGCAGGGCCTGAGCCACGGGCTGCTGATGTGGGAAAAGGGATGGGAGGGAAGGAGGGAGTGCAGGGAGGGAATCAGTTCCTGCCCCGGGGGTGTGTGCCCCGGGAATGGAGCAGTGTGGGATCCCAGGCTGGGCACAGGGCTGTGTGTGCTGTGCCCCGGGCTGGGCAGGGCAGTGGGAGCTGCTGCTCCCTGGACACTTCCTGGGAATCCACCGACAGCAGCAGGACTGGGGTGGGCACGAGGAGTTCAGAAATTCCCACAGGGAACCTTTTATCCAACAGCCCCAGGCCCAGGTGGGATCCTGTGTCTGCCTCACATCCCATCCCACGTCCTTTCCTTGGTGGAGCCGCAATCCCAGCCCGGTTTTTCCGTGCAGAGGGTTGCAGGGGGAGCAGCAGGGCTGACATCAGGAACTGCACACTGCAGAGCCAGGACTAGGAAAGCTCCACTGCCTAAAACTGCCCTGTGTGATGAATCCCTTGGCACTGCAGGGCAATCCTGCCCTGGGAGCTGCTGCCAGGCAGGGGCTGGAATTTTGGGCACAGGGTTGGGGTTTAACATGCAAGGAGATGTAACAGGAGGGGTTTGGTGCCTCCCCCTCATCAGTCCCTCTGCCCCTGCACTCCCCTCGTGGGTTGGAGAGGTAACTAAAGGAACTGGTCACTCCTCTCACAAAGCAATGTTGAAATCCAGGAGCTGGGTTTAGGAATTCTGAACAGCTTCACTGCCTGGGAAGGGACACTTTGCCTCTGCTGACACTGCAAAGGCCCCCAGTGCCTCTGTGGAGAGGTTTGGTGGGTGATTCCTGCTTGGACCATGAGCAAACAGGGATGTGGATCCACGGAGGCCCCAGCAGGGACAGTGTTACTGGGGACACTGCACATCTGACCTCCTTTGAGGCTGGAAAACCTCATTTTCCTTTGAGCCCTGCAGGTTTCCTCTTGCTCTGTGCAGTTTTCCTCCAGCAGGTCACAGGTAAGGGAGAGGGAAGAGCCTTGGGGTGGGAGGTGGAGGAGCCAGAGGACTGGGAGAGCTGGGCCAGGATGGCTCTGGGGAAGCACTCAAAGCACGAAGCTCTCCAGGTTCCACCTCAAGGAGCTGACTCAACAAATACAGAAGTGAATTGCAAACCATGAGCCAGAGACCCCCCAGATGCTGTGCAGGACAGTTCTGCTCCCTCAGCCCAGCCCAGGGAGCTGTGGAAACTGTTCCCTCCCAAATAAAAGTGTATGGGAATTTGCAGTGCAGTCAGGTAGGCTGCAGTGCACATAAGCCAGCTCATAAAAATTCCAGGGGTATGTACGTCACCCAGCTGGGGTTGGTTGGATTCTGCTCTTCCCTGGCAGTGCCTGGAGTTCCCTGAGATCACCAGGAACACTCCAGGGCTTCTGCTGCCTCCCTGACTCCTGGCATTTTCCACACCTTTGTCCCTTCCTTGCAGGAGGTTCGGGTCTCATTCCCAGTGTTCTGGGTGTTATATTGAGTAAACTGAAGTTATTCTGGCAGATAGTAATAAAATTATTGTTAATAAAATTTAAAATAGATAATTTCAGTTAGGAAATCAATAAACTAGTAATTTTCAAAACCCAGTTACCCCCTTAACCACCAACACCCAACAGTTGGCCTGGGCTTTCCCAATTTGTGTTGTTGCACTCAGAGGTCCTTGGGGATGGAGCACAAAATGATGTTTGCAGCCTCTGCTGTTACCAACCCAAATCTGGGTTGGTGTTTGTTTTGTAGCAGGAATTCCATGGGAAGGAATTCTCTGGGAAGGACCAGCTCGTTCCTTCAGGGCCAAGTCCTGCCCTGCACCAGCTCCTCCAATGGTCCCAAATGCTGAGAGATCCCATGGAACACTGGGCAGAGGAATTCCTGTGGAAATCGTATTCCTTGTGTAATGGAACCTGTGGAACCAAGTTCCTCTGAGTGTGCTGCTGAAGAACATCAGGAACCTTGAGAAGATGTGTCAGCTGTGCAGGAGGTAACTGTCAATGAACTTTGAATTTTAGAACCCGAACTGCCAGGAGCAGTGGGTGGGATCTGGGGCCCAGGAACCTTTCCCAAGGGAGTGACGTGGGCCTGTTTGGGACATGCCCCCACCCCTGGAGAGCAGGGTTGGCTGAGGCACAAATAAGAAGTAAAGGTTTATTTTTCAAGCCCTTTGCTCATTCTCTGGCTTTTCCACTGCTCTTTGGGGGCATCTCAGAACCGTCCCGGGGCTGTGGAAATTCTGCAGCCACTTCTCAGAAACCCAGGAGAGAATTACTCTCACATATGTTTCCATCTTCTGCTTTTTGCATTTTCCCCTCTTGCATTTCTTTTTCTTTGGCCCGGAACAAACCCCTCTGTGCTCCCAATTCTCACCATCCCAAGGAAATGTCACTGCAGTGTCCCAGTTTCCCGGGCAGTGGAATGCAGGATTCCCAGTTCGGTTCCAGCCCCCTCCCAGGAGTGTCCCTGCAGGATCTGGGGAAGGTTCTTTCCCTGAGCAGGACCAGGGGCTGCCTGAGCACATTTGGGGGGCTGAGCCCGGGACACCCCAAGAACAGCCCCGAGCCCGTCAGTGTTTTCTGGACAAACAATTTTATTTTCGGTAATGCGTCTATACACTGTACATTCAGTCACTGTGGTATATAAGCATAGCTATTTTCATACATAATCTCATAAAGTCCTTTATTTTACAATATTATCTGCATTGGGGGGGAGGGGATGTGGAAAAGGGGGTGGAAAAGGACTATCAAGGTACACAGCGAAATAGATAAATATGCCAAGCTTTTTTCTTATTTTTTTTTAAATCAGGCATTTATAAACAAGAAAGCATACATTACTTACATAAAAATAGTTCTAGAATAGTAGAGTAAGTCATAATATTGTCATTAGCAGCAGCATAGGAGAGACCAGGATAACAAAAATGTGCTGAAATGCTATTGGCTATTATAAATGTAAAGATTTATTTTTCTTCAATTGAAAAAATGTCATTTCTGTGAGTTCTTTTGATTTAAAAAAAAAAAAAAAAACAACCAAAAACAAAACAACCAAGCCAACAAAAAAAACCCAAAAAAAACTTCTCTCTAAAACACATGACTGCTGAGAGGGCAGAATGGAACAAAATCAACCTTTTGGTAATAAAATACTTTACAGTGAAAATAAGGACAAGTAAAATGCAAATGATGGAGAAAGGTTGTAACCCACATTGAAAACTTGCAAAAAGATTTTGTTTTGTTTTTTTTTCCTAACAGACAGCAAAGGTTCTTCTCAGTTAAAAACACAACTCATAAAACAAGACAACTACCAGGTAAGAAAGAGTTTTGAAAAAGTAAACACCATATACACTTATAATACAACAGTGTAAAATGAAAAAAAGTATTTACATGTTGAATTTACTTTTAATGTTTTTTTACATTGGCTAGTTCTGTTTGAAAAGCAGAATATTATGTATAGAGTTAGCTGCTCCATAGATATGAATGTTATTGCTGTTGGTTTTTATTCCCTTCGTTAAGTCTTCGTTCAGTAATAGAAACAAGGAGTAATTAAACTGAATATACAAGTAGTAATATATTTGTAAGTACAGGGAGAGTCAACAGCCTGTATGAAACACCTCTTCTCCCTTTGAACTTCTTAAAGGAAACTAAAGCACAGATGAAGTGAGAGATGTGGCAGCTCCTGCACTCGGGGCTGGAGAGCCCAGGGAGTGCAGCAGGGAAAGAATTCCATGTGAGTGGGATTGACTGAGGTGCTGCAGCCTCAGAAATTACACAGAGAGCTCCCTCTCCTCCAGCACCTTCACACACTCTGCAGAGCCCCCTCCCCACATCAGTGTCTCTGGGGCTGCCACAGGGACAGTTCTAATTATTCTGAATTAGAAACACGTTACACACTCTGCAGAAATAACAATTTAACTGTTAAATGTGTTCAGGAGATTCCCAACAGTTTAAGCCATTCCCTGTGAGCCCCTCCTGGGGTTTGGCTGCTGCTGGACAATGTTTGTCCCCACCTTTCTTGCCCCTGATTTCAAACCTTCATTTATGGAAATGGCTTTTCACTCCCAAGCACTGAATCTGTGGAGCCTTAACTGGGGCAGGGTGAGTCCCCTGCCAGGCACTGCCCTCCTGGAGTGACCAACCCGGGGCAGAACAGGAAACCAACAGCTGGAATTTTGTTCTGGAGCCTTTTCCTGCCCCTCTGAGCCAGGGGAGGCTGCCTGGGATCACTGGCTGTTGGTGACACTGTTCTTGTTTCTCCTCTGAAAATCCTGCAGGTTCCCTTCCTTCAGGAGGGGGGAGCCTCCAGCCCAGGGAGCCCCCGAGCTCCCCTGGAAAAGGAAACCACAGGTAAGAGTCACTTTTCCTGGGGAAAAACACCTGGAGATGGACAGGCTGCCTTTGCTTCTTGAATTATAAGGGGAGAGACACTCTCAGAGATCAGGGGAAACCTGCAAAGCCCTGGCTCAGTCCCTGAGGGAGGCCAGGACTGGTCTCTGTGTAATTCCCAGCAGGGCAGCAAAGCAGAGCACGAGGGACTCGAGATGCACAGAAGGGTAAGGACAGACACAGCTGTTTAGTTTCCCTTGAAGAAATAAGTGGATAATACAGCTCTGGAAATCATAAGGCTGAGAACATTTTTCTGCATACTGCATAACAAAAGAACCCCTTTACATAAGACAGTAATAATGCCCATTAATGACTATATGGCAGAGTTTAATCCATGCATATGATTTAATAATCGCAGAAAAAAAAACATACAAAGAAAATAAAACCCCACATAAAAAAAAAAACAAACAAAAAACAAACCTGCTCAAGCATAATCAAAATTCCTTTTGCATTGCACTTTAGAAGGAGATCTGCACCTAGAGCCAGTCTCCAGCCTCCCAAACACAAGGGCCAACCCCTGTATCCACAGACAGGTTCAGGTCATGGACTTGGTGTGACTGTTTCTTGCTCCCAACAGTTTTACATTGTCCCAGTAATTCCACTCCTTTCATATTTCTTCTTTTTTTTTGTACCTAAAACATATATATGAACTTCTTTGTTAATGCTCACAGTTATTATAATGGTTATTATAATGGTTTCAAGCAAACAGCTCTTGTTTAAAAAAAAAAAATAAAATCTCTCTAATGTACTGTAAGTAAATACCATAATTTTAGGATTGGAAGCCGCTTTCTGTCTACTGGGAAATAATTTTGAAGCTTACATAGTTTGCATTAATGTCCAAAAGCAAATAAAGATTACTGGAAATATGTTCCTTTGTTTAGAGTAACTTCTGGGTATGATGATGCATGGGGGGGGTTCTCTTTTTTCTTTTTTTTTTTTAATTTCTTTTCTTTTTATTCTTTTAAGGTAAAAAAGTGTCAGCATTGCCTAGAGAAGATGCTGAGAGGAAAAATGAGCTGGAAGGCACATCTGCAGCCCCAGATCACATTTTCACATTTGAGTGTGTCAGAGGTGAGTGTTTAGGGGTGAAAATAACTTTTCTCTTGATCAGTAAAGCACCAGCTTTATTTGTTAAGCACTTTTGGGAGCATCTCAGCTGCTCCCCAGCTTGGGTCAGATACACAGCCACAAAACCAGTCCCCTGGTCTGGTGAATTCCTGCTTGGGATGTTCTGGACCTGCTGGATCCTCCTCTGTGAAGTGGAGATGCTGATGGGAGGTGGCAGTGCTGGCAGGTTGGGTTCATGGTTTGCACAGCTCTCAGGGCAGAATCTAGAATGCTTGGCTTCAGAAACAGGGAATAAAATGCAGAGTAAGATTCTGACAAAGTGCAGGTTTTAAAAAAAAAAAAAACAAAAAAAAAAAACTCAGCACCACCCCCAGGGCAGTGATGGCTGCGTCGTGTCCCGGGGCTGCGGCTTGGACCCCAACATGAAAGTGAGCTTCTTGTTGAAAACAAAAAGGTTTTTAATAAAAAAACCATGTGGCTT
Source organism: Manacus candei (assembly GCF_025592945.1). Classification (NCBI taxonomy): domain Eukaryota; kingdom Metazoa; phylum Chordata; class Aves; order Passeriformes; family Pipridae; genus Manacus; species Manacus candei. Next base: position 1,623,323 of record NW_026138070.1, read on the forward strand.
ATTCACAGCAGCAAAACCGTCGGTGGTGTGGTCTGTGGTGGCCGAGGCTGCACCTCCCTGGGCATGAGAATCCTGCACCTCCCTGGGCACGGGAATCCTGCACCTCCCTGGGCACGGGAATCCTGCACTTTCCAGGGTACAAGAATCCTGCACCTCCCTGGGCACAGGAATCCTGCACTTTCCAGGGCACGGGAATCCTGCATCTCCCTGGGCACAGGAATCCTGCACCTCCCTGGGCACAGGAATCCTGCACTTCCTGGGCACGGGAATCCTGCACCTCCCTGGGCACGGGAATCCTGCATCTCCCTGGGCACGGGAATCCCAACGGGCAGCTCGGGACGAGGGCAGGGAAATACTGAACTCACGGCGAGATGGTGCAACGAGATGAGTTTTCCAGAAAACTGAAAGCTGAAGATTTCAGAATGACTTCAACACACAGATGTCTCTGCTTTGTTCCTCTACCAACTGATCATCCATTTCCTTCCTCCCTTTCTTTCTTCCCTTTCCCAAAGCTCAAGTGCTCCTGGATGAAGTCTCTGCACACCCCAAGGGTGCTGGCGTGGGCTGCACAGGCGGGGCCCGTGGGGCTCTCAGTCCAACACCACCTCCTTCCCCACCCCCTGCACGCTCCTGCATCTTCCCTTCTTCTTGTGTTTAGGGCAGGAAATTAAGATAATTCTTTCTAAGGAAAAAAAAAAATCAACTTGGAAAAGCACTCTGAACTTCCCCCACCCCCACGTGACGGGATGGAACCGCGCTGGCTTCCGAGATGGCTGGAAAACTGCTCCTGACATGGCACCATCACCAGAGAGGGGCTTCTGCACAAAGAATCCCAAAGCCTAGAAAGTCATTAAAAATTGTGCATCGAAGGTTTGTTGTTTTTTTGTTTGTTTTGTTTTGCTTTTAAACGTTCATTATAAAAAAATCGTGTTAATTTTTTTTTTTTAATACCAAGTCTGTATAATGAATTATTTTAAATAGCTTATAAGAAAAGTTGGTTTGCTTTGTCAATTCCAAAATGTTCCAACGGGCAGGAGAACACAACCCCCCTGCCCTGCTCTCCTTGGACTCTGGGTTCAGCTGGACGACGCCGCTTGCTCCGAGTTTGCCAGTAGAAAATTCTCGCTGTGGACTTAAAAGTATTTTGTTTTACAAACACTTTGTGTTTTCTAGGCACAGTAAGATGTTGTGCTATATGGATCGGGAAGGAGAAAAAAAACAAACAAAAAAGAGGCAGAATTCAGTGCTTCTGTTCTAGAGGGTAACAACGTTTGCCTTCCAACTGCTGCGAGTCCGTGTTCCCGCCGGTGCCAGGACAGCTCACCCCCCGCGCCCGCCCTGCGGCGCCGCTCCCGCCCTGCCCTGCCCGGGGCTCAGTTCTCCATGGGGCTCGAGGTGCTCTCGCTGCTGGGCTGGCTGCTCGACTTAGGCCACAGTTGTTCCTGAAGTTCCTTGACCACCTTCTCCAAGTGTTCCCGGGCCTCCCGCTCGTGCAGGAGGTCGGCGCGGAGCTGCTCCCGGTCGGCCTCGGCGTGCTGCAGCTTCACCTGCAGGTCCTCGATCTGGGGGCAGAGCAAACGGGGATGCCTCAGGAGCCTGCACTACCCCACAGAGCTCTGCACAGGCTCAGAGGAGGGACAAAACCGTGCACTTCAGGGGTAAGACTATCAGGATTGAGGCAAGGAAGGAATTCCCTTTCCCATACTTTTTTCCCTGCAGGGGCTGCTGAGCTTTGAAACTTCCCAGTGACTCCAGCTCCAGCAAGGGAGGTGAAAGCCAGCAGAGTTAAGACACAGCCTAAGAATTCCTTAATGCAACAGAACTCTGGTCACTCCTTACACCATCACTTCTTGAGGCAGAAACAGCTCTGGCACAGCTGGAGGGCCTGGGGGGCTCAGGGGGCCGTGACAGGGCTGGAATCAAACACCAGGGGATGCTGCCAACCTGCCAGTCCTGGCTTCAGAAAAGATAAACCTGCAGAACATTAGGCTACTTGAGTTCTTTTTGAGGTGATTTTAGCCTTTTAGATTGGGAAACCTCATTTATTCCTTCCCAAGGAGGGGATGTAGTAGGAGACTGAAATTCCCCGTTGTCACAGGCTCTGGAGCAGCCCCAGTGCCTGGCTGGACAGAGCTGGAGCACACCCAGCCCAGCCCAGGGGTTCACCTGCCCTGCTGGTGCCTGGGTTGTGTGCTCTGGGAACAGCCAGGCACGCCCAGGGCAGCAGCTCCCGGCGTGGCTCTGTTTAGTCTGGACACCCCTTATCAGTGAGACATCCTGTGATGCTGGAGAGGAAGCCCCACATCATTTCCTGCTCCTGCTCAGACGTGTCTCAGCAGCACAGGGGCCACTCCCCTTCCCGTTATCAGAGAGCCTCTGATTGCCAGGGCTCTGCTTTTCCTCTTCCCCTCCTCCCTTAAAGCCACCACACCAAATACCTGCAGCTCCCACCTGAGACCCTGCACTGGCTCCAAGGAGCTCCTGTGTCTGACAACACCCTGCCCAGCACTCCCTGCTCCCAGAGCTCCTCTGGCAGCAGCTCAATGTCCTCTGGGAGGCAGAGCCTGCCGAGGGTGACCCGTGTGTGGCAGGGCCGTGGGGGCGAGTTTGAACTCGAGGAGTTTAAGTCGGTCCCTGTGCCCCGTTTTTGGGAGTTCTGCCCTTTCCTGACGCGCTTTCCCCCGGGCTGTCCCTGGGAGGGCGGTGGAGCCGCGCCCTGGCAGGGACAGGGACAGGACAGGGACAGGCACAGGGACAGGACAGGCACAGGGACAGGGAGGGCTGTCCCAGCTCGGGGGGCCTCACCTGGGCCGAGTACTTGGCTCGGAGCCGCCCCGCCTCGCAGCCCTTGTCGCACACGCGGATCTGCCGCGCCTGCTCCAGCTCCCGCTTCAGCCGCACCCGCGACTCGTTCGCCTCCTTCATCTTCTTCTCGTTCTCCGCCCGCAGGCGCTCGATCTCCTTCCGCAGGTTGCGCTTGGCCTCGGTGGCTTCCCGCAGCTTCTCCTTCTTGGCCACCCTCAGGAACTCCAGCTCCTGGGCACAGAGGAGGGAGGTGTGAGCAGGGGGAGCAGAGCCCTGGGATCCAAACCCCATCCCCACCTCCCGCCGGCCGGGACCGAGGCAGCTCGGGGCTGAACCCCGCTCTGACCCTCGGACAAGCTCTTTTCCTTTAAATCCTCCGGGGTTCCTGCACTCCAGCCCCCCTGAAGTCCTGGATAACAAAAAGCTCGAGGGTGCAGCCACGTTTTGCTTTGTCAAGCAGAATGGCTGCGACCATCTGGGCCTGAATAAAGATGAAGTGCTGTTGGAGAGAGCTCCCAGCAACGTGCTCTGCTCCAGCTCCACGTTCCAAACCCCCCAACTGCAAAGCCCGGGCTGGAACTGGAGGCACTGGAGATGCACAACATGGTAAGTGCAGGTTGTGAGTGTCCTTTGTGTCCAGCAAAGCTCAAGAGGGAAGTTCACAAACAGCAGCAGCTCCATTGGACCAAATCCCCCAAAAATCCACTTAAGGCAAGTTCAAAACACAAACTGTGTGTGTTTTCTAACCCTGGGTGCTGTGGGTGACTGGTGTGAGTCCCAAGTCTCCTGGCAACCAGCCCATGGACTGCCCTGTCACAACAGCTGGAGAACTCCAGGCTCTCTGGAGCTGAACTGAACCTGGGCACTGCCCCTCCCACCATCCAGGATCTCAACAGGAGCTGCTGCCTTGGAATCTAAATCCATGGGAGAGGGATAAGGAACCTCAAGGTACACAGGAAGCAGCTCCTAAGCTGTTGAAGTCCACGTTCATCATGAGCACAGAGCTGTGGCTCACAGGTCTGTCTCCTAAATGGTTAAATTAGAAACTGAGGATCTTTCTTCCCCAGCAGCAGCATTTCCTCCCTGTCCAGCCCCGGTTTCTGTGCAGTAACAGTGCAGGCAGGGCATGGGAAATGCACTCTGACAATCTCACTTCCCAGCCAGGCCATTGTTAGCACAGCCCTGCCTCTGGAAGGGCACACAGAGCCTGGAAACACACACACATGGACCTTCTGGGACTGGGAACCCACAGCTTCCCAAAGGGAAAATGGTGCCCAGACACCCCTGACATGGGGAGAGACACTTAACACCTCACCACTCAATTCTGCTGCAGCAACTGCTTCCTGTAACTCCTGCTTTAAGTACCCACTATTTAGTTCAGATATTTAAATATTAGCTTTAAATATATATCACTTATAAAAGTTTACTTTTAAATACATAAAATAAAGCACAGATTTACTGAAACACCAGGGAATGAAGTGATTTGCTCAGGGTAACTAAGAACAAGCCAAAGAGCCCCAGTGCTGGTTTTGTGTCTCCCATGCTCCATCTGCACCATCCCATGGATTTGTCCCAGCTTGGGAACAGCTCCACAGAATACTCAGAGAGGACACACAAATCTCCTGCCTTGGTTGTATCATCTAATTCTCTGCACTAGTTCTGTCCCAGCCCCTTAAAAAACCAGTTCAGCCACCACTGGGCTCAGCTCATGGCCAGCACTGACCTGCAGCTCTGTCTGATCACTCTGCTACAACCCCTGTGTCCAGGATTTCCAGAAATAAGGAGCTGCTTCCCTGACTGAAGCCAGTGGGATGCCTGACAAAGACCTCAGTTCAGCTGTGGCCAAGCCCCAGGAACACCCTCCCTCAGCTGGGACATGGCAGGGTTTTCACAAAGCTTTTAAAACTCCAGCTAAAGCCTCCAGAAATGTTTCCTGTTCAGTGAGATGAAAACAAAATAAACTCTGCTGGACTAGGAGACTTTTTCAAGTAATGAAAAGATGTTGATTTTGGTAACCATGGACTTATAACCCAAGGAAAAACAGGTGGAAAGCTTAAAGGTGGAGGAATGGTCCCTGTGTTTTGGTTTCCTGGCTGGATTTACAAACAGAGCCCTGGCAAAGGCTGTTGCTATTTGGGATAAGTGAGGCAATTCCCTTTTCCCAGGAGGGTCCCCAGTGCCCCTGAGGAGCCCCCGAGCAGGGCAGGGCAGGGCAGGAGGGGAGGCAGTACCTGGTGCAGGCTGCGCTTGGCCTGCAGGGCCGCGTTCAGCTTCTCCTCCTGCTTCACCCTCATCTTCACCACCTCGTGCAGGAATTTCTCTTTGGCTTCTTTTGTGTCCAGGCCACTGTCCAGGGCCTGCCTGAGGTGCTCCAGCTCAGCTTCCAGGCCGCTGCTGTGGGAGTCAGGGTGTGCTGCCACCTCGTAGGAGCTGTTGACGGGCACGGGGGGCTGCATCCCAGGGGAGCTCATGTCCTTGGCAGAGCTGGATGAAGTGAAGGATGGGGAGGAGAGCGAGGATAAGGAGGAGGTGACTGGAAAACAGAAACATTGAAACATTCATTTAAAAATGTCTAAAATCAATACATGTATTATAGACAGCTCATACATAACTCATATTTAAGAGCTGGACTCGATGATTCTTGTGGGTCCCTTCCCACTCAGCATATTCTGAGATATATATTTTATATATATATATATATTATATAGCTCAAAAGATGCTGAGACCCTTTTATACAGACACTATCAATATTCAATTAAAAAAAAAAAGAAAGAAAATAAAACCTGGCTCGTTTTATACTGAGATACTTGAAATATGACACAAAGCAGCCCTGACTCAAGGGACCAACTCGCAATTTCTCTGAATTGTGACCGTGCAATTCACGTCACCGTTGAGGCTTTGGGCTTCCAGAATTCCATTTGAACACCCAAAAAGCTGCACAGTGAAAGATCCAGCCCAAAGACAGCAAAACAAAGGCAGGTACGACCACCACTCACATTCTTCCCTGGTTTCTACTTCAATTTCTGCTTCCGACTCCTTGTCCTCCTCGGGGGCCGGGGCCGTGGCCTCGGGAGCAGCCACGTGTTCCACGTGTTTCCTTTTCCTGGGCTGGGCAGAGCTCAGGGAGTCGCTGCCCCGGGACACCACGGTGGCACAGGGGGGGTTGCTCACGATCTTCTGCTGGGCTGGGGGGGCCAGGGCCACGTTGGGGGCCACGGCGCTCTCGAAGCTCTTGTAGGAGTAGAAGCTGGTTCAGAGCGGGAGGCAAAGGGAAGGAGAAGAGGGTCACATTCTCGGTTTTAGAATGCTTCCCAGGCCATGGGTGGCACTGGAATGACGGTGAGTTCACTGATCCACACCAGCTGAGAACCTGCTGTATCTCCAGCCCTGATTCACACCAGCTGAGAACCTGCACTTGGCAGTGTTTGCTCTCATTAAACCTGGAGAGGAGGGACAGGACACCCCGAGCACCCAGCTGGGAAGGGATCACATTCCCAGTGCCACGTATCCCAAGGGCACAAAAGGGATGGGACCTCCCAGAGCCTGCAAGTCACAACACTGTCCCCTCCTGCTCCTGCACTGTTGCTTTGCCCAGCTGCACACTGCACTTGTGTCCATCCACAAACGTTCTGGGAGCTCAAACCAGCACTTCCCGAAGGAAAGCCATGGAGTGCCAGAGAGTCTTTGGTGTGTCTGTGATTTGGACACAGCACCCAAGTGCCCATGTGTAAACCAGAGGTGGAACAACCAACACACCTGTGGTAAAGAGCAGCAGTACTGTAACATCAAATATGTAGGATTTTGCAAAAGGAAAAGCCAAGACTTTGTATCTTCCATTCAGCATCTCCTACACCACGTGCCTTCAGTTATGTGTTAAAATTCTTCCTGGACCTGCTAAGGATGGAGCTGTGCTGGGAACACAGCCTCTGTCAGGGAGCTGCTGCAGGGCCCATGGAATGGATGGGAATGGATGGATGCTCCCTGACCACCTGCCTGACACAGTGACTCCACTGCCCTTAAATAAAAGCCCAAGAACTTCAGTGACTGTCCCCAGAGGGACCATCCCTTCCCCACAGCCTTTCCTTCCCATTTTCACAGCAGGTTTCACCCCAGAAAACCCATTTAATGAACACACAGACCACCAACACTTCTGGTTTCCCTTCTGCCAATCCCACCACTGATGGTGGTGCAGTGAGGGAGGGACAAAGCCATCCCCCCAGAAGGAAGCTGCCCCTCCATGTGTCCTTACCTGTCCCGGATGAGGGCGGGGAGGTGGCCCGAGAGCTCCTTCTCGCCGGCCGACACCGCGGGGGACCAGGGCCGGAACGCCGAGAGCCGCTGCCGGGGGTGCACACACCCGATGCTCTGGGGACAGGAGTGACACCCACAGTCCTTCATGTCACAGCACGGGGACACCCAGGGCCACATCCCAGTCCCCAGGGCCACATCCCAGTCCCCAAGGCCACCCCACCGTCCCCACAACCACCCACCATGGCCAGGCCCTGCTCCCACCGGGAAAACCTCGCGTGTGTCCTGGGCCAACGAGTTCTGTGCAGGTCACAGGGACCACAAACAGCTCCTGAGTCCTGTAGGATTCCTGCACCTCAAAGGCAGGAGGGAATTCCTCACTCCCCTGTCCCAGTCCGGGTCAGTGGGCACTGGAGGGTGGCAGGGACACGGGGGGACGGTGCAGCTCAACGCTGACCAGGAGAAGGATGGAAATGGTGCTAATTTAGAAAACCTGGGCAGGTTGGGTCTCTTGTTTTCTCCTCATTTCCCCACTCCATGCAGTGATGCCATGTGCTAATTTGATCTTTCGATTACAAAATATTCAACAATCACCTTGTTGGATGAACTGGATAAGGACCGTAACCAACTGGACTGTTTCTCCTTCTCAGAAGAAGCTGGAGATTGGGAAGCAGAGTCATCTGTTTTGGGCTTTTTGGAAGCAGGAGGATCTGAAGAGACCTGAAACAAAGACAGGCAGGAAAACCCAAAGTCAGAATTCCTCACTTTGCAATCAGCTCAGAAACAGGTTATAAGGCAAAAGCCAAATTTGTATTTAAAAGGAAGAAACCTTGGGTGTTGTCCTGTAAGGCCAAACAAAGGAGTGAAAACAAGGGGCAGACACCAGCTGTGACATAACAGAGCTCATCCCGTCCCTCGGGATCCTCCAGGGCAGTGTGGAGGGTGCAGGAGACAGGGGCAGTGACCTGAGGGGGACACTGCACACAACTGTCGGCCCTTTATGATTTCTGTGTGCAGAAAGGTAAGTTTAATGTGGTTGCTGAACTGGAAAGATTATTTTAAACGAGAACAGACCAGACTTTGTTATTCTGTTTGCAGTGGTTGTTATGCCGATGACTTCACTACCCCACAGCTGCAGTGGATTCTGGGGGTGCTGCCAAGAGCTGCTTTGCCTTTTCCACAAGTGGCTCAGCTTGGCCCATAAATCATCCTCAAGCACAAGAAAGCCCTTTGGCAAGCAAACCCCCTTTCCTTCAACACTGTGAAGGAATAAAATTCCTATAGTCCCAGCGTGGCTTGCAAAAAAATTGGTAACTACTGGTTTAACTGGTGCTCTGGGGATCCCAGCGGGAAGCCCTGCCAGCACAAACACCTCCACGGGCAGGGAGGGAGAAGGTTCTGGACCCTGTGCTGCATCATGACCAGATATAATAAAAGAAACGTTCCACCTCCATTTCTGTCCCTCCTTCTGTCTTTTTGCAGCTCCAAACTCTCCACCTTTCCACATTCCCCTGCCCTGGCTCCCGGTGAGGTGGCAGAACCACGCTGCAGGAACTACTAAAGCCTCATTTTTGCATTAATTTTTTTCTTCCTTACACCCCTCTGTGGGCAAACAAGCATTGATACAGGTGGCAACATCCTGGGAGCCTGAAGTGCTCCAAACCCAGGTCTCCTGGCCAGTGATAGAAAGGGTCTCATTTGCCAACGTCCTGTGTTCTGAAAATCAGTCCCCTCCAGGCACCTTCAGCTGGGAACTCAGGGGCTGCTTCTCCAGGGGATTATTGAACCTTGTACCTGAGGAACTGTCCAAGGGCCCTTCTGCAGAGTCCCAACCCAGCAGCTCTGTAACTCCAGCCATCCCACCCCTTTGCACACCTTGATCAGGAGGAAATCACAGCCCCAAGTCCGTGCCCAGCCTGCAGCTCCCAGGGGAGCAGGGCAGGAGCCCGAGCTGTGGCTGCAGCCGTGGCTGCCCAGCTCCTGCCAGTCCCCCTGGCACACACCCACCCTGCCCAGCGTGCCCAGGAACGTCATCACACCGTGCCCAGAGGGCTCAGCACAACATTCCCTGGCACTCAGGGCAGAGCAGATGAGCAAGGATCCCACGGGGAGGGGGGGTGTGACCCCCAGTTACAACCAGCCCGTGCCAGAGCCAGATGCCAACTCCAAGGGATTTGCAGTGGATTCTTTGGGCACGGCCTCAGGCTTCCCCAGGGCCACTCAGACCCAGCTAGGAAAAGGCATTCCCACTCTGGAACACTTTCTGCAGAGCAGGACAATGCACTGGAGGAGGTTTGTTCCTGCTCTCGGAGATGCTGCCTGTGCAGAATCAGTGACAGCACGAGAAAGGTATTTGGCAAGTGCCCACTGATCCCAGCCCTATCCACTGGGGATGCTGAGCTGTGTGGGGAGGGGAGTCGGGGTGGAGGGTGGGGAGGAAGGGGGGCTTGGAATGGAAAAGGCAACAGGTGGCAGGACTCAGCACGGAGCCCGGCCCTCCCCCGGCCATCCGCCCGCAGGACATTCTGTGCCGGCCGGGTGGGACAGCCAGGGGACCATCCCACCAGGACACTGGGGCCATCCCTGCTCCACACACTGGGGCCACCCCTGCTCCACACACTGGGGCCATCCCCGCTCGGGACACCACAGCACACAGGACACCCATCTCCAGGAGCAAGAGTCCATTCCCGAGAGGCTGCAGGGGAGATGTTCCAACAGAACGATCTCCTTTGCTCATCTCCAGCTTTCTCCACTCCCCCCCTTCCTTCCTCTCTAAATCCAGGCTGACACCAAGGGCCAGGAGGGCTCTGAGCACAAAACCTGTCAGCAGACCTGGGAAATGATCCTTAACCTCGTTGCCAGGAGCCCGTATTGATCTGGAAACGGGAGCTGCAGCTCAGGAGAAAGCAGTGAAGGAGATTTGTGCACAGGGGAAACAGGTCCCCCAGAGACATGGAAATGGGAGAGAAAAGGAGGTGCTAAGCAGGGCCTGCAGGGCTTTCTAACTTCAAGTCATCTCCCACCACGGGACTCCTGTATCCTGACAAACCAGAGCTGCCTGATGTGGTGCAGCCCAGAAAAGGGCTGCTGCCAATGTGGGTTTGGAGCTGCTGTGACACCTCCACCGCTGTCTCTCCACCCACTGTCCCGTTGTGCTCACAAGGATCAGCTGCTGGCTGAGGCAGGAGCTGCCTCTCGGGAGCTGTTTCAAAACCCCTCCTTAGCAGTGTACAAAGGTAATAATTCCAGCAGCTTCCCCCCGGTCTGTGAAATACCGAGTCACTGCATGTTGATTTTAGTCAAGAAATGGAGGTTCCCCCTGAAACTCCTGACCCAGAACCACCCTTCTGGCCACAGCCCGGAGCCACTGGATTCCAATTTTGCAGGCTCTGACTCTGGAGGAGGCAGGAGGGAATTTGCTCTCAACTACAGGAAGATACTCGGATGTGGAACAAGACGAGTCACTGAACACAAAATCTCCTCTCCAGGTGACTCAGCCATTACATCCCACTCCAGGACAGATTCCAGGCACCAAGATACCCCACTCCAACACTCCTCTGGCCCCAGCAGCCAACAAACCTTGGTACTGGCTCAAATGGGGATGACTTGATTCCATTTCTTCTCTTTGCCAAATAACGAAACACACAGAGTTGCAAAAGAAATACTGAAAATCTGATGTAACTTTTTTGCCATCTTCACACATGATTTATGAAACCCTTGAACACAAACTCTGGGAGGCTGAAATAAGTATTTCCTGATTTCCTGCTCATTTTTTTTCTTCCATTGAAGGCAACTTAACAATCTGCTGTCAAATGGGCCCCGTGCTGGGCACACCCACTTGTGAATATACATTTTCTCCACTCCACAGCCACGAGAAACTTCAGGACCCAAATGGGCCCAGAAACGCTGCAGGACACGTTTCCTTAAGCTTTGGGACTGCTGCTTTCTGAAGCAAACAAGTTTCAAGGAAAAACAGATACAGAGGGATTTACAAAGCTGCTAAAAAAAGATGTCAGGAGTCCACTGCAGAGGGAGATTGGGGCCTGTGAATAATGTCAGCCATTTTAAGGCAAACCCAAATTAGGCGGCTCAGTTTGGCCTCCAGCCAACCAGGGCCACATTTGACATGTCAGATCAAATTTTCTACTTCAATTAAGTATTACAGTAACAGACCATGAGACCAGTGGAAAGAATTTCTGACACTCTCCCCCTCTCAGAAAGACAAACCATGCCCAGTGCTCTGCAGAACCAGCAGGTCTGGGCCGGGCACCCTAACGTGCAACTCTTCCTGCAACCACAACAGAAAATGGGCCCAGAAGAAATTCTGACTTTTTAAGGTGTGGGAGTGCTCACAGGTATGATTCCTGGTACCTGAACATCTACCCAAATACATCTCCTGAGGGAATTCACTTTCTTTTCCCTACTGGGCTGAGCAAAGGCTTCTGTTCCCTCCTCATCCTTGGTCCTGCTGTGCCCAAAAATGGGGCTGTGTCACGTGTGGGGCTGCACATGGCAGTGAAAACAGGGCTGCTTTTGCTTTGTTGAGAGTGAAAACATTACATGAAACAAGTTGAAAATGTTTAGGAGGCCTGCATGCCTGTGGAACTTTTAGCTTAGGAATATACTTCCAGAAATCAGCCCATCTCCAAACCCTGATCTACCCTCTGTCAGCAAAACCTCCCTGTAACTGGCTCTGAGTCTGGCACTGAATTCCAAGACCTCACTGCAAACACAGAGCTGGTGAATGGCCCATGTCTCTCTGTGCTGGTCCCTGTTCCCAGGCCAGCTGTGATGCTCTTCCACGGGGTGAGTGCAGGAATGGGAACTGCTGGCTCTGCTGCCCGGCCCTGGAGATGCAGCAGCTCTTCCTGCAGCTCCAGGAGCATCCGAGAGCCTGGGAGCAGGTGCAGGGACCCTCAGCTAAAGGGATGCTCTGCAGTGCTTGGATGAGGGCTGGGAATCCATCCCTCGGCCCTGTCCAGTCCTTTTGAGGATGGGAAACACAGACACCAGAGCAGCAGGAATCACGGCATCCCGTGTGGCATCCTTAGAAACTTCCAGGAGCAATTCCAGGGTCTGCTCCAGGGGCTTTTCCCAGTTTGCTGGTGACACAGAGCGGTGTCTGACACTGCTGAGCAGCAGATATAGGATGGGAAACACCCCGTGCCCATGTTTAAAGGGTGCTGGGACATTCAGCTCCTGCTCTTGCAGTGAAAGGATGCAAAGCCTCGTTTTAAGCCCAGGTCAGTCCCAGCTCTTCCTTCAGCAGCACCCAGGTCAGGCTTTCCAGGCTCCTGCTCCACAAGGATCTGTTATGTTACACAGCTCTGTACATGGTGTTTCAGAAGTGCCAAGGATTCAAAAGCTACTTCTGGAGGCTTCCAAGACCACAAAATTCCAGAACTCGGGAACTGAACTTGGAATTCTCCACGTGGTGCCTTCACGACTCGCGGGGCTGAGTCTCTCTAAGAACAGGCTGAGGAGAGAGGGTGTTCTGGCTGCCTTGAGGTTTCTTTCAGATCCCCAGTTCAAATCAAATTTAAAAATGCACAAAGAAGGCATCTTCCATGTGGGAAAGGGGCCCTTCATGCACATCCTTTAAGCCTCCAGGAGCACGTCGACGGGTGGCCAGAGCCCTTGCTTCCCAAAGCCTCTTTGTGACGCGGTCCAGAAGTGATTAATAAGGAATTAGAGGTCTCTGTAAGGACTGCACTTTCACGTGGATTAAAGGAATAAATATATTCAGGTACAGATTGAAAGCTGGGGAGGGTTGTCCCGATAATAAAAAAAAGCTAAAAATAAAGCTGTGCCACGGAGCTGTAAGAAGATTTACTGCTTGTCTCCTGCAGGCATTCAAAAGAGAGAAAACCCACCACACTGCAGTGTCACTGCCAGGGAGCGTATGGAGCATTTGTTTTATTTTTCTTTTTCTTACAATTTTGGTTCCATTGGGCAGGAATCCAGGCTTTCCATCTTCCCATTTTTCGCTGCTCTGGTGGAAGCACAAAGCTCTCGTTTTACCCTGTCATTTTGGGACGTGTGATTACGGGAAGTATTTGCTTTCTATTCCTGCCTTCACAGCACATGTTGGCTGCCAGTGTGTCCCCCCAGTCTGACCCGTGGGGAATCTTCACAAACCACACTGGAGAGCAGAGCTGGGGAAAAATCCCTCCTGGAGCTGCCCCTGCCTGTGGAAGAGCCTCGAGGGCTCCCTTTGCCTCCTCCTGAGGGGTCTCCTGCCTGTGCAAGGCTCTGATTTCCCCTCCCTGCTGCAGAGCAAACACACCTTCCCAGCTGGCCCAGAAGAACTCCAGGAAAAGGGGTAATGGCTCTGTCAGTCCATCTAAAAAACTGGGAGCTGAGTTTTTCTCACACCTGTGCAAAAATCTTTAATTTCTATGGAAACACATCCAAAATTTGCAACAGAAGAAGTGAAAAGAGACTGGACTGTTTTATTTCAGACACCATCTCAGCTTAAAGCAAAGTCCTATGAGTCCCCTTTGATGAATTCATCTTGCACAGGCAAATTGGAATTATTTTCTAGAACACTCTGCACAGCCCCTGGCATAAGTCATCATCCACTTGCAAAGCTCCTTGGCTAGCATAAAAGAGAGAAAAAAACCTTTTCTCTCCTGTCTCAGTATTTCTTTCCTTTTATTCTTTTAGCACAAAAATTAGGCCAGATGACATCTGATGACTGCACTTATCCTTGGGAGCAAACACTGACACAGTTCTAGTGAGCTCTGCAGGAGCAAACCCAGCAACCACCTCCCAGGCAGACCCCAGACCCACAAACTGCATTTGGAAACAGAGGGAAGAAAGGCAAACCTCACCCCTTTTCTATTTCTCACAGACTGGTGAAGCTTCTGGGATCCTCTGGGACTTCACTGCAACTTGTGACCTTTTTCCCAAGTCCAGTCTCAGTGAAGTTGGGACATCACAAGGATGCAGCTCGTGCTGGAAACTTGCACTGACAAAAAATGCCCACCTGGCTGTTTAATCCCTGATCTCAACAACAGTTCTTTTAATTCACTGTCCTCCTTGTACATCTATCATGCAAAATCCTTCTCTGATATAGATCTCATCCTATAAACCCATAAAACTCTCTGCATCTCCTACAATGACTTTTTAACAGCCATTCTCTGGGTCTCAAAAGTCTATGAATCTTCAGTGGTGGCTCAACACAACCAGTTTTTCCTGTGTAAAGTGATTCTTCCCTGTGCCAGGGACCAGCATGAGCACAAACCCACCGTGGGGAGAAGCCCCTGCACGGATGGGAACACTGGGATAAGCCAGAAACAAAGTGAAAGCCACGTGTGAACGTGGCTGTCAGAGCTCCCCCAGCTCCAGTGTGACACCCCTCAAATAAAGCACCCCCTGATCCTTTGGCTTCTTCTTTTAAAACAGCATCTGAAAGGAGCTGATCATTTGTTACACCATGTACTTGCCTTTTGGCTCTTGGCTCATGCCACTGGAAGTCTCTTTTCCACTGGCTAAGAGTCTGTTTTGCCCTTCCAGTGGAAACTAAAAGTTGCAGCTTGAAAAGAATTCCCTGCCCTGTGGTTTGAAACAAAACAAAACAGTTCAACTCACACTTCCCAGCGTCTGAGCAGAGCCAGGGCTGGAGAGCAGCACAAACCAGGTCAGAGGGGCTGAGCAGAAAGAATGGCCCCTTTTCCTTGGGTCGTTTTTCTTGGCAGCAGCTGCCTGGGAACTCTGGGATGCCCTGTCAGTACCAGGGGAAGGAGAGAGAGCAAGGAAAACAACTGGGATCTGCACTGCACACACGGGGATGGGCGTTCCAGGGAAAGAGGGAGCGTGTTTGGCAGTGGGGAGGAACCAAGGGGGGGAGTGATGCCATCAGATTCATCAAGGAGAACCAAAATTTCCTCTGTGACCAGATTTGCTTTGCCCAGTTGCCGCTGAATTGTTTGTGAGGTCACAGTTCTGGGCATTAAAAAGCCATTTGTGGACACAGTTCTCTCCTCACATTTTCTGTGCAGGGCAACCAAGGCCCTCCTGCTGTAACTGCACTGAAGTTCCAGCTCCAAACTCTGAGGCATCTGTTCCTGTGCTATGGAGACATGTCCACTCTGCCAGCCAAGAATCTCAGTTTAGTCTCAAATGCTACATAAAAGGACAAGTATTCCCTCTGTGATTTCCACCCAGGGCTCTTCCCTGAGCACCAACTCAGCAACCAGCCAGTTCATGAAGCCAAGAAAGGGCAGAGGGGGCTCTAAAACTGACCAAACTGACGGGCTTTTGGTGTTCTTCTGTCCCTCCTCCTGCAGTACCTGGGCATGGAGCTGCCAAGCTCCAGCCTGCCCTGGTTTGGGGTCTCTGCTGCCTGCAGAGCTCCCTGGGGCACAGAGCCTGCTCCTGATTCAGCTGCAGAGCCACCAGCACCCAGCTCTGTTAGTTCTGGGAGGAAGGGACAGCAGCACAGAAAACAGCCCAGTCAGTGAGCAGCCCTGCTTTAACAACCTCTCCCAGTTTGGCTGGAAAATGAGGCCACAGCCCCTCACCCCCCTCTTCCCTCATCCCCTAATCCCCTGTTTGTGCCAGGCTGGTTCTCCCGGGCTGGCACATGTGTGTGAGCGTGTGACACCAAGGGTGAGGGCAAGGGACAGAGCCTCTGGTCAGCCTAAGCCTGGGACAGAAGCCTCAGGACATCCCCAGGAATTACTCCAAAGCTGGAGAGCCAGCGAGCTCAGCAACCCCCACCGTGACCCAAAATCCCCTGCACTGCTGCCAGGGCTCTCCCTGCCAGCCTGCCCTGCAGCCCCATCTCCCCTCCCTGCACATGCAGTTTGTCAGCACATCTGGCTGGGCTGTGGTGCCATCCTGGGCACCAACAACACACCAGAGTAAAAACTGCACCAAACAACTGGGATCCTGAAAGGCAGCGCTGCCCTGGGGCTGCCCCACAACTGTTTTTCACTGGCATTTAATGTACTTGAGGTGACCACAGGGAAGCTTGGGAGCATTCTGGAAGGTGCAGTTTATGTGTCCAAGGAGAGGACCAGGAGCCAGGCTCTCTGCCTTGAAGCCCAGCTACAACAAGGTGCAGAGAAACAACTGCCATGAGCTCAAATACGTTCACAAAGTCACCATAACACATCACCAGAGTCTGAATCTTCTGCTCTAACCAACAGACCGCTTCACATATGTATCAGTGAAAGTCAATACATTGATCATGGATTAATAGTTACAAATCCTATTAACGTTACAACACTGCCACGGAAAACCCCCACCCAGGGAAGCAAAATGCAGCCAGGCCTCAGGGGAATCACCACCTGGAGCCTTTTTACCAGAAGATGACTGAAGGAGAAGAGCAGTAACCACACACTTATGGATATTTTAGGTGCCAGTGGCTTTAAGTTACTGAGCCAATTTAATACCATTCAAAGGAACTTGGTTTTCAGTCGAGGCCACTGCTGTAAAAACCCACTTTCTGGGGAGTAACTTCTCACCATCCGTACACAGAAGAGAGGAAAAAACCAAATTCCTTGCTTACAAAATGTTTTGAAAGCTCCAGACAGGCAGATGCTTCCCTAAGCACCCGAGAACTAACGTGCTCTCCAGTTCCAAGAAAGCCACAAGAAGCTCATCTACTTTAAGTAACAGTTATTACTTGTGAACTGTCCCCAGAGCTCCCGGGATAAAGGCAGACAACCAATTACAGTCTTAGACTTCCAAAGCTTATTTTGCTGCCTTCAGAAATAAGCATCACATGCTCTTTCCACCAGACACTGAGTTAAGGGGGGGTTAGGGGTGGTTTAAGAGGGGAGGGAGGAGGAGGAGGAGGGAGGAAGGAGAGGAGAGGGCCCTTGAGTTCAGCCTTTCTGGCACACCCGAGCAGCAGAGCAGCTCTGCTCTGTCAGAAAGGGTTTGCTTTGGAAGAACCTTTTATGTTCCAGCGAGTGACTTGTCTAAACAGAACTAATTTTAGCCACACCATCCACCAGTGCAGGAGTGACACGCTCAGAAAAGGACTTTTGTCCTTCGAAAGGGCTGGTAACGGTGAGAGAAGAGAAATCATTCCAAGGGTTACCAAAAATATTAAAATAACTGAGCAAAATCCCACGGTGGGATTCTTGGGGGTGTCCTGTGTAGAGCCAGGGGTTGGGCTTGGTGATCCTTGTGGGTCCCTTCCAGCTCAGGGCGTTCTGTGGTTCTGTGGAAATGTTGTTCTCTACACGGGGAAGATCAACGTGAACATCAGCGCTGAAGAAGCCTTTGGCAAACTGTCTCACCCAACAGACACAGTTTGGACACAAAGCCCACCCATTTCCTTCCCTTTTCACAGCACAAACTCCCCTTCTCACGCCAGGTGAGGGATCTCAGAGGAAATGCCCACTGAGTGTATGGGAATAGGGGGGGAGAGAGAGACACAACGTTCCAAAAACCCGCTCTGTGTGACATCCAACGAGGCAGCAAAAGATAATGTGAAGGGAAAAGGGGAAGGGGAACAGGACAGACAGGAGGGGGGAATCTGGGACACTACAAGAAGGCTTTCAGTTCTTGTAGCAGTGATAGATTTTAAGCCTTTAGGGGGAGAAGTGGCTGAGCAGCAGTGAGAGCAGTGAGCGTGCAGCCACAGGGCCGTGTCTGCCACAGCTCTGTTAGCAGGGGACACAGGGAGGGCTGGCTACACACCAACACCATCCTGCCTTCTGCCCCCACACACCCCCTGTGGGCTGTCAGAATGCCCAGAGCCCCCAGAAGGAGCCATTAGAGGCCAGCCCTTGCTCAGCTGAGCCCTTCCCAGCCCCAGTTCACCCCTCGTGTCTGACAGAGCCCTCAAACCTCTGCTGCAGCTCTCCAGCATTAACAGGCTTCAAACACAGACCCAGCTTTTAGTCCTGCCCTGCACAATGCAGGCCCAGGGCTGGTGTGTTTGTGGTGCCCCAGCAATAAACACGACCCTCCCCGGGCACGGCCTGTGCTGGTTTTGGCTCCCACTTCTCACTTTCTTGTTACAATGCAAGTTCTATTCCACGTCCCCATTCTGTGTGTGTAACGTGCCTGACCCCTATAAAGATGGTCAAATAAATATCTGGTGACCTCACAAGTATGAAAATAAGCTTATTTGAAAGAAAAAGTATATCTTCAGGGGGTTTGGCAGTAACTTTCAATTATTTTTAATTGCCTGGAAAATTAAAGTAAGAAAATAGTGTGGTATAAATGTTAGGGCACATTATTAAGCCGTTTTCATAATATCTCAGCCATAAGCTTAACAGACAAAAAGGGTTTTTTTAAGCCTGGGTCATCTGTTCAACATGAATGGCCTGTCTGTTCCCAGACTTCCTCAAGGGGTAACTGAACTGAAATATTCCGTGATAGAAACCAGACTTGGTTTGACCTGGTAGGCAACGAGAACTCCACAGAACCTTCGAAATTTGGGTTTAATTACAAACCACCACGGAGTCTGGACTGCAGCCTGGGATCAGACACACAAAGAAAGGAGCTGAGAGAAAGTTTGGAGCCCTAAACCCCAAGGTCCCTTCCCCCACGCCAATACTCCTTATTGTCAACACGAGTGACTCACAGACTGCAAAGTAAGCAAGATGTCCAAGGGGTCAGTCTGATCTGCCTTTTTATCATTCTGCTCGTGAGTTCTGCTGTCACAACACCAACACTGCACCAAACCCACCACGGGGCTCAGCACGGGGCTGAGCTCAGCCCTGGCACCACAAAGGCCTCAAGGTCTCATGTTTTATTTTCTTGTTTTGTCTGGTACTTCAAGAGCACTTGGGCTGAACTTTTCTAAAGCAGCCTTCAATGCAGTGAGTGCCTGACTCACACAGGGCTTTGAGAAGTGCTGGGGGTTAAAGCCACCCCAAAACAAAGCAAGACCTTACAGAAGCAGAGCTTTGTGGCCTTCCATGTCCTGGGCAGAGTAGAACCTGTGGTATAAACCAGCAATAGATGCCTGAGCTAAAAGCCTTGGGTCAAGGAAAAGCCTGAATCAGGCCCTGGTCCATGAAAACAAACAGTGTAAGGTCGGTGTGAGCTGAAGGAGGAAGATGAGGTGTGTGGGAAGGGAATGTCACTGCTCAGGGACACACACGGGTCCCCAGGCCCTGCATTTCAGTGCCCTCTTCAAACATCCAGCATGCAACAGGTTCTACAGAGCTCACACCACCTCCAGAGCAGGGCTGGAGATCTCTGATGGCAGCAGCTGAAGTGAGGGGGGATCACACACAGAAGGGACTCAGTAACCACAGGCTGGGTCTGTGGGAAACGGGGATCACGTGGATGAAGGGGCTGGCATGAGACATTCCAAATACCTGCACACAGACACACACTTCCCTGCCCCTGGAAGGGAGGAAGGAAGGGCAAACCAGCCATTCCCAAGAGGACAGGTTTGGGCACAGGGTGCTGGGCAGGACAGTGTGTGTTCCTGCGCCGTTCCATCCACGTGGGCACCCACAGGGCAGAGCTGGGCTCTGCCAGTGCCTGCACTTGGGCAGGGACAAGGACAAAGAGCAGGAAGATGACTGTGTGGAAAAATGGCCTGACATGTCCCAGAAAGGCCGAGGGAAAATCCAAGCACACCATCCCCGGCGGTGTCACTGGCGGTGCCAGCCTGATCCGTCACATCCTCGGGAAGGACCAAACTACAATGCACTGCTGGGGGCTGGGTAATCCCAGGGTCTGCTTTGATCTCTGAAGATCCCCATAAGGATAATTTAACCATTCTTACACTGCCAGAGCTTCACTTGCCTTAAAGGACATCTAAAGAAACACAGAGCCCTGAGAAAAAACTGGTGTAAGGACTTCACGTATTTACAGACTATACTGCTGTGTCCTGTTGGACTGGAACACCAAAAGGAAAGAGGGCACAAATCAAACATCAAAGAACAATCTGAGATCAGACTGACCCCCCCACCTGTGCAACCCAACAGAAAAAGGAGAGCCTGGACAGCCAAAGTCATGGGTCAGACATTACTGTTAAAAGGTGGCATTTAATTTAATTTCATTTATTACCTGCTTTACCATGAGACTGTACATCACCAGTTCCAATCCCTGAACCCTTACCTAGCTCATATTAAGGATCTCTCTGTTCTGTTTTTCTGAGACAGAACATAAAAATACCCCAAACACCTTAACCTGGAGGGGGAATGGGACACACCCGTGTCAGGTGAAGCCCAAGCCCTGCAGTGGAAGAGCAGTGAAGTGTCACAATGGTCACTGTCCTAGCAGGACAAGGGGTCACTGGCTGGCTAAAAATCCCTCATCTCCTCATGCAAGGTACACATGTCCATCAGCAGAAGGGGATGAGATGGGTTTGGTGTGGAGGGATGACCCCAGACAGGGTAGATTTTTGTCTCCCCGAGGAAAAACCACACAGCCTGCAGGTATAAAAACAGCCTGTGGTGTGAATTCAGCTTCGAAAGTGTGAAGCAGAGGGAAGCTGACATTTCACCTGAACGCTACTGAGGCTGAGAAAATCAAAGTTCACCTCAAGGAGAGTCTTGCCAGCCAGCAATGGAAACAAAAACTATCACCTTTAGGGAAACATAAACTAAACTTATGTGGTGGAACAGCCAAGAGCTTCAAAGGCCTCAAACACGTTAAGGCAAAAATCCTTTGCAGCCACCAAAGCTGTTCCACACGTGCAGCTGGGGGATTATTGTCCAAGAAATTCGTGCAGGTTCCTCCAACTGTGACAGCAAGACTTGTGAGGAGGGAGAAGAACTGAACCAGACTGCAAATCCAGCCCCTCTGTCAAAGCCTCTCTGACAAACCTGTGCTCAGCAAGGCCAGGCTTAGGCAGCTTCCCTCAGAAACAGGAGCACATGGAACAGGGGATGGTGCAGCAGCAAACTGCAGGAGCAGGGAAGCAGCAAGTGTTTGAAACACTGAACAGCATCCCCAACCTTTATTAATCAATACAGATTAATTCTGTGAGGGAGTCTGTCGTTGCCACTGCTGCCGTGGGAGCTGGGGAATAACCAACGCCTGGCTCAGCTGTCCAGGGCAGCAGCTGTGCCCAAATCCTCCTCGGAGGGAAGGAGCCAGGAGGTCATGGAAGTCACGATTATTTGGAATGAAGAGGGGAAACAATAGGTTGGGGCCCTCTGTCTCCTCGCCTCTCTGGTGGCTCTGTGAGCTGCTGCTGCCCAGAACAGGCGCCCGGGCTGGGGCAGCTCCGGGGCTGGGCCTGGACAGGCCTTTCCTCCCCTGCAGCTCCAGAACTTCACAGCCAAAGTGACCCCTCCAGCTCCCCCACATGCCTGGGTCCGACTCCCCTGCACCTCTGCCAGTGCCTCCAGCTGACCAGGGGGCACTTGGAGGCTTTAGGCTGCAGCAAGGGGCACAAACTCAGCTCAAAACTGAGGCAACCCACTGAAATCTATTTTCTCTGATCCCTCTCCTCTGTTGAATTTCTCTCCTGGGACAAACCTGTTGGAATTCAGGCTTTCCCTGACTGACCTTTCTTGCAGAATTTTTCTAACCAAGACTCACAGATCCTGACTCCCACTTCATGTGAGGGTGGAGAGAAACAGGTCCTAATCTTCACTCTAGGATGAAGTGTTGTAGTCCTGCTGACTCAAAAGATCGGGTGAATCAATATAAAAAACGTGGTAAATTTAATTTAAGATTAGCAGCCAGTGATAGACATTCCCTGCCTGTACTAGTAAGGATGAACACAGAACCTGCTGAAAACTAAACTGAGAATAACATTAGGGTAAATCTAAGATCAGAGAGACACATTTCTTGTTTTAAGTGATGTTTGCCCCCCTTTTTTTCTCCATACAGCTTTAATATTG
Source organism: Manacus candei (assembly GCF_025592945.1). NCBI lineage: Eukaryota > Metazoa > Chordata > Aves > Passeriformes > Pipridae > Manacus > Manacus candei. The sequence continues at coordinate 1,645,156 of NW_026138070.1, forward strand.
ATCCACAGATTAAGGATTTTTGTAGGGTGCCATTGGAATTGTTTAATGGGATACTTCTTGTGTTATAATCTTGGTAAGGAGACCCACATATGGATTTGAATAACATCTTGAAAGGAGATTGAGTGTAATAAGGCGACAGACAGATTGAAAGAAGATTAAAACTCATTTGATCCCCAACTCCCAGGGAAAGCACAATAACTCCTCCCTGTTCTCCATCCTACACACACCTGACTCCCGACACTGTGAAGAGGCAGAAGGCACAAGAATGACAATCCCAACCCAGTGCAGGTTTCCCTTCCTGTCTGGGACAGGTTTCCTGTGGTTGCAGCAGAGGTGCCCCCCCAGCAGTTTGGAATCCCCCCCTCAGAGGCTGCAGTGCCCTGGGGCAGAGCAGAGCTCAGTGATCTCCACGTCACCAGAGCTGAAGCTTTCATTTGTTTCTAATGGTATTTGGCTTGGCTTGGTTCTCTGAACTGCTGCTGCTCTCAGGTTCAACAGGAGACATGTTCCTCTAAGCTGATTTCTCTGTGGCTGAGGATTTAATCAGATCCAAGTGGTGATTAAAGCAGGGGCTGTAACCACGAGCCTTAAAGGGAGAGCTCCAACATGGAGCTCTCCCCCCTGGAAAACCCAAAGTGGAGCAGAATCTAACTGTGGCAAATGTGTGCTTTCAAAACATCTCGAAAATCTGCTCCTCCCGGGTCACCTTTCCCCTCTCAACAGGGTGAGAAGCTCCCGGTAAGCACCAAGAAACTCAGAGATGCAAATGAATTAAGGGCTGCACTTCATGTGAATGCATTAACACCCCCCAGCCACCCTGCAAGGTGGGTTTTCTGACACTCACTTCGCTCCAACACATCCACTGTAAACCCCCAGCACCGCAGACCCCGTCAGTGCTCCTGACATTCTTTCCTACAGTTTTCCTCTTGCTGCTTTGTAGGTCTGTGGTTCCTCTCATCCATCCAAAGACAGCACGATGGCATGTTTGGAGTGGTGAGAAACAGGATTATAAAAAATGTAAATGGAGCAGCATTTCCACAGCTCCACACAGAGCGAACCAAACACCAAGGCCAAAAACGCCTTTTTAGCGACAATTAGCCTCAGAAATTAGGCCTAATTTTACAGGGACTTCAATCATGACCCGTATGAAGAGCCAACGAGCTGTGCATCAAATCCATGAGCCTTGTTCCCATCTTCCAACTGCACAACAAAAGCAGCCAAGTGACTCACTCAGTGCTGGAGCTGAGGACGGAGGATGCTGGATTCTGGCTCCAGAACCTGTTCTCTGAACGTGGCAAACACTGGTGCTGCTGATGGGAATTGTTTTCAGGGGTGCAGCACAGGAACAGCTGCTCCTGAGCTCCATGGAGCTCTGCACGGGGGGCACCAAGGGGCGTTTTCCATCCCTGGAAGTTCCTGTGCCATTGGGAGTCAGCATTTATTTGTTAAGCCAACTTGGCAGCTCAGTCCTCTCCTCACTTCCATCTCTGTGACACCTTTGAGATACCAACTCCTTGGTATGTGGGATAACATCTTCTTCCAAGCTATTCTTGACACTCTACTCCTACTCCTCTTCTATGCCTTTAACCATTTTAAAGCTGATCTGGGTCATGACTAATAGAATTAGGTACTAAAATCATGTGCTGGCAGAGCCAGACCTGTGTGCAAGGAAAGCCAAGGCAGCCCTCAGATGGGGGGAAAGCAGTCATGATACTGTGCTCTCTCTCACCCTTTTTAACTGGAATTAAAGCTGGCCAAAAATCCCACCAAAACCCTCAAACCTCAACTTCGCTCTTTTTATAATCAACTTATTTAATTTGTGTATCAGTCTAAACCCAGAATTCCTAACAAGGGGTGATGACGTGGCCCTTGAGCACTGCTGGGAGTGAGGGCACTCAACAAAGAAATGCCAACAGCCCAATTTTAGGATTTACTGAATTAAAGCAGGTACAGGTCTTTTAAACCCAGGGTCACAGGCCCAGGTTTTGTGCAAACCCCACTGGTTCTACCTGCTTCCACCTCACCCTGGCTGATGTGGAGGGCACATGCCCTTCTCATGGATATTTCCAATAACTCCTTCTTGTTTTCCTAGGGAAAAAAAAATTAAAATAAGAGCACCTCCCCTTGCCCCTGTTGTGACATTTGGAGACTGATGTGTCTCTCAGCTTTAGGGCAGCAGTGACAGTCACACACAGGCCTGAGGGTCAAGCATTACTGTATTTTATTCCTGGCTCTGCTAGTGATGTTATTTGAAAGGCTTTAGGTAAATCAAATGTAAACACTCGTGTAAACAGGATCACAATTCCTAAAGGGCTCTGGCATTTTCCAGCAGAAAGCACTACAGAAATAAGACTCGTGTTTTCATAGAAAACAAACCCCAAAGAATCTCATTTTCCTAATTCTTTAATAGGGTTAAACACTATTAATTCCAGCTGGGAAACAATTCAAGATGGAGCTCAAGAGTTTTGTCTTCTACGTGTTGAACATTCAGTTTTCAAACCTTTTTCTGCAGCTTCCAAACAGCTGCAGTTGTGGAAACTCCAGCAACTCCAAAGGGCTCAGCTCACCTTTCTAAACGTGGAGCTCAATTAAAAAGAAGATTGAAGTTGTGACAGTGTTTCTCCAAAACTGGACATTCCAAAAGAGCTGCTCTTTCATTGCTCCTTTCCCTGACACATCTCACACATCCACGTTCTCAGAGTCAGTTCCTGTGCCAGGCTCTAACCTGAGCACTGACTGTGGCTGTTCAAAGCTGGGATCCCCACAGGTATCACCTGACTGTAGAGGTTTACAGGGAGTTGTCTGCATTTGGGACACCTGTCCTGATGCCCTTGCAGGGACAGAAAAGCACTTTTAGACTGCAACTCATCCTGAAGCAGATGATGTAAAAAACATCCTCAGAAACCTGTTCACAGCCCCAGCACCAGCCTGGTCCCTGTTCAGAGGGACAAGTTTCAGCATCTTTCCTCCCAGCTCGTTCTCACTGGCTGACTGAGATCTGTTCACATCTCAGACAACACTTTCATGCCTCACCATAAGTCAGATTTATTTCTGTGGTTTTTTCTCCTCCACACGAAACAATGAGGCTGAAGAATCACTTTAATGAACGGCTCCCTTTCAATGATTACATTTTTCAGCTGGACAAAACCAGTGTCCTGGCTCAGGACCACAAGGGAACCAATGGACATTTCTCCCAGGACACGGAAAGCCCCGGGGTGGGATCAGGCAACTCCTTCCCATGGGCAGAGGTGTTTTACCTGTAAATGCCCGAAACTGCCCCCAAAATGCAGGTTATAAATAACCCAAGCTGTGTACAGGTGGCTGAGCCATCATCCCCTATCACAGCCCTGAAGGTTTCACCCTCCAACCACACGCCTGAATCATTTCACTGTGATTTTCCCATTCTGAGGGGTTTATTTACAGCATTATTAAGAGGAGATTACAATGCTCAGGAATCATCAAGAGGCTGACTAATGTCACCTTTGCACACACAGCCCTGCTGGGACACTGAGCAACTGAACCACTCACACACATTCCCTGGTTCATCCCTGGAAAGGATTCCACAGTCTCTGGGAGGGAGAGGCCACCAGTCCATTCCATGGAGTCCCAGTGCCCCCAGTGGAGTGCTGAGCTAGCATTTTCCCCTTGCTCTGATGTCAGATCACGCTGAAGGAACAATCAATGTTCCTGTCTGGCTCTCTCCCCCTTTTCCATCCCCTGGATGTGGGAGAGGCCAGGGAATCCTGGCTCCCAGCCCATGGGCCATCAATAACCAGCGACAGGGCTGGTGGAGTAACCTGGCAGCACTTTGCCTCCTTTCTGCCTCTCCCTGGCTCCTACTCAAGCCTCAGGAAGAGTGATCACTGCAGAGATTAAAACTTGCAGAGGTGCAAAATAAACCCAGCAGGAGCACAGGCTGGCCAAGGACTCGGCTCTCACCTGTCAAGGTTTCACCCCAGGGACTGAACAACGTTAACCCCTTCTTATGACTCCAGCAGCACACCTGATCTGCAATAAAAACATTTCCAATGGCCAGAGAGGCCCTGGACAGAGCTGTCAGCTGATTCCAGCCCAAGGTCACTGCCAGCTGTGTATTACTGAATTCTGATGTTCATTGGAAATCAGAGCAAAACCCAGTTTTTACCTCTCCAAGCACACAGAGACAAATCTTTGCTGAAGGAATGCACAGGTGTGATGCTTTCACTGAATTCTTACTTTACCACAGGATTCCTGCCAGGTTTTTCAAGCAGAAACATTTCATCAGTATTTAAACATGCACCCCTCTCTGAGCCTGAGCTTGGCTTGAATCTTGTGGGAACTGTAAAGTTTCAATTCCACACTAAAATCATGTGAGATTCAAGAATAAGTGCAAGGGAGAAAAGGTTTGTATCCACAAGACTAGTCAGGTCTCTCAAAGTTACACTCTCAGGACACACTGACTGTCCAATAATAAGAGCAGCAACACAAAGGATCATCTGGAATCATGCACAGATTCCTGCTGGGTCCATGTGAAACCACTACAGTCAAAAGGTCCCAATTGGGCAAAACACACTGAAGCAGGACAAGTCAAATTCTTCCCTGCAGAATATCCCGTAATCCCTGAAATCCAGCGACAACAGAACTCTTCAGTGCCACCCCCAATGCACCTCGTTCTTCCCTGAAAATCAACACAGACTCATGGAATCACCCCACCTTCCCAAACACTGTGTAAACCTGTCATTTTAAACAAGGGCTGTTCAACTTCTTGGCTGGCCAGGAATTTTTGTACGGAAAATAAAAATGAGATATAATAAACTGATGTTTTCACTGTCACCACTGCACTGACATGAGTGTGTGGAATCTCATTTTCAGGCTGCACTTCTCCTCAGAACAACACACACACGTCCCGTGGCCACACGTTCCCTCTCCATCCCTCACCTGTGGACATGTGTCCAGCACAAACCTGCTTTGCCTGAATTATCCCCCAGTGCCAGCCCTGGGCCGTTATCAGCCAGTTCTCATGCTCAAAGGGATTATTTCCCACTTCCAAAATGGATTGTAGATCAGAGGAAAGGCACTAAACTCCCTGCTCCACCAACCAAAAGCCACTCCACCTATAAAAGAAACGCTCCAGGAGCACAAGTGCCACAAATCCCCTCAATCCTCTTCCCAAGCAAAGGCTCCTCGGGTCCTGCTCCTCTCTTGAGCCTGCTCAGCACCAGCAGAGTGAAACCCAGCTCTGCTGATGGACCAAAGCTGATCACTTTGGCTTCTGCCAGGAGCCCAGAGGATTTTAGGGAACGAGCAGAGCGGGGCAGGTGTCTGTGGAAATAAAGAGAAACCACCAGGTCCCCAGGGAGGATGGGCTGAGAGGAGGAGGGGAATTATTGTGGTCTAGAAAAGGGAAGGGGTTGGTCGAGAGAAATGCTATAAAAGCACCATGACGACAGAGGAGGGTGATGGAAAGGTCAGTCCCTTTCAATAATGCTCCTTTTTTTCTTGTCCAAATGAAATACTTGGCCACGTCCACCGGCAGAGTTCAGCTGGAGGTAAAGGACGAGACAGGGGGGCCATAAACTGTCTGGGGACGTGCTGCTGAGCAGGGGGGGCTCCTCCAGCCTCCCAGCCCTCCTCCCCATTCCAGGGACACTCCCGCAGCAGAAGCCCCCGAAACTGCAGCAAAGCAAAGGTGCTGCTGTGCACCCAGAGCTGGGCTGTCCTGCAAACCCCTCGGGGTGGCTGGAGCCCCTCCCGAAGGACTGCAGAGTGAACACCCTCCTAATGAGCCGGTGATTAATCCTGACAGACAGGCAGCCCCTGGAACTGCTTTTCAGCTGCTGGTGGTAGGTGGTCAAATTATACCTTTCCATCACATTTCCCACTGCACTGCTCATCTCCTCAGCACATTTGCTCATGAGGCACTGGAAGTGTTCAGAACAATTAAACCCAACGACTGAGTAATTCCAACTCCTTTCCCAGCCCCCCCCCATATGAAATCATTCTTTCTAGGGCTTTAGGAAAATACATGTAAGCTCTGGAGCTCCAGCTCAGTATTAATGTCCCAAAATGGTGCCTTGTAAGGGGAGATGCCACACAAAGATTTACTGTTTCAGGAGCGGGTGCTGGAACCAGCTGAACAGCCACTGCAAAGTTTTCAGCTATGCATGACAGGTGGAAAAGCTTCCAGGGGGAAAAAAATAAATTACTGTTATAGTGACTGGCTCTGATATCACACAAATGAGCACATTTCCTGCCTATCACAACCTTCCTTAGCACTGGGAGTTTTTCTCGCTGTTATTTATCTGCTGACGACTGATTTATTTCTTAATTTATTTCCTGGGAGCACAGGAGTGGTGGCACATGAGCAAATATGTCAGGGGGCACACACAGAGCACAGACATCTATTCCTGTAAGGGCAGAGTAAACCCTGGGTACCTCTGCATTCAGTGACACAACTTTCCCTTCACCACTACTGTATTTACAGGAGCTGAAAGTCTTTTATCAAAGCAAGTTGCCCTTTTATCAAAGGCAAATTCAAACCCCATTTTACCTTTTTGCCATTTCCAGTAATGTGTTTGCTTTAAAAAAAAAAGGGGGAGGGGGCAGAACAAGTCATCAGTTCCTAACTCCACGGAGCAAGCTGTTTTCTGTTTTATTTATCATTTGTTTTTTCCCCTTCACACACTCCTTTGGAATAACAGAATGGAGCAGTTCCTTCCGTTTCAAGTTAAATTTTAATATGCATGGCCTGAGAATCTAAAAAGAACATGCAAAAAATCCCTTTTTCTCCCCCTAGATGCTAGAACTCCAGCTCCTCCTGGCAAGTTCTCCATCATATTTGTCCCCAGTGGTATCAGTTCTCTTTTCCTGGGCACTGCTGCACTGGGGGGAACTATGGGGATGCCTGGTCCAGGACTCTGCTGGCATTAAGGATCAGTGACACAAAAAGATTTTACTTTTCCCCTAAAACTTAGAGGGAACGCCAAACAAACATGAATCACGGGGTGTTATGGTTATTCTGCTTGGAAAAATCTATTTACTGGGAATTTGAGTGAATAAAACCCGGATGTTTAACGTGAATATTGAGTTTGCAGGGCAGTGTTTGCAGTATTGGGGGCTCCTGTGAGTTCTGCTGTAGGAAATGGCTGACAGCCCTGCTCCCTTTATTTTCCAGACGCTGCCACAAAGTGCATTTTGATGCACAGTTCCCATCAATCCAGTTTTATAACCCAGTCTACAACCTGTGCAGGGGGAGCACATCCCCGGGTATTTAAGGAGCAGCAATGGGATGTTTGGATGTGTGAGGGGGGAGGCAGGGGATGAGCAGGAGGCACAGGCAGTGATTCTGACAATGCCCTGTGCCTGGCCAAGTGTTCCTGGCGTGACTCAGAGATCCAACAATGCCTGGGAGATGGGAAGTGTCACCAACAACTGGGGGAAACTGAGGCAGGAAAATCAGAACGCTCTTGTCCAAGGCCACCCCCTAAACAGGGCCAGAGGGAAGAGGGTCCCGTTCCCAACCCCCAGCCTGGGGGTGAGGAGCTGCTGAGCCCCCTCCCCTCTTACAGCCCCGGGAAGAGATCACCAGGATGGGAAGGAATCTGAGCTGTGACATTACATAAGTGTGTAGTCACCACCTAGCAATGGAGAAAAAAAGGGCTGGATATTTTCAGTTACAACTAGATTTTCTAACCAGATGGCCAGGAGAACTGACGTCACTCACATTCCAAATTACAGAGCTGCCTGAAAGCTGCTCCAGCATTAAGGATGCTCCAGGCCTGCACTGTAAGTTCTGTTCTGCACAGAGAGCAGGAGGGCTTTTGCCATCATTTCTGCTGCTGCAAATCTGCTGCTTTTGGGACACGCCTGTCCCAAACCCCCTCAGGGATGTTCACATCTCCTTTTTCCTGGAATGAGATCCCAGTTCAGGCTTAGCATTCAGTACAAGCTTCAGAATATGGTTTACCAGGGCCCTCAGAAATCCTGAATTTGGGAAGCTTTCTAATTGTCACTGAAAACTTCCCAGAAGGAATCGTCCTCGAACGCTGACTGCTCATGTTTAACTCACCTGTTTGGTTGCATTTTCATTTTAAATTTCATCTTCAACACAGAATCAACAGAATTATTTCAGGTCTGCTGTGCTTTTTGCTGCTTTTTCTCTTTTCTTTTTATAAATTTAAGAGCAAAAAGTCAGTGCAGAGCCAGCAGGAGCTTTGCAGCACAGGGAAGACTGGATCCAATTCCAGAGGAGGAACCCTCTCCATCCCAGTGAAGTAAAATACCTGAACGAGTTCCAAAAAACCATCAATCACTGCCTGGACATTTTCCCACCTTCAGTGAAACAAAATACATGAGGGGCCTTCAAAACATTTTTAACCCAAGCCATGTCAGAGTTCTGGGAGATCAACAGGGAAAAGCTGGGAGATCTAAACCCAGGGATGTGGGTTCTGTCCTGCAGCACCCTCAGAACCAGAGGAGTCCCCCTGAGCACATTAAGGCCCCGTGCACACTGTCCATCCCAAGGGCTGATATCCCTGTGCTCCAGGACAGCTGGCCACGTTCCCATGGAATGCTGATCCTGCAGACTGGCTGCAGATGGACCACGTTCAGCTGTGACAGGACTAACACTTCTGACTTCAGCAGCCACCCCCGACAGCAGGGGGACAAACCCTGGGTACCACACAGGCCTGTGAAGTCTGGACTAAAAATCCCAGAATAACTGAGGTGGGAAAAGCCCTCTCAGCCCTGGATCCACTCTGTGCCTGATGCCCACCTTGTCCCCCAGCCCAGAGCTCTGAGTGCCACGGCCAGTCCTTCCTTGGGCACCTCCAGGGCTGGGCACTCCAAACCTCCCTGGGCAGCCCCTGCCAAGGCCTGACCACCCTTTCCATGAGGAAATTCCTCCCGATGTCCAACCTGGCTCTCCCCTTCCCCAGCTCCATTCCCAGCACTGGAGGTGCCTCAGCACAGAGGGATCAGGGCTCAAATCCAGAGCAGAGCCACGAATTTCTCACTGGAAAAACCCACTAAACTCCTCAGGAGGAGCCCATCATTAACACCTCTGTGCCAAGTGTCCCCAGAGCCCGGACAGGATTGCAAAGCACCCTCTGCAGAGGACAGGAAAGAGCTCTTCCCACCAGCCAATGACCCTAAAGACTGGCAGGAGGAATGTCAGGAACAGCAATCTGGTGCAAAGCACCCCGACTGGGAAGTGATAAAGGAGAGGGAGTCACAATCCTAGTGTGCCCAGCAAGAGGGGATCTCTTTAAACCAACACTCCCAGCCCAGTGCTGGCTGTGGCTGGGAGCTGGCACACCAAACCATGCAAAATAAAACCTTAGCAGCACCTACTCCTTCAAACTTTTCTCTCCTCTCTCCCCAGAGGCAAAAGGTTCATGGTTTGGAACAGGATGATGATGCCACACACACACATAAATTCACTGGTTGTGTTAAAAAGCAATACTTGAGTCACTTTATAAACACTTCTAGCCAGTGAAAACCAGCTGTGAATTGCAAACCTAATGTATTGTAGGCTGGGACACTTCTATAAACTCCAACTCTCAAGGGAACATACAGGGATTAAATAATAGTCCTATAGTCATTAAAGGCTCGCTCTTTGTCCATGCATTGGGTTTTCTTGCACTAACTGCTATTTTATTACACATCAGTTGTCCCAGACAATTGATTATCTATCATGATCACGGGAGGTGAGGAAGGGTTGTTTGACTACAGCTATTAAAGTTCCATCAGATTTGTTAAAAAGGGAATCATTACTCCACTGCTTTTTTAATTTCTCTTCACTCTCCCTCAGTCACAAAAACCCCCATTTTTATCAGGGGCACAGGGCAGGATCTCCACTGACTGAGGTGTCCCAGGCTGGATTCCCCAAGGATCCACCCCACTGAGCTGGTTCTTTGCCAGCCTCAGGATCTGCCAGAAATATTTGTTTATAATCAATATTTTAATTATGAAAAAAAACAAACAAACAACACCATACTACCAATAGTTTGTATTTTTAGAAGGCAAACTACAACAAACCCAGCTCTGTTATTTACCAGGCAATAGAAACTCAATGAAAGCAACTCCTGGACTGGGAAGACGTCCCTGAACTGGAAGGGCCCTGGAATCCAGGCTGGCACACACTGGGGGCACTGGGGCTGGGTGCTCTGACCCACAGCCTCTGCAAGGGCTGTCCCAGAGACACACAGAGAATTCTGGAGGCTAAACTAAGACACAGTAGTGTAGGAACTGACTGCAGGCATCTCCAGAAAAGGGAAATGGTTCTCTGTGAGCAGAGTGAGAGCCCTGTCTCAGCCCTTTCCAGGTAAGAGCTGTCAGCACTGCCTGTCCCACCCCCAGCCCAGGAGGGAGAACCTGCCCCAGCAGGGCCAGGGCGGGATGGACAGCCTGGAAACCCAGCTCGGGCACATCACTGCAAGGGTTCAGCAAACACAGCCCATTCCTCTTAAATCATGTGAGGTCTGTGGAGTGGAGTCAAGTCCTTGAAAGAGTGACTATTCCAGACATACAGACAAAATAAACAGCCCCACAGCCCAAACAGCCTGCACAATTAGACTAAATTGTTGATCATTCCAACGGCCTGAAAAGAATAGACTATGAAGAAACATCTGTGTAAATTAAAACGGATCCGAGGAGCCAGAGGAGCCTCACTTGAGATTCCAGGATGCTCTATAAACACTCCCAGCAGAGCTCCTCGAGCTGGGACCAGTCATAGTTTCATCAGTGTTCCCAATCACAGCAGGGTAGCAAAGGCTTCTCCTGGAACCAGGCTTTGGGAGAAGCCAATGCTTCTGCCCCAGCCCAACGTGCCCAGCTGGAGGGAAGGAGTGCACAGCTCACGTGGGAACAGGGAGAGGGCAGAGCAGATATTATTATTATTTCTACTGCATAGCTGAGGTGCTTTGGAATTCATCTTTAAAACAAGCAGCAGGAAAAAAAAAAAAATCCAGACTCCAGAAAAGCGGCTGTGCCGCCACTTCTGTTCTTTCCCAAATAGGAACAACCTGGTTTTATGAAGTATCTATTGCAGAAGATGTTTGGGGCACAATCTCCCAGCCCACGGAAGGATCCCTGCAGGGGCTGATCCTGGTGAACTGAGAGGCTGGGTGAAGGAAGTTGGTGTGGATTGCTCTGATATCCCTGTATTTGGCATTACAATAAAACAATCGGGTTGCACAACAGCCACCTCGACTCTGCTGCACCTACTGTTACCTTTGTCCTCCCCTCGACAGCCTCATTCATTTGCTTCATTTTCTGCTAAATTAGATTTCAAGGAGGAAGCTGGTGCCTGTCGGTGCATTCACAGAGCACGAGGCACAGGAGGTCGTGACTCTGGTTTCCAGCCTCTACTCCAGCACGAATAATAATGAATCTGGTGCTGGTGTTGCTGTGAAATGGAGCCTGTAATCACAGCGTGGGATCAGAGAGGGACCGACTACTATTAGCACAGGGAGAAACAAAAGTCAACAAATGAATGCCAAGATGATGTCAATGGAGTCATTCCAGATTTGCAGAACCATCACAGAAAATCAAATCTGAAACTGGGGGGGCAGGGGGGGGAATTCAGACCATTCCCTTGCACAGATCATCCTCCTCAGCCACAACTACTCAGAAAGAGGGAGAAGATTCAACATAAATTCAGTTCTTTCAATTGTCATCCAACATCCTAGTTTGACATGAACTTGGAATAATTCCAAATTGTTGGTGGGGAGAAAGAGGAAAGAAATATTAAAAAGACTAGCTGAAACTCCTAAAATTAATGCAATAGGGAGGCATTTCTTCTCTCAGGTCTTTACAGGAAGAAGCTTCATCTGAATGAGAAACTCCTTAAACTTAAACTAGAATTCTGGATAGTTTTTTTCCCTTCCTGAGGTCAAAATTACCTATTTAACAAGGTCTCTTTGTTCACTATAAACGCATAAGCAGTTTACAAACTGAGTCAAGAGAGACATTTTGTGCCATTCCTGATAACAGTTCCACAGACTCCAACACCTCTTTAGAGCTCCATCTATGAGTCAACACTCCAGCAGCGGATCCCGAACTGCTGGGCTTCTCCTATGGCAACCACCACCCTCCCCGAAACGAAAACACTCTGAAAAATAGAGGGAATGGGATCAGATCCTCGCCAGCACAGCTTCTCCTTAACCCAGCTAGCAGGGAACCATCGTGGTTCCTCGATGGGACACAGTTTGCAGATTCCTCTGCAGGTCACCCAGACATGGCACGGAGGGGAGGGAGGACAGAAGGCTGGGAAAGGCCACAATCTGGCTTGATTTCTGTTCCCTATAATCTCTTCTCTTCTCCACCAGCGGTGGCTCAGAGTGCTGATGCGTGTGTCTTCTGAAAGTTAACATTTAACAGAGATTTCAGGGTCTACCGAATTCCAAGAAATAAAAATAAACTCTTGCCCAGCCTCAGTTGCCAGTTGGGGCCGGTGTTTGCTGAGGGCAGAGCTCAGGACCAGGGGGATTGCTGGGTGGAGCAGCTCCAGCAGGTTCCCTGGCTGTGCCCCCCTGCACACCCCCCATTTCGGAGCAGGCAGGGCTGCTGAGAGCAGGATTCCAGCGGGAACAGCTCACCCTCCAGGCTCACCCTCCAGACCACGCTGCAATTCCGATGTTTGGAGCGGCCCTTCCTGCGGTTCAGTGTCTGAACTGTCAAAATAACAGGGGGAATGTGGCTGAGTGCTCCAGGCTTTGTTCTCAACCCAACCACCATGGGCAGCAGCTCCTCCTTTCCCAGGCTCCTCTCCACGCCGACCCTTGGGCTGCAGCTGAAATGCTCTTCCCACTGACACGGGGGAAAGGGACATCCCTCAGGACACCAGGACATGCCATGGCAACAGCCAGAGCCTAAAGGAGAGCTGTGGACACTTCAACCAACACCCCCACCACCAAAATCCCTTGGGAGTCCATCTCTTAGCACAAAACTCTCTCCCACTGTCAGTCAGGGGATGATCCCTGTTTGTTTGTTTTTTAAATATATACATGTGTGTGTGTCTGTCTTGTGCTTTCACCTGCCCCATCCCCAGGTAAACACACCAGCAGAGAACAAACAGATGCAACACTGTTGGAAAATAAAATCACACCAGCATAGAACAAACAGCTACAATACTGTTTGAAAATAAAATCACTTCTATTTAGTAAAAAAGAAAAGACACACTGGGCTGTCTGAAGCAAACACACGTTTATCTTAAGTTTGCTGTTAATCCAAAAGATTCTGGTGGGTTTCTTCCTTTTTTTAAAAAAAACCCCCAATCTTTTCTCTGTAAAAATATATAAAATAGATCATGCTTTTTGAGTATTTCTGAGAATATTCTCTATCTACCTATAAAAGCAATTATACTGAGCCCTAAGGTGCAAATAATTGTGTCCAGGGAGTACAGAATTGGTTCCTTGATTTGTCTTGATTTGTAATGTAAAATGTGGAAGAAAGAAGAGCCCAAAATGTGACTTTTATCAACACAGGAAAGTTTAAACAAACCAGAACTGGGGATTTCTTTTAAAGGCAAAAATACCAAAGTTCTGTGACTCAGCATTTCTCAGAGAAGTACCTTTGAGTCTCAAAAAGGGGGAATATTCCTTATAATGAGGAACAACTGAATATTCTACCGTGAGAAACTGCACTGAGGGTTTTTTCACTTCAGCTCTATATGCCTGTATACGTCCTATGACTATTTCTGAGGCCAATAAAACCAAAACTCAGGGGAAAAAAACCACAGAAATTCTGTCTGGTTTCTGCACAAAACCATAAATTGCTCCCAGCTTCCCTGGAACCAGCTCCGGGTCTGGTCACACAACAAGTTTCCAGATCTCAAGGATCTCAGCCCAGGCCTGAATTATTATCACGGCACCTGAAGACCCCGGAATTTCCTGCTGGGCTGGGGTCTGGGACCCTGCAGAGACACCACCAGCCCTTGTTCAGGGCTGCTTTGGGCTCAGTGAGGGAGCTGAGGGTGGGGGTCTCACCTCTAGGGAGACAGCAGCACAAAGCTACAAAATCACCCAAACCAGCCTCAGAATCACCCAAAAGCACAGCTACGAAGTGACACATTTAACACCGACATCTGTCAGGAGGCTGGAGGCCAGGGACGAATCTGAGGGCAGATGATTTCTCCTCGCTTTGCTCTGGTCCCTCTGCACCCTGCTCAGCACACGTCAGGCCTCCTGTTTCACAGGAACTTGCAAGGACTCCCCGGAGTCAGGACCTGGAGGGACGTGTCCTGCAGCAGGCAGAGGGGGAGCGGGATGCCCACCCCGCTCCCTGCCAGGAACACAACAGGGTGGGGGCTTCCATCCCCTGCCAGAGGCTCTGCTGGGACACCTGGAACACACCTCCTGAAATCCAGCTCACAGGGGAGGTGGCAAGAGAGGGGAGCAGTTTGGAACTGCTCCTAACACAGCACAGTCGGGACTGACTTAAAAATCCAAGGAAGGCAAGGGAGGGTTTGGAACCTCCTGGATGAAACACTCACCCTGTTATCATCCAATTCTGCACCAGGGGCTCTGACAGAAAGGAACCTAAAGCACCTCTGGGATCCCCCACAGCTGAACCCCAACCTGGTCCCCACACCCCTGAACTGGCTCCGTGGGCAGAACCCATCCCTGCTGGAATCACACCCAGAGTTCAGCCTGACTCTGCAAGCCTGGGAAGTCAAACCCCACCACTGAGGATTCAAAGATGGGGAGAGAGGGGTGAAATCAAGATTCTTCTACCTTTGGAGCACAAGAGGATCACATTTCTCCTCCACCCCACACTCCCCTCACCACCCTCCCTCCACTTCCTTCTCCTTTTTTAATACTCTTCCAGGTCTGGCAACCCCTGTGTTTTTTTTCCTCCATAGAAACCGCCATAACAGCGACTTTGAGCCAACCTCCAGCTCCACAAACACAGCCTGGCCCGAGGCAGGCTGGGGAGAAGCACGGAGACATGGAAAGGAATGTCCAGGATAGCCAGGGGCTGCCAGGCACATCTGATCCCTCAAGGTACTGCTCGGGATAAAGGCACAGTGCCATCGGTCCAGGGCTGGGATCCACACCCTGCTCCACAGCAGGTTCCCTGCACACACCAAACCAGCAGAGTGGCATCATGAGACAGGGCCTAGCACAGATCATCAGGGACCAATTCAAGCCCAGCAGAAGAAATGATGAGCCCAGAATGGCCCTGAGTTTGTCAGGACAGTTCACAGCATCCCCACACACGTCACCTGGGGCTCTGCAGACGTGGCAATGCACACAAATTAAACACGTCTGTAACTCCCTGTCTGCAGCTGGAGAAACAGGCACAAGAGGACACAATAAGCTGCCACAAAAAGCCAGCACTGCAAGAGCAAAACCCAATTCTTCCCCAGGTGAGGCCTGCACCCTGAGCTGGCATGCAGGACCAGCTGAGCTGTGTGTCCAAAACCAAGTGCAGCCATCAGACAGAAGTTCTTTACCTAAGCCACAGGGAGTTATACTTGCAAGAGCAGGAGACTGCTTCCAATATTAAAATGAAGTTCTGAGGGGAGAGGCTGTGAGAAAACACCTTGCTGGACACTGATTTGCTCCATTACTGCATTTCAGCAAAGAAAAGTCTTCATACAACAAACTGATGCAAAGAGAGAACAAGGAAAAAGCAATAAATGGAAGAAATTATTTATCACAGTTTAGGGCTTTCTGCAGGTTTTTTTGTTTGCCTTTAAACAAACACAAGGCACCTCAAACCTTTGAATAAAAAGATTTCCCAAAGGTCAGAGCCAGTGAACTCCCAGTACTGCAGTACTACAGTTATTTTTCTTCAGTGTTAGGTAAGAAAAACAGCACAGCTACAGAATATGGAAATGCCAAGTGAAAACAATTCCTGCTATCAGAAGGGGCAGGCTCAAAGCTCTCTTGCTGCTCCTTCCCTCCCAATCTGCAGGAAACACAGCTGAGCCTCCCCTGTGCACTTGGAAAGCAGAGAGGGACAACACAACAGGCCCCAGAGGCTTGGGAGCAGAAAGATAAAGGAATGCAGCGTTTTGGGGAGGAGAAGGAAGAGGGCAGAGGCTGCTCACAGCCAAGGGCATCACCCTGACGGCTGTGAAAAAACACACGGCACGTGCTGGGCAAGTTTGGTGCCTCTGGCTTTGTGGGGTCCCTCGGGGCAAAGGGGGACTCACCCCTGGAAAGGAGGAAGTTCCAGCACTCCCTCCCCTCTCCTCTCTGGAAGCAGAGACAGAAGGCTGTGGAGCAGCACCAGGGAAGTTGGCACCACACCAGAGCCCATCTGCTCGGCCGTGCTGCCAGAGAGAACAGTCGTGGGGGACAGGCAGCAACTGCACATTTGGGGAAAACCCCTGGGACCCACAGCTGGATCTGTGGATGCTGCAAGTTGGGGGGGTGACCAGCCAGGCCTGGGGATACCTGAACACAGGGTGTGAGTCCCTGAGGGGCACCAGGGCCCTCCTGTGCACCACGAGGATGCTCCTGCAGGTGACTGATCCCCCCTCCCTGCTGGGGGTGACCTGAACTCTGTGCCAGGGCCTTTCCAGGGCCCAGAGCAGAGTCCCTCGGGCACAGAGAATTCACAGGCTGGACTTTCCATCCCCCCCACTTCCTGCAGACATTCTGCTCCCTCTGTGCACCCTGTTAACCTCAACAAACACACAGAAGGAGAATCAAACAACTCCTGTGTTCCAGTTAAATCATATTGGA
Organism: Manacus candei; assembly: GCF_025592945.1. NCBI lineage: Eukaryota > Metazoa > Chordata > Aves > Passeriformes > Pipridae > Manacus > Manacus candei. The sequence goes on from NW_026138070.1 coordinate 1,661,832, forward strand.
GATTCCCATCAATGCCCTGCCATGTGACTTCCAGAAAGCCAGCTCTGATTGACCCCAGCCCAAGGGAGACGGGGATCAATCCAGCTGAGCTCCACTCCAGCTCTCCTGTACCCTCACCAGGGGATCATCTCAGTCTCACAGGGGCATCTCCTGCTCCCCCATCCTCCCTGTCCCCTTTTCCTGCCCTCGGCTCCCCGGGGCCCTCACACAGTCACGCGTTTGGTTCCACTCCAGGACACTCTGCACTGCAATAAACAACTTTTCTTAGAATTTCATTCCCAACCCCCCCCTTCCCCATCCTGTGTATTTTGTCTGAGGCTGTGGTTCAAAACACCGAGACAGAATTATTGCAACCCATCTTTTTTACACACTGTGCAGACTGTCTCCTCAGCATGATGCATTTTTAATAGGTTTTCTAAATGCAGACAACCAGGCTGCTAATAACAAGCTGCTTTCCCCCCCCTTTCTTTCCTCCTCCTTTTATATATTTTTTTTTTCAGAAGGTAAAGCTGCTGCAGAGCTTTGATGTCTCACTGCACCTTACTCAAAGAAACACAGTTTCTTTGGCAAACAATTGCAAAATCCACAGTGCTCGAGAGTTAAAACTGTCACAGTCACCAGTGGAAGGACTCTGGTGCTTCCCTACACTCCTCTTTGGGCCACCACAAGTTTTACTCTCACAAGCCACAAAAAGGAGACTGTTTGAACATGAGTTGAACAAAAGATCTCAGGATGCTGGGCACCGAACCAAGGAGAGAGATAAACTCCAAATTTAGCCTGCCACAGGCAGAGCCCATCTCCTGCAACACTTCAGACAGCCGGGGAGAACTCCTCCTCCTCCTTGGACCGAGATGAAGAGAAGAAACCCTGCTGTCTGGCTGCACCACCTTTCATCTCCTGTCCCATCTGCATCCCTCCCACTCCTCTGCTCTGCAACTGCCCCCTCTGCTTCCTTGGCACCTCATCAGTTGTGGGGCTCTCCCTGCACGGATCAATCCACAGCTGCTGGGAAAGGGCTGATCCTGCAGTGCAGGGTGTTGCTTCAGCTCCTGCCCCAGGTGTGACAGCAGAGTTACTGAACACCAACACCGAGGAGAAGGGTGGGAGGCCCAGAGCAGGAGGTTCTGGCACTGCCCGTGGGTGGGTGGGTGGATAAAGGAGGATAAAAGATGGAGAGGCAGGGAGACACTCCTTGCTGTGAAAGAAAAAGGCATCACCCTGCTCGAGCTTTCCTAAACCCGCTGCACTTTCAACCTTTAAAAGTAAAGCTACAATTTAGCTCTACTTTTGCTGAAAAAATACGCATATAAATAAAAACCAGGAGTGCTGATGTCACTAACTTCTTTTCCCCCTGCTTTTCCAAAAACGGAACTTTAAAAATGGGCCAAAATTCAGGAGAAAAGGCTCCACTGTCTCCAGAGCTAAAATGTACCAGTTTGACTTGGCAGCCGAACAACTTTCCACTGATTTGATGCTCTCCCCCTCCTCGAATTCTCCCATCCAAATGCAGCTGGAAATGTCGTTAGAGAAAAGAAGAGGCATTTCCTGTGCGGTTCCCCCTTCCCCCACCACATTCTTGGCACAAAAGGCAAGGGAAAAGCTAGAGAGACAGAGTGTGCATAAGAGGGAGAAGAGAGAGGCAGTGTGCAGGGATTTCTGGCTGCTCCCCAGAAAACCTACAACAGGAATTGCACGGCTCAAAAGAGACGATTTCCCCCCCTTCTGCAAGGCTCTGGAGCCCTTGGTTCAGTATGGAATGGTGGGCAGAGACACGAGCAGGGCACTACAGCCCAGAAAGGACACATTCCACACTCTGCAGAGTCCCCAGAGGAGAGATCAAGGATACTTCCCACAGCCAGCCACACACAGCTCAGTTATTTACACCTTCTATCCAGCTGCAGTAAAAGCCCTCAGTGCTCCAGAGGTGCAAGGAATAACGGGGGGGAAGAGGGATGGACGACAGACAGATGGGATGGGCACAGCACAGAAAAGGCTCCTTTTAATGCCTTGGTCTTTGGCCACATCTGATTGACTTTTCTTTCAATACCACTGGTTTGACATTTGAAAATCTGACCAAGGAGCACATGCCCTGAAAAAAGCAACAAGCGAGGCTTCGCACAGGACAAGTTTCCAGCGCCCTGTTTCTTTTCAGAACGTGTGTGTTCAGCACTTTGTGAAAATTAAATCCCTCCAAGGTATCCAAATCCGAGCCCTGGAAGGGGCTGGCAGTTCCAAAACCACCCTGCAGAGGCCGGGCCGTGGTGTGCCCTTGGCTGCTGCCCAGCCATTCTGCACTGTGGTGCCCTGCAGAAAGCAGCATTGTCCCGGCCCCAGAGCCCCCAGTGCCACTCCCCAGCTGCTGTGACATTCAGGGCTCTTTGTGCCAAGGGTCCCCCAGCCCAGCCGTGAGCTGGGCACTGCAGTCTGACTTCCCCTGGTTTCACTTAGTCACTGCTCCAGAGCGGATCAAAGCCTCCTCAAAGGTTGAGTCAATTTAAACATTCAGTTTGCTTCTTGAGCTGTGAATTAAATGCATTCTTTGGTGGCTGGGTAGGGATGAGTGACTCAGTCTGTATAAACATTAACTGACTCTAAAGCTAATGGAAAAAAGAAATATGGAAAGGAGAAAACCAGACTCGTACGGAACTTCTTGTTTCAGCTGGCAGCAAACCTGGGTCCTGTTGGTGCACGGGAGCTCTGAGGGCCCTGCACCATCCACCCTGGTTCTGCCAGGGAACCAGTACCCCCCAACCTTTAGGATTCTGAAGGTCTCAGTCCCAAATTCACATCCGCGCAGGGGAAGGGAACACAGAAAGGGTGTGGCCTAATGACTTCCTTCTTTGTTCTGCAATCAAACACAGCACCAGGCAATCTCTACCCTGGCTTCCTCCTTGGCAGGACCAGGAATTCTCAGTTCCCTGACAAGACCTTGCTCTCTCTGTAACAACCTCCAGTGGGTCCCATTCCTTCAGCAGGAATGCTGCAGAAGTTTTTACAGACCTCAAACGAGCCCAGTGCTGTGAACACACACACACACACACACACAAGCAATTCCTGTTGCAAAGAGTTTAAATCCAAAGAAAAGGAAAAGAAAGGCCCCTTTTTACAGATCTGGATTAACACGATTTAGATCATACTTACAGAGGATTTATGTGGCAAAGGAATTAAATTTACATATCCTTAGTCCCAGCTTCCACTCCAGCAACTGCGAGACTCCTCACTACAACATCCCATGGAGTATGTGGGAATCTGGATCCCGGGAAGACACAAACACCAGCACCCTGTCCAGGCCACCACAACACCCAACACTGCCCGGCTGCCTCAGTGCAGAGCCAGAGATGTTGTACCTGGAGCTGGACTGTCCCTAAATATAAAAACAAGGCAGAGAAACAGCCCCTGCAGGACTGTCTGAGTGGGCTCAGACACCTCTGTGAACACCCCCTGCTCCTCCAAGGCTCTGGCCTTTCCTTCTCTGCCCTGCTCGGAGCCATGGATAACACACACTTGGCACTGGGAATGTTTAATGCTGTTTGACTGGGATGTGATTTACAGGGGCAGCTCCCCCACTCTGTTCTGCTCCTGCATTTCAGCATCATCCCTGTGCTCCATTCCCGGGGGAGAGCTGGGCCTTGGGATCTGAGCTGCTGGAGAACAGCTGGCAATGGCCCCATTTGTGTGCTGGGGAGCTGGTGATGGGCTGTGCAGCGCCTTCCAAACTGCACTAAAACCTCTTTACAGCAGCATAAAGGAGCTTCAGAGTAAACAAAAAGGCCCTGTAGGGATAGATTTAATCCAAATGGTTTCTGTAATGGAGCAGGTTCTGCTCCAGCCCCAGCACAGGTGTAATGGGGGGGAGTGTTTGCAGCCTTCCAGGTCACGGCTGTACCCACAAACTGTGGGACAGACCCCAAGAACTGCACATATTCCCTCCTATAGGCAGCACAAACTATGGGAGAGCTCAGGCCTGGTTCCTGCCTTTCCTGACATCTCTCATAGGTGTTAAACAAAATTTAACAGAGCACAAGGTAAAAGACAACTTCATATATTCCTCCACATATTAAAGTAACCATTACAGCCTTATACACAGGAAAAGAATGTTCAAGACCCAAAGCAAAAGCAATTAATTCTCGCTCAGCTGAGGTGGTTCCCTTATCTCCTCCTTGCACAGACTCTCCCCACTGCTGCACACGGGGCCTACAGGGCAATAACAGGAGTGCTCAGCTGCAGTTTGCTGCTCTTCTAGACAAGGAAGTGAAAGTGCAGTAACACAGAAAGAACCTTAACTCAGTGCTGCAGGTCAGCCAGAGCCCCTCCCAGTGCCCGGGTGCCTCCCTGGCCCCAGGGCTCCCCAGCAAACTCTGCAGTCCCCACACCACAGCCAGGTCCCTCCTCTGGACATCCCTCTGCTCCCTCTTCCTGCACGTGCAGAGGGACAAGGTGCCCACCCACCTCCCACCACCCAGGTGCTGCAATGACACCCAGAGCTCTGCTGCACAGCCAAACCAGGCGATGGAAAAAGGCTTCCCTGAGCTATTTGAGAAGCCTCTCCCAACACGTGCCAGTGGAATTCTGGGCTCAGGGAGCTCAGAATAGTTCGGAGCTGCGTGTTTGCAGTGGCAGAAATGGATGCAGAGCACTTCAGAGATGGCTGGAGGACAATAAGCAGTTGCAGGCCTCACTCAGAAGGGAAAGCTTGCTCACTTCACAGCACAGCACTGATAAGAATCTTGGCCTCACCAAGAATTCACTTGAGCCTCACCAGCTCTGCCCACGACCCAGGGCCCATCCAAAGTCCTTATTTCAAGTGTTCTGAGCCCCTCACCCCAGCTGGCTGTCCAGGGTTCACATGTGAAAGGGAGACAGAGAGACAAAGTGCTCCAAACTAGTGCTCACTCACAGACCCGCCCGGGTTCATGTGTCACCACCACCTTTTCCTTCCGAAGCTGCTCGTCTTCACCACGGCTACCAGTGTGGTTAGAGCGAGTTCAGAACCCGTGGTTAAATATTTGTGGTCACACTCAGTCAGTGAAAAAAGGTGGTTGAACTCGGCAGGGGTGGGGGTGAACCCAGCCAGGGAGGAATGAGATCCGTTGAGTATCAGCTTCCCAGACCTCCCCTCCAGGAGCAGCCACGCTCACTTTGCTCTGGGAAAAACGAGGCAAAACACCCTCCTTTTTACTGGCAAATCTCAGTGGTGATAACCAGATGTGTTGGGATTTACCAAGCAGCGACATCCACATGCAAATAAACACTTCAGTTTTGTCGGGATGTTTATCCCTGGTGGGTGGAAATCACTGCCAGCCACAGTTGGATACTCCCAGCTGTTATCACCACTATTTTGTGCTACAGAACTGGAAGGATGGAACCTTCAGAGCCACACAGGGGCAACGGATCCTGCAGAGGTGCCACATGTCCCACACCCAGTTACCGAGGTTATTTGGCCCAGGAGGACCAGGAGCTGTGACAGCCCCTGTCCCCTGGGGACTGAGGCTCACACACCCAGCCCAGCTCCTCCCCGAGCTGCTCTTTCCAAGTCCCTTTTGTTTCCCCACAACACTTTGCACACTCCCTGTCTGTCTCCGCTTCCTCCTGCCTACCCTGCGGTCGGAGTGGGGAGCCAAGGGACTAAGGCCAATTAAATGTGGGAGCAGGTGGCAGCCAGGTGGAATTCTGGGAAGGAGAGCTGAAATTTCCTCTATTCTCGAGGATCTGCTCTCTCTGCACTGAGATCATACTTACAAAACAGGTGCTGCTGCACCATATGTCTCAGAGAGTCACACCAAGCAAATTCTATCTTGCAACAGAAGAATCCTTTTCTTTCTTTATTTTTTTTTTTTTGATCCCTCAGGTATCAAAACCCTCCGGGGAGACTCCAGGGTGCTTATGCAGAAGGTGCCAGGAGCATAACATGTCCTGGTGAATCCTGCAGTCGATTTAGGTGCAATGACATTTAGTCTGTGACTCCCTTTCTGTGGAAGAGCTAAAAACATCTCAGACACTGTTGAAGCAACATCTCAGCACAGCGTGGAGACACAGGCAGAGGTCTGCTGGTTCTGACCACTTCTTGTTCATCTCCTTTAGCAAATGAGGAGAAAAGCGATCCAAAAAACCTCTCAGACATAATGATGTTACCCTTTATTAGGAAGCCATTAAAGAATTATTGGGGTTGTCAGAAAGGCCTGACAGGAACACTTAAGTCATCAGCCTGCTGTCCTCTCTTTCACCCCTATTCTTGGCCCTTCCTTTGGAGATGAGTATCTTGCACAAACAAAATTACCTTTGATTGCAACAGTTGAACTTCTGAGAGCAGTGAAAAGCAGCTCTGCTGACTACAGGGAGCGGGGCTGCCCCAGACACAAACACCGGGAGAGCAAACGAGAAAAACAAGTTTTAATTGAAGCCACTTCTAGATTATCAATTTTCCCTTTTGTGTGGCGAGGTCTGAACACACGCCTGAAGAGGGTGATACCAGTGACACGTTACACGAGGCGACCCGGGCACGGAGAACAAGGTGGCAACGTGTGAACAGCAGGATCCTGCAAAGTGCTGAACACCCTCAAACCCGAGAGGCTGCACGAGCAGCTCCAGCAAGAATATCTCCCGTGACACCTGTGCTGACACGGGGCATACTGTCCCTCCCAGAAAAGCTCATCATTTGATTAATACCAGTGGCAGAAGGTGGAGGGGCCAAGGGTGGCCCTGTGTCCCTGCCCCAGGGATTCCTCAGTCTCCATCCCAGTGTCCCACCAGAACCTGTGATTCTTAAACAGAATTGAACTGCCCAACTTTTTACATCAAATGTTCTGAGCTTAATTGATGTAATCTGAGAGAAGAATTTGGGGTTATTTTTAGCCAGTGGTTGCTGCTGCTTTTTATGTATATACACTAAGGAGACAGCCATTACCAGGATCATCTTACATTATGTTCATGCATAACTGGATGGAGGAACATTTTTATACATTCATATACACACACACACACACACACTCACTCTCCCTGTATTTTAAGTACATATTTTTTACATACATGTCAAAGAATAATTCTATGTGCAAGGAACCTAAGCGTGCAGTGTATATCAGCCTGCCACCACGTAAAACAATTCCCTTTAAACCAGTCAGCTCCATCAATCTGTAGAGACTTAAAATTTGTCATACCATCAGAGAGAGAGAAATTAATCTATAGCACTGTAAAAAGGAGGAAGCACAATGAAACGAAATTTGCAATTCATGGGCTCAGTGGGGTTTTTTTTAGGGGGGGAGGCTGACAAGGGAGGTTGATGGATTTGGTTTTTAAACCAGCGGGACCGGCACCCCCTCCCCGGGTCCCCCCCGCCCCCCAGCCCTTTTTCCAAGTGCACAGCGCCTGTAAAAATTCCTGCGCGCTATTTGCAGGCAAGGTCACTGTGAAAGGGCATGGCTGGGAGCCAGGGTGTTTTTCAGCTGAGCTGCAGGGAGGGGAGGGCAGGCTCAGGAACTCAATTATAAGTTTCTCCAGTCTAGCCGGGGCTGGAGCCCAGACTGCGGCTGTTCCGCCCTGCACCCGCCGCCCCGGCTGCCGCCGCTGACACATCCCGCAGGCATCCCGGGAGCTCTGCTCCAGCTCTGCTCCAGCCCTGCATCCCGGGAGCTCTGCTCCAGCCCTGCATCCCGGGAGCTCTGCTCCAGCCCTGCATCCCGGGAGCTCTGCTCCAGCCCTGCATCCCGGGAGCTCTGCTCCAGCTCTGCTCCAGCCCTGCATCCCGGGAGCTCTGCTCCAGCCCGGGAGAGTAGGGCAGCTCTGCTCCAGCTCTGCATCCCGGGAGCTCTGCTCCAGCTCTGCTCCAGCCCTGCATCCCGGGAGCTCTGCTCCAGCTCTGCCCGGCCCTGCATCCCGGGAGCTCTGCTCCAGCCCGGGAGAGTAGGGCAGCTCTGCTCCAGCTCTGCATCCCGGGAGCTCTGCTCCAGCTCTGCCCGGCCCTGCATCCCGGGAGCTCTGCTCCAGCCCGGGGGAACAGGGCAGCTCTGCCCTGGCCCTGCATCTCTTCAAGAGCCAGGAGGGAGGCTCTGCTCCATCCCTAGCCTCTACATCCCTGAGGAACCAGGGGAGCCCTGCCCCATCCCTGAGGAACCAGGGGAGCCCTGCCCCATCCCTGAGGAACCAGGGGAGCCCTGCCCCATCCCTGGCCTCTGCATCCCACTCCATGCAGGTCCCTGCACACGGGTCCCATAAAGGCACCTGCCTGTGCCTCCCCAGCCCAGTTGACCCTCCTGTCCCTCCTCCCCAGCCCGGTGCAGCCGCCGCAGACACGGCCCAGCCGCTCCTTTGTCACTGCAGGTCAGCCCCAGCCAAGCGCTCGGTAATTCCCTGCAGCCCGATCTGTCCCGAGGCGGAGGAGGAACGGGCTCGGGAACGCACACGGGATATTTGAAATACTGTCGAATGTCACCCAAGGGGAACCTTTGCCCTAAAATTGTCACACAATTTCCCTGGCTGGGCCGATGTCCAAGGCAAATCCATTCAGCAGCACCGCATGACTTCCTGCCGTGCCTCCGGGCCAGGCGGCCCCGGCAGCGGGTTACGGGAGCATCTGGGGAGGGACACGGGCTCTGCTGCTCTCCGGGTGTCCCCTGCTCCACCCTCAGCATCACCTGGAGCCTCTTTCAGGGTTCTGACCCAAATTCTGTGCCCCTGAGCGAGCAGCAAAGGCTGTCATTGAGCGAGGGCCTGGCACCAAGGGCTGCCCCCGGAGCCTGGAACACGGTGTGACAGAGAGCGCCCACGGAACACAGGCTGCTCCTCGAGACACGGGCACACATTTCACATGGGAAGGTCACTCACACCCAACACACCATAAAACCCCTTCCCCCATGTTGGTTTTCTAGTTACATGTCCTAATTGGAATGAATTTGGCACGTCACCTGGGAAATCAAACTGCATCTCTAATCATCTATGGAGCATTTCATGGAGACCTTTTGACTACATATCCACATCCAGACACTGGCATCCTCCAGATTATTCACTTTGCCTGTTGAACTAAGGGGAGTTTAAAACTTCAGAGTGGGGTTAATGACCCAGCAGGACCGTTCCTGCCTGAGAACTGGGCAGCAATTCCATGATTCCATTATCACCACGTGTTATTATTCCATATTCCACTCCGCAACTGCACAAGGAACCCTCTGCTAACAGGCACCCAGGACAGCCCAGCAGTCTGGATTTGCTCCCCAGGGAACGGGGGTTCCCATGGCCAGACCCCATGGTGGGGGCTGGTGCTGCTCCCCTGCAGCCCCTGCACTCCAGCGGGGCTGGAACCAGAATCCATTGGCTGAAGGTTTTAAGGTCACGTCACCTCCGATTTTTCGATAAAGGCTGAGCAGTGCTTGCCTGTGAGTAAATGCAGCCAGCCCTCAGAGGCGTTGTTGCATGTCAACTGGAGGAAGTGATTAAAAATTAATGCAGGCGAGGAGATAGAGAAACCTGAAAGGGTGTGCCCGTAAAATACACTTTCAATCTGTCTCGTCAGCAAAAGAGGAAAGAAATCAGATTCTTATAATACCAGACTCTAGGGAAGTGGTTGGGGCATGAACTCCGTGTTCTCTTGCAGGCTCCCCCCCAGCAGTCGGGAACAAGGAACCCCACGTTGCCACAGAGCTGCTTCCTCCTGCCTGCTGGGGGGTGGGTGCTGGAAGGAGGGGGAAGATGTGTGGGGTGTGGGGGCACTGCTGGGATGTGCCATCCCACCCCTCTCCAGCAGATGGGACGGAGCTGCCCTCGTGCCACCCGCCCCTGCCTGCTTTGGGTTTGTTGTTTGGCTTTTCTGTTTATTATTATTACTATTATTTGATCCTCACTAAACAGCCCTGAAACGCAGAGCCCGCTTCTCGAGGCTGCTCTGGGTCTGGGCACACGGAGCAGACACATGCAGAGCAGGAAAAGGAAAGACAAACTTAACAGCTTTTCAGGAAGTGGAATTCAGGGCTAATTTTGGTGTTTTACACCACCTTCATGCACAAACCTATGTCTGAGACACTTAGTTTGGCTGATAATAAAGATCTGAGGAACCAGCAAAAGAGCAGAACCTTCCACTGCCCACTAAAGGAATGTTTCTGCTCAAACTGGAGATGCACCAGCTCACCCCAGAGCTGCAGTCCTGTCTGGAACCTGAATGGCTATTTGGGTTGGGTAATTTAATTAGCAGATATAGTTTCTTCTTTGGTGTCTGGCAAGCAGCAGGATTCAATCTTATTCTCCTAAACAGACTGAACAGTTTATTTAGAAAAAAAAAAGCTAATTTTTGGGTTGGAAAAAGATGAGGCAGGAGAAGGTATCCAGCTCATGGGATTAGCAGCAAAATATTCACATTTCAGCTTCACGAGACTTCTCAGAAACATGGGCTGCTGTTCTGTCCCAGTCCCCTCACTCTCCCTACCACACCAAAAATCCCAGTCATTTCATTAACAAGTTCAGACTCCTCTGCTCCTCACTGAAGGGTCTGAACTCCTGACCTCTGCCATGTGCAAGCCCTCTTGACTCCTCCGTGCACCATCACCCATCCCTGGGACTCCCAGGTTTTACTGCTCCCTCTCCACTGCTGGCAGCACACTGAAAATGGGGATGAAGCACAAAAATGGATAATAATAAATGCAGGGCCTTCCTGTGATGGCAGAGCCTGCAGGCTGTGACAGGAATCCCTGGCTGTGGATACCAGCCCTGGCTGGACAGGACCTTCATCCCAGAGCTCCATCCCAGCTCTGCAGTTACTGAAGTAAATAACTAAATGGATTCAGCAGGGAAAAAAACTCAGAAAACCCCTCAGGGAAAAAAAAAATGGGGTGGTATCTCTCAAACCTGCCACTGAGCCCTGTGAGAGAATTCCCAGTGCAAAAAACACCCCAAACAACAGCAAACATCACTTGGAGGGGGGTAAAAAACACCCACAGAGAAATGGTCCCCTCATCATTTCTTCTGAGCGTGGAGCACACACGACTTTTCTTAATTATTCCTGATGTTCATTGTAGGTTGCATCATTTTGGAACACCGACGGTATCATTTTTAAAACTCTGGTTGCCATGGCAGCACAGAATGTGGCTCTTAAATGTACTCTGCTTGCACATTCCTCTGATGAGAGGCTGCTTTTCTTTTTTTTTTTTTTTTCTTTTTTTTTTTTTGGAAGAAAAAAAAAGCATCTCCACCGAGAAACATGATATAATGACAAAAAATGACAAAAAAACCCCACAAAAACCCAGAGAGCAAGAAAATGGTGGCTTAAAAAAATGGGGGGGAGAGGAGGGGGCATAAACTGGGGTGAAAATAGAGCCCCTTTGAAGAGCAGAGTGTGAGCAGTGCTGTGAGTGCAGACAAACCTCGGGGACAGCATTTCCAGCTCAGCATCCAGCCTTTGTTTCCCTCTGGAAGGTCCTCCTGGGGCAGTGACTCAGAGCCAGCACTTTGAACCCTGGGCAGTGCCAGCAGGGGCAGGGGAGAAGGGCTGGGTTCCTGAGCAGCCCAGGAGTCTTCTCCCAAGGATTCCCTCAATCCCGGACACCCCCACCCAGCCTGGCACTGGAACTGAGCTGGGACAACCAGGGATGAGCCCTTAATGATAAATTTCCCATCCAACCACAACAGGCTCTGCCATCCCTGCCCTATATTCTTTCAAGGTACTGTATAATTTAGAGTCCTAGGGGTGTTTTTTCCTCTATTTCAAAGTCCAATCCTTTCCTCAGGAATCTTCCAAGCAAGAACCTTGGCTCAGATCAGCAGGGCCCTCTTTGAAAAGCAATGGCAGAGTATTTTTTGCACTCACAGGACTGTATTCTTCAACAGCAGGAGCAGGGTTTGAAACTTGGTTTAACTAAGATGCAGCCTTGTCAGTGATGCCCCCACCTCAGCCACCAGAACCATGGGCTGCACCCCTGCCACGGGCACTGCTGCACTCCTGCCTTCCCTGAGCCTGGGGAGGGAGAAGCAAGACTTGCTTTTTGAAGTGCTTCTTCCCTTCTGGCTCCCACCAGCAGCAAGAGCGAAAATTTAAATTAAAATCGTTTTCTCCAAATGTTCAGTGCAGTCTGGTTTTGGCACAAGCTCTCAAGCCATTTTATCCTCCCCTAACAAGCAGCCTATCACAAGAGATAACCCTCTAAGTGCTTCAGCTGAGCCTGTGAGCAGCCTTATCTCCCTTTCTGCAGACAGGTTAACAGAGACAAGGATTTTGAGGCCATCACTCAGCAGCAACCCAGAATGGAAACCAACTGGCCAGGCCAGGCCCACACCCCAGTATGTTCTGACTGCCAGAAAAGAAATCCCATCCCAGGCCAGGAAATCACCTGGAATGAGGGACAAAGGGAAGAGATTGAGTAAATGAGAATGAGAATGACACAGCAACCTCCTGCTTTCAGGAAGGTGATGGGATGTTGCTCCAGGTATGACCAAATCCCAGTTTGCTGTGCCTGTGGGACTGGTTTAAGGTTTTGGTAACACTGTGGTTTTAGTGCCTTCCTTTCTGGGGGAGCAGGAGTGAAGTTCAATGAACATCAGGTGCTAAAATCAAGATAAAGAGCCCTGATTGTCCCCAGCTGCCCAGTCATTGCTGTCTAACAAACAGGGGCTCAGGCTGCCTTGGGCAGTCCAGCCAAACTCACCAGCAACTTTTGGAAAAGAATGCAAATTCCTGGATTTAAAGTTTATGTAATTTCTTTTTCCCTTGCAGATTTTCAAACAGCTCTAGGCCCACATTTCAAACACCTTCAGGTTCACTCCATGACCATTGTAATTGAGATTAACTGTGACCCAGAAATAATCTCATCCTACTTCTGTGTTAGACTCATGAACCATTTTTCCTGTGTTCTAGAATCAACTCAGGTTATCCTCACATAAAATACTTAAGGCTAAACACAGGACTGACTGCTACAGAACCAAAGGGTTGTGTCTGAGAAAACAAGACTCACACAAACCTACTCCTTCTCAAGCTCTTCTACTTTTACTTCTTCAGAACCTTCAGAAGTCAGGAGGGAACCACAACAATCCCAAAAAGGAGAGCACACTGAGATGCAAACTAAGTAACAGATCTCTCCTGATAAAATACTGGACTTGGAGTCACGTCCAAGTCAGATTTTTACCACTTTGAAACATTTCTGAATGAAGGCACAGCTGCAATGGATGCCTGTGGATGTCTCTCTTCCCCTCTTCCCTGCCTGTACAGAAACTCCAAATTTGTTGCTTCCATGGCTGCACAACAGTCCCTGGGAGAGCTCCCAGTGACACAGGAACAGAAATGGGCAGGGGGATCGTGGGGGTGTCAGAGGGGAAAACCCCACCCACCCACAAAAAAACATTTCCCCTGCAAGGGGCTTTGGTTTCCATGAGCCTGAACAGGCTGTGCCCCCTCCCAGTGCAGGAGCCTCCTTTCTGTGCCCAGGGGAAGGAGGTGCTGCTGTCCTGGCTCGGGCACACAGCTGATGCTGCTTTTATTGGGGGAGATTAACCACAGACTGGATTGTGCCCCGAGTTCAGAGTTCAGCCTTATCTACGGAATCCTTCCCCTCTTTACACATTCCAAGGGTTCTTACAACTCCCATCACTCCAGCCTGCAATGTTAACCCCTGAACAAGCCCTCACAGAACTGCCTGAAGGAAAAGCAGGTTTGGGAGGGTTTTTTGACAAGGTATTTTTAACCACTCCAGTTTGCAGAAACAAAACAACTTTCACTTCCTTCAAAACAATCCATATGTCCATTCTGGTGTCTGTGCCACCGAATGCAAATCATTCTGCTTTCAAGTTGTGTACAAATAGAGACCAGGCTCTTGTCACTGGGTACACCAAAAAAAAAAAAAAAGGCAAATAATCTTGTACCTGGTTCCCCAGCCAAGGGACACCTCCCCGTGACCTGACCTTGTCCAGATTTCCTCTGGAAGTGCAGCTGGGCATGGATCTGTTCCACATTCAAAGGGTGACAGGCAGCTCTGGTGGGATGGGAATGCTGCAGGATCATTATTTCCTGGGACACAATGGCACTGCTGCTTTCTGCAGCCCAGAAATCGCTCTGGCCTGAGAACCAAGCCAGTGGGATCTGGCGAGGGTTTGGGGTTGCTTTTAGGACACATCTCCCACTGCTCGTTGGGGGGGTTTGGTTTTCTTCACCCACCCACCTACTGCACCCAATTAGTTTGCTCTGGGCTCGTGTACTAAACTTCCCACCAGTGGGAACATCTATTCTGTTTTTACTACCTCCAATTGCTACCACAATACAAATAAACTGTGACTAAAAATACACACCAGGATTGAATAACACTTTGTGGAACACTCTATGACATACCTACAAACCTACACAGGGCTCGCTGCTTCCCAGAAACTGAACCCTTTTGAGGTGGCTTTGGTTTGGACAACCAAAAACAAATATTCACTTCCTCGCTTTCAGTATTTCGTGACAAAAAGGGAAAAGTTCAATAGAGGCCAAGGTGCTGAACTTTGATAGTGAACAACCCACTGCACTGGAACACCCCAAGGAGCAGCTGGGGAGCCCCAGGACGGGCCCAGGACAGGTCCAGCTCAGCTCTGGGCCTACAGATGAAGGGAAGGCTTGGGGGGAAAGTCAAGATCTGACAAACTTTGAGCTGGTCTTGTTTTAATTGGGGAGGAGGGAGAAAATGCATATTTGAAATGCTTCTGAATTAATGCCTTGAAAATGATGAAATTCAAGCCTGCAGCAAACAAAGCCTCACCTGGCAGTGCAAACCCCTGCAGAGCCCCCCGGGCCCTGTGCTCTGCAGCCAATTGCCTGGAAAGCACATTTCCAGAAGAACCCAAATCCCACAGCACTGCCCCTGCCTGGACCAACAGCCTGGGCCTGCTCCCTCCTGGGGCTGCTCTCAAACAGCCCCTCAGCAAAGCCCTTCCTTCCAACACCACGTGCAAACCCAGCTTCACTGAACAAGAAACCCAACCTCTCCAGCCAGGACAACCAAGGATTCCCTGGAAGCACGAGAAGAGAACACAGAAATTAAGATATGTGTTACAACCCCCCCTGATTTTCCTATGGAGATCCTTACCTTGACTAAACAACACATCTTCATTTTTTTTTTTGCCTGTTCACAGCCTTCATTTTTTAATGAGCAAATGCTTCTTTTTGGATCTTGTACTGCTTAATTTTAAAGGAAAAGCCACTATCCCAAAGCAATAGCCTGTTTGTAAAGCACTATCCAAAATTTAAAGCCCTATTTCAATATTTTGGCTCTGTTCTGTCGTGGAGCCAGTCGGGCTCCATCAGCAAAATCCCAGGTCTCTTTCTAGAAACTTCTCAGGGATTTTCTCAGAAGGCAAATGTGATGGATTAGAAAAGATACCAGCGAATTATGAAAGTTAATATGCAGCTGGGGAACGTGCACTCCTCTAACAGTCCACCTGGGCAAAGCAATCAGTGCTCTTGGATATTTCTCTGAAGATCCATCCCAATTCTGCACTGCACAACAGCAGCTTTCACAGGAAAATGCCCTCTTACTGTCTGTTATCAGCAAAGCCCCCCAGGAATATACTTGGAAAACATTTTCCTATACTGTTTACAAGGAAATTAAACTGTAATCTGATGACAATGCATAGGAATGGTAAGACAGATGTCTTCTGCCAAGAGGGAATAATCCACAGCTCTGCCCTTCAAGTGCTTTCATGATGATTTGTCCACTTTCTGTTTGTTTGCTTATTTTAAATAAACTTCTATTATAAAACGAAGTCCCCAAAGCACAAGAAATCCCAGATAAGGATTTCCAGATCCCGGAAACAACAGCAGAGAGGTGCCAGTATCTAGAACTAGAATTCTAGAATGGAACAGCAAGGACAAAACACATCTTCCAGTCGGAAAGCAAGACATTCATCTGGGAAAAACCTTCCCAAGCTACCCTCACAATTTAAATACAAGACACAAAATATGTGTTACTCACCCAACTCCACCATCCAGCACAGACAGAGAAGAGAAAGGGGGGAGGGAGAGTGTGACTCTTCCTCCTTCTCCCCAAACCTGTTCATTTCTCCTCACAACTCAGGTGTATTTTCTTTGTGCCTCTTGTCACAGCAAGTCACATTTCCCAGAATTATGTCTCATATTTTCAATGGGGGAAAAAAAATAAAAATCCTGAGGGCCCTTGAAATGGTTTATGAATGTCTTGAGCACCAGTAAACTGGAGCCTACAAAGGCTTTCACTGAAAGAAGGGCTCCTGTTGTTAGAAAAGAGGCCCAAACGAGGCACAGCTGTTTGTCCCTCATTTGCAGCCCTGCTCGTTTGCTGCTATTGCACACAGCTGGGGAGTCCTGCAATTGCTTTGGGCTCTGAGGTTTATGTCTTGTTTTAAAATTAAGGTGAACACTCAGCTTCTCTTAACGAATAAAAACGCCTCAGACTTCGACAGACAACGTTATTTCCAGAACTTTCAGCTGAGCTTGTGAGAAAGAGAAGGAATGAACTGCTCCTCCTAAAAAAACACAGGGAGTCATAAAGAGAGAGATAAAACACCCCTGACCTGCCTGATGCCCCGGCCAGGGCTGATGATGGTGGTGAAATGGGACTCCTGAGAACCGATTGGAGGGTAATAAATGTTCACACACACAAGAGCTGTGACCTTTGGAGCCCTGCATGGACACCCTGGAGGTGCTGGGCACAACTGGGAGTTCCCCACTCAGGGCCTCTGAGAGACCCCCGGGTTTGAACCAGCACAGGAGGCAGATGAGGAAAGGCACAGCTCTGGACAACGGGGCTACAAATACTGTTATCCTAATAAACTGTATGCCATTTAAACACCAGGTTGGATGCCAAGACAACCCAAGAGCAGCACCCCCCAAACTGAACAGCCTGCAAGCAAATGAATTACACAGAGGGAGAAATTCAGGCTGGAGTCAGTTATGCCCTGAATTCCCCGGGCTGGATGCTGGGGATGGGTTCAGCTGTGCTGTGTGAACATCACCTGCACTCCTCACTGCCCTGCACCAGCATCCCCCCAGGAGCAGCTCTGCCAGCAGCCTGGGAGCCAGCAGATGGTCCCTGATGGTCCCTGCAGCAATCAGGGAGGGCTGGTTTCTTCCTGACCGCTTTCACACTCGCTCCCAAGTGACAGGCACTAAATCCTGACATAAATCACTCCCGCCTGCTCCATCTACCCACCCGAAACGCGGGCCGTGGATGTGTCAGCCTATTTCCTCCAGATCCACCCTCCCAGCCTCCTAGCTGAGCAGGAATCATGTGTCCTGTGCTTTCTAACAGGCTTTAATAAACGTTCAGACCAGCCTCTGTGCTCAGCAGTTGATTGATAGCAATTAGTTGGCACTGACAAGGATATTGCTTGATGTGACAGACCAACAAAACACACCAATTTGTGCCAAGAAAATGTGTTCAAAAAAGGTGGTACATCTATAGCTCTAACAGGGCTCCTGCACTAAAAAATTAAATATAATGAGCATGTTCAGTATAAATAAAGTACCACCTCACTGCAGGGCTGTAGATGGATTTAATAAGCTGTACGAGTCCTGCTACAGGACAGGGGTGGTGGGTTTTTTAATTATCACTGTAATAAGGGCAAAATTCAGTTCTATGCCAACAAGACAACTTCATTACCTCGGTTTTATCTCTGCACCTAACACCGCTTTCAGCTGGGCCAAGTCAGTGATTTTAAATGCCAATGGTGGTGTTAAATAGCGGGCAGGAAAAGACACAGTTCAATTGTCATGCGTGTCAGGAGCCTGGCACACACTCCACTGGAGATTTAAACCTCCTCTGTAAAGGGGAGCAGTTAAACTGCTGGTGAGGAAAGGAACACCAACATCATCCCTACAGGGAAAAGCTGCACCAGTGTCAAACTAAACCGGTGTCAACAGCAACGGGCTCGCCCTTTGTGGGTGTTATACTTAATTTTAAAATGTTCCTAACTGACAAATCCGAACAAAAAGACCATTCTTATCAAGTCTGTTTGCACACATTCCAAGTACAGCTGCACTGACTTAGCTGCAGGACTTTAAATTCGCCCATTAGGTTAAATTATGCAGATTTTCCATGTGAACACAGCATGCTGTGGATCCCAGATGTGTAAAAATCTTAGGACCCGACTCTACAAACTGCTCACCATCTGATGTAGACAAAAAGCATCAAGGACTGTCGTATTTATTTGAAAAATAAAAAAGCAAACCCAACATTCAACTTCTCCTGGCCAGTCCAGACAGGAACTGCCATCCCCATGCAAATATGTCCCTTTTGTGGAATGCAGGGCAGGGCACTGGAAGGGGAGGAACAACCTGGAGCCACTCCATCCATCAGTCTCTGCTTCTCTAGGAAGCAGCACTTTCAAACCAACTGAAGCAGGCCCATTTCTGCCAGGGCAGGCCATGAATGTGTGACAGCTCCCAGAGCTCCCCGTGGGGGGAAGAGAAGAGAGTTCTCTGTCCCGAGCTGCCGGACAGGAAGGAACCACTTGGCCAAGGCCGCGTGTTGTGACTGGACGGCCCCAGACTGGGGCAGGTTTCTGTGGTTTCCTGCAGACAGTTGTGACTGACACAACCCAAGGAACCTCCTCCTTCCCCTTCCTGTCTCATGACCTTTGGTGCCACTTGTTCAGGTTTTTACTGTGGGTAAGAGTTTCTGCAGCACACCCTCAGTTAGAGAGGCAAAAAACCATCCTGGGCTCTGGAGACTCAGCTCTTGGGAAATGCTGGGGAAGCTTTCCTGATCTGCCACCAGCACCAACTGTTCTGACTCTTGCAGGATGAAAGAACAGTTTTGCCAGTATTATTTCCAGCTTCACCAGACACTTCCCCAGTGTGTCTGCATGAACGTGCTTTGCACGGGAGGAGGTTTTATTTATTTATTTACCCAAACTTCACCAAGCCAAACTTCTGGATTTATAGTAACACTTTTAGACTCAAGTTCTGGGAAGCACTGCTAGTCAGGTCAGATCAGTATTCCAATGTGAAGCATCTTTAAAGCACATGGTAAATCTTAATCATTTTAAGTCCCTAAGAGAATTATCCTAAGCAACTTCTAAAATTATGTCCTGAGAATTGGGATTTCAAAGTAAGCATTTCTAATCTTCCATGCATCATTAGAAACCCTCCAGCCCTCAAAACCAACCCTGCCATGCTCCCCTTGGCTACTATTCATTTTGGTTTAATTCCCCACTTCTGGAATCGAGGCCCACCTGGAGCACCAGCTTAGCCTGGGCAGTGATATTTTCATTTCCATGTCATTACAACCTGCAGTATCCAGGCAAAATGGTGGTTACAATCCCAGCTTCCTCAGCAATCCACTATGACTGCAACAGGCAAGGCAGCAACAACTGGAGCTTCCAAAACGTGAGGTGTCAGTGCAGACAAAGCTCAGCCTTCCTCCCATCACCCCTCTGGTCACACTCAGCCCCTGGAGCTGGAACAATGGGAGCTGTGCGTGGATTTTCATGGCATTCCAAGCTCCTCAGCAGGACACTATATTGAGCATAAACTGGCTGTTTTAATAAAAATTGCCTGGCAACAGGGGTTTGTGTAATACAAACATTTCTACATAAAAACCCAAGGTAGCTTTCTCATGTGATTGCAGCCGGGCCCACAGTAATGCAGACCAGATGTGCCTCCTGCATTCCAGCATATTTGTTAATCTGGAGGTTCTGTGCTGTGTGGGAGGAAAAAACAGTTTATAGAATGATTCATATTAACCAGGTATGGCCGGTTTAAAATGCTCTTTATTACTCAGACAAAGAAATTAATCAAGTTCTCTTCTTTAGGAAAAGAGATCTTTTATCATCTATCTCTCTTTTACCATCCATCACCTTAAAAACACTCCACGTTCACAGTTTAACCTCCCTTGTATTTTCTACTCGTGCCTGGTTTCAGACACTGCTCTCTGAATTGAGTTGTAGTTGTTTTAATGCCTTGAGCCCCATCCTGCCCCTGCCCTGCCCGCTCTGAGGCAGCTCCTCGTGCTCCTTGTTTTTACCAGGAGCAGGGGAACAGGAACCACTGTGGCATTCGGGTCATGCTCCAAGTGTCTCTGTCAGACATTACTCCTGTCACATCTGGCAGCTGGAATTCTGCCCCTGCAGTCAGGGTGTCCAGGATGGAATTCTGCCCCTGCAGTGAGGGTGTCCGAGCGGGGTGAGGAGCTCAGTGGGAGGAGCTCTGACTGTACACAACGTGCAAGTCAGCACAAGAGAACTCCTTATATAGTTATTCCGAGTTTTACTTTCCTACAGTAGAATTCTAAGAAGTACCAGATCTGCTGAATCACTGACGTATTTCCCCCTTAGTGTCACCTGCTCCTGTGACAGGATTGCCCAGAACTTCTGCTGACAACACACCTTCTGGAAGGATTTCATGTCCTGCTCTGAACAGCAGACCCCAAATCCTCACCTTCCAGTTTTCCTCCAAGGTCTCTACAGCAGCAGAACAACTTTTATAAGCTACTAACTGTGTTCAGGAAAAAAAGAGAGGAGTACCCAACCAGCCTGCCCTCCCCAGCTCATTGTTCGGGAGCTGCCTGCCCACTCCTTCCCAGACGGGTTTAATTCCTGAATTCCCTGACAAAGTCGGACCTGTGTTTAATTCCTGAATTCCCTGACAAAGCCGGACCTGTGTTTAACTCCTGCATTTCCTGACACAGTAGGAGCTGTGCTTAATTCCTGAATTCCCTGACAAAGTTGGAGCTCACGTTTAACTCCTGAATTCCCTGACAAAGCCGGAGCTGTGTTTAATTCCTGAATTCCCTGACCAAGTCGGAGCCGCGTTTAATTCCTGTGTTCCCTGGCAAAGTCAGAGCTCACGTTTAGCTCCCGTGTTCCCTCCCCAGGCCGGGCTCGTGTCTAACCCCGTTCCCCGCTCTGAGCCTGCGCTGCCCAACCTCCTCCGGCGCAGGGAGCCCACGGCCGGGGAGGAGGGGCTCGAGCACAAGCCATTTTACAGTCTCTCGGCATTCCAGCCCGCTGCCTAATTCCCATCTTTGGAAGAAGAAAGCAGGGGGAGAGGCCGGGCTGAACTTTTGACCCGCGGCGCAGACACCCAGCCCGGGCAGGGCCGGGCCATAAAGGTGTCTGTGCGGGGCCGGCACCCACGACAATCGTCTGCAGCTTGTTTCCTCACCATCCTCCTCGCAGGAATGGTGATGACTCGTTTTATGATTGCCAGATGGTGGATTCTGCTGAGAGTGCCCTGTGACTGCCCTGACCCCACATAAAACCCGAGGGGCCGGGCCTGTCCCTCCCCTCCCGGCGCGGGGGAGCCCCCGAGCCCCGCGGGACCGAGTCTGTGCTGGGGGAGCATCTCTGGGGTCACCCCTGAGGATCAGGGTCCATGCTGGGGCAGCATCTCTGGAGTCACCCCTCGGGACTCAACTGGGGGAGCATCTCTGCAGTCACCCCTGAGGATCAGGGTCCATGCTGGGGGAGCATCTCTGGGGTCACTCCTGAGGATCAGGGTCCATGCTGGGGGAGCATCTCTGGGGTCACCCCTGAGGATCAGGGTCCATGCTGGAGGAGCATCTCCGCAGTCACTCCACACCTTCCTCCGGCCTCCCCCGGGCCAGGACACACATCCAGCTGAGCCCGTGGATGTGCACGCTGGTCACTCTCTCGTACCACAGCTGATGAGGCGTTTTTTAACTTCTAACTCACTTCTGACTTCCAGTTCACACTCAGAGCTGAGTCACTCGGCCTTACTCTGTTGTTTCTGCCATTACTCCCTCTGCCATTTTAAAACCCCAAAGTTCACAACCTCGCTGTCCTAGGATTCCCCTCAGATGCGGCATCCTCCCCCACACGAGTGATAAATAAGATTTACTGGGATGCTGACTGCATCATCCTCTAATCTCCCCCCGACATACCAACACGCCATAAAGTTTAGTGTGCCCCCCTTTCTGTGGTTGTTTACAACACAATCCTGCCTCAGCTTCTGTCTTGAATAGCTATCACGAAGGTCACTCGGACCTAATTGCTCTCGGTGCCTCCTAATGACCACAAATAGCACCTTTTTAATGAGCAGAGAAGGGGGAGAAAGAAAGAAAGCAAAAAAAGAAAAGAATTCAGCCTTTCAAACGCAGAGAAAGCCTCAACTCCGTGCTTCTCAATTATGCACATCTTTAACTTCTGGTGAACTTTACAGACAGGAACTCAGAAGGTATCTTAATTTTTATCACCCAGATTTAATTAGGGAATTGATTCTCCTCTCACATACTTCAGTTGGATTTTATTGCTCCTCTGCTGCCTGAGGTGTCGGGGTGTCCAGTGCAAGATCACACAGAGCTGGGAGGAAACCACAGTCACACGTGGAAAATGGGGACTTTGGGTTGCTTTAGGGAGAATTTCCTATTTCCGTGTGGATTGTTCAGGTTCAGGCATCACTTAAATATGGATTCATCCTGGTCTGATACAGTTTTCTACAGAAGACTTCGCAATGCTCATTATTTCCCTTTTCTTTGTGATCCTTCCTGTTCTTACTCTTTCTAAATAACAAACCAAAAGGTTTCCAGGAATCCTCAAGTAACCCAGAGTGCAACAAAACCAACACAGTATGTTGGATTAGACAACTTCAAACACACTTCTCCAGGTTATAACTCTGCATATACATATATATAAATATATATACACATACATATGCAATATGTATAAATGTATATAACTGTAAATAACTCATTAATGAGCCCCCAAAAGAAATGAATATAATGGTTAAGGTAGTCCAATTTTCTGCAATGACCAGAACCAAGGAATATGAACACAATTTCCCAACTGTCCCACTTGGGGATGATTCAGTTTGCTCATGTCTTTCCTTAGAGGTACACATTGTTCTGGAAGGAAGAATTTCTTTGGGAAATTCAGCTTCATCTTTGTTGGCTCTTCCCCCTTCCCTGCTTCCAGGAGAAGAGAAGGGTTTCTAATCCCGTTCCCATGATGGAGTTCTCCTTACTCACTCCTGGGACAAAGCACACATTATTTTGGCCACACTGACTTCTCTTGCTCTTCGTTGTGACATCTACCTTGGGCTGAAAAGCAGATTCTCAGCACACCTTTCTCCTGCCAGTTTTGCTTTAGGATTCTGTATTTTGTTTGTCTCTTCGTGTAACATCTGGTCTGCAGAAGGGCTGATCCACCCTCTTATTTACTGCATGCATGTAACTCCCATCCCAACACTAAACACAGACCACATGAGTCCTTCCAGCACTGCCAGAGACTCTGATACTCTTAAAATACCTATAAAAACGCAGGAAGTTATTTACTGAATTTAACATGCATGTTCCCCATAAATGAGTTAACATGGAGGGAAAAAGAGGAGGGTTTTATTAATTAACACAGGGCTGGGGAACATTTTGAGAAAGGGGAGTGTGGAATGTGGATACCTTTTATAGTGGTGCCCGAACACAACTGGACCCACTGTCTTTAAAAAAAAATAAGAATTTACCAATACAGCCCTTATTTTTCCTTAGCAAAGTGACAAATGAGCCCAGAGCAGCTCAACCCAGAACAGCTACGAGCCAGTCCAACCTCGTACAGCTGAGCCAGAGGGAAGGGACAGGAATTCCGGGCTCACTGTACAGCAAGACATGTAAAGTTTGAGTTTATTTACAGTCAATTCTTGCTGTAATTAAGGGGTTTAGGTAAATAGTTAAGTAGCTCCTTCAGCATCTTCTCCATGAAGTAACACACCATCATTGAAGTAAATCCTGGTTTGCAAAGTGTGTTTCTGCAGGGAGCTCCCCTGACATGCAGTGCCATCCAGGTCCTTCTCCCACAGAAATGTGCAACGCATTTCAGGGGGAAACCCATTGGAAATGATTCCATTTTCCAGAGCAGCTCCAAGGATGGGAGGGAGCACTGAGATGTGTCAGCCTGGTGCTGTTTAAACCACCCCCCTGCTATTTACACTCGTAAGAAACTCTGCTTTGAACTCAGCTCAGGGCATTTTGATAATCATCCAAACTTTTATCTTTCTTCTCCAACGCTGAAGTTGGTTTCTGGATTTTCTACTTCTTCAAAGAGGCCCCGTGTTACCAAACAGGATCCTGCTTAGTTTTTTTCTGTGTACAAAGGGCAGCAATAAGCATTTCCAAGATCTCACCAGGCCAAAGGCAGCACAGGGATTTTCTCCATACAGGCAGCTCCCAGGTCTCCCCTTGGTTAATCCCAGGCTGCAGGGAATCCATGGAAGCTGGCAGGGCATCCTCCTCACTGACCACACAGCTTCCTCTGAGCACTCACAGCCAGGCACTCACGACACCCAGCTTTTATCCTCAGGTCTGGAGATCCAACAAGGAGGTCAGAATTCCACACTGGAGGGAAAAATTCCTGGTCCTGGGCTGTGCCGGCAGGAAAAGCTCATCAAGTCACCAGGACACAGCAGAGCCAGACCAGAAGGTTCTGTTTGCAGGTTCACCAGGTAACTTCTTGTGTGGCCACAGCCAAGCCATGGGGTTGTTCTCTATCTCAGCTCACTCCTCCAAGGGGCAGAGAAAAAGAAACTCTTTGTCCCAGGGTCACACAATGGCTCTTTAACACATGGAAGTGTCCAATGGTCGCTGGCAAACTAACAGGGAAGGCAAGGGCTCCTGGTGGAGCTGCTGGAGCTGCAGCCCCCCAGCCCGGGATGTCACACACAGGTTTCTTCAAATGCAGCAGCAAAGCCCTGTGACAGGGCTGTGCCCCTGCTCAGCCTCCTGTCCCTGCCCTGGCTCCCTGTGCCCTCAGTGCCAGCGCAGCAGCTCCGGGTGCAGGTGCCAAAGCGCAGCAGGGCCGGGCTGCCCTGCTGGAAACAGCTCCAAAAATCCTTCCAGACAGCACTGGAGAGGAGAGGAGACACTGCTGGATCAGAACAGCCACCTGAGGTGACCCCTCTCCAGCCTCGCTGGTTACATAAGCCCGGAGCAGGAGCGGGAAGCGCCGGGAATGCCGCAGGAGGGAAGGGAAGGGAAGGGAAGGCTGGGGCCAGCGGGGCCCTTCGAGCCCATCCCAGGCAGGAACTTCTCCAGCACTGTGCAGGGCTGTGTCCCTGCCCTTCCCAGCAACACAGTCATCCCCTGGGCACCCAAATCCCGGGAGAGGCGGCAGCACAAGTGTAGGAAGGGACACGTTCCATGGAGAAGTGAAGCACAGACTCTTCCGTGTGGGAGACCTGAGGAGCTACACCACGACAAATACAGCCCAGGGAATGTTCAGACACATCCCAGGATCCCTCAGTCGGGCATCAGGAGCCCCCAGACAGAACAGAAATGCCTGCAGAGTGTTTATTCCTGCTCCTTTGCCCCAGGATGTGGGTAAGGAATGGGGGACTGAGGCACATGCTCCAGTTCTGTGGCTGAGGAAGCACTGCCTCTGACTCCGGGAGCAGAGCTCTCTGTGTGGAAAACTGTGTGCCAGGATCAAAATAAACTCCGGGGGAAAAAAGAAGCAACACCTTTTGAACTCATCTATGCAAGTAAGTGAACAGGCTGGACCAAGATTTACCAAGAGTTTTGGTTTATTCATGTTGTTTTCTGAGTCTCTCCACAGTCTTAATGGGGAGTGGCAAAGGGCATCCTGAAGATCTTAAACACTCTTTATCCTCTAGAGACCCAAAATAGCATCTTGTGATGTACTTGTGAAATTCTAAAGAAGTCACACAAAAGCCCAGAAGCCACAGGCAGGGGAAAATGGAGCACAGCAACACATCTTATGATCACATGGACCACAGGAACATGCAGGAGAGGGGGAGAGAGACATTCCTTCTCTGAATGAGTCCTGAATGGGAGCCTGGGAACTGCATGTTTGGGAGAACTTTAAAAGGGACTTCTAAAGAAGGGGCAGGGGCTTTCCCAGCACTGACCCCCGACCAGTAAATCACTGAGTTCACTGGCTTTTTACTGCCACCCGTATGGCCCTGCCTGAGAGCCTCCAGTTCGCATCAGGATCTGACTTCAATTGCAAGCTGCTCCCAGAAGATACTCGGGCTCAGATCAAAGAGTGCTGAACACTTTTAAAGGCTTTAGCCAGGGACCTGTGCTGTGGGTAATTTAATTAACAGTTCAGCATCCAATACAAGACTGCAGCCAACTCTGATACTGCCAGTCTTGATCCCCTTGGAGAATGACCCAGGATTATTCCAGGAGAGAGAATTCATCTCCTCTGGCTTACTGGCTGTTCACAGACAAGGTCATTAAGTGTGACACCACTTTGCTTCCTCTCCTCCCTCTTCTTACTTTAGAAGTGTTTCCTTTATTGTATGAATGAAATGTTCTCTCCCCAGTGATGTTCCTCAGAGGACCAGAAGCCAGGCTGTCCCACTGCCCATCCAGGCTCTGTGATGTTAAATTAATACTTAATGTTACTCAGAGGGCCCTGAAACATGGTTTAGAGATGTTCTGAAAGTCATTGCTGAACCAGGAACAGGCCATGAAGTATTTCTCAATCTTTTCAAGAAGAGTTCCCTGGAACCTGCTGACCCCCCCCTCTTAAAAAGGAAAGAGCAAAATAAACCAATGTAAGAAGGAGAGGAGAGATTCTTTCTTGTTAAATCCTGTTTCTGTAAAAGCAGAACTGGCTCTTTGAATCTGCATTCAGGTAGTTCTGCTTTTGCTCAGTTCAGATGGAAAATTCATAGAAAACGGAGAGACAAGCAATTCTGGGCCTCCAATGAAAAGCCACCTACCAAGCTCCTCAGATGAACCCCATGGATATTGGTTCACTTAAAGCAAGATATGAAGGACAGTGGGTTGCTGAATGTGCTTTCTCTCAGGAGAGCAGCAGAAGGCTGTTGTGACTGGGAACAGGGAGCAGTAGGAAGTTACCCTGTCCTCTCCATGGAAACACAAACTCAATGCTCCCAGTTTCTCCACAGTCACACAGATTTTCCAGAGGCTCACTGGAGTTTACAATCCCCAGCCTTGTAAGGCAAGTGAGAGATGAAACAGAACAGATTTTTCTTCAAAGGAACTACTAATGTGAAATTACTTTCATCATAGCAAATTTTGGCATCAAGTGCAAAGAGAGATCTGAAACTCCAACTGCATCGACATGCACAAATAGGAACTGGAAGCTTCATTTCACTCTCATCTTATCCAAACAGATGATGCTTTATCCCATCACAGCCATTGCAAAGAACAAAGTGATCCTGTGAAACAGGAGGAAGAACTTGGACCCTGCTCTGTGCTCAGCTATCCATCAGCACATCCATTTCCATCGGCAGGAATCAGAGGTGTCAGAAAGGACAAATCTGGGCTCTCACTGCTCACCCACTGCCTGCTGCCCCAAGAAGTGATTGTGAAGTTTTGCAAGAGTCACCTGTGCCCTACAGGATGGGCAACTTCAGAATGTGCATGTGTGGCACTTTAGGAACACCAGGTGTGTCCAGCTGCACACACAGACTCAGAGGGGGCCTCTGAAGATCACAGGCACTGAGCAAACTGTGCTCCAGCTCTGCCAGTGTCCATCCAGACCCAGAGGAGCCACAGTCTGCCCTGTTTCCCGTATCAATCCCATACAAAGCACAAGTGGCACCTCCCTGGCACAGCTGACTGCTAACATGGCCCTCAGAGACAGCCCTTACCACTGGACATCCATGTGAATATGGATTTCAGAGTCACTATTGTTTTCTCCTCCCTGCAAAGGGAAGGGATTCCCCATCCCCCACAGCCTTCTCTCCCTCATTTCCATCTGGCTGACGCTGCACCGACGCTGAAGCTCCAGCTGGATCCCACAGCATTGTCTTGAACATCGTGTTCCAGCCGAGCTGAACTGGAGGAGCCTCCCGGCTGCAGCACAAATCACAGGCTTCATGGACACACAAGAGCAGCCTCTCACTGACAGCCCTGCCCCTGGTACCCCGAGGACAGGCTGGAGCAGGGACAGGCTGGAGCAGGGCTGGCTCATGGAGCAGGGCTGGCTCATGGAGCAGGGACAGGCTGGAGCAGGGCTGGCTCATGGAAGGAGGCCAGTTGTTGTGCTCCAGGAGTTTTGTTTGGGTTTGCAGACACTGCCTCCTTTCACAGCAAGCAGACAAACGGGGAGACTCTCTCTCTCTTTCCCTAATGAGAGGGGGTTTGCTCCAGTACTCCTGAAGCCTTCCCAGACTCCCACAGTGCCACTCCAACGAGTGCTTTGAAGGCAGGATCCGGTGGAACAGGGGAGCCCCAGCACTGGGCTCACAGCTCCACATCTCTGCGTTTTCCCTCTCCCCCAGTGAAAGGCGTGAGAGCCTCTGGCCACAACAGAAGCCAAAACCTGGCTCCCAGTTCAGCTCCCAGAAAACACGTGTAAAGGCAGTCCCTGGCATTTCTGAGGGCAGGGAGTTTCCCCTCCCTCCTTCGGGCAGAAAGCACAGCACCTCGCAGGAAGAGTTAAGAGGACTGGGCTGTTTAATACTTTACCCTCATCAAACATGGTAAGAGGCCTCCCATGCTGGAAACTCCTATGACCCAGTTAAAGACAGTGACCCAATTCTGTTATGTCAGGAATGAAGCCCTTCTAATTTTCTCAAACAAGAACCATTTCAACTGAACAATTCCATACCAGTACAACAGATATTTGCAAAATTCCTTTTTTCTTGCCACAGACTCACCCTTTCACCAGCCCCATTCGTGTCAGTGCATCTTCCAAGTGCTTCACAGATTAGGAAAACACATTTAATATAGAGTAATTGCCCATATTCAGATTCCCCTCTTGCTTTCAAAGGGAAGAATTCTAACCTCAAACCAAGAGACCTTTCCAGCAAACATCTGCACTGGTCTGAGTGGTGCTTTCCAGGCAATATTACTCCTATTTCTCATTTACACGAAACCCTCTTTGTCCCCTGAGTCGAAGGGAGGGCACAGGTGCCATGAAAGGTGAGTGTACTGGGAAGTGTCTCTGGTACAGCACAAAAAGGTCCCTCTGATGAAAGCCTGTGCCCTTTGCATGGGGCAGTCAGGTGCCAAGTGACACCTCTGGCTGGGCACAGTGTGACAAGGTGAACTGAGTCACAACCCCAGAGGAGGTGCCAGTCGGTGCCCGTGTGTGTCAACCCAGGAAACAAAGGATTTGCTTTACCTGGAACTTTTTTACTACCATGGAGAGTTCTGATTTACACCAATCTCCCCCCCCCCAAGCCTAATGAGAACTCCATTTCTAAGTGAATTAAATAATTTTCAAACCTATTCTTTCCAAACTACAAACAAGTTGGAGGGGGAGGACATCACACCTTCACTTCTTAACTCATCATATCTTGATGTGGAGTGAATACAAGGAGATTTTAGAGATGAGGGTTAAGGCCCTGGCCAAAAAACCCCAAGAGTTGTCAGAAGAGGAGGAGGCACGGTTCTTTATTCAGGTTTCTATCTGACCTAAACCTGCCTTGCCAGCACAGTAGACTCAATCTAAGATTGCTGGCTCTGAGCAGGGACAGATGTTATCTCACAGCTGTCATTATGCCATTGACTCACATCACCTGAGAAGACCTCTGGGCTGCAGGGCTGGGACATCCAGTACGAACACCTGGGCCTCACATCCCTCTGCCTTTCAACAGCTTCACCCCAGATGGGAAGTCCTCTGGCAACTCCATCAAAAAGGCTATTTTTTTCCCTTAGTTTTTCTTTTTAATAGACAGGACAACAGAAGGAGAATGGAATACAGGCAGAGCTCAATATCCAAAGAATCTGAAAAATTAATTCACACATTCTTCCTGTGGCACTGGGAACACCCATATATGATAAAATAAGCAGGTTTGACTGTATGGGCACCAGCACCACCTCACATGGCTGGATTTCCTCCTTTCTGCCACGGAACATTCTCCTGCACATCACAGATCTGGGCTCCTTCACACTGGTCCTGCCCCTTTCCCACTCTGCCCGAGAGATCAAATGAGGTGAGGAGCACATCCTTCTTCCCCTCCCAGCCTGGGAGCCCTCCCAGCTCTGAGCACCCTTCCAGGCAGCACAGCTGCACTGGGGAATTGGTTAAAAAGAGGAAGTTTTCCTTGACACCAGAGGAGTGACACCCTGGAGACGGTGCTTGTGCAACCTCCCCGTCAGAGAATCAAAAATAAAACTACAGCACAAGGTTTCACCACCATTGCTCCCCCTCCCTCAGCAGAAAGAGTTGCACTGCAGGACCCCACAAAAAAGTCTACAGAAAAATAATGCAGACTGAGTTTGGCAGGAGCCTTCCTAGGCCCCATCCCCAAAATGCCACCAGGAGGGTTCCGTATTCACAATAAACACATTTTTCTTTTAACACGGTGCTAATTAGAGAAGGAGAAATTGTTTGGCACTTTCTCTTCTGAGTACGTCAGCAGCCTCTGAGGACAACACTCCTTGTCTCTGCCACTGCCTAAATTCAGAGCAACCACAAGCCTGTAATGAGTTACGTGTGAAAGCCAAGGTGAGGTAACGTCTTGGCACCTTTCATACATATTCATAGAGAAACAACAGTTCTCAGCAGTAACACACTCCTGTACATGTAAAATGCTCCACAGGATTCCTCCCAAGACCCGTGCTGGGCAGGGAGGTAAACACTCCAAGTGCTGCTTCCCAGAGAAGTGGGACAAGGTGCAGTGGAGTCACTGCCCAAGGTCACCCAGCTCAGTGGTGTCAGGAGCTGGGACTATAAAAACCGTCTCTTGCCTCAGTGTTCTGCCCTACCCAGCGAGCCAGCATTACCTCCTGCACCTCTGGGAATAACAATAACACCACCCATGAACAAGTCAGACCGAGCAAACACCAAGTAATTCCAGAGGAGGGATGAATGAACTCCTGTGTAGTTAATTCCAGGAGCTGATCCAGTTCAGGCCTGCCCACGAACAGAGGGAAATTCTTTCACACACACGGGAGGAAGAAAGAAAGAAGGAAAGAAAGATGAGGAAAAGAGACAGAAGTGAAGCACAGGGTTGAGAGTAAGACTCCATAATCCCTGAGCAGGAGCTGGAACAGCCTGGCTGCCCCAAGGACAGAGCTGCCTCAACAGGGACCCGATTTTTAAAGTGCATAAATGCCTTGCTAACCTGACTTACCCTGCGCAGCCTCCAAGGTGTGCTTGTGGCTTTAAATATTTTCTCGTTGCCGCTTTGAAGGCAAGAACAGACACGATCTCCACAGCACCCACTGCGTGGCTGGGGGGAGGAGGAGGAGGTGAATACTGTAGCTAGCTGAGAACTGTCAGATTGTGTTTGCCATCAAGGAATGCCATTTCCCAACGCCTGAGTTTAACTCTGGAATGAGATGCACGCTGCTGCTGACCCCTCTGCCGACACCCCAGAGACTCCCTTATCTCATCAGCCCCTGAGCAGCCCGTCCTCACTCCCCCGCGTGCGTGTTCCCAAACTGTCAATCTCCCCGCAGTGACTCACAAGGTTCTGAACCCACCATTCGCCTCTGAGTCTCACTATTTTTTCATACGAGTCCTTCTGGTTTAGATTGAGAGGCGTCTTATTCTTCTTAAATGTTAAAAGCGAAATTAAAAAGGATCCCTGAAAGCGATGTGCCCTCAGCACAACAGCCTCCCTGAGAGCCGTGCACACTTCAAAGGCAAACACAGGGATCTCATCCTGCTCTCCCGTCAGAGTGCTGTAAATTAGCAATGATTCCACTGAAGTCAGTCAAGCCACAATCATTAGAACAACCTCTGTGAGCAAACGTGAAGCAGGGCCTGCCCGTGGGCACGTTTCGGGAGCGGCACCGGGCTAGAAAACATATTGCAAGGGTGTGGTAAAGTTTAGGTCGGCGTTACAGGCTCTCCATGTGCTCCCCTCACAGCCCACTGAGAACAAGAATCCTCCTCACCCACATGATAATGCCCATTATCATCCAGTGCAAGCACCACCTGTGCATCACTAACACAGCCCTGGAAGGTGGGGGGGCTGGAGAGAGATGCCAACCAAAATTCCAAGGCAGGCTTTGTTTGTCATCCCCACGTGCCACAGATGCATCGCCCACCAGGGAAGGCTTCAGTTCCTTACCTTCTGTCACCCCACAGTTCGGATTATCCCACGTCAAACCAAAGGCTCGCTTAAGGAGGCGTTTGAAAAACTGGTGGAGTTCAGCCATTGGTAATGGAACTGCTTCAATGCCTTCTCATCCAGCCCCACGGCACAGAGCAGGAGGGAGGGAGTGGGACACAGGCAGCTCTCCCCCAAAACATTCCCGGGGACATTTTGATATTCCTTAAGCTACTGAATAACTTGACCAGAATGGAAAGGGTTCCAGCAAACACGCTTATCTTCCAGAGAGCACAGAACCCAACCCAAACATGCACATCCATCCATTATTGGATTTGCTGTTTTAATCAGCAAGTACCAGTGACTCAATTAGCCTCTTAGCAGTGCCTAAATGGCACTAATTCAGCCCGCTGGCTGCTGCAGACACACAGCCCGGGCTGTCCCCTCGGATTCCGCGGGAACAGCACGGCCATTCTTCTCCTGACAGCACCAGGGGCCCAGACAGTCTCCTGCTCCCTCTCCCTGCCTCTGTTCTGCCAACCACACAGAAAGAAAAGACCCCAGGGCTGACTGTGTGTGAGCGTTGAGTAGGAGGGAAAAGGAAGAGGGAGACACTATTTCTATTCATTTTACAGCTTCGTCCATCAAAAGCCTTGCTAAAAAAAAAAATAAAAATTGAAAAATGCATTCCCAGAAGCTCATGGTTTAGAGCAACAGCCCAGTCCAGCGTTAAAGATACTGACCTGAGCTTTACCCACCACAGCTCCTGCAGAAGAAGTTCACTGATTACACAAGTACTTCTGGAAGTATTATTTGGTCCTGTCCAACGCTTCCACCACTGTTGGTCTGTTCCTTACATTCGGGGGGTTTAGGACAAAGGATAAACCATCAGCATTACCCAAAGTGTGAAGGTTTCATTTGTCCATCTCCAACAGTAACACCCCACCACCACTGGCCAAAACACCCAACCCCAGCGTGCTCTGTGCACTCCCCAGCACATTTGTGCAGTTCATTTTTGTGGCTCTCCCTTATATAACAACTAATTTTCAGGCAGATTGATTCCCTGGTGAGTTGTTGCACATTGTGCAGCCATAAAAGCACCAGTGACAGTCAGAGAAGGTGACAGGAGCAGGAGGCTGGTGTGAGGGCAGAAGCCAAAAGGACTTTTGGCAGCAAGTAGAGTAGATGTCAAATTAAAGTGACCAAGCAACTACAGCTTCAAAAGTATTGACTCAGTATGAACAAAATGTGCTGTCAAAACACAACATGTCAGAACTGAGCCCATCAGATCTAGTTTATATGATGACTATACATAGAATTACAGGTCAGGAGAAACACGGGAGATCTCAGAGGAGAAAACCTTTGCTAATTAAGTTACAATGTGGAAAACAGAGTATTCTCACACAGAAAAAAAGAGCAAAGGACACATGAGCTCTTCTCACTCATTTCCATGATCTTTCTCATAACTTAAAACTGAAGGCTCCTTAAAAAATGGTCAAAAGTGGGTTCACTCTTGGTTTGAGAGCCACATTTGCAAAAGAGGTAATATTGCTTTAAATCCCTCCCAGCAGCTTCCCAGCTGACAACCACTTGGCATCCAAAGGCTAGGTAGGGACTTGGCAAACACACAGCATTTCTACAACAATATTTGCTACATAAAATGAAACAAACAAATAAAAGAGAATATCCCTTTCAAGTACTAGACAGTAAACAGGCCCTGCACTCCCACTCCCCTTTCCTTATTAATATTCAACAGTTTAAAATAAAGATGTACCAAAAAACCACCAGGGAATCCAGGGAATTCATTAAGCCTTCAGTATTTCAGTTCACCAGTCTCTGATTTCCAGTCAGCTGAAGATGGAAAGTCATTACTTCAGCTACAGCCCAGGTCAGAGGGAAGACTAATCTCAGAGTGACAAAAGCTGCCAGATTTCAGGTTCGGGATGAATGCAGCCTGGTTTGGGAATTATAAGGGAGAATAAGGAGAATGCAGTATCTTAATTAAGGAAAACCAACAAACAAGGACACACAGGCAGGCAGCACAGATCAGTGGTTCTGAGGAGAAGCCACAGAGTGAAACCTGGGCAGGGCAGGGACCTATTCTTGCATGTTTAGGTGGGTTTGATACCTGGTTTTTAGAGATGCTCATGTATAAATTCCACACGTCCTTCCCCCTTCCCAGCTATTGCTTCCATACAAACAGACACTGCCCAGACTGTTCCAGAGGCACCTCACACCACAGAATCCCCCCCCTGCACAAAAGCCAACGTCACCTTTCCTGCACTAAGGGAAGAGGAAATTGCTGCCAGCCAGGGGAACTCCATGGGAAGTGTGCAGAGACAATATCCTGCCCGGTGCATCCCAGCTTCTAAAAACAGTCATGGATTTGCACAGCAGCTCTGTCTGTGCTGCTGAATCCACTGCCCATCCCTGCTCCTCTCATTGCCCATATCCCTGCTCCTCTCTGCCCATATCCCAGCTCCCTTCACTTCCCATCCCAGCTCCCCTCACTGCCTGCCTGATAAATCCCTTCCTAACTCAGCTCCCAGCTGCTCCCAGCACTCCCCCTCCGGCAGGAACTGCTGCTTCTCCTGCAACTTTGGCTTTATAAAAACACCAGAACCTGACAAGCAGATCCTTTGAGGGTTTCTTGGTTTGTTCTTTTCTGTCTGTAGGTAAATCTCCACGAGCCACAGACACTGTGGGATTTGGGAAGAGCTGCCTCTCCCTCTGTGCTGCAGCGAGCAGGGCAGGCAGAAGTTCTGCCCAAAGGAAGAGCTCACAATCAAATAAATGAAACTGTTCAAAACCATCCTCTTGAGTAGGTGATGTTACTGCAGCTTATGGACATTTTGTCTTCCCTTGTCAGGAAAGCTGGCTTGCTAATTTATGGGCAGAGTGGGAAAAGCAGAGGGATACAGACAGACACAGAATACTTAAAACAGGCCTCAGAATGGAGACAAAGCTCCCCTTTCACCTCCTGCTGCTATTTACCATCTGGGATCCTGAAAAGGGGGTGATGGGTAGTTTTGTGATAGGTTTGGCAAGGGGCAGGACATTTAGGATTTT
Organism: Manacus candei; assembly: GCF_025592945.1. Classification (NCBI taxonomy): domain Eukaryota; kingdom Metazoa; phylum Chordata; class Aves; order Passeriformes; family Pipridae; genus Manacus; species Manacus candei. The sequence continues at coordinate 1,696,762 of NW_026138070.1, forward strand.
CTATGTGTAACGAGGTCATGTGTCAGCGCCTTTGCAGCACATGGGAACACCATCCAAAAGGAGGTTCAACAAAAGGGGCTGCCCTGGCTGAACTGGAAAGAAATTCTCTTTAAAAATACCCTGGCACCGAGGCAGGATCTTAATAAGATTAATAATAATAACAATAAATTCCCAGAAAACGCCCCCAGAACGCGGCGTGGAAAAGCACACAAAAACTGAACAGTGAACACATCCAACTGAAAGGGGATATTTTATATGATCACATTTTTAGAAGTGGTATGAAATTTTAAAAGCAACATGAAAATTCTGAGTCCCAGCGTTTTTCACTTCTGTTTGGAAACCAAACAGGTCAGGCCACCCCATGTTTTTTGATAACTTTTGCTTTCTTGAGCCCCTTCCATCGTGCTCAGGAGGTAAGACCTGAACAGGCTGATATAAAATGCACTGCAAGTCCATGGAGAGGGAGAAGTACTTTGTATTCCAGTATTCTGGGACATTTCCACTAGTACTGGGGGTTGGGGTGGGGGAGGTAACTTTGCATTTCAGTCCCTACTTGGAAGAAGGGCAGTATTTTTATTCTTTATTCAGTATTTTCATTCTCTTTAACACCACTTTGCTTCACAAAAGCGATTTAAAACGAGCAGATAAACGAGAGGAGGAGTTCAGACACGTTTCTTCTGTTTTCATCAAAGGAATTATTAATAGGGTGAATTTCCCATCATCAGGGGCTACAGTAAATCTTTAAACAGGATCCTTTAACCCCAGGACCTGCAGGAAACATGAGCACCCCAGCCTTTTGCCCAGACTGGGTGTCTGCTGACCAAAGGGATCGTAACAACGCTGCTGCTGCAGACAATTCAATCTGGGCCCTGAATTATTTACAGTCTGTCCTCTCCAGGATGCCCAGATGGGAGAACCAGCCACTAGAACTAATGCAGTGCTCTCCTGTCCTCGTGTCTCAAACCCCTGCCCCGTTTTCAGGCCTGAGAGCTTTAAACTGAAGGATGTCACTGCTACAGCACAGAAAAGTCAAAGGTGGTCTGTGCATTGTGGAAAACAAATAAGCAAAACTTCCCCCTGTGCTGATGGGAAATGAAGTTCTGTCAGATCCTAAAGAACAGCTCCTTCAAAGCCATCACACCTGTACCCCTGGGGATCACTGTTCTGGAAGCTGGTGTTGTTCCTTCCCAGCCTCTCCCCGTGCCTGCACATCCCTGATGGGCCCAGGGGCACCAAAAGGAACCCCAGTCAGCACTGCCACGGGACACGGACAGATGGACACTGCCAGTCCATCCCAGGAGGACTCTCCTGTGGAGCAGGGTTCAGGAGGCTCCATCCACAGCCCGGAGTGAGGCTGCAATCCAACCCTCCCACCATAAAACCACAGCACCACCAGCCTCAGAGACCAGACGTGCTCCTCGGGGCTCCTCTGGGCAAATCCTGCTCAGCATCATCCTGCCACCCAGCTCCCTCCTTCCCAGCCTCCCCAGGGTTCCTGCTGTGTCATCTCCAAACTCCAGGAACAAGGTTGGCTGTAAGGAGCCTGAGATCCTTTAGTGGGATCACCGAGCACACACTCCTGGGCCTTCTGAAGGAAGCCAGACCAGCAGGGATCTGCTCATGCCCACATTCAGTGGTGCCACCCCATGTGCTCAGAGAGTCCGAAGGAGGAGATGGGAGATGAAAACCCACCCAGTTGGACATCAGCACAAAAAGTCCTGTTTGTGTTAATATTGAGTTACTTCTGTCACTGCAAGCCCCTGGCACAGCCACAGACTGACAGAGAAAAGCACCTTGGCCAGACAGAACATGAAATAAAAGCCACCATTTATTATAATCGTGACAACCATACTGGGGCCCTTACACAGATTCTGCCATAATGCTGTCATCTGGCTAAAAAAAACAACAAATAAATGGCCTTTCACTCCAAAATTCCTTCCTCTTTTTCCTTAATGTATTGTTCTACTCCGAGACAATGACCACAGTTTTGTTTTGTCCCCCCAGTCTTGAAAAGAGCTGTATAAAGAGAAGGACACACACATACAAAGGTTAAATGCACTGGACAGTGCTCAGTATTTGAAAATGCTACCAAAAAAATAAAATAAATAAATAAATAAAATCACAGTTTTGATAGTTCTGTGGGAAAAAAAAAAAAACCTTAGCAAATTTGCAACAAAACTGTTAAGTAATTAAGGCAAGACACTTCACACATGAACTTAAACTGCTAATTAAATCCCCCCTGCTTAATTGACTAGATTTGCATATCATTCAGTGAGGAATGGGAATGGCTTGGGCATTACACAAGCACTTCCTTGTGCAGGAGGCAGCTCAGCAACATAAACTAAGGGTAATAAGAAAAGGCAACACAAGTTTCTGAATGAAACAGGAATTTTCACTGTGTTCTCGTGAGGAACACCAGAACAGAACCCACTGCAGTCAGCCACTATTCCCCCAGGAGTATTCAGAGCTACAGCAAAGGTTTTCCAGCCATGTTTAACCTGTGATAAATCTGCTCACCTACACAGCTCCCAGTAATTCTCAGAAATGGGTTTACATCCAACACAATCTGTTTCTACTCGAAAAACCCAAATACCTTCCTTTCTATAACTGCAGAAATTTCTATAACTGTAGCAGAAAAAGATATCCATGCCTGCCCTCTCTGCCACTGAACTCAGTGCGGGTTTAAGGGAGGGTTTGAGCAAACTTTCCAGCCTGTAGCAGGGAAGAAACGCTTTGACTCTTGATCACCCAGTCAAGGAAAAGGGGCAACTATCTGCCAGCTCTGTCATTCCCAAATGACCCAAAGGGTGCAGGATGAGACCAGCCTGGCAGAAGTTCTGCTCCAAGGATGTCAGATGGTGATTTTTTTAAGTGGGTGAGGACTCAGAGTCAAGAACACAACTTCCCCACACTGTAAAAAAGGCCAGTTCCAGGAGTTGTTCCTCTTAATAATCAGCTTTTTCAGTGAGAGTTCTTTCACCACTGCAATAGTTTATGAGAACTGAAGGATCAGGGCCACTCTTACATTCCAGTCTCCAAAAGAAGAGCTGAGATTGTAACAACATCTCACCCAGCTCCTGACTTTGTTGTGCAAGTTGGTGTCACATCAGTTGAGTGCACATTCCATTCACAGATATTGATAAGGAGATAATTTTTTTTACCTCAGCTTCTGCCTTAAAAAAAGAATAAAGCTCATTCTTCATCTCATTTTTAAAAGGTTCTGTGAGACTTTGAAACATTAATATTCTCCCTAACAAAGCCAGCAGCTGCTCTGCCAGTCTGTGACATGGATGGTTTTGTTAAAGGGGTTTCATGTGGGGTTTTTTTCAGTTCAGTGTGCTTTGCATATGAAACAGGACATTTCCCCACCCTCCACCCCCTCCTATTCCAGAAGGGACCTTACTTCCTCCCTCTCCAACAAGCAGCTCATTCAGCAAAAGGGAAATCCCGAGATGCTCTCGGGCACGGAGCCGAGAGAAGGAGCTGGGGGAGAAAACCAAACCAACAAACAAAAACAACCCAAAAAAAAGAAAGAAGAAAAAGCAGCACCACCAGTGTGTCCAAAGCAGCAGGAAGAGGAGCCACGGAGCTGGGAATGATGAGCCTACTTCTGCAAACTCCTCTCCCGGGCCATGGCCCTGCCAGGCTGGGCTTCACAGACTTTTAGAATGAAAACAAAAACCAAGGGACCTTTTCTGAGTTAAGAAATTTGTCTGAAACAGGATTTGTGTGTCTCTGTATTTCTCTTCTCTGAGACCAAATACTCACTTTGTGACATCAAACTGTCTACAGCAATTAATTCTGATGTCACAGGGAATTATGATTTTGACTGAGAGAGCAAAAAAGTTCAAAAGGGAGGGGGGGTGTCTAATTAATAAAAGAGAATTTTTTCAAGGAAAAGAACCCACATACAAAAAATACAGCAATTTCAATGTATGAGTTTCACATCTGCCAAGATGGGATCCAGCTGCTCTTTTACAAGCACATGAATGAGCATCCCTCTTAGAAACAAAGAAATATGTGGAGTTTTGTGTGACTCTACTGAAATCAAATCAAGTTATAATAAGAGAAAACTGCACCAATAAATTAGTCCAGCTAACAAGGGCAAATTTGATAAATTTTTTAGAAACCTAAATTAAAAATTTGCATGTAAATTTGTAAGAGTGGAATTGAGATGTAGAAATAAGACTACTCCACTGAAATCCCATTAATTACTCAAACAGTCACTTGTAAAATCTCAGCAGAATTTGGCCCTCAGATTATCACCAGGGAGGAGAACTGGGTACCCTGGAAGTGATTTCCACTCCAAGGCCCATTCTGAGAAGTGGACCAAGGCCATTGGCTCAGTGGAGTCAAACACAGCCTGCCCTGAGCTGAGGCACTGGGGGCACTCAGGGCTCCAGGGAAGCTCCTGGTTCTCCCCTTTCCCTGCATCAGCAGGATCCATGTGGATCATCCCCACGGCATCCAGGCCAGGAGAGCTGGGGGGAGACCCTCGGGGTCTGGACCTCAAAGACATTTCCAATATTGTCTCTTTTCTGTGAGGGCAGGAGTTCGCCCTCACCAATGATGGAACACCAACCTCCAGCCCTGATCCCAGGGAAGATGTTCCTGCTGGGAACATCCCCATGTGACACATCGTCCCCTCTGTGTCACTGGAGCTTCTCCTGACCCGATGAAGCTTCACAAACTAAGCCAGGACAAGTAAACCAGGAGAACACTGCAATTCTTCTGCAGCAATTCCAGTCCCACTGACTCCATCTGCCTTCAGTGGAGTTCTCTGGTTCTGAGAACCAGGAGCTGCTGGCAGGAAAAAAACCAGGTCAGCTGTGCACCACAGCATGGAAATGCAGGTGGGGCAGTGACCACGGCCAGGGAGCTGGTGGAGACGAGAGCCCAGAGCCCCCAGCCCAGCCCCAGAGCCCCCCAGCCCAGCTCCAGAGCCCCTAGCCCAGCTCCAGAGCCCCCAGTGCAGCTCCAGAGCCCCCAGCCCAGCTCCAGAACCCCCAGCTCAGCCCCAGAGCCCCCAGCCCAGCTCCAGAACCCCCAGTGCAGCTCCAGAGCCCCCAGCCCAGCTCCAGAGCCCCCAGTGCAGCTCCAGAGCCCCCAGCCCAGCTCCAGAGCCCCCAGCCCAGCTCCAGAGCCCCCAGTGCAGCTCCAGAGCCCCCAGCTCAGCTCCAGAGCCCCCCAGCTCAGCCCCAGAGCCCCCAGCCCAGCCCCAGAGCCCCCAGCCCAGCTCTGTGCCACCCTCCCAGCGCAGTGTCCCGGTGTGGGGTGACTGGAGTGACTGGGACGGGCACATTTGTCACCCCCAGCCCGGAGCTGCTCCATCCACCGAGCCAAGCGTGACGATCTGTACAAATGCAAATGGCCCAAATGCCAAGACTAACATTTCTAAAACCTAATTCAACTCTTTCATTTCTTAGCTGCAGGCCCTTCGCTGCCACTCCTTTTTTCCACCCAAACAAAAGACTAAAGGGATGACTCAAAGCAACTTGAATTTCAAGCTAAAGCCACAAAGCACTGAATGCCTCATCTTTAATATTAAACAGGTGTGCAGATGATATTCATTCAGGTCTCATCAGGGCTGGGTTAATTGTTAAAAAACTGCAAAAAGACCAAATTTACTTAAAAGACATGAGTAAGTTATTGCTACATATAATGAATGCAAGTCATACAACAAATACAAGCACTGCTGACTCTCTCTAACTCTTTTCCCCTACAAATCACTAATTTATTTTTCTTTGTATTCACAACTTTATGTAATAAAACCATAAAATTATATAATAATAAAAATGTAATCCCCCCCCCCTCAGAACTCAGTAGTCTTACACACAATCTTTGCTCCAGAATCAATCCAGGGCAAAAGAAGGATCAATGAATCCATAATAAAAAAAGATTTTCACAGAAATGTTTGCAGACATTAAGGTGTCAGAAAAGGAACACCTCATTTGGAGCAGCAGTTCTGCACATTCACTGATAGTAAAATAGAGCACTTTACACCACTTTTATCACTGTCTGCCACTGAATATGGCCCAAAGGTTATCTGGCTCCACTGGTTTTACAAAGAACTACACTGTTGTGGCAAAAAAGGGCAGAAAGCCAAATAAAACTAAATCTTTGGCTGTATTAATGCGAGCACTCACTGCATGGCATGTTCCTTATTAGTGACTGAACGGGAACAAAGGAGTATCAATGAGGGGCCTAATGCTGCAGTTTGGGCTCCTGAGCCCGATTAACTTTTCCCAGCCCCGCTCTCAGCACAGTTATTTCAAAGGAGTATTTCTAAATCACACCAGCATGGGTGAGACAATTCACTGAATAAACCGAAACTGCCAGTGGAGAGTTAAGAATGGCAACTTTTTTTATTTTCTTTTTTTTTTTTTTGGAATGACATTTATCTTTCAAGCCAGGTAAGTTTTCCAGCTGTGGAATGATGGTGCTTCAGAAACTCCTGTTTAACGTGTAATTTCAGGAGAAATTCCTAAAATGGAAAGTGTAAATCTGAAAACCATTACATCAGCAAAGGTTACCGAAACCAAACAACACTTTAGCCTTAATACTGTGTATTTTCTGCCTTTTCAGTCCATTACTCTGTATAAAAGCTACAAAACCTATTTTACCACTATAAATATGTAAATGTGGACAATGTTGAGGATTTTGTTGTTTTTTTTTTTCTTTTTAAAGGCACTTGCGAAAAAACATAGAACCCAGAGAAATGTAATACTTACAGAGTTTTTAATTATTTAAAGTAATTCACTGCTTCTAATTGGTGCTACTGCAACCTCTGCCTGAGGAAGCAGCAGGATCCCTGCACAACCTGTATTTTTTAACAGTCAGCAGAATTAATTTTGTGAGCTAGATCCTGAAACCAGCACCTGCGTGCAGTCCCAGCACTCCAGGATCACAGAGGGATGGAAGGACAGTGACCATCCCAATGCCACTCGTGCCACTGGGAATGCAGGGACAGCCCTCCAGACCTGTGCACCCACGGGAAGGGGAAGAGGGCAGGTTCTGGGGGGCAGGACACAGCCACACAAACACAAATTCCCGTGGGAACGAGTTCTTTTGGCCCCTTCCAGTTCAGTGAACGCTCTCCACTGCAGAACTGTCTCCTGTGTGACACAAACCAGCCCAGGTTTGCTGAAGGGCAGCAGGAACATTCTCACTGAATGGTCAGAGATTCCCAAGAGCAGCACTGCTGGAGTATTTGAGGCTTTTCAATGGTAGCAAAGGCAAGGACTTCTCATACAGCCCTTAATGCTCGGGGCTGGTTGACAAGGTGGGGTCTGTCAAAGGTTGGACTCGATGGTCTTCTCCAACCCCAGTGGTTCTGTGACATCTGCCAATTCAAAGAAAACCCCACTGCAGATGTGCATCAGCAATCCTGCAGAGCCCAGGACATCCAGCTCCAGTGCCCAGCTGATGTACCTGGGCAAGAACCAGCACCTGTAACGCAGGTCATGTGGGTAAAGGACTTCATCAAAATGCAGGATATGGCAGTGAAAACACATGAAATGGTTCTTCTTCCAACCCTAACAGATGTTGTTCAATTAAGGATGCAAATAAATCACCCTCTGCATTGCGAGTCAGAAAACACACACATAAAAGCTTTCTAAATACATTTCAGTTTAAACTTGCATAATTCTCCCAGTGGAGAAATCATCTTCAACTTATGTAATCCTTAGAAAGAGACATTATTACATACAATTCTGTGCCACTAAGAAACGAGGAAGACATCTCTAGAAAAGAGGTGCACCCACACACGATTAATTATCTGGGTGTGGAGGGAAGAGAGGGGAGAAGCTGGGGCAGGGCTGCAGAGCCCCGAGTGTGTGGTTTCCACAGAGACTGAGCTGTGCTGGAGCTCCAGGGGCTGCTCCCCTTTCACCAGCCAGAACTGTCTGTTATACTTAACCCAGACTTCCGAACACTTGATATCCTGTCTGCTATTTCAATGCCCTTACTCAATGTTTCAGACAGACATTACACAAACTGGCTGGTGAAAAGGGTTGAGAAACCAAGAAGCAATCCAAGTCAATGACCTTATTCTCTAAAACGATACCAGTGACTGGAGGCGGGTGAGGAACAAAGCACAGGGTCCCCCAAATCCCTCACTGAAACCTTCCCCAGGAAAAGGCAAACACTAGGCTGGACCTCATTTTGTTAATGTTGCTGCTGGTCTTCTAATCCTTAAAGCCTAAGCAGTCCTTGTGCTCCCAGTGCCACTGATTCTCATACCAGAACGGAAACTGCTTCCATTTATTTTTAAAAAAAAAGAAAAATAACAACAGAAAACCAAACATAAAAGTCACATTTTCTACAAAGCATGTGCAAAGGTAACCACACATAAATCAATAAACAACAGAGCCGGAACCCAAGTTATTGATTAGCCCCTTTGCTGTTTACCTCCAGCATACAGAATGATGCTGCAATTTTCACACACACACAGTCTCAAGCCTCACTTACATCCTCCCTGACTCTTTAAACAGGACTGTTAGAACGAGTAAAGGCTGCCTAACCCTGGGCTGGCAGGACCTGTCTCATTTCCCAGAACATATGACTATGCAGCTTATCAGGTTGTGTTAAATATGCATCCACTGCTGGAGAAGCCCAGTTTTATGTGATAGCAACCAAATCAGAGATGGAGCTGATAAGAGCTCCACACATGGGAATTCCCGCTGGCTTCCAGAAGAGCTCTGTCCTCACTCTCTGACAGGATCAGAGCTCCAATTAGTGCCAGTGCTTTTGTCACCTCATCCAACCAGAAGTCAGAGCACAGCCATTACCTCAGGGGAGAGGGGCCAGTCCCTCTCAGCCAGGACTGCCCAGCACCGAGATCCACTGCTCAACAACTGCACCTGACACGGCTCTGAGGCCAAGTTTATGGGCCTTGAATTTGTATCAGAGAAAAAGGCTGGCCCTTATCCCAACTACAGACATAGTTCCTCACTGGTAAACAAAATAAAATAAACAAAAATGGACAGATCTTAAATACAGGAAGGGAAGAACTGCCCCTGTTAGATCTGTACCGAAACCTTCAAAGCCAGTCTTGTATACAGTGACCAGCAGACAAAACCCTCTCAGGCTGAGTGCAGCTCCCAGCTGGAGAAACTGCTGCCCCATTCAGTGAGATCTGCCAGGATCAGAGCACCAAACTTGGTTATTAATCCTTGCTAATGAGCAAAATGAAAACACTGCAGCAGCACAACTGCAGGTTCTCAGACTCAGCACAGTCCTGCAAATACAGGTCAGGCCATAAACCCTGTGAAGCCCCTTTGCCTCAACACTGGCATGTTCTGCCCAGAATCTGCCCCTGGTCTCTGGTGCCAGTGAACACACAGGCAGGAGCCTGAGACACACACGAGTGCTGTGGTTTGTGGGTGAACTGGTTCCAATTACTATGGGCTGATTGCTGGAGTGAGAGCTGTAGAACCGGCCCCAAACCCCGGGATTAACCTCGTGTGTTCCAGAAGATCCAGGAGCAGGTGATCTCTGCACTGGCAATGAAATGTAAGACATACAAGACTACACAAAGTGAAAACAGGGAAGGTAAGGGACCAGAGCACATCTTTTCAGAGCAAACCTGCTTCTCTGAAATTGTTTTCCAAGATCTCAAACTGCCTATACTAGAGAGAGAGTGAAATAGCATTAAAGAATTGGTGCTGATTTATTAATTTATATTACACATTACCCAGATTCATAAAACTTATGTAAACAAAGTAGATATTATCTAATAAAATGTATCATTAACACATATACTCTAATTGACAGATTTAAAACAAAAACATGCTATATTACTACATTTTAAAGTAATGCTTCCTGTATGTGAAGATCAATTTGAATTAAGTGCTCTATGGCCACTCAGCCAAAATAGATCAGCCTAGTAATTGACAGAATTCTATCAATAGATTCTCCACAATCCAGTCCAAATCACTTTTGCCTAAGCTCTACTTTCTTTCCAAGAACCCCTGTTGGATTTAGTGCAACTGCTCCATGACAGTTTCCTCTCAATAGGAATTCCAATGTCAAGTCCAAAGTGTGCTTTAAAAAAAAACAAACCAAGACAAGCAAATCAAACCAAATTTTAAAAAAACTTGTGTGTCTAAGAATGGACACGTGGAGACAGTTCTTCCTGTCACAGCAAAGGAGTCTGGCCAGCTGAGCCAGCACTGTGAGCTCCATCCCCAGTACCAGCCCACTCGCCGCTGCCCTCAGTCCATCCAGACCCCTCCACAGGTGGAAATCACTGAGTTCTCAGTGAGAACGGACAGTGCAGCTCTTCAGACAGCCGAGCCCTGCTGGGCTCACCCCTGGCTGTGCCCCAGAGCCCCAGCAGTGCTGCAGGAAGGTGCAGATAAGGATGAGGGCTCAGGGCTGCGCCCGATGCGCTGCCCGGACACGCTCGCGCAGCCGCCTCCAGATGCTCTGACAGCGCGGATCCCAACGCGCCTCTGGGCAAGTGCAAACACAGCCCGGCGGGTCAGCCAGCCCCGAGATAACCGGGCCAGGGCCTGGCACCGACCAGGTGTCGGGCTCCCGACACATCCAAAATATCAACTGTGTTTACACGCCGCTTCAAAGCTCGCTACTGTTTGGGCAGAGCACACGGCCAAGCCCGAAACCACAGAAATGGAGAGGCAAGTGAGACGGCCCAGACAATGAAGGGAGAGGCAGAGGTTTAAATATTTTAGGCAGTGATTTTCAAAAGCAGAGATTGCATATAATTCCCTCCCTAATGCAAGAGAACTGACTTGAGGAACTCGGGAACTGTTCTGGAGCAAGAGAGAGCCGTGGTTGACTCAACACCATTAGATCATGTGTGGCACACTCTCTGTCCAACACACATGCACGTACCTGCTGCTTTGTTCTCGGCCTACAACATCTGTAGAACTGTTTGCACGCTTGGGAAAAAATGCTGATGTTTGCTCTAAGACTGACACCTCCTCGGGTACACAGGATTTCATTTCAGCGTGGTATTGCTTTTGAAGTTCAGCTTTTATGCCGTAAAAGGCTCCTGAACTAAAGTACTGCCCCAAAACATCAGCGCCTTTGCTTTAGGGACTTGAAAATTTTTACTGGAGAATCTCTAAAAAAACTCTTGAACATGGGGTAAGAGAACACATGACTTCAGTACTCCATCAGAAAACAACTGAACCCTCAGTCCTCGGGCAAAAATTTTCGAAGAATATTTATCCGGTGGCTTTGTACCAAGAAGAATAAACCCATTAAACCCATCCTGCAATCTGACCACCACTGCCAGTGAATAAACTCAGAATCTCTCTGCTACACCTACTGTAGGACAGATCCTATTAACAAATAAAGATTACTACTGCCAGGAGGCAGGACTCTAGGACAAGACACACATCCCAGCTCTACTCCTGCAGCCTTTCAGGTGGCCACAAAGCACAGCACAGCAAGCCCTGGGCAGCACCTAAAAGCCCACAGCCCGCCTCCACTGCGCTTTTCCACTTGCAGCAATTTTGGTCCTTTGATTGAGCTGCACACTTGACCTGGCTAAACCTTCCCCAGCTGAGCGAGCTGCGTGTTGTGGCAGCGCCGGGTTGTGAAATACAGTGGGAGGCCTCCTGTGCTCATTTGTGTGTCAGTACCCAGAGTGCTGCTCCTGGCTTCCAGCTCCTTCATAGAAGTGCTGCTGGGACTGGGACCGTGGGAACGGGGCGCTGCTGCCGTGTGGGTGTGCAGGGACAGCTCCCCCTCCCCGGGCCCTGCTCACACACAGCTCTGCCGTGTCTGGCACCGGCCAGGGAAGCTCCACGTGCAGGGGCAGCGCTGGGAGAAGGGGCTTCAAAAGACAGAGTCAAACCCACCCTCCTGCTCTGGCAACAGCAGCCAGCAGAGCCTTCAGGGCTGTGTCTGAACTAATTCAGGGCGAGGGCAGCAGCCTGGTGTTCAGCCAGCACAGAGCTGTCTGTCACACGGGAGGGACACACCAAGGCCAGATCTACCCCACAACAACACACTCACCAAGCACCAGCTACTGAGCTCAACAGAAAGGCTTTGGCACTGACGGGGAATTTCTAGGACCCTGTTTTGCAACCCTGTCAAGTTATTCCCATTTTAGATTTCTAGAAATACCCCAGAATGGAGTGGTTGTGCTCCATCCACCAGTAGTGGTGGATGAAATGAGAGACAGGTAGGGAGACAGGACACCCACACGAGTAAAAGTCACATTGGTGCAGGGAGGCTCTGAAGGACCAGAGAGAAAGCAGAGCAGAACACCTGCATGAGCATGCAAGAAGGTGGAAAACCCAGTGAAGGACACAAAATAAGCTAAATGGAGAAATTATCATGTGGTTCAAGACAAGAAAGAGCTTTGGGAAGTGCTAGGAAGGTGAAAGACCTTATGGGAGGCAAATCACTCATCCAAGCATGAATAGGGAGGATATAAAAATCAAAATCTTAGAAGAAGGTAAGAAAGTGATGGAGGCCTCTGCGGTTCCTGCTGTAGTGGGGACACTCCAGTTATCACAACTCCCTCCAGTTTTTGGTTAAGACCCTTTGCTGACTTCACATAGATCCAGACAAAAGCTTCTGCAAGTGGCAAGACCAGGCAGCAGGAGTTGTTCAACCCACCCGGCTGACCGAGAGACGAGATATCGACATCCCCACATCCCTCTCCCAGTACAGATGGATGGATATGCACAGCAGATCCTTGATGCATACAGAAATATGCATCGGGAATGAAATATCTAGCAAAAGCTACGCCTTGTAGCAAAGCTTTAAAACCACACCAAGAAAAAAGGGGAAAAAAAAGAGAGAGGGAGAGGAAAAAAGGCAGTTTTGCCACTACGCTGAATCTGCAACAGGGGCTTGTGCCAACCCAGCTCCTCCATTTAAGTCAGACCCTTAAAAGGCAGAGCTGTGCTGGCAGAAATCTACAGACCTCATCACAGAAACCTCATGAAGACACATGAAAAGGTCAAAGAACTCACTGCTGCTTGAACAGCCATAAAAATGATCATATGCATCCCATGCTACCAAAATCCTACCAGAGCCCCAGGGAGACACAGCACACAAAGCAACGTGGCTACACACAGAGAAAGAGAGAAATTTTAAAAACTGACAAAAAGGCCACTCCTGAGAGCAGAAAACCCAAAATCTGACACAGCAGCTTATGGCACACCATGCACACCAACACCTCTGTACAAAACAGAACAAAGCAAAGATCTACATCAAAAAGGAAGCCCACCACAAAGACACATGTGCTTCACCCTTTCATCCCCGGAGACAGCCAGACCCAGAGCCCCACAGCCTCACCAAACCCACAGGAATTCACACAGACACACAGAATGGGACCATCCTGTCATTTCCTCACTCAGCACCTCAACTTTACTCCGTTCCTTGCCCCTGGCCACAGCCTCCCAGTCTTGGAGCCTGATTAAATCTCTCCGTAATTACCCGCACGCACTGCTACAACACAAATGACCTTAGCATATGATATCCGTTGGCTGAGCCCAATGGAAAAAGACTTCAGGAAAAGGAAGGATAAGCGTACAGAACTCTGCCAGCGCTGTCAGGGTCTCCTCAGGACTGCACTGAAATAATAGGAGCCCTGAGGCCAGTTCAGAAGCCTTGAAACTTAAGCCCAGTTCTGCCCAGGATGTGATAAAATGTTCTGTTTTCTGTATCCCATCATCTGAGCACACACCCCTCTGTTCTTCCCCACCAGACTCTTTGCACCTTCCAAATAAACCTATGCAGGAGACTTAACATTTTATGATGATGGATTTCTGGCAAAATTTTCCAAGAAAGAGATGGCCACCATTTCCTTACAGAATTTTTGGCAATCACTACCAGGTGTGTTGAACTCCCTCTGCTAGGAGTGCTGCACTCGAGGGTAGGAGAAGGGTGCTTCTCTTATTCTGAACTGAGATCTATGAAAAGATCACCAAAAAACTGAGGCAAAGCCAAGATTTAATAATCTTTTTCTTGTTCTCCACCTTGGATGTTGGATAAACCACACAGCTGAAGAGAACACCCAAAAAGCCTTGTGAAAAAGGAAAGCACTCCACTACTAACATTCATTTTAATTAGACTCTGGAAACGACCACACCAGGGACACAGGACCCTTCGGGAGCAAGAGTGTGGAAATTTCTTAATTCTGCTTCCCAAATGAAGCACACCCTAGAAAATTCCTTTTCCAACATGAAAAATGTCTCCACTTGGAGAGCCATGTTCTCCTCTCTCATCCATGTTCATCTGTCCCACCATTCCATCTCGGCACATGACTGACAGAGAATAGACAAGCCATTAAAAACACATCCACCTCCAACCACGGGGATAATGTGCCTCATTACAGCCCAGCTTTGTCACGGCGTCCTGACACTCCGGGGAGGAAAAGGAGGGGTGAGGACAACGACTGAGCCGGGGGCAGGAGAGAAACTGGGACTGGAGGAGTGGGACTCTGCTCCTTAATCCAGTGCAATGGGCTCTCTGGGCCTCCTAGGCTGGCTGTGGAATTTTAAAAATCCTTGCGTTTGCCTGGGTATTTTTGTTGCATATTTTTAGAAACAAAAACTCTGCTTCAGTCAGAGCGTACGTCTGCCCCTTTAAACAGGTATTTGGTAAGGTAATTCAGAATTCTGCTGAACATTCGAGGTGGGCTTTAAACATCGCTTCTCTTTTCGAGGCTTGTGCATCGCCCTTCCACTGCACACACAGACACCCAAAGCCAAGTTGGGGCAGCTCTGGCAGCGGGGCAGAACCCAGGCAGCAATCCTGCAGCAGGAGTTTGCTTTCCCCTGGCACGGGGGAAGGAGGGAGGGAGCTGCTCATCCCCAGCCGGTTGCACCATCGCCAGGAGCCAGACAGACAGCCCGGTGTCTGTGAGTCCTCAAGGCCTGTGGCACTGCTGCCCGGGGAGCAGGACCGCTGCCAGATGCCAAGGCAGCCTCCCACCCACACACCAGGGATTCTGGGATTTAAAGGCAGCTCAGACTGAAAGAAAAACAAGAGACACCTAAAAAAAATGTGCTTTAGCTGTCTGGCTCGGCACGGCACGGCAAAGCTTGGGGAGCTGCTGCAGCTGGCCCTGGACAGAGCCATTTGTGGATGCATGCATAATCCAATATACAAAAGCCAGGCTGGTGGGGAAATTCAGGCTCCACGGGGATACTCTAAAACCAGGGACTTCTCCATTCACGTTCCACACACTTAATATGAAAACCAGTGACCTGCATCACTGTCACAATTATTTTCTCGACAGCCACATTTCATTTCCATACGAGCGTTTAGAGCACGGAGCCCCCACCTCCCTCCCTGGCGACACGCAATCGATCAGAAAAGTGAATATACTTGTGTCTGGAGCCATCAGTACCCGCTCCTTTTTTCTGGCTTCTTCCTTGCCTTGACCCCTGAATGAAGCCCTTGAGACCCAAAAATCACGTACTTCCAGATGAAGTCTGGGGCAGTGTGGTGGGCTTCGAAGATCAGGGTCCACGTACAGTAAAATATACAAACACACATATGGAATTTAAACAAACTCCGACCACCGCGTTCAGAACACAACCAGAGAAATAAAGGTGCCATCTCGAGCACCGCACATGCAGGGAGAATGGAGAACACCATTAAAATTGCTAAATGACTCCACGGAAAAGCAGCTGGTAACGAATTGGGTATATCGGTGAATGTTACCGAAATTCCCCCCAGCCCCCTCTAAAACTGCAGGCATCACTTACCCGGGGGGCTTTCCTCTTGTATTTGTTGTTATAGTCAAATTTTTCTTTCATTTCGTCTAAGAGCTGGCCCAGTCTAGCTTTCTCCTCTTTCCCAGTATAATCCTGGCTGAGGAGGATATAGGATCTCCAGTTTGCAGAGTCAAAGCCCCAGTGGCAAGTCCTGTTTTCCAGCGATTTGTGAGAGTGGACCACAAATTTGTGAGGTGGGTACATGAGCCTGCAGTCCAAGCACTGGATGCAGGCTGCGCTGGGGTTACTGTAAAGCTCTGGCACCAGGAGTCCCTTACACTTCCCAAAGCACTCATGATACACCTTGAAGCTCTTCTCCGTGAGCTCCAGCTCAATTGTGCTCGAGAATTCCTTCTTGCAGTGGGGAGGATAGGTGCCACCATAAAGCAAGGCGTTACAAAGCCTCTCAGCGTCAGTTTTCGTGATGAGCCCGCAGGAAGGAGCGGAGAAGGGCAGGATGCCCATGACTTTGAGGATTTCCAGCTGGTCAGCAGTGCATCTGGAGCAGTAAATATGCAGCTCATCACACACCGAATTAATCTGCTGCAGGGAGAAGTCCCTGAGCACCGAGTTCAGGATCTGGGGCAAGCAAAGCCGCTTCTCTCCACCCACCACGAAGCAGGAGATGGTTTCCCCTTCCAGGATGGTCTCGCACCTCTCTGTGGATCTGTCCGAGGGCATGAAGAAGGGACCGGGCATGACCGGAGGAGGCTGGATTGGGGGCAGATGCAGTACAGGTTCCGCGGGGTCTTTGCCATTGTCTTTCTTGTACATCTCCTGTGCCCATCGTGCTGAGAAAGCAGCAGGGCCACCCAGGGAGCTCATAGAGCTCAGATGAAACTGTTCCAAGGTCTTCTGCAGTCCTGGATGAGGCTGGAAGCTGCTTCTACTTACAGTCTCCATTTTTTAGTTTCTATTCCCAAAACAAACAACAAAAATCCCCAGTTATCTTCCACCCTGGTACAAATCCACTTAAGGGATTTTTTTAAGGAAAAAAATATGAACAAAATAAAACAAACCCACCCTTGTTTTTTTTTTCTCCTTCCCACTCAGCAATCCACTAACGGAGAGGAAATAAATCCTTTTGTATGCGTGTCTCTCTCTTCTTTCTTTCCTCTTGGTTCGTTACAATTTCAAACCCTCCAAGTCTCCAAGCTGCCCCGATGGAGCAGAGAATCACGGCAAAAAGAGGTCTTCATCCGAGCACTCGCCCCCTCAGCCAGCCCCCAGGCAAACCGATCCCTCCTCCCACACCTCCGACACTCACACACTCACTCACACACACACACCACCCACGGAAACACAAAAAGTCTGTGCCACGCTCCGAGCACCCGGGGCTCAAATATGTTCTGGCGGCTGCTGCTTCTCTGCAGTGATCCCCCTTCTGTCCATATCCACCGGAGGAAGGCGCGGGGGAGGAAAGCAGAAAGCAGGAGGCGGCAGAAGGCTCGGTCTGCGCGAGAACAAGGCAGGAGGAAAGGCCCCGCTCTCCGGCGCTGCCGCGGGGGCTCCGCACGGGCGATGAGCGGCTCCGCTGCCCCTCGGGGTCCCTCTGCTCGGCCGGGGACGGCTCCTCGTCCCTGGGGTCGCCTCCCTGCCCCTAGTGCTGCCGGTGCTGTCGGCGTGCCGTGGGGAGCCGCGGGGAGAGCGCGCACATCCTCGCCGCTCCTCTCGCCAGCAGTGACTGAGAGTGCCTGCGAGCTGAGCTAATGCAGGCGGGCTCAGCCTCCCGCCCTGCGCCTCCCCCCCTCTGTTTGTTGGTGTCTGCCTCAGTCATTGAATCCCGGCCAAGAATGTGACCAACTCCCCAGGCCGGGCTCTTCCAGGAACAGCGCCCGCCTCCCCCCTCGCTCCGCGCCGACACCAGCCGGGATGTGCCGAGCCGAGCCGAGCCGGGACGTGCCGAGTCCCGCCGAGCCGAGCCGAGCTCAGCCGTGCCGGGCAGAGCCGAGCTCAGCCGAGCGGAACCGAGCCGGGCCGAACCGAGCAAAGCCGAATCGAACCGAGCCGAACCGAGCCGAGCCCTATCGAGTTTAGCCGAACCCAGCTAAGGCCTGCCGAACTTAGCCGAGCCGAGCCGAACTGAGCCGAGCCGAGCCGGGCCCAGCCGAGCCGCTGCACGGGCGGGCGCAGCGCGGCCCCGGCGGCGGCGCCGGCGAGGGAGGGAGGAGGAGGGAGGGAGGATAAACTGCTGGGTTCACGGACCGCCGCGCCGCCAAGGAGGGCCGGGAGGGCGACGGCTTTTCCTCTCGCCGCTGGATCTCTGGCAGCGGGGAAATGGAGCGGCGCTCGCACGGGCACGGAGCGTGTGTGTGAGCCCTGCCAGAGCCCTGCCCGCTCCGCTGCGGGCACACGCCCCGCGCACCCCGCGATCGCGGGCGGCAGAGCGCGATGGACGGGCGAGAACTGCGCGGGCCGGGAGCGCCGGGGCCGCCGAGCCCACCCAGCGCTGCGGGCACAGCGATCCACACACGTGTGCTTCCCCGGGCTCGGCACGCGTGTGCCCCCCGCTCACACATGTGCCCCCTGCTCTCACACACATGTGCCCCCCGCTCTCACACACGTCACACGCTCGTTCACGCGTGGCTGGGTGGGCAGAGCTGGGTGGGCAGAGCCCCGCGGGAGCCTGAGCCGGGGCGGGCACTTGGGGTCGGTCCCTCGAGCCCAGCCCGCGGCGCCGGGGCCGTCCGGGTCAGTGCGGGTCTGTCCCGTTTGTCCGGCTCTGTCTGTCGGTCTGTCCGGGGCACCGACCGCCCCCCCCCCCCCGCCCCGCCACACTCCGGGGCCGGGCTCCCTCTACCGACCGACCGGCTCAGCGCCGAGAGAGCGGGGCACGGACACACGGACACCACTGACCAGGGCACGGACACCTCTGACCATGGCATGGACACACAGACACCTCTGACCTGGGCATGGACACCTCTGACCAGGGCACGACACACGGACACCTCTGACCAGGGCACGGACACACGGACACCGCTGACCAGGGCACGGACACACAGACACCTCTGACCAGGGCACGGACACCTCTGACCTGGGCATGGACACCCACTGCCCACTGGTATCGACACCCCTGCCCAGCAGCACTGCCAAGTCCGTTATGGATTTATTATCCAGATCAGCAGTGGGATGCTCTTACTTTCTATCAATGTCAAATGTCAAAGCAAAAAACTGTGGCTTCTCCCTTTTTCCCAGGGGCTGCACCCCCAGAATTCTAACAAACATTTCAACCAGCACTAAGCACCACCATGAGGAACAAGCTGAAAAGGTTTCAGCTGTTATCTCTGAGCTCTGTCAGATTTGTGTATCAAAAAGGGCTGGAGAGCACTTTCACACCAGGACGATTGTTAGTACTGTTTGTAATGCAGCAGTGACTTGAAGCACTGCTCATCTCTAGAACGTGTGACACAGACACCAAGCACTCAGACAGTCTCCTCTGGAACAGTTCCCCAGGGCAGGGGAACAGAGAGAAAACACATCAGGACAAAGGAGGAGGAGAGCAATGAGCAAACACCACCACTGTGATTCACTGTCAGTGTAATGGGGCAGGGAACACACCGAGCTCTCCTGTTTAATCTGTACTTTTATATTCTGAAATCCCAATTCAGAGTAAAGGACAAAGGTGTCAGAGTTGCATAAGAGCTTCCATCTTGGCCGTGAGCCAGCATTTCCCCAGGGAGGAACCCACTCCCACATACCCAACTTGGCCATCAAGCCTTGAAGTATTGAAGGGGCTCAGAAGGCAGGAACCAAACACGTTGGGCCAAGTCAGCTGTTGTGTCTTTGTGTGCTCAGAGAAGATACTTGGAGAATCTTCACCAAATTGTGAACAGAATGAACAGAAAGTCGTTGGTGGCAAGAAGGACCCTTCTATTTCCACGATGCACATGGATCCACAAGTGATCCACAAGTGGGATTGTTAGATATTACCACAATACCAAGGTCTAAAGCCATGATCTAACTGTCTAGGCCATCCAGTCCCTGTTGATTCCTGATGCTAAAGAAGTTACCACATTAAGAGAAAGCAGGACTAGGAATATTCTTCACTGAGTAACCTTAATTTAAAGGCTTTAGTTAAGAATAACTTTTTAATAATACTCTTTAGAAACTACGTGTTGGTACCTTTGATAATATGGTGGAGAGACATCTATCCATTCCATCATTTTCAAACTGAAGGATGTGTTTTATTAGAATGAAAACCCTTCCCACCATTCAGTCCTGTCTTAGAGAGGTTCTGACTATGACAAGGGAGAAGCACCAGACACCCAGTGAATTCCAGCAGGGATGTGGCAGTCGACCAGACTGTCATCAAAGACACTCAAATACAGTGGGGAGCAGCAGCAGGATCATTCCCTAGATGGATTTAGTGCAGCTGCAGACTTTTTTTTTTTTAATCCACTAAAATATAAAGGGCCAGATATACTCAAAACATCACTTATGGAGTCCCTGGTTCTTTTAAAGAACCAAACTAATGCTTGCGGGATGTTTGGAAACTTCTCAGCTCTGGAAGCTGGGTGTTTTCACTCCCTCTTCTTTACCCCTTAGAAAGAAAGGACAGCAGTAGCTGCTGTAGCTCATTTTAAGAGAGGTGCCATGTTCTCTTCCAAATGACTTTTTAATGCAAGTAAATCACTGGATCGTGCAACAGATTGTTTATGGGTGGAATTCATAAACGGAATTCCTGAAGCAGAGGGGACTACCAAAAAGACAGGAAGGATGGGCTTGTGGTTAAGACAGAAAACTTGGGACATCTGGGGTCTATTCCCAGATCTCCCACAGACTTCCTGTTGCCTTGGGCAAGTTGCTCAGTCTCTCTGTGCCTCAGTTTCTGTCTCTGCAATCCCCAGACGGTGAGCAACGGGAGTGGCAGCTCCTGCACTGAGATCCATGACGGGACAGGAACCACCCCTCACTCCTGCAGGAACAACACAGCAGAACCTGCCCGTCCTTACATCCCCCAGGCTCCTCAGAACTGAGGCAGGAGCAGGGGGAGTGGTGGGAGCTGTCATGTGGGATTAAGGTGGCGGTGCCTTCTGAGGTCTCTGCCTCCCCATGACGGACTGTGAGCGCTGCACATCCTAAAATCACATTAATCTTTCCCCCAGTAACTGTTTGTCTTGCTCCAGTTCCAAAGCCCTCTAGCTGGAGAAAGGAGAGGGGGAGAATATCTCCGAGGAAGAGCCCTAACACCACAGTGTTTTTCTCACTCTCTCCCTCTTCTCCTCCCCCTCTCCATTGGCTTCAAGGCCAACAGCTCCTGGAACACAAACACTCTTGTAAACTTCTGAACCACACAGCCCTATGGTGGGTGGGTGTTTGCTCCCTGCCTGCCAGTTCCAATCCACCCACAGATTCCAAAGGCCCCGAACAAAAAGCAGACTCCATTTTCCATATTTAACAGGCAATTCTCTTCCCTCCCCAGCGCCTTCCCTCGCAGAACTCGGTGCCTCTCCCCAGCACCGAGTCCCACCTTCCCCACCTTCCCCAGGCTGAGGGCGTTATTTGTGTGTGTGTTTACACAGACGTAGGGAAAGCATATTCCAAGTGGGTTCCCCCCAGCCCTCCCTGGTTTTCAGAGCCTGCCTGCTCAGGAGGAGCTGGGGATTATCGAGGGCTGTGCTGCAGATTGCAGCTCTCTGACAGAACGTTTGGGAAGGGCCTATTGTGCAGGTTGTGAGGAGGGAAGGGGGAGCGTGGGTGCGAATGCCACACGTCAGAATTCCTGCTGCAGCTCCCATCAGACTGTACATTCCTTGGAGCAGCCACTATCCAGCTTCTCCATGGCTGTGGCACACACACTCGGTCCTGACTGTGACTTTCTGGGACTGAACTAAACCATTCCTGCATGACCAGGATATTTCCTTCCCTCTTCTCCTTTAGAGATTATCATTTATCAAGGTCATCGTTTTCATTGATCAGTTCATTGACAGTGAAACTGGGGAATGCCAAACTATCCTGAATCTGTGGAATAAGGTTTCAAACTCTCTGTTGAAAAGGATCATCTGAGAGTCAGGTGATCTTTTTCAATCAAACATTTCACGCAGATTTCACTTACAGAAAATTATTTCACGAACGGAAACCAACTTATCTTTTTTGGCCATAACAAATTTCGAAACGTTTCTTTTTAAAAAGACCATTCTTTTTTTGGTATGTATTTCTCTGATATAGGTACTAAAATACGTGAATTTAAAACATCTGAAAAGTCACAAGAAAAAAAAAATGTTATGAATCAGTCATACTTAAGATGAACTAAACAAAAATTTTCACTGTCTGAGGTCAGAAATGGACTAATGTCAACAAAAATATTATTTTCTTTTTTTTTTTTTTAAACAGCACACCTTTCAGGGGCAAAGAGCTCCTGAGGTGGCTGGGACATGTCAGCAGTGACAGCCAGGCTGTATTTGATGGCTTTGGTTCAGCTAACTCATTTTATTTTACTATATTCACCACTAAGAGATTCAGAATTCATCAATATTTTCTTAACCCTTTTCCCAATTCTTGGTTCTGTCCAGCCCAGCTCCACAATGTATCTTTTATATCTTTCCAAAGTACAGAACCTCCACGGTGAAAATATATAACAGACCTGTGACCTGCTTCAAGCATGGCTTGGTCTCACCTAAAATTCACATTTAGTTTGCAGGAAATCATCAGGCATCCTAGAAAATACAGGGGGTGAGGGGCTGTTAAAAGCACATGAAAGAGCTCTCCATCTCCTGGAATTCTTTCGTCCCACGTTGCCTGGTATGTTGCTCAGGGCTGCCCCTCCCTCCCACACACTCTGTACCTACATGTCCCAGTGGATGCTGCCAAACACCTCATTGGAAAAAAAAAATCAAAAAACCACGCTTGGTACCGCCAATAAAAAAATTAATTTACTGGGAAAAGTCGGAGTCAGAGAGGGGAATAAAGCTGGAACTCCTGGGATTCCCAGAGGAGCCCTCAGAACAGGCCTGCAGGGACCCAGGGCTGCACACACTTTGTGCCAGTTGTATCAACACCAAATCTCTCATTTCCCACATTGCCAGCAATGAGCAAACAAGGCAGAGCATCCACACCCAGCAGAGGACAGGAGAGGAACACCAAGCCAAAGCCTTGTCCCTGGAAACAGCTCCCATTTCACCTGGAACCCACGTGCAGCTCCAAGGCCCAACATTCCCTCCCTCAGTAGCCTCTCACAGACTCCAGGGAGTTCTCACATCCCTGCTGTAACCTCCCTGAGATCATTTCTCATCTCATGGGACCCACATTTACAAGTCATGTTGATGTGTTTAAGTGCCCCTTTGCTGGAAAGCCTCTCATTGCTGGGTTATCCCCAAGGTTCTGCTCCTGCTCTCTGTTCTCACGTCCTTTGGGACTTTACAGCAGCTTAAGATCCAAAATCCTGGCAGGGAATGAGCCCCAGGGTCTGGCTGACATTGCTGAGCTCTGCCCCTTGTCTGCTGGGCTGACAGGTGAGCTCGGGGTTGCTGTGGGGACCTGTGTCTGCCACAAATAACCCCCAGAGCACCAGGACTCTCTGGAGATCACTGCTGGCATCATCCCTTCAGTCACTCAGGATGTGCTTCCTGAAAATCTGGGATTTCTACTCCTTTCTCACAAATTCTTCTGCGTTGATCTCATATTTATTTCATTTATGGGCTTTCTGAATGAACCTGTGATTAAAGCACAAGCACACCTCATTAGCATAATGAGATTTTTCCTACAAGCTTGTAATGAAAACGAAACAAATTCATTCTGTCATTTTACAGATGTGGAACTGCGGAACAGAGAGGATGAACAACTGGCTTAAGGCCACCCTGCAGATCTTTATCACAATCCAAATATTTTACCAAGTTAAAAGCAACTGCTTTTAACTTAATAACTGGGGTTTTTCCTTACAAAACTCCACTGGTATTCCTAGAACTACACCCAAATCAAATTTATGCAAGAAGAGAATCCAACACTATAAGACAGAGGGGGTTTGGAGTTTGTTTGGGTTTTGGTTTGTCCATAAGACCTGTTCCCTACTCCAGTGGGCAAGACAGGCTGTTTTGAATCAGCCCCTTCAGACACCTGCAGTCTGGTAGCAGCAGGCAGTGAAGGTCCCCCACAAGATTCGTACTCAATGAAGTGTCTGGTTCTCTTCTTCAGGAAAAAGACATTGAACATTCTCATTCCTAGGCAGCTTCACCTGTCAGACTAGTTTTTATGTAAAGCACTTCCATGTCAATTCCTCAGTTTTTAAGGAGCTGTGTCAGAAGAGAGGAGCACAAGAGGCAGCAGGTTCTCAGTGTCCCCTCCCCATGTCCCAGCAGAAGGACATTCCCATGGCCTGCCCTCCCCCAGCCCCACAGGCAGGGCCAGTGGGGATGTTTCAGTGCCCAAATGAGCTGACCCTGGACTTTCAGGGAGTGTCACTTCTGTTTCCACCAGCCCTACACTTTCAATATTGCCTGTGTCTGTATGCACAGCACTTCTGGAGGTTAAACCCACTTCATTCTGTGCTCCTCTGACACAAGAACGGGGTGCAGAGTAATCAGGCAAGAGATGAGCTCATATTCATACAGCTCTGTGCTAGGTGTACATGGGCACAGCACTTGTGCTGAAGGAATGGCCAGTGACTGTGAGAGGGAGGCCTGCAGGGAAGGCTGGCTCAGATCCCCTTTTCCATCTCCACCCTCCCCAAGTGTCTGACCAGCCCTGTGCCCTGCACGTGGCAGGCTGGGAGTGCTGCTCTCCCCCCTCTCCCTCCCACCCCTCCCGTAACCCCAGGCCCATCTTGAAGCAATGATGGTGTCTGTGCTGTGCAAGCTGCAGCATTACCACCAGGACCAGGATCCATCAGGGAACGTGCCAGCTGGCACCTTGCCCTCCCCTCTGCTTTCCTTCCCTGCGCAGGAGAAACCATTCCCTGCCTTCTGGGGCCAGCACTGGACCCACACTGTTCCTCCTAATGAATGCAACCTGTTCTAACCAATGTGAAGCTTATTTGTGAGTGTGGAGCTGCACTCAATTGCCTGACATTTCACATTTCTCACCATAAATCTGGGTAACACTTTATTCTAATTACTGGGACATTTTCTAACTTTTATTGTTTCTGGCAAACACAGGCAAAATGAGCTCATTCATTATATAAGGTATGTGAGCTATTTCTTCAGGGGAAATTGTGTTCTGTATTACCCTTGCCATCCAACGAGATGCCATTCACCTCTCTTCTACGTGTCATTAAGTGTCACACAGACTGAGAATAATTAACTCATCTTTTCCTGAATGACAGAGGCCTTGAAAGTTGATATATCCATCCATCCATCCGTCCATCCATCCATCCATCCATCCCAAGGTAAAAATCTCTTTTATTTCCCCCCACCCCAGCAAAGTTCTGTAACTTCACTAAGATGAGCAGTGCTGGAGACTGGAACTTGCAGTCCTCTGGCTCTCCAAGGTCACATCACTAGACCTGCAGAAAAGAACACTCAGCATCTCTGGGCCTTGTTTGTCCCACAGCAATCAGTGCCAAATTTCCAATGGAGTCCAAACAAAGATTAAGTTTAGGCTCTCTATCTCCACAACGATAATTTGGGGCCAAGACTCAGTAGGTGCTGAGCACTCTGCAGGCAGCAGAACCTCTCACTTGTAAACCCAGGCCAGAACTGTGCAATTACTGAATTCAGACTGGAGTGGAGAAATCCTAACTCAGGCCACTCCTTCTGACAATTGTTGAAGCTCCAGGACTGGACTCTTGGCCTCAGCAAGGCCTCTCCCCCTGTCTGTGCACTCCATCCCTCCTCAGACTGTACCTTCCTTGTTCATGCTGAGATGATGGAATTGGCCTTTTGCCCAGGTGGAGGGGAAAAAAAGGCAGTTACTGTAATGGAAGGGCTTTCTGACTCTTCTGCCTGCAGTGAGTGAAAATCCCAGGCAGACACACAGAGCCTGGTTAATGACTCACGCTCTGCTTTTTCACCAGGGAAAAATTTCAGGCCTGCACTCAGTTAAAAGATGGAAATTTTTATAAAACTTCCATTGTGGTGTGTAACCATCTGTTCAGAAATTAACAAAACCAAAATCAAAGGAAGCAAATGGGTTGATTTTCTTTCTTTCTTTTTCTTGTAGTAAGAGCTTTCTGTTCTGTAGATAAGACGTGGATCTCCAAGGGGGGGGAGGTGGGTGAGCACAAACAATTCTGTACAAAAAACCAAAGACTTCGAGGTAATTGCTTGCTGGCTTTGTGCAGATGGAAGGTGTTCTCTCTGTGATGGCCTTCCCCTCCTACAGGGATCAGTGTTTGTCCCAGTCAGGGAGGGATTTGGGGTCTGTGGGCATCAGCATGTGCTCAGCCCAAGAACCCTCTGGTCTGAGCAGCATCTGAGGGCTTTGGATGAGATGCCTTTCCTGACGGAGTGTCCCCTCCCCTGGAACCAACCCACTGAGCATTGGGATGAAATGTGTGTCATGACACCAAATTCCAAGTTTTGGCCGGAGCAAAAAAAAAATAAAGAAACTGCAGTCAGCAAATTTTGCCCCTTTCCTTTCCCTTCATTCTTTCTAATGCTTCATAAAAACATGTAACAACTTCTGCCTGGTCTTAAGCAACAACATATATTTCTTTCTTTCTTTCTTTTCAGAGTTGAATTCTTGGAACTCATACCATTTTCATTTAGCTATTTTTACCCGCCCTGCTCCTTCCTGTATCCATGGAGTTTCATCAAAACATTGAATTCCAGTCTCTAATGACATAACCTTCCCCTTTCCTTCCTGATCTCATGTCACCTCTCATTTTCTCAGCAGCTCCAAAGCCTTCTCTGAGTTCTAGGCTTTTTCTACTCTAGGCTTCTTATTTTCTCTGTGTGCTTCACATCAGCACTGTCCTCTATGGTGTGGATATGAAGAAGTCACAAACTTCTGCATAACCAAGCAAACAAAGGTGAGGAAAACACCTTCTCTTCTTCCCTACTACAGGAAAAAATCCGATTTGAAACACCCAGTTTTGTCTTCCATCAGCATCAAACTGGGATGATCTGACTCAAATCCCTCTGGGAGAGGAATTTTCTGTGTTGGGTATAAATCAGCCACAGGACAGCTACAGTGAAAGGAAGAGAATGACTGTTGGGTGAAGCTGAGACAAAGGGACTGGGACACACATCCAACACCTTCCCTGATTATTTACCCCCTAAATGGTGGATGGAAGTGCCCCTCAGGGTGTGTCTCCAGTTCTCACATGGATTAGCTCTACAAGGTACCTGTCACAGTCTGGCCCTCTGAGCTCTGTCCTCAGGGATCCTGCACTTGTGTGTTCCTGCAAGGCAGAGGCCCCAGTGCTGTGTGAGCCTTGAGGAGCAGCCACCTGGCAGGAACATTCCTTGTCTCAGAAAAAAAAGGGAGCTGCAAATGGAATTCATTTGCTGATTTGCAGGAACAATGAAGTCAAGCAACAAAACTTAGCAAACCGTATCAAAAAGCATCTTCACAAGTATTTTTGCAGGAGACAGAGGTGTTTATGAACAAAAAAGAAAAAGAGGTGTGGAAGTCACAGTTGCTCCAGGGCAAATTTTAACTGTTTTCCCCTCCTTATTAGAATTCTCATTCATAAAATATTGCTGGCTGACTTAGCAGTCACTGCACCACGTGGGATTTGAGGTGTTCCTAAACCATCTGTAACCATTTTTTTCCATTTGTCTAACTAATTTTCCATTTTCAATGGATCTGTTTAAATTTTATCTCTCTGTCTATATAATGAGAGTTATCTGGAACATAAGATAGGCCTTTATCCCAGCAGAGGGGTGGACAGCTTAGAAACAAAGAACATGAGCTCTAGGCCATCCCAAACTCCAGTGCCATCCCTGCTGGCGATGCCACAGGAAGGCTTTGATGCCATAAATCACATTGTGTTTGATCCTGACACATTTCCCCACGTGGATCCTGAGGTTCACAGGCCTTCCAAAGGGTGTCCCTGAGTTTCCAGCCAGGTTTGCTCTCAGAACATGACATTCTCAAATTCAGAGGAACAGCTGATCAGCGTGAGCTCTGCACTGACATCTGCCAGGAACTGGAAGTCTCTCTACAAACAATCCTGTCATGTGTCAGGTGCCCAGAATTTCCATCAAATTCAGTGGCTGAGCCACTGAATGGGATTCAAGGATTAGAACATTAACTTGTACAGAGTTACACCTATCCATAACTTTCCTATGGGAATGCAGTGTGGGAAGATTACAAGACTAAGTCAGCAATTTCTCAGTCCCGCAGTCTTATCTCCTGGTGCCCAGCTAAAGTCTTTTATCAACAGAAAACAGCTGGAAAGCTTTATACAAACAGTTATGATCCTGCAAGATTCGGAATAATATTTGCACGATAGGCTGAGAAATTAGGTTTGAAGTCTTTCCTGTGTTTAAGCCTAAAAAGAAAAGCTTAGTAAGACCCAGAAATGCCACATTCAGTCTTCTTACCCACAGAAATGAACAGGCTGTTTGGATCCATGCAGATTAGTTTGGGCTGGCCTGCAGAAGCTCCATGGGGAGCACATCCAGGTTACAGAGGATGTGCAAATGAGAGGGATGTGACACAGGTTTGTGCTGCCTTTCATT
Organism: Manacus candei; assembly: GCF_025592945.1. Taxonomy (NCBI): domain Eukaryota; kingdom Metazoa; phylum Chordata; class Aves; order Passeriformes; family Pipridae; genus Manacus; species Manacus candei. The sequence goes on from NW_026138070.1 coordinate 1,725,032, forward strand.
TTTTGTTCATGTTGAAAAGAGCTCCATAACGAACAGTATCAATAATAATAACAATGCTTGCTTTTAAATGTCCAGTCTTACCCACACTGGAGTTGTGTGTGTTCAGGATTCACCTGCAGCTTATCCATATTTAATCTTTTTCATGTCTCTTCCCTGCTCTCCTGGGATCACTGACATTGGGATCAGCTGCAGTTACACAGACACGTGGCACGATGGACTTTGGAAACTTCAGAACTGACTCTTGGGTTCTTCCCCAGGTTGGCAGGGCCATTTTCAGCAAGTCAGGTCACCCCTCCTTCTCCCATAAAGGGGAAATATTTATTTATATGACTGTTTATTAGAGCTGGACATGGGGCCATACCAAGAGCTGTGTGTTACAAGAGGAAACAGTGGAGTGGTTCATGTTTAGCACAGAAATAAGACAATTTTGTCATGACCTACTCTGTGTTACCTGCCTAAAGCAAGTTTTCATGCCATGTTTTTATTCCCTCTTATCACAAGGAGCTACTCACTTAAACTGCCTCTGAGCAGAGAGACTCTTGTCCCTCAGCAGCAAAAACAATGAGGTCCTTAAAAGGGCTGGCTAGAAAAACTCAGCGAGTTCACAGAGATGCTTTGTCACTTCTGCCCATTACCCAATGATTTTCCTTATATAATTGATTAATAAAATCCATGACATTCCTCTGGAGACAGGCCAGGCCACAGACCCTGTTCTCATTTTATTTCAGTTCTAGGAAAAGCAAGCAAGGAAAAATTGCCTCTAAAAAGCTTCAGCTACTGTCCCTGACGCTTGGTTCCCACAGAGGTCCCTCCGTGACCTGGGGAACACAAGGCCTGTGGTGTCCTGAGCTGGGGGCTGAGCTGAGCTCTGGGCACTGGCCTCAGCCCCCTGAGGGCATGGCCATCCAGGTTTATTTGGAATGGGTTTTTGCTGACACTTCCAATTTCAAAACGTTATTGAAAGCGTTCGGTGGGCAGCTCAAACACCTCCTCACAGCTCTGTGTCTCCCTCCCTTTGCAGGGCTGGGCATTGTGGCTTCCTAAGGTGCTGGAAGTGCCCCTGAATCTGTCTGAACAAATAACCTGAACCAGAGCGTTCCCATCTGCTGGATCTCCCCAGAGCTGACACTTGGTAAGGACCATCACCTCCTAAAGGGCAGAACTGCACCTCCAGCTGCAGGCACTGCCAAGCGTATTCTGCTTTCCATTTGCGAGATTTAATTTGGAAAGACCTCGTGACAACTCCAGGGTGGAAGTGAACAGCCAGTTGGAATCGCTGTTGGCATGTCAGGGGGAGGGGGCAGGGAGGGAAATGAACCCAAATTAGCTGTGGTTTGTGAACAAGGGAGGTCAGCTCTGAAAACATAACATGATCCCAGTGGGATAAACAGTAGAGGAGATAAATCAGTAACTGGGCCAGTCGTGAAATACGGGTTTGCAAATATTTCACAGAGTCAGGGAAGGGGAGCTGAGGAGCAAAACGATTGACTGGTTGGGAACAACATGCTCAGAGGGAATGTACAGTCCCTGCAAACATGGCACTGGCACAGGGCTGCTGGGCAGCTAAATCCAAGGGATTGCTGACTGGACACAGAACAGCCAACCCCACACACTTGTCCTTGGGATTTGTGTTGGCAGGGCCTGGCACAAAGGCCTCAGCTCTCAGCACAGGGGGCCGTGTGGCTCAAGCTCTGTGGCAAGTCAAAGGTCACCTGCTTTGTCTTGCAAAGTTCCATTTTGGGCTCACCAAACCCATGCCAATTGTCTTTATTAACATTTGAATTTTTAAGATGATGTTCCAGACACACTGGGTTTGGGTAACAAGTTATGCTATTTGAAAAGCATAAAGGTTTGCTTTAATAGGTTTTCAGCTTAGTGCTTCCACATATCACTCACTAGAGATCTAAAGTGCAGGAAGAAATCCAGCAGGTCAATATAATCAGTAATATCCTGAAAGCTTTCTGCAAAAAGAGGACCTTGAAAACATCACACGCTCAAGCACATCAAGGAATCGGTTTTTTTATACTTTTCATTATACTAAAAAGATTCAAAGACTCTTTCCTTCTTTATTTTCTTCACAAAAAAACTGAGTCAGAGAACAGATAAAACCCAGCACATTTTCATCATGAAGAGCTGCTCTGACCTCCAGTTTACATTAATTGATTCAGGAAAAGAAGGGGAAAATTTCCTAAAAACATAAGAAAGCAGTAACTGTTCAGTGTAAACAAGGGATGAGTTGAGCATTTAAAAAAATCTAGAAGTGTTTAGGACATGGACTTCAACACACAACTTGTCGTGAATGGCATCACCCAATCAACACAAAGTCCCTGTATCCCTGTATCCCTGTATCCCTGTATCCCTGTACCCCTGTACCCCTGTATCCCAGATCCTGTGCACGGATCTGTGCTATTCCTCTGAAGAGTCTGAGCTGTTCTGGGAGGGTTTGGTGCCATATGGCCCCACATCCCACATATCCATGGCATCAAGGGACCCACCTCTAAACCAGGATGGCTGGACACAACATGCCCTGTGTGAATGGGCTCACAACAGCCAGACCATGCACAGGCTGGACAGTACATCCACGTGGCTGAAGTTCCAGGCCCAGGACCCCTTCCCTGCCCTGGTGATCCCCAGCACTCCCAGCCATGCCATTCCCGTGCTGCCGGCAGGATTTGCAGCTTGGGAGCCACTCTGCATATTGGCCACGTGCTGCTGACCCCAGGAGTCAGCACCGAGGGGAAACACCTGTAGGTGCTGCTGTAACTTGAAGGCTTTCCCTGCAGAGCCTGGAAAGGCAGAACTGTTTCCCATGTGCCTTCACTGAGTGGAGACCTGTGGTGCCAACCTGGCTGACGTGGCTCAGCTCCCAGGGAAGGAGCGGGGCTGAACGTCACAGACACGACACCTCACAACATTCCACAGAATCCTGAAACAGGCACGGGAAACAGGAGAAGTACCAATTTAGTGAAAGAACAGAGGTGGGTCCTGAGGATGAAAGGCAAGTTGGACTGTTTCCACTGGCAGCTCTGAGGTTATCGAGCACCTCAGCGGAGAAGCACCTGTAGAACACAGCGTACAACCTCTGCCTAAGGGCTTCAACGAGCCCTCCACAGGGTTTCAGAGCACTTAGAGAAGTGACACTGCACTGACAAACGGAGGCAGAAGAAAAGGATGAAGTAATTCTCTCAGCAAACAGAGGAGGTCTGGAGAGAAGCACAGATTTCCTGTGCTCTAACCAGCCGTGAGCGCACTGCCCACGCGGGCGTCGGAAACTCCTGAGAACCAGGGATCATTATGCAAGACAGAGGATGCAGGACTGGTAAGACACATTCACCCAACTACTCACTCAAGCCACAGCTCAGAACAGGAAGTTTCAGTCAGACTTTCAATTCCCACACCAAGCTAAATCAATCTAAATCAAATACGTTTAAAAGAAAGAGCCTCGAATGGAAAAAACAGTCTCTTTATGCCACCCACTACCAGAAAGATTATTGTTCTTGCCTCAAAACTAGCTCTGGTTTGAAAGCTGCTTGAATTTAGAAATCCAGGGATTGGATTATTTTCTCTCTGTTTGAATTTCTACACAGGAAAACTGAGTAATTTGTGCAGTTAGCTAAGCCAAAAAAACAAACAAAAAAGAAAAAGGCAGGCAAGGAGGATGGTCACTGCTGGATTAGAATTGATTTATGCTGATAGAATGTCAAAAATCCCACAGGGGGAAACATTTTTAAAAGTCTTTAATCAGGCCTTATTTTCCTTTTTTTCCCTTTTCCCCCATTCTGAAAAGCTTACTCATCTGATCCACAATAATTTTGGGATCAAGCCTTCTTGACATCAAATGTTGCTGGTGATATTTCCAGCACAGGAATTGCTGCAGTGGATCCCACACTGTGCCCATGGTCCTTTTCCTGACATTGGCCATGGTTGGCTGCTTCACACAGAAGTTTAAGCCACTTCAAGAGGTACCAATCCAAAAAAGAAGTCACTCCTTCACCACCAAGAGTTAAAAAGGGTTTTCTTGTTTCCTCTCTGATGTTGCTGTACTTTGTTTTAAAGGTCATTACTGTAACAAATCTGGGTCTTCTTGAGCCATACAAACATCCCATCATTCCTGAATCCTTCCACACTCTCAGCTGCACAGCCAGCAGTACACAGTTAAATATATATATATATATGTATATGTATATGTATTTCTGCTTCATGGTACATGTTACAAGCTCAGGTCTGTGCTTCCACCCGGAAAGGGAGCTGGAGCAGGAAGGGTCTGTTCCTGCACTCTCCCTTTCCCTGTGCATTTGCTCCCAGTGAAGGATATCAGACATGACAGCCCTGGAGCCTGCAGCCCTTTGTCTGCACAAAAGGTCCAGTTCTGTCTGCAGGAGGGTGGGACTTCACCCATGCACAGCTTCAACACTATATTCCAATCAACAAGGCCTTGAGAAACTTCCAGGAACCACCGGCAGAAGTCGGGAATGAGCAATATAAGACTAACTAACTAATCAAGGTTCTCTCTGAGAGCCCTTTCTGAGAACTACCAAGGAAACCAATTAGGACCAATTGCATTTGTCAGTGGGGCTGGAACACATCGGAGCCCATGTCACTGCTTATTTATGGGCCACTTAAAAATAGCCCTCCCGAGAACAGCCCCCGAGCCGCCCTGGCACAGCCTGGCTTGGGGAGGCAGTGCTGATTCCATCAGCAGGGCAGTGTGTGCAGAGCTGCCCAGCCCTCAGCAGAGCCAGGGGCAGGGGCAGCACAGGGTCACCCCCACGCTCAGGGATGTGCCCAGTGCCAGGCACTCTGCTCCCAGAGGGGAGGGTTCTGATTTTCCACTGGCACTGATGCCACGAGGACCCAGGAGTCAGGAACAGCAATGGAAGCAGTTGTGAAATTGTCCTGTCTGCTTTTACCATCCACATGGAAAAACACACAACAAGACTAACAGGCACACGCTGGGGAAAAAACCCAGATGAAGTCCTTAAACTCTTTTTTCACAGTTTTTAAGGAGACAGAGTCCATCCTGAGTGTTTAAGTTCTCCAGAAGCACTGTCTCTTTAAAGTTGGAATGTGACTTTTCTTCACCCACAAGAAAAAGTGCAGTTTCCCAGGTTCTTACTGGAAAGTTTTCTTGGGAAAATATTCATTTCCAAAGCGTTGTTTTTACACTTTTGGTTCACTGGTTGTTTGACTCTTGTAATGCTTTAATAGTGTTTTTACTCCATGAATGTTTGTAATAACTAAATCCATCCTATTTCCTAGAGTATCTCCTTTTAGGGATAATTATATCAATATGCTTCTGACATTTTGTAATCCAAATAATTTCTTTTTTCTACATTTTGTTCTCAGTTGGGTGATTCAAAACAAGACTTAATGGTATGCTCCTGGCTCCCACAATTTCTGAAAAAGCTGCTGCACAATAAAATCCAATAAATAACCCCAAAGAATTGGAAATGTGGATAACTCTCCGTAGCATTTTGTTAAATTCTCTGAGCTTTATTTTCTAAGAAGAGAGTTCAAGATTAGCTACAATCTGCTGCATTCTCCAAGACAAGAATCTCGTGCATATATTTTGTGTTCACCTGCCCCAAGAAACTTTTCAATTTTATTTTTTTTTTAAAAGCTGCAACGAGGTGTGTTCTATAACAGACTAAAGTATATACCCATCATTAAATGTCTTACATATGGCCTTCAATAAGGCCCCCAACCCTATCTATTTACAGCAGGAAATCTGCAGGAACCCAAGCAGATTGAACAGGCTCACACAGGCCTTTTTCAAAAGCTGTGTGTGATCTTCTGCAGAGGAGATACATCGCTCAGCTCCATTCTTCCTCCACTTCTGTGCTCTCTTGCCACAGTCAAGCCTCAAAGCTTTTCAGAGACTATTGGAATTTAGGAATTAATATGCTTTATGGTTCCACAGACTGGTCTGGGAATTACTAGTTCATCACTTCAGGGTTTGGCTCTTCCTGCCATTCTCAGGCCTCCTCTGCTGCCCTTTCTGATGCTCCATTTCAAATGCAGCTTTGACATGTCTGTGGCACTCACTCCTCACTGAGGACATCCTGGCTGTACATTTCTGTAAATTATTACATCTCGCGTGTCATCCTGTCAAACAGGAGCTGTGTGAGGCACAGCCCTGCCACCAGTGCTGGTGCTGAGTTTGGGGGGCTGCAGAGCTGGACTGGCTCAGCACTGGGTGAGAGGTATCAGGGCCACTGGCAGGTTTCTCAAAGCAAACATCAGGCCCCATTTACCCTTCTGCCTCCACATCAAATTAAAAGACAACATTGCAGACTAACTAGAAACATGTGGCCTGAAGGCAGCCCTGGCTGTGATTGGTACTTGCACACAGGCACAGGCTCAGCCCAGCTCTGCTCGGCCTGTGCTCTCACAAGTCCTTCACTTACTGCCGAGTGAGGGAAGGGGCAAAGCTGCTCCTGAGCTGTTCATAAAGGAAACCAGAAGATCCCTTGATAAGATGTTGTCTTCCTTTCTTCCTCTCCCCACTTGCTGTTCAGCAGGGGGATTGCAGCTCTTGTCCCTGTCCCACAGAGCAGGCAGAGGCTCTGAAGGGCCCTCTCCAGCACACCAGATCTGACTGTTACCCACCGAGTCTCCTGTGCTCTGGAACCTCAGAGGTACTCCTCTAACACATCCAATATGGATCTGGTGAAAATTGCTACCAGAATGTTTCAATCTCATAAGTTGCAGAAAGAAGCCAACTGACAGCACTTGACAGCACGGAGCACGGTGCCAGAACGCAAACCAATAAAGTTTCTTCTCCTTCAGTGTGACAAAATGCTTATTTTAAGCACACTGAGACAATAAAGTGCTGATTAACAGGCAGCATGTTCTTCAATGAAACTCAGAGTGTGTAGTCGTGTGCTAAATACAGAAGATGCTGAAGGTATGTGATGATGAGTGTGAGAACAGCTCCACAGAAACGTATCAAAATACAGCTTGAAACTACCTCCCAACGCAGGATCCCCAGCTGCAGGGAGCACTGACCCGGTGTCATGGGCAATGTTTTGTGAACTCAGTGAGCATCAGTGCCTGTGTAAGGTTTATTTCCCAACTGGTCAGCTGGGAGCTGTCTCAGATATATCCACACTGTCTGGAGTCATGTCTTTGCTGCCTTATCCCGGTACAAACGGGTGTATTGACTCTCCAGGGATTGTCAGGGAGTGATCACTTCAGCCTCAGCTAGAAACTACAATACCTTCTGTGTAGGAAGCCTAATCACACCTTAACACTGTGTTCTGCAGAAATTAATAGAGACAAAGCTGAAAATAATACTCACCCACGGAGTCTAAAAATAAGCACCAAAATTTCCCCTCCTCGTTTCTTTCTGCTTTGTGTTTCCCCTCAGGTGATGACACCATTCTCCTTTCCAGCTCTCCTGACATGCATCATGTGCATCACAGTCACAGACTGTTCTGGGGAGCAGGGCTTTTTCTGTAGGGTTTTAGTTTTGGGATGTGCTTCAAGAGGCAAATCAAGGGTTATAGTTTTGGGATGTGCTGCATGAGGCAAATCAAGAGTTTATTAGACCAGACCAAACAACAGGAGACACTGGTTTAACGTGGTGTCCAAGAATCAGACACCTAGAAACACATTTGAATATGTATAAATTAGCTCACAAGTGTGAGATGCACTAATTACAGTAAATGTGGTGTTTTCAGCTGCACCACCATGAAGAAATACACTCCTGCAGAGTATTTCTGGTGTGACAGACTCTGTTTAGTTTTAGTCCTGCAGCTCAGCCCATTTCAGACTTCCAAAAACAAGCCAATTAAAATACCAAAAGCTTATTGAATATGGATTGCTTTAGACCATGCAATGTAATGCAGCCTTGTTTCATGCAAACATGGGAGTTTTAAGAGCACAAGATCCTTAAAATCAGTAAAAAGGACAATAATTTACCAGGAGCACTGCAAAAACTACTTGCAGTTCCTGCCAAGCAGACAAGCTTTCCAACAAGAGGACAGATGGAGAGGAGGCCAAATGAAACTATCCAAAAATGAGGAGTAACTACCCTAGTTTTGGGGCAGTTCAATGTATATTTCTGTAGCACTGACATGTCCTCATGTATATAATAAATTCTCCAAAAAACATCTTTTGAGGCGAGTAAAACAACTTTCCATCTCCCAGATGAAAGAAGTGAGGTCAGAAGGTGTGAATACAGATGGAGCTGGTTCTAGAAGTGGGATGAAAAAAAAAAAAAAAAGGAGTTCTGGGATTATGCTCCAGACTTGCTACTTTTGTGGTGTTTAATGTAGAGAATGTGGTGAAGGGAAGGGAGCAGGGTGAGTTTTTCATTACAGGCTGTGTCTGTGTGTGCGTGCCATCCCTGCCACGCCGTGTCCCCAGGCTGGGGGAGGGCAGGGACAATTCCCTGCACTCCCCAGGAACAACGTCCTGCTGCCAGCTGCATGCTCCATTACATTCCTCCAGTCCTGAAGGAAAAACACTTTGAATTCAGCAATATATAATATTCCTGTTAATGTGAGACAGGAGACTGGCAACACGCCACTCGCAGAGGCAGGCGATGGAAAAAGCAGAGAAGCGGCTCAGCCTCCCCATGTGAGGCAGACAGACCTATTGTGAGCTGTCTCCAGCCTCGGGGCTGGATGCTCCAGGCTGATTTATGAGCACAATATTTACAGCTAACACACATGAAATACATTAGGAGCCGAAATAAATCTCCTAACATGCACAGGGAACAGCTAAGATAAAAGAATGCACATGGTAAACTAGGTGGATGTTTGTCATTAAGTGTGGTACTGAAGCCAGAGCACGTCTCTGGGGCAGAGGAGACCGAGCATTTGCCCTGGTGTTTATCAATACTCTGGAAGAGACTTTCAGAAAGATGTCCCAACTTTTTATTTTTTCTAGGGAACTCAAAGCTGATGAAAGACACTGTGTTGAAAGCCCTTGGGAGTAAAACAGCGCTCGAAAAGAAGATCAGTCCTACGCCTGTGCAAAGACCCAGTGAACAGGCCAGAGATCAGTTCCCTTCATTTCTCTGCACCGTGTTCCATCTCATAAACAGGTATCAGTAGGAAATAAGGTAAGAAAGGGCTACTTCAAGGCCAGAAGGGTTCATTGTAATGAAGTATTCTGACTTACTGCATCACACCACAGGCAGCAGAAATTCCCTGCATTAATTCCTAAATTAAATCATCACTGAACAGATAAACACTTCAGAAAAAACAACATCCCTTACTAAATAGAGGGGACCAGCAAATGGGGGTGTCAATTCTGGTTTCTCTGTAATTGCAAAAAACCCCAGAAGCACTGAGGACAGTTCCCTGCAGATCCCTCCTGGCCTGAGCCCTGCCCAGCCCTGCAGAGCAGGCTCCTCCAAATCCCACGTGGCTGGAGGGGGAACAGGAGGCAGCTGTCACTTAAAAGCATCTACATTTGACATTTCTGCCTACAGAGCTGCACTGGTCAGAGATTGTATCTCATCATGCCCAGCCAATCCAATTAGGCCCAAACAGCTTCTTGGAAGGACCCGGATTCATCCCCTCCTTTGGCACTAAGGTTTCCTGGTGCCAGGGTTTTGGCAGCTCACTGTGGTGTTGACTCTGGGGTGTGGATATAAGTTAACCCCCTCCTTTTCTGCAGGGCACAGCACAGCCACGGAGAGCTGGGAAGCTGCTGCTTTTCCTCCCCGTGTTGTGACACAACATCTGATTCCAGCATGGCAGGACACACTCCTAAAAACAGGCTAATGCTGGAGCCAGACTGTGGTACAAACCAGAGCAAGGACTTGACTAACTAAACACGCTTCCTGCCCTCAGCCAGATCACAGCAGGTCGTGTCAGCTACTGCACATCTCTCTCAGAGCCCCATTTTGTATTTCTTTTATCAAAACAGCAATGATGAACAAAGGGAAAAGTGAAAAGATTTACACTTGCCCCCACAGCTTTGATTATTCCTTCAGATTTACTAGATTTTTCTTTCTAAAACACCGATTAGTCCTTAAAAAATGGCAAAACTAACTAAACCTCCTATCCACATTTTGTTGAAGTAATAAATACATACTCATCTGTTGAATTACATTCTATTTTAAGTTGATTGTATACACCATTCTAGTTATGGATAAAATCACAGCACGTTCACTAGTACTGGAAATTTTGCACCACTGTTTTGTGGTTTCATACCCACAAACAGGTCAGGTGATTTTCTGTAATTACTACAGCTTTGATTTATGGATTTTCTTTTTTTTTTTGTGGAGGTCTTCAGTGTGTTGGTTCCAAATGAAGGAATGATACACAGCAAACAAGAGGAGCTCAAACTGCTATAGGCTATAATTTGGGAGATACACTTAAAATTAAATAAAAACCAAAGAACAAAAAAACAAACAAGAAAGCAAGCAAGAAATAAATATGAAAACCTCAAGCCATGCTTGATCCTAAACTTGGAGCCTAACTCCTTTAAAAGGGGAGATGATACGACTCCCTCAGCGCAGCTCTGGGCTGGCCCACAGGACCCACGGGTTCATGCCATCAAAGCTCATCTTTGTTTGAGATCTGAAACATCCTCCCCAACAGTCTGCAGTCACATTGCAAAATCCTGAGGGGAGGATGAAAGGCAGCCTCTCCTCCTGGCTTACACTCACCCCGGGGCCTGCAAACATCAGGACTTGATTTAACCACACACACACTGGGCCAGAGAAAGGATGAGTGATCCCAGGACTGGACTGACACGCACAAGAGTTCATGGCTTTCCAAAGGAATCATTGGATCACCTCAGACCCCGAGCAGATTGTGCCCAAATGAGGTATCCAGCCCCAAAGCATCTCCTGGCTGGCCACACTGACAGCACAGTCAGCAGTGTGCTGTCACACACACACCCCACCCAACAGACAGCAACTTCCCACTCCCAACACAGACATCTCCCAGGAGCCGAGCCCCTGGGGCCCTCCCTGAAGGCAACTTATCTCTGCAGAGCTTCTGCCAACAACAAGGGCTCCAGACCTTCCTGCTCACCCAGCTGAGCTCCTCTGCTGCATCTCCCTTCCAAAACATTGCCTGTCTCACTCTGTACCACACAAAGGCTGCACCAAGGCAAACCTGCTGGCTCCCAAACAGGCTTCCTAAGCCTCCCACAGATCAAGAGTAGGATATTTGTTTCTAAACCTCCAAAGGAGGATCAGGCAGGGTGACCATAATCCTACCCAGCCTCACACCTGCCACTCATTTCTTAGTGAAGGAGAGATGCATTTTAGAATTTGGAAATTATTCTCAGGTGAACCCCTTTGTCCAGAGTGGGATATCAGACTATAGTTGCCATCTCCCTTGTTTCTTGGCTGCATAGGAAGAAAGTTTTCTTTCTGTGAGACAAAGGGTGGATATGATTGTTTATTTTAGTTCTGTTGACATCGTTCTTTGTTGTCAGCACATCTCTCAATACTTGAGACTGATCTGAGGAAGGACTAGAGCACCTAGCTATCTTCTGAAAATTTCTCCCTCCTTCTCCCTCTATTTCAGCGCCCCAAACAAAAACTTAGGCCAGTGAGAAACTTTTTCATATAAGCTGCCAACCTGCTTTGATCATAAACCGCATTTTACATGATGTTTACATATAAATCCTCTTGCAATGACATCAGAGCCTCCAAATCCCATTTTAGCAGCCATTAAAGGGTAATGCTCAGAGAACCATTTCTCTTTATACTGTAGGAGTTTGAGCAGTGCTGTTATTACTTTTGAGGGGGAATTGTGCAGGCTCCTTGTCAATTGGTTTAGGTTGCCTAAATGAAGCCAAATTGCTCTCACCATCCCCAGCTGCTGCTGCTGCCTGCACGTTCCACCTTCCCCACAGCCACTTTAATCCATCAGCCAAGAGCAAAACAACCTTCCCTCGGTGCACCTCCTGCAAACAGGGCAGGAAAAAAACCACAGGAGGGAAAAAACACACATCACTTGCAGCATTTTTACATGTAATAGTAACAGTCTCTTGGTGCCATCATCAGCCATGGCATTTCATTCACACAGAACACTTGTGGGCACATCACATATGCTTTTCCATTCAATGTATTTTTAAATGTTTCCCAGGCAACTGTTTCAATACAATATGCCTCCTTGGCAACCTGGTACCCGCAAATGCCATGCTAGTCTCCCTAGTCCTCTTTTTAGGCCTTCCCATCTTGGCATATAAATGTCACAAGGCTGGGTTTTCCATCTCCAGCCACAGAGGTACTGCTGTGTCCTCACACGTGGCAAGGGCAGGCTGAGCTGAAGGGATGAGTCGTGCTCTGGACGCTGCACGCTGACAAATCCAGCTCTGGTGAGCTCCCTGAGGGAGCAGGTTTCAAAGGCAGTGACTCCTCATGGAAAAGAGAATGTCTCCTACAACTAAAATTAGGGAGAGCCTACGGAACTGTCTCCACTCAAGTGACTTGCTCTGGAAACAGCAATGAGCCTGCACTTCTCCAACTGAAACTGCACGTCATCCTCCTTCTCCTGATTGCCAGAGGAAGCCTTACACAGTTTTCCTCATTCTGTGGCTGGAATTGTAATACATCATATTAATGAGGAGGGGCAGCCTTTCCCATTGCAGTGCAGACAGTGATTAGCACTGGACTAAGTGACTCTTCCCAGGGCTGCATTTGCTGGCACTGGGCTGTCAGGACACACACCATAAAGCCCATTTGCTGCAGCAGCTCTCCTGCTGCTCTGCTCTGTGGGCTGTGGTCTCTCTGGGGACACTGTCCTTTATCACATTTAGCAGAATGGGCACGCTCACCCTTGAGTGAAGTCACAGACTGCTTGACAAGGACAAAAAATGATCCACATGTACTCCTACACCAAGCACTGATTAGATAAAATAATTAAAACATAATAACGTTTCAATTTTCTAGTAAGGCACAATTTATCCCAAACATCTTTATCGGACCCAGGAGCTATCAGTACAGACCCAAAGATACTGCAGAAGGACTAAAGCTATCTGTGAACATCAGTCACCAGCAAAAAAAAAAAGTTTTAATAAAAACTCCATGTGCTTCAGCCTCAGAGTGGTACATTAAAAAAAATAATAGCTCCTGCATGCAGTGACATCAGGCCCTGAGAGAAACCCAGCAGAAACTATGGTATCTCTTCTTCATTGATTACTCCATAACAACAGCTGAAAATTACAATTTTTCCAGGCTATAAAATGCCAAGCACTCCAAATTCTACACTGGCAGCAAAAATCTCCTCCCTGTCTGTGAGCTGCTGTATCTGTAATAGAGACCCTGCATTACCAGGCTTTCTAATTCTTCCCAAATGCAGAAGCTCTCATTCAATGCTGCAGCTGTTGGGGAGGAAATCAGAAATAGCAGAAGGCGGATTAGCTGATAATGTACCAGTTCTTCCCCAGCAAATGCTGGCACCTGCGTTTTACACTCTCCGCTTTCCCTCGGCCCAGGAAAAGATCACTTGGTTTGTTTGGCAGGCAATTTATAGGCTTTAGTGATTGTGGAGTTGCAAAAGGATTAGAATTTGTTATAATAGCCCCTTCTTCCTGAGAGCAAAAGTTAAAACTGAGGCCCACTTTAGAGCAAGAACCAGGGACCATGTAAGTAAAGATTAAGCGTGTGCAGCTTGATGAGACTCAACGGGGAAGAGATAACTGCACATGCTGGCACTCCATTTACAAGGAAATCCCTGCAGATAATCTGTAGGAGCATTCTGGCTTCCACAGGCTCAAATCCCTTGACCACTGGCTCAAATCCAGCCAAGGCTGATTATGGTAAAGACTACTCTCTGCATTCCTAGGAGAACTTTTTTCCTAAAACATTCTAATTATTAAATTACACAAGACCCAAGGTCAAGCAAGAAGTAACAGGATTCCCATGCAGTGGAAGAAACAGCAGATACAACCTTGTGCAAAGTGGCAAAACCAAGAACAGGTCCCAGTCTACACTTCACCTTCATATTCTTAGTACATCAGTAATTCTGGAATGATGCAGATGAAAAATACTGAGTACCCTTAATGGTCAAAGATTTCTAGAATGCTAGTTGGAAATCCACAGGTAGAGCAAGAATGAGAACATTCATGACATGCCTGCCCTCACAGGTTAGAATGGGTATGCATTAAACAGATAACAAAAAAATCTAACAATTTTCAGTTAAACCTGCAAAATACAAACCCACCTACAAAGTACAGCTGCTACAGAAGCAAGGTTTTCCCTTTTACAACCAGAAGCCGCAGTAATAATTTTCACTATTCTTTTTATTATTTTCTTTCATTTGTGGCCCTTACTGCACAATAACCAACTTTTACATTCACCCATAATACAGCTTTTGGAAATGCTACAGAGCACGGCTGCAGCACCACATAGCAACCCCTCCAGCCTGAAGAACAGGCTGCACTCCTGAGGTATGGGAGAACTCACACCTGACAACATCAACCTGTGGATGCAACACGTGGTTTAGGAGCAGAGCATTGTCACAGTGGTATCACAGGGGTCATAAGATAAAACACCGACCCAAACATCACAGGAATAAAAGCAGCCCTGTGGCACAACCAGCCATTAGCACGGGTACACCTACAAGTGTGTTTGGAGGCTCCATCCAAGCACTTTCGCTGCCCTCGGATTTCGCTAAATCCCCATTTCTGCATAGTTTGCTGCCTCCACGTGGCCACAGTCAGCGCTGGGCCACGATTCACAGCGATCTTGAGCAAAAACCCCCAAGGAACACTTCTTCAACTAGTTGTGAAATCAAATTTCTACCCCTCCTCTGTCATCCCCTTTCCCACCACTCCCATGGCTGATCCCCTCTCCAATCTCCACTTTTGCTTCATTTACACACTTCCTCTTGCCGTTCTTTGCTCCATCTCTGCTGCCATCCCCTTCCTCTCCACAGCAGGCCTAACACCCTCACATCCAAACTCGCCCCTGTTCAGCTTACCTTGTGCCTGCAGCTTTTGGGAGAACGCCTTTCCCGACAAATAAGGAGAGGAGGACATATTTCCTGGAATCTCATTTCACACACTGGGAAGCAGCTTCTAAATGGCGACAAAAATGACAGGCAGAGCACTGTGACTGTCCTGGTGTTCCCTTGGCGCTGCAGGAGCTGGAACAGATATTAAAGTGGGAAAATGTCAGTCTCTGTGACAGCAACTGGCTTTTCCACTGTCATTTCTTTCCCATTTTTATTCTCATTTTAGTCTACCCATCACACAGCCGAAATGCTGGCACACTACTGTGACTATTTGTTATTGTTTTTATTTTTCAGCTGGGCTGTCTATTCTACAAACCGACACAAATCCCAGCAGTAACCAAACACTTCCCACTTCCAACGTCTTTATCCTCACTCTTACACAAAAAGGAAACCCATTAATGCTCCTATAATGTTAAGAAATTAGTTATTACATAGAGTCAAAGTTGTGATGGACTCACAGAAACACGAAGTACCTGAGTTAACACGGGAAAGGTGAAAGCTGGGCTGAGCCTCCCAGATCTGGGGCTGCACTGACGGGATCATCTGCAGCTGGAAAACCACTGGATGTGGCTTCCAATGTCTGGCTGGAGCTGTCACTGCTCAGGCTGAATTCACCAGTCCAGGTGAAATGTGAATCTGGAACTCTGACTCCCAAAATGCCACTTTCAAGGTTCAGACCTGCTCAAGGCATGTTCCAGGTCAGGTCAGCTGTTAAAGGAATGACTTTTCGCTGGGCTGTGTGATCAACATGATAATTCACAGGTGTGGCTTTAGTACAGTCAATAGTGATGCCTCCTGTCCACTCTGAAGAATTCAAGGGTGAAACAGTCCACAGACACCCAGCGGTGCACAAATTCAGTTGCAGAAAAGGAATGTGAACTTGGATTCATTTTTTTTTTCACCAATAATAAATTGGTTTTATGGAAAAGAGGAGTGCTTTGTATCCCGCTCTCCCTCATAAACACCTGTTATCAAACAGGACTTTTTACTACCTTGTACAATTATTCTCATATCGACTGCGAGGAATTTAAACAGCAGAGTCACTTTGTGATCCCTTCATCTACTGTTGGAGGATGAAGTGTGTGTCACCATTTCTCTGACGTGTGTTTGAGAAGGCCAGAGGAGCGTTTAAACCCACCCCTAACACGCTCTTCATTTCGAGTCACCCAGCGACATTCCCGCCAGCAACGTCAAACCGCATCACTTCAGATTCTTTCCTGAAAGATAAGTTGGACCAGCGGTGGCTCCCAATCTTTATTATTTGTGTGAGGCCCAGGCCGCGGCTCGGCGGGGCCATGGCGGCCAGCGCTGACCCCGCCGCCATCTTGTGCCCTCAGCCCTGGGGCTGCAGCGCCCCGAGCCCGCCCTGCCGAGCGCACCAACCCGCTGCACATACGGACAGTGCGAGGGGCAAAACCAACACAAAAAGGGCTGTTCCCGAGGCAGACCAGCCCCCAGCTCCGCGGCGAGGGGGAGGACTGCGGGCGGGCGAGCGGGCGGGCGGGCGAGCGAGCGGGCGGGCGCGCTCCCCTCAGGGCGCTCTCCCCTCAGGGCGCTCTCCCCTCAGGGCGCTCTCCCCTCAGGGCGCTCTCCCCTCAGGGCGCCCTCAGAGCCACCCCCGCCCCGCGCCGTCAGGGCGGCTCTGAGGGCGGAGAGCCGCGGCCGTGGCAGCGGGCCAGAAGGAGGGAGGAAGAGAGCTCGCCGCCCGCAGCGCCGTCCCCCGGCGAGGCGCGGGGAGCCCCGGCCATGGGGGAGGAAGGAGCGGCCAAACTGCGCCTGAAGCCCCGCGCGGCGCCGCCCGCCCGCGGCCCCGAGACAGCCCCGCGCCGGCCGTGAGTCGGGGCCGGGGGGATCGGGCCGGGCCGGGTCAGCAAACACCGCGGGGATCCGATGGGATCGGATGGGATCGGCCCGGGGGGGTCGGGCGGGATCAGATCGGCTCCGGGGCCTGGAGCGCCTCGCCCGGACCGGGCCGGGCCTGCACAGGCCCCCCCGACCCGCAGCGCTCGGATCAGGGTCTCATTACTGACTGTGTTAAAGGTTATTTCATAAAACACCCCCTGTAGCGCCTTTAAAAAATAGACACAAAACTGCAGCATAAAGCACAGCGGGCCCCGGGCCTGAGGACTGAGGGCAGTGAGGGGTTGGGTTCTTGTTTGGAGCCGTGTCCCCTCCACAGAGGCTGTGGGAGTTCATCACTCCGCTCTTTGAGGGCTTGTACTTTCTAATTTCTTCTAATTTCTTCCCTGTGCAGCTTCATTCCTGGACATTGATCCAAGAAAACACATCAGGAAGAAGTGGGAAGGCTGGAAATAGCATTGTGACATTAACAATCCATCCTTCTTTTGGAATTGTCTTTCTATGGCATTACTCGTATAAAACCTTTTTAATGCTTGTAGTTAAACTCTCTAAAGCCTTCCTAGGATCCATTAAGTCAAGTCGTTTGGAAAGAGAATTTCAAATGGCAGTATGGGAATGGCCAGGAATATGCAGGAACCAATGCAATTGCCACCCTCAGTGCAAACATTTCCATGATTTCTGTGCTCAGCAGGTGTCAAGTTCAGTATTTGAGAAAAAAACCCAGTATCTACACTTCACTGTTTCACTTGGAAGTGAAGACAGTAATAAATATCCACAGCTCATTTGTTACAAGGAGAAAAGAGAGTGTTTAGACAGTCATTTTTAAAAAAATTGGATTTTTTTTTTATTGCAGCACAAGTTATATAAGTCTTAGGAAGCTGTGAAAATTAGTTTACAGGTTAAATAATGTCTTTGTGTTCCAGAAAAAAAGAGGCAAACTAATACCAGTGCAGAGCGTTTTCCTCCCTCTCTCCCACCCTCAAACTACTGTGCCTGTCTTTCCAGGACCTCGACTGACAGATGTCCCTGGTTTGAAAAGGAGGACTTAAATGAGCGTGAAAAAGCCTGGGTTTTGTTACTGAAAGACATCAGTCAGGATCTGCACTGCACAACCTGGGACACAGTGCCCAGCCTTCCGGAGTTCTTGGAAAAGGTAGCGTGTGCTGTATCCTTGGGTTTTGCACTTTGTGTCCTGTGTCCAGCCCTGGATGATGAGGAAACCACCTGAAGGAGCTTCAGAGCTGTGAGGTTTCAGCTCTTTAATCTCACGTGTGATGATGTGGCACAGCGTGGCAAATCCTTTCCAACATTTTGCTGGAAAGCAGAGGGGGCCTGTGTGAGGGTGGTGACTGCCACGAGCACCAGGATCCTCCTGAGGAATGGGAGTGGGAAAGGCAACCTGTAACAGAGGGTTAATGACACAGCAACCACCCTGACATTGCCCCGTAGTGCTGGGCAAGGTCACAACACAGAAATCAGCCCTTATAAAGTACTTTTTGTTTCTGAGGTAGTTGTTTTTATCTTTAGTGTCTCTGAAACATACTGAGTCCCCACTGTATCCATTGAGAAATGTTAAGGGAAGACACATATTCCATCAGCTCCAGGAAGCTCTTGATTGCTTTACAAGGTGCTGGAGAGGGGTGTAAATAAAATGTTCTTTCCTTCACTGTAGCTCAGCCTTCTCAGTATTTGCAGTGTGTTCACTTTATGTGTTGATTGAGCTGCATTTGTTTGAGACACGGTGTGTGTGCTGCAGGGTGCTGAGGAGGAGAGTCCAGCACACCAGGAGGTCTTCACAGCTGGAACGAGAGACTTTCCGTGGGTACCATTCCCACCTTTTCACACAGGACAATGTCTGAACCCCAAGGATTTCAGCTCCCAGAGCAACGAGTCACATACAGGATGGGGCCAAGCAGATAAACGTCCCAGTTTGTCACCCACAGCTGAGGAAACCTGCAGGGGAACCAGCACAGCTCGAGGCAAACCTGCAGCTGGGGGAGGCACAAAAGGCATTCCCGACCTGGGAGCGAGTCCCGAGCCACGTCAGCTCCCTGGACACAGGAGCTCTGCCCAGCCCTTGGCACAGGGCTCTGGGAGAGCTCCCAGCCCTCGGCAGCACCACACAGGGGCTGCACAGAGCAGGGGAGGCAGGAGAGAGGAGGGTGGGAAGGAGCTCCAGCCACAGGAGGGGAAGGTTCCAGCGGGGCAGGACAGAGCTGTGCCTGTGGAGGAGCCTCCTGGGAGCATTCCTGGGACCGGGAGCTGCGAGGAGAAGGTGGAAAACCAGAGTGGAGGATCTTCAGCTCTTGACAGTTGTCCCATGTGCCTGATGCAGTTCAGTGGAACGTAAGTTGTCTGGGGTTTTCTGTTTTGTGGGTGTTTTTATAACTTTCCAGTAAACAAACCCCCACCCGGTTCTGGATGCATTCCCTATTTACAAAATAATGAAAATAGACAAAACTTCTACTGCAAAGTTCTTATCTGTCAGAATTAACCTGCTTTAATCCAGTTCACACACTGAGTACCTGCTCTGCAGCAGGAACTGTGCTGTCTCCTGCAGTCAGCACCATGGCACAGTGCTTAGGCTGCCAGAGTTGCCGAAAAAGTGCTTTTGGGCAGGTCCTCTAACCCTTAGAACCCTCAGCAGAGGTACCAGCAAGGGCAGTTTCTCAGGGATCACAGCTCTGCCGGGCACAGCAGTGACCCCCCACTAAGGACACGTGTGAGAGGGAGGGGAAAGAAGTGTCAATGAAGGGCTGTGACTGTTCCTCACTGCCCCACCCCTGTCTCTGCAGGCTCTCCCAGCTGGACATCGATGGGCACCTGGCCAGGTGCTTGTCTGAAAGTGCAGATGATGTCATGTGGTGAGTCCAGGAGAACAGAGAGCAAAGGAACAAGGCCAAGGATGAACCTTTCTCAAAGGAAAAGGAAAAATGTGTCAAGGAAGCTCATCCTCGTCTCACACTTTGGGATCACAAACCAGTAACTCAGTAGAAGGTCAAGTGTCGAGGGTCTTTTTATTTTAAATCCTCTCAAATGCACGCAAAGTAGTTCTAGTTCTGAAAATGGTGCTCTGGGGAGACCCCCAGGGAAATCAGGCTTGGTGCTCCTGAAAAAGTGTCCTGCTGGAAATCCCTGGAGCCCCTGCTTGGGCTGATGCACCAGAGCTTGGAAGCTCTCAGTCCAGAAGGAACCAGCTGCACAAGAGACAACTGTTACCCTCATCCAAAAGTTTACCTCTTAGAAAAAAATGCCAGTAATCTGTGAAAATCAATTTAATTAAAAAGTCATTTCAGCTTAGAATTTTTCATTATTTCACTAAGAAAGTGTAATTGTACCGTTGATTCTGTGAGTGTGTCCCTGTTAAACACCCCCCAAACTACAGAAAGGGGTGGGGGTTCCATGTCTCTGAAGGAGCCCAGCTGAACTCACACCCTTCCTGGGCAGGTCTCTAAGTCAGTATCGGTGTTAATCAAGTGATTAACGTGACTGCTCTAATTAAGCTGCAGAGAGAACTCTTGTGCCAGTCTCCTGAACTGCACAGGGGGTTCAGGCAGTCCCAGAGCCAAGAGCTGGTTTGTGTCAGTCCCACACAGCCCCAGACACCGAGGGGTGGGACGGGGACCCCCAGCCTGGGGGGGCTCAGCTGCTGGTCTGGGACTGCTGCCCAGGGGCAGGGAATGCTCTGCAAGGCTGGGACAGGCCCCCCTGCCCTGGGGGCTGGTGGGAGTCCAGGACCAACACCCTGCCCAGGTCACTGCCCCAGCTGGGATCCAGGTACAGACACGGGATCCAGGGGAAACACACAGGGAGGCTCCCTGGATTCCATTCACAGGGGGGGCTCCTTCAGACGTTGGACACAGCCCAGTTTACTGATAAATAATAACAGTCTGTTCACTTTTTCATTAAAGTCTTTAATAGATGTGCAAGAATATAAATGATCTCAGCTGTTATGGATTAGTATACCATCTTCTGCACAATTAAAACTGGTCAGCAAAGATCCCAACTAATTAATTATACAAAACTACAAGAACATATTTACTGTTTTACAATCATTAAATTAGCTAGAATTTCATTTACTATTTCAAATAAGACAACTATATATCATTACCAGATCCATTTGTAATATATTAGGATTTTTTTTTCCAAACCACACATTTAATTACATCCTTCATTTTCTTTTATTTATAAAACAAGTACTTTATATAAAAAATTTCCCCTTCATCATGAACAGAACATTATTCAAACACTTGCACATGAGCAACCAAACTTGTACCCAGCAAACTATTTGGCAACACAGCAACATTGTAAATGCCTGTAAATTCTTAAATAAAAATCAAGTAGTCTTTACAATGTTTGTTTAGCAAAATGTGTCTTCCTGTTCTTCCTTCCCTCCCTCCCAAAATGTTCTGAAACCTAGAAAAAAAGGTTAAAAAAAGCCCCAACCCACATTTCTTAAGATTTCCAGTTTCAAGTTCCATGCCCTGGCATGTCAAAGGGCAGCTTAAACCTGCCCCATTTGCACTCATGAGCTGCCTGCAGTCACTCTGATCACTCCTGATCACCTTTAGTACCAGGGGAGTTGAAAACACTGAAAGAAAAGTTATTCAGGGTAAATAAAATAAAAGAGGGAGAAGGGGAAAAGGGAGTAATTAAAAAAAATGTCAGATTACATTTAAAAGGTAATGTTGCCTTTAGTAGATAATAAAGTATCTAAAGTCCAGGCATTTGAGGCAAATATTTCTTACTAGTTAAATTATTTAGTGCTGATTAAAACGCATCTTGCTTAATATGAAAAGCTACAGTCCAACAGAGAAACCCACAACTGAAACCTGAATGGGATTCCTAGAACTCAGCAACCACAGGTCTGCATAATTGTGGCTAATGAGGGGATACAAAACAGATTGTTAATCAGTGATTAATTACTTCAAACAATGTTTTGGCAGTCTGGTCCTAGCACCTCATGACTTGGATGTGAATCCCAAAGATGTCATGTTCAGCACCTAATGCAATGCTGTACCCTGAGAAAACCAGAGGTTCATGGAAAGAAAGTGAAAGTGTCCCAATTTGTCCTGCCTTTGCCACCCCCTCAGGGAGATGCCACGGCACAGGGTTTACAGGGTTTCTCCCTGGCTTTCCTGCCCCCAGAGCTGTTTTTCCTCCTGGCTCTCCAGCCCCCAGAGTGACCCCAGAGGACAGCCCGGCCCCGGGGGCTCCCCTCGGACACTCGGACCCTCCCCAGGAGCCTCCCCGAGCTCAGCCCTTTGCCCTGACACCCCCCTCTCCACCAGAGGGGACTGGATAGTTGTATTTTGCTTTTCCCAATTTCTTAGGCGTTTGTTTTTCTTCCAGTAAAGGAATTTCCTACTCTGATGCGAATTCACTTCTGGAACCATCCCATTCCCTGATGCAGAATGGTTAGTTATTAATGGACACTGAGGAAAGCAGACAGTTTATAGGAGTAGGAGGTGTGCTTTATCAGGAAAATGGATTTTATCTTATGGTTATTCTAGATTTACTACTTAAACTTTAAGGCTATGCTTTATTATGCTTTTGCTCTACTTCTGAATATTTGTATTGTTGATAAAAATACTTTTCAAAAATCTAATATACAACACAAGATCATTGTAGGTGTAGGCACTGCTTAAGTATGTTTAGAAATCCTTTGTGTGCAAATTTAGTTCTCTTCAATCTCTACATTTTGGTAAATTTGGAGTTTTAAGACAACAGATTTTGAAACCGATACTGTAAATTCTAATTTGGAATTAATCTCACGGAGTCACTCTGCATTCCAAATTCTGTAAAAATGCAACTAAACCCCAGGCTGCAGCTGTGAACTGTATGTTTCAGATGGAAATGGTTACTTAATATTAACAAGCAGAACTTACCAGGTGTAAGAACGTTCCAAATATGCAATAATCCTTCAATGCAGTTTATCCATTTAGGCACTTAAATCCTGTACCCAAATTTATGGTTTGATTGCTAATAAAACACAACTCCTTTTAAATATATCTGAGACGTTTTAGACAGGTACCACTTGTGAAAAAAGGCATCAAAAATAAGCTTCAACACCACCGTAATATATTTTATTCTTCAGGATGTTACACTGGAATACTCTTCAACTGGGAGCTCATTGCATCGAATGTTTGTAGAGAGTGTGTGGATCTCAGAGTTTCTCATGATCTCCTTTTGCAGGGATGCAATGAACGTTTGAATCCTTCATGAAACAGGCACAAAATGCAAATTCCTTCATTAATGAAGCCAGTCGTGTCAGTGCCCAGAGCTCAAGAATCACTAAGTGGCAGAGGACACCCACCAAAACCGTTATTCTCTTCTTTGATTCTCAGCAGCAAATTTGTTTTTAGATCATTGGTCTCCATCCCGAGTGAGCAGTCCCAGCCTCGCATGCATATACTGGAGTTAAGGATAAATTAATGGCAGTCACACTGTCCCCAACCAGCTCATCCCTTCATACTGTTTCTTCTGTTGACAGCAACAACGGATTAATATATTCAAATCCTTCAAACTCTGACTGATCTATTCGCTTTATGATATCTCTGAAAAACAAAGGGAAGCAGGGGTTTAGTTCACGGGAACAGCGTGTGAGTTATGACAGATAGGGAGGGTACAGACAGTGCAATTCACAGTAACCCAGCTGTGCCCCAGTGCCCAGCACAGCCCCTGCAGCCATTTCCCCAGGTTCTGTGCCAGCTGGTGGCTGTGCAGGGGGGAGCAGCACGTACTCATCGTCCGGGGTGAGCTGCACGGGCTCGCTGGTGAACTGCGTGTCGAAGTTGTCCAGCCCGTAATCGTCCGTGATCTGCGGCTGGAACGGGGGGCTCGTCTGCTTCTTCTCCAGCTGCCAAACGTGCCGTGGGAAAGGAACAGTCAGGGTATGGAACAGCCACAGAATCCCCCAAGAACAAACCCAACTGCATTAAGTGCTACTGGAGAGCGGTGTCAGAGTGCCCAGGGAACGTGAGGAACAGGCCAGGTAACACATTAACACACCCCAACACAACCCGGGCTCTGTGTTGGAAAACAGAAACCACAAATAACCCAACATCTCAGTTCTCTCCTGAGCTGGGGGCTGCACTCAGGAGTGCACTCAGCAGCCCTGAGCCACCCTGAGCACAGAGAGCAGAGTGAGGAGCCTGAGCTCCACACACAGCTCTGCTGACTAAACCACCAAAAATGTTCCTGCTCTGTGTGTTCCCTTTCCCTGTATTTATTTTTCCATGTAGCTCAAGCTCCACAGAAGGAGTTTTCAGTCAGCATTAGACTCCTTTCCTTCTGTCTCAACTTGAAAAGAGTTGGAAAAGCTTTTAAGTCAAATTTTTTTCTTTGAAATGGAGGGGGTGAGTACAAGATTCTAATAACTGACAAAGCTTTCCAAATATTTTTTAATTTTCTCCTGAATGTATTTCCCAACACTTACTTGGAAGTTTAGCTTTAAATTTATCTGACATGTTGATCCTCCCGAGCAGCACTCTCCTAATCATATCACAAAACAGATCACCTCAATCTTCCCAGTTTTTTTTAAAAAATAGGTATTTAATATGAAAGCTTCCAGATTAAAAACAGCTTAGAAAATATAAAAATTCAATCAGCATAAATGGTCACCAAGAAGTACCAACTGCATTTAGGAACTTCTTAGACCAATAACTGAAATACAAATTTCCCTCTGCAAAGCAGAACAGAAGCTGCAGTACCTGGTGTACCATGAGGTACCAACCAAAAAAATCACACTGGGCTTCTGGAGGGAACACAAAGCAAGGGATGGCTGACAAAATCACAGCCAGCCCTCCCTGCAGGAACAGTTCTGCAAACACCAGGGGTTTTCAGCTCTTCCTGCAGTCAGTGTGTTCTCTGCAGAGCTGCAGCCAAGTTCAGAGCAGCAGCTTCAAAGGGAGATGAAGCTGTGCAGCTTTTTCTCCTCTGAACCTTTTATGTCCTTGCAGCACTGCTGCCTCTTCCTGTGCTCCCCAGGACTGTGGAAATACTACATCCCTCCTTTTCATCTGTTAGCTAGGTATTAAAAATGTAATGCTGACAGGGAAGTGCTCCTGACCGAGCAGTTTTATTGCTCAAGTGCCAACAAACATTAGGATGTCACTTCTGGGATGCTTTCCATGCTGAAGACAGAAGGAACACAATTACCAAGTAGCAGCAGATTAAAAAAAAAACAATTTCAATACAATTTTATGCTTGCAAACCCACTGAAATGCAAGTCATCTGCTCCACCAGGATCCAAGCACCTCCCTCACACCAGCACTACCAGAGAAAACCTGAGAGCAAGAGAGACCCTCCCTAACCAACCCCACTGCTCACAGGCCACATCCTGAACACAGGGGCTGGTGCTGCTCACACCTGCTCAGGTCACTAAACCCTGAGAAACCCACTGACTGCAGGAGTTATGGAATTGGCAAACTTAGCCTTTTTATTTTAATGTACTACAGGCAGATCACAAACACCAGGGAATAAATGGTTCCACCAATGCTTTCATGTTTCACCTAAAACTCGTATTTCAGAAATGATACCCCTGCAAGTTGTAACCCTTCTGAGAGCTGGGAAGCACAGGCAGATTTTTGGTGGTGGAATGAAGCTGTTTCCACGGTGGTGGTGAAGGAAAGCTTGGCTCTGCACCACCCAGGGAAAGCAGAGCCTCTTTTACACTTTTGATTCCATTCCCCCGTGGCAGTGGGGTTGTTCACACACACACAGGGAATAAGGGCAAGAATCTCTTCCCCTGGAAGAGCCCAAAACACGAGCAGTGGTTTTTACCAGATCCCAGTCGATGCTGCGGAAAAACGTGTGGGACTTGATATCAGCAAATCCTGTCTGGGGCTGACAGCCAAGCCTTTCTTTGGGATCCTGTGGGACACACACTGTTACACACTGCAAGCCACTGCAGTCCACCCTTCCCAAGAGCCCACGTGCACAACTCCAGCATTCCCATGACTGTCAAACTGCTGCTGGGATGAATATAGCACAGCCAGCAAGGGATTCTCATTCTTTTTTCTTTTTTTTTTTAATAAAAGTTTCTTGGAAAATTAATTTTTAAATGATACTTTACAAATTCTCAAAATATAAAAGAGATTTATTCAGTAATGCTTAATTCCTGTCCTTTTCTCCATTAATGATAATAGTCCTACAGATTTCAAGCAGCTTAATTAAATGAGCAATAAGTATTACAGAAAAGAGTTTATAAGCAAACCTACAGTTATCTTTTTCCCAACTAAGTGCAGGCTTTTAAATCAAGTCCGTGCTGTGGAATTCCCTCAGTAAATTTGCAAGTAAGAAATGGGGTTTTTAACATGGAGGATACCAAGGTTTTACAGATTTTCTTAATGGTAAGCAGATTAACTTCTTAACTGTATTGCTTTCAACAGGAAGCTCTGACTTCCAGCTCTCACATGCTAAAAATAAGAGAATGTTATTTACCTTGTTTAAAAATCCTTTTAACACATGGGAAGCCTTGACAGAAAGAAACCTTGGAATCCGGATTGGCTTCTCAAGAATAACTGTTGCAGGTTAAAAAACAGCAATATTGTTTTTTGGTCTCTGACACTGACCACGGTTTCAATACAAACACTGTTATTATTTCAATGTGGTACCAGTTGGAAAACGGGAAGGCAAAGTAATTATTTCAAACAATGCAAACAAAAAGAGCTACAGTAATTCAAGGCCCTGTTATACTGACATTTGAAGATTTCCTAAGAGACATGTTAACTTCATTATCTTTTGCTACTGTGTGTAAACAGGAAATAAAACTTACAGTGTCCTCAGTATATAGGAAAGGGTGTTTTTAAACAGCAGTTAATTTAATATGAATTAAACATCATGCCAGACTGTGTTACAGAACTGCAGTAAGTGGTCTAAAGGAGGTTTTGCCTGTTAAGGAGTGGGCAGCTTCCCAACTCCCCAATGGAGCAATGTGGGATAACAGTGGCATGGGAAAGCCTCCTGCCCCATTCAAAGTGCCATTTTCCTCCTCCCTCCCCCCAGAAGAACCCCCCTAGCCCCCGAGGGGCTGTACCTTGGAAGAGGTAATCTTCAGTGTTCATGTCGGGATTGTCAGTGATGATGTCGAACGGGGACCGTCCCGCCATCATCTCGAACATCAGCACGCCCAGAGCCCACCAGTCCACGCTGAACCCTGGGCACAAACACACCCCCCATCACCTCAAACCAGCACCCCAGAGCCCACCAGTCCATGCTGAACCCTGGGCACAAACACACCATCACCTCAGACATCAGTCCATGCTGAACCCTGGGCACACACACACCCCATCATCTCGAACATCAGCACCCCAGAGCCCACCAGTCCACGTTGAACCCTGGGCACAAACACACACACTGAACCCTGCACACACACACACAGAGTCTGAGCCAGCTCTCCAGGGGTGGGAACGCTCCCAGGAACCAAGATTAGTGGGTGTTAAGGCTCCCAGAACCGAGATTAAAGGCTGGGTTTACACTCTGTGCTTTCACTCCATGCACACTGTCACTGTCACTGGGGGAGCTCGAGTTTGCTGAGCTGGGATTACAAAGGTAACCTGTGGGGGAACCCAGAGGTGCTGCAGTGAAATCCAGGGGATTTAAGCTATGTTCACACTGGTGTTGTATGATTTACAAAGAAGCTGAAGTGAGTGATTGCAAGAGAAAAAAAACCCCCTCATTTCAGGAAAAAATTAAGCTGTACAATATGCATTCGATTTTCTCAATATATAATAGCACAGAAATGTAGAAATCTAAAAATGGTTGTATTTGAAACAAGCCACAGCTCGAGTAATGATAAGTTGTGAAGTCAGAACTTACCATATTCTTCTCCTCTGAGGATCTCTGGTGCAATATAATTTGGTGTCCCACAGAAAGTGCTTGTAGTGTCACCAGGGCCCAAACCTTCCTATGTGCAGAAATCATTTCATAAATTAAAAGCTGATCTCCTTTTCTGGGAATTTCCCTTCATTAGACTTAAAAAGGGAGTCTAAAGAGCCTCCTTGCACAAAATAAATACTCATAGTATCAAAACTGGTTATGACTCCACAGCTTATCTGAGCAAAGCAGCTGATTAAAACTGAGTCACAACACGTATGTAGCAACATTTTGCTCACTATTTACAGATACATTTAAAAAAAAGAATCAGTTGAACATCGTGGAAGTCCTTTTCAAATGGTTGGGGAAAAACCCTTCTCTTACATCCAGTTCCAAATGTGGTTCTACTCAACAGTATTTTTTTTTCCAGAGTAAACTTCCTATTCCACAGCCAAGTTCTGGGCTCAGTAACACCAGAGTGGAGATAAAGAAACATTTTCTTAGTGCTCTCTAAAATCACTGGATGCAGCATCAGAGAGATCTGTAGCTGAGGGACAGTGACAGACAAACACAGGGAAAAGCCCACCTTGCACATGCCATAGTCTGTTAATTTGATGTGACCCTCTGCATCCAAGAGAACATTGTCCAGTTTTAGATCTCTGTAGATGATGCCTCTTTCGTGGAGGAAGTTTAGAGCTATACAAATTTCAGCAGCATAAAACCTGAAATTAAAAAGGAGAACATCCATATTAGCATCAAGGTGGTACAACAGCTGGTGCAATTTAAATGTCTGTTCTTAGAACATCACTTTACAGTCAACTTTTATCTTTCAACAGCAAAACAAAACCAAGCTATGTTTATTCACAAGAACACTGATCTCTTATAAGACCATTCCTTAAATTAAATATGAGAAATTATTTTTTTTATTCTACTAAGTAAGAAAATATTTGCTCTTTATCTTTTATCTTTTGCTGAAAATTCCAAGTATGAGAAGGAAGATCTGTGTTTTCAGCTTACAAAGAGTGACAGTGAGACTTTGTGTAGCACAGGGCAGTGCAAAATGGATTTTTCATCTTCTCCTGCCAACACTATATTAATTCAACATAAGACCACATTAAGTAGAATAGTTGCACCTTCTATCAACAGATCAAAGAGGCATTACCTAAATATGAAGCAATTAAGAGGAGTAAATAGGAATAACTGCTACTACTTAACTGCTTGCTCTAGTTCAAAAAACGCTTCAAAAAATAAAATTAACATATTTTCCCAGGGCAGGACGTTCTAAACTTAAGAATCAAACTTGCCTTCTTTTTTTTTTTTATGGAATACACTTTGTTAAGTATACAACCATCCAACCACCCCAAGCCAAGCCCTTGGTGTGGGGCAGGAAGTACCTTGCATGTTCTTCAGGAAGCTTCCTCTGCCGTTGCATATGGAACATGAGGTCTCCCCCATTCACATACTCTATGACAAGAAACAATCTGAAAGTATATAACACAATTAATGGATTCCAAGGGAACTCTCCAGCAGACTCCTGAGCACTGCCCTGGCCCTCCTCAGCAGAGTGTCAGGAGCTGTTCCTTGGGAAGCTCTCATTTTCCCCTGCTCCTGCTCTCCCTCCAGCCCTGCCCCAGCCCTGCCCTCCTGGAGCTGCCCCCCTGTGCTGTGCTGAGCAGTGGATCCCTGGCACAGCTGGTGCTTCCTCCCCACACCCCTGGCTGGGGATGGCAGGAACTTTGCTGGGGAGGAGCAGTTCAGCACAACGACCACGGGGTGCAAAACAAAAGAATTTTCAGAGCTTTCTTACCGACTCGTTGTTTGAAAGCATGAGTGTAAACCAACTAGGAAGGGGTTACTGGATGCCTGTTCAAACACATGTTTCTCTGTCTGTACCCAATCAATATCCTGAAACAGAGTAATTGAACAATCAGAACTCCTGCTGGATAACCACTGGGGGTATTCCCAGAACAACACTGAGCATCTGTGCTGCCTCACACACACCAGCACTGTCACACGTTCTTCAGAGAGACAACACCCCCTAAAAACCTGGAGGAAGTTCTTAAACACTGGCATTCAGTTACACAGGGAGAAGTTTCTTAACCATTTGAGAAAGTTCTGCACAGAACTGAAGCCCTTACAAACATCAGACATCTGCAGTATTTGATACACTGCTCATTGTGCTGCAGGGACATAAATTCAGTTCTTAGATAACTGATCCCAAAGTTCTTGAAGCAACTCATGCCAGTGACACAAGCAGTGAGAATCTGCAGTTTTTAAAAGGTTCACATAAACTGAACTTCATCTTCTCATCTGAAATTCAAATTTAATTCAATGAAACTACCAAAACCTGCTTAGTTGGTCCAGTCAAAATCATGAAAAGCATCACAGATACCTTTAATCCTTCAACAGGGCAAGTCCTGGATACCCAGTGCAAAACCACATCATAAAAACCTACCAAAGCCTGAATGTGCTGCAAACTCAGATGCCTGATAACGAAGCATTTAAGCATCATTCCATGTAACTATACACAATTGAAACCTTCCAGGCAGTTTTAGCAGTAGAAGTTCACTCCTCCTGCAATGCACTGATCATGTGTCACCCTGCCAATACACTGGAAATATAATTATTCTAAAAATCCTCCATTTGCAGCAGATACTTCCAGCTCTCCAACCAATGTGGAGACAAATACAGAGAGTGAGAAATCAGGTCTTCCTGGCAGGGATGGACAGAGAAACTGAAGTCTCAAAGGAAACCAAGAAATGTTACTATCAAACTAAATAAATCTGTTGGGTTTTGTGTTCAGACACTCAGGAAGATAGAACCCCTTGGAAGGGTAAAGCTGGATCCAAACAAGGGCAATAAATATGTCCACTTCTTTTTGGGTTTACTGAATGAGCTTCTCTTTAAATTAACCCCAGTTAGTGAATTAATCAGTGCACTTGTGTACTCGTGCATTAGTACTGTACTAGGGCACCCCTGTTAACAAAATTCAGCACAGGAAAATTTCACAGCAGAAGCCCAGGTATTTGATTTGCTTCTGTCTCACTTCTCTCCACTATCAACCATTCCCTGGAAAGCACAAGCCAATTCAAACACGCTGATCCTTGCTATGTAATTGATTTTCTTTCCCCATGAAACACTTACAAGGTGAAATTTCCATTACTTGCAATATCTCATGCGCTCCCAGAATTCAGAGAATTTCCTATCAGCCCCCAGAATTTCATTATGCAGACTATCTCAGAGAAAAGAAAAGCCAATTAGCTCAATCTTCTGTGTAATTATGAGAGCCACTATTCAAGAAAGCCTTTTCTCATCTACCTCTGGTTCTCAGAAGTTGCTGCATAAGCCAGGGAACAGCATTTCAGCTTCTGCCTTCTTGGAAACACAGGGCAAAAGGAAAGGGTGAGGGAACCACACAGCAGCCTAAGCTTTGTTAAGAAAGGGAAACAGCACAAAGAGCAAGCCAGAGGGTTTTAGAAGAACTGATCCCAGCCTCTGGAATAATGGCAAACATGACAGCCAGAGCAACTACCAACACAAATAGTACTTAAAACAGTGGTTTGGGCTTTTTTCCCCCAGCATCCTACTTTCAAAAAAGTGTGAGTATTACAGGAAAAAGATGAAGGGTTGTTGAGGGGTTTTTCTTCCCTCTTTTGAATTTTTTTTCCCCCCAAATTTGTGCATTTGAGATCTTGTATTAAAAAAATTTTGAAAAGAATTGAGAAATGCAGTGCATTTCTGTGGCAAGCAGAAAAACCAGAGACCTCAAATGGCAGCAGCATCATTTCTGAACTCATGGAAAAAACATCCCAGAGTACTGTGCCTCTTGCACATAAGCTCCACCACCAGGCCTGGAAGAACACACTTCCAGCTCCTTTTCTGACACACAGACAATACTTTTGCCTTGGAAAACATCTTTGTTTTCTTTCAAAATTCAGTGCACAAATTCCCCATTTACCTCGTCACTTACAGATCAGTATGTCCAGGTTGGAATATTTAATACATAATTTCTACTAAAGCTATTAATAATTGTTATTAAAATAAGGGACATTTCTCTCAGATTTCCTCCTGGGGCTTCATGCAGACAAGCTGATGACAAACGAGTTCCAAAGTCAGAAAAACAACGACAGAGGAGCCTGACCCACGAGCTGCTTGCTCAGCTGAATGTTTTCTGTTAAAGCATCCCAAGTTTTTACAACATGTAACAGAATGCAATGACCCCAGAGTTTTACCTCATCGTCATGGACCAGCTCCTTTTTCACCACCTTCATGGCATAGATCTGATCGTTCTTTTTTAACCGAACCAGCAGAACTTTGGCGTAACTTCCACGGCCGATAACTCGGATTAAATCAAAGTCCTGGAGTCCAAGCCCCTGAGAAATCTTAATTCCATCCATTCCATCGATGACTGGTTTGATATCCTGCATAAAAAGAAACAGATGCTGGAAACAGAGAACATTTCCATAGCAAGTAACTATTAAAGCAAAGAGAACTTTCAGCACGGGGCAGAATCTGCTGAGGTTGCTTGGCCCTGGACACAGGTCTGAATGCTGATTGTAACATTTTTTTTTTACAAGTGTTTGGTTTCTGTTGGTTTTGCTCTTGCTAACAGTTACTGTTTTTTCAGGGCATTAGTTCATCCAGTGAAGCATTTTCACATTCCCTCCTGGAAGGCAGAAGGCAATGCCTCGAGAAATGGGGTTTGATTCAAATCCTTGAACCTCAAGCCTTGTGGAATTTTCCTTTGTTCTAAGTGAAGAGCACCTTTCAGTCCTGACAGGTACTGCAGTAAAATGAATAAAGGCTATCCAAATGTAAGATGGCTAAGGGAACACTAATTTGTTAATGAATATACCTGCCTTGGTTTCAGTTTCTGTGCTTGGTTCTCTACAGTTTTAATGAAAATGAAGATTCCTAACAGGTGCCTGGGAACATACAGAAGCAGACCTCAATTTCTCAAGTGTGAGAATTTGCAGGAAACATTACACTTTCGGGAACGTTATTTTTAAATTCATTGTTTAAAAAAAAGATAAATTTCCTCATCTTGACTGCTTGCTGGAATTAGTTATGAAAATGTGGGACTGAAGATGGAGCAGCTGAACCAGCCAAATGCAGCAGGTACCCAGGACATCTCTGGTTTTACCCATCTATCCAAGGCTTTGACACACTTTGGTGGCCTATTTTTATCTGACCTCACACTACTGTACTTGGAGACAGATCAGCATTCTGTGGAACCATGGAAAGTATTTATATAAAGGATCTTGATCTAGGATTGACTGCTATTAGAAGAGATTGCTCTAAGCTTAAAGATTCTAGGCAAGGCTCCCAGAATGCCAGTTCCTCTCTGTAGGATACCTGAGATATTTCAGTGCAGCTCCAGGTGGGACAAGGAGAGCAGCAGAACTCAGGGCAGGTGAGCAAACAGCACCTCTCAACACCTGCACACACCCTGAGCACTGAGCACAGCAGCAGCCAGCAGTCAAAACACTCTGATGGGTTGTTAATTTATACCCTTCCATCTCTGAATTTGAGATAAAATCTAAAGACACATGACTGAAAACAAAGCAGTCACCCAAGAGCAGAACTACTCAAGGGAGAAAGGAGTGGTAGTGACAGGCATTGTAGTGGAGGGAAAGGAAAAAGGTGCAGCCTTGCTCAGAGGGGCATATCAGACCCTTTTAAAAGAAATGTCTTAAAGCCCTTTAGAAATGAAGCATACTGGGATTTTTCAGACATTCTTGATGTGCAGAGATTGTCAGACCTTCTATAAAAGAGCTGGAAAAAAAATGAGTTCAAGTGTATGTTTTTCTACTTGTATTTCCACAGGAGCTGCCTACAAATTATTGGGTATTATTTATATGAAACCTCTCAGGGGGCTGGATGGTTAATGTATTATCAGATGAACCAACAGCCTGAGGGTGACAAAGGGTGCACATCCATTAGGGCCAGCACACAAGGCAATGTCAAAGCCACCATTTGTTGCAAGGACCAATAAAGTCAAACCTGCTGCTAAATCACTGTTATTCCAGCACAAATGAAAGGGAGGAAGAAAAAAAGAAAAGTATCTTGGATCATGAGTGGGGTGACAAAAGCTAAATACAGAAGAAATCTGAAAAAAATTCAATAAAAATTCAGAAAAAAAACCAAACAGACTTTTTCAAAAGGTAGCAGAAAAAAAACAGGACAAATAATTTTATAAAAAGTTGAATGATTAAGAGAATGTAAATATGAATTACAAAGCTGCTTTAAAAACATACCTCAGAGTCATCTTTAATGGTGTCATGTTTCCTGTTTGAAGGAATGTAGGGAACTGGAAAAAAAAACAAAGTAGTTTTGTTACAAAGGCCTTCCTTAGAAATAATCTTACAGGCTGATAAACAGAAAGATGATTTAGTAGCTTAGGCTCAGTTTGCTTTAAATACCACAGGACCAAATGTTTCCACTTTCTTCTTGTAACTGGGAAGAGTGAAAACTGGGCCTCCAAATGGGGAAAGAGGGATCCCAGGGCAGCAAAGTACTCACTTCCATCAGTGTCTTCTGAAGGGAGATCAACTTCGTCGTTTTTCTCACCTATCCGAGGTTCCTGGGAAGGCATGACCGAATCCTTGGGAGCACAGGGACATGGGAAGGAGAAGCACACTGGTTATGCAGCCCCTGCCAGGTGACCCTGTCTTGCCTTTCAGCTACAGCTCTGGGAGAACCTCCCACCTGCACCTTCCAGGATGAAAACTGGGCTTTGTAGGAAGTGTTTCTGAATCTTAACATCTCTGCATGTTACCATTTTGTAATGCATGATAGAACCAGCCTGCCAAACACCTAATGCTCCATCAGCCATTCTCTGCAACTGCAATAGATGTTTAGCTGTCTTCTAAAAGAAAGAGGGGTCTATTTTACTGCAAATTCAAACTTTTTTTCTATTTCAGACTTGTGAGTCTGCTTCACATGGAACTACAACAAAGTAAACACTTGAGCATGATGTTACAGCCTGCATTTAGAGCACTGGCATGTTCCCTTCCTGCTTAATAAAAACATGAATTGTTACTCATTATGCAAGGGCATTGCATAAATTGGTAAAGATCACAGTACCAGATAGTTTTACATTGCATGTGGACACTGGTCTCATTCATGAGACACGTGGGACTATTCCAGGAGGGGCAGCAACAGGCATAAATTAATTGGCAAAGAATTAGTAATGCCAAGGCAGGTCACAGGCAATACCACTAAAGAAAAATACTGGTTTAAGTCTTCAGTTAGAAAACCACACAACCACCAGTGAAACACTGGGGGTGAGTATGGGAAAGGGCTAAAATTCAGGGATACAGCTGTTTAAAGCCTAGGGAAGACACCAGCATTGCCACTGGAATACATGAGAACAGTACTGGAGAAACTGAGAGGGCAAGAACAGGAAAGCACCAAGCCCTTTTGCAAACAGCAGTGCAAAATCCACACCAGTGCCTTGGTTCTTCAAACATTCCCACAGGCTACAAGGAGCAACTGCTGAGATTGTCAGTGACAACTCTGTCTATCTCTAAAATACCAAATGTCTCATGGAGAAGTCAAAGTCAAGCTTGAGCACACTCGAGTCGCATCGGGAGTTTCCTTTCCTCACTTTGTCTCTGCTCTCAATCCAAAGGCTCGTCCTCCACAGACATCTCAGAGACTGAAACCCAAACCCTGCCAAGGGTTATAAACCTACAGCATTTAATGACCCAGGACACACACCTACCAGCACAGGCCAGGGTGAACCCAACCCCCTCAGCTCTGTTCAGGCTGCAAACTCACCATATGCCTTTTGCAGGTCAGTGGGACAAGGATGTGACAACGTTTATGGACCAACAGCTTGCAGTTGATACACTTGTAGCCTTGCCTTCCGAGCCCCCATATCCTTTCACTGCACTGGCCACAGTACGCTCTCTGCAAGGACAGGGAGAGCAGCAGCTCCATCAGCAACTCCAGCACCAATCCCCTCGGGAGGGCAGGACTCACCCAGCAGCAAGAACCCCTCTAGTCACCTAGCAGGTGTTCAATAATGATAATTTCTGAACATCCAGGGTTTCCCCAATAACTGAAGGTTACACTTCACCCTCAGAGTTCAGCAAAATGCAGCCTTTTCTTAATGGATGTTTGGCTTTGCCTGATGTCACTCGTCTGATGTCATTTGTATGCAGCTATAAAAGCAGTCCTGGGTAGGATTGTGACATTGAGCTTCATAACAAGGTATCAAAATCTCCACGTGTATATTCACTACTGGCCTAATTTCAATTAAACCATCATTATCTACAACATTCTGCATTATTAATGTGGCAGGTATGCATTCACACAGTGTTTCAAAGAAATATGTTTGAACTATGTAGCAAACAAACAGAAGTATATTTTCATACTATAAATTAAAAAAAAAATGGGTTGCCACAGCACATTATACAAATGCATGTGACAATTCAGATATATGACACAGATTTTTCACTTATCTGGTGATAAGGTACTGAGTTTTAAGGGGCTTTTCTTGCTTTCAGTGCAGTTTTGAGGTGGGGAACATAAAGAAAAAATGCTAATTTCAATTTTTTAAAAAATTACTGCTGGATGAAAGAGTTAACTGTCCTCAGTGCACTCAGTTTTTAGTGGAATTCCCCAAAGTGCACACCACATTTGTATATATGCTGCAATACTCAGGCATAACGGGATAACTGAAGGAGGTGTCTCAGCCTTAAAGCTACATTCACTTGCTTATGTGGCTCAAGCCAGATTCTCCCTAGGCAGCTGTATTTTAGCTCAATAAACCGGATTTTTAACTCTTAGATGATGCAGCACCTCAGATTCCAAACAGTTAAAGCTCAGATCAAGAGCTGTGACTTTTAAGAATGACTAAAAGTCCTGAAGGTAAAAGATTATGCAGACGAGCAATCAAAGTCACACAGGGAGAGGAGAGGGGACTGCTGCTCCAAGGATGCACCACTGTGAACAGTCACAAACCCAGTCCTTTCAGAGAGGCTTTAAAAATAAACATTTTCCACCAATCCCGCAGGAACTCCATCCCAGATTCAAACCCTTCCCCTGCTCGATGTGACCTGAATAACAGTGCACGGAGAGAACTGTGGAGAGAACTGTCACACCGAGGGGGTCTGGGCTGTCCCTCCCTGTCCTGCACCCGGCACAGCCCCAGTCTGGCTGTCCCTCCCTGTCCAACACCCGGCACAGCCCCAGTCTGGCTGTCCCTCCTGTCCAACACCCGGCACAGCCCCGGCACAGCAGGCACAGGCAGTGCCCAGCCCGGGCAGCCCCCCCGTACTCACTCTGTTAAAGCGCTTGGCTTGGAACAAATGCCCATTCACTCGGTACAGCTTCCTCCATCTTCGGGCGCCCCGGCGGTAGATGGATTCTAGGGAAGAGACCAGAAAGGTGTAAAGCAGCAGCATGGCAGCTCAGCAGCACCCGCAGCCCGTGCCAAGCAAGTTGTGCCCCAGAACAATCTTGCTTTGCTAAATCTCAACGCACAGCTCGGCTGGCCGGGCACTGGGGGTGTGAAGGCGGCCGTGAGTGACAGCCCGGGCAGGATGTGCTCTCCCCGCTGCCTCTCCCTTTCCTCCAGCCCTGTCTCCTTTTCCTCACATGATCATAATCCCGTTACAGCTCCGTGGCTGCTCCAGCTCAGGTGAGAGGGACAGAGCTGTTAAAGAAACAGCTTCCTCAGGGAAGTGACGCTGCTGCTCTCGCTGTCCCCTTCCCATGGACACACAAAGGATCCCTTGGTGCCAATAACCTCCAGATACACAACATTAAACATGTTACAAAGCTGCAGTTACATTATTTGACCTCCTTTTTATCTTGCATTAGACACTACCCAAAATATTTCTTCTGTTCAGGCAGTTCAAGTACAGGTCTACAGTTCTTTTTAATACACTCTAAACATAAAAAGGAATCATTTAATCTGTTTAAGCCTGACTTTTCAAGAGGTCAAACACGACAGTACCCAGCATCTACTCCGAGTTACTTTTGCTGTCACTGTTTACATGCAAACGGGTACTTTTTGTGTGACTGGCTAATTAGAATTTGGTAAATAATATTAATTCGAGCTGGTGACACGACCAACCCCTAACACACAACCTGGAGCAGGAGCTTCCCACAGCAGCTCCAGGTGGGCACTGGGGGAGTGCAGGGGGTACAAAGAGCTGTAAAGACTCTGAGAGACTTCATCAATAAACACCCTCACAAAGCATCAAACTGTACATTTATAATCCTCAGAAATTAATGCAATTAACTTTTCGCCTTTAATGTTACTTTCAAGTTCTAAACATCCACACCTTATCTAAGATTAAGCCTTTTTTAAAATAGAAAAAAACCCAGACATTTTCGCTGTCAAATGATAATGCAAGTAGTAAAAAGTTTCTTTGTGGAGAAATTATTCTAAATTATATGGAGCAAGCCAAAACTCACAGGCTACTGACACACCATGTGTGAACACTGACTGCAATACTGGGGCTGATTTTAGATACTCTATTTTTGTCCTTCCAAAGCAAGACACATAAAAGCATGGAAGTTCCTGTGACTCCACAACTCTGCAGTGCCAAATCCCCAAACATTCATACCTACTCTATTTACATGTGCAAATGTTTACTGTGCAAGCATCTGAAACAGATATTGCACTATTAAATGGACTGGTAACAATTTTTAACTAAAAATATGCCCAAACACAAACACTGATGAAAAAACCCTTCCACCGTTTGTAGGGTGACTTTTCCCCAGGAGGAAAAAATCTTCACAAGGGTTTGGTTTTTTTTCCAAAATAGTTAATTAATTCATTAGACAAAGCACCATATGGAGGCAACGTAATACATCTGTGATCTGAACATGAGCTTATCACTGACATGAGGAATATTAAGGGAATGATAAGTTAACGAGCAGCTTGTGCTGATGCCGTCTGTAAATAAAGGAGCAAGTCACCTCCCTAATTAATGATAAATATTAAATCAAAGGCAGGATTTTATCTCACATACTTGTGAGGCAACAGTCTAACAAAAACTGAGCTTAATATAGAATACCTTTAAAAAGTAGGAACCCCTACAATTTACCCCGTGAGGCAAATCAATCCCTACTTCCCCCCCTCCAAGAGGGGTCAAGGTAAGGAACGAGAAAACTGTGAGCATTTTGGGACACACCTTTCCATCCCACATTCTGTTATTATTACACAATAAGACTGTTTTGTTCTGTCATACAAATTCTTTCTTGTTCACTGAGGATACAAAACTGGGACAAGTGGCTGATCCACCACATGGCTGTGCTGCTGGAGAGACCTCAACCCCTGGAAAACTGGGCAGGCAGGAACCCCAGGAAGGAGGTCACCCTCCCTAGGAATTCCCTGAGGGATAGAATAAGGAGTTGGGGGTTTCAATATCAATCAGCTACAGAAATCCTCACTAGGGCTATACCAATCTAAGGAACCACCCTGAACAATAACCAGATTCACAAATGGCAGTACATGTACTCCTTGAATTAAGAAACAATTTACTGGCAGTGTTCTGGGATGTGTGAACAAAGCTCTGATCTCAGTTTGCATCTCACAGGGAAAAGGATACTTTTGAACCCAAATAAAATGTTTTGGAACATGTTTCCAGAACACTTTAGAATAAAACAAATAGGGATTCTTGATAACTAAACCAAGCTTTTACAGCCAGGACTGATCCCAGCCACCTAGACAGAGGAATGCCACCACAAAAGCCTGACTATTTAATTACTGTGCTTAATGAAAAGGGCTACTTTTTAATTTATTTCACAGCACACATCAGTTAACTCATTAAGGAGTTGGAGTTAGCAGGCTGAAGGAGATATCATACCCCTAATTAAATAATCTTTCCTCTCTGATGAATATTAAACACAAGACTTTTCCTAACAAAAAAAAAAATTAAAAAAAATCTTCTGAATCCTCATTTTGTATGTGAAGAGATTTAGAGGAAAAATCAAAATATATTTTAAGCTGTTAACAGGGATAACAAATTTTGATTGGGGTACAGATATATATTCTAATGACAAACAACATACTGAATTTTTATCTATTTCCAAGATGGGAAAAAAAAATTTCAAGTTAAGATTAGAAGAGAAATGAAAATACCCAAACCAAAATACTTAAAAAGCAATGTGAAACAACTGGCTGTTGCTGCTGTGCAATTCTTCCCTCTGTTGTCAAGCTGTGCAACTACATCAGTACCAGTGATGCACAGGGAACCTCGGGAATACATTTAATATTGGCTTTCCAGTGACATTCCCTAGGCTTGGGGTTCTTTCCACAAAATTTCAAATAAACACTATTTAATTGAGGATATAAATAGATGAGCAATTCATCTGTTGTTCAAATTAACTCATCTACACGAGATACCCCCCCGATTCCACAGTGACCTCCCCAGAAAGGATGGGACCCTTGCCTCTGGAAATGGAACCTGGAAAAGTGGGGACAAAGAGAAGGCAGCACAATTATTTTCCACATGACAACATACTTGGTTCACAGCAACGAATGGCCCCAGAACTGATCCCCTCTGCAGTCCCAGGCTCTGCTTTTCCCTGCTGCAGCTCTAATGAAGCCTGTTCCCATCCTGAGCACAGAGGTAATTTGCTATTGCTGCAAATCATTTCTCAGAGATTAATACAACTTGTTTACAGGCCAATTACCCGCCCTGCCAGCTGGACACTACCAGAATGCCCAGTTTTTGTTTTGTTCTGTTAATGTTGTGCTGAGCACACAAGTGAGCATTCTTTCAAAAACAACTCCGGAATTACAAGGGGGAAATTGATATTGGTATTCCAGAGAGCCTGGATTTGAT
Organism: Manacus candei; assembly: GCF_025592945.1. Taxonomy (NCBI): domain Eukaryota; kingdom Metazoa; phylum Chordata; class Aves; order Passeriformes; family Pipridae; genus Manacus; species Manacus candei. The sequence goes on from NW_026138070.1 coordinate 1,765,452, forward strand.
AAAGGAATCCCACGTAAAGACAGAACCCCAGTCTGGGAAGGTAAATTCTGGAGGATTTTGAGAGCATACTGCTTCTCATGTTACATAATTTTTTGCAAATAGTTAAACTGAAACAATAGAATTGCTTTCTGAAGAATGTAAAAGACATTCTTGGGATGGGTTAACTGGCCCTTCTTTTTATTATGAATGAACTTCTTTGTACAATTGAAGTTAGACAATGAAGAGTATCCTTAATATATAGGTATTAAGTGCTCTGACCTCTTGCAGTTATTGCAAACATTAAATGGTCAGAAGACAGCTTTATTTTTTTTATTTAATTTAAGACTGATTTGCAGTTGGGAAGCCATCTCCCCACCCTCCTTTTCCAACAGACATCAAAATTAACTACAAAGTCAGATCAACCTCTGTTAAAAAAAAAGCACAATTAAGACAACAACAGCGACCAAGGAAGTGTAGGACCAACAGCATCGGCAGAGAACCAACAAGGACACAAATCTGGCTCACAGAACAGGAATATTTACCCAGCATTTACTGCCACACTGCCAATGTCCTTCCCCTCTGACTGCCAAGGGGTCAGTGGAGCCCCAGCTGCACTCCTGGAATACCTGCTCCTCCTGGGTGCTCACACTCCCATCCTGCTGCTAAAATGGCTCCGTGGCACCGCAAGGTGACAAGTCACGTTACAGACAATGCCACAAATAAAACAGAGCTAACAGCTCACTTGGAGCAAGGCTCTGACTCAGAACTCGATGACTTCATGGGAGATTTATCAGATGTACTTGAAAATAACAAAGTATTGCAAGTGTTAGGCAAGAAACCCTCAGTGAGTTCAGTCCCTGATGTGCCCCAGCAGTGACAGTGCCCTGGTTCTGAGCATCTCTGAGTACGTCAGGAACCACAACCTCTGGGTGTCCTTCCAGCCCCTCCTGCTGCATTTGCAAGGCTGTCCCAAGCACAGCATAAAATGCTGCTCTGGCTGTTGCTCTGATTCAAAAGAACATGTTATGAAAAGGGTCAGGAGACAACTGGTGCCAGATCCACACTTGGAAGGTGATGAGCATCTTTGTTTAGGAAAGAAAAAAACACTTCCCCATTTTCCCTTCTCTCCCTGGGCCTTCCCTGCAATTTGACATTCACCCCCTTCCATGACGTGGAGTTGGCTCCTCTGGTTACCCAGTCCCAGTGGTCACGTGCACCCCAAACCCAAACTGGCACTGCAGTGTTAATGAAAGTCCACAGGCTTCTTTTGGTGATTGCAGCATTTATTCTCCCAAAATAAAAATCACTTTCATTAAAAGATTTACTACAATGAAAACGGAATTTAATGTTCTGTTATGATCCTTGAAGAGCTACATTAAAACATTTAACCAAGCTGAAAGATACTGAACCAGTACTCATTGAAATTATCTAATCCTTTAATTTAACTTAGTACTGAAGTAGATCAAACTGAAGTTCTGAACATTTAAGTTATCTGTGGCATCTGCATCCACTTTGCAGGCCACTTTGTTTTCTTGAAACAAACTTCTGTGTGTTAGTACATACAAGCAGCAATACTTTCTCTTCTAAATAAAAACCTGGTAACAGAAAGCCTCTGTCTTCTACACACCCTGAAGAAGGCAACCAAAGAAGTGAGGAGCAACCCAACTTTCTCCACTTCTTGTCCTGTAGGAAACTGTTAACTGATTTAACTTAACCATGTCAGTCAGGATTTTTACATTAATTGTACCATATTTCAGCAGTTCTCTTTTTCCAAGTAGAAGTCCCAGCCTTGTCTCCTTGCACTGAAACTCTCCACTGGCTGTGGCCTGGCCTGTACACCCAAATTCTCCCTTATTTGGAGTTACCTGTGCAACTCTATTTGGAGCTATTGCACATGAAGCTGATCATCACAGAACTACCAAAAGTTTCCAGAACCTGTGCTTAGAATGAAATTGAAGTTAATTAGCTTTTTATCAGAGTTGACAAAGTAAAGAACAGGGAGGCCTGTGCCAGTCACAGGGCATCTGTACTGCTTTACTGAAGAACATAAGATAAATTACTGGAAGAAGCATAGAATAGCATTATTATTATAATGAGCATGTTACTGGAAAAGTCAAGAGGATCATACTAAAATCTTGAAGTATTGTCTTCAAGTAGTTTCTGGTTTCCTTTTAAATATGTGTCCAGCTCACAATTTGAGGACGAGCCCTTACAGATGCAGAAGAAATGGCAACAGGACTCCAGAGTCACAAATGAGGCACCTTCTGGTCAATATTGAGCCACTCAGTTTTCCCTTTTCCACTGCCCCAGTCCCTGCCTTCCCCGTGTGGTTTGAGGATGAACTGCACAGCCTGCTCACCCTTCCCTCTCCCTGGCAGTGATCTGGCTGTGCCTCTCCTTCCAGCACCCCTCAAGCACCCCCTTTTTGCTTTATTTCCCATCCATTCCTGTGGCCCAGCAGGCCCTCAGTGGCTGCACAACTGCCACCACACCGAGTGTGCCAAGCTTCCAGTGTGCCAAGGCTTCCCTCCCAGTACTCCCCATCCCAAAGGAGCAGCACCCGAGGCCTCACCCAAAATCTGGGTTCTCACAATCCAGGAGCTGAACACTGAAGAGCACATTTACCTGCCCTGAAGGGCCTCTGCTGCTGTCCTGGGGCTCAGCTACACATTAAAAACCAGAACTTGCATAGAGCAACTGATTTCACAAAGTATTACACAGAACCCGAGTATAATGACATATAATTAACCATGACCATATAATTTAGGAGGTTACATATTAAATAGCTCTTCCAAGCTACTGAAACTCACAGGCCTAACTAAGGCTTAACAGGCTCACAGCTGTTCACTAATGCCAACAAAACCAAAAAGCTTCATCCCCTTCTTGCCCATTTAGTTACCCAAAATGCCTGTATATCTATCAACAGTGGATTTACCAGCTTAGGAGAAAACATGAGAGATTACACAGGGAGTGGATCTAGACATTACATCAAAGAGAAGTTTCCTAAAGCCAGGTGACATCCTTTCTGCATGATTATACTACATTCTGAGCAACAGCTACGGGGGGGTGTGGAATAAATAAAGAACACAGGCTATTTGCTATGACACCTTAAAAACTAGCCCAAGCATTCCTTATTCCACTGTATTTTTAGTTTATAGTTGAAAAATTGGTACCTAAACATCTGCTAAGACATGCAGTACCTTTAATTAAGGGCAGATCTCAAACCTCACCATCAGACCTGTGCTTTATAATTTTATGCATCAATTGTCCAAAGGGAGGCCTGGCCCTTTATTCTTCATCGGAGGTTTCACAGCAAAGAAAGATGCTGGAATTGTTTTAGAATTAAAACTATGCAATGACTATAAGCAAAGCAGGCCTTTAACTGCAATTCTGTTCTCAGGAACTTGTGCTGCCTCACAATCCGTGTGTTTTTCACATCTGTCACGTATGACACAGACGTGGAGCACAGCAAAGGCAGAGGAGGAGATTTCAGGTATTCTTGAGAAACTATGACACAGCTGTTTTCAAATCCTAAGCAAGAATATCTCACACTGAAAGAGCAGAATTCCCCCCTCCCCAGTTCAATTACAAAAAGCAGGAGAGGGTTACTAGAGATTCCAAATTGCCCAATTATCCCGTGCAATCCAATCGACGTCTTCAGAGCAGTCTCTATGGTGGCAATAGTTCCTTTCTTCATTGGGGGATTAAATTGGTTCACGTGCTCTGAATAACCTAATCACTGCTGCCAATACAGTAACAAATGAAGGGAAAAATCTGCCTTAGGAGCTAGAAAAATATTTACAGGCCACACTACTCCAGCAAGAAGCCTTTTAGTGCTATTTCATAGTATCGGGTAGAACATAAAGCAAAATCCGGTATCTACACCTAAAATAAAAAGCTCACAACAGACATTAGGGTCCTAAGATACCTTTCCTCAAGCCTATGATGAAATTTTCAAGAAGGATGGCTTGGGGGAAAATGAAGTCCAAACACCTAATGCTAAAATACTGAGCAGATAAACAAAGAGCATCAGAGACATGCACAACACAGTGTAATCATTACCAAAAAAAACAAGGCAGCAAAATCAGCCGGAAATATTAGATAATAAAAACAGTCATGCTACATTAAAAACATATTCATTCTCTTTAGTTAATTAATTTAAAGGTTTCCTAGTCTGCATTCCTCTATTTAATGAAGCCAACAGCAAAACAACTCTAGAATTTGCTAGCACTAGCTGCCCAAATCTAAGCTGAATTTTAATATTAAATACACGGATCTATTTGTTAAGCAGAAGTAAACTAGCACAGTTTTTTCTGACAATATTAAAAACTAAGTAAACCTAAATTCAAAACAAGTATTTCACAATTAAAAAACATCCATCTATGACAATCCACTAAGCACAATTCAACAAAAAGGCCTCAGAAAATGATGCTTCTAAATCATTAGTCTGTACATCAGCAATCTTACAATAAGCAGGCCCTGAGCACATACCATCAGGGTTTTTTGGATACATTTCTTTCATTAATCTCCAATATTAGCAGCAGCAGCATCACTCACTCTTCCGTTCCTTTCCTCCTAAAACACATTCCCCAGGAGTCCTTTCAGAGCAATTTTACCAGCATTTCCGAGAGGTCTCGGAGCCCCATCCCTCCGCTCAGAGGCAGCAGGAATGTCTGCATTTGTAACAGTCCATGGCTGCACAGGAGGGTGGCAGGGAGGGCGCCTGGACCAGCCCCGAAATGCTGAGTTCTGTGCTCTCCTGCAGCACACGTCCACACACCACGGCCCCGGCCCCCTCGGCACCCCCGGCACGCCGAGCCCACACACAAACATGCATTACTCACTGGATTCTATTCTTTAGCCTCTTCAGCATGGAATTCTTTACAGGGTAGTAGGTATGAAATGAAACATTTTCCCTTTACTCCACGGATGCTGCTGTGTGAACACCATTAGACACCAAGGACAATAGGCAGGATCAGCTCGAACATTAAGAGCAAATATTTAATGGAAGACTGGTTACCCCCGTCTCTCCCTTTCACATCTCTGCCTCATGTATCCAGGCACGGGTGGTACTGGCTCCCTTGAGAGGCTGTAGCGAGCAGCTGAGGCACAAACTAAAACATGGCATGGATGTCAAGGAGCTGATGTCACCAAAACAAGCATTTCTGATAAAAGCGGCAATTCCGTTAGGGAAGTCCTACAAATCGATGGAAACGGTTCAGCTGAACGTGCTGCCTTACACAATGACTGCAGCCCCAGGAGTGATAAATCACAGCAAGGGCTGTCAGCAGAAAGAAGCTGAGACTACAATAACTAAGTTATAAAAGTGCCCATCAGCTGCTGGGATCCACAGCGCGGGATCATCAGGGCTGCGGCTTCGGGGAACAGGAACCAAACACCTCCAACAGCCTCGTTCCAGATCAGTCCCAAAAGAACAGCTAATCTGCTGAAAAAGTGAAAGTATCCATAAATCCAAGAGCAGTCTCAAAGTCTGCCATCTTCCCCAGGAAGCACTGCACAAGCACCAAGGCTCCAGTCCAGCAGATGCTGGGAGCGCCTGGCGGGGGTCACATGGAGTGTCTGGGAAGAGATGGGAGAGGTTTCAGCCATCCTGTCACCTCGGCACAGCAGCACTGCCAGCCCAGCCCCTGGGCACAGCAGCACTGCCAGCCCAGCCCCTGGGCACAGCAGCACTGCCAGCCCAGCCCCTGGGCACAGTGGAGCCGAAGGGAAGTGTGCTGGTTGGACACCAGCAGCTGTGCCTTTGCAGTGGGATCTGGGGCTGGTGCCAACAGAAAAGTGCAAAAATTCAGGACCAAAGGAACCCTGAGACAATTCAAGCACAAATACCAGAGATTGAGCAAATTCTGTCTCCCAGACAGCACCACATCAATATAAGAAAAAAGGTTCTTCAAGCACAAAAATAACTTTTCTTAAGTCATGCAAATAGAATTGAAGTATTAGTCCCATGGTTTATTCCATTAATGGATTACATGATTTTATTTCAAGCTTTGCTGGCTGGTACAATCTCCAACCCATATCAGTTTAACAAAGGTGAGGATAGCTGGCAGCTGTATCATTAAATTTCAACGTAAATGCAAACCACTCAGCATGTATTTCTGCACTCTTCCAAAGCACTGTTGTTCTGAAGGAGCTGGAAAGAAAACCCTTCAATTCTATGGAAATCCACTACAAAAGATTTGCCATTCAGAAGATCACATACTACTGGAAAGAGTCACTCCTGAGCAATGGATTGCAAATGAAATTATTTCACAACTGAATAGTTTTATTTAAAAACTCCATTTCAAACTGACTGTAGCTCTGTAACAAACAAACAGTCCACGCTCAGACACTGCTAATTTAAGTAGAGGTCCATTTTGGATAGAGCAACTGCTTCACTGTTTATTTGTCTCTGGAAAAAACCTGAGGCAAACTCACAAGCTCCTTTATAGTGCAAACATGATGCTCTAGAAAAGTGCAAACATAATATTCTCACTTTTAAAAGTATTTCCTATGAACATAACTACAGTGATAAAGACACAAAGTAAGAATTCGAAACAGGATGAATATTTTCTGAACAAAGGACAGTATTTTACTCCTGACAAAATAACCAGTCCTTTATATGACCAATATCAATCCCATTTCCATCCAGCCCAAGTGAAATGCAGAGAAATACCCTACAGACAGAATAACCAGGTCAGCTGAGCCACACTCAGCTGTGGCTGCTGGAGCTCAGCTCGTGGCTTGAGAGAACTGAAACTTCCAGCAAATTAACCCAAAAAGCCTTTCTACTGGAATATCTACACCTTTAATGAGTTCATTAAATTAGGTGTCTCAGGGATAATTTCTTTAACTCTTCTAATCAGCGTAGAAAAGTCTTTATTTTTCCCTAATTGGCTGAACAAGGACAGCAGACAGTGTTGCACATTTACTCTTCTTTTTTTCTAAAAGACAACTTTAATAACCTGGTGAACACGAAAACTTGTCTAGTTTTTACATTTAACCTTTCACCTACTGTAGTTCAGATGTGAAAAATCATATTTGAACTGTAATATTTTGGTATTTATTTCACCTCACTCCATCTTCATGAAAGCCCTCAACGGAGCAATTATGAGTATTAATTCTCTAATTAAAAATATTCATAACTATTACCAGTGCAGCACTCATTTTTAGCCAGTCTGTCAGTTAAATCCTGGTCAATCAAGTACTCTTCTCTAGTATGCATTACTTGCTTTTATCACCAATTAGTTTTATCCCTTCTTCTATTTTCCAAAGAGAAGAGCAAAGGTCCTTCAAGTCCTTCAGTCAGCTTTTCCTCATGCTCTGCTGAGAGCATCAGCTGGTACCTCTGGCACCCAATTATTCCCATTCCTTTCCTTAACATTTACCAAGATATGAACTAATGTCCTGATGCCATCCCCCCATAATGAAAAGTGACTCTACAGCCATTTAATCCTTTTATCCCTGTGCAGCTCAGGCTACTAAAATACAGGTAAACCTTATCAATTATGTGTCCTTCCTCTGGAGCTTTATCTATCTTTTACAGGATTATTTTTACAGAGATTAATAACCTTTTTATTGAAATGGCTGTATCTCCCTCTTTAGTACATCCCTTCTTTTCCCTGCAAGTTAAAATCCCAAAAGAACCACAAAAGTAAATGCCCATGTTCAAATATGCATCTAAAATCCTGCTAAAATTCTCCTTCTCCCAATATATCAACTACTGGAAACCAGTATTAATCCTCAGAAACACTGAAACACTGCTACAACATTGATTTATGTAATTTCTCTTGACAAAATATTAAAGATTTTACATTCTTTTAAGAAAACAGAACAGATACACGACTGTAATGCTAGATTATGAAAATCTTTTAATATTTTTTTTTTCACATGACTGCAAAATATTTAGCTAAAATTTGATAACATTTTAGTACTCACTATCTTCTCCTGGACAAGGCATGCCGGGCTTCTCTGGAATACTTGGGAAAACTAAAACAAAAACATTAGATTTTTAAGGTAAAAGATTCTCAGTAGTCCTTTGATTTTTGAGTATATTTACACAGAGACAGTTTCTGGAAGCCTTTAAATAATTCTGCCTGAGAAATGATGTAATCAGAACTTGGTTCTAGACTGGCAGGATCTTACACTGGAGTAAAGCATTAACAAATCTGTGCAGCAAAAACTCAAAGCCCCCTCAAAGCCTGCTGTAGTTCAGCTTTGGGCTCCACTTTCTTCTTACAACAAACTGCAGGGCACCAGCTCCACCCAGACTGTTACTGGCCAGGCAGAGGAGCTGCTCCAGCTGCAGCTCCCACTGGAGCAGCTGTTGGGATTATCCCAGAGAGGTCCCTGAGCTGTGCAATACTTGCCATGGATGATGAGCCCCTCGTCCCTGTTCTGGCAGTACAAACGGAAGGCTTCCTCCAGCTCCATCTGAGACGAGATGGTACAGGGGTCACCTACAGGGACAGGAAAGGCCCAGGCAGCTTTAACATGCAGGAATTCAGTGGAGAAGTTCAAAAAATGCACCAGCCTCAAGGATTGCCTTTTTTTGAATGACTTGTTACCAAGCTGGCACTTTGATCAAAGCCAAAATAGAGTAACAGAATTATTCCTCCCAACTTTATCAACACTGAGTAGATAGAACTACACTACACTGGTTTGCAACAGGATAACACAACATAAAAGGGAATAGCCAGACTTAAAGATCCCCTTGTCCTGTCTGCTTGTAGTCACGTTATCAGCATTACCTTGTGAGGGTTATTTTTGCTCAAACTCAGTAATTAATCCCCAAATCCCCTTAAGCAGACACACGTAAAGTACAGACTGTCCCAATGGACAGGGAGCCAGCAAACAGCAAGGGTGTCACCCTGACCCCCTGGGAACAGCCACCTCCTGAGCACACCCTGGGGGACACCTGGCCCTGGGACACACAGGCCAAGTGATGACACCAGTGCCCAGCCACATTTTATGTTTGATCTCTTATTTTTAAAAAATTATTTTATAAATCATTTATGAAATGATGCATCCAGGGCCCATCTACCCCTCTTTGAAGGCCACTGCTGCTGCTGATCTATAAATACTGCAATAATGCAACATGAAAGACACTGGAATTATTTGTACTGCAAATCAACAATCCACATTAGTTATATGTTTATGGGATTTTACTATGAGTGAGCTATTCATAGCTTAAACATTTTGCATCTTGTCAAAAACAAAGAAACACTACAAAAGCCCCACAGAAAGTCTGTTTTCCTCAGCTCTTGGTAGGTTTTCTTTATTCATTAAGCCATCGGCAATTGTTTGCTTTTAGTTGGTTCAAAGGGAACATCTGTTTGTGCAATCAGACAAATGAACTTCAGTTCCATGTGGTAAGAAGGGGAAACACTCGTCTGCAGACACAGGATAACTCCCCAAACCCGGGAGGACTGGGGCCAGCCAAACCAGCAGATTGGCTGCAGCTCCCCAGCTCAGAGCCAGGAATTAGAAGGGTTGTACAGGTATGGATTTAACCAAGGCTGGAGGAAAACAGTTATTAGAGCTGCAACTGAGGAGATTTGTTGTTTTAATTTAAGGAAGCCTCAAGAAGCCAATGCAACAGATAGCAGGACTCATGTCTTAAAATCCTCCAACACAAAACTCCTGAGGTTTTCTTCTTCCCTGTAACAATCTCCCTTTATTAACAGGGATGCAGTTCCAACAGCTGAGCACAGGCAAGGTAATTATCCTCCATGCCCTTCTGATCAGGTTACTTTTTATTACACCACCACGAAAATGAGGGTTAGAAAACAGGTTAGCAGAGTTGCCTCTGTCTTTCTTGGTAATCAGAAGATAAAGAGTAAATTTAAAAATAATTGATATTACTCCTTGATATCTTAAAAAGGACTGACTCTTCTTTGACTATAGGCTACCTCCTTCCCCAGACATCACTTTAAAATTCAATTCACTCAAACACTGCACAGCTAAGAGAGCAGTACAGGCTACTATCAGAGAAACCAAAACACAAAGTTACAGACGTCAGTCAAACCAATTTAGTATTTTTTCATCTTTCTGTATTCAGTTCTAGGAGTTGGGCAGACCATGGCATTGACAAGGTGCAGATGGGTTATATATAAAGCCTTCACTTCTCCAGAAGTGAATTCAAGTGCTACTGTGATCAAACCTGATGTCTTGAGGCTCATTTCTCCCTGCTTTGTAAGACAAGGTTCTGTACTTAGATATTTAGAAACAACCACCAGCTCCATACAATACAATATGGTATCTGTTTGTACAAGTTTCCTCAGTGCCCCTTCTCTGTCCCACAATGAACAACCCCAAGAATGCCCAAGCAGTATTTCAGCCCCATACCTTCATCATCAATCCACTTGAGGGTGATTGGCTGTTCCTGCTGCAGGTTGCACATCTCGTGCACTTCATCACAGAGCTCATCGTAGCTCATTGAGGCATCCAGGTTTGTTATCAGGATGTCCCTGCAGGAGATGAACACATCAGGTTTCACCAGAAAACACCTGCATTGGCCTGCACAGCCCAGCAGTTCCATCTGTGGACACTAAGCTGCAGAATCACACTTAGAGAACGAGCTTTCCTCACATAAAATGCTCCCACTATGTCACCAGGATTACATCTCTCAGTGCTTAACTTCAAAAAAAATACTTTAGTACAGAGGAAATAATTGTGTTAATCACCTGTTTTTAATGCACGTTTACCTGGATGAGCAAAGTTCCCTTATTATAATTATTGGCCTTTGAAGTGTTGTTAGGAAAAAACAGAAGCTTTCATAAAAATTAATTTTTTTAATCCAGGTAATTCTTCCATCAGGAGATAAGTAAAATCTCCATTATTGTAAAATCCTTTTAAACAGTGGGCTTTTCCTCACATCCACTATATTGCTGGAGAGGAAGCTTTGATTAGGTGAATTCTCACAAGATGTAATTACAAGACAATTCAGATAAAATCTTACTCAAATTCTGCATCTTGTGCTCTACTTTTACAGTGCTCAGAGAAGGTGGGCCCAGTGCTGAGCTGGGCTGATGGAAACCCTCAGTCTCTCAGGCATTTGGGACAGTAACTCCTGATACAATGAAAGCCCACACAGGGCTGTCAAAGCAGGTCAAAGGTTAAAAAAAGAAAAGAGATTATGCAGAACAAAATCTCATGATACAAACTAGACTTCTTCTATTTTTAAAATACTTTTCAAATGACTATGGGAAACCAACTAATAAACAAGTGCAAGAAGAAAGAGGAGATGAACTTAAGTCATTTTGCTGCCTTCAAAACCTTCCGGGGGATAATTAGGAGAGTGTTCTGTAGTTAATGGCTACTGGCATGTGTAATTCTTTCAGCTCTTAGTCTAACACAGCAAATCAGCAGAAGTTGCCCAGTATGACTGAGATAACTTTCCTATTTCCATACTGTGTGACAAGTCATTTTAGCAAAAATGTTATATGACATATTCTGCCTATTTATGTCTTTCAGCCAGCAGTGGAATAGTACTACACTGAACGAAGAAACTTAAATTCCACAACTTACATTTTAAATTATATGCATTAATAACTTTCCATTTTGCTTTTGCTGAGAAAAATTACAAGCAAAGCTCTAAGACAATCACTTTAAAGAACTGCACTGTTCCAAATTCAGATTAAAAGCACTGCTACCTTTTCAAGTGTAACTTTAATCTACACTTTGTAAAGCTCTCAAAGAACAGCAACTTAATTCTTCATAACAGCAACAGCAGAAGCAATACATACACCACCTGCACACCTGTAACCCCATATTATCTACAGTACTGAGAGCTGTCAGGTGAGGCTCAGTTTAAGAGCATTTCCCTGTCAAAGAAGTCATGTTTTATGCATTTAGGAAAGTAAGAGACCAAACTGGTTCTCACAGCAGTGTTTGAGGGCTGGTGCAATGCCTTGCCCCGAGACAAGGTCACTAAAAATGCAGCTCATTATTTAATGCAGTGCCACCACAAGCTACTCCTGCAATCAAGCAGCTGTAGGTCTGTGGAAGCTGGACAATCACACTTTAAACCTGAAAATACAGAGTGAGACAACACTGCCACACACACTACAACCTCCAACCAAGGCTGGTAAATACTAATCAGCCTTGAATTGTTAACGTTATTGTGACAGATGCCATTCTACAGGTAAATTAATGACCATATTCATGATGTCCATGTTCCTTCTTAATGTCTCTACAGGCACATCGGGCAGGGCTCAGATAAGTGGAAATCACTCACTGTTTAACACTAAAGAACCCCACAGGACTTTTTGGAAAAGATATTTGGAACTGGACACTACACAGTTATATGAAGAGCTAAGGACCAGTGAGTTCTGTAAGAGCAGTCCCAGCAAGAGAATCATCATCCCCACTGACAGAGCATGTGTGTCCCCCCTCGGAGCCAAGGTAACATGCAGCAAACAAAGCTGCATCTACTGAAGTGATTCCAAACAACCAGGTGTAAACCAAGTAACTGTAATAACAAAGTAAGAATTGCACAAGTTGCCTTCCTTCTGCAATCTGCTCAGGCAGTTATTTCTACTGTGCTATGTCAGGAACTCTGTCACACCCAGAGACACGAATACCTGACATACTCAGGCTCCAGAGATCCACTCGACACTCGCATGTTTTACAGCTTCCTCGTGCTCTTTAACTGGGATTTCAAGATGGTGTTTGCACTGTTATGTTAATTTTAGCAGCTACCTGAGGGAGCTTGTCCCTAATCCTGAAGCTGTCCAGCATCAATGAGTTCCTGCAGTCAAATCAGTTCAAAAGCTGAGTGCAGTACTGGAATGGCGAGGCAGAGATGACAGTGACACAGGTTAGAATGCCAAAACCAGTCAGTTTGAACTCAGAGAATTGGATCAATAGGACAACCCCAAAATTCAGGGAGGAACTCGTTTGTAAACTGACACACTACAGACTTCTCAGCTAATGGAAATGACTGAATGACTTTACATCAACACTACTTGCCAGCAAACTATTCCAAATTATTTACACCCACTTCTCTTGGTGTTTATAGTGCCTTCCCTTACAGAGCTAAGGCAGCTCTCCTACTGCATGGGCTTCTGGTAAATTTTCCTTTAAGTAGTAAATTTCTACATTTTAAGACCAAACTGTGACATGGATTCCCACCACTAAAACCTTATCAGTGTTTTTACTAAGCAAATCTTCATATGAAAGTTTAATCTGTAGATAAATGAGCTGCAAATTCACAGATTCTACAACACTTTTAATTTACAGGTAGCAAAACGAAGACATAAAAAAATCAAATGACTAAGCATAAGGAAATAACTGGAAGTCAGTGGCACAGCTGGAAGTTGAAGTCAGATAAAGTAAAAGCAGATATATTTTCACAGTAATTTATGAGAAAACTGGCATTACCAAATTAATACAATTGCTCTGGAATTCTCAACTCAGAACCTCAAACTACTTGGCATTGACCTGGCAGATAAGTTTAAGAACAACCACAGTAGTAGCAACATTTACTCATACAGCAGTAAAACATCACAAAAGATCACTCAAGTCATTTACCAAATGCCAGCAAGTTCAGTCTAAATACTTCAAGTTAAGGATCTACTCAAGCCAAACATTTAACTCCTCAAATGATTTCAACTTAGGCCTTGAAGGAAGACAGAGACCAAAGCAACCTTATTTTACAAGGTACTCACAGTGACAGCAAATGAATTAGATTAAACGTACCTGAAAATCCAGATTTCATGTTGCAGTAATAAAACCTTCCTGACTCTACTGACAACTGAGTGAAGTCATGAAGGGCTGTGACATTTTTATTACAGATAAAATGTAATAACTGCATCTGGATGCAGGAGATGGAGCTAGACCTGCCTGTGACCATGGGAATCAATAATCCATCACCCAGACTAACTGTATGCCAGTTATGCACATTTCCCCCCCTTCTGAGAGAAGAATAAATTAACTTTCCTTCCTGATCAGCATGCTGCAGGACTCTGAAAGGTATTTTAATAGCCCAGAAGTTTACCTGCCTGATCTGACATTAATTACAAATCCACCAATGCCCTGGTTACTCTATCACTAGGTCAGACCACGAACTCCTGCTCAATATGCTTCAAAAATAGACAGGGCACAACACAGAGGAAAGGACATGCTGACTTACCCACTGTAGTGTGTTTTTACTTTGATGAAGTCTTTGTTCAAATCAATTTTTGAGCCCATTCTGCTAGGCATGGTCTGTATTTAGCAGTCTAAACCAAACTATAAATATGTAGAAATAAGTTCATTCAAGACAGATAACTAATTCTGAAGTGAAGAGCTTCACATGTGAAATATGAGCTTCTGCTCCAGATGACTCCCAATCCAGCTGCATATGAAAAAACAAACAGAATCTTGATGAATATACACACACTCTGCTAAACAAATGAGTTGTGTCAAATTTTAGAAACACAAATAGCTTTACATGGAGCAGCAAGAAATCAAAAAGAAAAATGTATAAGACCACTGACCTGCACAGAAATTAAACGAGATTGGTTAAAAATACCCTGTGCAATTTAGTTTTACAGAAATATCCCGAGCGTTTGAGGATGTTTGTTTAAAAAAAAAACAACATCCAACAGCTCCCTCTCGGCTGAAAATACTCCCAGGAAATCTTTACTTATTCATCAACACAGCGTCTGGCTCTTTTCTTCCACAGAACAGAGTAACTAGAAATAGTTTTTATATACATAGAACACTGAAGTCAATCGACGTCGGTTAGAAATTCACCCAAGAGAAGCAGGAGGGGAACTCCACGGGGCAACTTTAACTCACCTTTACGATCGGAAGGTGACAAACATCCTGTTTATTCCAAAGTACCGCCTCACACACCTCTGTGTGTTCCCAGACACCTCCCCGACCCCGCTGTCCGGGCGAGCCTGGCCACAGGTACCGGGGAGGGGAGACCCCCAGAATTCCAGACCCTCCTGTCCCGGGGGGCTCAGGGGGACACGCGGCCCCTCAGCCCCGGCCTGCGACACCGGGAGGCGACACCGCCGCTCGGGACGAGGCGGCGCCGGCACTTCTCCGGGCAGAGCGGGCTGTGCCCGTGCCCGTGCCCTTACCTGCTCCGACCGCGGGGGTCCCGCCCCACGCACCAGGGTAAGCAGGGGCCGCTCCCTGCGCGGCGCTCGGCGACACCTTCCGCGGCCTCAAGTTGCTCAAAGTCCCGCGAGGAAGTTTCGCGGAGGACTTTGCCTCGCTGCCGGCGGGACGCCGGTGGGGAACAACGGCGGCAGAGCCCCAGGAGCCCCTCAGGTTCCCCTTCAGGTTTCCCCTCAGAGCCCCTCCGGCGCCCCCCGTCCCCCCAGCCGCGGTCCCGCCTCAGCGCCCCGCGCCCGCCCCCGCCCGCGGCAACATGGCGGCCTGAGGGCGGGAGCGGCGGCCAATGGGGAGCCAATCCCCGCCCGCGTCCCGCCCCCCCGCCGCCAATCGCGGCGCGGGAACCGTTACCTGGGGAGACCGGAGCGTCCCGGCCAACCAGAGCTCGCGGGGGGAACACCTGCGGCCAATGGGAGCGCGGCGCGGCAGGGAGGGGCCGGGAGGGGACACGGCTGAGGGGACAGGGCTGAGGGGACACAGTGAGGGGGGACAGGGCTGAGGGGACAGGGCTGAGGGGACAGTGAGGAGGGACGAAGTGAGTGGACAGTGCTGAGGGGACAGTGAGGGGGGTCAAGTGTGAGGGGACAGTAAGGAGGGAGAGGTGTGAGGGGACAGAGATGAGGGGGCAGAGGGAGGGAGACATATGTGAGGGGACAGGTGACAGGTGAGGGGGACAGCACTGAGGGAACAGGTGAGAGGTGTGAGGGGACAGGTGACAGATGGGGGGACAGTGCTGAGGGGACAGGTGAGAGCTGTGAGGGGACAGGCCCTGTGTGCCCCCCCCGGCTGTCAGAGCTGCTTCCCCAGAGGTTTCCCAGAAGCCCAGCAATGGGATGCCCTGTGAGCGCCCATCCAGCACCTGCCAGCGGTGGGAACAGGGAAACCGCAGCCAAAGTTATCATAAAGAGGTAATAAAATAACAGTATTAGAGTGGCCAGAGCAGAGGGAGAGAGAAAAACAGCAGAGTTGTTGTACTGGTGCTGTTCGAGTACCCCCAGTCTCACAAGAGCCAGCCTGTGACGTGGTTAATGCCCTTCGCTTTGTAAAGCTGGGTTTGGCTGTTTTTCCCTAATGCTCCTTTGATCTTTCGCTTCCAAACCATGAATCCTCTGTGACTGAAGCAGGAACATCTCCCGTGTGCAGGAGATCAGAGCTTTGCCTGTTCCTCTGCTGCAGGCTGGGATGGTGAACTCAGAGAGTCCTCTAGTGGAAATGCTGCTTACCCTGCCCTGATTTCCTTGTGTAATTTAAAACTTTTCCAGGCAAACAAGCTATCCAAGAGAAAGGTTTTCTTTGGGGCCTTTCTCGATCTGTTCATATCCACCTTTGGGCAACACAACCCACCACATTTGAAAAATAAACCAAAAGGAGTCACAACTATTAGATATTTTTTGGCTACCTGGAGTTGAGCAGTCATAATTGGTATTTTGAAAGGGGAAAAAATTCAGTCCTTAGTCTCAAGTTCTTTTCAGGCCCCACTTAGCACTTTCTCAGTATCTCTCTGGGCTTTTGGGTGTGTACGTGTTGAGTTTGCAGCACTGTAGCTCTGAAACTCCTTTTGCTGTTTCTGCAATCTTCCAAAACACAAATAAATAATAGTTGACATTAGTTTAAGTAGAAGTAAAGTGGGAAAATTAATTCCCATCAGTCTAGATGTTTTCTCTGACACCAGGGAAATGCACCAAATGGTTTCATTTATCAGTCTTCAATCTGAATTATTTGTGTAGCCTCTGCTAATTTTTTTTTAGTAGGAACTGTCAATATGGTTTCAAAATTGGCCCTTAAATCTTCATGTGTTCCAAATTTCTCTGCTTAAAATGGAGAACATTATGTAAGATATGTCTATAAACATAATTCTTTCAGGTCAAGCTACACTTTGATCTCCAGCTCCTTGAGCTGTTGGATTGGGAGATAAAAGGTTCTTCAGAACTGTGATTTGAGGTTTTGTGGGGTTTATTCCTGGTTGTTCTGGGGTTTTTTCCAGCACAACTTACCAAGAAGAAAAGCTTAGGTGCATTTTCAGGGCTTGATGAAAATCTGAACCATAATATTTTTACATCTTGTAGAGATATTTTGTAGTTGTTCTCTTAGTACTCATGTTGTTATTTTAGGTTGGTTTGTATTTTCTTATATTACAAAATTGTTTAAACAGTTGAATTTCCTAATAGATGTTTCTCACTTCTGGGCAGATGGTGTTTTTGGAGAGGATGTTGGCTTTGCTCTGTGCATTAGCTAACAGGGTTTTAACTGGTTTGAAAACACAACAAGCTGGAAATCCTGAGTGCATTCCTAAGCTTTTTGGTTTCCCTTTTTTTTTTTTTCCAGATGGGAGGCATTGCACTTTTGTTTTCTTTTGAGCCATCCTCACCTTAATGAAAAGTTGTAGTGTTGCTGCCTACTACACCTAGATTTGAAGAGCTGACAGGTAATTTAATTTTATTCCAGGTTTAAATTACATATTTACTGCATCTAAAATTTTAGTTCATTTAAGAATTATTATTATTGTTATCTCTTGAGATCAGCTCTTTTATTCTGAAGAGCAGACTGTGAAGTGAACTGATGTGTTTGAGAAAGAGAAAGCTTAAAAAAAAGAGGGTTTTTTCCAAATATTCCAGTTCTGTTTTGAAAATAAGTCTATGATTCTACATTCAACCTCAGCACCCAACCATGGCACAGATTTATTGTGCCAGTGGAGAAGGTGGTTTATTAAGGAATCACCTTAATCATCAGGAATCTGCTGCTGGTATTTCAGCTGCTGGGAGCCTGAGTTAGCTCGTTCTGGAATTGTGGTTTTGACTAAAAGTGAGGAACATCCCTCGTGCTGGTTTCCATTATTTCGTGGCACTCCTGGCTCTGGCAGGAACTTGGAGGCTGAATTCCTTCAAGGATGTACATCTGCACGTTTCCAGCAGATGGCAAGAGATTCCCAGGCAACGCTCTGGGAACCACGGTTGTGCAGACAGAGCTTCCAAGTCCTAGTGCTTTATTTCAGTGCTGCAGGCTGCTGAGAACTGTCCTTTAAAAATTAGTTGAAGGGGAAAGAAACATGATAGCATTAATCCAAAGTACTGCCTCAGCCATCAGACACAAAGGACTTGCCTGTTTCTGACCAGGTTGACCAAAAAAACTCCTTTTCTCCCTCCTGAATGCCCCAAGAAGAATCATTATGGCAACCAGTTCTTAAAGACAATTGTTGAGAAAAAGGGGCAATCAGTACTAGTTTCACCTCAGTTCGGTGGGAATGACCTTGGGCCAAATGCCATTAAGTTTGGGTGAAAATAATAAGGCAAAGCATTAATATATTTTAACATAAACTGGAGTAAAGCATATATCCTACATAACATCAGAAATCACCATGGTAATTCTTAGTAGATTTTCTTGCTGGCTTGAATATTAGTGTTTTTCCAGCCCATGTTAAAATAGACAAAATGAATAATGTTTCAAGACTATTTTAAGCCAACACCTCCCTTACTTGTCTGTCTTATATAAGATAGAAGCAACCAGAAGTTAACTCACTTGTTGACACCTCATTAGCCAGGAAGATAAAGAATTCGATGAGTAGCCCAAGCTACATATCTTTAAAAGCAAATAAAATCAAACCTCTGTGGTTTTGTGTTTTTTTTTTCCAGGATATTTAAATAACCTGTTCAATTTAACAATACTATATGCACTGTAATTTATTAAAAAATTATAGATCCCTCTCCTGTCTCTTCTATATATGCACGTACAAGCTTGTATTTGTAAAAGCTGCACCCACGGAGATAAGGGTAGGATAATCTTAAATAGATCTGTAAAAACATAATAAGTTTAAGATGTACAGAAATAGATCTTTTGTATTAGTCTGAAGCTGAAAGAAACGTAGCAATAAAGGAAGAACAGCCTGGATGGAGCATTATACCAGATGTTTTACAGATTACTCTGTATTTCATCACTCAGCCTTTGTTTAATCTTAAGGCTGTAGTAATTGTAGTCCTGGAATAGCTCAGTGGCCTATGTATTATTTTGCTACTTCCAGCTATGCCTGTTCCAATTGGCCAAAGCTGGCCAGTTATCCCTTCCTGTGGAATGAGAAACGTTCTCCCTGCCCCAGCTGGTGACCCCAGGAATGACCACTGAGAGTTTGGGGACACTTGTGCTGCTCTCACCCAGACACTCACCCAAGGAGCAGATCATGCACCCTGCATTTGTTGGTAACTTCTGTTACCCACTAACTGTGGCAAAGATGTTTGGGCCAAAATTGTGGAGAAGAGTTTCCTTCAGAGTGTGGGGAATTTGAGGACTGACTCAAACTGTCCTTTTTTGCATGTAAGGGTTTGCAGAGTGCAGTGCAAGAGAATGGAACAGGGAGACTGTGTTTGTGTGGGAGTGTGCTGGGTAATTATCACAGGGCTGACTTTCTTGCCTTTTATGTAACACTCCTTGGAAGGTACAAAGGGTTGTAAATGAGGACTTTCAATCTCTCTGTTTTTCATACCTGTGGGACAAGATTATATTGGTTTTATCTAATATGTCCTCGTGCCAAAGAGAAGGGAAATTTCCTCTTTTTCTTTCCCTTTTCAAGTGGGGAAAAAAGGGAAAGAGAACTGAGGATCAAGTGAAGTTGAAGTACTGTGAGAGTTAAAGAAAAGGATCTGTTCCCAGAGGTTTCTGGTGTCTCAGAAATGAGGGATATTTGGGTTTATTTTTTTGGACCAATCTTTTCACGGAACAATGAACTCCCAATAACATCTGATTAGTCCTGTTGGTGCTATATTTTGTGACAGCCTGGCCTTGACTGTCCTCTCAGATTTGTTTTTGCTCTGCAGGAGTTTGCAAAAGGCACAGCAGTGACACCAAGCTGGTCCAAGGAGGGAGCAGATCCCTTGTGCCTTACATAACGAGGGGCTTAAATCTCCAACTCATCTCATTTAGGACACGGTGCCTTCCTCATCTCAGCTACCAAATCCACCCAAAACCACATGTTCGTTGCCAAATTTTTATTCAGTTTTCATTAAGAACAATTAGCTATGTCTGTAACACATATTGCACGCAGGGTTGTTTTAGTATCCAACAGGCTTTCAACCACTGCAAGTGGTTTGAGCTGCTGTGATAAAGAGGGCAGGAGGGAGTTGCTTCAGCTTTTTTTCTTTGAACAAAAAATATTCTCAGAAACTTTCAATAAGCTTTTTGTTGTCTATTCTGCTTCAGAGAGGAACATTCAGGGTGCTGTTTTCCACCTGATGGGAAGTGCTTTTTTAGGTTAATGGCTGGGAGTATTTCAAACCAGAGCAATCGTATTAAGTGTTTTGTTGTCCCAACAGCAGAAGCCTCACCGAGTTAAATTGGTTTCGCTACATTATCTGTTGGATTAGCAAACCAGTTAGGAACTGATGGGAGAGCTTTGCCTTAAAGTGGGATAAATGCTCTCATTGCTACCCAGACACAGGACAGACATCTCTGTATTTTAACCTCTTAATAGAGCTCTCACTGCCAGCATTACTTTCAAACACATCATGCATTTCTTCATCTGTCATCTCGTGCTTTCTGATTCCTTCCAGCCTCTTGAGGCAGCAGCCCTTTGTGCCATCAGTACAGCAGTTTGCACAAGTGCCCCCCAGAAAGCTCTCCTGAGCACACAACAGCTCTTCCTCCTCTGCTGGCAAGGCCAGGGGAGAGTTTTACCAGCCCTTGGGCCCTGAACAGGCAGGATGTCATTAAGGGATGAAATCTCTGGGGTTACTTTGATTTGCCTTTCTAATGCGTTCCATCTTCCAGTTCAATGGTTGGAATGTCTGTTTTGGCAGTTTACAGAAGCTCCAATTTCTGTATATGTACATTTTATTAACACTTCACATTTAGAATGATTACATTAACACATAGCCCACTCCTTTTCTCACAGACACGCCAGTCCATAGAGCAGAACTATAAATTGCTGAAAGGAACACAAATGTTTTCAGGTGCCTTTTGATCTGTCACATACTTTCTTTTATGACACTAGTAAAACCCATCCAAAGTCAGCATTCAACTGACATCAGATTTGGCTTATTAACTTTATTAAGGGTATCATGAAATTAGAGTTGAATAGGGAATTGCCTTTAGATGTTAATAGATCTAAAGTAGTAATGTCTGAGGATTTTTAAATATGATGATTTTAAGTAAAAAAAAATATAGAAGATTCAAATTTATGCAGAATTCCAGTCAACTCACCATACTCCTGTACTGAAATGTCTCCTTAAAAGTTTGAATGGCATCTGAGTTTCTGGCTCTGGAAACAGATTTAAGAAAATCCCACTCTTGGTGAGGGAGGTGTTTTGTCTTGTGCTACTCATGCAAGTGCAGTTCCAGTACCCAAAATCCTGTTCTCCCCTCTGACCACTTCGTTCCTGGGATGGACACATTGCCATCTGTGGCTCACAGGGCACTTTCCTGACAGCCTGCAACCTCCTGGGATATTTCTGTCCTCTTGTTTGTGCTTCTGTGTGCATCACTGACATAGTCTGGCATTCTGGCTTTGGGGTTCTCTGAGGAGATTGCTGCCACCTCTGCCTTTGATCAGTCACACTGAGCTGTGCACCTTGAAGATCTGCAGTGAAAGTACAGAAAAACCTCCCTGAATAAATCTTCTGGAGCAGTCAGCAGGACATGCAGCCTGTGACTGTCTCCCAGATGGAGAAGCAACTAATTTTGTCCAATAACCCCATGTGATCAGTCAGTTGGCTGCAGTGTAAGGAGTTATGTCAGGTGCACAATTACAAACTATTACTGCAGAAGTAATTAGATTAGACATTGCCTTTATAATATCTGCAGCCATCTTCCTGCTAATTACTCCAAATAACCAGCCACTGCTCACTGGAGGGACTAGGGCCAGGCTTTGCTCTCTGCTCTTTAATAACTTTAATTCCAAAATCATGGATTCTTTTCCTATGATTTGCACTCTGCAGGAACTTGCTGTGAATATTTCTTCAGCTGGATTCAGTCAATAACTTCACTCTTAGCAGAAGACACTGACCCTGACAGGCAACATAATAAACTAATAGCTGGAGAAACCAGTAGGGTACAGAAAGGCTGGACTTAAAGCGAAGATTATTTCTGATTTATGCAAGTGTAGGAGAGAACAATGAGGTCCTCTGGCCTTTCTGAAGGGTGTAGTGCTGTTGTGGGGATGGATCAGGGACAAAGCAACCAAGGCATGGTAAAGTCATGCTTCTGCTGGTTTTATTCCACTCTGCACTTAATCATTATATAAAACAGTGAGAATGATTCAGAGGAGAGCAGGAGAGGTTGAATTTCTTGGGGAGAAAGTGATTATGACCAAAAATGCACTTAGGGAAAAAAAATAGTGTATTTCTGTAATGTAGCATTGCATCAACATCAGGAACAAACAGCAAGAAAAATAAATTAGAAAGAGGAGAAGCAGGAGGAGGAAAAAGAAGCCTGATTACCTGATTATTGAAGGAGATGCAGATTTCCATTAGTGTTCTGGATAAGGTGGAAGTTGAGGGATACTTTGCTTTAATTCAGTGTGTGAGAGTCTCAGAAACTGTGGCAAATACCACCACGGAAGCACCAGTTGGATGCACTTACCCATTTGGAGGATGAGAGTTTCTGCCTCTCCTGAAGGGTTTGTCTTCTGTAAAACTCAAAGAAATCAGCATCATTAAAGCAATTTTGGAGGTGATGCAGTGCAAGGTCTTAACTGGGGTTCCCCAGCAAGTCAGTGGTGAGCTCCTGGAGCAGAACCCGGGTGTCTCAGTCCAGGCTTGGCTTGGGGAGGACTCTGTGGAACAGTTACAGCTTGATGGCAGTTTGGGCTTTCCAGCACACTGTTGGCTGACAGCTTTTCCATGATAACAGAAACTAAAGGTGGAGGTGAACCTAAACCTGACTTACAGTGGAGCATATTTGCTGTTACAGCTCAGTTCAAGGTCATTAGTTTTTCTTCAAAGCATTCTCTTACTTCACTGATACTGAACAAATCTCACTCTCCCTTCCATCGCAGATTTCAGCCCCTTGCTTTGCCTCCTTCTTTCCCTCTCTCTCTCATTTCATATTTGCTTTTGTGTCAGTCTCTGTATTTAAAAACAACCTCTCACTTTCAAGGCAACAAAATCTTCAAAATAAATTTCCCTTTTGTAGCGTCTCACATTGGCTTCCTACACGAACAATGTTTCAGTGGGTTTAATCCATATTCCAATATATTTACCGTGGAGATTTTAGGGATTAGTTGTGAAGCTTGTTTGTTGTGAATACTGTGTTCATTTGCTGAGTTCACTGGAATTATTTACAGAACAAAGTGCTATTTTGCATAAGTTGGGCAAGACGATCTAGTCCTGACTTAAGGAGTGTGTATGAGGACCTGCAGATTTCCCTGCTGAATAAGGGAAGAGCCCTAATGGATCAGGTCAGCCTGGAACAAAAATGGCAAAAATATCCAAAGCAACTGAGTAACTTGAAGCCAGTTATGAATTCTTTTTTGTACTTCATTCAGCTATTTAGGGACGGATTCAAAAAGGATATTTTCAGAGGCACACATGGTAGAATCTCACTGACAATCAACAGAACAAATTCTAAAGTCCTTCCTGAAAATGGAGTCAGAGTTTCTTCCTTATGAAGCACCTTTAAATTTTTTCCCAATCCAACATAGGAAGCCTGAGCTTTCCCTCTGTTTCTAAAGCATTTTTATATGTTTGGGGCCTATTAAACTAATAAACATTTGTGTGTTTAAGTGTTTAAACTTTCATTAGCTTAGATCTGAAATGTAATGCAGTCATTATTAACAATTCAGTAGAATTTGATGTAGTATATTTTATTTCATGCTGTGACTAAGAGCACTGAATTTTTTCAATATTTTATCCAAGACAAATAATATTTTAAGAAAAACCTCCACTCCCCTCTATTCCTTTTTACTTTGTTCATGAGATTTTTCTGATTAAAAACTCCAACTTTCCCACTACTGTTAAACCTAGACCATCCCACAGAAGGCCAGATGCAGAAAATCACTCGTGCACAAGTGAGGAGTTAACTCTTTCGTTACAAAAAAGGTAATTATCTGAGTGTGAAAAGCCAAATCTTCATTACTGATCAACCCTTAAGGGAGAGGAAAACCGTGGTCATTTAAGAGTTAAACTTTTGCTACAAATATGTACATATGAAAAATCGTCTCATGGTGTTAGAGGAAGGAAGGAGCTGGGATGGTCTGGCACAGCACTGTTCTTACTGTATCAAATCAGAACAGCAATAAATTGCTGCCTTTTCTGGGAATTCATAGCAGGGCTTTCTCGACTTTAGAAGTGTCTTGAGCTCGTTGGAAAATATTTTGAGAAGAAGTGGCTCGATTCAGTCTCAGCAAGGGCTCTTTAATCCGTGGGTGTTGTTGAGTTTGTAGCTCTGGCCACGAACATCCCTTTTTTGGGTTTTTACATGGTGTAAGCCACCCAGTAGATGACATTGACTGCTGCAAAGGCTGCTGGGAACACGGCTCGGGCGTAAATGTCGATGGTGTCGGCGTCGATGGGCTTGAACAGGGACTTCAGGCCAGTCTTTTTATCCAGTTTCAGCCCTGGCTGCTGCTTGGTCTCTCCAGTTTCTATTTCTATTGTGCCATACGAGCCGGGCAGGCTCCTGGGAATTCGGTGCTGCCTGTTGGAAATGGCCAGTTCCTGGTTCACACCAGCTATGGAAAGGGAAAACAGAACAATGGCATTCTTCACGTTGATCTGCAAGGGAAAGAGGAGAATAATGGAGTTTCTGCCTCTCCTGAAGGGTTTTTTTTTCTGTAAAATTCGAAGGCATAGGTAAGAAATCAGCATCATCACAGGAATTTCGCAGAGCATGCAGTGAAAGGCCTCAGGAACTGGGATTCCCTGAGGAACACAGGGGGCTGCAGGGGCACTGCTGTGCCAAAGTCACTCCCACACCACACTCACTGACCTCTGCACTCTGCCTCCTCGCCTTGATCTTGTTCTTCTGCTTCTTCATGTAGTCGGCGTTGAAGTGGGCGAAGGCGTATTCCACCAGCGCGGCGAACACGAACACGTAGCAGATCCAGAAGTAAACGTCCAGGGCCTTGATGGCAGAGGCTCGAGGGAGGGAGGAGCGGGCACTGACCATCAGCGTGGTCATGGTGAGGACAGTGGTTATTCCTGCAGGGAGCAGGAGAGGAAAGGGATTTACTGATGTATTATACATGGAGACTTTTACTAATCTGAAGCGGAGGATATTTTCACAGTGCAAATACTGTGGCTCCTGATTTTCAAAGCAGAGAAGCTTGTAAAAAAACTGCATTTGTATAAGGCAGCTTTGAACAAAATATCCTTGGTTTTGTTCTAGATCAGGACAAACCAAACCCAAAGACTTAACCCTCAAACACTTTTGAGTCTGGACTGGCAACCTTTATTCAGACAAACAGATCCACAAGCACCGGGAGTATTTTTTTGCCACTGTCCCAGTTCCTTCAAATGAATTCTTTCGTAGATCTGCCTCACAGTCATTACTGCTTTTAACCCTCTTTAGGGGGTTATTTGCTGTTCTTTCCTGAGGCAGCTGCTCTGATAGCATGACAGAAATTAAAACAGGAGGGAAGCCTTCTAAAGGACCATCTCTTCTGCAAAAGTAAACAGAGCGGTCATAAATGCACCTTCATGTAAAATAAGGATTATCAGAGAGCAGAATTCCAACCTGAGCATTGCCTTCCCTTCCAGTCCCCCGAGGCCCCTGCCCTACCTAAGGACACCCTGGCAGGCACAGCTGACTGGCTGATCCAGAAGGACACCCATGACATGGCCACCAGGAGGATGGAGGGGACGTAGGACTGGATGATGTAAACTCCTCGATTCCGCCGCAGGTGGAAGTGGAGACTGAGCCTGGGAAACTGCCCTGCTGGAAAAAAGAGCAGGCAGAGAAGGCTCTGGCTGCGTGAATTACAGTCAAACTGATACCCAAAATGACATTTCTACAATGCAACAGAGCTGTGACAGCTTTTGGACAGGGATCACAGAACGCTTTCCTGAATGGTGTTCGATCAGTCCCCATAAACCCTGCACGAGGTGCTGCAGCTTCATCAGCTAAGAATAGGTCAAATGATCTGTCTCAGGTCATATCAATGCCAGATCTGAAAATAAAATCATGAGTCTTCTCAAATAACAGTATTGCTTCAAAATGTGTACTGTCTTATCATCTGCTGTAGAAAGTCCTCCAGATACTAAATTTAGATTTTTTAAAAGGCCAAGTTAATTTCAAACTCAAAAAAGAGCTTAGAGGAGATGTGCAGCATAAATGAGAATCTGAATACATGAAAGAGGATGAAAAATCAGCAGGAAAGAAATGACTCCAATCTTGTACAAACATTGCAATAAGCCCAGTGATAGACATACACACCACTGACTTCTACTGGGTAGAATTAGACTGAGCTGACTGTACGTCATAAGCTTCATAACATCAGGGCTAATGGAAATTTTTCTTGATCTGAAGTCGCAAATTAGGTCAAGAAAATATGAGCTACACCTCAAGTGTTCTTTATCAAGTGCTGTCTGGCTACTCCACACAGTGTTTTGTCAGGCAGAGAGAGCTGAAGGACATAACATGCTACAGTAGCTACCTGGAGGCTCAGCAAAGGATGGCACTTTTCATGAGTGTAAGCTGAAGAAAACTCTTATCAGACACCTGACAGGTTCTTAAATTAGTTACCTAAGAAGAAGGATTTTCTGTTATAGATACAGGAGGCTTCCCTGTGCTGGAAAAAGTCAGATACTGTCCCTGAGCTGAGGAGAGATTCTGTTACCAGATTTGAAGTTCATAATTTCTGTTGTGAACTGGTAGTTGGTGATGGTGAACTGGGCGAGCTGCAGCTTGTCCAGCCCGTGGATCTCCTCCTGGTTCTCTGACCAGTGGTACACGATGTCCTCCGAGGAGTAGCCATCTGCCAAAAGAAAGCTGAATAAACAACAAGTTTGAGGCAGAAATTAAGAGCTCAGAGGACTCACAGCGGAAGTTCTCTAACTCCTGCTATGCTGAATTCCATCAGACCCATTGCTGGGATTCAACCTGGATTATTCTGCCTGGGACACCAGGGACATGACAGAGGGGGGATGTGTGTGAGGGGATTTTTGTGAGATGCAATCAATCTTTGCTAGTTTTGCTGTTAGTGGACAACTTGCTCCTAGAGCATTCATTTGGTTAAAGAGGCTGTTTGGTTCACTGAAATCATAGCACATCAAATTTTGCCTGTGGGCTTCTCTGCTTGTTCTCCCTGGATTTGATGCAAAGCTCAGTAATGCCAGTGACTGTCACAACTGCACGAGGTTTCACATCAAGCTCAGAGTTCAGACATTTGTAACAGGACTGTTCATTGTTCATCATCACTACATTAAATCCTAGAGTTTAGGACTGGGGCATTGAAAAGTCCATTGTGCAATGCCCAGCACAGGGAATGAAGGGATTCCTGTTTGTTCTGAATCTCAAGGCAGCCCTTACATTTCACTGCCCAAAGCAGAACCATCCCAGCTCGCTCCAGTGTCCCAGTCCCACATGCCCAGGCTTTACAGCAAACACAGGTGTACTCAGCCCTTACAGCTCTCCAAATCCAGCATGCATTCCTGCTCGTCCATGGGGTACTTGGACAGGTCCATGTCACAGGCCACTGTTGAGGTAATCCTGTTCCAGGCAACGGGAACACCAGTTAGTTGCATTCAGACAGAGCTTTTTCCTCTGAACTCAAAACACTGAATGGAAAACTAAATCAGGCTCATAGTTCCCTTGGAAAACAGTGAAATAGAAGAGAGAATAGGAAAACAGAGAGTGGAGAAAAGAATCTTTGCCAAACAGCTCCGAGACACTTGGAGGACATTCTGAACATGGTCAGTGACTCTGCACTGCACAGTGTTGCCAAAGAGACCTTCCTGGCACTGTCACCCTTGGAAAGCAAAGGGGTCTCTGACAGGAGATTTTCTTCCATATTAAATTAACAACTATTTTATGAAACCACCCTAGGAAAACAGTGGTTACTTCACAGTCTGTTCCAGAAGTTAGCACACAATAGAGAACACTTGCTCTCTTTCTCACTCACCTGATGCTGTACAAAATGACTCCATCTGGCTGGAGCCTGATAAGTTTGTTTTCCACAGTCACATCATGGAACCAGGCAGACTTGGCATTGACTATGAAAGTATCTGGCAACCAGAGCTTGTCCACAAACCTGCTGTCTAAGCCCAGAGTCTCGTTGGTGTGGTTGTAAGACAGACGGTCGTCTCGCCAGCTCTGGTGCAAAAACACTGTCATGGTGTATTCCTGTGACAGGAGAAAGCCCAAGTAAGAAGTGATGCTGAACAAACACAATGGTAATGTCTTGGGACTTGGCCAAAAATCATTGTATTAGCCTGGAAATACATGATCTGCTTCCAGTGCAAATAAGTATTTTTATACTCAGTCAACCAGAGAGCTGCCCAAGCATTTGAATTTCTGCTATGCTTCCACAACAGATAAACTCAAATTATCAAAAAGTGGTTCAGCATCAGTGTTACATGTAACATATTGCAAGTCTCAAAAAAGAACAGTACAACTTTTGGTTTTGAACGTTTTTTAGAGCAAAACTGAAGACTCTGATACCGTACCATGTTCACCTCTGAGATGTGGTCAATGCTGGCTACTTCGATGGCCAGAGCAACGTTAACGGGGGGACCTGGGGAAAAGGGTTGAATGGGGTCATTGACATCATCATAGGACCTACAAAAATATAAATGACCCAAGATTTCAATTCTTTCAGAGAGTTCACAAAAGTGTTTTCCATTATAAAGTACACCCTCCAAGCAAAACCTACCCTAAAGCAAGAGATTTAAATCTTTTACTGATTTCTACCTCAATTTCCAATCTCACTTCAGTGATAAAGGGCACAAGATACAATCACAGCTACTGAAAATTATGGAATCCTTTCTGGAAATCACACTACCAAGTTTAAGACAGCATGGTTTCAAGCAGTGCAGGAATCATCACCATTTAATGCAATACAAAATTCCTTCAACTTAAATGTCAGTGATTTAAGAACTGTATCAGAAGCCTGTGTTGCTGTTGTACAGTCTGTCTCCTGTCAAAACCATCCAAATTGTTGATGGTTATTTTTTCCCAGTATCCAAGTAGAAAATAATCATAACCTTTTAATCATGTAAAGGATGAAGTTCACACGAGCATCAGAGGGTAGAGGGATTGTAAGAACAGAAGAGACATTATTGTCCAAGCCTCACCTCCAATGCCAGGCCTGAAATTCCGGGCGTAGCCTTTCATTAAATCATCCAGGTTGGGCAGCCAGGAGATTTCAATGTTGGAACCAATGTAGTCTCCAATGTCACTCATAGCTCTGGGGAGAGGAAAGGAGTGTCCTTTGAAACTTGCCCATGTTTACAAACGGAAAACCAACAGAAAATGGAAGAGTGACTTCTCTCACACCAGAGACCACATATGGTATAATCAGCTATGCTGGAAATTTACTGAGAAAATACTGTATATGGGCAGGAAAACAATTTTGGATATTTCTGTTTAAATCAAAACATACTCAGGCAAGACTATGGCCTCTTTCTGAGTTACAAGTACATACTTTTGGAAGTTTTCTCCTTTTTTAAAAAAAGTAGGAAAAATAGATTCGCAAACTTAGAGAAAACGTGAGGGAAACCAAGACACTTTGTGTGCTGCCTAAAATGCATCTGTGGCTGCTGGAATGCAGCTGTGCCAGCTCCCAGTGAACCGTGGAACAGCTGAGCTCAGGGAGGCTGGGGGACTGTCAGATGGGAGGGGAACACAGCAGGAACTGCACATCTGGAACGAGGGGAACAGGCAGCAGGGTTTGGCTGTGAGGGGCTGTGTTGCTGTGGAGTTTGTGCTCGTGCAGGGGGAGACACCACAAACACACCCTGCCCTGGCACTCACGGAACTTTGGCTGTTCATGTGACAGTGACCCACATAAAGCACATGGGTTTTCTCCCCAAAGTATGCCAGCCTGGGCACTCAGCTCAGCACGGGCAGGTATTGCCAGCACGGGAGCAGAGTCTCCTGCAGTGCCCAACTCCTCCTCCCCCAGGGGACTGAGAGAAAAATCTTCGATCGCCCTGGTCAGAAAATTCTTGTCAATTATATAAGGAAGGAGTTCTGGGATTACAATGTACAAATGTGAGTTCTGAGCAGCAGAGACACTGAAAGCTTGCATTAGTGGAGCTGTCAAAGCTGTTGTGACCTTACAGCACAGGGACACTGCTCCGAGGGAAACTTCATTACTTCCCAGCAAAATGTTATATTAAATTGCGTTCATAATATTTCCTTGCCATGAGCACAGTGCTGTATGTTCATCTCAAATGACTATCCCAGGCACTTCTCAGGTTCCTCTAGCTCTTCTGAGGAAGGATCAGAGCCACGTTTTCAGCTGCATAAATTGGAATAACATAATTGATTTAGACAAGGGCTTTGAAGATTTATAACAAATGTTGACAGAAGTTCCTTCTTTATTGGGTCTCATCAACTATATCAACACTTCTTTCTATCAGACTGCTCTTCTCTATGTGCTGGTCTTTCAGTCATCCAACTGTAAGTATTTACTTAAATGAAATTATAGTTTCTTAATCCATGGCAAATTTGTTTAAAAATGTACTTAATTGTAACTTGTAAGTCTCAGCCATAGGTATGGAATGGTGTTCCTAACCAGCAAAACCTCTGAGCTCCTTTCCCAGGTAAAGAATGGTGCTTTCTGTCTTTTCCTAATGAGAGCAAATGACTCCAATACGCTTGAATTAATACATCTGCCTCTGATCTCTTTGCCTTTTCAACAGAAGATGGTGCTTTGCAACTCCTGTTGCTAAAACTGCCGCCAGTTCTGGGAAGTGTTTTGCAAACAGAGCTCGAGTCAGAAGGTGAGTGCCCCGGAGTGATCTCCCCCGTGTGCCTGCTCATCTGTTTTGACAAAGCACTTGGTGTGCAGCAGCTCCCCTGTCAGGGCTCCATTTTAGTGGCATTAAGGAGCTAAAAGGGAGTTAAAATGCTGAGAGCCGGGTTAGAAACCGTGGGCTGTAGCCTGCCATGTGTTTTAAGCAGATTACAATCTAGAGGGAGTTTTACTTAAATATCCATGACACAATTAAAATAAATCTTGTTTCTATTATTAATGAAGCCTTAGGGTCAGATCATCAGTGTAACAAATGTGCTGAAGTTAGTGGAGCTATGTGCACTTAATACCAGGGGGGCTATTAAAGTATTACAGCTGAAATAACTTTATGGCCACATTTACCACGTTGTGATAACTCCTTCCAGCCATTCCTCTGGATTCCTGGACACCACACCCAGGGCTTTAAAGTTACAGGGGGGACAGTGGGAGAGTTTCATTCATCCTTGATAAACAGCCAGGATTATATATGGCCTAAAATATGATTCACTATTGTACCTGAAAAAGGAAGGCCAGCACAGAAAAGATGCATTGGAAGGGATTAAGTTTTCCTAGAGTAAGCAGGAGAGATGAAAAGAAAGGAAACTCCCCTGAGTTGATTCAGCAAATTCCCTTCCCCACGTAAGCTGCTGTAAAGCTTGTTTTATTAAGAAAAGGACTTTGTGAAATTAAGGTAGTGATTTGCCAAATCCAAAGGGTAAAAGAGCTCCTCAAAAGCTTATCTGCAGTTTGCACCGGGCCAGCGTGGGGAGCTCTGGCTGAATGGCAGCAGTCATGTGGACTCCTGTCACTCTGGAAGCCATTCCCAAAGCTAAAGCTGAAGGAGATGGGTTTTCTCCCACACTCTGTCTGTGTACACATCTCATTTCAAGCAGATATTTTGGAGAATTTATTTTTGTCTGCTCATACCTGGAATTTAAGCACTGGGAGAACTTCGACCGAGCTCGTTGTCAGCACCAGAAAACAGATTATTGCTGTTTAAATGATGAAAGTAACAGTGAGTTCTCTTGTCCATTAGATAAAGGGGAAAGGAAATCCCATAGATAAACTGGGAAAACCTATGGAGTTCTCCTTTCCCTAATAAAGCTGCTCTTGACACCGTTTAGGGAAAGCAACTCTAAGCAATGAATGTCAAATGACAGAGCAAAGAAATGCATCTCCTTCAGAGCTAAGTGCAATCAGTTCTAGAATAAGAAGTCCACATATCCCAAAATCCTCTCTATCTGAGCTGACACCTTCCCCCAGCTGCTGCAGCACCATTGCATCCCACTAGTGTGGAGGGATCTGGAGGAGAAGCCTCAATCCACTTGGGCAGCACATCTTGAAGGGGCTTGTCAGACAAGTGAAGCACCAGCCTGTCTCTGCTCCCTGCCAGAGCACTGCTTGAACACGGGTGCTGGAAGTGTATCACTGTCACCAGGAAATATCTGAGCCCCAAATCACCCCAAGCAAGAGACAATCTGTGGGTTCCATGAGGGCACTACAGCAGCTGAACCAGGCATGACACTGGCAGTATTATTTTTGCACAGCAGTGCCAAAGTCTCTGGGAGCAGTGCAGAAAGCTCAGCAGCATCTTTAAGTCAGCGGCCAATGAGGCACAGATTTGGGGTCACACTTGCAGGGAGGGTGCTCTGACCTTCTGACAAACACACAGAGCAGAGGGATGTGGGAAATCACTCTTTGCATCTTCTGTTTCTCCTTTGAATCTGCTAACCTGGTTCTTTTGGGGACTGTGACATAGTTGTTATAGGAATCATTTATCCTGGTAGATGGAAAAAGCAGTTTGACTGAAGGACTGGGGTGGAGAACATTTCATTTTCTGTGAGGTAAACATTTGGGGGCAAATGTCCCAGGTGTCATTGCCACTGAAGAAAACTTTTTCTTGGGAAAAAGACAAGGAATATCCTGCAAGGTCAGAGAACAATCTGGCCTCTGTCAAACTCCAGGATTATCCAGAGCAGTATGTGTATCCTTCCCATCTGCCATTCCTGACTTTAAGTGAAGCTCACTGTAAATATGTTTTGTATTTTGAAATGTAATTGAAAAGGCATTAGGCTTAATTCGTGGCAACCTCTAGAACATCAAAGCCTCTCTGTGAGTTTTAAGCTACAGAAAATGGACCATTCTTTGCATATATTGACATGTTAAAGCTGCTCTGCTTCCACAAATAGAAGTAAAAGGCTTAGGGAGACACACAGCAGAAGGACAATTAACTCAAATGTATAGAAATGTCACTTAACATAGAAGAGTCTGAAATGTAAAAGATACACCTATTTTTAATAGAGAATTAAAATCTATTTCAGTAAAGGATTACAAAGTATGGACATGGACCCCCAAACTCCCATCAACAGTGCTCCTTCCCCAGGCAAACGAAGGAATAATTCCCCAAGTGTCTCTCTGCAGATGATCTCGTGCCCTGTGGCACATTTCTTCTTGCAGCATCCACAGCATATCAAGCCCTGATAAAATAATGGAAGCCACAGTCTTTGCCTCAAAGACCTGTCAATCATATAAATTGCAAATTTCTTGCCACTAATCACTGTCTCGAGAAGACAAAAAATTACTACTTTTTTACCTGAAAAAAATGTGCTGACTTAGATTGAATTTGGCTCCTTCCCTTCAGTCAGACAGCACACATGACAGAGGAATTGCTTCAAACACAGCTAAAGCACCCTGGAAGGATATTCCCAACTACTGTGAGAGAACAGCATTTCCCTGTGTTTGTGTCCCCTTTCCCTCCTCTGCCAAACCAGGACAGTAATTTCAGTGGTAGCTTTGCCTTTGGGAAGTCCTGTGTCCTGCCACTGCATTCCAAAATCACCAAACTGTTCTTCCTTTTTGGAATATGTTTTTCTTACACCTGGCGATCCCCAGTGCACAGAACTCACAAGCAGAGAATTCAGGGGGTTTGGCTGGCCTCTGTCATCATAACTGCAAGTCCCATTGCATTTAGAAAACAAAATCAGAGCCTTAAAATGGCAGTTTTGCCCATAATTACACTGCTTTTCATAAAAGCATCTCGTACCAAAAATATTTTTACTGATGCAAGGATAAAATTTTGCTCTAGTTCCATTTAACAGATCTCAATTCCACATGTAAGCAAGGCTACTCCCCTTTCACAGGATTAAACAATGTCCTGCCACAGCCACACTAAATCCTGAATCTGCAGAAAACTGTTGTGCCAAACAGAGCAGCTTCCCTTGACCATGGAATGTCTCACACTCTGGCACGTTTGGAAAACTACAGACTGAGCAGTTGGAATTTCAGAAGTTAGAATTTGCCTTGCCTGCCTCTCTGCCACGAGGAGATGTATTTTTAACAAACAACTCATCGCTATTGTGTAACAGGAGGAAGAAAGTCGAGTAACCAGGGAATTAATCCAAATATAAAATAATGTATCCAACAAATTATAGGTTGCCCATATCCTGGCAGTGGCTGTGCCCGGGACCAGACCTCAAAAGACAGAGGCTGAGAAGACTCTTCTTTAAAATTCTATTTTTTTCTTCTCAAACATCACTTTTCAACCCAAAGCCTCAATGCTGGCCCAAGTGCAGAGGGAGAAACAGGATCATTGAAATCATGGGCAAGGTCTTGGTGCCCTTCGGTCATAAGCAGCATTTTTTCTGCCTTCACTGTAATACTGGATTGCTTTGGAGCACGAGGATGTCAGGATCTGACCCCGGATAACAGCCTCAAGGTCACAGGATAAATCATCATGTCAGTCCTGGCTAAGAGCAGTTGACTTGATGCTTCCTCTAAGCAAGATCCTCTTCCTTCCCAGTGAAAAAATCAGAGCTCACTGATTAATTCCAAAAAGTGTAACAGCAATGTTCTGTCTCACTCCAGTTACCACCTTGCCTCTTCCACTCCTCTGAAGGTACGAACGATGTCTGTGAAGCAGGAGCTGTAGGACCCCTTTAATGCCACAGCCCCCTCTGCTCTGGGGGGTGTGGGCATGTTTTTACATGCAGCAAGTTCTTTTTTACACCCCCTTCTATTTTCATTGCGTAATCATGGCAAGCTTTCTCCACATCCAGCCTCCAGATCTGGAGAGAATCTCTGGAGCCCGTGGCTGGTTGCCTAGCTAACACCTTCGGAGGAAATGGGGCTGAGCTGCACACATACATCCTTCTGACATACATCCTTCTTTACAATTCAGCATTTTAAGAAATGGTTGGCGTTCTCCAAACGTTTTTTTCCCCCTAAGATCTCTGACAGCCTCCTCCTGTCATCCTGAGTTCAGGAGACTTAGTGAACCCACCAGAAAGGCATGGCTGTATTTTCGGGTTTTAACGGTGCCTATGGAGGCCCCAAGCAAAGCTATTCAGCTCGTCCCCCGCTGGTTGTGCTGGCTTTATGGAAGAGGTTCGAGTTCAAACAGGCCCCTACAGAGCTGCTGGAGGGGCTGAGGCTGTGCTGGGATGTGCAGTGCCTCACAAAAAGTGATTGCCCCCAATTTAGAGTGAATACCCTCGGGAAAAGCATTCCAGGGGCATCCCGTTAAACACACAGCCCTTGATTAACCCGAGAAACTGCTGCTCACTCAGTTGGCAGAAGTGCACCCTCAGCAAGGAAATGAAGAAAGAAAAAAAAAACCCAGACAGAGGAGGCACATTAAAGAAACTCTTGAATCGAGAGCCCTTTTCTCCTGCATGCTCTCTCCAAGCAGTCCTGGCCCGGGAGTGCACAAAGCATCCCTGGGCAGGAGTGGGAGCCCCAGCCAGCCCTGGCACCACTCACCCCGACCGAGGGAACGGCTGCCCGAGGCCAGGCTGAGAAAGAACGATAAGATGTTTTCTTACCTGATACACCTGTGCTGTTGGGTGCACAGTAGAACCAAGGCAGGAAAAACCCAAGTAAGAAATTCCATTTTACTCCCATTTATTAGACAGCGGCGACCAAAACCCAGGTTCCCCGGCTCTCCTGGCAGCTCCAAAGCTCCAGTGGCGTTGCCATCCTTGCCTGCTGCGCTAAGTTGAGGCTGAGTTTAAAGCGATGGATGGTTGCTCAGCAGCAGCAGCCCCCACAATCTCCACAGTGCCCGGGAGCCATGCGGGCAGCCCGGCACGGGAGCAGGGAGCAGGGCAGCTCCGCTCCGCTCTCCTCCTCTGCTCTGCGGGTGGCTCAGTCCCGCCCGGCTCCGCTGCCCTGCTCCCGCATCCCTCCCCTGCCGCGGGCTCTTCCTCCGGCCGCCCTGCCCGCCCGCGAGCCTGCCTGCCGAAAATAACCTCCGAAAGGATGGATTAATCCCACGGAGCGGGGTGGGAGCAACTCAAAGTGCTCCGGAGCCGCTCGTGTCCTGCGCGCATGGTGCCGGGGAGGAGCAGGAGGAGCTCCGAGGGCAGGGGCGGCCGGGCCGGGCGCGCTCGGGGACGCGGAGCCACCACATGTGCACGGCGGGCACGGCCGCCCCCCGCCGCCCCCCCGGCACATCCCGGCGGCACCCGGGCACCGCAGCTGCAGCCCGGCTTCCAGCATCCCCCCGGGAAACCGGGAATGCAGCCGGGGGTTGTGCTCAGGGAAACCGCCGCCTCCCCGCCGCTTACGCGCTGTCCCGGGCCCGCGGGACCACCGGGAGGGGCACGCCCGGGGCCACCAACTTCTGCCTCGCCGCCCGTGGGCTCCTCGGGGGCTTCTCTACACTGAGACACTGCCCTGGCGCGGCTCCATCTCGGGCTGGCACCGTCCGCCTTCCGCCGCCTGTGCCTCGCGAACTCCCGGCCCCTGCGCTGCTCCGGGGGCTCCTCGGGACCCGGGTTCGGCTGCACCTGCAGGTCAAACTCCGTTTTCTCCTCCATATTCGCTCTTTCCTTCTCTCCTCCTCCGCCTCCTCGGCTTCTTGGTGCTGTTCAATCTCGAATGACAATTTTAAAACCAACCCACAGAAGGAAACCGTGCGAAGGAGACATTTTCGAGAAATTGTATTCATAAAGCAAAAAAAAAAAAAAAAAAAAAGAATGTGCAGGTACCTTAAGCAAATGAAAGGAGGCACCGGGGGTAAAGTGTGGGGTTTATCTTTTCGTCTGCTTAATTCTGTATTATTATTTAGTACCAATATTTCAAGTGGCAACCAAGGGGTGGGGGTGAGGGGAAATAACAGCCCTGTGGGACCCAGGAGAACAGATACACAATGCACACACACAAATGCAATACAACAACCAGAAGGTCATGTCATAAACGTGTAAGAAGGATGGGGGGGTTATTTTCATCCTGATCTTTTCCTCCTTCTGCCTATTTCCATAGCCACCCCTGCAGCAAGGGAGGAAAAGACACAAATTTAAACTCGAGGAGTTGGATTGTTGCATGAAAATTGCTTTTTTTCTTTTGAGGAGGGAAACGGAAAGGTTTTTAATGGAATTTGCCCGATAACACACAGAACAGAATCATGTTGCCTCTCTGTATAAGAGAACACATTTACAACTTTTGGGATCCTTTCAGTTGAGATTTATTTTCACATTTTCCCCACCTTTAAGGCTGGTGTTCCAATGGGCTGCGTACGCCGAGAATTCCTTGGTGGTGTTTTCCTCTGGCCTCACAGCTGTCATCTAATTTACCAGTAGAAAAGAACAGTTTCCTGTGTCTTCAGCATACACCTGTAAAACCAGTAAGGAAATCCCCTTTGTTCAGTGTGTCTGTGTGTGTTACATGTGTAGAACACACGTGTGAGTGTGTGTGTGTGTGTGTCGGTGTGAGCACATCATGGCAACAACATGTGCTCTGAAGGGACAGACCCCGCCACAGACGTGACCATGAACACAAGTAAAAACACAATGGCAATCCTAAAATACATGTGGAACTTCTCTCAGATAAATTAATTACATTTGATCTATACTGACCTTAATTATACCCCCACATTATGCAGAGGAAGGACATTCAGCCTTGGGTTTAGTTAATTTTGTGCACAAATACATATTTAAACAATACAGGCTGTTACATATATATATTTACACATATATATGTGCACACCCACTCAAACAACTCCCATTGCCAAAGGGAAGAGAGGGGATAAAATAATAATAATGATCGACAATATATTTAATTTCCTACAATTTCAGCAGAGTATCCCAAGCTCTTTACAGTGAATGACAGATTAAAATTGCTAAGACATAGATTAAGAAACAATTAAAATTGCTATTAAAACATCAAAACAAAACAAAATAAATAAGCTCCCCAAATCTTTCTCATCTAATCCTCTTGAAAATAATTAAAGCTTTCCTTTAGCTTTAGCTCCTGGCTTGGAACTGTCAAATAGTCTTAAAAAGATGGCCCATGATACTAAATGTTTCCTGAGCTTTTTTGTCACTGTGCTAAACTCCTGCCTCTCCCCAATCTCTGTGTCTGCAGGCACCAGTTTTTATGGAAATGCCCTTCCTGTGATCTGACCTTGAACGTTGTGCTCAGGCTGCCAAAAGCTGATGTTCTGC
Organism: Manacus candei; assembly: GCF_025592945.1. Lineage (NCBI taxonomy): Eukaryota > Metazoa > Chordata > Aves > Passeriformes > Pipridae > Manacus > Manacus candei. The sequence goes on from NW_026138070.1 coordinate 1,803,861, forward strand.
ACCCACCTCTGGACAACTTTACAAGTAAATGTCATTTAAACATTATTATCCTTAGTTGTTATTATCACTTTATTAACAATTACTAATTTTTGAAGTATTTACCTCATTCAAGTAGTAAGCAAAGGTCACAGCTTTGAAGCATGTTTTACTGTAGTTAAAACCAGAAACCCAGATTTCAATATCTGTCAAGTATTTTTTTTCTGGAACATGTAACAGGTTTTTCCCTGATCGCAGTCACCTGTACTTTGTAGCTGCTACCATAAAGTAATTTATTGGAGGGCACAATCTGATGGGATTGAGGAGAAACATGCTCAGTCATTTGGGCCAAATAACAAGTTTTCACAGTCATTTATTACCTCAGGATTTTGGGACCGTATCAGAAGGACATTATTTCAATTTATTTTGCAGTGACACTGCATTACCTGGTATTCTTAATAGATTATTTTCTAAATAGAACAGGTGGTTTTGCTGCCAGCAAAATAAAGATGTCATATTGTCACATATAATTTTGAGGCAAAAACTGTACCACAGGGCTAATTAGTTTCCCTCTCCCATGATTCCACCTAAGCAGCTCGTGAAAGACTGTTGTGGCAACATCACCAAATGTCTCCAGATATACAAATTACACACATATGCCTATTTTTATAAATGAGATTTGGGAATATTAGCAGCAATCACACGGCAGGAATACTGAGCTCATTTCAGAGGTTGTGCTGTGCTTGCACTGTGGGAATGTCCCACAGCCCCAACACAAGTGTGTCTGTGTTTTATCAGCGTCAGGAGAACCACAGTATTAATTCCCCTTTCACCTAAAGGAATCCAGTTTTTATCTGTCTCCAAACGTTCTGCAGAACATCCAGTTCCTCCCCCAGCCTGTACAGTTTTATAATCGTGAAGCACAGTGCAGCCAGACACTCTGCCCTCCTTTTCTTTCCTTTGTGCAACCAATTGGGGATGAAATCCCCACTAGCCAGGGCTAGTTCCAGCTCTGGGATGGTTACCCCACCCCAGATGAGTTGATCTCAGGGGTGCACTCCCAGCTGGTGCCATCCCAGGCCACTCCTCCATGAGATGCTCTGAGAGCAAATGCCCCTCTCATTCCTTGTCCATCCATCTGTAGGGATGAGTCACTGGGAAGATGCTTATCAATGTTTGCCATTGTTTACAGCCCAACAAATCAGTGTTTGCCATTGTTTACAGTCCAACACTGATCCATAGGGGCAGGGAAGTTGGCTTATGTAATTGATAGGATCCACAGTGCCAAAATGCAGATTCCATTATTGGCATGTCTTCCTGCCTAAAAGCCAGAAAGCTCCATATATGAGCTGCTGTCACCTTGGAAACGTTCGGGAGAGAAATGCCAACTCTGTGGGAGCAGAGTGTGCAGCCACCCAGCAAACTGCACTGCCCAGTCCTGCCCCCTTCCCAGTTCATCCTGAGGTGGCACCAAAGGAACTTCACACAAATGCCTCTAAATTTAACCTCACAGTAAGAAAATGGCAGGGTTTTAATTTATTCCTCCTCACTTTGTCACCCATTTTCTCCGAGATGGATCACTGGGGGTCAGAGCCTTAAAAATCTACAAGAGTTGCATCAACCAGAGCCTTTTTGCACATGTCCTGGAGCTTAAAGCTTTAGGTTCACTGGCTTGAATTGGATACACTTGGCTGGGGAGCCATAATTTCCTTCAGAGGAACTGAATATGTTCTCTCTTCTCCCATCTATATGGGAGATAAAAATCTGTATTGCCCTTCCCTAGAGACAAGTTATTCAACTGACACAAAATCATGACCATTTTTTGTTGTTGTTGTTGTTATGAAAATTGTCCAAATAGTTGTGAACTGGGACTAATTAAATACCCTGCATAAAAATATGACAAGAAACCGATAATCAGTGATATTTCCAGGTGTTCTTCCGAGAGTTTTCTTGAAGGGAAAATCTGTGCTTGGATCTTTTGCATCCCAGCTCTGGGAGTGTGGGAACTGGCAGGTTCAGAGTTAACACAGTTATATCTATTCCAGATCTGCAGAGAGAGCTATACAGTTAATCACTGCATATTTTTAGCCTACATCTTGTAGCTTTAATCCTGCAAATGTCTGTATGTAATTTGTTTTATGTAATATGAATAGATGCCATAAAATCAAGATTCCACCATTTATAGAGCTAAGAATGTCCATATATTTCTCAAGAATGAGGACCTACAGCATAAGTGTGGGACAAAAAACTGGTCACTGTGAGTAATTTATACTCTATGCTGTGGGTGCCAGTGGAAATAAATGCTCAGATTAGCAGCATGTTCTTGTATGCATGGGATCAAAAACCAGACCTTACTCTCACAGCAACTCCAACAATGACAGAAATATTGCTTACAATTAAGGAACAGTTTCAACTAAATAAATCTGAGAATGCATCTGTCTCTATGTACAGATCAGGGTGTATTTTGGTGTGGATGATGTCCCAGTGTTTTCACAACTGAATCCCTGTGAATCTTTGAATAGCTGGATTTCTCCAGCATGTCATGGAGTGCCAAGAGTGAGGGAACAGGGATGTGCTCCGTGGGTCCCCTGAGCTGGTCCTTGGCTGCATCAAGGTAGTACAAGGAACAGAACGGAAAGGAAACCCAGCAAATTAACTTGGAAACCTTCAGTACTCTAAACTCTTTGCATTGTAGAAAGTCAGCTGAATTCACAAGATTTCTTTTAATCCTAATGCCAGCAACTTGCTTAAAATTTATAAACGTGCGTAGAGGTGAAAGTTCAGTGGGGATGCCTCTGATTAACCCCCGCTGCTGAGGGTCAATAAGAACAATCAATGCATCCAGGAGGGAGAGGCTCCGCTGCCCCAAATCCCAGTGACTCCCCGGGCCGGACCGACCCACGGACACGGACCCACGGCGCGGGCCGTTCCACCCCGCGGGCACGGGGGTGTCCCGGGAGCCGCTCCGGGCGCGGCCCCCCCGCGCGGTGGTTTGCGCCGTTGCCGTGGCAGCGCCCGGGGCTGTGGGGCCGGGCTGTGGGGCCGGGCTGTGGGACCGGGCTGTGGGACCGGGCTGTGGGGCCGGGCCGGGCTGTGGGGCCGGGCTGTGGGGCCGGGCTGTGGGGCCGGGCTGTGGGGCCAGGCCGGGCCGTGGGGCCGGGCCGTGGGGCCGGGCTGTGGGGGGGGGCCGGGCCCTTCCGCCCCACTGGGCATTTCGGCCCGGTTCTACCAAAACTTTGTTATCCTGCAGTTGGAGCTGCAGCCTCACAACGAGAGCGCCGGGCCCCTGCTGCGGTTTTATGTTTGGGCCACTTCTTGGTGCCACCAACGTCTTAAATCGGCCGTAACCCGGTCTGAGAATCCTGCTTGGCTTCAAGGTAGTTCCTATAATTTAGTAAGTTTACTCCTTTACTCCAGCGCGTGTTTTCTCTGCTCCTTAACTAGAGGAAATAGATAGTCTCCTATAGTTTATGTTTTTTGAGTTCTGCAGAAGGATTTACATAAATGCACTCAAAGCTGAGCCACCTTCGTTAAAATTAATCATATGTACAAGTCTCTGGGTGAGTAAGATGTGAAGTGCTCAGCCATGTGGTGATAACTCATTCTAGATGACATACAGAACTTACTGAATTCTAATAAATTGTGTCAACATTTGGGAACAGTTTAGTTCACATGAGAGAACTGCATGAGACTCAAGAGCAAGCAGTGTTTGTTGGAGTTGTGCCCGGATCATCTGGGGTAAAGTGGTGGCCTAAGTGGATGAAATATATTCAGAAGGTTGTTTGTTTTATTACTGAGCTGATTGTTATATTAAAAAAAAAAAAAAGTGGCAGTGTCCTTGCTTTTCTCTAGGAGATTTATTAAAGGTGATACTCAGAGTGTGACTGGCACGAAGGTGTGTGGTTGTATCCAGTTATTTCAGATGCATTAGGTATTTACTGAGAGCTGTGACTTCACCTCTGGAGACAGTCACAGCTATTGCAGGTTGGTGGAGATTAGATGTATTAAACATATCCTTCTCTTTCTTACCCTGGTTGTTTGGAAAGACCTGTCAGCATGGAAGATCATGGGCTCACTTACAGTGAGGGAGAGCAGCAAATATCTCCTCAACCATTTCTGGAAGAGGAAGAAGAAGAAGATGCAGCTGGTCAGTTCAGTGATGTGGAAGGACCCTGGGAAGGTGAAAATGATGACTTGTTTTGATAACTCAAAAAATCCTGACATTAGCATAAAGTTCATGTAAGATAAACATTTAATGTTATAAAATGTCATCTCTGATTCTTCGTGGTGTGACTTGACAGCAAGTGTATAAAACTTTGCATTTTAGAGTTCAGAGTCTCTTTATTAAGCTGTTGTTTCAATATCTGTTAGAATATGAGCTGGAAGAAAAGTTGTTTGATGGTGGCAAGATGGGAACCAAGGACACTTCTGGAGATGTTGGAGACCAGTCTGATTCCAGCACGTAAATACCTTGTTCCAGTTCTAACAGGAATTTCCTTTGTTGTGTTGACTGACCAGCTGTATAAAATAAGTTTTAAACTATTTTAGAATGTTCCCATTAAAGTTCTAAACTATTGTTCAGGAACACTAGAACTGCAAACCCTAGTTGGGATCAAGAGGAGACACAGGCATTTCAACACACAGACAGATAATTAATGTATTAAATGAGGGTGTAAATGTTCAGCATTAGATATCCAAGTCTAGAAATCCTGGCATAAGTGCATGCATGCAAACTTCTTGTGCAGGTTGGGTTCACGTGTTTCGTTATTTATGCTGGTTGTATTTGTAACAGTTCTGCTAGAATAAAACAGAAAACAAGGATGGAATAAACCTCAGGTAACTTTTCAGGTTTTCATTATGTTTCGTTGTTAATTGTGTGTTTGAATTCCAAGGGAAAGCTTGGAGCACTCTCTGGGTGACATTAGCAACACTCGGGCTCTGCTGGCTGAGGAGAGAATTCACATAGCAGCTGTACAGAGGAACATAAAATTGCTTGATGACATGGTCAAGGAGAAGAAACTGGTGGTCCAAAACACCGGGTTAGTGTTTAACTGAACATAATCCCTCAGCATAAATCATGGGCAAGTACTGGGATACTGTATCAGTAATAAGTGTTACAGTTTATAGAACTATAAACCATATCCTGTGGGAATCCTAGCTGTGAATCCTGCCCTCAGGAGGAAGAGTTTCATTGGAGAGAGTAAAGGACTGAGAAAATGTGAGTGCTCTGTTTGTTTCTTGCAGACAAAAGCTGTGTGCCTGTCAGCTGCGGATCAAGATGCTGGCAAAGCAGCTGGATCGTGTAGACATGGAAATGGAGAGAGAGAAGGAGGCTGGCAATGTGTAGGTAGAGAGTATTTCTGGATACCAGGGATCACAGGCATCCACTGTGTTCATCTGTGTGCAGTTAATGAGACCAGTGCAGAAAGAGGTGCGAGCTTGGGAATGGGTAGGAAAGAGGCATATTTTAAAATATAACAACAGGTATTAAATCAGCCTAGCCCACTGCTGTCAGCTGTGTGTGTCAGAGTCTCAATCTTCTATTCAGTCTGATGAATCAAGGTGCTGTGGCAGTTCTTTGGTCATGGCTTTTTCTCTTGTCGTGGTGACAATTCAGTCAGGATTTAGATATATATATATCTATATGTACGGACTTATATATGCCATTTCTTTTTCCTGTTGTGTTGTGGAAGGCAGGAATGCCTTTCAGGAGTAGCTCTGCATACAGGAGCTGCTCTGAAACACTTGTGCTGCTCCCTCAAGTGGGAGGCAATTTACTGTACTCTTCACATTTGGTTTAAATAGAAAGCAGTGGGTGGCTTGTGTACCAGGAACCAGAGTATTGTGACCAAACTTCGCAGCTGCATTTATAACCTGTGCTGATCTCCAGGTTAGTGCTTCCCTGAGGGAGAGAGAGAAAGGCAGGTGAACTGCCAAAATGGGAGAGCTGCTTAAGCAAAACTGAGGAGCTGAATGCAAATGAGCCTCCCAGGGAGGTCCAAGTGGGATCTCAGAGACAGGAACAAAACCCAGCAAAGACAGAAAAGCAGTGTGGAGTGTTTATCCTTATGATGGGTCACATTGGGAGGCCTAGATACGTAAAAAAAAAGAAAAGCAATTCTCTCAATCTCTTGCATTTAGCAAGTGACTAGTGGAGAAGGAAGACTGGATGGATTTCTGGCTTATGAAGCTCAGAGGCATCGTGCTTTAGCAATAAAGGAAATCCTGTCTGCCATTAGCACTACCAGTGCTGGAGTTAGAGGAGAACTGCAGGTAGAAGGTCCAATTTTCATTTAGAGGATGGGAGTTTGTGTTCAATATAGTCAGGTCACTGTGGATCCTGCAGCACAGTCTGTTGGTTTTCCTGGGTACAGAAGAAAAATAACTGTGTGGGAATGCTGCCACTGTAGACAATTACATGGAATATTGTGATGCCATTTTAAAAGCAAAATCAGTCTAGGTTCTCTGGATTCACCTGAGCTCATCTTCAGTAGTAATGCTACTTTTATCAGTGTGAGAAATTAATAGTTGCATTAAGCTAAGGAAAAATTCTCATCTTTTTATTTCAACCAATGTGTGAGAGCATAAAGAAAGCTCTGCCTCTGGGTGAAGAATGGACACCTGAAAGGTTAAATAAGACACTGTATAAATTAATGGCATTCTAATACATAAATCCTCAGCCTCCAAGCTATGCTTTTTTGACCTTTGTTAGTTGAAATTTCTCTCTGATTGTTTCTTCTGCACGTTTCCAGCCCAGCCCTGTCCCGCCTGCGGGCCGTGAGCCGCCGGCTGCGCTCCGAGCTGGAGAGGGAGAAGGAGTCGGAGCTGATAATTGATTTGAAACTAAACCAAGACAAGTGAGTGAGGGAATGAGAAAGGGCTGTGAAGGGAGTCAATCTTTATTACCTTCTTCATGTGCTATTGAACGGATTCACAAGTGGATCGATACAGAAGTTGCTTGTAAATACTGAGCTACGTCATTGGAGGTCATTGACTGCAAGGCAAAGCATCTGGAGAGCAGCTTTGAGCCTGGAGGTTCATTCTGTAGGACATTTCTTGCTGTGGCTCAGCCCTGAGTTAGTTTTGCACACATAAATGAAGTTCTGATTTTATTTGGAGTTGTGCATCAGTCGTGGACCTAAACAGGTCTCCTTTTAAATGGAAAATAAGCTGGATTCACGTACACCTGTCTGTGATACTGATCCCTGCATGAGCATAAAGACTTCTAATTTATGCCTCATAGTGTTTTTATAGGGCATAAAGGACAGGACTGGAATTGAATGTGAGGAAGATATTGTAGCAGTGCTGTGTATTTTCATGCTGAGCTAATATTGCTGCTTGCAATTGATTGTTCACACATTATAAATTATTTACTTGTAGAAGACAGAGTGAAACTGCCCTTTGCAGAAGGCAACAGGTGAGTGTGTTTGTATTTTGGTGCCAGAGGTGCCACTCCATCAAAGGAAGAACACAGGCACAAGCTTTTAGCTGGGATTAGCCAAGTGCTTCCAGGATACAGTGTGTTTGCTGCAGTGTTGTGTAATAGCTGTAAAATGCTTGCCTTGTTTATTGTGTGATTAGCAGTACATAGAACAGATTAATGTAGTCATCCCTGTCATATCTGAATTCCTTCAGCAGAGCACAGAAGGATAAAAGCTATGGCCTGTCTCTGAAGTTACTTACCATTGAAGAAAAAGCTGGTTTTCTAATTTTTCTTGGGTTTAGTGTTTTCTTCTGGGTAAATGTGAGAAATAGAGCTTTGGGGTTTATTTTTTTACCTTTTTTTTTTTGACCAGTAATTTTGATGTCTTTAAAATGGGATGTGCTATTAGATATGAGCCTTAGTCTGAAACAGCTTTTCAGTAACAGGCTTTGATTTACAATGCATTTAAAAAAGAAAATGAAACAAAACACAGCTAGATGTTCATTTTCACCACAGAGCCTTCCCTACTCAACACACCACCTTCAGCAAGTGAAAGAGTGCCAATATTTCAGTGCAAACACCTCACATTTTGTTTTAAAGGCTGGAGATGTGGGAGATAGAAATCGAGCAGGGAAAATACGAAGCCATCCGTGACAAACTTCAGCAGGAGGAGGAGCAGCTCCAGAAGCACTACCAGGAGCAGAGGGAAGGGCGGATTGGGAAGGAGAAAAGAACAGCCCTGCAAGCAGAAGGGAAGCGCCGCTCCCGGGAGCAGTAAGGGCCCCTCACCAGGCTGGGCTGCCTTCCTGGGGTGCTGTGAGCCAGGTCACACTGCAGGGGCTGAGGGGGGCTGACTCAGACACCAGGATTTGTTGGGTTTCTTAGCTGGGTGTTGGTTCAGCAGTGAGGAGTTGGAGTTAAAATAAGAACTGGCCGCGGCCTTGCAGTCCTGCAGGTAAAGATTTCTGATCTCTGAGAATGAACTTGTTAATGACAAGAGCTGTGAGTGCCTCGTGTGGAGGGAAATGAAGTTTATTAGGTCAGACTAAGTGCATGTGCCTGCAGTGCTGTTGGCCCCCAGGACCTTCTGAACTTATGGTCAAGCCCTTCAGGATTTCCTACAGAGAAAGCAGACACCTGTGTCAGCCTGTCTGTAGCTTTCATGAAGTTTATCAATTTGTCTGTAATGTGGGAGGTGCAACTAATGTCTTCATTTCCTTAAACTCCCCAGCCCCTCCCTTAGGTGTCATTGTGTTGGAGTCAAGGTTTAGTCCTGCTGCAACTCTTGCCTGTGTTTTGCAGAAAAGAGGAGAAAGCCCAGAAAGAACATGAAGAAAGAAAGAAAAAAATACTTGAGGATGCCAAAAGGAACCACAAGAAAGCAACCTGCTTCCTAAAGCAAAGCACAGCAAGGTTGGGCTTCTGTCCTTTCTCTGTTCTACAGTACTTCAGGCATTGAAAAATCAGGGTTTTTCTGCAAGGTGTATCTTGTGTTACAGCCAGAAATCTTGTGCCACGGTACAGTGTGGGGAAACATTCACATCTCACATGGCACAAAAGGACCTGCAAGGCAGAAAACCCACTCACTGTCCCAGTATGGCCTTCAGATTCCCTGGAGGGAAGGGACTGTCATGTTGATGAGATGCAGAGGGCTCTGACCACTTGTAGGCATTAATAATCATTTGGAGCACCTTTTTATATGTGTGTGTGTGTGTGTGTCATTAGCTGAAGTAGTTTGAAGCAGTATAACTAGAATCCAGGTTTGAAACTTGCCCTCTGCTGTTCCATATCCCCTCAGAAATGTGGTGAAAAAGCATCTTGCTCTCAGGTAAATGGATTGACTTTGGATTCCTGCTCTGCTTGATGGTGAATTAAATGTTCTCTCAATAGGTTTGTGTTTATGTAATTACTGAGGCGTTGAATTCTTTTGCTACTAAAGAAACATTTGTTACTTATTTTTACTTATATACAAATAAATCCTAATATACAAATATTAGGACTTAATTACAAAATGATGGAAACAATTATGCTGTTTCTGTGTTGGTTTGTTTTTCATAAGATGACATGTGCAAATTGATCATAATTAAGAAGACAAATGTATCAAATATATCAATCTTACTAATATTTTCTAGTTTACCATTATATTAACTGCAGTACTCCCAGGTTTGATTCATGCCCACATATTTCTAACTTTTAATGTTTCCAGGTTGGGTTGGGTACATGTGCTGGGCTTGTATAAAGTTCACTACATAATTGTTGAGACATTGGTTATGTGAACACCTAAATTCTTACTTTATTTTAGCTACTAGTGAATGTCATAACATGGAACATTGAAATTGAAATTTAAAAAAAAAATAAATAAAGCTGTTGAGCAAACTATTTGCAAGCCTGTTGGCACTTGGTGCTGTGTTGGGAGTCTCTGGCTGTCCCCCTGCACCCACAGCCACTGTCCCAGCAAACAGAAAAATGGCAGGTGACACTGGCAATTTCTGCTTGTCAGCTTAAACATTCTAATGCCAGAAGCTTTCCAGGATGTCAGCCTGAAAGATCTTACTTTGCTTACAGAATTCATGACAAAATTGCAAAGGAAGAAGAGAAAACTCGGGAGCATATGGAGAGAAGGATACAAGCTGTGCTTTCCCTGAAAACCAGCGTCACTTCCAACAGGGTACTGCTGCTGGGCTGGGATGGCAGTGAAGTCACTGCCTTGTGACACTGCTGGGGGTTAGTGCAAGGAACTGCAGCTCTCCTGGCAGAGCTGGGGGGTGGTTTTTGATCAGGTCACTGAGCAAACCTCGTGAGACTGGGGCCAGTTAAACTATTGGAGAGGGAGATCTGTACGGGCAGGTTTTGGCAGTTCTGCTGATGGAGCTTATTCTGTCAACTGTCTAGTTGTTCTGGGAAGGGAACTCTCTGGAAAATAATGCATACTACAAATAAGTCCTCTGCAAATTCAGCCAGAAGGATTTCCAGTTATTTGGATCCCAGTGCAGAAATACCCCACATGGAGAAAACATATGGAAGAAAAACAGTTATTTTAGAATTTCAATAATGTAAATTAGGAATTTCTGAGCTATGCTGCTTTGCTCTTCTATTTATGTTCTAGAGAATCTGAGGGAATGATCTTAATTTAATCCTGATTTGTTTAGAATTGTATCTTTTCACATTCCTTCATTGAGCAGCTTTCCAAGGGCAGGCTGGAAGGGTAGAGAAGGAGCCTGGTCCTAGGCAGAGCTTTCTGCACCTCAGCAGCCCTACAGACTACAGAGAATATAAAAAACAATTGGCTTCTGCTTCAGAGACACCCACCACTAATTTATACTCGGATAAGGGGACCAACACTAGATTCTCTGTTTTATATTCTTTATGATGTGAATCAAATATGTGACTGGTTTGTATGACTTCACAGGAAAAGCTCCAAACTCTCCAGATTTTGAACAAAGCAAAGGCCTTGGAGGCAAAGGAGGAGGAGATGAAAATGAGGGAAGCCATCCTAGCAGAAGGAGGCAATGTTGTCCAGGAAATTTTCCTCCATAAACGACAGCTAAAGCACGAAAAAGAGGAACAGTAAGTGGCATATCCATATCCAACTGTCAGCTGCTTCCTGGGGCTCATCAGGAATGTGGTGGAGCTCAATCAGATCCTGAAAACAGACCACCTCTGAGTGAACTGCCTCTCCCTGTGTGTGTGGGACAGTTGGACAGTCTGTCCTGCAGGACCTGAGTGCTGGTTTAGGGCTGTTGTTCAGAGCCCCAAAGTTGGGTGAGTGTTGTGTGAGCAGTGCAAAGATCAGCTGCTCCAGGAGGGAAACTCAGTGACCCTCCATGGATACCTGGAGCAATTGTCCTCCTGCCTTTCCTGAACACTCTGAAAGTCTATATTAGCATTCTAAAACACTGCAGTTGAGGATATTTAGTGTGCAAAAATGTATAAATAACTTCTGAATCACCTGATGTCTTGACACAAATGACCACTGCACCCAACGTGGATATTTAGCTCAAAGGCTCAAAAGTAACTGGGCTGTAGATAATATTATTAGTAAACAACCATGGTTGGGTTAATATTTCTTACAATATTGGATTACAGAGCTTTCAGAGAACTGCAGAAATCAAGAAAAATTGAGATTGTATCTCGAATTCTGAAAGAAGAAGCTTCTTTTCACAAGCAGAAAGAAAGTCAGTCCCGTATTAGGGCAACTAAGGCTCGGGGTAAAGCTGAGGACCCTTCAGTGCAGACAAAGGAAACCTGGCCCTGCAGGGAGGAGACCTGCACACGTGCAGGTGGAGCCACAGCACAGGTAAGCAAAGGGCTAAGAATCAACTGCCTTCAGATTTTTAGATCTTTGGCCTCTGAGCTTTGTAGGCCCATCATTTTTGTATTAAAAGATCTCCTCAGAAACTGGTAACTGTTGGAGTAACTGTTCTCTGGTAATTTTTAACTGTACCCTCCAAACTTCTTTCACAGGAGTCCTGGCTCTCTCCATCACCTCCTTCCTTGGCTGGTGAGGGAACTGCTCCTGAGGGAGGGAGTCCTGAGGACACAGCCCAGGATGTGCTCTGGGAAAGTGGGGATGATGAGAAAGAGAAGGAAAAGACCCTCTTAGAACCAGAGTTCCCAGGACTTTGGGGCCAGGAATATGACTTGCACAAGGTAAATGTTGTGATATCTCTTGTTACAAATAGAAAAGAACCTTGTTTAGAGACACTGATTATCTGACAATATTCTGGAGGAGTTTGTTGTCTAAAAGGGAAAACAATACTTAGTTCAGAGATCTGTGAAGACACACATCACATGATGTTTAATTGTTTGAGTTTAAAACAACTTCAAAATCAGTCAGAAAAAAAATCATGTCAGTATATGTTCCTATCTTTGCCTGGAGAAGCCCTGGACCAGAACTGCAACATTCCAGAGAAGTCAGCTGTTTTTTTTTCTGAGTATTTGTTTAAGAAGTTGAGGGGAAACAAACTCCTAAGGTGCAGAAAAGCTGATACTGCCATGTCATAGTGTTGGGTGATGAGAAGCTACAGCACAGAATAAAGAATAAATTAAATTGCTCCTGGAGGAGCTGGGAGGCTGAGTTTGACCTGGAGAGAGCCTGGCAAAGGCTGGCCAGGTACTGAAAGCTTCCTTTTGCAGACTTTTCTGCTTTGAGCTGTGATCACACACAGCCCTGCTGTTTTTTCTGCTTGTTCCCTCTCAGATACCCAAGGAAGAGGTGGATCCAACACAGCTGGCTATCAGGGCACTGAAAAAAGAGGTGTCTGAGAACAGAATGGAGGAATTCCAAACTGGAAGTTTGGCCAAGCAAACAGTGCCTGGTCGTGAACACAAGGGCTGTGCTTTCCACAGCAAGCCCAGCTGCATTCATTTCAAGGTCAGTGCCCATTCCCTGGGGGATCACAAACATGGAGCTGCTGTAGGTATATCCCAGTCTCTTGATCAAAATTCTGTTGCAGCCTTTAATATGTCTTTATGTGAAATTTGGAACAGCAACTGCCTTTTTCACTAACAATCTCATAGTAGAGTTATAGTCAGATTAAATAAACTACTTAGTTTTACTACTTGGGCCTAAATTATAAAATATATCCTCAGGGGAGTTTAGATCCTGTCAGAAAGGTGAGGAGATGATGAAACCCCTTGTCAGAGTGTGTTCTGTGTTTTTTAAAGGGCAGCATGACTGTTACCTGTGTATTGTTTGTAAATGTATTATTACTGTAAAATAATGTCCTTAAAGAAGTGGTGGCTCCCATGCAGTTAAGATTTCAGTTAGTTAACAGAACTGTTAATGACTCTATTAGAGCATGAACGTGAGGAAATGTCTTTGACATTCACCTGCTCTGTTTGGCATTCCAAGGATTTTGATGTTGGTCAAACCTACAAAAAGAAGATAATTTTGACCAATGCCTCCTACAGTGTTAATTACTGCAGGCTGGTGGGGATCAGTGAGTGCCTCAAGGACTTCATCAGTGTTCAGTAAGTAAATTAACTGTGAACTCCTTGCTTGTTCTCCCTTTGTACCTCAGCAGGAGCTGGAACCCAGTTCTGCAGCAACAGGAATTCCTGCTTGTCAGGGGTGAACCCTGATAAACTCCACAGAGCAGCTCCTCACTCCCCTCTCCCATGGGACAGGGGAGAGAACTGGGGGGAAAAAGTAAAACTCGTGGGTTGAGTTAAACACAGTTTAATTGGACAGGAAAGGGAGGGGAAAAAGCTGAGGAAATAAAGGAAACCAATCTGGGAGCAGAGAGCATGGAATTGCAGTCTTGTGGTCTTTCCCATCAATCTGTTCCTGTAATCCTGCTGACAGGTTATGTAATGAAGCACTGTCTCTGCTTGGGAGATTGCAAATTAATCTCAGTTTAACTACATTGATAATTTTATCTCACTGTTTATAAATAAACAAAAGGAAGTCTCACAGTTGCAGCAGGGTTCTGTAGCCCTCCCTTAACCTGTCACTCATTGTGACTTTTGTGATAATTCATCCAAGTGAGGGAGGGGAAAAAAATAAAAAATACCTGCCATTGTTACCAGGGGAGGAGCTGGAGGTTGGATACACAGCTTTAATTTGGAGTTTTATGTTCATTATCTCCATAGTTTTGATCCACCTGGCAAAATGTCTTCTGGAATGTCCTGTGAATTTGTGGTAACCTTTAAGCCAATGGTAAGTGCACAGTGAGAAGAATCCTACTGTTACCCACTGATTAAAACCATCATTAATTGAAGTTCCTAACTGTTAACAAGGAAACAAGCTGCATCCTGTTGTCCATGGACAACTGTGTGCATTGATAAGTTGAAATATGGCATATTCTGAGGGTAGATTTCTAAATAGTTACAATCAAGTTATCCAGGCTGTTACCAAAGGCTGTTTTACACTGGAAATGTAGACTCAGTAAAAATACATTTTAATATGGTACTGAAAGAATGAATGAAAATGCTTTTCATCCCACTACGTAGGCTAAACCTTTGGAAATTACTTATGGGGTTTTTTTGTTGTTGTTTTCTAGATAAATGAAAGTCTGGCAGGAGAAGTCATGTTTGAGGCACAGACAGGTTCCTTTTCTGTCCCACTGCAGTGCACAGTCAAGAGCTGCGTTGTGAGTGACTCTTGGAAGCATGTGGATAATATCATTATTATCAGAAAAGGCGGATGCTCGTTTAATTGACATTCCTGGCTATGTAGGACAGGAGTAATTAAGGGTTTATCTTCTCACAGCTGGCTCTGGATAAAGAGCTCATTGACTTCGGCAGCCACGTGGTGGGAGAGACGATTTCCAGGACCATCATCCTGACAAACAGAGGAGCTCTGGGAACCAGATTCAAAGTTCAAACATCAGCAGGTGACAGGAGCACACACAGAGCGACAGTAAAACCTGCCCCTGGAAGCATGGTGGGTTCAAAAACATCTCCTAAATGAGCAGAAACTGCTTTGTGGGGTTGGTGGAGCTGCACAGGGTCACAGAGCAGCTCAGGCCGGGAGGGACTCAGAAAATCATCTGGCCCAACTGTAGTATATTTGAGTTGGTACAATTATAATCTGTCAGACCCAAACAGCAGAAGATAAAATTAAAAACTATTATTTTGTGAGGAGAGGGGAAACCAACAATGCTTATTTTTTAAGCAGTTTAGTAATTCATGGCGTGGTTCCTATTTTCTCCACATTCATAACAATTACGAAAAAATAGTTAAAAGAGGAGATTCTGACAAAGTAGTTAAAAATCCCAACTCCTGGAAAAATGCTGACTGGTGCAAAACTAGCAATAAAGTAAGGGATGTGATAAGGAGAACTCTAGTTTCAGCAGACTTAGTTTTGACATAGAACTGCCTGTGTTTTTACTGGAAAAATGTTGGTTCTGTCATTTGCAAAATAACTGACAGTGTATTGTATTGCTCCTGTTATGTTATTCACCTGCTTGGGGCAGCCAGCAAAAATCAAATCTGTTCATTGATAAAGCTCTAAAAGAACGTGCAGTTCTTGGAAAGTGCAGCACATTTCTCCATCTATAACATGCAACAGTTGCAAGAAAGAACAAGTCTGACTTGCAACAGCTTGTTAAATTGGAGCTGGTGCAACCTAAAGGGACAACCACAGGAGAAAATACGTGTTTTCCAATAGGTCCCTGGACATTCCAGTGGCTGTGACCCTGAAGAGGAGGGGAGCAGCAGCCCTGGGACAGCTGGGCTGGGAAAGCAGGTCCGGATTTGTGCTGAGCCCGGTGAGGAGGTGCCCCCCTGTGCAGCCCAGGAGCCACAGGGACCCCAGAGCAGCAGTGCCACGGGTGAGGGGACTGGTCTGGGACACTGGCCCTGCAGCTTCCCAGGCCAGGCATTGTCCATCTGCAGCTTCCTGGAATGAACTCTGCAATTCCGTTTGCAAAGTTACTCAGTAAATAAGTAGTTCATCATTCTGGTAGTAATGTTATATCTCTTTGTGTGTTGCCTCACAGAAGATGACTAAAAATAATGTCCTGACACCATTATATCAAAAGCAGCAGAGATCCTCACTTCTCATTAGTGATCAAGAATTCAGTCCCAGAACACAGAACCCAACCAGCCTCAGAAATTGCAAAATTGTTAACATCATCCTTGTCTCAGCAACTGAATCCCCACTTCTCAGAATAGCAATCCACATGACAGGTTTATTTTTACAGTCTGTAATTCTAGGAACAAGGAAGCAGAAAGATGAACCTCCTCAGACATTTTCCATCTCATTCCTAATGTTTACTATGTGCTTAATAAAATCCAATCTTGTAGAAGAAAGACATTCTTCATTTCTTTATTATCTCTGTTCTTTAACATTTCTTCCCAATATTGAGCATTCCAATTCCAGGAAGCCAAAAGTTCCATGCAGAGGTTGTGGGTGGTTTTTCCAGGTCCTCCTGGCTGCATTGCTTTGTCCCACTAAAACTGCTCTTGAAGCCAGTTCACACTTCCATCTGAGTTTGCATTTCTGGATGTAACATCTCCGTCTTTTAACTCACTGAAACATTAGCAGTTGTTCTGTAATGAAAGGTCCAGGTGCCTCAGGTGGAATTCCAGACTAAACTAAAGCTGGATGGCCAAGCAGACATTTCCTTCTAGACATTCCTGTTTCCCCATCACTGCTGTACAATCCTGGATTTGCAATATTGACCCCAAGGAATGTACTTCTGCTCTGTTGGATGTTTTTCTTAGTGAATTGATGCAAACACCCAGCGTTTTGTTGTGTTTTGTGTTTGTTTTATTTTCCCCCCAGAACAACTTGATCAAGAAGTGCTGAGTATGAGATCAGATCTGGACACAGACAACGCACAGGATTCAGTGGAACTTTCTCCTAAAGAAACACCAGTTGAAATTATGCTTGGAAAGGTAATGAATGTCCTGAGACCCAGACAAGATTTCACTAAGTCTAAGCCTCCCTCAGATAAGTTGCTCTGGTGAGAAATGCTGAAGGTCATGGTCATTTCGAGCCCACTGGACCTCACTCCATCACAGTGAATTTTTACAGTGAAATCACAGGACACACTTCCCCTTGCTTTGGATCTGTAAAGACTTCTTTGAGCTGAAAGATCCTGTTTACTTCTACATTTCCCACAATTTAACTCTGGTTTTCTGCTGTGTGGTTCTGTGGTTAAACCAAGTGTGGTGACAGCACACAAGATGGGGCAGGAGGAACGTCTGGGAAAGGTCAGATCTGAGCCATATTACACAGTCTTCTGATCCCCATGTTTTCTGTGCCCAGTGTGTTCAGTTTAGTTACAAACTGGCTGTAGGAAGGTGTGTGTACAGTGTGAGCATGCACAGCCTCTCTGTTTCAATGCCATTTCTCCATGTTCATTGAAGGCATGTCCTTGTTGTTCAGGTCACTGAGGGGGAGGTTGGACCCTTCAGCTCGGTGAAAGTCCCGGTGCTGTTTGTCCCAGCTGTCCCTGGGGACGTGAGGGCAGACTTTGTGATCGTGTTTGACAACCCAGACTGCAAACCAGTGAGTGATTTTGTGAAAGACTTGCTTCAAAATGCTGTGTGAAAAGAGTTGAAAATCTTCTGATTTTTCCAGGAATTATGTAATATGTGGTTTGATGGGAGGTAACTTTGTAAGTCCTACCCTTCTTTCTGATGCAGGATGCTCATGATACCTCCTCATTTCTTAAATTTCTATGCAAATAATCCTGATATTCCCATTTTATCAGACATCATAATGAAAAACACTTCACGTCCTGGAAACAAATGTGGAAGTGTTCTCCCCTATTCCCAATACATGTAGTTTATTTTCTTTCTGGTATATCAGAATTGGAATTATTTAGCAGGCAGTAGTGAAGCTGATGTGTGAAAGCTGGAAGAGATGACAACTTTAGTTACCACTTCAGTATATTTTGATTCTAAGTTTCATTGGAAGCCAAATTCTGCTTGGAACAGTTCACAGAAGCTTGCCAAAAAATAAAGACAAACTTCCCAGCAGCTCAGTAGCCAGTCTTGGCTCTCCCCTCAGTCTGCAGAAGGAGCTGCAGATTCCTGCTGAGGCTCCCGTGGGCATCTTCTCCTGCAGGCTCACGTTGTGCAGGTCTGGGCTCTGTGGGCACTCAGGAAGCCCAGCCCTGTGCTGCTGTCACTGCACTGCTCTGCTGGCTGAAGGAGCTGCAGCCCCAGGGGTGCTGGATCATGGCCAGTTCACTCCAGCTAAATGCACTGCAAACATTTTAGTGTCAGGGGCAGATGCTCTTCCTTCATGTTCTTTGTCAAAGAGTCCAAACCAAACTATAATTCCTTTTTTCTGCTGGACACCCTCCCATCTCAGGTTTCCTTTACAGATGATTTCTGTAGATGTGCCTCATTAAAGAACCTGTTGCAATATGACTAATAGAGTGTTTTGCTCAGCTGTAGTTTGCAGCTCTGGGTAGGTCAGTGAGGATCTGGGGCTCCCAGAACTAACCCCCCTGTGGTCTGTGCCCTGCCAGCTGTGCTTCAGTGCCGTGGGGGTGTCCGTGGACGTGCCCCTCTGGGTGCCCAACCCCGACGTGGACCTCAGGATCTGCCTGTACGACCGGCTGTACCAGGACTGTGTGACCCTGCGGAGCAGGTGAGGGCCTTGGCATGGCCTTGGCATGGCCTTGGCATTCCAGGGGCACAGCCCTCTGAGTCCCACACTGCTGGAGATTGCACTTTGCTGTCCTGCTAGCCCAGATTCCCGAGACCAGCCACAGCTATGGAGTCAATACACACCTTCCCACCCCGTATTGTTCCCTGTGTTGTTCCTGTTCTGTGGTGTAGCTGTGAAGTCCCCAGGGAATAGCAGCCCCACAGTCCCATCACGTGGAATTTGCTCCCTAAACATTAGGGAGATAAATGTGTCTAAAACTAAGTGCACTTTGGGTATAATTGCGTCAGTCAGGAAATTTTATAAAATACTATTTTGGTGTTTCTCAGCTATTTTACCCTTAATTAAAGCCCCTGAGAGCCTTAGGAGACTGTGAGTCTTTCCAGGCTTGGGATATGATGTTGGATAAATCATGTCAGTCCTTTTGCATTTACTCTAAAATGGGAAGGGTTCAGCTTTTCCTGACCCCTACATGCCTTCAGCAGTGCACTGGACTGACAGAACCCCTGATTAGACAGTAACCAAATACTGCCTTACAGGGGGAAAATGTCTGGGTGTCTCTGAGCCCAAGCCAGTCATGTCTGAGGACTGGTTCTGTTTGCACTGTGATACAAAGAGAATGTTCCAGCTCCTTGGCTTCCAGAGATTATTAGAGTGGTTACATGAACATTTCTTTGTCTTCAGGTGCTGGGTGTCTTCCCCCAGCCCAGCACAGTCACTGTGGAATTCTTATTTTAACAATTTGCATTTCTTAGAGTCTATTTCAATAGGCTTGGGGTGGGTTTGTGGGAGGGTGGGGGAGAGATTGGTTCTGTGGAAGGCATCCATGCTAAACCTCTTACCAGAATTACAGACTGCAGAGATTCTTCACAGTTGGAAAGAAATGAGTAAAGCTGTTATCTCAGAAATTCAGCTTACAGATATGACAAGCACAAGTTGTTATGTAAGTGATTTTACTTGGTCTAGATAACCCAGGGATAAAACTTATAAGTGTAGAAGCAGAATAACTCTCCTAATAAAACTGAAGATTTCAAGGGGATCCCAAAGATAGAAGCTGTCAAATTGCTTAGGGCAAAACTTCTTAACTGAGGCAAAAATCCTGCTGATCCTGTGCCAAGTTTCACTAAATGAAGAGCATTTAATATGTAGTATCCTGTCCTGGGCACCTTGGCAAGTCAAGGCTTTGATTTATCACCCAGTTCTCCCTCATTAGGAAAGACTGTCTGTTGTACAGTCACACAAACAGTATGTGTATAACATTGTCTGTTGTACAGTCAGCTGGGATGAAATTCCATGCACTTCATGTGCAGGAATGTCAGGTATCAACTTTTTATCCTGCAAAAGTGGGCAGATTTCATCATTCTGTTGGGCCTGAGGAGCTCCTCCCTCTCGTAGCTGTTGACACTTTGCTGTGGCACCAGGAGGAGGTTCCTGCCTGGATCTCACTGTCTCTGTCATCCATGGCAGAAGTGGAAGATGAAGTTTTCAAGGGACTCAGATACCTCTGGCACTGGAGTGCCCCAGCAAGCTCTGGTGGATTGCAAATTATTTGTTAATACTGGGTTTGTTCTGGGTTTTTGGGGCTTTTTTTTCTCTGGTCATATAGACCCCAGTAATCAAGCAGCACAAAGAGTGAAAGTGTCTTATCAGAATCCTGTTCAATAGAAATCACTTTGAAAAGTAATTTCTTCGGCAGGTTATAATCTGCACTGATTTAATGAAGTAGTATATAATTCTCTTAGATTGTCAACAGTCAGAAATCATTGCAGGCTCCCAGTCCCACATGCTGGAGCTGTTGATTTAGAGGAGACCATCTGGCCTGACAGCTTGGAAAGCAGTCCAGGGAAGGAGAATGACAGGCTGGAATATTTGTAAATTGCTCGGCAATTTTGCACTTAGGCATCAAATTCCAAACAGGGGCTGGGCCATGGCTGTCGCTGGGCTGGGGTAGAGCCACGATTCAGGAAACAGGGAGAGGTTTCCTGCTTCCAGTGTGCCACTGCTGGGGCAAATTGATCCCCAGGTTTAGCAGAGGAGCTGGCAGGACCAGCTCAGCCATGCTGTGACTTCCAGCTCCTCAGGATCTCTGCTGTTAAAAGAGAGGTTACAAGAGATCCGTGAATTCACATCTGTTTAAAGAAGTCACCAGGGTTCCAGTCATCCTATTGATCCAGATAGAGCCAGTGTGTGTTAGGAGCAAATAATTAGCTGATATTTCACAGTAACTTGGCTTTGACTCCCCCCTGACCTGAGTTACCACTGTGCTGAGCTGTGATGGTTCAGTTTGGATCAGCTGTGTGTGCTGTTTGCAGTACAGCTGGCTTTGTTACAGTACTTCCCAAATCTTGTTTTCCCTGCTTAAAAGAGAAACACGACTATGTGAACTTGCTGTAGCAGTTTTCCATGCCCTTCATTTTCAAAGGGAGCTTGGGATTGTTCTGATCACGGTGTGGAGGTGCAGGGGGTGTTGCTGAGGTGGCCCCAGAGCCACCCAGGCACGTGTGATCTGTTTGCAGAGCAAGCACCACGCTGCGTTTCAAGTTTGAAGTGTGCAAAGAACTGAGCAAGCACCTGGAGCTGCTCCCAAGGACAGGCTACATCCAGGCTCAGTCAGCCTTCAGTGCACAGCTCAAGTTCCTGCCCAGGTAACCAACCCCAACCCCAACAGGAACCTTCCTGGGTTTCAGACGGTGCCAGTGGCAAAGCTGGGCAGAGTTGCTGTCCCTTCCCCCTGAGCAGGCTGGACTCCCACTGCTGGGTCACTGCAGGCCTGGGCTCCCCCCTCTCTGCCCCCAAAAGCTGCCAGATGCCCCGGGAGGAAATGAGCTTGGCTCCCAAACTGGGAGGCAGTGCCTTCCCTGGGGCAGCAGTGGGAGAAGCGGAGCAGTCGCATTCCTGGTGGGCTGCTCCCGTTTCTGTGGGAGGTTATTCTGAGCCAGGAGTGAGCTTATTGAGGCAGGTGGCTGCTTCATGGATCACTGGGTAAATAATTTCTGGGCAATAACTCCTGTGCTTGCTAATTAAGGTAAGAATGGTTGGGCTTCCTGTCCATCTCTCTCCTCCCCATGCACATTTTACTCCAAAAGATGAAGGTATTGATCTTGAATTTCACGTGACGTTTTATGTAACATCTCCTAATGCTAAAAGCTTTATCCCAGCAAGTTTCTCTTCTCCATTTCATGGCACATCTACATACACAGACATCACTCAGTGGTAGGAAACAAGGAATTCCAGTTTTTAAAAATTTAAAGACAAGAGCTTTTGTTAACCACTTTTAATTTTATTTACCTCATCATTGCCATCCTAAAGAATTTAGTGGGACATTTCTTTTCACATAGAAATTTAAATGAAAAATGGAATTAATTCTGGTGTACAGCCAAATACTTCAGCAGCTTTGGCAGTGATTGCTGCTGCAAACCTGCTGCTGCTTTGATGTAGGTTTTCCAGTCCCATTGATGTATTTTGGATTCTCACTGATGCACTCAGCATTTCTGGGTTCTGCATTGAGAGTCTAATCACTGATTTCAAAATTTTCACCAGGTTAGTATTCAAAGAACTAAAAGTATTTACAGTTCTCTCAACATCTCAAATCCCATCAGATTACAACAACTGTAACATGATGACATATTTGAGTTCCTCAACTTCATCTGCTCTAAGCACTGTTACCCTCTCGGAGTGGATAGAACCAGAGCTTGGATTTAGAACCTTAATCTTCCTTTAGAAAAGGGGGAAGCTTCAGAAAGGAGATTTGATGAGATTAAGGCATTTCTGACACACAAAATAAGTATCTGGCTGTTTGAGGGGACAGATCAGTTAAAGACCTAATGCAGGGAGGAAGTGCGTGCGTGGGGAGCACGATGAGCTGGGGAAGGACTGAGCCAGTGACACATTTCCGTGAGGCCTCCTCAGTGATTTGGCATTATGAGCTCTATTAATAGAACAGCTGCATTAAAAGTGACACCAAAGTAGAGAGAAACCCCCACTCAGCAGTGCCAGCAGCACACAGCTGGCTGGAGGCTTGGGAAGTTCTCCCCAGTGTTCTGTGCACATGGACCTGCTCAGGCAGGTGTTCCAATACTCACCTCTCTGGGGGTTTGAAGCCAGCGTTTTCTGTTGAGGCAAATTCCATGCCATTTCAGAGAACTGTCTGAAGGATTCCAGGCCCTTTTCCCTGGGGCACAGCAGCTAATTGAGAGTCCACTCCTGTGTCCATACAGTCACGATTACTTTCCCCCCTCTGAATTATTTTGAAATAGAATAATTTGTCCTGCTCTTCCAATGCCCTGTGACAAAGTGGAAGCTGGTGCTGTGTTCCTCCCTTGTATTCAACCCCAGTTCCCATCTGTAAAGAAGTTACCAATACCTTTGAACATCAGCCTTATTGCAAAATAACAGCAGCGAGATTTTGGATCACCATGGTGATGAGTGGGTGTTATTTTTATTCATTACCTATTCTTTAACAATACATCAAAGAATTGCATGTAATTCCATGAGTAGTAGTAGAACATGAGCACTGTAGAGACCCAAGAACAGGAAACAACTCACTCTGGTGCTGTGAGTCACTATAAATAGAGCAGCAGAGCTAAAAATGCCCCAGGTTTGTATTGTCTTGGCTTGGAGCTCTGAAATGGAGCTTGTGAGAGCAAGATGCTTCACCTACAGAAAACCTGCATGTTCCTTAGAAACTCCTGCTCTGCTCTGTAACCAGGCCCTGCTGGGCTCCAAATGAGCTCCCTTTATTTCTCTGGGCTGTACAAGTGGCTGTGCCTCAGCCAGGCTGGTCACAGGCAGCAGTGTCCACAGGAAACCCTACCTGCTTGGGCTGGGCACACCCTGAGCCTGCAGCAAAGATGCTGAGGGTTTATATTCTGATTAGAGAGTAAGCTTTTAATTTTTCAGAATTTTAAATGACTGGATGGCTTTTTAAAAAAAAAGGATAAATGGATGCTGACCTCAGTGACCTCCCTTAAAATCCTGTATGTCCAAAATCCTGTCTTTAAAATCAAAAAACCTCCAATGTTACTGTACAAGGTCAGTCCATCTGATGTCCCTGGCAGCCACTTTTCAGCCCCTGCACTCCTGCTCAGAGTGGGTGCCAGTCTGTAGGAAATCTGGGACAAGTCCAGAACATTCCTGACCTGACTGCATCCTCATTGTCTTGGTCAGAAGGTGGGGCTTCAGAGGTCACTAACTTTTGATTGGAATTTTCTTCTACCATTCTTCTTTCATTTTCCTTAATGCTTGCACATATCTTCCATGCAAGATTTTAATTAGAATTCCCTACACAGGAGGATTTGAGGAGGATTAAATTAAGATTAAGCTAAGATTAAAAATTGTGAATAATAAAACTTTTAGACCTTAAGTAACAGGTTTGGGTTTGTTTTTCTTTCTGTCGAGAAATAATCCATCAAAAGTTTCTTATTCCCCTTAGTGAGAAAATAAGCACAATATTTTAATGACACTGACTGTACTTTTGGGTTTTCAGGCAGTCTCTTCCTGAAGATGCAGGGAACTATTTCAATGCAGAGACAAGAATCCTGGAGGTCCCAGTGACAATAGTGATCATGGACAAGGTGCTGTTTGTGCTGCTCCTTCTTAGACTGGTAGGGAATGTCAGTTATTCTAGTGAAGGGTCACTTAACCCTACCTAACCTTACATTGGTTCTTTACTACTTGAAGTTTGATAACAGTAAAAGATGCTCAAAGTGCTAACAGAGATTTGATAGTGGCTTCTTGTCACGTGGTTGCAACACAGAAAGTCAAATCCTGCCTAGTCAGTGCTCCTCTCACATGGCACTGGCAAGGAACAGAGCAGAACTTTTTTGCAGTTATCCTTTTGGATGACATTTCACTTAAATCCTGTCCTTACACCCCACAGGTGGAGGTTTTCATCTTGTGCTCTTGCATTTGTTTCAGGCTAGAACAGTCAATTTTACTGTCCATGCCATTGTTTCTACTTCTGATCTGGAAATCAGCCCAGCAGAGATCAACTTTGGGCACTGCACCATCTATGAAGCTGTTCAGGCAAATGTCACCGTGACAAACAAATGCATCTTGCCACAGGAGTTTGGATTTGTGGGGCTGCCAGAGGTATGTGGTTATCCCACACACTCCTCCTCTGCTGTCAAAGAGATTTCAGGATCCTGGCAATGTGTCAATGGGAGAGTAAATAAATCAGGACTGGTGGGTGCAAATGCAGTGGAAGCCCCTGGGCTGGTTCTGGGCTGGTTTGGGTGAATCTCACTGTTACACCCCCTGCCTTTCCCAAGCAGTGTAAACACTGGGAGGAGGTTTGACTGTTCCTTTACTAGAACACCTGGTGTTTCACACCAAGAAGGCTCCTAACAGAGCACCTGGTGCTCATGGGGCACGTGTAAAACAGGCCTGGGGATGTGGCTGTGCCCTTGAGGCTGAGGAGTGTGCCCAACTGGCACCCAAATGCCCAAAGGCTTTGTCTTTAAAGCAGGATGGCTTTTAAGCCATGCCCAGACAGCCCCTTAGGAACAATCCTGAGCCACTGCTGGGCACTTTCTGACTGACTGTAAGTGGATGTGGAAGCCAAATTAATCACAGGAGCTGCTGGGTTCGTGTGGGCTGGGTCTGCTGAAGTATTTTTTGCACAAAGTTGGCTGTTCAAGCTCCATAATAGCAGGATGATCACAGTGTGAAATGGTTTGGCACATTGGCATCAGAGTTAGAGGAACCTGACATTTAATTAGGCATTCTCCTGTTCTCTGCTGGTTTAGGGATTAAAATCAAGGAGGGAGCTGAAGGAAATTGTTAACTTCAGCTCTGTGAAAGCTAACAGTGTGTGTTTCCTGGTGAGCTTAAAGTGTGATGGGGAGACATTCTTGGATCATCATCAACTCAAACACAAACCACTGTACAAGTGTGGGAATTAAACTGGCCCTGTCACTGGGGAATCTGCTCCTCAAACAGGGATCAGCTCTCAAAGACAGGGGGAACTGCTGAGATTTTTATCAGATTTCATTCAGTTGTCTATGAAGAGTAAATAAACATTAGAGAAGGGTGATTACCATAGATGGGAAGAAGCTGGGGAAGGGATTCTCCTGAAGTCTGAGTTAATGGATTTAATCCCTTTTGAGTTACTGAGATGAGAAATCTGCATTTCAATCAGACTCATCAGGAACTCAGATCAAAGCTTCTCTCTAGAAGGTTTCTCTTTTCTTGACACTCCCACATATAATAACAAAATTTTCTTAATCTTACCAGTAATGTCTCATTTTAATTTATTAATAAACTGATAATTTAACTAATAACTTGTTATTCTGCCATTTTGAAGTTTGTTGAAGTTCAACCCAACGATGGATTTGGAGTTATTCTTCCCCTGGAGAGCCTGACATTGGACATAATCTTTAAAGCTACCAAGGCAAAAGAGTACAGCTTTGACCTCACCTGCACGACAGAGATTAACAGGTATGTGAAGAGACTGAATACAGGTGATGTGGAAATCTAAATCACAATGGATTTCCACTGTTAAGCTGCTCCAGAAATTAGAGCCCTGCCTGCTCTGAGGAGGAAAGTCTGGGATAAGCACGTGAGGCCAGTGGGAATTCTCCAGTTGACAAGAGTTGCTTGGTGCCATTGGTTTCACCCTTGGCTGACACATTTGTCTTTACTGAGGTGACTTTCCTTACCCCTCCTCAAGTTTATCCTTGTCCAACTTCCAAGCTCCCAGGTCAGCCCAACCTGCAGAACCACTGAAGGAATTCTGTTTTGTACAAATGCTTCGTGCATTAAGCTCATGCTGCTGCAATAATGATGGCATAAACTTTGATTTGACTGGATGTGTTTCCAGAAGTTCACAGAGGAAGAATTCAAGCAGGGACTCTGGCCAATTGTGCATTAAAAATAGATAGTATTATTGTTCATCTTTAGGCAAAATTCCCATTGCAAGCTTGAAATTCTGCTTAAATAGGGACTACAGGATTAGCTCCCTATTTTCCGGGCTGATTAAGACACTATTTTATGCTGAGACAATTTATCATGTGTTTATTTTTAGACAATTCAAGCTGTCATGCAAAGCAGTTGGAGTCCACCCACCTCTTGAATTGTCTCATTCCTTGGTTCAGTTTGCTGCAACAGCTCTGAACTCTGTGTCTGAAGCCACCCTGGACGTGCTGAATCCCCACGTGAGTGGGAACAGCCTCATCCACGCTGTCCCTCGGATTGGCACGGGGGAACCTGCCCCAGTTGGACCCACTTCCTTTGAATTCCACGTGCCAGAGGATTGTCCTGTGACAATTACACCTTCTGTGGGAACTGTGCTGCCTGGGCAGGTAAATTCACTTTAAATGTCAAGTGTTCTGCCAAATCTTTGGTCATCACATCTCCACAAAGGCTGTCACTCGTAAATGAAGCTCAAAACGTGAATTATTATTAGAATAGCTGGAATATTTGGTACTGTTTGAAATAATGTTTTAAATCAGACCTGAGGGTGAACCACCAAATCTGGCTAATGCCTTATGGGAGTGTTCACATTTCCCCAGTCTTGTCACTGGGATTTATTTGAAGAATGTTTAAATATCAAAAGTACTGGTCGTGTAAACCCAGCCCACTGTGACATCCTGGACTCCCAAAAAAGCTGTCAGCGACCTGATCCCAAGGATCCTCTGATTCACCTGGGGGAAGAGTGTCTTTTGTGTGTGACTGTTGTGCTGTGTGTGTGTGCTCCCTGGGGCTCTGTCCTGAGGGCTGGGCTGTGCCCACCACCCCTGCTGTGCTCTCCCATTCCCAGAAAAGCTCCATCCGAGTGTCCTTCAGCCCCGCGCTGCCGGAGCAGCTCGTCAGGGAGGAGGCAGCTCGGAGGCTGAGCAGAGCAGCTGTGCCAGAGGCAGGAATTCAAGTAAGGAATGCTAAGAACAGCACATGCTGCTGGTCTGGCACTTCCAGAGATTTGTTTCTCTGGGTGATATTTTTATCATAAAATTATTTGCATATTAATGAGGCCCAAGCTCGAGGTCCAGGCAGGACCTGCCTGCAGAGGACAAGGGTGGGACTGTGCTGTGGCACTGGACGTGCAACCAGGTCACTGGGCAGCAATTTCATTTCCTGCTAACCATTTCCAAAGCATTCCTAGAGGATTTTATGGCAAATGCCAACTGCAATACTCTTAAAAAAAAAAAAAAAGGCTTCTACACTGCTTGCAGATTTACAGATCCTGGGGCTTTATGTGCAACCCTTGGGTCAGTTCATATGTGATCCCCTGTGGTTGTCTTTAGTTATGAGATAAATGGGTAAAATTCCCATAAGATACAGAACTCCTCTCTTAAGAGGGGGTAAAATATGTCCATTTTAACTTAATTTTACATTATTGGAAATGTCTGTAAATCTACTATGTCTGTAGGCTGTCACCATAGTCCTGCTGTCCCTTGTTCTGTGCCCTCTGTCACCTCCTTGGCTCTGTGGCCTTGGGCTGTGTCTTTGTTAACTTGTGCCTTGGGCAGATTCCCAGTGGTGACCCTCAGGGTCTGATGGACAAAGAGAAGACAAATGGAAAGAGAGAGGGAAAGAAATTGAGCATTTCCATTCCCAAACAGCCTGAGAATAATGGAGGCAGGAAAAGCCTGACTGGAGAGCCAAAACCTGAAGAGTTAAAGCCTGAGTAAGTCAGCAAAAGCATCTTGTACTACACAGACAACATTCTCTTTATAAGTAGTTTAATAAATCTACTAAAGCTGTAGGTAGACAAGAAAGCAAACTGGAGAGGGAGCAGCTTTAGCTGTGTTGCAGAGGCTGTTTCCAAAATTAGTGATGCTTGAGAGCCACACAGCTGTACCCTCTCATGTGAGGCAAAGAATCCCTTTATGCATCAGAAGGATTGAAGACTTCAAAGAATCTGTCAGGGAGCAGGAGCTGGGGCTGAGCGTGGATCGGGCTGAGCCTACCAGGGTTTATTTAAAGGGCAACTGCAGAGCTGGACTGAGTGACCCACAGAAACTGCCACCACTACACCTTCTGTGAACAGACCTCACAGAACCATCTGATGGCCCAAATGCACAGCAGGGAGCACTGCTGGGTTTGACTGGAGGGTGTGCAGAGCCCCTGCCATCAGTCACAGTCATCTCCATCAGAGAAAGGCTGCTGGGAAATGTGCTGTGGGACAGTCACTGTCCAGGGTGTGCATCTCAGTGAGCACTGAGCATGTGCTGCCTGCAAATTTGGGTTCCTAGATGCAAAATCTGATACTTGAGGTCCCTGGTTTAGCAAATAATTCAGCTTGCCAGAGCCACATTTCTGCCTAATCTGAGGAATTTGGAAGTAAATACATACTGAAGCACCAGGGATTTGGCTGTACTGGATGTATT
This sequence comes from Manacus candei, assembly GCF_025592945.1. NCBI lineage: Eukaryota > Metazoa > Chordata > Aves > Passeriformes > Pipridae > Manacus > Manacus candei. The sequence continues at coordinate 1,832,659 of NW_026138070.1, forward strand.
GATATTTTTGACTAAAATCCCATGTTGATTGCAATCCAATAATTATAGTTTTTAAATACTTTCAGTAGAGGTCATAAAAGAAAATTCCTATTTTAAAGTATTACTCACATGTTGGACTAGAGGGATAGACATTGGACATAGAGGGATGTGATCCTGTGTGTTTCCATGTCATTGAGGTGACATAGAAGGACTGGAAGACACTGGAATACTTGATGTATTCAAGCAAAGGAAACTGTATTGAGGATTTTGCAATCTTTAGTATAACATCTGCTATCTGGGTTTATAGTTTTTATTCCCTTTTGGCAACAAAAGCCAACCACTTTGTAGGGTGGGTTCATTACTGACAGTCATTTGGTTTCACTGTTACATCCAATTTTGAATGTGTGACTAAGAAACAATAATCAACAAACAGCTCAGTAGATATTTATTTGGTGTTTTTCTTGCTCTCTCACTCACTGAGATGATTCTTATTCCTGGATTCTCTAGTTCTGATGCTTACAGGGCAGCCCAGGCCTCCCTGATGAGGAGTTTCAGTGGGAGTTTTAAGAAATACATCATTCCCTGCTTTGTTGCAAGTGGACAGGCTGCTGGAGAGAAGGGCTCTGGACACCTGAGCTGCAGGTATTGCAATGATAGTCCAGAAGTGCTGGGGGGAAATGGTGGTGATTTATTCCCTTGGGGGAGAAGTTTGTTTTCTGATCTTGATGACTTCATAGCTCAGCGGTAGAAGCTCGTGCTCACAGCCCACCAGTTGGAGAAGAATCAAAGACACGAATATCAAAGCAGCTCAAAGAATAATTGTGTGAGAACTTGAAACCAGATAGTTCATGGCTCTGCTTGGGCACAGAGGGAGCGCCAGGAGTCACGTGTGGTGCTGTCACAGCCCTGCAGTCACAGCCTGGGAGAGGAGCTGATTTCTGGCAGTAGTTCTTATTTCTCAGCCATCCAAGAGCTCTGCCCTTTTACTCCCTGGCTCCCTTTCCTCTCTCTCCAGCCCTTACAACACGTTGTACCTGGAGCTGCACTGTCCAGCTGTGGCCCCTCCTGTTCTGGTCACTTCAGACAGTGGGGACAACACGGTCGGTTTTGGAGACGTTTCCGTAGGTATGGGGGCTGAATTCCAGTGCTGAGGGGGTTCTGTCTGACAGGAGGGTCCTCTGAGCATAGTTTTGGGGTTTTGGAAGTCAGGATGGAAATTAGCCCTTAGTGGGCACTTGGGTGGAAAACAAGGAGCCTGTCTGGGCAGCTGAGGCCCAGGAAACAGCAGCCTTGGTCCCAGGCAGGGAACTGGAAGCTCGACAGCTTTGAAAGCATTTTGGTGAGCTTTGCCTGGTGCCTCAGCCAAGGGCAGGGAACGAGTGTCTGGCCTGGGGAGGAGCAGGAGTGAGGAGGAGGGCAGGACTGAGCATCATCACTTCTGGAGCTGTTTTCATTCCTGACAGGCCACAGGACGATGAAGCGAATCACCCTGCAGAACATCTCCCCGGGGAGGGTGGGGGTATCCTTGTGTGGGACATGGAGCCCCCCTGCCAGCCAGCCTCTGCCTCTTCCTCTGCAGGGGGACCTGTTGGACACTGAAGCATCAGCTTCATCTTCTCTGAGTTACTGATCTCTCAGAAGCTCAGAGATGGTTAGTTCAGGCTGAAGACACATAGACAATATGTAGAGTCTGTTCTTACATATTTTTGCTCAATCTTTATGAATGTTTTTCCTTGAGTTGCACCCTTTTAGCTGGGATTCTCAGCTCTGAATCCCAACGGCCCCTTCCTGTTGGTGAGAGCAGTTAGAATGCTTGAGCCAGGTGAAAGTAAAGCCCTGGTCATCTCCTTTTGTCCAGAGGAGGATAAATGGGTGAGTAGGAGATAGAACAGCAATGGGTGGAAGGAGGAGAGAGATATGAGGGGTGTGTAACTCACGTGTTACCAATCAGGATGAGACTCTAAATAATGAGAAAACCTTTGCTGCCCCTCCCAACATTTGGGTTTAGTGTCTGTGCACTCACCCCAGGAGTTTGTAATGGCCCATTTGTGGGAGGGGGTCTGTTGGAGGGGTGAGGGGTTTCCTTCAGCAGATGGAATAACCCAGACATTCCCCCTGACAGTTCTGTGAGACCCTGGACATCAGGGTGGCCAATTCCACCCTCAGCCTGAACCTCTCTGGGCATGGGGTGGTGCCCAGCACTGTCTGCTCCGTGGAAGGAGTGCTGGACATGGGATATGTCATGGCTGGGGAACAGGTGACTTCCACAGTCCTGGTAAGTCCCTCTGTGCCAAACCGGGAAGCACATCAGGAACAGGGAGGAAGTGGACATGAATTGTCTCCTCTCAGATTTTGTCCAAGTCTGGCAATGACCAAAGGCATTGGTGGAAGACACTTCAGAGGATCCTGGTCCTGCTGGGGGTGGGGTTGGTGTGACAGGTTTTGGGCAGCACTGATGTGTGTCCTCAGTGGCACTGGGGACACAGAGCTGCAGCAGTGCAGCAGCATCAGTTCAGCCAGTTTGCCAGCTATGGACCCTGCAGGCCTGAGAATCCATTTCCTTGATGCCAATGCTGCTGTGTGACTGAATGTCCCCAGGTCCAGAACACTTCCAGCCTGGCCCTGCCGTTCTGCACCCAGCTGGACTCGCTGTCACCCACCCGGGACAGGGACCGGCAGAGCGTCCCAGCCTTCCTCAGCTCCTCTGGGCAGAGAACAGAGTCTGTTGGTAACTTGGGGCTTTCTTTCCTCTTTTCCCTTTGCTGAAGACTCAGGCAGTGTAAAGCAGCACTGCTCTGTCCTGGTGGATCTGCCCCTGTCAGACCTGGGGCATCACAGCATTGAAGTTAAAGATCTCATTTTGCTCCCCAGTAGGAGCTGTACTGATTCTTTCAATTTGGGCAGCTGTAAATTTATGCAGCCTCAGCAAGTACCCACAAGGAAGGAGATATTAAATAAACCCACACAAATCTGTAATTGCCTATTACAGATTATACTTAGGGATGTCCATCTCTGTGAAAACACGTCAGAATATAGGAAGGATTTGGTGATGCTGCTTCAGTTCCTCTGGAGGTGAATTTAGCAAACTGATGGATGGAGCTATCTGGTGTTTCTAACACCCTGTTTTGCTGCAAAGCCATGTATCAGCTCTTATGTACTCGCTGTTCCAACAAAAATTAAATGGGTTTAAAATTTATGAAGAAGTAAGATGGAGCTGTCCTCCTTTCTTATCTGTACCCTCATTTTTGTTTACCAGGAACACAGAACTACAGTGGCTTAAGTGTGTTCAGCGTCTTTCCAACAGAGGGGGAAATCGAGGCTGGGAAGAGCCAGGAGTTTGTTGTTACCTTCAGCCCTGACCATGAGAGTCTGTACTACTCTGACCGCCTCCGGGTCGTGCTCTTTGGCAAGGTGAGACCTCCTGGGTTATGGGAGCAAAGTCTGAGTGTTCCTGACCTGCTGTAGGGAGGGGAGGGCGGGTCTGGGGCCCACTGACCCTTCCCAGGTTTGGACATTCAGTCACGAATCGACAACAACAGCGACTCGGGGTTCGGCCCCGTCCCCTCCCCGCTGCAGTGGGGGGTGAGCGCCGGGCACAGCTCCGGGCACAGCTCCGGGCACAGCTCCGGGCAGGTCCCTGCAGGGACGTTCCATGGCAGGGGCAGGCAGGGCTGGCAGGTGCAGGGAGCCCCAGGGAGCCCCAGGGAGCGGCCTGAGCGGCGGCCAGGGCCGAGGGTCCATCTGTGGAGCAGCCCGGGATGCACCTCCGGAGGGGCAGGTGGAGGCACCGCGGGCACCCCGAGCCCTGCCAGGACACGGGGGCCAACAGCGAGGGCAGAGTGACCACTAATGCCCGGCAGCAGCACTGCAGACAGGGCAGGGCTGGCAGGGACTGCTCCTCTCTGCGGGCTTTGTGTCTCCAGAGACCTTGGGGATCGTCACTGGGAACACAGACCTGAGCCAGCTGAGGTTGGAGACTGGTCCTGGCTCACGAACCTCAGCCAGGTTTGCAACAGAGCAGTTTTGCCCTTTTTGGTGGTGTTGGTATAAAGAGTTTGTGCAGCCCCTCCTGGGGCACAGTGCCCAGAGTGGGCAGGGCAGGGCTCCTGCACTGGGGATCCTCTCGGCCTGGATCATTCCATAGGAGGGGTGCCAAGATTTCCATGCCCCTGGTGCTGCTGTGGCATGGAGCTGTCACCCCACTGAGCTGGCACCTGCATCTCAAGCTCTGTGTCCCCCCAGCAAACAGCCCAGGAGATCCCCCTGCGGGGAGCGGCGCGGGAGCACCCCGTGTTTGTGGAGGGGGGGGTTCCCCTGGACGTGCCCGTGGAGTCCTTGGCTGTCACATCGTCTGTGCCATCACAGGAAGCACTGGCAGCAGGTAAAGTGCCACCTCTGACACCTTGTCCCAGAGCAGGGAGTGATGAGACACGGGAATGCTCCTCCTCCTTTAAGAAAAAGGCAATTAGAAGACAATTTTCCCAGAATCAGAACAAATGAGCATTTTGGTACAGCCTGTGTTTGTAACACACACAAAAATGCAGGAAACTCTCTTAAGGAAAGTTCTCTCTTAATTTTAATGCAGTTGTATCTTAATGGTCATCCACTTCTGCAACTTACTTGCAAAAAAGGATTATAATGTAACAGTGCTACAAAGTTGTTAAGATGTGTTTGCTCTCTGTGGTTCTCTGGTGTGTATTAGGTGTCTAGAAAATTATTTCATGTATAACCAGATATCCTGGACTCTCCCATTCATCCTGTTACAAAACAGACACACTTTCAGGGTTTTGAAGTGATCCTTCCTTAACTTCTGTGGGCAGGATCTGTGTTCAGGGACAGGGTGTGAGCAACCCCTGACTCCTGAGGTAAAAATAAGTCGAAGCACATGCACACTTATGGACTATGGCACACAGAGGTGTGTGCCATGGGCTGGAAAACCAGCGTGGAACTTGACAAACAAGCAACAACTGCAGTTTGCAATTGCAAATTATGCAAAACCTCCTTTTCCTGAACTCCTGCCTAGCTCTGTAAGAAAGGTCTCCCTGTCAGTGCCAGCTCAGGAGTTTGCCACAACACCACTTGTTTTAAACCCATCCTGGTGCAATTTCTGCTCGTTCTGAGCTGAAGTGGCTCAGGTTTGACTGTCTCTGTTTAGAGCCCCAGGAGCCGGTGAGGTCCCTTCTGCTGCTGCTGGAACACGTGGATGGAGGGGGCCCTGCAGAGCCAGCCAGGGCAGAGCTGAGGGTGGGGGCTGTGGACACACCTCTGCTGGCAGCCAAGAAGGTGAGGGAGAGGAAACAAGTGCTGTGGGCAGTACTGGCAGTGTACAGGTGGCTGCTGCTGCCTTCTGTCCAAAACTCACTCTGTAAATGACAAAACACAGCTTTCAGGGTTTGAAAAGATTCTTTTTCGGGGGCAAATATAGGAGGAATAAGTCAGCAACATAATTAATGCAGCACTTTGCTTCCCTAATAGTGAAATACAGCATTTGAGCTCAGAATTAGATTTTGTGACAACCACGAACGAGGTGGATCCTCGGGGTTTGGAGGGGCAGGAGCAGCTCGGCAAAGGGCAGTGCAGGGTGTGCTGTGTGTTCCCAGGCCGTGGAGTTCAGCCTGGACTCGCTGCCGGAGCTGGAGCGGGCGGGGATCGCTGTGGAGGAGCCCCGGGGAGCGCTGGAGCGCGGGCAGGAGCGGAGCATCCGCGTGTCATGGGCGCCACCTGCAGAGCTGAGCGTGAGTGACAGCCACGGGGACACCGGGGGGACACGGGGACATCCGGGGACACACACACAGCGACATCCTGGGGGACACACACAGCGACATCCTGGGGGACACACAGGGATATCATGGGGACACAGACAGGAACATCCTGGGGGACACAGGGACATCCTGGGGGACACACACAGCGACATCCTGGGGGACACACAGGGACATCCTGGGGGACACACACAGGGACATCCTGGGGGACACACAGCAACATCCTGGGGGACACAGGGACACCCTTTGGGGGATAACTCCTTCCAGGCTACTGTCACAGAGCACCGAGAGCCAAAGTGCTGCTGCTGTTTTGGGACAGCTCTGAGTCCCTGAGTGACCCCAAGAGGGAACTGCTGCATCCCACTGGCACAGCTGGGTTTCCATGGATCACTCTGCCACACTGCTCACATTTCTCTGGGCTGCCTTTCCTTTGGCACATTCCTGGAAGTCAGTGGGGCCTTTTGATTTCCCACTTTAGCAACCTCAATTCCCTGGCTGTTCCTGCCTTTTTGTATCCCAGAGGCTGGGTCTGAGGTCCCAACATCTCCACAGGGCCGTGACTGCCCCTTCTGATTCACCTCCCGGGGCATTCACGGGGACTGGAGGAGCTGAGTGGGATGTGTGGGATGGCAGGATGAGCAGCTTGTTCCAAAATTAGGCGATTGCTGGTGTCACATGCACAGAGGGGCTCTGGGGTTCCTGGCAGGGGTGACAGGTTGACACTGTGCCTCTTGGTAAGCCCTGGCTCTTACACAAGCTGCAGCACTCACTGGGGGCTGACAGGCCCCGTTTCCTGCCCAGTGCTCTGCTCTTGCTGTGACAGTGTCACAGTCAGGGGCACTCTGGGACAGAGTCACTGGCAGACCCCCCTGCCTGCACCAGCCGTGCTGGGAACAGCAGAGCCAGCACAGGGGGAGGGAGGAAACCTGTGCCCAGGGCTGGCACCACAGCCTGACCCACTCCCCTGCTCTGGGACAGAAACCAGGGGGGGTTTCTGTGGTTTCTTGTAGGTCAGTGACCCTCCCCTGGTGACAGCCCTCCTGACCCTGAAGGGGGACATCACGGAGTGTTACCGAGTCCTGTTCATGGCTCGAGTGGTGCCTGCCTGTGCTCCCACCCCCTGAGGGCTCCCGGCCCATGGAGAGGAAGATGGAGGCTGATATTGCTGGGAATTCACTGGATCTCTGGGAAACGTGGGGACATTGGGGATTGCTGCAAGTACCTGAGGGGAGCAGGGAGGGAAGGGACATTTAATATTTCTGCTCTGTTTCCCCCAAAATTCTCTGTAAACTCTGGTGCCACCAGGGTCATTTTCCAGCTGACTCTGGGACAATAATCTGGTGGTAGAAGAAGGAATTAATGAGGGGCCCAAGTAGCTACAACTGCTGTTAATCCCAGTGTCTCCCAAAGGTGGGCATTCCACCAGGAGGAGCGTTTGGTTTACATCCACATGGGTGGGTTTCAAACAAGGTCTCATTTTCCAATTTCAGAGGCTTTTTATAGGATTTGGAAAATCCTTGACTTTTTTAAGACCAGAATAAAGTTTCATATCCAAGGCTCCTGCAGCCCATCTGGGCAGTCACTCTTACAGTGCCCTGTGCAACCTGCCTGCTGAGATGTGGTCGGGGGGAGCAGTGCCTGTGCTGCTCCCTGGGTGTGATCAGACGTCCTTGCCCTACATCCTGGCTGTTCAGGAACTCTGGGTTTCTGTGTTTGCTTCCCTCTGAATTCTGACTAAGAGGAGATCCCTGCCTCTCTCCGGGGAGGGCCCTGCAGGTGTAACTTGTGTCAGGAAGCAGCAGCTGGTTCAGGGCAGCCCAGGGTGGGGAGTGGAGGTAGCTGGGAGTCAGCACTGGAAACATGGATAATCTTTGACATCTTGTGTCAGCTCTGTCCTGAGTCACTGTAAAGCTGTGACAAAGTTCCCTCCCCCCACTCCGAGGGTGTGTTGCCCTTTGCCCCCTGTGGCTGTTAAATCACCAGTCTGGGTGAGGCAATCCCAGAATGGAAACCCTGTTTGTAAATATTCCTGTGGTAACGAGCTCCGGGGGCTGCAGGAGCAGCAGCAAAGCTGCTGTCACAAGAAATCCTTGAGCAGGTCTTCCCCCGTGACAGAGGAAGCTTGTGTGAGTGATGAGGGGTTCCTTGTTTTTCCAGCCAGTTGTTCGATCCGTTGAGACCTGTTCCCATTTAATAATGGATCGAGTGGCTGTGGAGTCACTTAACTCTTCAGTCTAAAGACTGCAGATGCTGCAGGATCAGAGAGGGGAGGGGCAGGAGCTGGGGGTGGCAGTGCCAGCCAGAGACAGCTCTGCCCTCGCCGGAGCCCTGGCACAGCTGGGCTGGAGGTGGGGACAATGGATTTTGTGTGCTGGTTCTCCCACAGCCTGAGAAGGGCCAGTAAATCCCACTCCATCACAGAAGAGATGGAGCCTTTACTGTGAGGACAACATGGAAAGTGTGACCTCAGGAATATGTCTACATTTCCTAGAAGCTTAAGTTTTCTGCACTTGTGATCATTCTGCTTTCAGACTGAGTTTTTGCAACTGTGATCACTCCTGGGTCACTGGACACAAGACTTGTGCTTTCCCATTTGGATCTAAAATCATAAACTGCATCCCATGCTGATGCAGCTCTGGTTTAATAAGCAATTCACATCTGTGGATGGTCTTTATAATCCTTAAAAGGCAAACCCAGCTCATTTCTGACGCAGAAAGTAAAAGAATAAGCACCAGTGTCACACACATATGAATAATTCATGTTCTGCTTCTCCAGAAGTGACTTCAGCGATTGCTTCACACGTATGGGCACAGGTTTTCCTGGGTGAGCAACGGCCCCGTGATCCTGAGCAGCCCTGGAGGAAAACACTGGGCTTGGTCTGCCCCGTGCCACTGGTGAGCCTGGAATCACTGGTGAGCCTGGAATCCCTGCAGTTGGGCCTTATGGAGCAAAAGCAGGGAATGCCACTGGTGCTTCCCTGGCACTGTGTACCCGGGGGCTCCCATGCCGTGGTTCCCCAGTGGTGTGGTGGCAGAGAACATCAAATGAAAGGCTCATGGGTGGAGATAAGGAATTTCTACATGTGAAATGTAGTTAAATCAGTTTGGAGCAAACTGACCTTCAGAGAGCAGTGGTACCTTCTCAGTCGTGTTTCATGTGTTTTAACGAGACTCTTTTTAAACCAGGAAATGATCTGCTTTCCCAAACAGTTGTTTTGGACTCACATTTCTCATGCCAGGTTTCCCATTCTTTTATTTCTCCTTCCAAGTGTCTCTGACACAGCACAGGCACAGGGTGGGTTATCCCCAAACTGCTCCAGGGAGATCTGTGAAAGCCGAGCTCTGTCCCTCGGTACCCCCACCCCGACCTCCCACTCACGGTGGGCTGGGAATGGGGCAGGAGCTGGGAATGGGGCAGGGATTGGGGAATGGGGCAGGGATTGGGGCTGGGAATGGGGCAGGAGCTGGGAATGGGGCAGGGATTGGGGCTGGGAATGGGGCAGGGACTGGGGCTGGAAATGGGGCTGGAAATGGGGCAGGGATTGGGGCTGGGACTGGGGCAGGGACTGGGGCAGGGATTGGGGCTGGGGCTTGGTCAGGGGGCGGTCCTGGTCCTGCCCCTGCCCCGCCCGGCTCTCCCCGCCCGCTGATGCCGATGCCGGTTATTTATTCCGATGTGGCCCCGGCTCCCCGTGGTTTGGTGTCCCCTTTCAGCCCAGCCCGTGTCCTTGAGGACGCGGCTGTCGCTGTCGCTGTCCCGGCTCAGCCCCGGAGCGCGGACACCACCGCGGACCCCGCTCAGCAGAGGGATCAGTGCTCGGGGTGCTCCTCCTCCGGCCGGGGCTGCTCCCGGCCCGGCTCCCGCCCTTCCCGGGCATCGCTCTGCTCTTCTGGGAGAAGTGCGAGAGCTCTGACCGGTGAGTAACCCACTGCCCGACCCTCTCCCACCGGGATCCAGGGATATGACCAGGTCAGAGCGGTGACCTGCTGATGGCCACCCCTTACAGCTGCATTTGGATCTCTGAGATGCTCAGCAGCTCACAAAGTTGACTTGGCTACCCTTGCTCTGTAGACTGAGGTGAACGATCCTCTCCCAAAACGACTCTGAAAGTGTCAACTTGTGAACAGTCTCCAGATCCTCCCCCGTGGCCAAAACCTTTGTTCTGGTGCCTGAAATCCATGGCAGGAGGTTCAGGAGGTACAGTGTGGCAGCTGCACTGCTCAAATGTGACACAAGATGTTCTCCTCTTGTACTGTAACAGAGCTGAAAACATCTCTGGCTGCACCGGAGCTGGGGAAAAGTAACTTTGACACAGCATTGTCTGGGCTGGCAGTGTCAGGCAGGTCTGTGCCACGAGGCACCTCCTCTCAGCTACCTCCAAACAACACTCTGATCTGGTTTTTGGGAATCCTGCACGTGTCTGTCTTTCTCCCAAGAAGAGTAAAGCACCACTTGGTAAAAACATTTGTTGGCTCAGAAGCCAATTTGTACAGAGGGATTGTCCGAATGTTCTCAGCTGCAGTAATTTTACAGCTACAAAGAACAGTTCTCTGAAAGTAAACCTAAAGAAGTTTTGCTCCATACTCTTACTGACTGCTTTCCCTTTTCCACCTCAGAAATCCTGGGAATTGTATTCCCTGTCACACAGGTGCTGTTTGACTGGAGCTGCTGAACCCCCTGGAGCTGCTGAACCCCCTGGAGCTGCTGAACCCCCTGGCTCCTGTGCCTTCCCTCCCAGATGCCCTCGGAACATGTCTGACTGGACCAGCCTGTGGTATGTCTGGTGAGTTGGTCCCTGAGCTCCCTGACCCGCAGCCAGCAGGAGCTGTTTGGAGCAGCACTTGCAGCAGGGAATGGAAACACTTCTCGGGGTGGGATGGAGGGAAGGGCTTCTCCTGTTTTCTGGGAGCTGCCAGAGGAGTGGATTAGCTGAGCCCAGGGCAGATAGGGTGTCAGGCCCAGCGTTCGTCCAGGGCTGTGTCATCTTTCCTTTCTGAGGGTGCTACAGTTGGACTGCAGGGCTCCTTGTTGGTCCTAAATAGCCAGAGCTTGGCTGGCTCTGGGCTGTTTGCACAGCACAGACTTGTTGGGACTTGGCATTGCCCCGGGCACCCTCCTGGGCTCGAGGTGCCACCTCAGTGCTGGGTGTGCTCTCTGAACTCACACCTGGGAACTGCTGGAGTGACTGAAAGGGGGAAATAGGGATCAGCAGGAGAGGAAGCTCTGGTCACAAATGCCTTCATCTCTTGCCTAACACGAGCATTACAGACATTCAAACATAATTTTATGGTTTGCATTCTGTCCACACATCAACTTAGGTGGCAGCACACAGAGTGACTTGGGGACTTTTACCTGTCCTTCAGTCTGGACTCACTTTGGTTGATACTCTGCTTTCTTAGCACGTGCTGATACAAAGAGCTGTTTAAAAATACAGTTATGCAGAAGAGCTTGAGAAGGCTTCTAAAAACCTCCATGGGAAGAGTGGGTTTGTTTGGGAAACTGGGGGAGAGGAAGGTGGAGTTTCAGAGCAGAAGAGGACCTGAAACACTGGGACATCACCCTGGGGACACTGCAGATTGTTAAAGAACTCTCCAGCCTTAAACAATGGCTAGAGGTAGAACTGCGTTTTCAAGGCATAAATATAACTTAATATAATATAATTTCTGTGCTCCTTTATAAATGTGGGCCCCAGACTTGTGAAAGTTTGTGCTTGTATTTCACTCCAAGTACAAACCCTCTGTTCCTGTGGGAAGCAGAGCCATTCCCACTGCCAGAACAACCCAAAGGTGTGGCATCCACGAGCCAGGACGGACTGTCCCCATGGGCAGCAGTGCTTCAACCTGGCACTCAGGGGCTGGGATCCAACTTTCTAACTCGGGATCCAGGGCCCATTGGGAACTAAACCCGGGAGGCTGGGCCTGCCCTGCAGCCGTTCAGGGGGATCCCTCAGCTTGGGGCAGTGAGACCCAGCCCTGCAGTGATGCTGTTCCCCGCAGGCTGATCCTGCTCACGGTGTTCCTGCTCCTGCTCTGCGGGCTCTCAGCGAGCTGTGTCAGGTTCTGCTGCCGCAGGAAGAGGCTCCCGGCAGAGGCGTTCCCTCGGCACCCCTGTGAGCTGGGAGGGATCGGCATCGACAGCGACAGCACCGCCCACAGCACCGTCACCTGTGAGTACCCCGGGGGCCCCCATGGGCCTGCAATCCTGGGCCAGCCCCTGCAACAACAGGAGCTTCCCAGGGCACTCCAAGAACAACTTCCAGCCCCCCAGGGTGGGCAGGAGATGCAGGGAGGTCACCAGGGTGACACAGGGAGTGGGTGCAGGAGACGAGGAGGTCCTAAAGTCCATGGTGGGTTAACCTCTTACATGTCCTCTCCCCCACCTGTTCTTCTCACCACTCCCTCATTTTTTCCTGAGGGACTATTCCAGCCCAAGTTCTCTCTGCTGTGAGGGTTCCCAGCTGTTCCTGTCCAACCCAGCCGAGCCCCCTGTGTTCCCCCTGTGCTGGGTCAGGTGTCCCACAGCAGTCACTGGCACTGGGATGCAGAGATGTTCCTCTCCTGGCTGCCTCCTTTGGGAGAATGCACAGCCTCCACCAGGGGGGATTCTCTCCTGACAGCTTAAATGCACAGTGATGTGTCTGACACCACAGAAACGAGCCCATAATATCTTGGAGAAAAGCAGATCAGCCCGTTATTTATCAGTGTTCCTTGCAGGTGTTTCATTTCTATTTTCCATTCTTTTCCTTCCCAGCATACAGCTCATGGCAGTACCCTCCAAGTGTGCAGATCCCTGCAGTGTTTGTGGATATGGATAAGAACACTGTGTCCCCCCCAGCCTACAGTGTCTATGCACTGGACTTGCCACCCTCCTATGACGAAGCCGTGCAGATGGGAAAGCAGGAGGCTGAAGTGGCCTGGAAACTCAGGGACATCCCTGAGCAGGGGACACCAGGGGGGCTGAGCCCCAGCCAGGACCCACCTGACACAGTGACCAGAGATCCAGCAACACAGGAAAATTCAGGAGCTTCAGAAGGTGCCACAAAAGAACAGCCACAGATGTGACTCACTTCAGATGGGGAGTTCAGAAGGGAAGGACTGTAAGAATCAAAGAGGACGTGAAGAGTTTGGGTTTATAAGTAGGTTGTGGTGGGAAGATGTTTCCTCTCGTGCCCTTGCAATGATCTGTCAGAAGAAATGTTTTCTGTAATCCCCTGGTAAAGCTGCTTCAAGGATATGAAACGAGGTAAAAGGGCAGCAGTTTAAAAATTCCTGTAGAAGTGGGACGTGAATGCTTGTTCATCTCCTGATAAAAAAATACTCCCTGTGTCCAGCAATAAGAAAGGTCTGGGGAATTCTGCCACCTTGGGAATACACACTCAGAACAGCACAAGCAGGAAGCTGTTGTTCCAGAACAGAAGTTTCCCAAGCTGGAGCTGAAGGGGGAATCCCCACAAGTCCCACTGAACAGCCTCTGCAGTTTCTCTTCTTTTGAGAACATCAACTGTCCAGAAAATTGCTGAGCACAAACTGCTGCATAAAGGCTCCTGTTCCTCCTGAGCCTGGAGATGCCCAGCAGGGACAGGAGAGTGTGTGGAGGGAAATGCCTTCCTTGTGTTCCACAACTACAGACAGGGAAAGAGGCAGAGGAGAAAAGACACTTCTTGGTGGTTGTTGGTCATGAGACCCAAAGGGATTGTTGTTGAGGTTTTGTAAATCTTTAAATTCCTGTCTTTGAGAAGAGCTGCCTTGTGTGGGGGATCCTTTCAGTGTTTGTTTTCTCCAGGTGAAATGCACGTTAGTCCCAAAGAGGCCCTTGCACACAAGTTCAGTGTTACTCAGGTGTTTCAAACACCCATCAGGCATTTCAGAGATGCCTTTATCCTTTGTTATCTGCTCAGGTGTCAGGGTCTCAGCACAGGACAGAAGATCCCTGATTCCTGGCAGCTTTCCCCAGGTCAGGACGTGGATGAGCTCAGGAATGAGCAGGGTGGCACAGAACAGCCAGAATAAGCTGTAGGTACAAATCCCACCGTACAGGCTGGGCAACAGCCCAAAGAAATTACTCCTAGGGATGGTCCTTTGGGAAGCACTGACAGAAGGACACCTGCTGGGCATCATTTTAAACCTGGGAGCTTGGAGCTGGTTACAGCAGTCACAGCCCAGGTAAAAACATGGGCTGTGAGAGGCCTTTTTTAAATGCCAGCTCCTTCCCTTGCTTGCCCTTCCTTATTCCAAGTGGTAGGGATTTTGCCCACTCCTGAGTAGGGATTTTCTTGATTCCACTTCAGCAAGGTGCTAATTTGGCTGCCTTTAAGAACACGAGCAATGCCCAGGGTGGCTCCTTGCTCTGGGATTCTCTGTGGGATGGGAGCAGGAAGGAAAGCCTGAGCATTGGTGCTGTTAACACTGGAGCACAAACCCCAGTGTCTGCCATTAACCAGCAGTAGAAGTGGTGGGCACAAAAGCCTGCACAGCTTTTAGAAGACTGTTATTCTCTGCCAACCATCACTGCAAGAACTGCTCTGGAAATGAGCACTGATGATTTAAGACTGAAGGTCTCTGCCAGCCACGCTGGTGTGTGTGAGCTGCCCATGGCTCCCCGGGGAAGGGTCAGCTCTATATTTAACTTGCATGTCCCTTACTATGAGGGCTGACTGGTGTAACAAATCTGCTTCTCTTGTGTCTCCTCTCTGTCATTCTTAATTATATTTCTCCTGTTTTATTCTTTCTCCTGTCTTCTTTTCCTCTGTCAAGATGGAGACTGGGCATGACCCAGGGGAACTGTCTGGGTGTCTCTGGCTGGGAGGGCAACACATGCCCAGCCCTGGGTGTCTGCAGGGCACAAACACGGCAGATGTGTTTCTATTTGTGGAACTTTTCCACCAGGACAGTACTCAGGAACAAAGCCTCTGCCTTTCCAGAGCAGGAATATCTGTTGGAGGGAAATGGCTGAGCTCCCTCGCAAACGGAACGTGAACGCAGGCAGAGGAAGCCGCAGTGACTGACACAAGAGGGCAGTCACTGTTCGGGAAGGGATGGTCCTGCTGCGGGAGGATGGGAATAACCCCACGGGTTGACTTCCCTGCCCTCCCCTGCACAGCGCTCCTGCTTTGGGGTGTGGGCAGCGCCTGACCCAGCGCTGCCAAACTGTGTCCCTTCGCTTTGGGGGGATGCAAAACCCCAACCAAACCCCAAATGCCCCTGAATTCCCAGGAACAAGGGCATAATCTGGGGGTTTCTCTCCACCTAAGGAACAGCCTTGTGTTTTGCCCAGGCTCTAACTTTATAACGTGGTTCATTACCTCAAAGAGAAGCTTTGTTCACATCACTCCTGCCCCGACCAGCCCGTGGGGACACAGCCTTGCTCTGCACACCACAAGCAGCTCGGTTTGCTGCTCAGTGTTTTCAGCAGTGATGGCTCAGCCCTTTATCTCAACCATCTGACCCTCACAGGGTGGGATCACAGCCTCGGGGGCAGACCCCCCCACCATGGTCATTATTTACACCTTCACAGGTTCCCTCAGCCCAAAAGCACTGCAGAGGTCACCTCCCTCCAGACAGAAAGATCACAAGGGGGATTTACAAATTCCCTTTGAATCCCTGCAGCAAACACAGAACTCTTCCCACCCTGAGAATGGTTTATTTTTGTGTAGGAAACCCAGTCCATCAGTTAGAACCCCTGTCCCATGGGGGAACAGTGAGAGCAGAGGACCCCTGAAGGAACTAATGTCAGAACAGAGGATGGAAGGGCTGCTCTCCTGAATCCTCGTCTACACAGCTGGAAAATGTTGCTCCCAGCTGCCTTACATAAGGCTAAATAGCAGGAATTAGGATGGAAGAGTGATCACCTGGGCTGTTTCTGTTTAATTGGATAAGTCAGAGAGAGTTCCTTGTTGTTCATGCCTGTAGCTGGGTGTGCAGAGTGGAAGGAGGGGAGGCAGGACGTGGATTTGACTGATTCCAAAGCCTCACTTCCATAAGGAAGCAGGTTTGAAAAGAACACCAAGTGGGAGGTTGGTCCCCCAGCAGGTTACAGGCTCAGCTGGATGGAGGGTCTAAGAGTTCTGATTTGTCAGGCTGCTGGTTTTCTCCATCACTGGATCTCTTCAGGCCTCACTGTATCCACACCAGCTCTGTGACACCTCGAAGGGAAAAGCCCCTCTCTGTAAGTACCCAAAGTGCATTTTCCATCGTGGTTTATATTTGCTCCTCAGCCTGGTGCTGTTCACGTGCAGTTTTTCTCCTCTCGTGTGCCCAAAATGATCATTTTGCCAGTTGCTTTCTGTTGTCCTTTGCTGGCTGGGTGGCAGGGCCTGTGCAGGGGAGCTGGGCTGCTGGAGGGGTTGGTGCCTCCAGCCCTGCCTCTCCTCTCACACACATGCTCCCAGCACGAGCACTTGTGCTCTGAAAGGAAACGCAGACGTGGAAGTAAATTGCCTCAATAATTCATGGGCTTTATAGCCCAGAGCAAATTATACCTTGGCTCTGTCATGAAATTCGGGTTGCAAATCCCTTTATGGCCACGCTCGTTAACCATCCAGGGAAAGTGGTACCTCTGCAATGGCTTTTCTAATTGATGCATTATGATCTTTGGAGAGCATTAAGTGGTAAACCTGCAGCATCCAGAGCGAGGCATCAGCAGGGTCTGGGCACAGGGAAAGTCAGAGAAAACCCATTTCTTTGTCTGTCTGGCTGTCCTCAAATAGCTCAGAGGAAGGTTTGGTTGGGTTGGTTTTGAGCTGCATTTCATCTTTACCAGCTGCAGTTTTTGAGGGAAAAGGATCCCAGCTGTGCCAGTGCTGAGGGTGGGACACTGGGACACACGGGCAAAACCTGCTCACCTGGGGACAAAACACCTCTCCCAGAATCACTTTGCAGGTTCTTGGCTGTCTCCTGGCTCTCATTCTAACCCTCTTTACCTGTTGGAGCCCTTTTTGCTTAGGGAGGGCACTGACTAATTTTGCTGCAAATAGCAGAGGTTCTTCCCTTCACCCCCAATTAAAATTCAAACTGCGAGAGAAGCCTTGGAATCCTACTCAGAGCAGACGGTGAAAACAGGGTATCACAGGGGAATTGTGCTCTAAAAACTGGAGAAGACAATAAATGTTTTATGAAATTCTGCATCCTAAGGTCAGTGAACAAGAAAGGCTGAGGTGCAAAACCACGTTGCCGGGAAAACATTTTGTTCTGGTCAGTCAAAATTTAGAATACAAAATGCCAGAGCTCTTTTTAATCTTCCTGGGAGGAAAGAAGGGCCTGTAGAAAAGAACACAGACTTTAAAAGGGTTTTGGTTGTTTGGGTTTTTTTTTAGAATAACACCTTGGGCACTTGGAGAGAGTTTCTATTTCGAACGTAGAAATTCCTGAATCTGCATTACGGAGTTTGATTTTTTTACTCAGTTTTTACTGTGCTTTCCCAAGTAGCTCAAAAAGGAGGCAAAACAAAGAAGGGCCTGATGTTGAGCTCCCAAGTGTGCATTGCTTTTTCCCTTTCTAGTTTATGGCAGAACCTCCTTCCTTCCACCCACAAGGAAGGAAGGGCAGTGCCAAGGTCCAGGTAGTGCCCTGGGCCCCCCAGTGTGCCACTGGCCTGGAAATGGGGATGTAGCACTGCCTTTTCCTGCAGGGAATTTTGAGGATGAATACGTGGAGCGTGGGCAGCGCTGTCATAATGAACTACAGGTACAGTCAGAGCATGATGAACTTTGTGTGGGACATGAAGTGCAGGGAAAAAACCTCCCCACTCCCTCCCCCTCTTAAGGGGGGAAATCCAGAGAAGAAACCCGGGCTGAGTGTGAGATTTAGAAAGAGCCCCTGGACTTCAGGTGCCTCATCCAGACATCACCACTCCTCGCCGAGGGGAGAGGAGCAGGAAGCTTTTTTCAGTTCCATGGGGCAAGAAACGTCCTTTCCCCCCTGAGCAGCGTCCTTTTAACCCAGCAGCTCCTGTGGGAGGGAGCTGTCAGACACCCCCAGGGCAGGAGGCAGAGGGGGGCTGTTCTGCCCCCACACCGGGTCACTCTGGCTGGGCTGGAAGGCAAGAGGGCTGTGAGGAGCCAGGGAACCAGACGGCCACGAAAACAAACAACGCCGGGTGTATTTGGGGAAGGTTTCCCTCCGGCTGTTCCCAGCAGATGGGGGCAGTGAGCCGGAGTGGCCGTGGGAAGGTCGGCTTGTTCCGCACTTATTTCACTTAAAGGTTTTTTCACCTTGATAAAAGGCCCTGTACCTGCTGTAAAATACTGGTTTGGGCCATCTGGGACATATATTCTGTTATTTTCCACTGTAATAATCAGGGGAAAAAAATCTATAACAATGAGTAGGGCTCTCTTTCAATCAAGAAACATCCTGGAGTGTGACAGGCTCCATCCCTGCCACCGATATCCTGGGCATCCAGATCTGCACCAATTTCAATGTCTCTGCCTCTGGTTTCCATTGGCAAACACTTCTGGGATCACAGGGGTTGGAAGGGACCTTTGGCCATCCTCTAACCTTGCTCAGCAGAGCCCTGCCTGCTTCAGCTCTGAATTCCCCAAGGATTCAGATCTCACTGCCCCTCGGGACAACCTGTTCTACTTCTGACCACCCTTAGAGTGAAAGGAGTCCTCTGAACGGGATTTCCTGTATTTTAGGTTGTTCCCACTGCTTCTCACCCTGGCAGTTGGTTGATAGATCCCTCCTGAACCACCTCATCTTGAGGCCGAGGACCCCCAGCCTGCTCGTCCTCTCCTTGTACATCAGATGCTCCAACCCCTTAACCATCAGAATATTTAACCCCATCTTTTCTCCAACTTGTCTCAGTCATTCGGGAATTTCCCCTTAATTTCACCCACGGAATGTGGGCCCAGAGGAAAGCCCTGCAGGGAGCAGAGCTGGGTCCCTGTGCCTCTCCCCTGGGGCTGTGGGTTATTGCACTGCTCACCCTGACCTTGCATCATCCCCCACAGCCAGAGCTGGCCACCAGCCATTCCAGCAGCCACCTCTGGTGCTGCTCAGCTGTGTCCCAGAGGGGAGAAAACCGGCAAGATGAAATCAGAGAGAGCAGAGGAGAGAGGGGAGATGCACCCACAGGAACTGTGTGATCACAAATGGAGCAGCTGCTGGGAAGCAGGGAAAATAAATGCAACCTTCCTCCTACTTTGCCTGGTGCTTTGGGGTGGAAGGTGCTCTATAAATCCCCCTCCTGTGGGACATCGTGCTTTAGAAGCACAGGAAATTGCCTGGATTAAAAAAAAAAGAACATAAGGAATAATGCTCTTCCAGGACAGAAAAGGAAGACCTATTTCCCTTCCTTTCTCTAGTTTTATTGTCACCAACAAGAAAACTGTATTTCATCAGAGCATGATGGCCTTGCTCCCACGGGTTTCAATCAAAATGGTCATTGATGAAAAATACTTGCCCTTGTTTTCTTGTGTGAATTGTAGCCAGTGATACTGTAAACCCAGTGCTGTGCTGGAATAATAATGAAGAAGAATCAAAGTTTCTGATTGATTCCCACCTCTTGATTTCTTAACATATCCTGCTATTTTGGGTACAAAACCTATGCCCCACAACCTCCAAGCTTTAATCTTTAATTGACGTGCAAGATGCTGGTAACACGTGCCAACAGAATTAGAGAACAGAAAAAAACCAGGATAACTTGAGCATCTGTGGGATTAGTTTGGTGACTTCTTCATCCATTTATAATTATAAAACATAAACCTGCAAGTGTGTACATGTGTCTGATCAGCTGCTGGCTCTGTTACACAGCCCTTCTGACCTCTCTCCTGTTTCTGTGCTCACACCTTGTCCTTCAAGGTGGCCACTGGGAGCCTCTTCCCTTCGTACCTTGGTTTGTGGGGTCACTCACCCACGGCCCCGTGACTAATCCTCACACCCCAACTGGCTACTTTGAGTCTGAAACAACATTCAGAGAAATGAAACTAAAAAAGGAGGAGTTTCTGAGCAGACAGGAGACAGGGTGGGAAGAGGCAACGGCCAGGTCCAAAAATCAGTCAGGTGGTTCCTGGGCTTCCCAGCAGCCCGTGAACCTCTAATCACAGGTGTGGATGCAGAAGGGTCTGCCTTCAAATCTTGCACGTCTGAGCTCCAGTGATTCACATCTAAAGCTGTTCCTGCATTGTCTTGAATTCAGGGAAGGTTCCAGCCTAAAATCTCTGGCACAGGAAGTTCAGCTTCCTCTCCAGATTTCCTTCCTCCACCTCCTCACATGCAGAGCAGCAGGGAACACACTCGAGCCTCGCCGGGGCCGAGTGAGAGCTCTTGAGCCTGCAGAGCAGTGGGAGTTTGGAGCCAACACCTTCAGCTGCAGTGTCCCGGGGGGCAGCACAGACCAGGGGTTCTTGGTGCCAACACTGTGTCCCCAAAACCTCCTCAACTGCTGAGCTGTGTTCTGGAACTGCACCCAAAGCTGCCCCCGGTCCATAATCACACATGATCAGTGGGTACAGGTGACTCTGGGTGACATCCATCCCATTTCCACAGGGAATTGGGTAAAGCTGTTATCTGTGGCAGTGGGGGATTTGCCCATAATGTAAATTTGTTACAAATGCAAGAAAAACTATGGAAAGCCAGGTATGGATCATGTCAATGCCTAAGATATCACTAATTTTAAAAGGCTAATATCACTTCTTAGATTTTTATCTAGGCTTTGGTGTCCTTTAAAAACAGCTTGTTGCACACCAGGCTGAGGGCCAGGCAGTCCAGTTGTCACAAAATCCCAGAACATTCTGAGTTGGAAGGGACCCACAAGGATCACTGAGTCCAGGTCAAGTGAATGGCTCATACAGGGGACTGAACCCGTGAGTTTGGCATCATTAGCACCGAGTTTGAACCAACTGAGCTCATCTCGGGGTCAAGCTTGAGCCTCAAACCAAAACAGGCAGGAAATCTGTGAATGGCACTATAGCTGGAGGCTGGTGTTAAGTTTGGGAGAATGGTGATGCCTGAGTGTGTTAGAAACCTCAGTCTGCAGAAACAGGCCCTGATCTGTGTGTCTGTGCCCGTGCAAAGCCTTCAGGGGGATCTCAGCAGCAGTATCTCCACGCAGTGAAGCCCTCACCAGGGCTGAACTGAGCTGGCAAGGCACTGGTGCAGCTCTCGATGCTTCCAGTTCTGGAATCTGCCTGTGGAGCTGTCTCTGGGATGTGTGGCTGTGCTACCAGAGCTCCAGTGCACAGCGTACACGTTCCCTACAAAAATTCCCTCCTGCTCTGACAGACCCAGCGTGCTGTACTGGCAGAGTGTGTGTGACTAAGCTCCTCCAAGCAGAGTTTATTCCATCACCAGCCCATCTCCTGAACAGAATGTGCCATACTGGGGAAAAGAGCAGAGGCAGCCCCTGCTCCTGTCCCTGTCCCCAGCACAGCTGGAGCAGCCCCCGTGGAGCTGCACAGCTCATCCTTCTCCTGAGCCACAACACGGGCTATTCTGGGCCGGGAAGAGGACAGGCAGGGAGCTACAGCTCTGTCAGTCCCCTGGATGGAGTGTTTCTGTTCCCAAGATCTCCTCTCACTGCTGCACACGAGTGCCCAGAGCCAGGTTTAGCTGCAGCACAGGCTCAGCAAAGCCATTACTGGAAATAACCTCCCCTGTCTCTCCAGCCAGGGCAGAGCGTGCCCTTGGATCCCATCTGACAGCTTTCCCGGGAGACACGTGTTCCCAGCGCCCAGCCTGCCCCCGGGCTGGAAAAACATCCAACCTGGAAGCACAGCCAGGGCAGTCACTCGTGCCCAGTGCAAGGGCTGGCCTGGGGCAGCAGGGAGGGCTGAACACCCCCATTATTCCCACCAGAGAGCAGAAAGCAGGAGGGTCACTGAGCTGCAGTGAGCAGGAGATTAATAAATAATAAATAGGAGCAGCATCAATTACCAGTGCCAAAGGGGGATGCTGGATCTGGATGCAGTTCTGCTGACTGGGCCATATTGGTAAACCACAGAGTGCTTTTAGCTTCCACCCCGACATTAATTTTGGTGGTGGAAAGAGGTTTTATTAAAAGTACTGAAAATGTCATTCATCTTTATTCCTATTGCATCTGTTACGAGGATTTAAACCCCGATATGGAGCTGTGGGGAGATGCAAGAATTGAAATGGACTCATCTGATCCTAAAAATAAATGAAACTCTAAACAGAAGCTCACGTTTTAAATGGTGAGAAGCACATTTGTGTATTATATTTCTAGTACTGTAAGGTACTGTAAGGTGGTACTGATATGACCTGTTTTTCAAGGTTGTTTTTTTCTCTAAGGTGTTCTTTTTAAATCCTTTGCAGAGCAAATTATCTGTAGGTACGTTATGACAGCAGCCCATAGTCCATAGGGAAAAAAAATTAAATAAAAGGTGGGAATGTGGAGAAATGAAATCATTCAATTACTGTTTTAAAATATTAAATTCAGAGGAAACAAATCTATTCTCTGAAGCACTACCCAGTAATCTAAGCTGTTCAAAATACTGCTGTAAGTTCACTTATTTGAAATTGTCCCCATGTTTTGTGCTCATTCATGGTGACATGTGACCCTTGGGGAAAGGGGGTGGCTTTTGTTACTTATGTTACTGAATCTTACATTACTAGCTATTGCAATTAAATTAATAACTATTGAACTTTCTGAGGACCCCTTATCCCTTTTCTTTACTGCAATGAGGCTTTGTTTGACTAAACAGAGATTCTCCAGGGACTGTGGTACAAGTCCCCTGACCCTAAATATTTTTGCTTCATGAATGCAGTTTTTGTTGCCTGGTTTCTCTCCCTCAGCTGCAGGTAAGGCTCTCACAGACCAGTGCTCTCCTCAGTAATTCCAGGGTTTGGGAGCAGCTTCCCCAGGACACACACCTGCTTTCCAAAGCTGCTGGCAGGGCTGGAAGAACGTTCCCTGGGAATCTGACACGGAGCTAGGTAAGCAAATCCTCTCTGGGTCTGAAGGTGTTTCACCTTCCCCACTGCTCTGCTGTGCCTGGCATCACAGAAGTTCAGGAGCCAGGCTGAATTCCCAGGGTGGATTCTGAACTCAGCATCTCCTGGGTGCCAGTTGTTTTTCTGTTAGTTGCTCAATAAGACAATTAACCCCCTGAGGAAAGTCCCTTTAAATGGGGAAATATCAGGCTTTAAGCTTTCACTCCAACTGCTTATTTAGCATCCATGCAACTGAAATGTTCCTCACCAGATGACTTAAAGGGTGACCTACACGTGTGCAGGTGGCTGGGTGCACATGTGTGTGTTTGCAGAACTGTAGAACCTGATTTCTAAGATTATTATAATGTTATTGTTGCCATCATATTATTTCCCAGGAGCACTTTTAAAAGCCAAGCTACAGCTTGCAAATTTAATGGTACAGCACCAAATGTAAACCCATAACACACACCTGAGTATTAGAAGAACCAGCACGGGGAGGAGAGCTCTGATACAATTCTGATTGTAGGAAAATAAAACCACCCAAACCCTACTCTTCTGGCCCTCCCAATGTGGGTTTGCATAAAGAAAAGGGGGAAAAAAGGAGAATTGGTGGTTGAGAAGTGTACAAACAGGCTTGGACCAACCTTAAGTCACCTGTATGTTTCAAGGTTAGAAGATGAAGAACAAACAAAGAATCAGAACAGAGCTGGCTCCCAGCAGAGTTCTGCATTTTGTTGAACAAATATTCATATTGATCACAAACCTGCATATTTGTACCACGCTGTAGGAATTTAGCACAGTATAAAATTCTGGTGTTGACTGCAAGGAACACCAGATCCAGGTTCCACCAACCCCAGCATTTCATCTCCCTTCTTTCCACAAGCTGCCCAGGGTTAGTGGCTCAATAATTTCACATCATTGCCCCTCAGTTCCCGTGGAGTGACTTGCAAAGTCTCTCAGCAATTCTGAGCTAACTGTCCTTGAACCCACTGGAGATCAACCATCCTAATCCTCACCACAAGTAAGAAGTTCAGGATCATCTTCCTGGTGATCATTAGTCAGGAACTCAGGTGTATGGACTTTGCTGCCTTTGTGTCCTGAATTACATGCAGCCTCCCAGAACCAGCTCCCCTCACCTTAAAACGCTGTCAGTTCTGTTCTCCTCAGACTCCAACAGTTTTGCTAATTTTATGCGATGTTCTCAGAGGTCGTTTAAAATAACTCTTTTGTTCCATAATAACAGGGGAACCGAAAGAAACTGTGAGAATGCAGAATGTAACTAAGGAGACTGAGCTACTCCTACTTTTTGCTCTGCCTGCCCTCCCTGAGCATTTCTGTTCAGTGTGCTTTTGCTGATTTATTTCCTTTAATGAACCATCTTGATATTCTGCTACCTGGGTCCTTCCTTGGGAAGGAGCAGCCATGGCTGTCATTCAGCTGCTAAAGAACTGGCAAATAACAGCAGGTTGGAGCAGTTCTGAACCAGGGTTTGAAAAATAAAATGAGAGTTGAGGAAAAGAGTTCTGAACAGACTCGGGAAGGAAGCTGAAATTTAAACATTGTAAAAGCTTCATCTAATTTGGGTGGAAAGTCGGGAGAAAGGAGGGCTCTGCATTGCTTCTGGGACCAAATGGAGAACCTCAAACTGGATCAAACTGCCGGGAATGTCCCTGTGGATCTCTCCAGGTTTAACAGGATGCACACCACAGCAATCAAAGGATACACAGGCAGGCAAATTATTATGGAAGGGGAGACAGTGCTGGGGTGATTCTGGGATATGAGCTGGTCCTTGGAATTATTATTTTGAGTAAGTCTATCAGAGACACTTACCTGAAGTCACAAATAGAGAAAGAAAGAGGAAAAACATAATTATTTATTACTTCAGCAGTATTCTTAATCCACCTGAGGAGCTATGCAATCTTGAGAAGTGCTGATCTTTCACCTTTTTTTACAGAGCATAATTTACACCCTAATGGTGACAGTCCTTCAGAGACCAGGAGCATCTTGAGTTACCATAAGAATCATGCAATACGTTGCAATACAATAAAAATATGTAAATTTTTTATGGCATCAATGCTATTTGCATGCAAAAAATAACTTATAAAGTGGGACTGCCTAAAGATTCACCTCAGTCAGGATGCTCCCTACAAAGGGGTTAATAACAGCAGCTGATTGAGAAAAAGGTGCAAGAAATTTTGCAATTGAGAACTGTGGAGCAACCTGCTCACGGAGCTTCTGTACATCTCACCCAAGCTTCAGGAGAAAAACTGCTATTTTTGTGTGAGCTGACCTAGTCCTGGCCTGTGTGGAAGCCCCAGGTTTGAGAAATGTCACCGTTTGGTGAAAATTCTGCCAGTTACGTTTATTTTAGGTGTTTTGATTTGCTTTGGCTACACCAGCTACCAAGTGGCCCAACAAAAAACCAGAATATTTGGGTTTGTCAGTTAGTTGTCTATATTAGATCTTCAGGTTTTAGCAGATCTTTTCAGCTAAAATTTCAGTTACAAACAATATTTTTGTAGTGTGCAAAAGCAGAGCAAGTTATAAAATGAATAGGTCCATTTATTTCTGGTGACCTGCACACTTGTCCACTGAACTACAAACCAGGGCAGCTTATGGACCTGTGTGCACGTGCCAGAAAAGGAAGGTTAAAAATTAAAAAGAAATTAAAAAAATAAAGCTAATGCACAGCACAGGGCTGTGTGAGGGCATCAGAACAAACCACTGCAACGTGAGGTTCTTCTGACAGATTTTAAAATGCAGCAAAACTGATTTGTCCAGTGAGATTTGCAAAGCAAACCCCACCCAGCCCACGTGGAACAACCCTCCCCTCTGTAAACAACCACTTCCAGTCCCCATAATCCCGCTCCATAATAGCAGGATAACTGTGTATCAATCACAATTTTCACCGGAGAACAAGATATAACTGAGTCACTGCATCAGAAACAGGAACTGTTGCAACAGTTGTATTTTTACAAAAGGAGAGGTGTGGTGGAAGCATTAGCTCTGTGGACGTGGGGGAGAGACACATTGGACAGTTCAGTTTCCTTACCCCAATTCCATGGATCTGAGGACATGGCAGAGCACAGACCTGTGGGCAGAAACACCTGTCAGCTCTCAGAAAACAGAGAGTGCATAAAAATTGGGATGCAAGAAAATGAGAGATTCCTAGGAGAGGATAAGGTCTGAATGGGTGGTTTATTTAAAAAAAAGAAACATATTCAGGTACTGTAATTGTCCCACTACTAAAAGCATGTAAGGGAAATACAAGGAAGAAAAGCAGTAAGTATTAGTGTGATAAGGAATGTGCAATGAGAAAAAAGCATGCATTAGTTTTTAATGGTATACTTTATAATGACATAATTCATTATATAATTAATTCACCCAGCAATTCTTCTAGTCCAGTAACAAAACCTCAATGCTTTCTAGAAGTAACAAAATGTGATTTTCTCTTTGTTATGAACCTCAGAATGTTATTTCTGTTCACTACACGGATTTCTTTTCTGTATGATCCAGCGTCAGGTAAAGATTTTCCACAAAATCTGATAAGACACATGACTTTTCCTTTGCAAAACAAGGATTTTTCTCTTCCTCTCTTCCTTTTTTTTTTTTTAATCCTTTGTGTATATAATTTTTTTTCCCTGATGTAGCAAGTGGTCATTCTTTTCCTCACAAATTGTGGTGTATTCCCAAGAGGGTATTTCAATCTCTGCTAAGCCTAAAAGCAATCTCTAACTAAAAAAAAAAAAAATAAAAAAAAATCATGCAACTTGCCTCCTATAAATCTCCCTGAGATTTTATGACTTAAATGTTGTGTGTAACTGCTTTTGGAATCTCTAGAAAACTTTGCAAATATCTAATTAACTTGTGGTGTTTCTTCAGCACTGAGATTTAATCAGTGTTTTCCAGGTGGGAGTGCTGGATGAATCTCTGGCCTCAAGAACATTGACATTCCCCTCTGCATACATGTGGTTCCACAGATTTTAGTGGGATAATTCCTGTCCACAAGGCACATGTACATGTATTTCTTTCAGGGGTGGAAGAGAAATTATTTCCCCACGGTTACTGATGGAATACAAGCAATTTGGGACAATAATTCAAGAATAATTTATTCTAACGTCAGGAAACATCTTGTTTTGCTATTTGTAAATCTCAGGGTGACAAATTAAAGCTTTGGTGCATCATAAATGTTACTTAAAAACAAACATTTGATTATTGCAAAACCAAGGTTTAACCACACCAGGATCTAATAGTTTTTCATAACAGACAACCTGAATAATAGCCAACCCACTTTCCTGCAGTTTAATTGGCAAACCTGCTCTTTCCCTTACTAATTACAGGTAACCACACCTCCCTTCAGAAAGCATGACAGCAAGGAACAGTTTGGTTTAAATTCTGAAGAAGCAAGAATCTTCTAGGGGAAGAGTTTGCAGGAAAAGCAACCAGGTAATGTCAACTCTTTAACAAGGTATAAACAAATAAGGGGGAAAAAAACCCCCCAGATTTACCCTGTTGGAGGAGGAAAAGTGATGCAATACTGTATTAATACTTACTTTTCAATATTAATTAGGGTTTCAGTATATGAGTTCTGGTGTGAAATGATCCCATCTTGGAAACATCTCTCCTGCCTGGTTTATGTGAGGCCCAGTCTATAAGACAGAAGTTGAATTTTTCTTTTAATGCTAATTAATTTTTTTCTACTTTCTCTTCCGTGCAAACCCTTCCAGACCAGTGATGGATGTTGTGAGGAGAATATGAAAAGAAGGCTCTGGAAGCTTTGGCTGCGAGAGCACCTTTATTGCCCACACTGGGAAAAGAGAAGTTCTAAGCTACGGAATTGCCGCTCGTGGAGTTCCTGAGGGAAAGATCACGGAATTGTGGAATAGCTGGGGTTGGAAGGGACCTTTGGAGGTCCTGCAGTCCAACCCCTCTGCCCGGGCAGGGTCAGCTGGAGCAGGGGACACAGGGACACATCCAGGGGGCTTTGGGATGTCTCCAGAAGGGGCCACCTCCATGGAAAGAAGTTCTGCCTCGTGCTCAGGTGGAACTTGTTGTGTTTTAGTTTATGGCCATTGCTCCTCATCCTGCCCTTGGGCACCACTGAACAGTCTGGCACCACCCGCCTTGGAGATATTTGTATGGATTGCTCAGATCCCCTCTCAGCCTTCTCTTCTCTGGACTAAACAGGCCTGACTCACACAGCCTCCCCTCACAGGAGGGGATACAAGGGTATTTATTGCTTTCCAGCCCTCTGCGAGCAGCATTTGAAGGCCTGCGGCCCTCCCTTCCCACCCTTGTGGGACCCCGGGCAGCCCCGAGCGCTCACGTTCCACACGGTGAGGGGGCCCCGTGTCTCTGCCCGTCCTGCGCTCCGTGCCGGCCCCTCTGCTCCCGCACCACCATCCGCGGGGCAGTTCCCTGCCTTTTTTTTTTTTTTTTTTCGTTACCCACGAGGCTCTCGCAGCCTTTTTTTTTCTTTTTTTTTTCCCTTCCCGGCCTGCAGGGCCGGCGGGGCGGCCGCGAACCCTCCTCGCTCCGCCCGCCCGCGCCCTTTGTTCGCGCTGAGGGGGCGGGAGCGCGCGCGCAGGGCGGGAAGCGGGAGCGCGACAGAGCGAGAGCGCGCGCGCGTGCGCGCGGCCGCCGCCACCGCCCCGCCCGAGGGGCCGAAGGGCGTTGCCCGGCCGGGAGCGCGCGCGCACACACATACACACATACACATACACATACATACACACACACACACACACACACACATACACGCACACACACATACATACACATACATACACATACAAACACACACACGCCCCGCGAGGCGCCCGGGAGCGCGCGCACCGCCCGCCCCGGCCGCGCTGGGCGGGTGCCCGGTGGAGGCGGCGGAGCCTCCGGTGAGAGGCTCGGCTGGAGGGAACGCGCCGGGGGCTGAGCGGGGCCGGCGGAGCCTCCGGTGAGAGGCTTCGGCGAGAGGGGCGGCGGGGCCGGGGCGGGGCGGGAGCCGAGCCGGGGTTTCCCGGGCGGGCAGCACGGGCGGGGCGGAGGGAGGAGGAGGAGGAGGAGGGAGGTTCGCCGCGCCCAGGCTGCCGCTGCCCGATGGCTGCGGGGAGCTGAGCGGGCTGAGGAGGAGCCGAGCCCCAGCGACACCCCCCTTCCTTGCCGCGGATCCCTCCTTCCCGCCCGGCTCTGCCGCCTTCCCCGGGACCCGCCGGGCGCAGCGCGGGCGGCTCCCCCCGCTCCTCCTCCGCCGCCTCCTCCTCCGCCCCCCCTTCCCTTCCCTTCCCCAGGCCGGCGGGACGCGGGCAGGACCGCGGGCGGCGGACGGACCGGCCCGGTTCATGAGCATCGGCCGGCAGGGCAGGTAACCGTGTGTGTGAGGGGAAGGAGGGCGGGGGTCCCCTCGGAGCGGCGCCTCCCGCCCGCCGAGCCCCGGCCGGCCCCACCCCGGGGCCATCTTCGCTCGGCTCCCCCTCAGCCCCGCGCCTTCCCCTCCCCCGCGCTTCCTCCTTCTCCTGCCGCACTTCTCCTTTCTCCCTCTCCGTTTCCCCCCCGGCCTCCCCTTCCGCCGCCGCACCGGGGAGGGGGCCCAGGGCCGCCTTCTCCCTCCGAGCCCCCCGCCCGTGGCGGGGCTGGGAGTCGCCCCCCCCCCCCCCTCCTCGGGGCTCCAGCCTCCCCTAAAAAAGAAGTGTGTTTGTAGCTGGAGGAGGAGGGGGGAAAAAAGAAAAAAAAAAAAAAGGTGGGGGTGGGACTGATTCGCCTCCCGAAGGCTTCCAGGCGAAAAGGGAGGAGACCTCGGATCTTGCGGGGTTCCATTTTTAATTGTAATTACGCCGTGGTGGTCCCCGCCAGACGGGTTTGGGGAGGGGAAGGGTGGGGGGTCTTCTCTTATAAAGGCACAAAAGGCGAGTTTCCCGAGCGATCCAGCCGGCTGAGGGAATATTCGGAGAGGGATTCAAGGAGAGGAGGGGAAAAAAAAAAAAAAAGAAAAAAAAAAGAAGAAGCAATGGTGTGGCTGCTGTAATGGTGGAAAACTGATTAAGAGGAGCCGGGGGTGAGACGAACAGGGTAAGGCTGCTCCCGGCCCCCCGAGCCAGCCCAGGGCTCGCAGATGGGGCTCCTGCTGGGTGTGCTGGGCGAGGGAGGGGTGGGGAAGGGTTTGTTCTCGCTAAAATCACAACCCAGGATGGATTTAGACCGCATATTTGTTGTTTCCCCCCCCCCCCCCCGTGTATTACGGCGCTGCATATTTTTGTGTGCCCGTAGCAGCGGTAACGAAGATCATGGAGGGTGTTTGCTACAATGGGAAGATGGAGTTTCCTCCTCGGAAAATGCTGTTTAAAATATCGTTTCGGTTCCTTGCTTTTTATTGTAAGGATTTTCGGCGTTGATTTTTTTTTTTTTTTTTTTTTTTTATCCGCGCAAGGGGTATGGAACGTGTGGGGGTTCTGATCCTACAGCTTGGTAGGGAATGAAGATGTGTAAAGCCTTGCATGCAAATGCGAGAGAGACAAGGCGTTTTATTAACGAAAAAATCCTGTCCGGGAGAAAATCAGAATGATGTAGAGGTTGTAAGATGTCGATTTATCATTGCTGAAGACGAGCTGAAATTTTAACGAACGCGATATTTCATTATTCTCTACCAAAGTCGCGGTCGGGACTCGTTGTTTTAAGGCAGGCATCCTTTCTGGGATGCCGACTGCCACGTTATTATGTATTGTCTCCACAGGAGGAAATAGGAGGAAAGGGCTGTAAATGTAAGGCTTAAGTGATTATTGAAACAGCTTTTGAGAACAGTTGCCTCAACTTGGAGAGGTGATTTAAGGCTGAAAAATCGCACATTTTTGCTGCTGTAGAATATCCACACCCAGTCGTGAGAGTTTTATCCCGTGTTTTAAAAGCTGATCCGGACACAAGGATGTGAGTCGAGGCAAAACGCTGTCGGTGTGCCTGTGAAATGCGTGCGAGGAAACGAAGGCGATCCGCTAATGCCTAAATTCGTTCTAAATGCAATGGCTCGGAGTTCCTCTCCTTCCCTGGCGTGCTTCAGGAGAGGAGAAGGGGAAGGGGCGATAATAGTGCAGTTGTTTTGGTGGCTGCAGATTAGCCGAGGGTGTGTGTTTGATTTTTCTTTTTCGCTGTGAATGAATGGATCTCTCTGTGCCTGGGCCCAGTAGCTGCAACAAGATGGCGTTTGCAGCAAGGCAGCTCTCATTTTTCAACTCCTCCTCACCACAGCTTTGCCAGGCTGGATCTTATTTCGTAATTGTGTTTTAGATTTTTACTCTCTCCGTTCTCTTTGCCTTCTTCTGTTCTGGGCTGGGGGGGGGGAAGGTAGGGAGGGCGTTTGGGAAGATCGCTGCGAGAAATCTGAGTGGTTTGTTTTTTTTTTCCCCTTAATTTTTCGTGAGCTTCTCCAGATAGGAACCGGGTGGGAGGAGTAAATAGTTTTATTGAAATGTTCACGGAGGCTCTCGCTGGATAAAGGGGTGACACGGTTTTCCTTCCTACCTCGCGGTGCCTGCTTAATGCCATCCAAATGCTCCTGGCTTTTGTCAAGCCTGTTGCTGAAAACCAGTTTTTAAGGCTGGAGCACAGGCATCCAAAGGCCCTGCTGGGGCTCTGTGAGCCAGGTGACCATCAGAGGAGCCCCCGTGCACACAGGTATCCTTCTGGCACAAAGGAGACTCTCCCACCTGCTCCAGAATGCTGAGCTGGAGGCTCTTAAGGCTGCTTTTGACCCAGAATTATTGCCATCCTCCAGGTAACTGTCCTTTTGATGGGCAAGAATAAGAAAGGTTTAGGGGGGTATTAAAACAGTTCTGTGTCTGTGAAGTGCTCTGTTTTAAAATGACATTGCAAATTTCTGAAGCCTTTTGTGTGTGTTTTTTCGGTATCTTTTAAGAAAAAAAGGACTTTCGATTTGCAACTTCTGTGGTATTTCACTCTAGTGCCAAACTCCTTAGCTTTGGTAGCCTAAATAAAATAGCTTGGTTAGTGTTTGATACACTGGACTCAGGCTTAAAACAATACACTTCCCAGCAAGAAAAATAAGAAATGCTTGTTATGTCTCCCGTATTCAAATGACCTCCAAACCTTTGGTAGTATCAACCTTTTTAGTACTGTTTATCTATGACTTAATGTATAATCAGTTGTTTGTTAGCTTATTGTAGTAGCCCAGCTGTAGTTCCTGCAGAAGGAAGCTGGGAAGCAGAAGAGCTGATTTTCAGTTCAGGCTTGTGGTGGTGGTGGTGTTATTTTAAATTTAAATTTAAAAAAAAAAAAAAAAGCTGAAATTAGCTGAGTGCATTTTATTCCTCTAGTTTTTCAGGAGGAGTTTTTTAAATGAGAATACTGTGCACATAAACATCCATTTGATGTTCATGTGCTGTTGAACTCGAAATTTTTGTGCAGTTTTTTTTGTTACTGCTCCTTTGGCCTTTCAGTACAGGATCAGAAAGGAGCAGAGTGAAGTGGGATTCTGTTTTGGGTAAGATAAATTACATTTATCCTTGTTGAGTCCTTGCAGCTGCTCAGTCAGTACGTAGCAAGCATCCTACCATGAAATCCTTGACAACATGGTAAATTAAAATTCCACAGGAAACCTTAGCAGAACAGTTTTTAAATCACCTCCATGCCTCATGGAAATCCAAAAATGATGTATTTGGACTTAATGAGAATTCTTCTTTGTGTAAGTAATCAGTGAAGTTTTGTACAATTAGGGAGTGTGTAGAATTTTGTGGAGCTTTATTCTTAATGTCATCCAAGAAGAAACCCTTGATATCATCCAGGAAGGAACCCTTAATACCATCCAAGAAGAAACCCTTAATATCATCCAAGAAGGAACCCTTAATACCATCCAAGAAGGAACACAGCTATGAAGAATTTTAAAACTAGAACCATTAAACTAGTTTACTTGGAATAAGAAAATCCTTCAACTAATGTAATTAATTTAATTGCAGTAGAAATATATATATATATATCTCTTTCGTGTTTGTAGGGTGCCTTTTCCTGACATTAAGCAAGATGTTGGCTGCAGCTGTGTAACAACTTCCTGGTGCTCTGGAGCCTTAGGTTTGCTCATGTGGAAAACAACTAAACAGTTTCTTCTTAAATAGTCACTTAGTTATGATTTCTCAATCCCCACGAGACCAGATGCCAACTCCTCTGAAACTGGCATTGCCGTTGTGGGTCCCTGCGAGGTCCCTGGAGCCGTGGGGAGGGATGTTGAGCCAGTGTTAGGTTGAGCTGCTTTTATGGTTCCTGCCATAAAACCTGGGAGTTGTTTGCTCTCCGTGGAGCCGCCGCTGGATTCGCCTCCCGCACGTCGGGCCCGGCTCGTGTCCTGGGCGCTGAATTGGATTAAATTCTTACTGTCCGTGGCTTTTGGCTCTCGGCATTAGTGGATTGGTAACTGATATTCTCAATTTTCATATCCATTTTGGAGCCATATGGCACAACGTATTGCTCCGGGAGTTAGCGCTGCCGCCTGCCCGGGGGGGAGGTGGGCACTCCTGCCTTCAGGTGGTTGAGCTGGCCTTGGGTGAGTTGCCTTTGGAGTCTCCAGTGCCTGTGGCCGTGCCAGAATTAGAGGTGGGGTCCTTTTTGACAGTATTTTACCAGTTATGCTGAGGGGGGGGGGGGGGGGGAAAGTATAACCTTGAAAGCAACCAGGCTGTGTTAGTGCAATGTTTCTGAAGCATGTGGTTGGAGATAAAGTGGACATGTTTTGAAGGGAGTCTCTTGGATGCTCCAAGTGCAGACTCCATACTCCATTCAAAATGTTTTTTTTCTCCCCACTGATAAAGTTGGAATCGGTGTTAGCCAAGGTCGTGATAAAAAACAAAAACACCCCCAAGCCCCTCTGTTTCTATTTAACATAGTGTCTCCATTTATTATTTCTTCACAGGGTGTCCAGTGTGCTGGGGATTCTGTGAGCGTGGATTTGTTTTTCACCAAACACAAATGTATGCACAATCCATAGATACTTGAGCCAACTGGTAGTTGAGCAGAACATTAAGAGGTTTTTAAAAGCTTTGAGCTGGCTATGAGCAGTACCTTTGCTTTGGATGCCAAAATAATCAGCGTAAATTACTGTGCAAGGCTTCCTACTACAAAACCAGGGACGCTCTGAGATAGGTTTTGAGGCAGAATTCTGCATTTTTATTAAAGCTCTGGAGGATTTCTGAGCAGAGAGAAAGGAGATGATCAGCCTTGGAGTAAAAATGAACACTTAAAAGTATTTTTGTGGACATTAAGATCAGATCTTCTTGCCCTGTTGTTTTTTTTTTTAACAGTTGACCTTCTAAAATGTGTTCTTTGCAATTAATACCTCGTAAGACTTACCAATTTGTATTAAAGGCTTGCCCATTGCATTTGTTGGAGTGGCACAGGACGTGTTATGACTTATCAGCCTCTGGAATATTTCTGCCTGTCTGGGAGGCTGCCCTGGGAACCTGGAGGGTCCTGGTTCTGGGGGGTGATGTTTGCCTTGCCCGGGATATTCTTAGAAATGCAGGAATTTTCTGTCTTGGACCCAGCCAGGAGTACTGACAATATTGCTGGGTGCCATCTGGAAGGAGTGGGGCTGTGGTGTCTCCTGCTATGTATATCTTACTCTGTGGTAGTGGGGGGGCTGCAATTGGATGCCTACATGGGAAGTCTTTTATGTGTTAGCCAAAAAAAAAAAATGTATTTCTGGGGACATTATGGAAGTGCAGCTTGTAGGGGAGCCATGGAAATCATCCTTTTAAAATTCTCTCCAGGATTTTCAGCCTTGGCCTAAAGTGGTAGAAAATAAGGATCCATCCAGTTGTTCCACGTTGACCTGGTTGTTGATGTTTTAGTTCACTGAGGGGGGTGACAGAACACAGGAATAAAGGCTTGAGAAAGCAGTTACAAAGCAGATTGAAGTCTTGTTGAAATAAAATACCAATACCTCCAGCAGGTTTAAAATAGAAATGCTTTAGAAGGTGCTGGAGATGTTTAGGATGCCTGGCCTTGGATTATTCAGTAGGATCCCCTCTGTCACATATTCTATGGTAATTAAGAATTGTTGAAAACAAGATATTTTTGTCACTTGCCATATGCTAATTAAGGGAAGAGCTGTAGTTATTTCTTATTTGGTGGCACTGAAGGGTTAAAATTTGATCTTCCTGTGCCATGTCTATTTTGGAATCCTAATAATGGATAAGTGAAAATGAGGCTGAAGACCTGAGGAAGGTGATCTGAGGGAGCTTAAAGGAGATAAGATATAAGGTGGCTCTGTAACTGAAGATGGTAAAGATAGGCTAAATCTTTATTTTCATAGGTTGCATTTAGAACTTGGTGTGGGAAAAATTAGCAGCAGATAACACAGTGAAGGGAAAGAGAGTGATTAAAAATCTAGTTGCTGTTTTAATGTGAAATGTAGTTCATTGCCTGAAACTGCTTCATTAAAAATATGTATAATAATTTGTGAGGTGGAATTTCAGCTTGTCAAATCACTGCAGTTTCCAAAGGTTCTGTGTGGAGAGGAGAAACACCTTCCAGATGTTATAAGGATTAATCGAACTGGGGATAACCAAATATTTTTTTTCTGCATTTCTACCTTGATCTGAGGAAGGTTTGTATAAAATTTCATGCCAGTTCTGTTCATCATGTTTTTCTCAGATGAGAATATTTTTTTATGCCTTCTTGAAAACCGCAGCAATGCCTGCCAGCCCTCCCCCCCAAAAAGAAAATATTAATTATCTGTAATTAGATAGATTAGATAATTTTTTTTGTAGCTTTATGTAACATGGTCCTATATTAAAAGCTATGTATAGATTTTTGTCACTATTTTCAGCTCACTCTTTTTTTCCCTCAGCAAAGGAAGGGGGGGGAAAAGTAAAACCAAAATACTTCTCTCTGGAAACTCAGAGCTCCATCCAAACTCCTGCGAGCTGTGTGTCAAAGGAGGTGGGAATATTTTACCAGGTCAGGTGTCAGGGATGATTTTCCTCATCTTTAGTACAGAATCCAACTGTGTTGAGTATGGGGGACTAAATTAAGATATTTTGCAAGGCATTCTGTGTGCCTTTGAGAAAGGCCAACCCCCACAGTTGCCATCACTGACAGGAAAGTGATGCCTTGTTTTCTCTTCTGTCACAGTGACCTTAATTACTGCAGCTGATCCAGCTTATTTTCTCTGTTTGTAAGAAATAAAGAGTGTTCCTGCTTAGCTACTACAGGTGGGCTGTTAATTCTGTGCATCTCTATTTTCTCACTGCTTTTCCGGCCTTGCCTGTCTTGGCCTAGATTTAGGGAACCATCTTAAAAGTGTTTTCAGGAACATGTGCTTTGTGTTTATCCTGACATTTCAGGGTTTATTAAAATCTGTCAATAAGTAGAGGTTATCTAAAATTACTTGCAGAACCACGAAGTTACTTGACAAGCTGAGTGGGTTTTGTTTTGTTTCTGTGAAATGCTGAAGCGAATTTCCAGCACTTGCTCTGACAGAAATTGTGCACTTCAGATTTGGAGTTTTTGACTTCCATGGAAACTGGGAGACACATGCCCAGTATTAATGGCCTGTGCCTTCCTGTGAGGACTCTCTCATTCCCACCTGTGCTAACACAGGGGATGTTTTCCCAGATTTCCTTTTCCTGAGGGTTACAGGGCAGGCTGTGGAGCTGACGAATGTTTTTGGAGATCATGGGTCGTGTCTGTGTCTGTCCAGATGTTGTGCCTTGCAAGCTGCTGCCCGAGGTGTTGCTGCCCTCCTGTAATCTGTGGGAAATATGACTTTCATCTGGAATGGCAGGAATTGGACTGCCCTGGCCACCCTTTTACAGGCAGAAGGCTCTGTATGCAGTCCAGCTGTTTGGAGTTCTGTAGGGATTTGAGGGATTTACCGAAACAATTGAGGGACAGGAGGTGGGTCAGAGCTGCAAGGTTAAAACCATAGCCAGGATGGTATAAATGTGCCTCTTTTACTGATGCAGAGATCTTAAAAGTTAATGCTGGGTTATCTTCAGGAGTGAAATCTGTAAGGCCAGGCAGAAATGTTCACTCTGTGAACAGCACTGACCGTGAGCCCCTGAGCTTATTTCTTGGTTTGACATGTGTGCAATACTAATATTTTCTAGTAAGATCTTTGTGGTGAAGCCCAGTGCAGTGAGTGTGGTTTGGTCATGTATGTGCAGTTCTGTTCCATTTAACTTCAGTTAGATGATGGAGCTGATGCCTCTTGGTTAATGCCTCGTGGTTCAGGGTACGTGTTGAACGTAACAATGCTCGAATCTGAGAACAAAAAAAAGAGTAAACTCAGGTTTCAGTGTGTAAAATACCATGAGTTATTACTGCATAATTCAAAACTTTGTATATGTTTTGTTTCCAGTAAATGAAGTAAGAGTGCTAAACAAAGCAGGCCTGTGTGCGTCAGGATGCTGAGAAGAAACCTGTTTGTGACCCTCTTGGATTTTATTAGTTCCCAGAACTATATTTTGATTTTATTTTTTTTTTTTCAGATAGCCTAACAAACATACTGGGAGGCTGCTGTGGTAATTTTCACTGTTTGTCTAGAAAAGCAAAGTAAATGTGATAGTCTGCTGAAACCTTGGGTGCTCAAAATAAGATGATACTGCACTAATTAAGGAGCTGTCTTTGCTGGAACATATGTCTGCTATTCCTGCTGCACGTTCTCTGGGAAGTGGCAGGACACTGGAGGTACTGCTGTCTGTGTAACAAAGGTGGTGTCTGTACAAAGATCAAGAACAGGTTGCTTGATGCTCGTGGCAGTTTAATTGTGCTGCAGGTTCCCTGGCCCTGGGTTTCACTGCAGCTGTCAGATATTATCTGTGCAAGTTACTGTGCAGTGCTGTGGTTAAAGTGCTGGAGAGCACTCACAGAAAGTAGCATTGAACAGGAACAATTGAACAGATTTAAAATCTTGGCAGAGTAGTGGGTCTTCAAGAGATGCCTGGAGAAGCTGGGGAAGTGTTTTTTCAGGTATGAAAACTCAAATACCATTGAAGCTTTGGACAGTGAGGTCAAATTGGTCAGTTTGACTTAAATTCTTCTGATTATAAACAATAGTGAAGCTTCAGCATTTCAGGAAATACTTTGGTTTGCCTTACAAAAAGATTGAGTGCTGGTGTGGGGGATGTGGAACTTGTGCAGAACCTGCCTGGGCTCAGTATTTCCCAGGTGGGAGTGTTTGGGGGCTCCAGAAACCCATGGAGTGGTGCTTGGTGGAGAGGCTGTGCTGGCTTCGTCCAGGGCAGAGCCCCAGCAGTTCCAGGTTTCAGCTGACCTGGAAGGTCAGTCAGGCTGCTGCTTTGGTTAAACACACTTGGCCTTCTTACCTTCCCTTTGCATGGATTCCAGTCCATAAAACACATGGGGTTGCTTTCTGATGTGTTCAGTTTTATCTTCCTTAGGTCATTCCCACTCTGGCTCTTACCCCTGCTGCTGTTTAATTTTTTTTTCTATTTAGCATGTTTCCTCTGTGCTTTGATCACCTGAGGAAGTGATACTCAAAGAGGTTTTAGGAGGGTCAGTGCAGTCCTCTGGGAGGAACATCCAGGGGGAAAGGGAGGGTTTCTTTCCTGCTGTGCCTCTGTGCTGTGCCCTGGCCCTGGGCTGCCCTCCCTGCCAGCACTG
Source organism: Manacus candei (assembly GCF_025592945.1). Classification (NCBI taxonomy): domain Eukaryota; kingdom Metazoa; phylum Chordata; class Aves; order Passeriformes; family Pipridae; genus Manacus; species Manacus candei. The sequence goes on from NW_026138070.1 coordinate 1,870,898, forward strand.
GCCATTGTTGCCTCCTCTGTTCCCAAACCCCACTGCTCACTCTGATGGCTCCAAGGTCTCCTGTGCTGCTCGACTTCTCAGCCTCACCCTTGCTTTTCTTGTTCTTCTGTACCTTATTTTGTACAAACAGTACATATCAAAATACAGCAATTGCTGGGAGAAATCAATGAGCTGCTGGGGTATAAATCATTGCTATCAAAACTAATGGAGCTGCTTGCACATTGATTAAAGATGGGCTATGTTGATTGTGGGGCTAGAGAACAAAGTATTGCTCAGTCTATTTTGGGTGAAAAGATTAGAGAATTCATGCCATATTTTAATCTCTGCTGAGTATCTTTTATCTACTATATGCATATAATACATTTTGTTGATTTTTAAGGTCCACTGAAATGCTTTTTATCTTCAGACTGGTACTGGGAAGCAGCTGTTTCATGGTGTAGCTTAACTAACAGTGCTCTGTTAATCTCTCACTGAAGATCAGTGTGCTGTTTGAACCCCTACATTCTTATTTCAGTGAATTAAATGTATTCTGTTTATTAGTTAGCTGAAGCTTGGATAAAGATCTCTAACACAGTAGTAAAGAGTGAATATTTTTCCTTTAGATGATCTCTGAGGCTTTGTACAGCCTGTGTAGCAGAGGCACAAAGGAGCAGATGGTTTGTTCCAGTGTCTTAACTCCCTGTTTTTGTTGGGGCAGATGTGACAGCAGCTGTGCTGAGAAGGTATTTATGAAGTCGTGTCCAGCCTGTCTCTAAGATGGGGTTACCTTTGTTGCTTCTGTTGGATTTTTTTAATAAGTATTTTTACTTCATAAATACAGTAAAAGCTTGTTTTCTTTCACTGAGTTGCTCTAAGCCAGAGCAGAAGGAAGAAACCACGTTACTGGAGTGCTTTGGGGGTTCAATCCTAACCATGAAAGGTGTTTTGGGTGGAACTCCTGATCCATATGGCACAGCCCAGTTCAGGTTTGCTGGAGCACAGGCTGTCTGGCTGCCTCTGGAAGCACACAGTGTGTTTCTCATTAGTGTTTAGAGGTGCAGTGAGACATGGCAGCACGTGAGCTCCTCGCTGTGCCTACGTGCTGGGGCCAGGGAGATGCTGCTGGGAGGCAAAGTGGTCCAGAAAAGATCACCTTGTAGCTGAAAACGCCTCCTTTAGCTCAATAGCAAGGGTGTGTTGATTTGATTGGCAGCTTCTTCCTATTTTTAAATGGTTTTACTTAGAAGGATGTGTAAAGCATCAGTGTTAACTGTAGCATTCTGGAAGTTGGTGCTGTTTTTCCTTGGGGAAGCAGCTGATTCTCCTTTGACTCAGTTGACTCTTTACTAGCTGGCATACGTGGAACAAAACGGGTGATTCAGCCTCTGTTGCTGAAATAGTCAGGCTAAAATTTATGGAAATATAAAACACAATAATGGGAATTTGTGCTGATTTTCTGTGCTTATGCACAGAGCCTCGCCAATTTTTTCTTAGTAGTGTTTTAGTGTTTATTTCACTGTTTTTGTTTCTGGTTTTTGTGCTGTAAATAGGTGAACACATCGCCCATTTCCTCCTCTAATACAATAAATATTGTGGTGAAGATCTCAATGTACCTGCTGATGTCACTGTGCTGGTGAGATCCGAACCAACACGTGATTTTTAACAAGGTGAAGATCAAGGCAAGACAGATGTGTTGGCAAGAGCTGAGAGAAAATCCCTTCCAGGCTGTTGGAACCTGCTTGTTCCCTCCCACTTTAATCCCTGACAGTGGCAGTTGATCCACCTGATGGATTTCATTGTAATCTGGTGGATTTTGGGAACAGGGGGTGGTGTAATCACCTGCCTCTGTGCCAAGTTTTGCATCTCTCCATCCCTGTGCCCAAGAACTGGGAGCAGTGGGATCCAGTCCCACTGGGACAGACTGGGGAGAGCTGGAGCACAACATCCTCGGGGGAGAGAGAGAGAGAGAGACAGCAGCCTTTGGGAGGACTCCTGAGCATATTCAAACACAGAAAATGAACTGAAGACCTGCTGGAGAATTGGTTTGCCCAAAAGTGACTTTTACAAGGCAGTATTTGGAAACTTAATGGGAATTGTCAAGAATTATGTTTCTTAATAGGATTGCAGCGCACTGTAAGCACGTTGTTAGATTGTGGATTACAAACTGGGTTTGATACCTGAATAAATGTGTTTTTAATGTTGACTCGTACTGAAAAGGAACAAGTCTGTGTGTTTAGGTGTGTGACTGTTTTCATTTGCTGTGTAATGGTTCTGTCACTGATTTGTCACAGGGGGATGATGTGGGAGCTTCCATTTCCAGCTTCTGGGAGGAAGTGTGCTCTGCACAGCCTGCCCTGTGAACTCCCCTAAACCCACAGATTGAGCTGATAGACAGGAGAGATCCCCTGTTCTCTGAAGGGATAATATCCTGATCCTGTGGCCCTGCTCTGTGATAGCCCAGCAATATCACAGCCTGGCTTTAATTATTAATTATTAAAGTGAGACTGCAATATTCCTGGGGGGTGTGTGCTCTGCCCTGCTTGGGTAAACACACACTTTGGTGGCTCTGCAGATGGAGTGACAACGTCAGTCAGAACTGGAACTTAAGGGTAGAAGAGTTGAAGGAAGCAGTGAAAAATGACAGTGGAGGGCAGAAACAACTGTTGAGTTACTGTGGGGCTCTGCAGATAGAAGCATCTAGTAATAAATGCTTAGTCATTTCTCTGTTGGTTAATTAATAGTAATATATTCTCCTTCAGAGCTGCCTTTTGTTTTCCAGTCTGAAGGGAGATGTCTCGTAGTATGTGACAGCAAAACTGCTTGGCTTTGGAGAAGGGGATCCTTTAGGGTGTGTTTTTTTGATAAATGTACCTAGAAATTTATGCACAAGCAGGTTTCTGAGTTTTTATGACTTACTGTGGTTGTTTTGTCAGGAGGATTTTTTTTTTGTTTGTTTGTTTTTTTATTGTAAGGTCAGGAAAGAAGACAAAAACATCCCTGGCCAGTTGGATAAAATTGATGAGTTTATCACTAGATGTGTTGTTCTTCAGAAGGAGCAATTGCATATAGATAAATTAGAACTAAGGAGTAAACTCCAGAATATTGCTTTATTTTGATTTAATAAATAGAAGTTCATTGAAAACTTACACTAAATGCCAGTAATTTTTGTTCTTAAAATAAGTTAGCTTCCCATGCCTTCCACTTCCCAGGAAGTGTTGAAATGCTCTTAAATGGGAATTTCTTTCAGAGCAAGGCAGAAAAGAAGGGATGTAGTTAGGAAATCTTTGGACTTGGGTCACTGAAGCACCAGCAGTTATTAATATTCCTGAACTACTTCAAAGATCTCTTAAGACCCTTCTCTTTAAAAGATGTTATTTTAAGCATTTGGCTTTAGGCATCTGCTAAACTTGTAATATCAGTTCTTTTATTTTTTTACAGAAACTCTCTGCTGTACCTAGAATTAAGATGATTTTTTTTAACAGTAACACACGTGGCTCGCAGGTGCATTTGGGGAGGATTAATGAAGTGACCTGTCACAGTGCAGATTTTTACGCTCAAACGTTGCATGGGGATGATCCTGTCTGGGATGTAGGTCATGGGCTTAGCCCCAGGGAATGGCAGTGTTTGGGCAGCACGGGGGGCTGTGTGCCATGGGGGCAACTGGGGGTGTCCAGGGCTGGTGGCACAAGGAGCCACAGGGCCACTTCACCTCAGAGCTGTTCCTTGCAGGCCTTGTCCTACCCCGAGCCCAGCACTTGTCTACCTGGGAGGATCTGTTTTGAGAGAGTGGCAAACTGTCCAAAAGGTTGATTTTCAAGTGCTTGTTGAACACAGGGAGGGAGGGAGGGATGGCTCCCCAGGCCTTGAGAAATCTGGGCATGCAAGCAGAATTGGGCAGCCAGTTTGGTGATGTTTCAGTAGGTGCTGTGTGACTGTGTTGTAATAACCTCTGGCATGTTGAGGAATCAACTTTTAGGGTGAATTATTCATGTTCTGTAACAGTTCTGGAGGAGACAGAGATGCACTGTTCCTCTGAGACACTGGTTCCACTTTGGGACTTGGAATGTGAACCTGCCTTGCTGAATTTGGGTTTTGCAAGGTCTTTCAAGGTTTCCAGATTTGTTAATATTTTGTTTCTTCCCCGAATTTTCTGAAATAAAAGCTTTAATTATTTTTTCCCCTTTTTCTTTCCCCCCCCCCCTGAGTACTGGCAGCTGTTTGGGGTTGGTCTGAGGTTTTTGTTGTTGTTATTTTTGTGGGGTTTTCTGATTCTGAAGTGCTAAAAGGAAGCAGTGAGGGACCTGTGAACTGCCTCACTGCTTCTCTGAAGGCAGGTTGCTGGAAGGCTGTGCTGGCTGATTAGGGGCTGTTCCATGGAGATCTGCTGTGCCTGGTTTTTCCTGCTGTTTTGTGTGAATGAGGCTGCAGCATGAAGGAATGTGGCCAGAACTTTGGAAGGACCCTAGAACTGACCTTTATTCTTTAGCCAGCAATTTTCCAGTGCTCTGTGCAGCCACAAGAAGGGTTTTTTTCCTAATAGACTCTTGCAGATACATCAAGCAGAGCAGGAAAAGTGCACAAGGTTCTTCAGGAGGAAAAGCATTTCACCAAAAAGCACAAAAGCTCCTAAAATCTCCACACCAGTGACCCTTGGAGGAAGCTGCCTGGTTGAAATGGGACCTGTAATTCCATATTGAGCTATAGGTAATAATGAAGCATTTGTGAAATCAGGTTGCTAAGCTGCAGGTATTTTTAGCCTGTGTAATTATTATTTTACTTGCACACTGTATTGGAAATGGGAATCTGTGAGCTCTCTAAGCAGCCAGTGTGGCTCTTGCAAGATGAGCATTAAGTTGTGGACCTGATGCTTGTTTTGTGTGTACTTCACACTAATATATGGAAAAATGTCTGCTGAGCACAGCGACTGCTCCAGCTGGGAACTTGGCAGTCCTTCAGCACCAGAAGCAGCCAGTGCCTCCCCCAGCACACTCTGCCCTGCTGGCCCTGCACGGCACAAGAGCTTTCAGGAAGTTTTTGGAGGAGCTGTACAATCCAGCACTGTCCCCACCAGGTTTTGGCAAACCTGTCAGTAAGGTATTGCTTGCTGCTTTTCAGTGCTGTTGTGCCTGGAAATTACAGACGTGGCAGATGATTCCCAGAAGGAAGACATCAAATTAATGAGAAGGAGTTGTATCCTTTCAATTGAGCCTATTTGGGTTTATGAATCTGTAATTATTATTTTATGCTTCTATAGGTTGTGCTTCAAAGCTGCCCTGGTAGGAGGTGGCAGCAGAGACTTGGCTTTCTGGACCACAGATCTGCACTCCCCAAGGAAAGTGGGAATTAACTCTTGGAGGAGCACATACACAGGAGGATACCAAAACATCCTTCCAGTTTCCAGCTGCCTGCTGGAGCTGTTTATGTTGTTAGTTAGGAACCCAGACATCAGACTGAGGATGGGGTTTGTTTGGGGAGGTTTTTTTTTATACAGAATAGCCTTGAAGCTTTAAATCTGAGACTTCTAATCCCTGTTGCCTGGTGGCACGTTGACATTTCATGATGTTGGCAGTGGTCTGGCAAGGCCATGTGATCTCTTGGGCATCAAGACACTGTTCTGTGGTAATAATCAGCTATGGAGGCTGTGAGAAATAATTTTAATACCCTAACTTGCAGTTCCTGGTTCCACAGACCTTCTCCCTACCGTGCAGGTTACATGTCAGAGTGGGGAGAGGTGTTGGTACCTGAGCAGGAGCTTCTGCAGGCTAAATTAGGAACTGCCTGCCCACATACAGCCAGCCCTGCTGGGTGTGGGATGCTGTTCATGAGGAAGAGAGACCAGAGCAGCAAAGCAACTCCATTTGAAATCACTGCTTTACCTCAGTAGTAATATTGAGGTTTACTAGTAGGTTTTTTGGGTGGTTTCTGCAGTGAAATTGTTTCTGGTCGAGCACTCCGAATAAAACAACCTTATGTGCCACTTTTGTAGGAGGATGTGTTATGCAAGACATTTTTGAGATTCAAGTGGTGTAATGGTCATGGAAACTAGTTTGTAGTAGTGTTGGGTGAGATCCATGTCAACCCAAAATACATGTGTCTGCAGGAGGCTGCCCACAGTGATTATATCCCCTGCAGAACACATCTCTGCTGCTCCTCCTCCAAGAGGTGCTCCAGTCCCCTAATCCTGCTCAGACCTTGTCCCAGGGGCTGAGCCAGACCCCGGGTGTGGTGGTGTAGGGGGTACAGGTCTGGTGCCTGGCCCCACATCGAGGTGTGCCTGCACTGGTGGTGTGTTCTAAGCAGCTAGAATGCCTTTGCAGCAGTCCAAATATTAGCCTTGGCACCCAGTCAGTGTGTGTGTGTAAAGCAGTCTTTAAGAAGGTTGGAATTAACATCCAGAATATTTGGGTTTAAAGTCTCTCATTGAATCCATAGGTCAAGAAACAAAACGTGTTTATGCAGCTAATGGCTTTGGAGAGGGGGCACTGAGTGTGTTTAATCTTCTTAGGAAGTTGCTTAATTTTGGAGGGTTGCTCAGGTTTCCTATGGTGTTAAAGTAAAATATTTCTAAATGCTTTCCATACTCTTCCAAGCCCTGTTTATTCCCACTTTTCCTCCCTGCTTTCCCCAAGCTTGTGAAAGAAGTCATAGTCTCTTCTGCAGAAGAGTCTTCACGTGTAGGACCTGTACTCTGGTGTGTGTTGGAGTGGAGATGAATTTTGGGGCTGTGTTGTCACTCAGAGTAACCACTTAAGTGTCTTTAGAGAAGAAAGGCTGTTGGGCTGAGAGCAGTCTGTGAGTCTCTGTAGTGGGGAAGCTTTACCCAGAAATGCTGATGCTTTTGCCTGTTGTTTTTTAGTCCAGGCTGCTGTGGTGCCTCTCCCTGGGGCAGGAGGCTGTGGGGACACTGGGGACACCAACCACCTCTGGGGCTGGTTTAACCCCTTGGGCCGTACTCCAGGTGCTCTGGGGACCTTTTGTTCTCTCCTGCTTTTGGAACCCCTGTTCCTGGTGCTGAGGAACCCCCAGCTCTGGGCTCAGCAGGGCTGGAAGGGCTGCTCAGGGCAGTGGTGGAGCTCCTTACAAGGACTCTCTTTGCTGAGCCAGTGCTGTGGTGTGTGGAGTGAACTGGCCTCTAATTTTCATGTTGCTTCTACCAGGCTGCATTTTAGCTAAAAATGGAAGCTTGTGGCCATGCAGATTTTATTTTTTTTTTTCAGAAGTAGTTTGCCTACTTTTTTTCTTAAATGAGCTCCATCTTTACCATAGAATTGCAAATCTCTGGTTGCCAGGACTGCCTTCTGTGGGTATCACAGGGTGCTTTCAGCGTCCCCAACTGAAAACTCAACTCTGTGGAAAAGTTTGCTGTTGTGCTTCCTTCCTCTCCTTGCAGGCTGGCTAAAGTAGCTTTTTTGGGTTTTTTTTTGTTTGTTTGTTTTTCTTTTTTTACAGAAGGCAGATGAAATCTGCAGCACCTCTCCTGCATTAATGAGGGTGCAGCACAGGACAGTAATGGTGTGTGGTTTGGCCTTTGCTGTTGTGTATTCTTATGTGCCAGCATAAATTTACTTGTTTACACTGCAGGTAATCCTTTCAGAATTTCATTAGGTTCCATTGTCTCTGCAGGGTGGGCGAAGTTTGTTCTGTCAAGGCTTCTGAAAGTTGCCTCAGTTGCTGTTTTTTGAGCACTTCAGCCTCGTCCTGTATTTGTGTCTGGGGGGTGAGGTTCGGCTCTGAGCCTGAGTTACTGTTTTCTGTTTAAAAACGTGTTGTTCTGGCAGTAGCAAACAAACCTGCTTACACTGTGATGGTTTCATAATCACAGCATTAAACTGTTCATCTACAAATGAGCTTGGATGAGGATGATCCATATCCTAAGTAGCTTAACCTCCATTCCAGACACCGAAGTGAATTTTCCAGCTAATAGCGAGCTGCAAAATCCGAAATGCGAGAATTTCAGTTTGAAGGACGTGGAGCTGTAGGCTGGCTTTCTGATTTAAGGTTATTTTGCTTCAGTACCTTCCTGCTTTGTGCTTGGAATAATGTCCCCCTGTCCTGACACAGTGGCTTTGAGCACTGGGGTGTGCCCTGCCATCCCCCCAGCCCTGTCCTGCTGCGTGACAGGGGCAGGTCCCCATGTTTCCATGTGGGAGTGGTTGTCAGTGTTTCAGATCTTGGGGGGGGAGCTGTAATAGTGCTTCGTGCTGCCAGAGGACAAAATTGTTCCAAAATCTCCTTTATTGACCTTGCTACAAAGCCCGTGTGTGTGTGTTAAACCATTTTGTGGGCCCAGACTGCAGGTGTGTGATTTCCTTAATGTGGCAATTTGTGCTTTCTCTGCTCTCTTGGAGCGTTGTGCTCTCACTGGAGCTCCTTAGTGGGAGGTTTATGTAACTTCTGATAAAATAGGTATCTTCATATTTAACTGTGCTCAGAAGGCAAATGCACCTCAGGAACAGGACTGAGCAGAAATAATTTCAGTGCTTGGCAAATGCTGGTTTTTGGGGGGGACGGGGCATTTTGTAGGACAGTGAAAAATCAGAGTCTTGTATGAGTGAGATAATATTTTGTTACAGTCCTAAACTCTCTGCTGGCCTGGGCTTCTGTATGGCCAGGGGAAGGGAATTAATGGTCTGAGCATTGCAGGAGTTTTCTTGGGAGAAGAGTGTTAAAAGCTTCTCAACATGAGCGAGTCTTCTGGTTGTGTTTCCTTCCTGAAGACTGGCCAGCTGTTTGGGAGCTAACAGAATTAGCCTGGGCTTTGATAGGGTTTTAATTTCTGCTGAATTTGTCAGCAATCGTTCTTGATAATTGTATTAATTCTGGGTTTGGTGTGGTTTTTTTTGCAGAATTTACATGTTTGACAGCAGAAGTTGCCTTTCTACTGTAGTGAGAGAAAATGTAAGTACAGAAAGAAGGTAACAACTTTTTTTTTTTTTTTTTTTAAGTGCTTGAGAAACGTGCTCTTTTTAAAAAGTGACTAACTTCAGATTTTTGGCTGTTGGTCCGTGCAAGCCCAAAAAGTCCGTTTTCTCCCTTAGCATGTGTATCCTTATGTCAACAGGAAGGATTTTAAAATGGCCAGGGAACCTGCTAAATAATAGATGTTACTGCCTACCTTCTGTCAGAGAGGGAGCTGGCACAGCAGAGGGAGACCACAGATGAAACTGTTTCATCTCAGTGGGGCAGGGAACTGTAATAAATAAAGTGATGAGAACAGTCATTCTCTCATGAATGAAAAATTACTTCTGCACCATGTTTGACAAAAGAAGGCCACATTTCTTTTGAGCAAAGTGGCTCTTGTCAGAATGTTCTTTTCAGTGTGTCAGTATTATTTCAACGGAACCTAAAAGTTTCAGAGTTTATATTCTGTGTAATTGTAATTATTACTAATGCTCCTGGAACAGTGAAATCTTCATTACCTTCCAGGCCATAACTTCAGTTTCTGTGGAGCTCCTCAGTCTGGGAGGAACGTTGCTAATTGGCCAAGCATTTGCTCAGTGAAATCTGTTTCAATTACTAGATATTTACCTGTTTTTCAAAAAACAGGCAGCAAGCTTTATTTCCCTACCCATACCTCCATCTGGAGGTGTGTGTGCTTCAGGATCTGAAGGCACCCTGAATTTTTTCCCTTCTATTTTGGATTATATAAACGTGACAGGCAACACCTCAAATCTGTTCCACAAGCAATTCTGATCTTACTGTATTTTCTCCCACTAAAAACGAAACACAAAATCAAAATATACCTCTGCAAACAAAACCCAGCCCTCAACTTTCCTGAGCCACCGTGACGTGGAACCGCTGGCAGCGAGTTGTGTGTAATTCCTTTGTCATTGTGAAAATGCCCAAGCTGCTGCTGGGCCTGTTGCTAATAGGATTTGTGGTATCTCCTAGATTAGCACAGCTCCATTTAATCAGATGCCCTGCTCTGAGCTGTCTGCTGGCCGTGCCCTCAGCTGGGCACTGGGGCTCTGCTGCTGCACATGGGGTGGGTTTGGCTTTTCAGCCCCGTTGGGGTGTGATGTGTGTTGGCAGAGGAGAGGTGGAGGGAACAGACATCAGCCAGGCTGTTCACAGGAGAAAGGGGATTTGCTTAGGAAATTACTGTGATTGGGTAATACACAAAAAATTAACTTTAAACCCTCGGCGTTACCAGACTTTGCATCAGCAATGGCTTGGTGGGATTATGTTACTTTTTGGTAGCAGTGATGTGTGCTAAAAATATCTTGTGGCAAGCAAAGTTTGGCCATCAGGGGATAGAAGTTCTAAGCATTTGACTTAATGATAGCTTTGCTTTCAAATCTGTTTTTTCTTCTTTTAATCTGTAGAGATTATTCACAGGAGAAGGATGGAAGACTCTCTCTCCCTTTTTTACTCTTTTTGTATAGGAATACTGTGAGAAAATGAAAGAAGCACAGCCTTATTTCTCTTATCAGGTAGTTCTAGAGAGGAATAATATTTAACCCAGGAATATATGTCTGAATTTATATGCTCTTCCCACTTCTTGAGCATCAGGCTGCAAATCAGTGTGACAGTATTAATGATACCTTGGGTTCAGTAACTGGGCCTAATTGGATAAGCAGCTTGAGCTGGGGGAAAGGACATTGGAGTTGTTACAATGAAATGAGGGAATTGGAGTTCTTCCTTAGCCTTGGAATTTTTCTGTCACTGTTTTCTGAGCAGTGAGCTTTACCTTTAAATAAGAATATTACCCCAGGCTCCTAAATATATCTCCATTTGCAAGAAATACGTGGAAGTTCTGTAGATTCCAAAAGGCTTTTTGCAGTTCAGAAAGTTGGTGCAAAGTTGTTTGGACACTCAGCTGACTGCCTGGGCTTCCATAACTCTCCCCTTACACAGGAAAATAGCTGGTGTTAGGTTAGAGAGAAGCAAACCCAGAGCTGCTCCTTTGAGGTGAGTGATTTGAATAATCCCACGGAATGTAACAAATCATGCAAAGGCAGGGGTTGATTTTCCCGTGTAGGAAGCAGAGGAACAAAGTGACTCTTCCCTGGGTAACCTGTGAAAAGGGATTAGAGCCTTGGGGCACTTGGAGCAGGAGGAACAGGGAACTGCCTCCCAAGTGCCCAGATTGTTATCCCAGCAAGAAGAGAATTACCTACAAGGTATAGGCTGGTCAACAGGATTAGGGGAATTAGGCTTAGAGCAGAGACACTTAAGCACTTCAGCCTCTGGAAAGGTCTCCAGTGAGTTGGGGAAAGTGAGTGTGTTATTGCTGAGCAGCTGCCTTCAGGAACACACCAACACAGTCAAAAAGAGGGAGGTAAGCATGGGTTTGGCTGCTGCCTGTTTCTTTGGGAAAAAGGGCTGTGGAACTGGAGGAGGGACTTTTTTTGTGAGGTTGGTTTGATTGAGAAGCTCAGTAATTTCTTTCAAAACTCCAGGAGTAGAATCATCATCCATAGGTTCTTCTAGAAACCTTCTTTTAAGGTTAAATGCCTTTACAATATGCCAAGAAACAAAAATCTGTTACTTCATGATAATTGATTGTGTTTGTTTGCAATGAGCAGAGAAGTAAGAGCAGAGACTATTTAATATATGATCTCTGTCTGTAATGGGAATAAATCTATGGAAAAACTTCCTATGTACCAGGAGTGAGAAGAGACAAAAGTATTTTGTGTTCCCATACAATTCCCTGACCTTACCTGTTGTCCTTGGTCTTTTAAAGTTATTTTTTTTTCAATACAGGATACTGGTAAGCTCTGATTTACAGCATAGCTAAAAAGGACACAGGAGGATGCAGCCCTTTTTTTTTTCCCCATAGAACTCATATTTCTACCATAAATTTAATTGTCTAAGACTGAGTATAAAAGAAATAGAAGAACAGCCAAGCTGGTTTGCTGTTTGTCCCATAAATTTTGCAGTCTTCTTCAGAGAACTCCCTATATTTTAATGCCCTTGGCTGGGTTAGGATTTTCATTTCCTGAGTGTGAGTGAGTTCAGTCATGTTGGCAGGAATTAGAACTTCCTGTTGATGTTGAAACAACAAAGACTACAAAGGGAATGTGGAAATCTGGTTTAAACAATTCCTATGGATGCTGACAGAAAGGCAACTCAGAGGTTTTGGAGTTGCTTGGAATGCAGAGGGGCTGACTGGGAACTCTGAAAGTGTATCCAACTCCAGGATAGGAACTTGCATGGATGTGTGGTGTTGCAGATGGGAAGGCCATGGAGGGTGTGTGTGTTCAGCTCCTGGTTGTCACACAGAGAATTGGGACGAGCAGGGGACTGAGGGGCAGGACCCACAGGAGCTGCTGTAACAAGAGCAGTTGTTAAATTCCTTGAACTCTCTGCTGCCTGGGATGATGGAGCTGGTTCTGCACGGAGCTGGGAAGCTTTCTGGGGTGTTGCTGCACCAGTCTGGGGCTGCTCACTAAAAAGAAACTTTCCTTCAAACTCACTGGAGTCCCCAGTCAGGCATTTTTGGGAGCTCAGCTGCACAGGAGGTGTGCAGGCTGTGCCAAGCAGTAAGGCACAAGCATGAAATGATCTTGTATGATTTGTTTTAAGCTCTCTTCTGCCTAAATAATCCAGAATGCAACTACAGGGCTCAGTTTCTGAAGTGAACTTTCTTAATATGGGTTTTTTTCCCCAGGATAAGGGTTCATCTCCCAAGGCCTCTCCCTGTTCCATGCAAGGAAGCTTTGTTGCATTTAAATGCAAGAGAATTCTATTACATAGTGCACAAAACCTGCAGAAATAAATTGGCACTATTTTAAGGAGAGTGTGTCTGCTTTGAGTGACATGAGATTATTCCTCCTATTGTGTTTTTAAATAAAACTGCTTGTAAAAATCTTCAGTGAAGTTCCCTGTACCTGCAGCTGGAATTCTGGTGTCCTGGATCTTTCTCATGATCCCATCAGTGAATTACTGTGACCTTGAGCAGAGCACTTAAGTCTTGGATTGTAATTTCTTGCTCTGAAATAGGAATGATACCATCTCTGAATTCTTTGTCTGGGAAGGTCAGTATTTGCTTAGTAGGAAATGGGCTTATATATTAACCTGGAGAATGGCAGAAGTAGAACTGGATATCCAAAAGCTGAAATATCTGAGAAAATGCAGTTTATTCTTGAAAACTATTTAGAGTTTCTTTATGACAAGAGTAGTGCATTCCTGTTCCACCAGGTGTGTGAACTGCACAGGAGCTGCAGGTGTGCTGAAAGGGTGGAGAGACCCACGGGGGGTTTGTGGGAGGTGTAGCATGAACAAAACATCTTGAGGAACAAAAGAGCATTCAAAAGAGAAGGAGGATAATAAAACACCCGGGATGGGCTTTGTCTTAACTGGATTTTGGACTGAGCTGAACAAGCAGTCTCAAAGGGGCTTAGGGATGACCCTGGAACCAGAAGAGAGAAAGAAGAGACCTAATTTCACAGGGGAGTGAAAGGGCCTTGAAGTTGTGTGAGGGGAGGTTTCGGGAGAGAAGCCAAGTAAAATTCCTTCTCTAAAATGTTGTTGGCTTCAGAGAATAGTATAAAACTTGTAAATGATGCTGTGACAAGATCTGGCATTTGTTCCTTGAGATCCTCAGTTTGGAATAACAACTGATATGGAGAGAGATGAGTCTGGTTATGGGGGATGGCAATATTTAGGCACTGCTGAAGTCTTAACTGTTTTGAAACTTTTTCTGGCAGTGGTGTTTGTTCCACTGCTCTAATTTGCCTTGACAGTATGTTCTCTGTTACTGTGACAGGATAAAAACTTGGAAGTTATCCTCATCTTTCTCCTTGGGAAGGGCTTTAGGAGGAAAACAAAACCCGCATGCTTGCAAAGATAACTAAGCTGATTAAATCTTAACAGAATAATATGGAAAGCTGCTAGCAAAGCATTTGCTTTATTTTAATAGTAAAGGGTCAATTCTGGCTAATAAAATGTTCTAAAAAACAACAGTGCCCATGTTTATTTATAAACAGGTGCTTCGTGTAGTGTTTGAAATTGGAACCAGTCATCCTGTGCTGCAATAAAAGATAAACTTGATCAGCACGTTTCTTCAGCATCTTCTGCTGCTGTCAAGCTGCACAGATTTTAAAACAAGTTTCAGAGCAGCTGAGTTTGAGATGTGTGGAATGCCAGGGAAAATGCCAGCGATGTCTTTGTGGAGCAGAGACTTTTCAGGAGAAGCTGAGTGCTCAGGGGGAAATATCTGTGTGGTTGTAGTGCTGGGAGACAATCCAGTGGCTGAGAAACTCTGAGGATGGTTCAGGGGCAGTGATGGTTTGTAGAGCCTGGCTGGCTGGCAGACAGGGAGAGATGTGAGGAACCTGCTGCTGATGGACACCAGGAAAACAGAGTCTTAGAGGGGAGGAATGTCTGTGGGAAATGATTTCTCAAACTCCTCCCCTCACCCTAACATTCAAAAAAAACCCTGTTTTTTTTCTCTGGCAACATGTTTTCTCTGACATCCATTCTGGATGTCTCAGGGACTTTCCAGCAGTTATCAAGTGAAATCCTGAGCGGTGTTTGTGCCTGATCTCCTTTTATCCAGGTATCAGAACATTTTTCATAACCACTGTGTTAGAGACAGGGTTTGTAATGCTTTTTATGGTATTTTGCAAGTGCTGTAAATACTTTTGAGGTGCTTATTCTTTGCTAGGAGGATTCCTTACTCTGATCTGAAGACCTACAGGGAAGGTCTGACTTTCCTGTCTGATGTTGGTGTTATCTGCTCGTTCCCTCTGGAGAAACTTGAGTTTGTACAAAACTGAATCAGAAACACACTAATGCAAAAAGAAGAAAAAGAGGGGCTGGAGGAAGGAAATAAATCCAAATTATGTTTTGTTCCCTGTGACTGGGAGCTGAGCACATTTGGGATGGTCACACACCGAGGGGATTTCAGAGATGTATTTTCACCTGGATTCCAGGTGAAATCAAAGTGCTGTTTGAAATGACTTGTCTGCTCCTGTAATATCAAATTATGGCTTCTGCTAATTGTGCTGATTGCCCCCTGTCTTTCAGCTTTCTGGCTGTTCCCGAGGTGGCAGTGGAGCACACCTTTAGCACAGGAAAATGAGTGAGCTGGACCAGTTACGCCAGGAGGCCGAGCAACTGAAAAACCAAATCAGAGTATGTATTGTGTCCTCAGCACTAATGAAGGGTCATTTTGTGTCCTCAGGGGGCCAGAGATGGACAGAGATGATGCATTAAGTGCGTCCAGAGTGTCAAAATTAATGCAGGAAGGGACAAGCTCATGTAACTGCTTTAGAAAATTACTTTTTGGTCTTGGATATGGCTTGGAAAATAATAGCTACGTAAACAATGCACGGAATTGCTTAGATCAATAGGGATGTTTGCTGAAGATTTTCTGAGCCAGACCATGACTAATGTTAAGAAACCTGCTGCTTAAAATAAGGTCAGTGATAAGGTTAGTCAGGGCTTTGTCCAGTTAGGTCTCGAAAACCTCCAAGGCTGGAGACTGCAGAGCCTGCCTGGACAAGCAGTTCCGTGGCTTGGCTGCCTTTGTGGTGAAAATCCTGTCACCTTTCTCCCAAAAGAAGAAGAGGTTTCAAAGTCAAGTGCTTGGTGTGTTGTGACAGCAGGCAGTGCATTATGTTAATGCTGCAGGGTCCTCTCTGGGTGACAGGCAGAAATGCTTTCTGAACCTTGCTTTGAGGGGGGTTCATCAGTTTGACAGAGATGAATAAATGTACAGAACTTCCTCCAATTTCTCTCATTTCCTTCTCTTGCAGGATGCTAGGAAAGCATGTGCAGATGCCACCCTGGCTCAGGTAAGCATTTCAGAGTTCAGCAGCAATTAGGAAAATTTGTCTCCTTTACAAAAGGAAAGTATGGTTTAAGAAGGTAAATGCAAGGGAATCCTTTTTTGCCTCCTTTAGAAAGTTTTTTTATTTTGCCCTTGGGTGTTTTCTTCCAGAAATAAGTACATGTTTGTCCAGTTTCTGAGAGCAGTGGCCTTAAGCAGTGGTTTCTCTGAGTGACTCAGGGCACACTGCTGCTGCTTAATGGAAAATAATGCTCTGCTGTGGATGTGGCAGCAGTGCTGTTGTGTTAACCCTGATAATCTGAACCATGGGGCCTGCTGAGGTTAAATGTCTGCCACATTTATCTGTACAGGGGTATAAAACCCGGATCAAAGGTCTGAAATCCTAGAAGTCTAAGAAGATTCGACCTCAGCAGAGTAATTTCTGGGAGTGTGTAAATGCAGCGGGGCCGCTTTGTCCGTGTGACAGAATGACATAACTTTGGATTGGGCAGTTTTAAAGAGCTCAGTTGATGTTGAGAGTGTGGGACTTTGGTCTGCACTGGGCTGCTGGTTTAGGTGTAACTGTGTGAGGTGATGCCTGTGGAGCAGGGGACATGCAGTGAGTGCCCCCGTTGCTGTTTCAGATCACAGCCAACATCGACCCCGTGGGGAGGATTCAGATGCGCACCAGGAGAACGCTGCGGGGACACCTGGCCAAAATTTATGCAATGCACTGGGGGACTGATTCCAGGTGGGTGCTGGGGGTACAGATCAGCTCGTGGGGCTTCACTGTTCCTTGGGAAGTTGAGTGCCCAGGACTTGGTACCACTGGGAATCACCAGTTCTAAGAGAACTCGGACGGCCGAGAGAATTCAGGAGCACTGAGTGCCACAGTTTTCCTCTTGATGTCCATGTTTTTGTAACCCAAATCAAAATTCAGAGCCAAAGTACCACTCCTTGTCTGCTTGCCTGAAAAACATAGTTATGGTACCACATGAGTTCTGAGGAACTGTGGAAATAGAGTAGATTCCATTATCAGTTGTCTTTTTTCCTGGCAACTGCTGCTGTTCACTCAGACTCGATGGCACTGGTATCAGCTGCCTTCATCCTCTTTCCCTTACAATGTTCATCACAGAGGTGTTCCTCCTTGTCTGCCCACAGTGATCGTGTTTCCCTCCTGTTTCCTCTCTAGGCTTCTAGTTAGTGCCTCCCAGGATGGCAAACTTATAATTTGGGACAGCTATACTACAAACAAGGTAAGGCCAGCTGATACATTGCCGTGTAATTCATTTGTAAATGCAAAAAAAAAGGAAGTGTTACCTGTCATGATCTTGGCTGTGTTGCTTTCCCAGCCCCAAGTCCAGATTTTGAATTCTCCAAAGCAAACAGATTTCCACGTAAAGAGCAGAGCAGTGCCCTCAGTGCAGTGTGGTGTGGAACTGTGCACCACAGCTGGAGAACGGGGAAAGACTGAATTCCAGAGAAAGTTTGGATGTGTTTTGATGCTGCAGATAAAGTGATTAACAGAGTGCAAGCAGTAATGAGCAGGTTGCACCAGAGGGGTCAGAGATTTAGGCATAGCCCTAATAATTTGTTGTCTGCAGTCCAGTGCTGCGAGACCTGCCATCCCCAGTGAGTCATCACTCTGTGTGTGCAGTCACATGATGCACTTCAGGGTTACTTTTACTTTTATTTGACTGTGGTTGGTGTTTACCAGGGCTGGCAACAGTTCTCCTCACCCCTTGGAGTTGGGCTGACAGAGCTGCTGCCCCAGTCTGTGCTGCACAGGACCGTGGGACTGGCTTTATTTCAAATGCATTTTCATAGCATTAAAACCAATTTTGCCAAGGCACTGGAGCAAATGATGTGCTACAGAGGAGAGAGAAGCAAACAACTGCAGCAGCAGCTCCTGAGACTGGGATTATTGTTGAACCCCAGCTGTAAAACTAATGAATCCATAACTTCAGTAAAGAGTAATAATGTAGTTTGCAAATTAAAAATAAACCCTCTCCCTTTGCCTTCATCCTCCTCCTCTGGCCTCAGCCTGCATCTAAATTACTGTACCAACTAAAAGATGGTAAAATAATCACTGTATACCATGATTTCTGTATTAGTATCTTCAGTTCTTGTATCTGTGCTCATTAATCCATGCAATATTTTTGGCAGTTCCAGCACACACTGGAAGTAACACAGTGTTGTCATAAATATGATCATTCCCTAATGATAAAATAAAATGGCTCAAGGTGAATATTCCAACCAATTCCTTGGTAGAAGAATTCCAAAAATGAGCTGGTTGTGGTTTTAGTACAGGGGGTGGGATTTTTTTAACTGCTGATTGTTGCAGGTTCACTGATCCCTGTCTGTTCCTCTGCTGCTGCAGAAATCTCTACTTAAGGAATTCAGGAAGACTGTTAATACTGCAGGAAGTACCACCATATTTTTAAGGGTTATCAGCCCTTTCTTGAAGCAAGTTTGAGGGATGAACACAGTGAGTTAACAAGACAGAACAGGTTTAGCTTCCATAATTATCTAAAAAAAGTTCTTTGAGCACAGAATGACAAGGAAACATGGAGTAGTTATTTAACTATGAAGCTTGATTGCCTGCAGTGGGTTTCCAAAGCAGGATTTAAATGGCAGTGGAAGCAGCGATTTCCTTGCTTGTTCATTCACAGCAGCTCAGCCTGGAATTGGCACTTCTGCTGACTGTGCTTGGAAGTCAATATTTTCCTGAACCTATAATAAACCAATAGCAATCAGGGCGCTGAAATGAAATAATTTTACTTTTTACCAAAATCGCTGATCAGCCTGGATCCAGGGAAGGCAGATCTGAGGTTTGATTACGTCATCACTCGGTCTGACGGGCGATAGCTGCAGGTTTTACCCTCCAAATAGTTCTGCTGCTCCAGCAGCTGCTTCCTTCTTGCCCTTCTGCCAAAAAGAGAAGGGTGTGTTGAGGGACAGGTGAGAACCTCCCTGCTGGGTTGTGGATGACTCCTGGGGGTGTGTTCCAGGTGCACGCCATCCCCCTGCGCTCCTCCTGGGTCATGACCTGTGCATACGCTCCCTCTGGCAACTACGTGGCTTGTGGTGGGCTGGACAACATCTGCTCCATCTATAACTTGAAAACTCGTGAAGGGAATGTACGTGTGAGCCGGGAGCTCGCCGGGCACACAGGTGAGTGCTGCTCAGGGGGCTCCAGCTTACCTGGGGAAAATGAAAAAAACAAACTCTCAAATCCAGTTTACCAGTTAAAAAGACACACTTCCTTCCTCAGGCAGGACCTCAGCTGCAGACTGCCTGGGTTTTAAATGTTTTTAAACCGTTTTCCTGCTGCAGAATTGAACAAACCCCACAGCTGGAAGCTGATGCTTGCAGGTTTTCCTGTTTTGCTGTGGTTGGGATTTTCAGGAGATGTTTGTACTGTGTGAAGTGGAGGTGGCTGGCGCTGATTTTTGTCATTGATGGCTGGGCAGGTGGGACTGGAGTACAAAGATGCTTCAGAGCATTCAGATGAAGTTCTTTGATGCCACTGTAGGCAAACATCCAACGTCCGTGCTCTGGCCTTTGTGCTGACCAGGAATGTAGTTTAATTTCCCCCAGTAGTTGCATGACAGAGTTGAGGTTTATCAGCATTTGTTGCTCCTGGTGCAGTGACACCCTTGCAGGCTCAGTTCCTTAGTTTCCTTTGTGCAGTGCAGGCTCAGCTGCCCCTCTCCCCAGTTGGCCAGTGGATTCCACCCCTCTGTCCTCCTTCCCCTGGCTGGGCTGGGTGTGATCTGTGAAGAACCAAACCACATTTTGTCCAGAACACTGGAGGTTCCAACACAAACATTGCCTGTTGCATTCTGGGCTTCAGGAGAGGAGGGAGCAGCACATAATCCAGCCAGTTTGCAACATGGAGAGTAATCCCTGGCCTTCTCTGTGCCCCTTTTATTCTGTTCCCAGGCTACTTGTCCTGCTGTCGTTTCCTGGATGATAATCAAATCGTCACCAGCTCTGGCGACACCACTTGGTGAGTGTGACATTTGGATGTGATTTCACTGCAGTTAACGTGCTATTGCAATGTTATTTTTTTTTTAATGCAACTGTTTGGCTTTCAGAACTGAGTCTGTTAAACTAACAGCTTTCCTCATGCTCTTTTTGTATTCAGTATTTGTTACTTCAGAAGTCATATTTGGATTTTTCTAATGCGGAATTTGGTTTCTTGTTGTTCAGAAGAGCTCCTAGAAAATATTCTACAGTGACAGTAGCTGGGGTTTCTGAGGAGAATGTAGGTGTATGTCTTCATAAATACTGGCTTCTGAACTATAAAAGGCCTCCATCTTTTTTCATAGGTGTCTTTATTATATCTAATTCTTAAAAGCATTGCAGTTCTCCCAGGCAGCAGTTCTTAAAGCCAAGGTTGTCTAATAAATACCTCTCCTACACAGTGTCAGTCTCTTTGAATGCCTAATGTGTATTAGTTCACTGATTCTGAGTATGGAATATATATGGGGTTAAAATATGTTTCTAAATATGTGTTGGTGTTCAAAAAAAAACCCCAAAACCACAACCAACCAAACAAAAAAAAGGCAAACCAAAAAGGCTTTGTTGAAATTACACTCTTTAAAAGTGAAAGCAGCTGCTTCAGGAGTTATCATTGTAATTCTAGAGTTGCCTGGATAACAGTTTGTCCTTGACATCACTTGAATTCAGCCCAGCTTCAAAGCACAGTATCAGAGCAGAGTCAGCTCTTGTTTGCCTGGTGCAAACCTGCCACTGATGGGTCTGGTTTACTGAGAAATTACAGAAATTAAAAAGCCTGACTCTTCTTAAGGGTTTGGGCCTCCTGTAAGGAGGTGGTAGTGTTGTTTCATCCCTTTATGCTCTTTAATTATCGCTGTAGTGGTGATTTTGCTGACTCGCAACTTTAAGATCAGACATAATTCACAGAATTACACATCCTCAGTGGGTCTTTAAAAATGAGAAATACTGACTCAGCTCTTGCTGTAACCTTACCACTGCTGATTTATATGAAGCTGTGGTAGTACTGGACAAGTCATTGCATGGCACAAGAACTCTGTGTATGAACAGTGGTGAGTGTCAGTCTTTAGTTTTTTGCACTGTTTTTTAATTTAAACCCCCCAATATTATAAAACTGAATATGGCTTTAAGGTCTTCTATGCACAGTTATCCTGGAACAGCCAAATAGTTCAACAAAAAAGTGTTTATTTCTGCAGTCAGCATCAATCCTGTTGATGCTTTAGGGAGTTCTGCTTCAGCACTGATGCAGATGAACAGGTTCAGAGAAGGATTCCTGTCTCACCTTCTGACGGAGCACAGACGTGTTGACTTTTGCCTTTTGAACCCTTCTTTGCAGCGCTCTCTGGGACATAGAAACTGGTCAGCAGACAACCACATTTACTGGGCACACTGGAGACGTGATGAGCTTGTCCCTCGCTCCCGACGCCCGGTGTTTCGTTTCTGGTGCCTGCGACGCCTCTGCCAAACTGTGGGACGTGAGAGAAGGAATGTGCCGGCAAACCTTCACCGGCCACG
The DNA here is from genome assembly GCF_025592945.1 of Manacus candei. Classification (NCBI taxonomy): domain Eukaryota; kingdom Metazoa; phylum Chordata; class Aves; order Passeriformes; family Pipridae; genus Manacus; species Manacus candei. The sequence goes on from NW_026138070.1 coordinate 1,892,133, forward strand.
AGTCGGACATCAACGCCATCTGTGTGCGTGCCACCGACCACCTGGGGGGGATCTCAGCTCCTGAGCCTGTGCTCTGGGGGGTGGGGTTCCCAGGTTTTCCTAAACAATAGTTCTGGAGCTGAGGTGGTGAGTGGAAACTGGCTGCTCTTCCACGCTCCTCGTTTCCTGGCCCGGCTCAGGAACAGGGTGGCCAACAGGGCCAGGGAAGTGATTCTGCCCCTGGACTCAGCACTGGTGAGGCCACCCCTGGAGTGCTGTGTTCAGTTCTGGGCCCTCAGCTCAGGAAGGACATGGAGGGGCTGGAGCAGGTCCAGAGAAGAGCAACAAGGCTGGGGAAGGGACTCAAGCACGAGTGCTGTGAGGAGAGGCTGAGGGAGCTGGGGCTGTTCAGCCTGGAGAAGAGGAGGCTCAGGGGAGACCTCCTAACTCTCTGCAACTCCCTGACAGGAGGTTGCAGCCAGGTGGGGGTTGGTCTCTTTGCCCAGGCAACCATCAGCAAGACAAGAGAACTGGGTCTTCAGCTGTGCCAGGGGAGGTTTAGGTTGGATATTAGAAAGAATTTCTTTCCAGAGAGGGTGGTCAGCCATTGGAATGGGCTGCCCAGGGAAGGGGTGGATTCTCTGTCCCTGGAGGTTTTTAAGATAAGACTGGATGTGGCATCAGTGCCATGGGCTGGGAACCACAGCAGGGTTGGATCAGGGGTTGGACTTGATGATCTCAGAGGTCCCTTCCAACCCAGCTGATTCTATTGATTCCTCACTGGTTTTGCCCACTAGTGGAGAGTCATGTCCTCTCATGTGCTGCTTCCTTTTCCCCACTCATGTGTACAAAACGGTGTGTTGGGTGAGACAGAGGAGCCAAACCTGCAATCCTGTGTGTTCTTTCCCTCCCCACTGCAGTTCTTCCCCAACGGCAACGCGTTTGCCACGGGCTCGGACGACGCCACGTGCCGGCTCTTCGACCTGCGGGCCGACCAGGAGCTGATGGTCTATTCACACGACAACATCATCTGCGGCATCACCTCTGTAGCATTTTCCAAGAGTGGCCGTCTGCTCTTAGCTGGGTATGACGACTTCAACTGCAACGTGTGGGACACGCTGAAAGCTGATAGAGCAGGTGAGGCTTTGGGCTTGGCTGGGGGGATGTCTGACTGGAACAGGCTGTGCAGGGAGCTGGGGGAGTCACCGTCCCTGGGGGTGTCCAAGGGGATGATCAGTCAAAGGCTTGATGATCTCAGAGGTCTTTTCCAACCCTAATGATTCTGTGATGCTGAATGTGTGAACTGAGTCTTGTGCAGAGACCTCTCAGAACTCACAGTCTCACCTTCAGAACTCTCTGATAACCTGTTTTAGGGTGACCAGTGATGTTAACAAATACACTGGAATATGCTCAAGGATAATGTCTCACCTTCAGAACTCTCTGATAACCTGTTTTAGGGTGACCAGTGATGTTAACATACAACACTGCTTGGGAACAGGAAAACTGCCATTAAAAACAAGGGGTTGGGGTGGAGGGATTTTTTTTTTTTAAGACTTTATGCCTTTGTTTATGTGTTAACTATTCAAAGCAATTCAACATTAATGTTGCTGTTTATACACAGGAATTTTTTTCCTGGTGTTTGTAGCAGTAGTTGTAGAGACAACCAGAAGAACAGCAGAGACTGTTGAGTTTATCTTTTGAGGAAATGAATGTGAAATTTATGGTCCAGAGAATAAGATAATTCAGCTTCAGTTCTTTAAAATGAAAACTTTTATTAGAAAAAAGGAAGAAAGATACAAATCAGGCTGCAAATGTTTCATTATTTTCATCAGAGAACATGGGATGAGAACAAATATAATGTGTATTTAAATCTTCTGAGGCTTCAGCTGACCAGGCAGATTTGGCACTTGTGTCATGCCTGATTCTACATTGAACACCTTTGTGGTTCTGTTTTTGTACAAGTTTATAAGACTTCTTGGTGCTGTTTTTGTTTTACCAAATTGCAGCACTTACTGTTGGAGGTAGAACAAGGAGAGTCCTGTGAACAGTCAAATTCATGTAGAAAAATTAATTTCAAGTCTGTCAAGAATATCTTGGCTCAGTGCTGTGGACTGGGAAGAGCTTGAACCTAATTAGGTTTTCTTTTTACCTCCTTGAAACTGTTAAATTGAAGGGGATAGAGGAAAATGTTGCCTCCCTTAATTTTTCTGTTTAATGTCTCAATTCTTTTTTTAATGGTGCTATAATTGAATTGTAGCACATCTCCATATTGACAAATAGATTGGATGTAGGAGTCTGTCTTGTAAGTGCTTGTAAAGGTAGCAAGATTAAATTGGATGAAAAATGCTTTAAGTTCATAACATAATCCAGTTTAATTTCTGGTTTTACACGTGTAAAAACTTTGCAGAATTTAACTGATCTTTATCCTTGTGGAGAGGAAATGGCAAGTGCTGTGCAGTGTGACATTGTCAGAATCTTCAGGGCTGTGATCTCCCAACTCACCAGAGAGCAGTGAAGGTCATAAAGAGGGGAACATCCAGGGAAGATTTCGGAGTAATGCCTTCAGTGAATGACCCCCTTGGGAGCACCCCCAGTTTTACCTGAGTTTGTGCTCGTAAAACCAACCATCCCAGCTGTGTTTGTTGAGGATTTCTGACTGTGTGGGTTGGCTGATCCAACTGAAGAAGTCATCCAGGAATGCATTCCCAAATACTGTTCCACATTCCCAAATAATGTTCCCTGTCCCCAGGTGTCCTCGCCGGTCACGATAACCGTGTCAGCTGCTTAGGTGTGACTGATGATGGCATGGCAGTGGCAACAGGATCATGGGACAGCTTCCTCAAGATCTGGAACTGAAGTAGGTGGGTATCCAATTCATTCCTGAGGGCTTGGCCTCCTTAGGGTCCAGAAAGCTTTGTGCCAGCCCCAGCCAGTGCTGTGTCACTGGGGCTGCAGCTTAGCATTCAGATTAGGAAAGGCACTGAGGAAAAAAAACCCCAACCAGTTGGGTGTTTTAGAAGACTATTGCTTTAATGTATGCAGTGACATTTCTCTGCTGGCCTGTTTTTGCCATCCTTTATTCTCCTGTGCTGTTTCTTGGGCCCGGGTTGGTAAATAAGTGGCGTTGTGGAATGGGCAGATAATGGCTGGGTGCGTCAGTGGGAGCCAGAGCAGGGCTGGAAACTTGATTGCAGTTTATCCAAGAGCAGCTCCTAATAAATAAATGTTTGTGTGTGTGTGTGTGTGTGTGGCAGAACTCGAGGACTCCACGACTGGAAGAAGTTCCCAACAAAATTAAACACGATAGCATATCCAATCCAACCATACTAACTCGGACCCCCATCCTCCCCAACTCAAAGGGCAAGATCTTCTCCGTCTCCTGTTGCTGAAATGAAGAGCACAATTACCTTTCCAAGAAGAATTTCTGTGTTGTAAGCAAAATGAAATTGTGCATTCCTTTTGGGACCACTTTTTTTTTTTTCTTTCTTTTTTTTTCTTTTTTTTTTTTTTTGTCTTGAGAATTTAAAAATGAAACACTATCATAAAAGCATGACCAGAAAATAAACTTGAGCATAATTGTGAAAACAGTTTAGCTTTCACTGTAGTTTCCAAGTTGAAGTTAAGGACTTTTATCTCACACACTTGCAAATTTTAAAAGTCATGTTTGTAGCAGGATTTTTTTCAAGTTTCCTTTTTAAATACATTTCTTTATGTATTTAATTGAGCAAAACAAGGGAGTCCTAGCCCAGAGCATCTGGGGGTTGTTAACGCTGTAAATTTAGTCCCTAATTTTTTTTTTATTTTATTTTCTAGTATCACAGATAATTGTTGCACAAAACTTGGCATATATAGGATAATGTTAAGCAGTAAGGTAACCAAGCACATGCTGTAAAAGGTAATGAATGCTTGTTTAAAGAATCCTTTCACCTTTTATGGATAACAAATGCAATCCTTGGTCCCTCCTGCCCCCCCCCTTTTTTCACCACACTGATTTTTTTAATCTGTTTTGGTTTTGTCCACTTGAAAGGGCAGTTTATATATCCTAACACTATCCTATAAGTCTCAACAACCAGGAATCTCTGTTTTCAAAAGAGACCTATCCTACACTTGGGTATTGAGTCAATTCTTTGTGTATGAAATGATGTACAAATCAATGTTTTGAAAATAATGATCTTGAACTTTCTAAGTTAAACAGAAAAAAAAAAACCTTTTTTGATTGTTTGCCATATTGGGTGGGTTTACTCTTAGAATCGCATGCTGTAGAAATGCTAAAAAGTGCATATTGGACTAAAGTCCTTAGATGTTTTTTCTTTGAAGAAATAACCTGTTTAAAAACTGTAACCATTGTCGCTGTATTCATTTCTTGTTGCTACTCTGTGCATAAATCTCTGAAGAACTCCAGTACAAAGCTATGCACGTTTTGGAGTAGCGTGATAAAGTCACTTTTTTTTTTCTTTTGTTTTTTTTCTTCTTTTTTTTTTTTTCCTTTTTTTTTTTTTTTTTTTTTTTTTTTTAGAAAAAGAAAACAAAAAAAAACAAAACAGCCTGTTCAAACAATCGCTGTCAACAAAAGATTCTGGGGAGTGGGAGGAGGGAACCTTGACCATCTTCTTTCTAAAATCAGTTCCTCACAGCCAGTTCCTCTTGCAGGATGAGTCCTTTGCATCTGATCAGAGTCATTTTTGTAATGAGCAGGTTTTCCTGGCTTTCTTTTCAAATAAAATGTTAAAAGCAGCAGTGTTTGGACAGCAGATTGTTCTGTTAAACTTTCCTATCTTCTCACTGTATCCAGAAATGCTCCTTCCTAGCAGCAGTAGTAGCTTTTCTCCATTTTGTTTTTTCTGCAACATTCTGTACAAAAATGTGCTGTAATTGTGCGTTAGGCCTGGATTTGGCATAAAAGATGAATTCCCTCTTACTCTCTTTCATGAAACTACTCTGTAGAGCTTTCTCCACGCCCTGTATCCCTCTTCACCTTTTGTATTTAATTTTAAAGTCAGTGTACTTCAAGAAAGCTGGATGCAAGATAGATACTATATTAAAATGTAATGTTATTTAAGATGTAATAAAGCAGTTTGACATGAGTTTTGACTGATCTGTTTTGCAGCTTATTGTTCAACCCACAAAACAGCTTCTGTGGCAGGATTGGAGTTGTGAAATTAGAACGTGCAAGAGGAGGGAATGATGTCCCCAAGCAGATGGTCTGGTGGTTTTAGATGGCTTGGATTGTTAATGGTTCGTGCAGGTAACTCCAAATGCAAGTGGCCACTGTGGTTCATGTGGTACCCATCCCAAAAATGCCCTGTGGGATGTGAGTGCAACACCTGAGGAAGGAGATCAAAGCAAAATGCTCAGTAACTTCTCTTAAAACTTTTGTGTCCTTTAATAGGAAGAGAGTTGAGTGGAAATCTTGTGTTATTGCCCTGTGAGGACCTGGCCCCAGCAGCTCAGGTGTCCTTGCTGTAGGTGTTGAGCAGGGTAAGTCAGTGCCATTTTCATGCTAGGTAAGAACAAACTCCCCACAGGGCAGAATTTTACCTAAAATAATTCTTTTAAGGAAGGATTTCATACCCAGAGGAGCAGGTTCCTGACACGAGGTGTTGAAAAGCGGTTGGTTTAACATTGGTGGCATTGGTCAACCTGAGGGGGTTTGTTTTGCATTTTCAGTGAGGAAAGTCTCCTGTTCTGACCCAAACAAAAGTGTATTTTCCCTCCTTTCACATGGACCAAGAGAAATTCCAGTGCCATGGCTTGGTTTCATACCAAACATGGAAATTCTCAGCCTCAGTGGAGAAGCTTTGAAAAGCTGTGGGTATGGAAAATATGATGGTGACATGACTTAACCAGCAGCCATGGACTGCCAGCCTTGGGCCTTTGGATTCCACACACTGGTAAGTAGCTCATGGCTGGAAATGCTTAAATTTGGGAATTCCAGTTCTGTCTTTTCCAGTTCTAAATGGTATAACTGGGGTGTTTTTTTCCCCACTCATGTGGAATATTTTTATTTCAACAGACATCTCACGTGTGACTTTGTCTGGTCTGTAATAAAATCAATGAAGGCATGGTCTGTCTTAATCCATGTGTTACATCACTGTGTCCTGCCCATGCTGGCCATAAAACACCTGCCAAGACAGTGATTCCTTGTGCCTTGTGGAGCCCTTTGTGATTTATTTGAAATGCAAACAGTTGCAGCTGGCTCTTATTACAGAGAGGGTTCTGTTACACGTGAAACTTTGTGATTTTAAAAAAGGAATTCACAGTTGCCTGGTCCTGGTAACATAAAGGACTTCCATGGGGCTGGAATCCTCTCATGGAGCTGCAGGGAAGGAGGAGTGGAGGAAGAGAGAACAGATTTCTCAACCTCAGTACCCAGAGTTAGGACTTACAATATTTTCTGTGCCCAACGTGGCCTTTAATTTATTAGTGAATTAAATGTATTTTAAAAGATCTGAAGTTCTACTGCCAGTAGGGAAAAAAAAAAAGTGAGTTGGGCATTAAGTGCTTCTGAGTGTTTGAAATCAGCTGTGAGACACACTTAAAGTGACTGATTGAATCATGCCCTGTAAGAGCTAAAAATAGAATAATCTGGGTTCTGGGAAGTGGCAGAGTAAATAAAGAATAATAAAACCTGTCACCCATGCTGAGTTCTGTGGGACTTGGTCTGAGGCGAGTCAGGATCCTGTGTGGTTTTGTGATTAACACTTTGTAGTGGAGGTGTAACCATGAGTTCAGATTAGAGGGGACAGAAGAAAAGGAGGGACTGGTGAACAAGTTGCAGCAGCAGTTGGCTGTTTCTGCACAATGATGGTCTGTGTTCCTTCTCTTCATATCATCCTCAGAGTCTGCCTGTGATTTAAACGTGGATTCCTGAGCTGGATTTACACTCCACTGTGTCATAATTCCAAAGGATGTGAAAAGTTAAGTTTGTTCTGTGTTGGGGCTGTAGGAGAAAGTTTGGAAAAATTAAACCATAGATTTCAGTTTCATTCTTCCAGAAAGGGGAAGGCTTAGTGCATTCCCTGTCCCTCCTGCCCCAAATGGCCCTGTCCTGTGGGAATTCCCTTTATCCAGGGGTCCACTGGTAAACCAGAATGTTCCATCAGTCTCTGAGGTGAGAGAATGAGGGCTTTGATCCTGACCTTCACGCCCAGGTTTGGGGTCTCAGGGGCTGTTGGGGACCCTTTTCACCTTCAGTTTTGGGGTCCAAGGTGTTTTGGGGGACCCTTTTCACCCCTAACATCTTGGACCCCCATATCCAGGGTGAGAAGGGTCCCAGAAAACACCCCGGGACCCCCAAATTCGGGGTGAAAAGGGTCCTTCCCTCACCTAGGATCCCCAAATTGGGGTGATAAAGGGTCCCCATAAACCCCAGGAACCCCCAAATTGGGCTGAAAAGTGTCTCTAAGCTCCTGGGCCCCCCCCATTGGTGGCTGGATGCAGTTCCAGGCTGAACTGCTCTGGTTCAAGCCTCTCTCCAGGAAGCTGCTGGGACAATGTGCAGTTCCTGGCAGGGGCTGGAGCAGGACTGGCACATTCCTGGCCTGCCCACGGGGTTGGAGCTGTGCTTTGCTGCCTGCTGAGCCTGTGCCCTGGGCATGTTTCATGCAGACCAGGGTCATTTCCTCATGTACCACTTGCTCTGGGGCTTAAATCAGTTCAGTGGAAGCAGGAAAGCTTCAAATATTAACAAACTGTGGGATCCCAGATCAGGAGTTGATGTTCTCTTTAATAATTTGGGCCCATTCAAAGTATGCTCGTTAAAGGAAAGCCAAGTTGAATTATTCTGCAACTGCCTACTCAGCTTTTTCTTCAAATGTCAATGCTAAAAGGTCTCCAGGGAGTACTTTTAAAGCATGTATGAGATAGTTAGTCAGTGTTTGTAAAATTACCACTTAGCTGGGAAAAACAGAAATGTGAATAAAACCTGGGTGAGCTTCTCATTGCTCAGAGCTGGCTGCTAAAAACTCACCCTCTGGAAACACAGGCCCTGCACGACACTCATTCAAGTAATTCCTGCCTCCAACCCAAGACAGTTTTTGTCATAAAATAGAACAAAGAGAATCTTCCTCCCTCAATTATTCATCAGGCCATTTGCTGGAGCTGAGTGCATGAGACGTGATTGACCCTGAGAGGTGGGGAGTCATCTGGGGAGCTGGGAGTGCCCAAAGGAGATGTCACAGATGTTTCAAACGGCAGAGGAGATAAGGGAGGGGAAAGTCTGGTCGAAAGGGATGGAGGTAGTGACACTCTGGGAGCACACACGGGGCAGCTCCATCTGGTGGTGGAAAACATGGAAAACCCCGGGAAATGGGTGCTCAGAGCAGAGCAAACGGGCGTGACAGAGCAGCCTGGGCTGAGTTCCTGGTCCATGGAAACCCCCCTCCCTGTGTCTCCAGAGCCCACTGAGGATGTTGTGGTTTTTCCATAAAGCCTTGCAAACAAACCAGGCTTTTCCTCCTGTTTACTTTTAACAGGGATTTTCTTATCTAGTGTTTCGTGTAGGAGCTTGAGCCAGTGGGGATGGAGAGGTTAAAAATAGCCACTGGTGCCTGGAGCAGGGTCTGCTGGACAGCTTCAAATCCAGCTCTTGGTTAGGAAGTAGAGGATGGAGATGATGAAGAGCCTCAGTAATTCCCTGCTTGTCTCCCCCAGTATTTCTGAGCTCCCTCTCAGTATTTCTGACACACTGTCACAGCTCTGATCCCAACTCCTCGCTCTTCCCAGCCTTCCTCCTCTGCTCTAAGTAGGAATTGGGAGCTGGAGTCACTAACGAAGATATTTTGATGGACAGGGTGTTCATGCTGAGATCACTGTGATCCCAGTGCTGTCCAGCAGGGAAGCACCTCTGCCTTCCTGCATGGGAATGAGGGCTGCCCTGATCCTCACTGTGGTGTGGGGGAGAACCAGCACAGAAATCCCAAGTCCTTGTTTATAAAAATGGATGTATTTTAAGATCTGTAGAATTCTAATGTGTAGTTTTTGTCTCCTTTGTACAAGAAGGATTCCTGGTGAGTGAGGAGCAGCAGCAGCTCCTTCTCTCCCCTGGCTGGTGCTTGGCACAGTGAGTCACACTGGAATGACACGTAACTGCATGTATTTATCTCAACTTCCATGGATCTTCCACCATAGATTCCTTATCTTTGTTTTATTGATTTACTTTCTGTGATATTACAAGCAAAACTGAAACAAGGTCCAATGGGAATAATCACATTTGATCCTTGGCTCCCTCAAGCTGTTGCTTAATCCCATGGGAAGAGCAAGACAAGACAACATCTGACAGTTAAAATTCCTCAGGCTTTATAACTGCAAGGTTTTTTGCTCTGTGTTCTCTTGTGCACTGAAGGTGCTCAGAATACCCAGAGGGTCTTTCACCTCCCCTTATCTTCTTCAGAAGGGCTCGAGGGGACAAATTTCATCCCACCTTGTGGCAGTAGAAGAATTAAAGTGGCAGTTGGGGGATTGCTGGAGCCGAAGGCCATCCACCTCCTGGAGCCACTGAGAAATCAGCCTTTGTGGTTTTCTTGTGTTGGAGAATTTAGCACTGGTTTCTTTCTGAAAGCAACAAAAAACAGGTGAGGGGAGGAGTCCTGAGGTGAGACACTGAGCTCCCCTTAAGAGCACCACGTTTCCTCTGGGCCCTTCAGGCCCCTGCAGGTTTTCTTTTGGAGCACAGGAGCTGTTTAAGTGATGAAATAGCTGCTGTTCTTTGCCTGCTGGGGATCCGAGCCTTGAATGAACAATAAGTATTCAAGGAGTGACAGCTCTGGGAGTGATGGACACCAGTTTGCACTAATGAGAGATCTGGGAGCCTTGCCAAGGATGACTGCAGCACTTAATTGAACAATTCTATATTTCATCTGCCTCTTGCATCAGGCATGTGTTTAACCCACTGCATTCTGAAAAGCTTGGCCAGTCTCGTCCCAGGTTCCTGCTGTCGGGAAGTGGGTGAGAGTTGCCCAGGGAATGAGTTATGACTGAGTTCTTACAGGGAGGCCAAAGAGCCAAGAACACTCAGATGGTGGAAAATGAGGGAGATGCACTGGCCAGGCTGGTTCAGTGGCAGCTCTAAAAAGTGATGTTGGAATTAAAAACTTGACTCTGTCGAGCTGTTCTATCTCCCTCCTCCCATGGCTTCCTTCAATCAAGTGATAGCATCAGACGTGCTGGCAGGAAATGGAGCAATTACAGATAGACTTCAAGGAACAGCTTATCAGAATTGGAGGTTAAACTTTCATAAGCAAAAGGATCATTCCTGTTCTTTGAAGCCTGTCACAGCTCTGTGCACCACGAGTAACTTCACCAGAAATACCAGATAGGAGCCAGGCAGCCCCTGACCTCAGCTCTGATCCTCTGCAAGTGGAAGTTCCTCTCCAAGCTGTAAAGCCTGAATTAACAGGGCTGATTTCTCGTTCTCCACTGAAAAATATAAATGAAAACCCTTGGGCCTGTTTTGCAGTGTATCAACGGCATCCTCCTTGCCCCTAGAGCCCAAATTACTCTGTCAGGTCTCTGCCCTTCCACCAGCCTCCTCAAGTACAGTTTGTGGTGCAAAACAGGCGTTAAGGTGAGTGGTACAACTGCTGAGAACTGCAAAACCTCCCTGCCCTCATGCTGATTCTGAATAGTTTAACTTACTAATACACTATTTCACCTCCCTGTTCATGTTTTGAAGGGCAAGCAGCAGCACTGGCAGGAGCAGCAGTTCACTTGCTTTTGCAGGGTGAGGTTTGCAAAGAAGCCTCTTGATCTGAACCATTTCCATGTCAGACCTCTCCGTGCCCTTTGCCACCTTGACCATTCAATGCTTGCTTGTCTCTCCAGCTCAAAAGGCAAAAGCTCCCAAAGGATTTCATCACACTCCTGTGGGGAAGGAGTTTCCTCCACTTTGCTGGGATTTTCCCTTGTCCTGTGCTGGTGAGTGAGAGCCCCTGAGCTGCAGCTCTGTGGGAGGGACACGTGGGTTCCTTTGCCCTTCCCTTCCTGCCCCACATCCCAGGGATTTGGGCACTTCCCATCACCTGCAGAACCACCCCAGGGAGCCCCAGGAGGTGATGGCAGCAGGGTCAGGGTGGGGGGAGCAGGACACACTGTGGGAGGAAGCCTTAACTGTGATGCCTTTGGGTGTGAGCCAGAGGGAGCACAAATATCCCTAATTTTACAGTTTATTCTGGTAGAGGGATGATCTTGGAGCTGTGTTTGGCCGAGTTCATCCTCTGCACTCACATCCCAGGGATCTCTAAGCCAGTTTGGGGTTGTTTTGGGAGGCTTTAATGCTGTGCAGTGTGGACACCCAGCTCTGGAGGGAGGCCAGGCCATAAAATGATTGTCTGGGCTCTGAAAAATTACGTAACTGGGCAGCTGCATCCCATCTGAGAGTGGCTTGGATCTCTCCCCTGCTCCCCTCCTTCTCCATGTCACAAAGCCAGCAGCTCCCATTATTAACCCAGAGCTGTTGAAACAGTCTGAAGTGACTCTAATTTGTATTCCAGCCTGCCAGGACAGCTCCCTGCACTGCTGCTGCTGGAATCCAACCCCTGGGGATGCTGACAGAGCCTGTGCCTTCAGCACTAACTCACAGGAGTGCTGTGCATTATTTAGGAGCTTTCCTTGCATGAGTGCTCAGGCCCAGACTCTTCAGCTGCTGGGAATTGGAGCCTCTGCCATGTGTGAACATGAAATCCTGCTTTTCCTGGGCTTGGAGGACGTTTGGGGTCTGACTTCTGGCCCTGTAGTCACAACTGTGTAATGACTTATCAGGTTAATGACATCTAAGTGGTTTGGTTTCTGGTCACCGACGATAACTGATGTTTGACAGAATGTGCTTGAACTTCCAGGTGTATTTTACGAGTTTTTTTATAAAATAATATATAAAATTATATATTTCTAACAGAATAATATTTTATAAAATATGAGATGTAGGGAGCAAGTCCCTAAAGTTCAGCAGGAGCTTTTTAGCTGTGACTTTTGTGTGTGCTGGCACGTTTGTACACACACAGTACAGAGTGGGGAACATGGATAACCGATCAATAACTGATGGATTTGCCTCCTTTTGCACGATATTTTCCCACGAGGAGCATGAGAACAGCCCCCAGTCTGCTGTGGTGCTGGATACTGGAGCAAACCTGGAGTTTGCAGGGAGCCCAACGTGTCTGGGGGCTCCAGAGAACCAGCCTTTGGCTTCTGCTGCCACCTGGTGCTGGTGCCCAGTTTAGCCTGGGGACTGGTCCCAGTGATCCCAAATGCTTTGCAACGCCAAGGTGTGGCCCAAGGGCAAAGGAGGCACCAAAATACGGGAATGGCAGCTGGTCTTCAGTGGTTTTATGGTGTGTAGTAGGTCAGAGCCTGTGGTAAGAGGCCACTTTGATGAAAGCTGGGCAGCAAACACTGTGATTTTCCCAATTGTATCAAGGAATGTTCCCCCCAGAGCACCTGGTATTTCACAGGGGTTTGGGGATTTACAGCTGCTGTTTTTAGGGAATACTGTTATAGACAATATTTTTGTAAAACCTTCAATACAAACTCCTGCCATGTCTCTCCTCAGTGCCTGGTGAAATGTGCTGCTTTCCTGAACCTGCACTTATTTATAGACATGAAGGATGAGGGGGAGCTACTATTTCTTCTGTGCTACTCAATCTTTACAGCCAGTGTGTAAAGGAGTAGTAAACCCAACCTTCTGTGTGCTCCAAAGGAGACTGACCTCAAAGTTACCTGCAGGGAACTTGACTGGGAAAGACAGAACTGAGCTGAGCTGGCTGGGGGGCCCCAGGGCTGGGGGGAGCAGTGTCACTGAGCTCAGGAAGGTTCCCCTTTGGGGCTTGAAAACCTTCTGGGCTTCATTAAAACGTTCAGTTATGAGCTTTGCCCGGTGCCAGGAGCACTAGAGGGCACTGCTGCAGTTCTTACAGCAGCTCTGCCCTGGTTTCCAGGGGATCAGGGAATCACACAGTGTGCCCGAGCTGGGAGGGACCCATCAGGACCATCGAGTCCAGCTCCTGGCCCTGCACAGGACACCCCAAGAACTGCCCGGGTCTGGGTGGGGTTTGGAGCAGAGTTAAGGGGTGCAACAGGAGCAGCAGTTGCACCTTCTACCTAATTTGGGTGCCCCTGGCCTGGGGACAGACACAGCTTGTCCTGTCCTGGAGTGAAGTCCCCCATCCCAAGGGCTGTGTGTGCCTTCCTGGGGCTGTGGCACCTCTGACCAGCCCTGAGGGGTGTCTGCTGGACATACCATGGATAAAATCCCCCCTGCCTTGGGGCAGAGCAGTGTGTGACCCCCTGACCCATCACCAAGTGCTCCTTTCCCGTGCCTGGGGGTTGTTCAGTCCCAGATCTGTGAACGCTGACCTGAGTGTTCTCTGAATAAGTGCCCTGCTGTCTCCCAGCAGGTGAATGAATGCTCAGGGACAGAACAGGAAGGGAAGGCAGGATTTGGGACCAGCCCTGGGATCTGTGGTGGTGAGTGGGGGATGCTGCCAGGACAGGAAATTTTGTAGAGGAAGAAACTGGGATTTGCAGGAAACTAAACCTGAATCTGCTGGGTTCAAAAAGAAACAGTGACTTTGACAGGTGGTTACCTGGGGGAATGAGGTGCAGACAGGTCTGGTGGGAGAGGGCAATACACACCAATGTTATTTTGGATGATACTCTGATGATTTTGCTGGGGTTTTTTTTTTGTAAATAGCTGCCTGACCATCTAATTAGGAAAATCATCTGTGAACGAAGAGAGAAAATAAATTGGTGCCTCAGTGAAGCCAGTCAGTAACCATGAGAACAAATCAGCCCTCCAGGAGCAGAGCAGGGCTTTTTTCTGGTCCTTTTTGCAGTGCAGTGTTTTGGGGAAAGGAGAGGTTTCCCCTGGGGCCACGGTCACTCTCAGGAGGGAGCAGGATCAGTGGTTTCACCCATTGGAAAAGCAGGTCTGAGTGTGTGTCATTCTTTTATCTGAAAAATTACCCCACTTTTTTTTTCAAGGAAGAAAAGGATCATTTAACTCCAGTGCAGGCTGTTCTTTGGTGAGGGGTATTTGGTCAGGTGTGTTTCCTCTTGTGCAAAGGCAAAGGATATCTGCAGCACCTTTCTGAGCACTAAAACAAAGGGGCTGAGTGGGGAGGTTTTCAAATGCATCTGTGATCTGAGCATCTGCAGAATACAAGGCAGTTGAATACATGAAAAGAAGAAGTTAATAACGCTGGGCTATAGAGAATTCTGATGCAAATGAACCAGAAGTTGGCAGAGACCAGTCTCTTTTCATGTCTGCTTTTGACAGTCACAAGAGTGTGATGCAAGGCTTATATTCAGAATTAATCCTACCTTGCATTGAAGCTTCTGGATTCCAGGCTGATTTCCTCTGCATTTGTGTTGTTCTGATCACATCGACTGATTTGATGTTCCTGCTTTCAGGATTATATTTAAGTTTCCCCTTTGCACAGGTTTTATTTCCAATTTTTTAATTCTGTCTCTTCAAGTCCACGTTGTGCTTTGCCTTAATGTGGCAAAGCAGGATGGCTCCATGTGCCCCTCAGCAGCAAATCGGGGTCCAGGCACTTACTTTTGAAGTTATTCCATTGAGATTTCAGGTTTCTTAAGGAAAAGAAACTGCTAAGAACTCTTTTTTGTGCTGGTAAATAACTCATAGGGCAGCACAAACCTGAAGGTCAAAGGAACAAAAAGTCTCAACTACAAGAAAAAGTAACAGAGGAAGAGCAACTTTTTTAATGCAGGGACTGTTTTGTGGGTTTTTTTACCAGTGTTTAATACAAGATTAGGCTCTGTTTGATAAGCCAAGGACTGCAATGGAGCACTGACTTCCAAGGAAAATTATGTCGGTGACTTTGCTGATTGTGGAGAACACGGCTCTTGAACTTAGAACTGCAGTGTCTGAGGGCTGCAAGGAAATCTGTGTTAATGACCAAGCTGCAGATGGGCTCCTGAGTGACTCTGAGGGCAGAGGTTTGTGTTAACTCAGGGTGAGTTCACAGGGATCAGCCCCTGCAGCTGGAAGGTGTGTTGGCAGTGCACAGGGAGTGGGACTCGCTGCAACCAGCCCGTTTGTGATAAGGCTTTGTTGTGGTGACCCAGGCAAAAGAAGGAGCTTTCCCTCTCCTTCCATCTCCTTCCACCTCCTTCCATCTCCCTTCCCTTTGAACATGAGGAGTTCACCCCAGCACAGCACTTAGGAAGGGCCTGCAGGGACAATTCCCTCCCTTGCTCCCCCTTGGCAGTGGGAGAACAGGGTTTGGCCGTTCCACTTGGAATTCGTGCCTCTGCTCTCAGCTCACTGCAGGGCTGCAGAAGGGTCTGTCAGTGGCACTGGGGACACTGATAACCAGGAGGAATCGAAGGCAGAGGAGCCATTTCACTGTTTTGTTCTCTCTCATTGGGCTGTTTGCAAGGTTTGGGCAGTTATGGAACTCGTGACCCAACTTCCTCCAGTCTGACAACAGGGTGTTTATCTTCCTCCTTGGACTTGGGTGACTTCTGGCAAGGAAAAGCCCCAGAACCACCACCAGCCCTGCCATTATCAAGGGCCAGCTGGTGGCTGAAATGGCAACTTCAGTATCTTTTAGCAGTTTGTTCTGGGGTGTGTTCCCGTGGCAGTCCAGGACATACAAATACAGCATCAGCCTGGAAATCCTGAGAGCCAGAATTCTGTAAGGACAGATCCCAACCCCTCTCCTGCATTCCTGTCATAAATGCTGGAAGCACTGCTGGCCTGGGGGCAGGAAGCAACTGCAATTCCCAGACCTCCAGACAAGGTGTTTTACAGAAAACCAAGAGCAGGTTTTCCCTGGCGTTGCCTTTGGTCTCCCCACTTGGAATTGCAGACAACGTTGACTTTGCCAGTGTGAAAGTTTAGCAGGTTTAAGGGGTGTTGGACTTCAGAGGGGTCCTACAGAAAACAGAATTCATCCCTCTGGCCTGCAGACCAGGCTGGTAACCGGGTTTAAAATGCAGTGCTGCAGCAGTTTGCCTGTAGAATCAGGGAAACTGTAGCAACTGAAAGCTTTTACATTTTCTAGTTAATCGAGCTGCTTTCCTGAAAAGAGTCAAGGTCCTTCCTTAGAAGAATCACCAGTTTTCCTGTGAGCAGTGAAATGCTGTGATAAGCAGACCAGTTTTTGAATTCTTTTTAGTAGAGTAGCAACTGGAAACCCATAAACTGCAGAATTCTTGCTTCTCAGGCACACAGAACTTCCTGTACCAGTGAGATTACAGTCCTGACAAGATGGATCAAGAGGAAAGTCGTTGTTTTTATCTGTTTTGAAGGCACAAACCCAGACTCCATTAGTCACATGGGGAGAGACAGAGCACCTCCCAAACACCCTGAGCTGGATCTCAAGCTGTTCTCCACAGCTCTGTCTCTTCTCCACAGCTCTGTCTCTTCTCCACATCCTGCTGGGACACAGGAGGTAAGTCCTGGCTGCTTCTTTTGATCCTCCACATGTTGGATTTCTCCAGAATCTCTCCACTTGTGTTACCTAACCCTTCTTTCCTGGCTGCCAGCAGCTCTCAATCCTCCCCTGACGCTATCAAAGGAGATCTCTGTCGTACATTTGAAGATTCCTCCCAGAGCAAAGGGGCCAGGACAGAAAGCTCTTGCTGCCATGGAGTACCCAGGCTGGCCCACAAAATACACCAAAGAGCCAAAGGTTGCAGGCTTGCTTGGCTGGGGAGAAGGGCTCTTGGTTTTAAATAATTAAAACAAATTAATAAGTACATAAATAATTAAATAATTAAAATTATTTAAAAGTTCTGTTGTTTCCAACACCCCCACCCCCAGGGCTCCCCCAATCTCCTGCAGCCCCCCAAAATGCCTGCACTGACTTCCAGTGCCTGGGAGGGGCGAGGTCTGAAAAGGGGCCACCCTTACACCCCAAAAATCATGGAGGGGCACAACAAACGTTTTGGAGGGGCTGCAGTTTGGGGACCCTGCCCCAGTACGGGGTCACCCCACCCAGGGTGTTTTGAGAGGCCTCTTTTGGGGTTTTTTGGCTTGAGGGACAGGAGATTTTGGAGTCCCCCCATGTCCCCTAAACTGCCTGTAAATAAATACTGAGTCCAGCATCCTTCTTATCACTTTGGGGGCTCCGTGGTGGGATTGCTGGGGTGTCTGTGCAGGGAGAAGAGTTGGACTGGAGGATCCTCGTGGATCCCTTCAGCTCAGGACATTTTATGATTCCACAATTCCAGACATTCCCTGGTAGTGCCACTTAGGACCAAGGACTCCTGAAGCTTAAATTACCTCAGTTTGGGGCTGAGGTTTTTCCCCACTTAATTTTTTTCACCCCCCAAGTTTTTCAGACTCCTTTGTCTGGGAAGAAAGTTGCCATGTCTGGGGCTTCTCAGGTGAGGGCCAGCAGTGCTGGGTGGTGACTCTTTGGAAAGGGATATTTGTGGGGGCAACCCCTCAAAAGGACAAGTGCAGCCTCCTTCCCCTTGATGGGTGAAGCCTGGCCCTACAGCCACACACTGAGGTCACAGTGGGACATTCTGCCTCCCTTGACAACACCCCAATGCCCACTTCCCTAGAACCAGGACTAGGACCATCCGTGGGGAGCTGCTCCCAGGATCTGGTGCCCCGGTTTGGGGCCATGGTGAGATGGAGAGGAGGAGGAGAGTAGCTCGAGCACGAGGAGCTGCAGCCAAGACAGAGCCCTTTCCTGGCTCCCTCCTTGCTCTGTCCCCAGACCTGGTGTATTTCTCCAAGGATGGTGAGGCCTTGAGGTCCCCTGAGGCCCAGGAGCCATGGGATAATCCCAGCTTTTCACAGGGTCACAGAATATGCTGAGCTGGAAGGGACCCACAGGGATCATCCAGTCCAACTCCTGGCCCTGCCCAGACCCATCCCCAAGAGTCCCACCCTGTGCCCCAGAGGATCATCCAAACCCTCCTGGAGCTCTGGCAGCCTTGGGGCTGTGCCCACTGCCCTGAGGCTGTGCCCACTGCCCTGAGGAGCCTGGGCAGTGCCCAACCAGCCTTTGGGGGAAGAACCTCTTTCTAATCTCCAACCTGAGCCTGCCCTGACCCAACTCCAGGCCATTCCCTGGGTGCTGTCCCCAGTCCCCACAGAGCAGAGCTCAGTCCCTGCCCCTCCCCAGGAAGCTGGAACTGCACTGAGGTCTCCCCTCAGTCTCCTCTTCTCCAGCTGAACACACCAAGTGCCCTCAGTGTCCTCACACGGCTTCAAATCAAGGCCCTTCCTATCTCTGTTGCCTCCTTTGGACACTCTCCAATGGCTCAATCCCTTCCCTCCATTGTGTCCCCCCAAACTGCCCCAATATTGAGGTGAGGCCACCCCAGGGCAGAGCAGAGCAGGACAATCCCCTCCCTGATGCCCCAGGACAGGGTTGGCCCTCCTGGCTGCCAGGGCACTGCTGACTCAGGGACAACTGGCACCACCAGGACCCCCAGGCCCTTTCCTGGCACTGCTCTCCAGCATCTGGCTCCCCAGTTGCCCAAATGTGCCATTCCTGACTCTCTTCTCCTGGTATTCCCATCTGGTGTTTCCACAGTCACTCAAACAGTCCCACTTGTGCCAATTTCAGGGTTTGAACTGCAGAATTCTTCACTGCAAGTTCAGAAAAGGTGACTCATTACCAGGGCCCTTCTGTGGATTTTGACTTTACTGCAAAATTAACAAAAAATATGTTTTTTAGCAAATCAGCAAATATGAGGAAAGAACAGATATGGGTTTTGGGGAATCAGAAAATATGTTGAATTAGAAAGAAAATTGCATTGCTTTTGGATATCCTTCATTAGACCATTCTTGATTTTAGAGGCTACACTGATTGAGAGGCTACTCCAGTCACCAGTAATAAATGTGTTGGTGGCTTTCCCCAGGAGGAGTCCCTGTGGAGAAGGGGATGTGAGGTTAGGAAGGCGAGGGGGAATGATGATCTTCATAACCTCAACGTGGCCCTTCCTTCTCTTTTTCCAACAGTAATCACTAAAATTTGGGACTGTGTGTCCGAGTGCTGCCGCCAAGACCTGCTGCTGAAGAAGGTGGGGTTGGTTTCCTCGTCCTCCCTCAGGTCATGGGGGTTTCTTGACTCTTCCCTGTCCTGCTTGGCCCTTGCTCATCTGGCTTAAGTGTCCCAGGCAGTTGGAGAGAGCAGACAAGCAGCACTTTAGCAGGAGAGTGTTGGATTTCTTTTTTTTGGAGTCTTTTCCAGCACAGCTGGAAGGGAGGAACACCCAGTGGGAGAGCCCA
The DNA here is from genome assembly GCF_025592945.1 of Manacus candei. Lineage (NCBI taxonomy): Eukaryota > Metazoa > Chordata > Aves > Passeriformes > Pipridae > Manacus > Manacus candei. The sequence goes on from NW_026138070.1 coordinate 1,911,322, forward strand.
GGCAGTGCTCTGACAGTTCTCAGCTCTTGGCACTCCTTGGGCCTTCCCAGGATCTGTGTGTCCTGCACACTGCAGGGAGTGAGGAACCCTCTGTGGTGCAGGGCTCTCCTGAGTGCTCCATCTCAGGCCTTGCAGCAGCAGGGCTGGAAAGGCCACAGATCCCCCTCAGTGGAGTCCACACAAGCCTTTTCCCCTGTCTGCTCTCTGAAAAGTGCCTGGCCTTGCTTATCACCTGCCTTTGATTCCAGAGGGTCGGGCTGATGGGCCTGGGGACCATCCACATCATGAAAAAACCCATCTGGCAGGGAAAACTGGAAGGTTTCTTGGTTGACAGTCCCGAGTTCGACCTGGACAAGCCATTCCTGGTGGGGAACAAGCTCCCTCATGGGAACAGTCTGGCGCCTGGTAAGATGAGCCCTGGACACTGCTGGGGCCCTGCCAGCAGCACCCTAAATCCAAGGGGTGCTGGTACTGCTGGGCAGCTCTCTTGGAAGTGTTCCTGGCAGTCACTGCACAGGCCCACGGAGGCACGAGATGTGCTGCTGGGTCCTCCTGGTGGGAGGGTCGGTGGCTCTGGAGTGGCCGGTGACCCCGGGAGGGCCGAGGGGGTGATGTTGCCGTGGGCTGGTTTCTCCCCAGAGCTCTCCAGAGCCGACGAGCTGGTCTGTGCCGAGGTTGCCCTGCGCCTGCACGTGCCCAAGGCCACCGTCGTGATGTGCATCAAGGCCACCACGAGGGTCTTTGAGTGGGCCTTGGCCAGCAGGCAGAACTTCGACTTCATGTTCAAGGACATCGGCGTCCTGGTGTGCCGAGGGGGGCACGTGGCCATGAGGTTCTTCGAGGACCTGGCCCGGGAGGTGGCTCAGTCCGAGAACCTGGCAGACAGTTTGCTCCAGGTGGGTCTGCCACACCTTCCAACTCTTGGGCAGCTTCCCATGGTCCTGCTGACTGGGCCTGCCCTCCTGCCCCCGGAGGGTCCTGCCTGGAGGAGGAGCTGTGCTGGGCTTGGAGACACCTTTTGGTGTCCCAAAAGGCCAAGGTGGTGGGGAGGCCGGTGGATGTGGACACGATGCAGGGTGCAGAGGAGGAGGGTGGGGGAGAGGCAGCTGGAGTTGGGCTGGGGAGACAGACAGGGAGCTGAGGCTGGGATGGCAGAGGGGCTGTTGGGATTGGGGGTGGCAGAGAGGGAGCTGGGGATGGGGTGGGGTAAAGGCAGCTGGGGTTGGGGTGACGGAATGGCAGTTCAGTTGTGATGGTGGAGAGGGAGCCGGAATTGGGATGACAGAGAGGTAATCGTGGTTGGGATGGAGGAGAGGCAGCTGAGATTGGGGTGACAGAGAGGCAGCTGGGGTTGGGTTTTAGGAGAGGTATTTGGGGTTGAGGAGACAGAGAGACAGCTGGGGTTGGGGTGAGAGAGAGGCAGCAGGGATTGGGGTTGAGGAGACACATTTGGGGTTGGGGTGGTGGAGAGGGAGCTGGGGTTGGGGAGACAAAGAGGCAGTTGGGGTTGGGGTGACAGAGGCAGCTGTGGTCGGGTTTGAGGCGAGGTTTCTGCCTGTTGAGCAGGGTAAATTCCCCGTGGATCCCTGCCATGTCTCTGTCCCTGTTGCAGTCACCAAACCTGAGGCAATCATTCACAGCCCACATGGAAAAGGACATTTCCGAGCTGCCTCCTGGAGGTGTCTTGGTGTTGCCACAGTGAGTCCCTTTTTTCCTGTTCCAGGGCTGTGTTCCCTCCTGGCTGGGCAGTGTCCCAGCCCCTCCCTGCTGAGCTGCCCTGGGTGCTACTGCTGCTGGTCTCCTCCTGAGGTTGGGTGGGAAGAACTCTGCCCCATTCTGGCTTCTTTGGGAAGTGCCTCCAGGTGGATTCCCTGGGAAGAAGGCCCGTTTTGCCTTCCCACCTGTGTGGGAAGTGCCCTGGAGATGCAGTTGGGGGCCATGGTACAGAACTCCACCATCTCCTTCCCTTTCCTTGGAGTGGGACTGAGAACCAAGAGGCCACAGAGCCCGGGATATTCTCAGGTCCCAGAGCCTGGGATGCTCCCAGTCACTGTGTGTTTGCTTCCCTTGGAAAGCACCTCTGACAAGGGGTATCCCAGACTTGCCTGAGAGGAGCCCTGTGGATGGAGGCTCCAGGGAAATGTTTTGCCACTCCTTCTACTGTGTCTCATTTGGAAAACTGGATGGCTGGGAACAGCTCCTTCCCAGGGGCTGCCATGGACTCTGCTACATCCATTCCAACTGAGGTCTCCACATTCTTTCCAGCTTTGTGCAGGTGGATGGGAAGTCAAAGCCACATCCTGTGACTGCTTCCCTGCAGAGCTCTGGAACAAGTGCTGAGCACCAGCTGACTCCGGGTACATCCCCTCCCAGAACTGATCTCCTCCATGCTCAAGGGAATCCCCTCTCCAGCCTAAAAGCTGTCCCAGCAGGTCACCCTTTCTCTACCTGGGGCCCCAAGGCAGCAGTGGGGCAGCTCCAGGGAGTAGCACGGCCCTCAGGGAAGGGGAGTGGGTTGGGACAGGAGGGCTGGCACATCCTTCATGTCCAAAGTGTTCCAGAGGTGCAGCTGAGAGGAGCTTCCTCTTTACCTTCCCCAGGGAATGTTCCTGGCCAGCGCCTTCTTTCTCGCCCACGTGTTTCTCCGAGTCGGATACGGGATGTGGAAAAGAGAAAGGCTGATGCTGGAGGGCAGAGAGGGAGGTGAGTCCTGGAGAGTGGCTCTAGGGAATGCCAAGTGCCATGTGCTCCTGGGTGGATGTGAGGAGCTGCCACCTTTGGCCACTGTGCCTGTGCCAGAGCGGATCCCAGCATGGGCACGAGGACTTGGCTCTTCATAGAATCACAGAATCAGCTGGGTTGGAAGGGACCTCTGAGATCATCAAGTCCAACCCTTGATCCAACCCCGCTGTGGTTCCCAGCCCATGGCACTGATGCCACATCCAGTCTCTTCTTAAAAACCTCCAGGGACAGCGAATCCACCCCCTCCCTGGGCAGCCCATTCCAATGTCTGAGCACCCTCTCTGGAAAGAAATTCTTTCTAATATCCAACCTAAACCTCCCCTGGCACAACTTGAGACCCAGCCCTCTTGTCTTGCTGATGGTTGCCTGGGAAAAGAGACCAGCCCCCCCCTGGCTGCAACCTCCTTTCAGGGAGTTGCAGAGAGTGAGGAGGTCTCCCCTGAGCCTCCTCTTCTCCAGGCTGAGCCCCCCCAGCTCCCTCAGCCTCTCCTCCCAGCACTCATGCTTGAGTCCCTTCCCCAGCCTCGTTGCTCTTCTCTGGCCCTGCTCCAGCCCCTCCATGTCCTTCCTGAGCTGAGGGCCCAGAACTGGACACAGCACTCCAGGGGTGGCCTCACCAGCGCTGAGTCCAGGGGCAGAATCACTTCCCTGGCCCTGTTGGCCACCCTGTTCCTGAGCCAGGCCAGGATCCATTGGCCTTCTTGGCCACCTGGGCACACTCTGGCTCATGTTCAGCTTCTTCCCATGGGGTGGGAGGAATGCACAGGGATCTTGGGAGGGCACAACCCTGGGGGGATGTTGTTCCTCAGACAAAGTGCTCCTGTGGTGTTTGCAGTTTGCTGCCTCCCATTATTGGGAGCTCTGGGCAGAAGGGCAGAGCTGTGGAGCAGATGGAAGCACCTGGAGCTGGTGTCCTTGCTCCCAGAAGGCAGGTGAGCTGTGTCCCGGTACATGGTCCGGGATCCTGTCCTGTGTCCCAGGACAGGGTATGGAGGAGGGATCATGTCCTGTGTCCTGGTGTGACACAGGTGTGGGATCCTGTCCTGTGTCCCAGGACAGGGTATGGAGGAGGGATCATGTCCTGTGTCCTGGTGTGTGACACAGGTGTGGGATCACGTCCTGTGTCCCTGTGGGAAGGCTGCATCCACCCTGAGGATAGGGAGGCTTGAAGGATCCCTTTGGATGTGTTCATTCCAGAATGCCTTTTGGCTCCTCCCCTCGGCCTTGGGAATGACTCCAGTGGTCTGTGCTGCCCTTGCCAAGGCTTTTTTCCTGAACTGGGTCTTTAGAGTGTCGAGGTTTCCATAGGAAGCAGAAGGTCCCTGTCAAGGGTTTTGGGGGGGGGAGAGAGGAGGAAACCAAAGTGTCCCTTGGGTCACAGGCTGTGGGATGGGATTTGGACTGTTGTCAAAATGTCTGAGCTGCCTCCCTTTTCTCCACACAACAGTTCCTACCCGTGGCAGAGCAGGGGAGGCAGGAGAAGGAAGCTGCCTCCCCCCCCGGGCAGTTTGAGAGGGTGAGGAAGAAGAGGGCAGCTGCTGTGGCAGGAGTGGCAGCTGCCCTGTCCCCACAGGGAGAGGAGACCATGAAAACCCCTTCCCCTCTTGGCAGGAGGCAAAAGCCAAAGTAAGAGTTTGGAAAAGCCAGAGAGGATTGAGGAGGTGGGAGGGAAAAGTGGAGCCCTGAGCTGGATATGGCCCCTTGGATTTCCCCAGAGTATCCCAGGATAACCCATGATGTCCAGGGTCTCATGGGCCTGGAGCTTGTCCTGTGTTGAACGGGGTGCTGGGGGCAAAGGCAATGTGGGCACAGAGGCAGGAGAGGGTAGGGACAGGGACAGGGAGAGGGACAAGGGGACAGGGGGACACTGACAGGGAAATGGTCAGGGACAGGGACAAGGACAGGGATGGGGACAGGGGCAGAAGTGGGAAGGGACAGGGGCAGGGACAGGGAAAGAGACTGGGACAGGGAAAGAGACTGGGACAGGGACAGGGGCAGGACAGGGACAGGGGCAGAGACAGGGAGAGGGGCTGGGACAGGGGCAGGACAGGGACAGGGGCAGGACAGGGACAGGGGCTGGGACAGGGGCAGGAGCAGGGACAGGGACAGGGACAAGAATGGGCAGAGACAGGGACAGGGGCAGGAGAGGGCAGGGGCTGGGACAGGGACAGGAGTGGGCAGGGACAGGGGCAGGGACAGGGAGAGGGGCAGTGGTAGGGGCAGGACAGGGACAGGGATAGGAATGGGCAGAGACAGGGACAGGAGAAGGCAGGGACAGGATCAGGGGCTGGGACAGGAGCAGGGGAAGGGACAGGGGCAGGGGCAGGGGCAGGGACAGGGGCAGGGGCAGGAGCAGAGACAGGCGTAGGAGTGGGCAGGGGCTGTGCTAGGCAGGGTCTCAGCCAGGGAGCAAGAGGGACTCTGTCCATGTCCTTGCAGGACACCACGAGCAAAGCAGGTCCTGGCAAACCTGGAGTCGTTCCGGGTGTCCCGGGAGCAGTGTATGAAGGCCCTGCAGATCAACAAGCTGAGGAAATGGTCCCAAGACAGTTCCTCTGGTGGGTATTCCCAGGCACGGGAGGTGTTTTCCCCCAGGAAGGATGTCCTGTCCTGCTGGATGGGTGAAAAGAGAGCAGGGGGTTCTGGGGCTGTGCCCCTGAGCCAGACCTGCCCTTCAGCCCCAGGGCTGTGGCCACAGGCACAGCCAGGCCAGGTGGGGACACAGATGGGTTCCTCTGGGGTTTGGTCTGGCCAGATCTTGGCACCTTGGCAGGGCAAGGCTCTCTTGTACACCTCAGAACCCTCCAGGACCACACCTGGTGAGCAGAAGGTCCCTGCCCTCCTCTCTGCAGCTCCAACTGAACAGTTTATGATTCCCCCTTAGCTTGGTGAGGCAGAAGGAGCTCCATGACCCCAGAGAAGAGCAGGAGTGGGAAGTGGGCTCAGGGCATCAGGAAAAAGGGAATAAAGGAATCCCTCACCTGGGTGTGTGAGTTGCTTCTGTGCACCAGGGAACAACAGGGTTTGGTGACCCAGGTGGGACTGCTGGACACGGATTGACATGGAAGGGACCCCAGTGAGTCTCTTGCTCCCACTTCCCTGCTCCACCCCAGAGTACGTGGAACAGGATTGTGTCCAAAGTGTTCTGGAATATCCCCAGAGAGGAGACTCCACACTCTCTCTGGACAATCCATTCAGTGCTCAGCCACTGCATAGCAAAGAATTTCTTCCTCAGCTGGAACTTCCTGGGCATCAGTTCCCACCCGTCCCTCCTGTCCCATTGCCAGGCCCCACCGAGCAAAGCCTGGTCCATCCTTTGACCAACCTCTTGGGTTAGGATTAGGTTTAACATTGTGATTAGGGGTCAGGGTGTTAGGGCTGGTGTTCAGGTTAGGGATTATTTTTGGTCGTTAGGGTCAGGTTTAGTGTTACAGTCAGGATTAGGATTATTTTAGGGTTAGGTTTAGTAGTTAGTGTTAGCATTAGGTTCAGAGATAGGTATTAGGTTTAGGTTTATGGTGGGTTAACCCAATTAGGGTTGGGTTTAGCATTAGGGCCAGAGTTAGGATTATATTTTTCATTAGGGTTAAGGGTCAGGTTTAGTTCTTAGGGTCAGAGTTAGGAACTAGGTTTAGGGTTAGAAATTAGATTTAGGGTTAATGGTGGGGTTAGTGTTAGGTTTGGGGTTAGGGTTAGGGTTGGGTTTGGAGTGAGGTTCAGGGTTATGGTTAGGGTTAAATTTGGGGTGAGCCTTCGAGTCAGGTGTATGTTTGGTGTGAGGTTCAGGTTTAGGATGTCTCTTGAGACACCTCTGTAAACTTTCTCCTCTCTATTTCCCTTCTCTCCAATCTCTGGGATGCTCCCAGTCACTGTTTGGTTTCCCTGGAAAGCACCTCTGTCTCTTTGCCTTCTCTGCAAGGCTGGACTTGATCTGAAGGCTGTGCTTGATAATCCTAGAGGTCTTTTCCATCCTTAACAAGTCTCTGCTCCCCTCAGTTCCTGTTTAATCTGCTCTTTAGTCTCCACAAACCTGTACTCAGGCTTAAAAAGGGTCAGGATAAACCAGGCTGTGCAGAAGGAAATGGTTTTAGAGACTCCCCCCGGAATCTCTTCAGAGGAACTTTTCTGTTGCCCTCTGCAGTTCCATCCCTGGCCCACACTGATGAAATTCAGGGCAGAGGCTGAGTTATTGAGGATTTGTCAGTGGTGGCTCCTGTCCATGGTAGACAGAAAGCAAAGAAATCAGAAAAAAGAGGAAACCTACTCCTGTTGTTAAAAAGGCCTTCCAGGAGTCCAAATTTTATGACTGAGGCAGGAACTGGGCTGGTGGAGAGAAGCAAGGCCAGCCAGTCCCCAGGCAACACTGTCAGCTCTGGGGTTACTTCAGCACAGTTTTTGGGTTATACTGAACCAGAGATTTCCCATTCCCTCCTCCAAGGCCACACCTGGGATCTCCAGGCTGCTTTGGTTCCTGGGGTTTGGTTCCAAGCAGAATGGTGGTTTCACTGTAACTTCACCAACAAAGTTACATCAACAACCGGAGCCTTTGTGGCACCAAACACTGCTGAGATTCCAGGAAGTTCTCAGTGGGTGACTGTTGCCCCCTCCTGTTCTGCCGGGACCAGGAGTGTTGGTTTCCTGCCCTCCCTGTTAATCCAAACCCACAAAATGCCACCAATCATTTACAGACCAAAGGATCTGAGCTTGATGTCAGACCTGAGCTGAGTGAGGTGAGTTGTCGCCTCTCCGTCCACGTGACATTGTCATGTTTGTGGATAAGAATGGAACTCATGGAGAAGTGGGTTTGATTCCTGGCAGCTGTTTCCTTATTCATACCTTTTAACACTTGGCTTTTAATAAGGTGCTGCAGGAAGCAGCACTAAAGGGTGGTCAGGCCCTGGCACAGCTGCCCAGGGCACTGGGGGGGGGGGGTCACCATCCCTGGAAGTGTTCAAAACACCTGTGGAGGTGATGAAAAGACCCATTTTATCAGGTGCTGGGTTGATGGACTTTGTGATCTCAGAGGTCTTTCCCAACGTTGATTCCATGATTCCATATTTGCACCTTCTTAGTACCTGGAACCCGCAGGAGAGGGTAATGACTGGGTCAGTTTTTTTGTCTCTCCTTCAAAACCTTTTTGTCCCTCATAAATCCCAGGATCTGCTTGGGTGTGACTGAGCTGGTCTGCCAAGGAGCAGATAACTGAGAGTCCTCTGGGGGTTTATGATACGTCCATAAAAAGCTTGGATTAATGAATTACCAAGCCAATACTTGGTGAAGTCTTTATAAACTCTGAGTGCTGGGCAGAGAGAAGGTCTGAGAGACAGAAAAAAAGGCAGAGAAAGACCAAATCTAGAGAAAATAAATTATATCTAGGTTAGCAGAGGCTCAGCTTTGCAGGTACCATGAGAGGCCTCCTTCCCTCTGCCATCCTGGCAGTCATTGTGCTGGTGCACAGCTCCTGGGCAGTCTATGTACAGGTGAGTCTTCTCTCTTTAATTTTTTGGTATTAAGGTGTTCAACAAGGTACTGATATTATTCAAACTTGTGGCTGCAACAGAAATCTTGAGCTCAAGTAAAGAGACCTGGACTTTTGGTATTCTCTGCCTTGGTATCCAACTGCCTCTCCCTGTGCTCCAGGTTTGCTTTCTGTAAAATTCTCTGGGTGTCTCTAAAATGCTGTTTATTTGCCTTTTACTGGTATATCCCTGCTCAGGAATCTCTCAGGGACTGAAGTGTTTTGTGTCTGGGGTTTTCCTTGGCACATAATCCCAAGGTGCAAGAACTGGGGATACCTCCAATTTTAATCCAAAGCCACAAAATTTCAGGGAATTGATGCAAACCTCTAACTTTGGAGAATGATGTAAACGAGGTGTGACACAAGAGAAATTGTCTTGTCTCACCTGGGTCTGGGCAGGAGGGTCTTTTTGAGAACAATCTGTGTGTTTATGGGATGGACCTACAAGTTTCACCTGTAAGAAAAGGTGAAAAAAGTGCTTTCCTCGATCCAGTGGAATGTCAAGAGGCAGAGAAGGAATTAGATGAGGCTCTATTAAATTTTCCAAAGTACACAGCACCTGATATTCCATGTACACTGACTGACATTCCATGTACACAGACTGACATTCCATGTAAACACACTGACATTCCATGTGCCCAGACTGACATTCCATGTGACATGGAAGCAGTTTGGAAGGTCCTGCAGTGCTCTGGTCTGTCCTTGGGAGAGCTTTGGATCATCCTGAGAAACGGTTTGGGAGATTTCAGTTTGCCTTGCCAACAACTCCCTCAGAGTTCCAAGAGAATTAATGTTCCTTAAACAATTATTGACTCTGTGTGTGCAGCAGCTTTCCAGGGATAAGGTGTCTCTGTGCCTTGGACTATCCTCTCTTTGTCCTTTGGATGACAGAGATATCCAAAGATTTCAGTTATTCCTTTCCTCCAAATCATTCTTCAACAAATTAGTCTTTTGGGGAGCAGATATCTTCCTACTTCATGGAAAAAACCCCTCAGTTTTCCACTTGGAGGTAATAAAAACACACCCTAAATGGGAAGAGCTGTTTCTAGATTAGGTAAAAGTGTAGGAAGTGGATTTTGAGCTAACCATTACATCTGTGCTCTGGGTGCTTTGCCCTCCTTTCACCTGCACCACTCGAGATCCCTCAGGTCTCACTTGTTCCTCACTGCACAGAGTTGGCTTCCACCCTTCTTCCCTGAAGTTCTTTCCCCAGACCTCCCTTCCCTCTCCTTTAATAGCCCAGAAACAGTTCATTTAAAGAAATGTTTTGCAAAGAGCTTCATTTGATGCCCCAGCTTGGTTTTGAAGTCTGAGTGTCACTGTCCTGGTGCTTCCCATCCCAAACCTGGAGGGAATAGGATGGAAATTGGAGGAATATGAGTTACCTCACCTTGGAGGGGTTCACCTGCTCAGATTTAGCTCTGTAATACATTGTTCTTATCTGAGCTGGTGTGGTTTTTTCTTCTATTTTTGTTGTTCCTTTGTTCTCTTTTGTACTCATGACCTGCAAGTCTGAGAGTTCGTTCCTAATTCCTGGGTTCTCTGAAATTTTCCCTGTTGAAATCCACCTTTTTTTAGTTCTCTGTTTTATGTTTCTGATGTCTGTGGGCAACAGCTGAATTTGGAACTCCTTTTATACAGGAAAATTTGATTTATCATAGGCAACCAGAGCTGGTTTAGGTTGGAGATGAGATCCTCATGTCCAACCATTAATCCAGCCAGGTGGCCAGAGCCATCACTAATCCATGTCCCCAAATGCCACATCCACTTGTTTTTTGATCACTTCCAGAGGTGGTGACTCCACCACTGCCCTGGAACCAGTGCCTGACCATCCTTTATAGAATCATAAAATCACTAAGGTTGAAAAAGCCCTCTAAGATCATCGAGTCCAACTGATGAATTGAACAGAGTAAAAAAATAAACTGACTGCAAGAGCAAAGAGTTTGACTTTGTTGAGAAATTTAATATCCAAAATTTACGTGGTTGGGTTTTTTTTTTAAATCTTTAACACCAAAATTCTCTGATTCTGTAAAAAAACCCACATCAAATCTATCAGAGCCAACTACTCCCCACTTACCACCACTTTTCACCACTTTTCACCACTCAGCTCATGAGATTATAAAACAAAAGACAAAATTTAGTCTTGTGCTCTACCAGAATCATTTTTTTTTCTGTGAATGAGTTGCTTCATCCCAGAATCCCAGAATGGTTTGGGTTCAAAGGGGCGTTAAAACTCACCTTGTTCCACTCCCTGCCATGGGCAGTGACACCTTCTACCTCCTCTTTGGGATATGTTGACCATTAAAGCAGGTTAAAAGAGAAGATAAAGATACCAAACTCTTCTAATCTGCAGACAGGCACAAACTTTGTGGACTTGGTTTAGCAGCTGCAACACATGGCAGCTTAAATTTGTGACATCAAAAGGGGGAATTCACTGGGAACTGAGGGAATGACCATTAACAGTGATTTAAAACAGTGGAGTAATATTTCCCAGAATCCTGGCCTGGCCTCCTGAAGATTTTGCAGTGAGCTTTGAGAAGTGTCGTGTTCTGTGCTCCCGATAAGTTGAGTTCCATGAGCTGTGTGTAAGACAAGTTTTAAATTGGCACAGGGTGGGATTGTTGGGGTGTCCTGTGCTGGGCCAGGAGCTGGGCTTGATGGTCCTTGAAGGCCCCTTTGAACTCAGAAGCTTCTGTGATTCTAAATTGATGGAAACTTGGCACTTCCCCAAGACCCTGGCACAGGGGGCCCAGAGAAGCTGTGGCTGCCCCATCCCTGGAAGTGTCCAAGGCCAGGTTGGACAGGGCTTGGAGCAAACTGGTTTATTAGAAGGTGTCCCTGCCCATGGCAGGGGGGTGAAAGGAGATGGGCTTCAAGTCCCTTTCAACCCAAACCATTTCATGTTTCTATGATATTGCCCAGTCATCTGTTTTCCAAGCTGAGGATTCTCAGCCTGGCTCTTTTGACCCCAGGTGTTTTGGGTATCACTCATGGGGGTGAACAAGGCCCCAGCTGTGCCTCTGTCCACTGTGACACCCAGCAAAGGCCTGACCAGCAGCTGGGTCTCACAGCTGCTCTGCAATATCTGTGTCTTCAAGATCTCATGATTTTGCCTTGAGTCAGCACAGGTTTTATCCAGCCTTCCTTTCAGCACTGCCTTTTCCCTCTATGACGTTTTTTGGGAGAGCTGGAGGTTGAAATGGAAAGGATTTACCTGAGGACTGACTCTCCTTGTGTTTTTTTTTTTCTTCTGGTTCTTTCTGCACAGGATGGAGACTTGAAATTCCCCCTGGAATCTGTGAAGAAGCTGAAGGAGCTTATGGATGAAAATAGGCCCGTCAGCCCTCGCATGGTGGTGCCCGTGGCCAGTCACACTCTGTGCCAGGAGAAATCTCTCCCTGAGGAATTCCAATCTGTGTGCAAGAGGGAAGATGCCCCCAAGATTTTCCAGAGGCTGAGTATGTCTCTCATATTGCAGAGTTGCCATTCTAGTACCACTTTTCCGCCTTAGACATTAAAGTGGCCAGAGGCAAAGACGTGGAAGGACTGTCCTGGTGCTCCTGAAGGAGCTGAGAGGGTTTGTTCTGCCTTTATGATACTTTTTCTCCCACAAGGGTTGGGCTGCACGAGGTGTGAGGCCCCTAAAGAAGATTCCTGCTGTGCTGTGCCCTGTGCACACCATGGAAAAGTTCATCCAAGTAGAATCATGGAATCACTGAATAGTCTGGATTGGAAGGGACATAAACCCCATCCAGTTCCACTCCCTGCCATGGGCAGGGACTCCTTCCACCACACCATATCTCTCAAAGCCCTGTCCAACCTGGCCTTGGACACTTCCAGAATGGGGAAGCCACAGCTTCTCTGGACAACCAGTGCCAGGGCCTCACCACCCTCACAGGGAACAATATTCTTCCCTAAAATTTAATCTAAATTGACCCTTTTTCAACTTAAAGCCATTCCTGCTGCCCAAAGCTCCCCTGCCATGCTTTGCTGCTGCACTGGTTGCTTTTTCATGTTATTATATCCCATTTATATCCTGTCCAATGCTATGGACACTTCAGAAAGAAAGGCTGCCACATGCTGCTCTCCTCTGGCCTCCTCAACATGTCCATCTTGACTCCTGATGAACTCGTGTTCGAGTTCATTCCTTAAGCCAGATCTTAGCAAGAGCAGCAGTACTTTCAAGGAGTATTAAAGCAGTAGAACTGTGATGGGGAGGGCTCTCCAAGTCCTTTGACACTTGGCTCTGCTCCCTTGGCCTCTGATTTACCCCCCTCTCCCTGTGCCAGGCCTGGCTGCCCAGGATGACCTGTGTGAGATCTGTGCCAACGCCGCCTGCGCCGGGTGCTTCTGAGTGAGGAACCATCCCGAGGAAGAGGTGTCCAGCTGGCGAGTTTGTGCATTCCTTTGGCGAGATCACACCCTTTCACCAATCAATCTCTCTCCTACCACAGCCAAAGTGGAGCTGCTGGCTCATGCAGACCCGTGGTGGTGGCATCAGGTACCACCAGCAGGGCAGTTCTGCCAACAAGGAGACTGAGACCTCACCCGAGAGCCTCCAGTGCTGCTGGAGTGGGGTCACACCTGAATGAAAATGTCCTGGGTTTCATTTCCCACTATTTAGCCGGGATTTGAATGCTCCCAGTTGGAAATCAGCAGCCTCCTGCAGCCTTTTTAGTAGCTAATATTTAATATCTGATATTTAATGTCTAATAGGTAATATCTGATCACTAATATCTGCCTGTGATTTGGCCTCCCCTGCACACGGCACTGGGTTATCATCCCCTTTCCCAGCCCTTTCCCAGTGTCTTGGATCACTCTCCCTGTCTGCAGGTGACACCTCTCTGTTTGCAACAGAACTGCAGCAAATAACTTGGGATAAATTCCTGCTGTTTAGCAACCTTTTCACAGCCAGAAATCGGTCTGTTACTTGTACTAATTGCTGTGTATTTAGGGATGTAGAGGAGCACAGGGACACTTCCCACGTGGTTGGATATCCATGTTCTTTCAGCTCCTTTTAGGAGAAAGGAATTCCAACCTACAGTGCTGGAATCACTTAGAAAGGGAAGCACTGCCTCATGGTTGTACTTATTGGTGGCAAGACAGTGAAGGAAGGATCTACCCACATTTATAACCTGTATATGAAATAAAACCAGTAATAATTTGGACTTTTTTTTTTTTTTTTGCTTTATGTTTTTGCTGGGTTTTGGGGTTAGTTTTATGTTGGGACAGTCTTGCCTACTTGCTTTCTCCCTATATAAGGTGTGTCATGTCCGGGTATTCACTGCAATAAAACATATCTTATTAATGTGTCCTGAACTTAAACTGATTTGTGGTCACAGAATCCCAGGATCATTGAGGCTGGAAAAGCCCTCCAAGGTCATGAAGTCCAACCTGTGCCTGATCCCTACCTGGGCACTGAGGGCCATGTCCAGTCATGGCTCAGACACCTCGAGGGATGGGGACTCCACCACCTCCCTGGGCAGCCCCTTCCAAAGCCTGAACACCCTTTCCATGGGGAAATTCCTCCTGATGTCCAACCTGATCCTCCCCTGGCACAGCTGGAGGCCGTTCCCTCTCCTCCTGTCCCTTGTTCCCTGGGAGCAGAGCCCGACCCCCCCCGGCTCCCCCCTCCTGTCAGGGGGTTGCAGAGCCAGAAGGTCCCCCCTGAGCCTCCTTTTCTCCAGGCTGAGCCCCCCCAGCTCCCTCAGACATTCCTGGTGCTCCAGCCCCTTCCCCAGCTCCGTTCCCCTCTCTGCACTCACCAGAGGGATGGGCCACAGCTGGTGACCACACACCCCCTGAACACCTCCAGGGATGGGGACTCTGCCAGTGCCCTTGGCAGTTGTGCCAGTGCCTGACTGCCCTTTCCATGGAGGGATCTTTTTATCCAACCTGGGATTCCATGAAGGAAATTTGCTCATCCAACCTGACCCTCCCCTGGCACAGCCTGAGGCCATTCCCTTTCCTCCTGTCCCTCATTCCCTGGCAGCAGAGCCCAACTCCCCCCGGCTCCCCCCTCCTGTCAGGGGGTTGCAGAGCCAGAAGGTCCCCTCTGAGCCTCCTTTTCTCCAGGCTGAGCCCCCCCAGCTCCCTCATACTAATATAAGATTATATCTGAGATTTTAAATTATCCCCTTTTACTTTTAACTGTTGAATCATTGCCTCCATTTTTTCCATATGGGACCCTCAACTCAACGACCAAGTTCCAACAAGACTCTCAGTGCTCCAAAGCTGCACATTGAGCCCAGGGAGTGGGTGCCTAAATCCAGAAATGCTGTTTAAAAAGCAACATTAGTTGTACAAATTCCCATTTCATTGGACAGAAAAGCTGTGACTGTGGAGAAGAGGATTCCTTACATCCAGTGTGTTGAGCACTCCAGGACAAAACCCATCCAACAGCAAATTCCAAAGAGACAGCCTCAAAATAAGGCTCTTCCTGATGCCTTGAAACTGGGAGCTTGGAGCAACCTGGGCTGGTTGAAGGTTTCCCTGCTCATGGCAGTGGGGTGGAACTGGATGATCTTCAAGGTCCCTTCAACCCAAACCATCCTGGGATTCTCTGATATGATTCCACAATTTCCTATTAATATTTAATCCCTAATGAGAGCACAGACGTCACCCATGTGGTTATCTCTGTACTCAGGTGAGATCTGCAGACAATCAGCTCTTATCTCTGGGCTCCTGTTAGAAAATTCTGTATCCCATTTCTTGCAGCTGTACATAAGGACTGTGTAAAACAGGTGATGAGAGGCCAAAAGGGCAGGAAATAACATGGGAGTGCTGTGAGCAGATCCTGCAGAGGATCCATAAGATATTTCCACGCTCAATCTGATGGTTCAGATTGATTCTTTTCCTACTCACACTGTATCTTGACCCTGACTAGACCATGTGGATTTATTTGTGAGGTTTGTTTGTGTCAGTTTTTGTCTCTTCTACAGCATTTTTTGTTGAAGGGGTTTGTGGCCTGGGTGCTGTAGGATGTGGTGAATATCTGCCCTTGGATAAGGCAAGAAGTTCTGAGGGCTAATTCACATTATTTCTCTCTGGCTCAAACTGTTATCTGTCAGAACAGCTTTGAGAGACATAGAGTGTATTTAATTTTTGACTAAATATTCGTCTAAATCTCAATTAAAGAAATTTTTAAGCTTTTTCCATGATATCTTTACACAGAGAACTGTCTGTTGGCATGAAACAGATGTGGCTGTGGCTGCAAAGTAACTTCCTGGGTCACTGGGGCCCTTCCCACAGTGCTGAACTCTAAATTCAGGGAGTTTCCTTGTCTGCCAGTGCTACCTGGAAAGTGCTAGCAGAGTTTATTCAGTGTTGGGATGAAAGTGAACCAGGAGGGCACATGATTTTGCTGGAAATCACATTTTATTGAGCACACCACTGAATCAATAACCAGTGAATAAGAGCAGGGCATTCAAGGAGCTCCTCTCAGGAGAGAAACAGCTCAGAGCAGCAGCAGAAAGGCCTGGTCTTCTGCAGGCTGGGCTTTTTGAGAAGAGCAACACAACAGGAGCATTGGTGCAATCACATCTGAACCATTGCAGCCAATCCTGGGAATTCCTTGTCCTTTATTCCCAGGCACACACATCAGCTGCCTTTAATATTCATTCCCATGGCTCAGTGAGGGTCAGTGAGATGCCACCACGTCCAGGAGTGTTCTGGAGGGCACAGGACACCAGCAGCACCCACACTTCCTTGGGCAGCTTCATCAGAGCCACCTGAAGCCAAATCAAAGGGAATATTGGGCAGTTTTTCTGCTTCGAAATTTTCCCCTCTCGGTAAATCTTTTTGTACCTCCCAAGTTCAGCTGCAGATGGATGGGCTGGACATTGGCACATCCTTGGGAGTGAGGTCTGGCCCTGGGAGAGGGGGGAGGGAAGATGCCACTGGAACAAACTCCATGTACACTCCATTTTTTTGGAGGTTGCCCCAGTAAAAGGAAGTTTTCTCAGGAGCTGCCATG
Source organism: Manacus candei (assembly GCF_025592945.1). Taxonomy (NCBI): domain Eukaryota; kingdom Metazoa; phylum Chordata; class Aves; order Passeriformes; family Pipridae; genus Manacus; species Manacus candei. The sequence continues at coordinate 1,927,557 of NW_026138070.1, forward strand.
GCCTTGGTTCTGAGTGTTCACCCAACGACCAGATGGGCAAGTCTGTAATCAGGTTTTAACCAAACAACAGGATTTTGTGCACTGACCTGAGAGAGTTTCAGGCTGATTTTGGAGTTTAGGACTTGCCCAAATCTGTTCTTGTCCGCATTTGTGCTCCTTGTTAAAGCACTGACATTGTTTTAATAGTGAAAAAAATGCAGGGAACACCAGTGTATCATTTTCTGGGGTGCCATTTTTAATTGTTTGGGAAAATTTGCTCCAATTTATAGGGAACTTCTGAGAGCATAACAGTGCCCCCTTTAAGCAACATGAATTTCTCTCTGCACTTTGCTCACATGCAAAAACCCCCTTATCTTCATCATCCTTTACATGAGGATGGTGAAGAAGCTGCAGGATGGAGATTGTACAGGTGGGAAGGGGAAAAAAAACCATCTTCCTGTTCTCCTGCTCCTGGAAGTGCCCCCATTCTTGGTCACAGCAGGGAGGGTGGAGGAAATGGAAAGGAGATTTAGGGCCAAGTTCCAAAGAAAGAACGTGGGACGAGGATTTCAAAGGCTTTCAGTGGCTGTGGTGCTCTTTTGCAATAAAAGAGAAAGGACCTTTTTCAAGGCCATGCAGTGGCAAGATGAGGGGGAGTGGCCTTAAGCTGGAGGGTTGATTTTAGGAAGAAATTCTTGCATAGAACCACTAAACAGAGGTAGAAGCAGAAGGCTGGAGCTGCTTTTCCAGGACTGTCTCCAGGTGATTTTTGGGTATCTCCAAGGATTGAGACTCCACAACCTCTCTGAGCAGCCCATTTCAGTGCTGAGTCCCTCTTCTTTTTGTTCAATATCAGTGAATTTCTGACTTGGAACCAGAAGAACAGTTTTAATAATTTGAAAAAAGAGCTCTTTTCTTTTTTCTTTTCTTTCTTTTCTTTTCTTTTCTTTTCTTTTCTTTTCTTTTCTTTTCTTTTCTTTTCTTTTCTTTTCTTTTCTTTTCTTTTCTTTTCTTTTCTTTTCTTTTCTTTTCTTTTCTTTTCTTTTCTTTTCTTTTCTTTTCTTTTCTTTTCTTTTCTTTTTTTTTATTTTTTTTTAATTTTTTTTTAATTTTTTTTTTTTTTTTTAGGAAATTTCAGTGCTGAATGCTTTTCCTGGTAAAAAAGCAGAGTTAATGCAGGCAAAGCTGATGGGGTTGGTCTCATCCCACCCCTTGCAAATTCAAGGATCCCCAAGGATTGCTCAGCAAACACTGAGCACACAAAGGTGGGATTGTCCTTGGGGTAATATTTTAACTACAAGAGTCAGAGAACGTACCAACAATGACGTGACTTGGTTTATGAGCAATAAAAAGTCTATAAAAGCCACGGTACAGCCAAAGACTATTTGCATTAAATATTTTACCATGGCCTGATAAAAAAATCACAGGGTTTACATAAACATGCTCTTAGATCTTTCCAGGAGCTTATCTTGGGTTTTTTTTCCCCAGTAATCTGAAAGACAAATCCAATGTTGTTCTCCTCTGCCTGGGATATTTGCACTGTCAGACACTGGAGTCAGAAGGTCTTTTTTTGGTGTTTTCAGCCCAGCCATGGTGAGACACTTTTTGACCACATCAATATGTTTTCTGTTTCTTGTACCAGTGAATAAGGGGATACCCTGAATCCCAATATTCCTCTCAGCATTCCTCTGTTGTAGATAGTAAATACAGCCCAGCTTGATGTCTCCCCACACCTGAGTGCCCCCATTTATTTGGGATTCAGTTGATTTACCTCAGGCAACTGATTTTCCTTGATGTCCAACCCCTCTCCTGGTGATACCAGGGGGGGAAAAGATGGAGAATCCAGCACAGGGTGACCAAAGTGGTGATGGGCCTGTGGCAGAGGGGAGAGAGATAAACTTCTTTAATCTGCTAAAGAGGAGAGGAAAAGGGTGAGGGGGACAACTGTGCAGAACAGTTAATTATGGAAGGACAGCTACTCACAGACACCTTCAAGAAGCACAAGTGATACTTCTGTGCTGCTTCCAAGGGCCTGTATCTCAGTTTGCTCATGAGCTACATTGGCATTTCATAGCTCTGGAGGACTTTTTTGGGTGTTTTTTGAAGCTCGTTCCAAGTGTGGGGCAGATTTGGGGATGGGAAGGAAGTGTTTGTGATTATCCTGAACCTGCTGTCTGATCATTTCACTGAATTGCCTTTGTATCATTAACCTCTTTGTGCTGCAAAGCTGTTCCCTGTCTTTGATCACCTTTGTTGACTCAAACTTCAGAGGCCTCGTGGTAGTTCTGGATGGAGTCGGAAGGGACAGATGTGGTTGGGTGAGAACACAAAGCCACAGCAGAAGAGCCCTGACTCACAGAAATAACAAAAAGGGTGCCAATTCCAGCAATAAAACTGTTTGAACAGGTTGTTTTTGGGAAGGGTGGGAGGTCTGAACCCCAACAAGTCAACAGCAGAGAAAACTCAGCACTGTGTTTTACACAGAACAAACAGTATTCCTGCCATTCCTCCTGAGGGATGAGTTCACCCACAGAGCAGCACATGGGAGGATTCTTTCCCCCTCACATTGTACCAAAGAACTGTTCCACAGTTAGCTGTGGACATCTATGGCAGGTTGGAGATGTGACCAAAACTGGTTTGTAATTGCCACTCAAAAAGATTCTCAGAGGGGTCACGGAGATGCTCCCAGGGCTGGAGCTCCTCTGTTCTGGATCATGCTGGGAGAGCTGGGGGGGTTCACCTGGAGGAGGGAAACTCCAGGGAGACCTGAGAGCCCCTTCCAGTGCCTAAAGGGGCCCCAGGAGAGCTGGAGAGGGACTTGGGACAAGGGATGGGGGAACAGGACACAGGGAATGGCTTCCCACTGCCAGAGGGAAGGGTTAGATGGGATATTGGGAAGGAAATGTCTGTGAGGGTGGGGAGGCCCTGGCACAGGTTGCCCAGAGAAGCTGTGGCTGCCCCTGGATCCCTGGAAGTGTCCAAGGCCAGGTTGGACAGGGCTTGGAGAAACCTGGGCTAGTGGAAGGTGTCCCTGCCCATGGCAGAGGGTGGGAATGAGATGGGCTTTAGGTCCCTCCCAACCCAAACCATTCTGGGTTTCTATGAACATCAATCACCTTCCTCCTCCATGGGCCCCCACACCGAGCTCTGTTACACTGATTTCTTACAAAATCATATTTGGCAGAGTCAAGATATAAGAGAGGTGATGCTTTTTCCTCAAAAATTCACCAATAATTCTGAGTTGACCTTTTTAGGGAGCGCCTGAACAGAAAAGTGGGAACCACCTGGGGAAATCTGGGAGAAGATGCTGGAAGCTGCAGACTGTCACTGTGGACAAGGGAGTCTCTCTTTCATTAAGGGCTTGTATCTATCTGCAGCAGGAGCTACTGGGAGTTTCATCACAATATTATCTGGAAGTCAAGGTCATAATTATAAACTCCTCCAGCAAACGTCACAGTGGGTCTGGTCTCACGTGGCTCTTGCAGTTACAGATTCACAGGCAAGTCTCAATAAAGGATAAAATTCCTCAACAAGGTGAGGCAATGTCTAAGATGCTCCTTGAGTGAAAGCAGCTCTGTTATGACTAAATAAAGAAAAAGGGATGGGCTGATTTGGGTTGGGAGAGATCTCAAAGCTCATCTTGTCACCAGGGGCAGGGGCACCTTTCACTGGCCCAGGTTGCTCCAAGTCTGGTCCTACCTGGCCTTGGACACTTTGAGGGGCAGTCACAGCTTCTCTGGGCAATAAGGCAATTCTCAGGTGCCTTCTCAGTGGAAGGTTGGGAAACTCTCACTGTCCTGCCAGAGCAAGGATACCATTCCCTGGTTCCTCCCAGGGCACCCTAGGGCAGTGTCATGGCCCCGGGGCTGCCAGAACTCAAGGAGTGTTTGGACAACACTTTCAGGGAGAGGGTGGAATTGTTGGGGTCTCTGTGCAGGGCCAGGATTCTGCACCTCTCTTTGAGGGGCAACACCAGAAACAGCCAAACCAGTTCAATCAGTCTGGTTTGGTGGATCTCTGAGAGGGACTGGTGGTTGTTGTGGGTACAGGATGTCAGGAGACAGCTGGGTTTGAGGAAAGACTGGGCAAATGAGTGCAAACAGAACAGGAGCCCTTCCTCCAAGGGTTTATGGCAGGAATACTGTTTGTTCTGTGTAGAACAAAGGCAACTGCAGATCCTGATTCCTGAGTCTGCAGCACTGTGAGGTCAAACCAACACAGGGCCTGGTACAAAGCACTTTGTGGTGCAGATTTCTGGGGGCATGGGGGTGTCCAGTCAGGTGATGTCCAGTTATTGGAGCCTTTCCAGAGCCTTCTCTCCGACCAATCTTTCATCTCCTTAATAAAAACAAGAAATTCCATGAGTTGCATCACAAGTGTGAAATTCCACCTTGGCAACAAATGCCTTGAGCAGGAACTGGAGGAACTGTCCAGGAACAAACACTTCCACTTTGGGGCTCCTGATGGCTTTGCAAAACCTTCCTTTGGCACCAGAGCAGCCTGGGGGCTGCCAGGCTGGGAACTGGGAGGGGAGAACCCGAAGAGCCAGGGAGATCTCAGCACAGATTGCAAGAAATGCAAGAAATTCACTCATTTTTTGAGAAGTTCACCCATTTCCCCAAAAATATCCTGCCAACCACTATGTCAGTGATGGGCACACTGTTGTGGGCGTAAAGAAGAAAACATTTCACTTCCAGTATTCCCAACATCTTGTCCTTGTCTTGCTGAATGGCTCATACATTTGCACTGGGCTGGAGGCACAGATGAGTATTAATTTTGGTTGGAAAACCTTAACAATTAATAACTCAACAAATTTTTTGAGCCCATGAACCACAAGGAAATTATTTAAGTGTCAGAACCCCCTTGAACAGAGACTGAGGAGCACTTGAGCTTTGCCTGTTTCACTGTTTTTGTTTGGTTTGGTTTTTTTTTTTAATTTTTATATTTTTTTTAAAGAAAAGGGCAGAACTGAACATTCAAATTCCCTTCTGTAACTTCGAGTTTAGAATTTAAAATCCAACTAGAGGGTGTTTGCTCCTCTCCTCCACGAGATGGCAGAAGAGCCTCGATGATGCCAAGGACCCCTTTGCTGAGTGACTGATGTTTCAGCACCGGGAAAAAATCCGGGGGCTGTTGAGCCACGATCCAAGCGGTCCAAACCTTCCAGATTTACAGCCCAGGCTTTTCCTGCTCGCTGTCAATTCGTGCTCTCAAGTTCTGCACGGAGTGATGTGTTTTTGTGTCACACGAACAAAGGGAAAAGTCAATTGTGACCCGACAGGTGGGAGCAGAGGAGGGTGGAAAGGGCTGTCAGGGGGGATCTTGGGCCAGGAGTGACAGGATGACAGTGCCAGGATGGAGGTGAGGACTCAGACTGAGGGACTGAATTCCTCAAAATGAGGTCACAATAATCATGTTTTACAATCTGTGGGTGGGAGACGGTGGAAAGTGCCAAGTGATGAGGAGGTACCTTGAGGGCACCAGGCTGGTTGGGATTGGAGGGACCTTAAAGACTACCCAGTGCCACCCCTGCCATGGGCAGGGACACCTTCCACTAGCCCAGGTTGCTCCAAGCCCCATCCAACCTGGCCTTGGACACTTCCAGGGATGGGGCAGCCACAGCTGCTCTGGGCAACCTGTGCCAGGGCCTGCCCACCCTCACAGGGAGGAATTTCTTCCAATAACTAATCCAACCCTGCTCTCCTTCATCCACCAAGGAACTGTGGCAGTGCCTCCTGTAGGGTGTGTCCAGGCCCTGGAGGTGCCAGTGCAGGGATTCCAGGGAAAACAACCTACCTGTCAGTCCTGGAATTCCAGAGAAAACCTACTTCAGTCTTGGGATACCAGGGAAACAACCTGCCTGCCAGTGCAGGGATCCCAGGAAAACAACCTCCTGCCAGTGCAGGGATCTGGGGGAAAACAACCTCCTACCAGTGCAGAGATCCCAGGAAAACAACTTCCTGCCAGTGCAGGGATATAGGGAAAACAACCTCCTTCCAGTGAAAGGATCCAGGGAAACAACCAGTGTAGGGATCCCAGGAAAACAACCTCCTGCCAGTGCAGAGATCCCAGGAAAACAATCTCCTGCCAGTACAGGGATCCCAGGAAAACAATCTCCTGCCAGTGCAGGGATCCCAGGAAAAGAACCTTCTACCAGTGCAGGGATCTGGGGAAAAAAGCTCCTTCCAGTGCAGGGATCCCAGGAAAACAACCTCCTGCCAGTGAGGGGATCCAGGGAAACAACCAGTGTAGGGATCCCAGGAAAACAACCTCCTTCCAGTGCAGGGATAGAGGGGAAACAACCCTTCTGCCAGCACAGGGATCTGGGATCCAAGCTGCCTGCCACTCCAGGTATCCAGAGAAAACAACCTGTCTGCTGGTGCAGGAATCCCAGGAAAACAACCTCCTTCCAGCGTAGGGATCTGGGATCCAGCTGCTCTTCAAGAGCTCAAAATCCTTGGAATTTTATACTTCTCATCTCTAGTACCAGGAGAGTTACTTTCAGAAATGTTCACATTTGATTTGATTGAGTTAATTTATATTTTGGGATTCTATGATTCTATAAGTCTATGAGTCTATGATTCATGGAGCATGTGAGATGCTGGAGATTCTGCATTGCTGCTGAGCAGAGACCTTGACTACAGATCTCCTCTGGCTGCAGCAGAAGATCCCCTTCTGGGGAGTCCTGCAAGCAACAACAATCCTCTGCTCACTGGCAAAGCCCAGGACACCAATCACATCCACTCGTCTTCGCTGTTGGTGGCAGGTGGGGAGCTGAGGAATTTTGGGTCACCTCTTTATAAAAGTGATTGAAAATGGAATATTGGATGCAACTGGCAGAGCCTGGTACTTCAGACTTCACCCCATGTGTGAACATCTGTGGGTCATTTCACATGATGGGAGGAACAAGAAGGGCAAAGAAGATGGGGAAGGGCCTTGATTTGAAGCCGTGTGAGGACTCTGAGGGCACTTGGTGTGTTCAGCTGGAGAAGAGGGGACTGAGGGGAGACCTCAGTGCAGTTCCAGCTTCCTGGGGAGGGGCAGAGGAGGGGCAGGGACTGAGCTCTGCTCTGGGGGGACCGGGGACAGGACCCCAGGGAATGGCTGGAGCTGTGTCAGGGCAGGGTCAGGTTGGATCTCAGGAGAAGGTGGTTGGCACTGCCCAGGCTCCCCAGGGCAGTGGGCACAGCCCCAAGGCTGCCAGAGCTCCAGGAGGGTTTGGATGATCCTCTGGGGCACAGGGTGGGACTCTTGGGGATGGTCCTGTGCAGGGCTGAGGGTTGGACTGGATGGTCCTTGTGGGTCCCTTCCAACAGCACATTCTGCGATCCAGGCTGGGAATGACAAACCCAGGACCTGCACAGAATCCCACCTGCTCATCACCAAGCTTGTGGATTTATTTTCTGTTAAACTTCCAAACTGATGTTTCACCTCTGCTTCTCTTCTACAGAGATAATGAATATCCTCACATTCCCTCCCCAGGTCCCTGAGTGACCTCCTGAAAGACCAAGGCTTTGCACACACAAAAAATTTTCAAAAAGCCACCAGATATTGGAGATTTAACTGTTTTCATTCTTTTTGTTTCAGCTAAAGTGGAAAATCGAAGGGAAATTGGGAAGAGCATCCCAGGGAGCCTTTGTTTGTGCCTGTGGTGGGGTTTGCAGAAAATTGTTCTAAATAGCAGTGTTATTATTTACATCTCTATGGGGGCATCATTTAAATGTGGAGCTGTTAAAGAGGAGAAGGAAGTGAGGGAATGTGCATTCTTTTTTCATGGAGAAGGGTGGCTGGGGATGGAGATGGGAAAGGGAAAGCAGCCATCAAGGGCTCCAGGCTTCCACAGCTTCTCCCAGGGCTGGGAGACCTTCTGGAAGGGGAATCTTAAATAATTAAAATCTGAAATCTGCTCACCTGGAGACAAGCAAAGTGCTCTCTTTGGGGGGATTGTGTTTGTACAGCACATTACAGGGCCTGTCACTTGATCTGGGTGCAAATGGAATTTTCCAACAAAAAGATTGCCTTAAAAATATATTTAAGCAGAGTTCAGACTGAAAGGACAGACCAGTTGGGGAGGGTTAAAAACCTCCACAGGGATGTTGTTGTGTGATAAATTCAACAAATCCCAAGGGAATGCTACACATCCAAATAATCCACCCATAGTTAGGGAGGAAAAGACTTCAAGCTCTTCAGATTGCCCTAAATTGCACCAAAAGTGATGAGAAGTATTTTTGTGGCTCTGCTGCCAACTTGTGCTATCTTTAAAAACAAACCCACATGTTCTGCAATATTTTGTGCCTAAAAAAGTAACTGAGCTGTGAAAAAAAAGCCTGATCTGGCTCTGTGGATTCCGTACTTCCCACTTATCCATGTCTGAATGTCTTTGAAGTGTAACCTTAACTGGATAATTTGAGTTTATTGTGCTTGTTTTGAGAAAATTATCTCATCACAGAGCAATCACAACATCCTTGTGAGGCTGATTGGAGGGAGACACGCTGGGAGAGGAGCTGGGAATTGTTCTCTGTCAAACCAGGGTGCTGCACCAAGTGTGATTCCACGGGAATCTGTGAGCCAGCACTATCCAAGATTTCCCTGGACACCTTGGGTTGAACAGATTTTGCTTACATTTGCAGATAAAAGCAGGCTGTGAGGGGTGAGCTGTGCATGGAGATGTTTCAGAGGAAGAGGGGCTTGTTCTGGCACCCTGGAGGGGCAGAATCAACACGGGCAGGGACCTGCAGCAGGAGCTCAGCAGAACTGCCAGGAATGGGGCAGCTGGGCAAATATCTGGGGATTGTTATGGATTAAAAATGGGATGTGAGCTGTGAGAGTGGAAAAAAAAATGGAAAGGGACACCTTCCACTGGCCTGGTTTGCTCCTTTGATCCAGCCTGGCCTTGGACACTCCCAGGGCTGGGGCAGCCCCAGCTTCTCTGGGCACTCTGTGCCAGGGCCAAACCACCTTCACAGGGAGGAATTTCTTCCCAGTATCCCACCTAATCCTGCCCTCTGGCAGATCCACAGAGCTGATACAGCTCCATAGACTTCCCAGGAATTAACTGCAGGAATATTTGGAGAATGTACCCAAACAAAACCAAGAATCAGGATGAATTTCCAGACCTTCCTTCACAGCAGGAAAAAAAAGGCACCTTGTACTCTGAGGACCACATTTTCTGCCCTCAAAATTATAACTAATGTTGATGATATTTCCCACAAACCTGTGGTGACAGGAGGAAGATTCCTGGATTCCCATTTCCCTGTCCTTTGCTGGATCCTGTGGCACAGGAGGAGCTCAAGGCTTTTCCTGGGGTTATAAAATCCCCAACCTGCAGCAGTGCTGGGATTAAAGGGGCCAGTTCTCCCAATAGAGCTCCCTGCAGTGATTTCTGTCACCTTCTGTCACCCTGCAGGGAAGCTGCTGCTGCTCTGCCAACTCCCAGAGAAATCTGGGCCCTTGGATATTCTGCTGTGGATACAATCCTCAGAGAAAGAGGGGCCTGTGATAACATCCCCCTCCCACAAATCCTAATCCCAGGAGTTGAAATTCCTTGAGATGGTGTGTGAAGGTGAATAGGTCATGAAGTTCCCTCCACAAACCCTGTCACAGATCACAGCAACTCCCAACACTAATAGAAAAAAGAGAACTTTGGTGTTTTCAAGCTGCAGTTTGCATGATCCAGGTGCAATTGGATGTGGGTTTTGGAGATATTTCTCCTGGAACCTGACTGGCAGCAATGGCTAGATCAACCTCTGCTAAAAATGTTGTGAAGTTTAAGGAAATTTAAAACAACCTTTGATAATAAAATTTTAAATAAAAAGTTTTAGTTTAAATTTATTTCCATTTTAATTTATTATTTGTTATTTGTATTTATTTATTTATTATATATTGTTATATATTATTATTTTATTTTTTTAATTATTAAATATATATCTGTATCAAAAATGATGCAGAAGTGCCTCATTTTCTCAGTGAACTTTCCCTTTGTTGTTGAGGTGAGAAGCTCCCACAACCATCAGTCAATGCTTTCCATGCCTTCTTTGTTTCTAACACAGGTCAGGGGAACACCTCATCCTGCTGGTTCCCTGAGGAGACCAGGAGAGGGAAAACCACAGCAGAAGAAGTTTCTGCTCCCCTGCAGAGGGTCCATATCCCATGTGTGCTCCAGGGGATGGATACAGGGATGTGGGACACTACAGAGGGTTCATGTCCCATGGCAGAAGGTCCCCTATCCCATGTGTGCTCCAGGGGATGGACATGGGGTGTGGGACACTGCAGAGGGCCCATATCCCATAACAGAGGGCCCATATCCCATAACAGAGGGCCCATATTCCATGGCAGAGGGTCCATATCCCACTGCAGAGTATCCATATCCCATAGCAGAGGGTCCATATCCCATAGGAGAGGGTCCATATCCCATAGCAGAGGGTCCATATCCCATAGGAGAGGGTCCATATCCCATAGGAGAGGGTCCATATCCCATAGGAGGGCCCATATCCCCATGCCATGTGTGTTCCAGTGGGCCATAGGCAGGACTGAATTCCATTTCCTTGCCAGTTTAGGCATCAAGGCAGCAGGGATTGAGCCTGGAGACAACTCTGCTTTTTCTTAATCTGCAGCCTAAGGATTGTTTTCCATAGGTGAGTTTTTTAAGGGTTTCTGGAATGGTGATTGTGAGAGCAGGAGTGAAATCACAAGCAGGCAATTGTGGAATTCCAGCCACAACCTGTTGTTTCCTTCTCTCTGTGGTGAATGGTGTAAAAAACAGCAAAGAGATGTTTTCATCAGCTTCATCCAAATCACCCCAAACACCTGAACAGGCAATCTCTTTGTCTTCAAGAGACTGTATTTGCATATACTTACATGAATTTACAGTTTTTTATTTACAGTTTTTTATATGCATTTACATCTACAAGTAAAATACTTAAAAAATGTATGTACTACAGTATGTCACAGTGCAGGAAACCAAAAAAAAAAAAGTTGTTGTTCTCAGCTTCCAAATACAAAAGAAGGATCAGTGATTCATCAGAAAATGCTTCCTAGTTGTTCAAGAAAAAAAAAAAAGCAGCCTAAATAAAAGAAGAAAACTACATCTTTACACAATGCAATTGAAACTTCCCATTTTAGAAGGTTTGGCTTCATTGCCTCAGTACCTGCTCTTTTCTGATATTAAGAACTCTGTATCATTCTGATATGAAAAACTCAGCACAGATGGCACAAGATTTTTTGCTGTAATATATCAATAGGAAAGACAGCCCTGTAAGCCATTTCTGGGGTGGGCAAACCCAGGTAAGGGATCTTGCTCGTGGTAGATGGGCTCCTGAAAAGCCATGGAAAAACCCCTGGACTGAAGAAGAGATATTTTCTGAGAGACACAGGGCATTTTCAGCCTTTGATGATACCAGTTGATAACTACAATGGTCATCAAACAGACAAGGAAAGCATGGACGCTTCAGTGCTCAGTTTTGTTTTTATGGCATCCAAACACAATCCCCTCAGCACATTCCCACCTCTTTTTTATGTTCTGCAGGCATCTCCAGCTGGCCTGTTGTGCATTTTGGGGGGTTGCCAGTCATTAAACCCATGTCAGAAGCGGGAAGTCATTTTAGAAGTGTTTGTTTGGCAAAAGAGCCATTTGCCACCACCTTTCCCTTTTAAGTGGCTTCCATGGAGCCGACCAGAGTCTGATAAGACACAGATTTGAAGCCACCTCCCAGAAGAGGTGAGGGGAGCAGGGGGTGTTTAGCTGTAGAACACGGGCTTGCGGAGCACACGCACCACGTTGTAGGTGTTCAACCCCGGGGCGTCAAAGCCAGGAGACAAACCCTTGCGGTCAAAGGGGTAAAAGTTAAAGAGCTGCCCATTTTGGGTCTCCAGGGAGATGGAGGCAGAGCCCAGGTGCAGGACACACGGGAACTCCTTGTCAAAAACAACTTGGAATACACGATCCTCCAGGTGGTGGAGCTTGATTGTCCGATACTTCTCGGGGATTAGCTCTTCTACGTGAGGCCCAAACTGCTGCATGATCAGCACCCCACCAATGCCAACTTTGATCTCATAGAAAGTCAGGTTGGAGTAGGTGTAGTAGCCAACATAAGGGATGGGGTTTGGAGGGGGGACCACGCTCTTCTCTGCCTCCCGGAAAGCCGTCTCCATGGCCGGAATGAGGTACTCGTAAGTCTGAGTCACAACATCCCCACCCTGAGGCCTGGGCCCTGACATGAGCACGATGAAGCTCAGGTGGAGCTTGGGGATTAGAGAGAAGGTGGCTGAGTAGCCATCGAGGTCCCCATCCTTCCTGATGACATCGTAGCCCAGCTGCTCGTTGATCTCCCAGGGCGTGCCGGTCTTGTTGGCAAAGTAGTCGCTGGAGCACTCGAGCAGCGGGGTCAGCATGGTCTTCACCGTGTCAGGCTCCAGCAGCCGGCGGTGGTAGGTGCCCAAGAAGACCATGGCCAGCTTGGCCAGGTCGGCGGCCGTGGAGTACATCTGCCCAGAGGGTCTGTACCAGCCCAGGTCGTAGAGCGGGGCGGGCTGGCGGCTGCCGTAGAAGCCCACGGCCATCTGGGAGCGGACGGGCGGCGTGAGGTCGAACCCCGTGTCCTCCATGCCCAGCCGGTCCAGGATGTGCTCCGAGATCCAGCGCTGGTACTGCCCGTCGGCCCCGTGCTCGGCCAGCACGTGGGCCAGCAGGGAGAAGGCCAGGTTGCTGTAGTGGCACCTGGGAAGGAGGAGGAATATCTCGGGATCAGCTTTGCCCAGCGGGGATGGGACAAAACGGGGGCTGCGTCTGTTTGTTCTGGGGGTACTGACATTTTAGGGAATGATGTGCTAAAGAGAGAGGAGAGATGAAGGAGACCTCCTCACTCTCTACAGCTCCCTGACAGGAGGGTGTAGCCGGGGGGGGTGGGTGTCTTTTCCCAGGAAACCATCAGCAAGACAAGAGGGCTGGGTCTCAAGTTGTGCCAGGGGAGGTTTAGGTTTGATATTAGAAAGAATTTCTTTCCAGAGAGGGTGATCAGACATTGGAATGGGCTGCCCAGGGAAGTGATGGATTCTCCCTCCCTGGAGGTTTTTAAGAAGAGACTGGATGTGGCATCAGTGCCATGGGCTGGGAACCACAGCAGAAGTGGATCAGGGGTTGGACTTGATAATCTCAGAGGTCCCTTCCAACCCAGTTGATTCTATGATTCTATGAGAGACAGGGATACAGTGTGGATGTGGATATGAAAAAATAGTGGCTATGTGTCACTTAGGGAAGACTCATACTTTATGGAATGACACAGTAAAAAAAGATGAAGGAGAGACAGGGATACAACGTGGATATGGATATGGGCATGAAAAAACAATGGCTGTGACTCTCATTCAGGGGAAAAAGCACATTTTATGAAATCACATGCTTAAAAGAGAGGAGAGATGAAGGAGAGACAGAGAAAAGCTCTGTGTTGTTTCCTTGTTGTTAAATCAAGAAAGAGAAATATTTTACAGCAACATCAGCAGAGTTATAGAACTCTGATGGACAGAAAGACCTGGGGATGGAACAGGAACACTCCTGTATATTTGCATACCTTCACTTATTGTTTATAACAGTTCACAAAGAACACATCCATTCTTTTCAAGAGCAAATGGAGAGTTCCAGGTGTTTGCTTAGAGGTCTCAAAATCCCAGGTAAGCCTCTTTGGGGATTGACTCTGGTATAATCACTTAAACACCTAAGCGACCTTAAGATGGTAAAAGCACTTAAAGAGCACTTAAAAGCCCACAAAGCAGCAACCAGCACTGTGGAGGCATTAAAGAAGTGCTTCAGTCTTTAATATCCATCAAGTGATTTAAGTCTTTATGCTTGAATGGAGTTTAATGGCATGAAGACATGAATGAGCAAGTTTTTTTAAACACATTTTCAAAAATTAATTGTATTTTCAGCTTGGTTGTTTGGTTGGTTTTTTTTCAACTGTGGTTTTTTTCAACTGTTGTTTTTTTTTCATCTGACTGAGGCCTATTTAGGTCATAAATTTGGTACCACTTCAACCTTTTCCAGCCCATCTGGCTGAATAAAAGTGTGATGAGCATATATATTTATTACCCTAAGAATAAATACATTCTGGATCTAAAATTTTATGTCTGAAATGGAGCTGAACTTCAACATAGAAAAATATATCAAAATGTCTGTGTCAATAAATGGGAACTTCCCTTGGGAAGTATGTCCAGGAACAGGGAGAAAGTTAAAACTATCAACATTAAGTTGATATTTATTAAGTTATTAAGAGGTTATGAGACTATGAGGGGATGTCCCTGTGTATCTTCATGGGGAGCACAATATAAAGATACCAATAAAGATAATACCAATAAAGATATAAAAATATCAAAGAAAATTATGGTATTTAAGTCTTAAAATTCTTTAAAGAATAGCTGTTGTAGATATGGGAGAGAATTAACAGAATTGAAGGAATTAACAGAAGTGAAGGAATTAACAGAAGTGAAGGAATTAACAGAAGTGAAGGAACCTCTGAGCTTTCCTCCTCCATGGGCATGGTAGATCCTCAGCCATCCTGGGCAAATTCTTTCAGGATTTCCCTTTGCAGACTTGGAAAAAATTTTGCCAAGTTAGCTGTAATCCTTTCTCTCCCCTGATGTTCACTGGATGCTGTTTAAGGAAGTGTGGAAGTGTCCAAGGTTGGATGGAGCTTGAAGTAATCTGGTCTAGTGGAAGGGGGGTGGAACAAGATGATCTTTAAGGTCCCTTCCAACCCAAACCATTCTGGGATTCTGTGATTCCATGATATTTTTGAGTGTTTGCAACTCAGGTAATGGACTTTTAACAGGCCACAGAAATTACAAAAAGCATTCACAGACCTTTTAGATAATTTGGAGACTTACAAGTGACTACAGACACGATTTTAACTGAAATCTGTGCTGTTTTAAACTGTTTAAATTAACATTTCCACTACAGAAAACCTGCATTTAAGGCTCATTGGACCCAACTATGGCAGTTTAACTTGCCTCATCCAGACTTAAAAAATGAAAAACAGATTTACAGAATATTCTGAGTTGGAAGGGACCCACAAAGGTCATCAAGCCAGTCCCAGCCTCAGACAGGTGTGTGGGGAGGTGGCTGAAGCTCCCTTTGGGAATGTTTATCCATTGGCCATGGAGGCTGCAGGTGGGGCTAAGAGTGAAGAACACACTCCTAAAAGCTCCTAAAATTAATCCATCTGATCTGCTAAAGAGAGGAGAGATGAGGATACAATGTGGATATGGATATGACAAAATAGTGGCTATGTCTCTCATTTAGGGGAAAATTCACATTTTATGGAATGACATGGTAAAGAGAGGGGAGGGATGAAGGAGAGACAGGGATACAGTGTGAATATGGACGTGGATGTGGCTGAAAGCCCATAAATGAATCCATCTGACCTGGTTCCTGGATCAGCCACCAGCACATCATCCTTGAGGAGAGCCAGGGCGTCCTGCGTGGTGCCCTTCCACAGCAGGCTGGTGGATCTCAGCCTCCTGGGCAGACCTGGGCCAGGGAAAAGAGATTCATTCCAGAGAAAGCACGGGAATGCTGAGTCTGGTGAGGAGGGAACAGGAGCCGAGGCAGTCAAGTTGGAAGCAACAACGATGGACTCGTGTGCTTTGCAGCCACAAGGACCTGTTCCCACCACACTGCAGGACCCCCCAGCCTGGGTGATGTGAGTCCTGCCCAGTATGAACTAGGGGTGCTACAGCTCAGTGAAAAGACCTCCACGAATGATCCAGAACCTCCTGTACCCCCAGGGGTGTTTTGGCTTGTTGGGTCCTGGGGAAATCCCTGCCCACATTCCCACAGGGCTCTATTCCCGTGACTACAGGGGTGTGTGACAGCCCCTTTCACCAGAATTTCATTCTTCACATCTCACTTTTGAGGGCTTGAACTTCTCTGAACGGCTCCAAGCTTGGCCTAAAGTATTTTTGTCTTCCCCCCAGCCCATCTTTAGCAACATTTATTCAAGGGTTCTGAATGTAGGAAAAAACAAAATTCTTTTTACTGAATGTAGAAAATACTAAGGTTTTTTTTTAACTTTTAGTTCCACACTGAGCATGGATTCCCTAAAATCTTTTGACAAGTAGTTTTTAAATTGCCCCAGATGCTCTGAACAGATTCTGTGGCTCTCCATGTCCAGAACTTGGATTACACCTAGAGTGGAGTCCTTGTGGCTGTTTCCAGCTCACTTTGATGTAGAAGTGAGGAGGAAATTGGGAAGTGTTTGTGACAGAAAAGCAACTTGTAATAGTCTGCTCAGTGATCATGGGCTTAATCATAGAACTATGGAATTGTTAATGTTGGAAAATCCCTCTCAGATGGAGTCCAACCATCAGTCCAGCACCAATCACCACCATGTCCACCACTAAAGCACGTCCTCAGTGCCCCATCCAAACGTTGTTTGAACACTTCCAGGGATGGGGACTCCCCCACTGCCCTGGGCACCCTCTTCCAATGTTTTTCAAACCTTCCTGTGAAAATCCTTTTCCTAAAACCCAGTCTAAACCTTCCTTGGTGCAATGTGAGGCCTTTTCCTCTCCTCCTGGATCCTGGTAAAGCTGAAGGAGGCCCCACTCTTTTGGAGCAGCAACTCTTGCTTTTCTCGGTTGGCCTGACCTTGGGATTTGAGCTGGAATGAGAGCACTGTTTGTGCTCCTGCTCTGTGGTTGTTTGTGCAGCTGAATGACCAGGTAAGTGAGGCACTGATCATCTTCCAGCTCCTCCAGCTCCTTCATTTTCTACTTGCTGCAAAGACAACGTTGGAGTGCTGGGAGAGTTCCCCAGAGTCCTGACAGCAGTGCAATATCTCTCCTGAGGTTCATTAGGAATGATAAACCAGAAGATGTGTGAGCATAATATAACCCACAGTCATTGATTTATAGCCCATGGGCTGCTAATTGATGTGACAAGCACACTGTTAATAATTTACAATCTCATCCCATTCTGTCATTCAGATGTGTTTGAAAATCCTGGGCTTAACAAGCTGGAGCTTTCCCCCAGCAATGTGCTGAGTGCTGAGGAGAAAAACCTTTGGAGTTCCTTTTGTAATGTGCAATGGAGAAGAGCCCAGATAATGAGAATCTATTAGAGATCACTTTCCACTGGAAGAATTCAGAGGAAAACCACTTTACAATGTGTCATGCAGCGGCTTTGATCCTGGTGCCAAGCAGAACCTATTCCTTTTTGGGGTTTTGACAGACAGCAAATGCAATGTGGGACCTCAACATTCAATTGATTTGCAGCTGGGATTTTGAAACTGTGCTTTTGCTTCTACTAAATTGTCAGGGTCTGAGGTAGTTGGTGTGTCCTGCTGGTGTGGTCTGGGAAATTTGGGCCAAATTCTAAAAAAAAAAAAGGCACAGGAGCACAAAAGGAGCTGATCAAGGGCACAAATCCAGGCAGTGATGGAAGCAATGGAGGGGCTGCACAGCACAAGCACCCAGGTGCACTTTTGACATGTGCTTCTCACAACATTTCTAGGGTGCACTTCACACCTCACTGGGTGACAGGAGCAGCCAGAGCAGCTCCAGATACTCCTGAGAGTCAGAGGGGACTGGGCAGGGTGGGTAATTCCTGGGGACAACATGTGGGTAGAGCCAGACCCTGCCTGCAGGGAAAGGGGGTGGGCAGGGATGTGGCCATTGGCCACTTTGGGCTGTTTGTGGGTTTGTTTCCAGATTTCATCCACATCATTCCATTTTTGGGGAGCCCTTATTTTGATACTGCTTTGCTTCAGGGGATGCTGTGCCCCATCCTGCAATTTGCCTACCTGCTGTTTTGATCTTGGCTCCTAATTTTAGGGCATTTATTCCAACCTGGAACAATGCAGAGGCTACAGAGATTAACCAAAATGCCACACAAGATACCAGCACAGTCTCTTTGGCCATTTTGAATTTTGGAATCTCTCAATCAAGTAATAGCAGCTTTATTTTGGAGAAAGGTTAAAGTTCTGAATCCCATGAGCTCCTTCTACCTTAATGTAACAGTTACCCAGTTCTGAAGCAGCAGCACATTAATGCTTCTCTGCCAACAAGTGCAGAGCCATGAATAGCTCAGGAATCCCAGCTCAGGAGCCACACTGGCAGCTAAATTTAGCTCATCAATCAAGGTCCTTCTATTCAAAGCAAAGAGGTTTGGTGCCTCTTTGACCTCCAACTCTACATCTCAGAAAAAACAGTGCACTCTGGGCTGGAGCACAAGCCACTGTTATGCAATAAGAGCCTGGTTTCAGGATATTTCAGGAATAAGATGGTGGGATGCACCAGGAATAAAATATTGTGGGGTGTTGGGATATTTGGGGAATAAAATACTAGGATGTGATGGTAACATAATGATGGGATAAAATATGACAGGAATAAAATATTGGGATATGTGACACGTAGAACCTTGTGATATGATGGAACTTAACATTGGGATATAATGGGAATGTTGGGAACATGCTGCAAATAAAGAATTGGGATACGTGAGGAACAGAACACTGGGAATGAAACGCTGGTGTGTGTGTGTTAAATCCAACCCTGGGATACCTGTGGTACCAAATTGTGAGGAATCTGAATCCCTTTCAAGGGGAAAAACAACTCCCCAGCCCACAGGGCAGGTCGGCCCCTTTCCTGGCAGGTGGCCTGGAACAAGAGTTTCCTTTCAGCACTCCAGGAAGCTGCTCCCAGGAATCCTGCTGACCTCTGGGAAGGGCACAGGGCAGGGTCCATACCGGGAAACACCTTCTCAGCAGCCTTTTGTACCCCTGGGATTTAGGCTGTTGTGTCTGTGGGCTCTGGGGTGGCCCAGAGCAGGGCTGGCTCACCTGAGAGCTGACTGGCCATCCTGCGCAGGGTGACGGGCGATGGCTTCGGTGGCATCGAGCCCTTCTCCAGAAACACCAGCCCATCTGCTGTGTACCTCTGCTCGGAGTCCCTCAGCCTTCCCAGGGGGTTCTTGATAACAAAGTTCTGGGCATAACGCTCCAAGGGGTCATCCAGAGACGTGACCTTGCCTTCCTCCCACATCTTGTACAGCATAATGGTGGGGAAGATCTTGGAGACGCTGGCGATTCTGTGAACAGACAAACAGGCAGAGAAATTAAACTTCAAGAAGCTCGTGAATCAAGAGGAAGGATGGTACATGAGATCACTGTAGCTTTCATGGCACCAAGGCTGACAGAGCTCAAGGAGTGCTTGATCATCCAAGATGATCCTCTGGGGCACAGGGGGTGACTCCTGGGGATGGGCCTGTGCAGGGCTGAGGGTTGGACTGGATGATCCTTTTGGGTCCCTTCAAACTCAGCATGTTCTGTGATTCTGTGACACCTTTGCCCATTCTGAAGGGAAGGGTTAAAATATAGGTAAGAAGCTTGAATTAATAGCCTTAAATCTGAACCTTTCTCAACTGACAACCTCTGTGCTCAGCAGTGCAGTGGCTGCAGATCTTTTCCTAGTCACTTAGTATTCATGAAATTACCTATTTTGTAAATGATTGGTTAGTAAATACCATAAAGGAAGAACAGGCACTGATCTCTGCTCTGTGAGGACCAGGGACAGGGCAGCAGGGAATGACCTGGAGTTGGGTCAGGGCAGGTTTATGTTCTCAGGAAAAGGATCTCAGGAAAAGGTTCTTCCCCCAGAGGGTGGTTGGCACTGCCCAGGCTCCCCAGGGCAGTGGGCACAGCCCCAAGGCTGCCAGAGCTCCAGGAGGGTTTGGTTGATCCTCTGGGGCACAGAGTGTGACTCTTGGGGATGGTCCTGTGCAGGGCTGAGGGTTGGACTGGATGCCCCTGGTGGGTCCCTCCCAGCTCAGCACATTCCGTGATTTTGGCGACAAAACCTTACTGGTAGTTTATTGGAATTTTACGGTTAAAATCACAGACTTACAGAATCCTTTAGGGTGGAAAAGACCTCTAAGACCACCAAGCCTCACCATTTACCCAGGGCCACCCCTAAACCTCGTCCCCAAATGCCAGATTGGCACGTTTGGAGCTGCCCCCAGCCTGTCCCTGTGGCGTAACCGGGCAGCACGTTCGGCTGTTAACCGAGAGGATGGTGGTTCGAGCCCACCCAGGGACCTGGATCTGATTCCAGGGGTTGGAACTACACCTTTAATGTCCCTTCCAACCCAAACCATCTAATGGTTCTGGTAGAAAAATAGTGGAAGGTCCTTTTATCCCATATTACAGATGGGGAAGAAACAGATGATCTGAAACTTTCCAAAACTGTCTGTTCTGAGAACAAAATTGACTGTCAGAGTGCAGCCCATGTGTTTCATAGATAACACAGGTAGAATGCACTGAAAATAGATATTTAAATGAAAATCCTTATATTTTTTTTTGTTTTAGCACACACTAAGAGCTTGATTCTATATTCACCTAAAAAATAACAGCCAATATGACACTGGGAGGATGAATAAGTGTACAGGTCTATTTTATGTGTAGTAGAAACTCTCCCCAACCCCCAATTTTTTCCTAGGCTGAAATTTATATCATTATTGTTATTATTATTATTATTGCTTTAATTAATATTTTAACCCTCTGACCCTGTCTCCTCTCTGTTCTCTTTTTTCAGTATCTGTGCCAGTTCTCAACCTTCAGATTTGCTCCCTAGGCCTCCTCAAAATATGGAGCCACTCCTATGAATGTTTTCAGGCTCTTCAAGACGGTAATTTAAAATATTATCAGATCAAATTAAGAAAAAAATTCAATAAATACATCCTAAGTAACTCGTTAAACCACCAGCAAGCGATAATTGCTGAAGCATCATCTCACAAAGTTTCAAGAGAGGTTCGTGCTCCCTGTAGGAGCCACGTGACAGTGGCTCTGTTTCCTGACTGCCTGCCCGTGCCAGGGTTACATCCATCTGCCTTTTCCTGGCTCTCTGCCTGTGCCAGGGCTCTCACCTGTAAATGGTGTATTCGTTGGGCACAGCCGAGGAGGGGTCGGAGATGTTCTTCTTCCCAAAGTTTCCTGTCCAGAGCACTGTGTCGTTGTAGATGACGATGGCAGACATGGCTGGCAGCCCTGAGCTGTGCATCTTCTGCCTGAGCATCAAATCCACCTGCAGAACGAGGAATTCCCAACTGAAAACTCTTATAATGCATCCAGTCTGTGCCAGACCACCAGCCTTCCTCACTCCTGAGCACTCCAGAGGGGTTCTATGAAATGTATGTTGTCAAAAGAAAATATTTTAACTGTTTAACAGTTTCTTAGCATTGCTTATGTTGAATTATCCAGTTCTGCCTGCAGGAGGTGGGTGGAGCACAGCTGGATGATGAGACCTCCACAGCCTGGGCACAACAGGCAGCAAAGGGCAACCACAGCCCTTTGGTTGCTGTGTTGTTTTTCAGATTGCAGTTTAACAGGAGCCTGAGCTCAAAGGTGTTTCATGGAGTGAAAAGTCTCATGGGATATTTGAAAAGTCGTCTTCTTGTACAACTTTGACCGTAAAATACTAGTGCAGAGAACAGATGTGCAGGGTACAATTTAAAAAGGAAGAATTTACAGTTATTGCATGTTGGCATTTGGTTTTAATCTTAAATATTAGAAGGATGAGCAACAGGTTCTTTGTCATATAGACCGAAAGGAAGACACTGGTGACTTGTCTCAGGTACTGCAAGACCTTCAGTGTGTGTTTGTGTCCACAGGCTTAGGCAGAACCTGAGGGCTCTGAAGATACACTTTTAAGGTGCTCATTCCTAAGCCCCCTTCAAACACCTCTGTCTTCCATTGTTGAAGTTCCCTGTGCCTTATTCAGGCTGCAAAATGGGAATGTGTTCACCAGCCTCTTCAAAGAAGTGCCTGGATACTTCATTTCCCAAGGGTGCAAAAGAGGAGATTGGATGACTGTGGTGGACACTCAATGTTCTGCACATCCCTCACCTCTCTGACTAATCCTAATTGAACAGTAAAACACTCTGCAGTAACCCCAGAGACAGGCAGAGACTTCCTAAGAGTGGCTGTGAAGTGCTGGGAATTGAAATTCCGTGTGGATACAGCGCTGTGTGTGCAGGAGAACAGCCCTGAGCACACCCACCACACAGGGGCTGAGAGCTGCTCCTGGGCTCCCAGCAACAAAACCTGGGGGCTCTGGTGGCTGCTCCTGGGAAAGCACCTGCTCAGTGCCTTCAGGTCAATCAGATGGGAAGGGTCATTAGAGAAGTAGCACAAAATAAAATAGGAAAGCCATTTTTTCATTGTAAATTCACTTGCATCGTGAATGTTGCAGTCAGTGCTGAATTCCTGCTGCCTGTGAGAAAGAAAAGATGGAAGGGAATGGGATAAGGGGTATAGAAAATCAGGAGTGTCCTGTCCTGATGGGCCAGACAGTCCAGGCAGTGCTGCAGTGTTTCCTAGAGCCTGTCAGAAGTTCAGTCAGTGCTGAAATGTCAAAGACACTTTATGACTCCCAGGGAATCTTGATGTGACATCACACCGAGGGAATACTGATGGAACATCACATCAGGGGTATCCTGATGGTGCATCATCCAATCTCCTCTTTTGCACCCTTGGGAAATGAAGTATCCAGGCACTTCTTTGAAGAGGTTGGTGAAAACATTCCCATTTTGCAGCCTGAATAAGGCACAGGGAACTTCAACAATGGAAGACAGAGGTGTTTGAAGGGGGCTTAGGAATGAACACCTTAAAAGTGTATCTTCATTCAGATGCAGGTCTTCTACCTCTTTCCCTTCCCCTCCACTCCCTCCCTTGAACCTACAAGTAGCTTTGTACTTCTTAAACTGTGGCATGGGGAAAGCCAGCAAAGCAAGAAAATAAGGAATTGGCAGTCACTTATAAAAAGGAACTAGTTACACAAATCAACTACTTTCCAGGATACATAATAGACCAGATGCCAAGAGCCATGATTTTGTGCTGATAAAAGCTCACCAGACCTTCCAATGGACAAGTGATCGTATTTCTCCATCACAACTTGCCCTGTGGGTGAGAGAACTGCTTGTTGGCCTGTCCTGAATGTTCACTGAAGGAGTTTCATACACCCACTTCTGGGTTCGCGTGTTCTCCACCTCCTCAACTCCCCATATCCTCCCCAGAGATGCTCAGGGGCAAAATACATTCCCCCCTGTACCCCTGCAGGAGAGCAGCCATGAGCTGTGCCTCCCTCTGTTCCCTTATCCCCCCAGACCTTCTCCAAGGCATCCTTCAGGATGGGGATGGGGTGGTCCAGCGGCACCGGCTCAGGGTAGCGGGGACACATCTGCACAGCTTCTGACCTCACTTCCATCACAGAAGGGCCTGGAAAACATTGCAGGGGGAGCACAAGTGACTTCAACAGACACACTGACAAGGTTTAATCTCACCCACCAGTCACCACGAGATTTCTAGTGCTGTCCAGAGCTGAAGGACACTTCTGCACAGGAAAGGGATAGTCCTGAGTTGTGTTTGTCTCACACAGAATAGGACTTGCAGGACCACCATGCTCTGTTATCACTTATTCCAGCATAGGATGGACTTCAGTTGACTCTTAAACCTGGAAGAGTAAAGGACTGGGACTACAGTCCCATCTGACAGTGGGTTTAATCCTCATGGAAGTGCCCTGCCCATGCCTGGAGGAAAGTCTGAGTTGGGGTTCAGGAGAACAGTGTTGGCCCTTGCATTTTGTAACCTCAGAAATGGGTGTTGAAGTGAGTGTGAGTGTCCCCTGAGCTCCAGCACTGTCACAACAGCTGAAAGGTTGCACACCTTCTGTGTTAGTTGTCCCCTGAATTCCCTGCATCCTGCCTGTGCCACAGAAACAGCTGGAATTTTTGTGGTGAGCAAAGCTCTTTAGACTCACTGAGAGATGGGAACTGTCTCACTTGGAGGCACTATTTTTCCAGCTGATCCCAAGGTGTTCATAAACACAGCTCCTCTGCTCTGTGAGCTGCAAACAAATGCTTCTCTGTGTTCTTGTTTAGTGGGTGAACATGAGGCATCAGAACTAGAGATAAGGGGAGAAATGACACTAAGAAATCTTGGAGATGCATGGTATGGACACATAGAGAGCCCACAGGCAGCCTGGTACTCTGTGACAAAAATGTAGGGTCTGAAATGTTTTCCAGACCTTGGTCTGTGAAATACCTCTGAATTCACCATGAATTTTAACTCACCTTTGGGCTACTTAAAACTCTGATTTAATCCTTTAATATTTAATCCTTGCACATACAGTGCCTTGGGACTATTGGTTGAGTTTTCTATAATCAATAGAGGAGGCAAGGGAGCTGCTCCAAGGGCTGGAGTCCTTCTGCTCTGGAGACAGACTGGGAGAGCTGGGGGGATTCACCTGGAGAAGGAAAATTCCAGGGAGACCTGAGAGCCCCTTCCAGTGCCTAAAGGGGCTCCAAAAGAACTGGGGAGGGACTTAGGACAAGGGATGGGGTGACAGGACAAGGGGGAGTGGATTTAGACTGCCAGAAGGCAGAAATAGATGGGATATTGGGAAGGAAATGTTGGCTGTGAGGGTGGGGAGCCCTGGCACAGGTTGCCCAGGGAAGCTGTGGCTGCCCCATCCCTGGAAGTGTCCAAGGCCAGGTTGGACTGGGCTTGGAGCAACCTGGGATAGCAGAAGGTGTCCCTGCCCATGGCAGGGGGTGGCACTGGATGGGCTTTAAGGCCCCTTCCAACCCAAACCAGTCTGGGATTCTGTGATTCTACAAGTTCAAGTGTGAACCAAGGGCTTAAGCCAGTTCAAAGGTCTAAGATTAGGGGAACAGCAAAGGAAGCACTTAGCAAGGTGTAAAAGAAACCTGTTCTAAGCTGGAGTGACTTTTACAACACAGAAAAGGTAAAGAATGTAAAATCAAATGTCTCCTTGGTGCATCAGTTAACCAAAGATGAGCAGCAGAAGTAATGGGGCTTCTCTGGACACCAGCAGAGTTATGTGGTCCTCCATCAACCCAGTGTTCATCTCCTCTGTGTCCTTGCACCAGCAAGGAGGAAGAAATTTATGTGTTGTCTGGAGAAGTTTGTGTGTTTGGGGAAATGCTCTTTGGGGGAAAATGGAGAGAAAGGGTTTTATTAGTGTCCCAAATTCCTGTGCCAAACCATGAGCAAGGCTCAAGCAGAGTACTCACCGGGCTCCACCTTGGGGAGGCTGTACTGCCACAGGAAGCAGCCTGTCATTGCCACAGACAGCAGGAAGAGGAAGACAACCAACACATGGATCCACTTCACCTCCATGGCAGGGAGTTTGAGGAAGCTCCGGCTGCTGGGAGCCTTCTGCAAGCAGAAAAGGGGGCAGAGAGAGAGAAAACACCTCTGCATTTCAGCTGGTGAGAGAGGCCCCATGCACCAGAGAATAAAGCTGCTGAAGGGACAGGGATTGATTTGAGCCCCCTGGTCCAGTGGAAGGTGTCCCTACCCATGGCAGGGGTGGAATGAGATGAGTTTTAAGGTCCTTTCCAACCCAAACCAGTCTGGGATTCTGGAATAATTTCAGCACCAGAGCTGGCCACACCAGCCTGTGTTGGGATAACTGGAACCAGAGATGACTTCTTGCCTTTCAGTGGGGTTTGTAATCCTTACCTTGTGGGTTCTTGCAGAAGAACACAACCACTCCTGCCTTCCCCCTCCCTGCAGGTTAACACCCATCAGACAGGATTCTCAGACACTGCTCTCAGTTCCACCCTTCTCAACCATCAGGACTTATCCCTGGATATCTTTCCAGTCTCTTCTTTTCCAGAGTCAGCATCTGTTCATGGCAGCCACCAGCTAGATCATCTGAGCAGATCCAGCTTTTCTAGATGAATGATGGAATTTTTTCCCCATTTGCTGCCCTCACCCTTCTATGTTGTGCCTGTAAATCCCATCCTATCACACACCATCTGTAAGCTTGGCATTTACAGATGCCACATTTTGGGAAACTGGCTGATATTTTGAGTGTGTGCAGCTCTCAAAACACTGGAGACCATCCAGGTTGGGAACAGAACTAGATAAATGTTGAAGAAAAACAAGGAACAGATGACAAATGAGGAGGTGCCTGAGCCTGGGCTGTGCTCCTTCACTGCCTGCAGGAGGTCAGGAGGGTGCTTTTGAAAGTTTGGCAATTAATGATACAAAACATATGGGCTGCCATTTGCATCCAATATGGTCCACATTCCAAAGCTGTTTCAGGTTGTCTGGACTCACTTGTAGGATAGACAGATTGAAATATTCCCTTTAGATTTCCACACAGCCCTTTTCTTTTCCCTTTTTTTTTTTTTTTTTTTTTTTGAGATGCAGGAGGGTTCAGGCAAAAGCTTCTGCAAATCAGGTGAGCCTTGTCAGTCCCAGCCAGGGAATTTCAGACTCCCACACGGCTCTGTGGCTCAGGAAGGATCCAGCTGGGTTTTCCAGCCCCTGATGAAACTCTAGGCTGCACTTCCTGCACAATTATAGGAACATATCACAGTTCTTTCTAAAGCTTTTTGGCCTGTTCAGACATTCCCATGGGAATTTCTGAAGGCAGGTTCTTCCATGACACGATTAAAACTTCAAGGGTGGCTCAAGACCACGCAGGTACCTGCAACCCACCCCAACCTGAGCCTGCCAGAGCACACGAGGCCCATATTCCACTCCATGATGTTTTTCTAAACAGGGCAATGCCATTTTAGCACCAAACCCATTTTTGTTTGGATGTCCCAACCTCCTGAAGTGCCTTAGTAGGTAGGAGATCACACCGCCCCAAGAGGAGCCTGTGTGTTGAGATCTCTTTAATCCCCCATCCTGTTATTGTTCAGGGTAGGCTGAAGGATGTCACCCAGAGCTGTTTTCCTGCAGCAAGGAGAGCCACAGGGCCCTCTTTGCCCTGCAGTCTTCATGGGATGACTTTTTTTGGGTTCAGTCCCATCAGAATAACGTGTTTCCCCCACCTATTTTCTCTGGTTTTCTGCCTCTTCCCTTGTTTCACTGAGGAACCCTGATTTCTGAGTCCCTCAGAGCAAAGGAAATAAATTTTCTGGTATATTCCTCATCTCACAGATTCCAGACCCCCTGGATCACTAACTGAGGACCCAAAGATACCAACACTGAGCTCATCCTTTAGTCCAAACATCCTTCAGTCCAACCTCCCCTTTACCTCTTGTGGATCATGAGTGCCCTCAATGGCTCTTTTTTATTTTCTGCCCTATAATTTAGTAGGAATGCAAAGAAACCCTGACAATGCCATGGACTGGAGACATGGATCTGTAGCCAGTTGTAGTTGGCTTCCCATCAAACCCCACAGAACACAGCAGAAAACCTCCCAGAATAAAGAAAAAAAAATGGAATAGCAAAAGCTATATAAAATATATATATATATTTCATATGTCACAGATATACAATTAAGGTACTATGTACATAGGAATACAGGAACCCCAAAGCACTCCCAAAAGGGAAAGAGGGGAAGGGAAAAGGAAAAAAAAAAGGGATAAAAAGGGACAGAAACAAAACAGGTATGCACAAGTGAAAAACCCAGTAACCAGCAAATAAAGAACTGGCAATAAAGAACCACTTCCCTTGAGAAAAGCAGGACAACCAGACCCAGCCCAGTACTCTCCCCTCAGGAACCTACTGTTCCCAAACCTCTCTGGAAGAGAAGAGAAGAGAAGGGAGGTCTTCCTGACCACCTTCCATATAACTCAGTTTGTGTAAAGGAATAGCATGGAATTCTTCTTGGTCACTTCCCTAGTTCCTTCCTGGTTACAGGCTGGTCTCCAGGAAGGCCTGGACTGAAACTATCACAGGATCTCTCCTTTATTGATGGGACACCAGATATCCAAAAGTGTGAGAGATATTCACCCCCTCTCAGGAGATGCTCTACCCTCTAAACCCCCTTTCAGAAAAAACCCCGCTGCTTCCCAGTACCTGGGAGGGTGTGAGGGAAGCAGATGGATAAATCCCCATAAACAGACTCCTCACACCTCCCACTCCAGGGCCTGCCTGGTCTCACCTCCTTCTCGGCTGGTTTTGTGGTGCTCAGTGACCGTCTCTGCTCGCACACAGACACAGCAGAGGGGGGCGAGGCGGGGCTTCCAAGCACTTAAACACATGCAAATAAATGCAAATACATGCAGAACAAGCTCACGCAGCTCCCCAGGGGGGTAGCTTGTCAGCATGATACATTTCCCCCCCCTGAGCTTTGAAAAATGAGGATGGGGAGGGATAAATATTTGGGATTCCCATGGGCCACCCAGGTGTGCTTGTCCACCCACCGAGGACCAGTCGGTCCAGGAACATCCCAACACTGGCCACGGAGAGGCAGAAGACCCCCAGCCCCCTCACGTACCAGCAGCAGGAGTGTCTCAGTCCCAAAGGCTGTCCTTGTCCCACGTCCAGGGGTGTGAGGAACACAGCGACCCTACTCCGCCCCGGGCAGGGGGGAGGATGGAGTCCCACCATCCCCTAAATTCACCTGCAGGTCACTGCAGGTGCTGCTTCCCAAAAATCCCGCTCCGAGCCTCCCATCGGAGCCATCCAAGCCCTCCCGATGGTGCTGCCGAACGCCCCCCCGGGCAGGGGGATTAAGGGACAGGGAGGGGAATGGGGACATGGGACACAGAACGGCGTTTGCGCTCAGGAAAGTGCCCGAGGGATTGGATGTTAATTCTCCCTAATGCTCCTGGGCCATGTGTGTGAGTCACGGCTGAAACCAAGAGGGCTTCACCACCTATTTATAGCGCTCTCATCTCCTCCTGGCGCTGGAGCACGAGGCGATTAAGCGGCAGAGGGACAGTCCCCGGGGGGCTCCGGGGCCAGGCTGCTGGGGAAGGGGAGCTGGGCAGATAAACCCCTCGTTCAGGCACTCTCGGGGCTTAATCCTGAGCAGCCTCCTGGAGTTTCCCCGCAGTGGCAGACAAGGGAGTCATTCCCAGCTCAGCAGGCACAAGTGGGATTTCTTTCCCTTTAGCTCTGGAGGGTGGTGGAGGGTTGGGGTCTGTACGAGGGGAGCCTTACCCGCAGCTGTAACCCCTCCATGGCTGCTCAGGGCTCTCTTCTCATCCCCCGTGCTGCCTGCTTGCACAAATAAAAGGCTCATAAACCCCTGTAATGAGGAGAAAGCAACAGTTAGTGCAGGAAAAAAAGCAGAGTCAGAGCAAGGAGGGAAGTCCAGAGTAACAAAGCCCAGCTCAGGTCAGCAGAACAGCAGGGAGGGACTGGTTTTGGATAGGGAGATGGAGGTTGGAATGATGTGATTTTCCAGCCCAAATCACAGTAACCATGTGAGGTAGATCCTCAGTAACACCTTCCATGTCTCTCCCTCTGGTTTGGCAGCACCTTGTGTTTACCCTCAAAGAATCACTCGACTCTTTGGGTGATTTGAGGGCCATTCCCAGCTCTCTAAGGGCTCAGCTTCAGAAATTGTCCCTTCCTTCCCCCTTCAAAGAACCACTTGACTCCTGGACTCCCTTGGGGCCATTCCCATCTCCCTGAGGGCACTGCCCAGTCCCCTCAGGAGCTGTCCCCTGTCCCCCCAGGTTGGGCAGTATGGTGTGGCACAGACTTCTCATTTCCCAGGGCCATCCTCACCCCACCTCCAAACACAAGGAACTGGAGCTTTGAGACCTTCAGGACTGCCACATTTTCACTGTGCCTGCTCCACATGATCCTTCCAGCACCCCCTTTCCCTCTTCACCACCTTGCTCCCCCTTCACAGCCAACAACACCCCCCTTACACTTGGGACCCACAGACACAGCCAAGGAACTCTGTGACAGGTTTGGAAGTGCCAAGATAATGGCACTACCACCACCTTTCCCATAAAACCTCCCTCATCTTGCTACCTGACAGAGGCAGTTCAATCACCAACCCTCCCTAAAAAAGAGCTCTTACCAGCCTTGCTGCTCCCTTCTGGCTTCCAGCTGATGAATTTGGGGCTGTCCTGCAGCTGCAGATGTCGAGAGCAGATGAAGCACTAATCCAACAGCCTCTCTGAGCACAGATTAATCGCCCAGGCCTCACCCCTCTGCAGCATCTGGCCAGGGATGCAGCCAAAGGAAGGATTGCTGCTGATTTCCTGGCTCCAGCAGCAGAGCAGAGTTGAAAATGGGGAGCTGGGGGGCTGAGGGGTGGGTGTCCATAACACCCTGTGAGCTGGAAATGTTAACCATGGGCTGTCACAGCATGGGAGATACATCAGAAATGCTCCCCAAAGAGGAGGGCATGGCCATGCCCTCACTTATGCCCCAAATCCAGGGGGATTATGCACCTCAGTGCCATCCTATGGCCTTCCTCAGATCTTGCCAGGTACAGGTACCCTCCCCATACCACCCCTTCATTTCAGTATCTCCAGGAGTGGCCCAGAATCTGAGAGTGCCCAAAACACTCTGGTGGAGCCTGTGCCCCTGAGCTGTGCCCAAATTTTGGTGAGTGGGGCTGCAGATGACCTCCTCACTAATTAGAGTAGATCAAGCTCCTCGTAGGTTTGTTGCTCCTCATTTCTGGGAACTCCCATTTCCTTCCAACATTCTCTAGGGTGGTCCTGTGCCCAATTATCCCGTAATACCAATAATCCATTTGTCCTGGGAACACAGTCTTTAGCTGATGTGTAAAGTCAATCTGTGCTGGTTGAATGTCCCTCAAGGGTCTGCCAGGGCTCCATCTCTAGTTGTAAGTGGCTAATCTTCTCCACAGGAAATATTCGTGTGCTTTCTTGATAGACTTGCTGCGCCAAAGATTTCTCTCCAATTTTGTGTTACCTCAGTCAAGGGCATCTCTTTCTCTGTGCTGGCTCTATTTCCCATCATTTTCAGGTACTAAGAGGGATTTGAATCCTATTCTACCTGTGCCTTGTGCTGATCAGGCACATTGGGAAGCAAATTGCAGCAGGAGAGGGACTAAAACCCACCCCAGCTCAGAGAAGGACTTAAACCCACTACAGGATTTTCACCAAATCTGCTCATGGAATTTTAACACTCACCCTTCAGTGCTTCCCATTCCAAAGGTCCCATGTGAACTCACACATTGCTGGCAATGGATGTTTGCAGATCCAGTGGTGGTGGTTTGGGGTCACCAAACTGTTAAAGAAATTTCTTCTCCCTGCAGCAAGAGTCTCAGATAGCCCATTCCAGGGGGGAAAAAAATTAATTTGAGTGCTCCAGCAATAGAAACAACTTGACCTGGTGCCTTCAAACAGGGACTGGAGCAAAGAGATCCCTGGATTTCCTGCCCTTACAGTCTCTGCACGTGCTCTTCACACGCCTCTTGGTCCAATGGGGATTTTTGGTCTGGAGTCTCCTAACACCTTCTTGGATTCCCTCCCTGTGTCCACACAGATATTGACTTCTCTTATCTTGTGGGTTTGCAGCTTTGCTGGTGGCTGGAGCCTTCTTGTCTCCTGCTCTGTGCTGGTAGAGCATGGGAAATCCAAACGTCCCTGATTTAGGGCAAGAACTACTTAGCAACAACCCAAACATGAGTGTGTTCTCAGCATTACTCTCACACTGCATCCAAGACACAGCCTGCACCAGCTACCAGAAAAATTACTGAGGAACTCTATTCCAACCAAAGGCACATCTGGGTGAAAGTTCAGAGCTTGTGACCTAAGGCTTCAGCAAATCCAGCTACTCATGCTCAGCAAGGAAAGTCAAGAAAGCAGCCTGGTAAATCACACAATAGTGTAACTCTAAGTGACTCATTCTTATTTAAAACTTACTTATTAAGCCAAGCAAGTAATATTTCTCAACCCTCTCCTTGCACTCGCTCAGTGTCCCAGTTTAGAGAAGCCTCAGAACGTGGCAGAAGGGGTGGGAAGAAGATACTGTGGTTCTCTGAGCAGCCTCTCCCTCCTGGGCTGCTCCCCCAGAGCATCCCCCTGTCCCAGGGAGCCTCAGCCAGGAAGGAACAGAGCAGTTCTCCTCCCTGCTGCCCCCTTCAAATGGGTTCTGCACAGCAGGGGCTGCACACAAAGGATTTTGTTTCATAACAGCAGCTCCAGCAAAGTGACACGGCTCAGGCTGCAGAGGTCAACCCATGACAGAGTCAGAGAATATGCTGAGTTGGAAGGGACCTACAAGGATCAACCAGTCCAACCCTCAGCCACAGGACCATTTCCAAGAATCACACCATGTGCCCCAGAGGATCATCCAAACCCTCCTGGAGCTCTGGCAGCTTTGGTGCCCCTTCCTGGGCACCTCAAAGTGCCATCAGAGCACCCATCCCTCCCCGGGGACCCCAAACTCTGCCACCAACACACTCATCCCCCTCCAGGCCCCCCAAACTGTGCCACAGGCACACCCATCGCTCCTGATGCCCCCCAAACTGCCCTCAGAGCACCCAACTCTCTCCAGGGATCCAGAACTCTCACCAGCACACCCATCCCTTCCTGGGCACCCCAAACTCTGCTATCAGAGCACCCATCCCTCCCCAGGCACCCCAAACTCTGCCACCAACACACATATCCCTTGCCAGGCACCCCAAACTCTGCCACCGGAGCACCTATCCCTTCCTGGGCATCCCAAAATCTGCCACAGGCACACCCATCCCTCCCCAGACACCCCAAACTCTGCCATGAACACACTCATCCCTCCCCAGGCACCCCAAACTGTGCCATCAGTGCACCCCCAGCCCAGAGCCTGAACAGGGTAAAGGAGGACGATGCTCTGAGCAGCACCAACGGCCTCAGAAGCACCAGCAGTTCCACTTGCCTGCTTGCAGTGCCCAGACTGGGAGATGTGGGTGCCCTGTTGCCCAAGGGGGTGCCCCAGGAAGCCTCCCTGCAGCCTGGCCCTGCCTGCTGTGGGCTGAGGCAGCAGCGACCTGCTCTGCCCTGCCTCGGGGTACTTAAAATAGGTCAGCAGCAGGTGCCTGGCTGAAATTACCCTTCATTTTCTTGTGAGGGAGCTGCAGAGAGGTCCTTCCCTGTGGATAACAGCGGGGACTGCCAGGGACAATGGAATGATTTGAATCCAGCAGTTTTTATTAACTCCTCGTGCTCCATGTGCCTGTGTTAGCTCAGCCCTGCCCTGGAGCGTCACCAGCTGGGTCAGGGGGATGCCACTGCTCCTAAATGTGCACAGAAACGTGTCTCAGACAGCCCTGGGCACCACAGGGGTACAAACACATCACTGGGGGGGTCAGTGTGATGCACAAAGCCCCTTTCTGTGCCCTCCAATCACTGCAGAATGGGGGGGTCTGGAACAGCAAAGCACCAGTTTAGCCCTGGCATCAAAATCTCTCCATTTCTGGAGGTAAACACAGAACAGAACACAGAGAACAGCACACAGAGAACAGAACACAGATCTTCATGTGACACCGAGTGCAAGTGGACTTTGACTGTGTCAGAGAGGGAAGGGCATGACTTGAACATCAGGGTGTGGACACAGGGCACAGCAGGACACCAGGGATGGAGTAGGGATGGAGCAGTGACCAAATGAAGTCTGATGGTGGGTGAACATGAGGGCAGGGATGTCTCAGTGGGAGAAAAGAGCAGGGCTGGGAATGAGCCCAGAGCTGGAGCAGCACGTGGTGCCAGGGGTTCAGGACATTAAATCACAATAGTGGGAATGGAAGAGGACTGACTTGTCCTTATCCCCTGAGTTCTGGTGGTAAATCTACCTTCTCATTTTTCCAGCGTCCAGCAGACCCTCAGGAGGAGCAGGGTTGACACACAGCAGCATTTTAATGTCTATGGTTGAGGATAAACAAGGCCCACAGTGACTGTGCAGGGCCAGTGCAGAGCAGCACCTTGGACTGGAAGCAGGGGCAGGGGGTGACAGTGCCTCCAGCCCAGGTGGCCCCAGTGCCAGAGCAGACCATGAGAACAGCTGTGCTTAGACAGTCCACCACCTGGACACTCCAGATCCCAAGAGTTAACCCAGGAGGCAGAGAGGAAAGAGGATGGACAAGGACAGTTCACTCAGTTCAGCAGCTCCTGCCACTAAAAAGGGGAGGCATCCTCTCCTCTTGTTCCTCTTCCCACCTCCCCCAAGCCTTTCTTGACCCCAGTCCCTGTCCCCCCCTATCTCCTGTGCTTGTCAGCCTTTCTGCAAAGAGGTTCAGCTCCCCCCAGCACCTCGGAGGTATCTGCTGAGCACCTCTGGAGCAGCAGAAGGAAAGGTAAGACCTCCCCCTTGTGCTGAGCTGTCACATCACCACAGATTTACAGCTGCAGCCTCAGACAAACACTGCAGGTGGGAAACCAGTAAAGGAATGTTTTAGTAAAGGAATTAGTCTTGCAGAATCCAGAGAAGAAAATTCCTTTTGCTTCAACAGGTAGGACAAACTTACTCAGGTCCTGTTACAGTGCAGGGCAGACACTGTTCCTCATCTGATGAGCTGTGCATGGGTTTTTCCTGGTTTGATTTTTGTTTTTTTTTTCCCCCACAGGATGTCCTTCAGGATGGAAGGGACCATGGGAACTGATTTGGTCCAAACTGCTACTCAACCAGGATCAGCTCTGAAGTCACACTAGACTACTTATGGCTTCTTCCTGTGAGGTCTTGGAATCCCCCAAAGTCTTCTGGACAATGTGGTGGATCCTTGGGGTTGTGCTGTTGGCCAGGAGTTGTACTCAAGGATCCTTGTGGGTCCCTTCCAACTCAGGGCATTCCATGACTTCATGAACTGAGTGTGTGTCAGCAGCTCTTTGGGAGGTTCCTTAAGGAAGAAGAATTGCTGGATGAGATAACCAGTGACTGCTGCTCCCCTTGGTTTCAGGTTTAGGGACACCACTTAAAACCTCAGCTTGTCCAGGGGTTTGAATGTGCTAATTGAACCCTGCAAACAGTGGCATCCCCTGGCTCCAAAGCCAGGAACAGAGGGCTATGTGCCCACCACTGCCCCGTGTTCATCCCTCTAAACACTGGGGAAACTGAGGCACAGAGGAGAGGAGGACACACCCTGCTCCCACCACGGCTTGAGAGGGGCTCAGCAGCCCAGGGACAGGGACTGGTTTTCCTCCTCCATCATGCCAGGGGGACAAGCAAGGTGTGTGCCCAGAAATCTCTGGAAGCAGGATGCAGGTGGCACAAGCATTTATTAAAAATGGGGAAAGCCTCTGAGCAGCTGTTCTACCCCAGGATGGTCAAGCAGCAGGACTGAGACCCTGGGATACCTCCCACAGCTCCTAAAAAATCTTGGGCAAGGAATAGCTGGCACTTCTGAGCCAGCCTTGGCTCTGTTTGGGCTGTTCCCTGAGCTTCAGGTAGCCTGTTTAAGGACAGGGCTTGGAGAATCCTGGGCTAGTGGAAGGTGTCCCTGCCCATCAGGGGGTGGAACAGGATGAGCTTTCAACCCTTTCAACCCAAACCAGACCATCACTCTGTGATTAATGAGACTATCCTGATCAATGGCAATTCTGGTCCTTTCCATTTCTTTTTTTATCATTTCCCCTTCCCCTGGGCATTTGCTCTGCCTGTGGCACATGGGAAGGAGACAAGGCCAGAACTCAGGCTGGCTGAGGGATGAGATGCTGAATGAAGAGCTGAGCTCCTCTGCAGCCCCGCAGAAGGTGCCACTGACAGGGCTGGGCTGTCCTTGCACCCTTAGCAGGGCTGTCCCCCCTCTACAAGGATAATCAGGGTGTTAATCCCACCTCCAAACCCTCAGGAACAGCATATGGAGAGTCAGTGAGGCTCTGCCTAATTCTTGTGCCTCACCGGTCTAACAGGGAAGGTGTGTGAGCTCAAAACATGTAAAACCAGATGCACATTATTCCTTTATTTGGGGAGCTTTTAAATGCATGACAATGTATTTAATAAAAATATAGCCTTAAAAATATAATATATATAGGGCCATATAAAAATATAACCCTAAAAATGTGCTTTCTATTTTATAGAACCATAGAATCATTAAGGTTTGAAAAGACCTCCAAGGTCACTGAGTCCAACATTCAACTATAACTATAAATCTTGGCTTCTGCCCTGTGCTGCTCCCAAAAAATCTACAGGTGAGCATCCCAACAGGCAAGGATAGGATGGTGGGAGGAATCAGGAAGGTGTTCAGATGGTCACTCAGCCTTCAGAGCTGGGTGTTGGTTCTGACACTGCCCAAGCAGATGCCTCCTGGTGGAGTTATTGGTGTCCTCAGAGGAGTAGCTTTATCATTTTAATACTTTGTTTTCCCAGGACAATTCATACCAAAAAAGTTTCAAAAACAGTTCATAAGGAAGAAAAGAACTCCACACAAAACACCCTCAAAATTCCCAATATCACAAGGAAAGGAGAGGATTTAGTCCTACTGTTTGGATGTCACATGCAAGGACCACTGGTCCCAGGAGATAACGATGAAGCCCCCAGTGAAGAACACTCATAAATGTTTCATTCTGAGAGAATATTTATAAAGAAGTGCTCTGGAAAGAAAAGCAAAGAATAAAATAACTCCCATCATTTCTTTCTGCGGGTGTAAGGAACGATGCTGACAAACAGAAGAGGGGAGTCCTGAAACACAGGGAGTGCCAAACACAGGAAAACCTGAGTGGGAGCCCTGCAAACACAGACACTTCAGAGGGGGGCTTGGAGGAGCCAAAATTTGGAACATTTCTGCTCACCCATTGAAATTCTACTGCCCAGTGGTAAAATTACTGGAGGAAGGAGGACAACGACCAGGAAATTCAACTTGTTCCTCTGCCCAGGGTACCTGGTGCTCCTGTGCTGCCTGTGGGCAAAGTGAGGTCTTGTTGTTGGTCTTGGAGGGAGAAAAGGGAGCAGAAACACAGCCCTGACCTTCTCTGTGTCAGTGCAGCCCCTGTCCCAGGGCTGGGGACCCTCTGCAAGGTCCCCAAGATTTATATTGTCAGTTCTAACCTCCTCCTCAAGCTCTGCTCAGTCACTACTGCCACAGACTCTGGGAACTTGCCAAGAGACTCATGGTATGTGCTTATTTTCATGTGAATTTGCATGAATTTGCATACATCTCCTTCTCAGTTTGCATTCATTCCTTGTGATGCCTTTAAGAACAAGTAAAACATTGTCTGCTCTGAATGAGTCGAATTTTCTACTTCAATTTTCTCTTTTGCTGATACACAGATTGTGAAAAATTCAGCTACTGGCTGATTTTTTTTTTCTCCTTTTCTACTGCTTTTTCCACCTCCCTTCCACCCTGAGATACCACATTGTTCTATTATTTTTATTTTGCATTACATGAACTTTGTTATAAAAATGATTCCCTCAGTTCTCCACAAAACAGGGGAACTATGGCACTGACTGTCCCATTTGCACAGCCACTGATGGTTCACAGGCTAATTTTAATATGCTATTTCACTTTTCATTTCCTTCCCTGTATAAATGTCTGAAATTTGCTCGGGGAGAACTCCAGGTCAGTCAAATTCCACACAATCAAATATTGAAGAAATATTATCCCAGGAGTTGCTGTGCTGTGTGGGATCATGGACTGGGAGTGCCCTGCATGGGGGATCTTTTGGGAAGTGTGGTGACTGTGGGACCTGGTGGGAGATCCAACCTCCCTGAACCCTTCTTGTTTCTTGGGCTTCATCCTCCAAGCATATGTGGGCTGTGGTCTCCAGCCCCTCAGCACCTTCTTTGTCTGACAGCACAAACCAGCTCCTCCTCCCTGTCCTGGGGCCACATTTCTGACACCTCAGCCACCTCTGCCAGACCTCCTGGGTCCCTTTTGGTCATCCCCTTCTCATCCTGGGGGGAGGGAGGGGGCTTGGGGGACGGACAAGCAGCGGGTGTCCAAGCACTGAGTTGAGGGGTTGGTAACTCCCAGCCCAGTTTGTGGTTTCCCTGCTTTGCCATGAGAGTGCACTGTTGACTTATGTTCCATTTGTCCTCCTGGTCCTTCCCAGCAGGTTGATTCATTGCTTCCCAGGCTGCAGGGAGGACTGGGGTTTTCCTGTCCTCCTCCAGAGCAGCTGATTTGTGAGGCTGCTGCAGGCTCAGCCCTGCAGTTTGTTGGGGTCCCCCTGCACTGAAGCTCTGCCATTCACGTGCCAGCTGCTCCTTCATGTCTGGTGTTGGCTACAAAGGTGGTGAGGCTGCATCTGAATCATCACCCAGAAAGCACATGGAGGTGTTGAACTACAGGGAGATACATGGAGATATTGAAATACCCTGATTGTCACCCCAAATCAGTCAGACTTCTCTCTGACTGTACCCACTGGCCACCACCCTTCCACAGGGATGGTCCATTGCTGAGCCCTCAACTCCAGGTTTTTTGCTTTATTAGCTCAGTGGTGTCCAGGCTGTGCAGAGCAGGTTTAGGTTGGATCTCAGGACAAAGTCCTTCCCCCACAGGGTGGTTGGGCACTGCCCAGGCTCCCCAGGGCAGTGGGCACAGCCCCAAGGCTGCCAGAGCTGCAGGAGGGTTTGGACAACACTCTCAGGAACAGGGTGGGATTGTTGGGGTGTCTGTGCAGGGCCAGGAGTCGGACTTTGATGATTCTTGTGGGTCCCTTCCAGCTCAGGATATTCCATGATTTTACATTCTATGATTCCATATCTTTCCTGAAACTAGCCTTCCATTCTAACCCCCTCATGCTGCCTCCAGTGCCTCCCATCCCACTGCTTCCCTTTGACTTTAGCTGGATGCACCTCTTGGCTTGAGTTGGACTCTTCCCACCCTGGGCTCCCTGGAAATGGTCTGTGGCTCTGGGCTCACTGCCTTTTCCTGGGATTTGGGATTCTTTGTCCTGGCAGGAGGTGGTTTGACCAGAATTCCCCTTCCCTCCTGGGTGCCCCCAGGTCAGGTCAGCTTTGGGGAGATGTCTGGGGTGCATGGCTGAAGTCTGGGAAGCTGGAATCCATTCCCCTGTGGGTCTGTTTTCCCTGGTGAGGCATTATCCCAGTTCTTTGCCATCTCAGTGCAGGGCAGGGTGTCCTTACACCCATTCACATGGGTCAGGGAAAAGGCAGGAACCTTTCCAAAGGTACTTGGCCTATCCATGACAACCACTAAGATGGAAAATCTACTTCAGTGACCAGGAAGGGACAGTTTACAGTCAGTGGGACAGAGATGGGGATATTTTCAACTTTCCCCCCTTATATAACATTGTTGTGCTTTTCCTGATTTTTTGGAGATAGTCTTTCCCAGTTTTTCTGGAGACATAAAAACCATTTCACCTGGTTTTTAAGTTCCAGGTGAAATACATCATTATTTGTACCTGTTAAGTGCAAAGCATGAATCCAATCAAGTACCTGAAATCTATAATCAAATTCCTGAGGAAAACCTGAAGATTGCTCCAAGCTTGGCATATAAATAGATGCCACCAGAAGAAGGTGATGCCCTCTGAGATAGGAGCTCCTTCTGATGTAGAGAACTTGGCACAGGGAATTCCATGAAAGGTGTCATGTAGGGAGCTCAGGCTCTGAGAGAATCCAAGTTATTCTGTTGCCACAGAGGGAGGATGGATTGGGGATGATCCTGAAGGATGTAAAGCTGGAAGAGGAGCTCTTTAGCCAACTCCCATGGGGGGGTGTACATGTCTGTAACTGAGAAGTGAGGAGAATTTTCTTCAAATCAGCATTCATTACTCTCACCCTCCTTTATGGGGTAAGAACCAAACAAGGGGAACAGTTTTACTGACAGCACTGCCACAGCCCAAAGTACAGCCAGGACTTGGTGCTCAGCAAGAAATATCTTTGACTTTATTTAAACCAACTGAGCAGGAAGAAAAGTGGAGAAATTGCTGTAGCAGGTAAATACAGCTCTGGCTTACTACTCAAGTTTTAGCCATAGACAACATTTAACAGATGTTTAGGGTCAGTTTTTTGAGTTATAGCTTTTAATTAGCAATTTGCTTTGCTGTTTTTAAAACTCTAGGAGGGCAAACTGTTAATGTGACCTGCATCCAAGATAAAAAGATTATTTATAGCCCTACTCACTCCTCAAAATCATTCCTCCATCTTCTCTGGAATCAGACTTTTTGGGATTTGGCCTTTTTTTCCCTATTTTACTTGCAGAATTGCTCAGGTTATTAGTGATTTGATGTCTTTCCTTGTGCATCTCACAGTGAAGGGTTAAACCAGCCTGGGAGTGTGCAGGGGACGTGCTTGACTTTCATTACTGGTTGTGGCACATAAGACAGAGAACCCAGCATGTCCTCTTTAAAGGAAAATTGTGTTCCTCCTCCTGCTTTAAGTGTGTCAGCAAACCAGTTGTGAAAGATGCAATTTACTGAGTCTTTCAAAAGCCTTTGCCAAAGTTCCTCACTAAAGTCACGGAGGACCAAAAGCACCTTAGGAAACCCCACTGTATGACAAACTCCAGCCAGGCAGCACCTGGAGGTCTTTTACAATGCAAATGATTCCATGTTTCTCTGAAGCACCACCATCCCTGGTATCCATCCTGCCCTGGCTCACAGGATTGTCTTCAGATGAGCACAGACTCACTAAAAGGACCTGACAGAGAACAGCAAAAGAGAAAAGTGTTGCTTGTACAAAACCCACTGGCTCAGGTGACTTGTCAGGAAACCTGTCCCCCAGCAGCTTTGGCAGCCAAACACCACAGTGCCTGTGCCACTTACCCTTCTGTTATCCCAGCAAATACACCAGATCCACCAGAGGCCCAAGACAAGGAAACACAAGCAACAGAAATAAATCTCACTTAAGACCTACCGAGGGTGAAGCAAGAAAAAATCTAAGGCAAAAGATCAGACTGCAATAAATGTTGACTCCTGGGTCAAAACTACTGCCAAAAACCCCTCTTTTCCTTGAAAATCAGGAGCATCCAGGGAGAGATTGTACAGCAGCTGACACCCTTTCCAACTGAAGCATAGAAAGGGTGTCAGGTGCTGTGTCCTTACAGTCCCTCCCTGGATGCTCTGGGTTGGTGTGAGAAAAGGGGTTCTGGACATTAATTTATTGCAGTGTTCCCCACCTGGGCACACATTTCCTGGTGTTTGTAATGTGCATGTGGGGATGCAGGTGGGCAGAACGAGCTTCCCTGGGAGTTAAATGAAATCAAATCAAATCCTTTACTGATTCCTCACAGCTTCTCATGGAGTTTACAGCAGTCAGTCAGTGCTGGGCTCCTTCCTCAGGACAGAGCTTTTCTCCTGCCTTCCTGCAAAGGCTCCTTGGGGCTGCTTTGCATTGGCTTTGGAGACATTTCCTGCACAAAGAGGGACTCTGTCCCTCTCCCCTGAACCACACGTGCCTGTCCCAGCATGCATGAGAATCTGCAGGAAGATGTATTTCTGCAGCTGTTGGCCGTGCAAAGCGAGGGGTGAGCAGCCCCAGAGCCTCCCAGGGGGTTAGGGAAAGGCCAGCCTGTCTGGGCTGCACAGCCCTGACAGCACAGGGCTGAGCACTCAGTCCCCAGGGGGAAAATAAACCCTCCTGCTTCCAAACCCCTCTGTGCCTTTCTTTGCCTGCAGACAGCAGATCTCTGATAGGAGAGATGAGAGGGAAGGACCTGGGGAGCAAGGAGAGAGACAGAGGGCTTGGGAAGGGGGGGAAACGCTGCCAAAAATCTGTGTCTGCAGGCAGCAGGAGGGAGCAGTTGAGACCTGAGCACAACACATCATTTTCTATGATAAGTTGGCAGATCATCAGTCACAGATTTCCCTTCCCTTCCCTTCCCTTCCCTTCCCTTCCCTTCCCTTCCCTTCCCTTCCCTTCCCTTCCCCTCCCCTCCCCAGACCTGGGGGTGTTTCCCTGCACTCCCCAAAGCTCCTGCAGGGCTCAGTTCCTCAGTCCTTAGGCTGCTCCCCCCAGGGTGCCCTCAGCACAGGCTGCACAGTGTCCACCACTGGAGAAAACCTGCCCTTGGCATTCCATGATGGCTTGGAATTCCACTGGGGCCACATATTTTCTCCTTGCTGGGTGCTGCCTTTGGCACCTGGAGATGGTCAATCCCAGTTGGTCACCAGCTGCTCCCCCAGTTTAATGGGAGCCAACACTGACTGTGCTGAGCTTCACCTGGTGTGGGAAAGCACTGGCTTTACCTGGCACATGGAGCTTGGGGCTTTCACCTTGGGTTGAGGGATCTGGGAACTGCATTTTCAGGATGGGTCAGAAAGACCACCTCAGCCTTTCCCACTGACTCAGGTGCTGCTTGTTGTGAAACACTTCACTCTTGCCCAAAACTGCAGCCCCAGCCAAGATGATCATGCAAGAGCCAGGGAAGGCAGCGAGGGGAAAACAGGGCGTAAATGAGTTTGTCTGAACAAGTTCCCATCACAAATCCTGAGCCCTCAGTTCAGTACCAGTGAAAAATAAAAGATACAGTTTCCTGCAGAGGTGAAGGTGATGGTAAGAGGTGCTGTGCTCACCAGCTTGGTGAGATCTCCAGCAGGAAGGACAAATCCCTTGAGGGTGGGAGGAGAATGGCCAACAGATCAAAATTCAGCAGCTAGCAGAGACCAGGAGGCTCAGAACAATGACCTGCAGTTTGGAACAGGTAAATATCTCCCCCTGCCATCACTGCTGCCAGCCAGAGCTCAGCCACAGGGACCAGAGGCCAAAAATAATTCCTGTTTTCAGCAATAAAGAGCTTAGTGCTGAGGAAGGAGCTGCATCCACCCCCACGTGGCCTTCCCCCAGTGCCCAAGTGGGCCAGCTGATGGATGTTTGTTTCCCAGCCAGCCCAGAAAAGCTGCTCAAAAACATTTTGATGTGTCCTCAATCACTTTTGGAGTGAGTCAATGAGGACCCTGGGTCAGCTGTGGGAATTTTAACAGCACCACTGATGGCAGCAGAGGGGCTGGAGCCTCCAGCATCTCCATGGATCTGCCACTGCTCTTCCTGACCCTTTCTGCTTCATTGTCAACCTGCATTGTCTTCCACAGGAACAGCTTTACTTTGAGATTCCCTTCCTCCTGCACAGACCCTTTTAAACCTTTATTTAACCCTAAATACTCTTCCAGACCCCACTGTGCTTCTTATATCACCTGGTGTGTACCTGTCTTGCATAAATACTAATATTCATCACAGAGCTTAGAAGTGCATTATGGTTTAATAAAACCTGTCTCAGCCAAGGGAAAAGATTTAGACAGGAATCAGCTCACTCAGCAGAGGAAACTGTTCTCCTAACACACTCATCAAGCCATTTCCCAGAGGAAACCAGTTCCAAAGGCACGCTGGCAAGCAGCAGGCTGAGACAAAGGTAGATCAATTTGCTGGATGAATTGCACAATGCAGACAGCAGGATGACATAATTCTGGGTTTTCTTCTCGTGACAGGTGAATTTAGGACCCAGGGCACCTTAGAACATGCAAAATCATTTGTTAAGGAAATCAAGTTTTATCCTGGTTTACTGAGTCCTAAAGAGCAAGGGCAAAAGGGAATGGATTTGGTGTCAGATGTCTCAGAACTGCAAGGGGTTAATATGTTTATAAGCACACTCTCTGCAAGGTACTCAGTCTCAGGTACCTCACAGATAATTCAACACAGAGCCTGGAGCTGCCCAACACATTCAATTCCCCAGGGAAGCACGGAAGGATGAGAGCGTGGGGGGAATAATGGTCTCACAGGGAACATGATGGAACTGGGGGGAGCTGGGAGCAGGGATTTTGCCAGCACTGGATTGCAGACCCTCTCCTTTGGTAGTCTGTAAACTGGTAATCAATATTAATGCTTCCTGGAGCTTTCTGGGGGTGGAGAGGCTGCTGAACCATCAGAGCTCCCCGTGGTCCTTCTCATGGCACAGTGTGAAGGTCCTGGCTCTGCTTGGCTCATGCAGAGCCAGAGACTTTTCATAACTAAATGACTGTTTGTTGGTGAAGCTCATGAAAATACTGTATTTGGCACTGATTGTTTCTTTGGTTTTACATTTACAAGGAGTAAAAGGAACAGATTCATTGCCTGGAGAAGCTGTGACTGCTCCATCCCTGGAAGTGTCCAAGGCCAGGTTGGATGGGACTTGGAGTAACCTGGGCTAGTGGAAGATATCCCTGCCCATGGCAGGGGGTGGAATGAGGTGAGTTTTAGGGTTCCTTCCCACTCAACCCTTTCTATGATCCTGTGATTCTATAATTACCTTATTTCCAGCCTTGTTGTCTCTCACGTAATGAAATTGTAAGGTAAAGTCACTGCCAGAGTGAAGTTCTGAATAAGTGCCTGAAAATCAGGCACTTAACAAATTTCCCTTGTGGATTCCTGCTCCTACTCTACCAGTGAAATATTCTATCCCCTCACCTTGAATATTGGGGCGGTTTTGGGCACCACAGTATAAGGAAGACAGTGTCCAAATGAGGCAACAAAGATGGGGAAGGGCCTTTAAGGGAAGCCATGTGAGGACACTGAGGGCACTTGGTGTGTTCAGCTGGAGAAGAGGGGACTGAGGGGAGACCTCACTGCAGTTCCAGCTTCCTGGGGAGGGGCAGAGGAGGGGCAGGGACTGAGCTCTGCTCTGGGGGGACCAGGGACAGGACCCAGGGAATGGCCTGGAGTTGGGTCAGGGCAGGGTTAGGTTGGTTCTCAGGAAAAGGTCTTTTCCCCAGAGGCTTCCACCTCACCCCCCAGAGCTGCCAGCTGTGTGTTCTGGGTATCCATTAGCACCGAGGTGATGGGGATAAGTGGGAACAACAGCAGGATAAAAACGTGGCAGCAAAGCATCCCCAGGAGCCCCAGCCCAGGGACAGGGAAGTTCAAAAGTTCAGGAGCAGGGCTGACAGGGAAACGTGTTGGAAAATAAAGACCTTAATTACAGTGACCACGTGTGACCCCGTCGTTGTCGGGGACTCAGTGGCTGAGGTGCCACACTGAGCAGGGGCTGGTGCCTGTGCCAGGAGCCCTGTCAGCAGGGATGGAGCAGGAGGAGCAGCACTGGCAGGGCTGCAGGGCACAGCTCTGCACTAAAACCAGTTATTGGGGGCTCAAAGCTCCCCAGGTCTGTCTGTAGGGGCAGAGTGACCAGCAGGGGCTGTGCCTGGAAGTGTCTCAGGGAAATCACAGAATCCCAGGATATGCTGAGCTGGAAGGGACCTACAAGGATCATCCAATCCAACCCTCAGCCCTGCACAGGGGCACAGGGGATGGGGATGGGCCCGTGCAGGGCTGAGGGTTGCACTGGATGAACCTTGTGGGTCCCTTCCAGCACAGCATATCCTGGGGTTCTCTGACTGCCAGAGGAAGCAAAGCCCAGCAGCTCCCTCTGCCTTCCACACAC
Organism: Manacus candei; assembly: GCF_025592945.1. Lineage (NCBI taxonomy): Eukaryota > Metazoa > Chordata > Aves > Passeriformes > Pipridae > Manacus > Manacus candei. The sequence goes on from NW_026138070.1 coordinate 1,972,494, forward strand.
ACCGGGAGTGCCATCCTGCTTCCTGCCCGGGAATTGGCGGAGTGAGGAGGGGAGGTGACCCCCGAAGCTCCCTGCCCCTCGCCCTTGGGTGTGCATGGCACTGGTGCCACCCAGCCCTTCCTCCAGCTCCTGCCTGGGTTGAGACCGGATTGCACAGAGCCAACCTGACACTGAGCATCAGCAAAGCCCCGTCTGGACGTGGCACCTCCGTGCGACTGTGACAGTCCCGGCTCCGTGTGGCAGGTCCCACTCTCCCCTTTCATCAGGACACGCCTGGGTCGGGGCTGTTTCTCACTGCTCAGGTTTTCAAAGGCTCCACATCAAAGCCAGCCCGTGGGTTCCTCAGTTTCTTTCATATTGCCCACAATGGCCTTGTTAAATCACAGGAACCTTTGTGGCTTTTCTCCTTTCTTTTCTTTTCTTTCTTTCTTTCTCTATTATTTTTTTTTTTTAATAATCTTTTCATTTGGGGAGAATTGATAAGGGAAAGTAGTTGTTGAGGGAAGGACATTTCTTCCATACCATTTTTAGAAGTGTCTTGCTTATCAAAGCACTGGAAAAGAAGCATCAAGGAAAATGCAAGCAGGTGGATGAAATGCTTTCTTTTTTATATATATATAAAAATGTAGTTTTGGAGATGTGCCTTTGATTTTCTCATTCTTCTCCTGTTTGCCCCCACTTTGAGTCTACAAATCTGCAGCTGGGGAACCGACCAGAATGCCATGGAATATCCCTTTCAGCTTTCTTGCCTTCAACTCCCACCTCACAGGCTCAGAGAAAATGGTTAAACCCCAAATTCCCATTTTTGTCCTGGCTCCCCTGAGCCCACAGGAACCTGATGTAGCTCCAAGAAGGCCAAACTATCCAGGGACTCACACTCCTGGTGTGAAAGGTGTGAGTAATTCAGGCCAAACGGGGCATGTTGTGTTCTGTTGAGTCATCTGGGTGTCTGTCAATAAATCCTGTCAGCTCCCTCCCACCCACAGCAACCCAGCCCATCTTCTCCAGGCGCCATCTGCTTCCAGGCAGCTCTCTTTGGAATTTGCCATCCTTTTTTCACCTCTTCTGAAATTTCCTCCTTCCTGACATGAAACTGGGAGTTTCTCCAAGCTGTTCCTACCACTGCACCTTCCACCACCCCAAGTTTCCAGTCCAGACTTATCTGACCTGTGAATCCATCCCTATCTTTCCTTACACCACCACTATGCAGCTGCTTTAAAAGCTCCTCCCCCGCTATTGAGTCCCCCCCAAATGTTTACAGACAGTGGTCTGATCTCCTCCAGACCATCATTTAATTCTGGGTGATGTCTTCCAGTCTGCTCCCCTGGCAATTAGTCGTGCTCCTGGGACAGCTGTCCTAAGGAATGGCTCTTGGGTGGGAGATGCAGTAGGATGGACTACTGATGGACTAGACAGGTATCCTCACCAGCACTAGTGAGAACTAGGGACAGTTTGAGGGCACTCTGGTACAAGGGGGATGTCAAAAAAGCCTGCAGAGTCTGGTGAGGGCCCTGGATCTCTTTAACCTGGCTGGGGAAGGTCTGCAGCAAAGGCAAGGTCAAAAATCTCTGACCCTGGAGATTTTCAAAACTGGACTGGATAAGGTCATGAGAAATCACAGAATCATAGAAAGGCTTGGGTTGGAAGGGACCTTAAAGTGCACCTCATTCCACCCCCTGCCATGGGCAGGGACACCTTCCACTAGCCCAGGTTGCTCCAAGCCCTTTCCAACCTGGCCTTGGACACTTCCAGAGATGAGGCAGCCATTGCTTCTCTGGGGAATGTGCTATGACTTTGGTTAGCCCTGGGGACAGATCAGGAGGTTAGAGGTCCCCAGAGGGGTTTTCCACCTTCCTGTGGCTCCAAGAAAGCAAAAGCCAAGGTGCAGGACAGACTGCTCTCCTCAGCCCCTGCAGGTGCATCCTCACAGCTCTTCCTCACAGCTGCTTCACCCAGAGTGTGTCTGACTGGAGGTGGAACACAACACTGCTCCAGAGGCTCCTGGTTCATTCCATGTGCATGTCCCTGGGCTGGCAGGAATGGGAGGATTGCACCAGTCTTGGTCATTTCTTGTACGAGTTCAGCCAAATGAAAGCACCAGGTGATCCCCCTCTGGGAGCATGATCCCCAAATTTCCTCTCCTGATGGCTCCCAGCTGTTCCTGCCAAGGTTCCTGTGCCAGCAGGAACTGCCATATCATGCAGGGACCATCCCTAGTCCTGCCTACACACCACACCTCTGCCAGGGACTCAGCCTGACCCTGTTTTTCTACCTTACAAAGAAGGCCGTGCTGGGAAAAACATTCATGTCTTCCTCTGGTTCCAGCTGGCAGGCCTTTGTAGGAATGGAATCCTAGAGAAGGAGCAGATGGAGTGAAGAGCAGAGGTTGGAAGGGGAGTGAAAAAAATGTGCTGTTTCTGTGCCACCTCGGATCAGTTTTTGGGTCTGTGTGCACAAAAACAGCTGCTGGGAGTTTGGGAGTGCAGTACCAGGGTGGGTGGGTGAAGGGTCTGGGTTTAAAATCAAATATCTCCCAAGCAGTGAGGATGGAGTGCTGGGAGCAGAACAGTGTCCAGAAGCTTGCAGGGAGTGGGAAGTGTGTTGTGGTCTCTTCTGCTCATCCCGCCATCCCAAAGAACACACCAATGTTCTCCTCTGCAGGAACACAGCCCCTGACTCTCCCAGGCAGCCCCAGAGACTGGCCTGGATCCAGGATGTCTCTGTTTGCTCAAATAAGCCCTTGAGTGATTGCTCAAACCTTATCTTGGCCAGGGATCAAGCCCTGTGACAGCACATCCCAATCTCCGAATCCCATCACAGGTCAAACCAGTCCAGGCAGAGACACCTCAGCCCCAACAACCTGCTCAACTCCTGCCATAAAACCTGACAGCTCCTCCTGAAGATCTGCTGGTATCAGAGGAGATGAAGTGTCCTCAGATGAACACAAAGTATTTCAAAGGTAATGAATCACAGGAGAAGGGCTCGGCAAGAACATCCCAGCCCTCCCAGCCCTTCCCTTCTCCAGGGGAGAAAAAAGCACTGCTCCCCTGTCCTGTTGTGGTCCCACAGCTGCTGCCATTCCAGGGGCCTGAAATGGGGTCTGCACCCACCCTCTGGGTGTGGGTACAGCGTCCCTGGCATTCCTCAGGCCCTGCAAGTGCTGATCCACAGGGTCTGCCATGGACAGCACAGAGCCAGGACAGGCACTTTCCCATCCTGAGGGTCCCTGAAGGGCCTACAAGAGCTGGAGAGGGACTTTGGACAAGGGCTTGAAGGGATAGGACAAGAGGGAATGGCTTCCCACTGCCAGAGGGCGGAGTTAGATGGGATATTGGGAAGGAATTCTTGGCTGTGAGGGTCATGAGGCACAGGTTGCCCAGAGAAGCTGTGGCTGCCCCATCCCTGGGAGTGTCCAAGGCCAGGTTGGATGGGGCTTGGAGCAACCTGGGCTAGTGGGAGGTGTCCCTGCCCATGGCAGGGGGTGGAATGGGATAACTTTTAAGGTCCCTCCAATCCCAACCATTCCATGATTCTCTGTTTCTATGATCCAGCACCTCAGGGAAAGTGAGTTGTGGGGGGTGGGATTCACAGGAGCCACATGGTGAGTGTGGGGGTGGCACCACCTGCCAGCAGTTGGCACAAACACATCTGAAATTCATGTTTGCCTGGATTTATGACATCCTCCTGAAGCTGGAGCTCACAGGTGCCAGGGGTTGGCTCTGGGGCTCACTAAAGCTTAGCTGGAGGTGTGGCAGCACCACTGTCTTGTAGAAATGCCCAGTGGGTAGAAATGTGAAAAACTACCAAAAAGCTGCTTGAGATCCCCAAATCCAGAGCTGTCCTTCCTCAGGACAGCACCCCAGCTCCTAGGAGCGTGCTGTGATGGGGGGTGGTGGGGAGCAGAGCTCCCCTGCAAGTGCTTTGCTGTCAGACTGGGGAATTCACAGATGCAGGAGGATACAGGAAAACAACCCTGGGATGGGTGAAATGCAAGCAAAATCCAGCAGGGTTTGAAACCTCTGAGAAGCAGAAAGAAGAGGAAATGGCAGGGGGCTGGCAGAGCATGGGAGGGTGGAGGGGGGCTGCCTTTGAGGGAAGCTCATGTATAATTCCCTTCTCCAGAGCTGGAAAACAGCCTTCATCCTGGTCTCCCCTGCTGGTTAAGCAGACACAGCCACAGAGCAGAGGAGGCTCTCCTGCCCTCGGACACCTTCCTGGGGAGAGCACCATCAAAAGCAGGGGATTTTTGTAGGGCTCAAATAGCATTGCCCATGAAAAAGGTTTCCTTGATTATTTCCCAAACTTTGCAGCAGCCCAAACATCACAGGAGGAGACAGAGGGTGTGAGGACAGCACAGGGCAGTCCCATGTCCTCGGTGCTGAGCTGAAATTGTTCCTCTCCCAGCACTGGTCCTCTCCCCACTGCTGTGGCCAAACGGGGCCGGGGCACGTGTGAGCCCTTGTGAACTGTCAAACATCCTTCACCCAGAGCCCTCCCTCTGATCCTGCTCCGTCTGCCACACAGCTGTGGGTAACTCGTGCAGTGTGGACAGCACAGGAACGTTTTGTGCTATTCTTTTGGTCGTGGTGCCTCAGTTCCCCGGTTTCTTCTGTGCTGAGAAACACCTTTCTGCTCCAGGAGATAAAAAGGAGTGGTTCCTTGGCACACAGGTCTCCAAACAAGGCACAGTCAGAAGTGGTGCTTGGCATCGGTGCTGTGCTCCAAACCAGGGAACAGAAACTCTCCCCTGCCTTTCATAGGATCATGGAATTGTTAAGGTTGGAAAAGCCCTCTGAGATCATTGAGTCCAACCACTCCCCCAGCACTGCCAAGGCCACCACTAACCCACGTTCCCAACATTTTTGGAACACTTCCAGGGGTGGTGACTCCACCACTGCCCTGGGCAGCCTGTGCCAGTGCCTGACCACCCTTTCCATGAGGAAATTTTCTCTAATATCCAGCCTAAACCTCTCCTGGTGCAACTTCCTGACACCTGCTGTGGATCCTGTACAGTTTACAGCCTTTCCATGGAGTCCTCCCATCCAATCAAATGAAGGGATCAAATGAAGAGGAAACAGGAATTCAGATGAGATTTTTCACAGAATCACTTGCGTGGAAAAAGCCCTCTAAGACAATCAGGTGCAACCATTATCCCAGCACAGCCAACCCCCACAGTAAGAACAGAAGACACACCCAACAGCCCAAAGTCTTCCACCTTCCAGTTGCAGGACTCTGCAAAGCTCTGGTGCTCTCTCACTCACTCTGTGGCTGGGTTTTGAAGCAGACCTCTGAAATCTCCAGTGGGGACACGTCATTAGGCAAACCTAATTTATCCATTTGTAGGAGTTCTGGAGAGAGACCTGGGATGAAGAGAGAGAGCAGAAGGACCCACGTGCCATCATCAATAGCTGTTGGGAAAGGCTGGAGAATGGATGGAATAACATTTATTCACCATTCACACTGACCATGGCACCTGAAAATTCAGAATCATCAGATTTGGAATGTGCTGAGCTGGAAGGGACCCACAAGGATCATGGAGTCCAGCTCCTGGCCCTGCACAGGACAACTCTAATTTGCCTGACTGGCATCTCACCTGCTATTAAATGTCATTTGTTTACCCTTATGGTGCCCTGTGATCCTTCCCTGATGGGTGGAAGGAGCCATGGACAGAACCTGGCAGCTGTGTAAGGAAATGCCAGTCCCACAAGCTGGCAGGAATTAGGGAACTGGGACAGTGTGGGCAAGGGATCAACCAGTGGCGAGACACACATAGGAGCAGACTGACAGAATGTGTAAGGAAAAGTTCTGAGGAGAGATCCCTGGGAAGGAATCAGAAAACTTAGTGCCTGGCCCGGAAAATGAGGGGGGGGAAAAGGAATAATTGGACAAGAAAGAAGGAAGGCTCAAAGTAAGGAGAGCCAGCCACCTGCTGGGCTCAGAAATCCAGGAAAATTGTGTTAGCTGGGGTCAATATTTCACACACAGCCCTAATCCCATCTGCTCCTGCTCTTCCAGCAGGAGCCTGGGCACAGCTCCGAGAATTCAGCATTTCTGATCAGAGAGGAGGCTGGGCTCTGCCCAGGTTGGGCTTTGCAGCTCATTATCTGTGCAGGGACAGAGGGAAGGGGAGGATGGCCAGGAGCTGGGGGTGGGAGCCCCTCTCCTGGTGCTGAGGCCACGGGCTCGTCCGGGGAGGAATTACCTCGCCCCGGGAACGGGAGGTGTTTTCACACTTAATGTGCTTCCTCAAGGTCTCCTGTGAAGGTGTCAAGGTGAATATCAAGCAGACCTGAGGAGCCCCAGGAATTGGGCTAAGGATGCAGTTGCCATGGCAACAGAGTGGCTTATGGTCGACGGTATTGAATGATATGTCACATTCATAAACTCACCGCTCCCAGGCAGCGCCTTGGAGGAGCTGCTAAAGCAAAGCCAGGATGAAGCAGAGCCAGCCTGGGACTGGGCTGGGCTGACCTCTGGCTGCCAGGGCTGCCAGGCCACATGTGGGGCATGGGGCACGCCAGGGGCACACACGGATTTCCTGCATGGCTGTGCTTGCAGGTGTCCTGGCAGCCAGGAGAGACACCCGGGGCTGGGCTGGTGCTGCTCTGGGGCTTTGGTTCCCTCTGGATGCCCAGGGCAGGAGTGGTTCCTGGGTTTGGCTCCCTCTGGATGCCCAGGTCTTGGTTCCCTCTGGATGCCCAAGGCAGGATTGGTTCCTGGGTTTGGCTCCCTCTGGATGCCCAGGGCAGGAGTCATTCCTGGGACAAGGAAATGGCCTCAAGTTGTGCCAGGGCAGGTTTAGGTTGGATATTGGGGAAAATTCCTTCATGGAAAGGGTGGTCAAGCATTGAAAGGGGCTGCCCAGGGAGGTGGTGGATTTACCACCCCTGGAGGTGTTCCAAAAACATGTGGAGGTGGCACGTGGGGACACGGTTTAGTGGAGGACCTGGCAGTGCTGGGGGAATGGTTGGACTCGATGATCTCAGAGCACTTTTCCAACCTAAACGATTCCATGATTCTCTGAAAGGCAGGGGAGAGTTTCTGTTCCCTGGTTTGGAGCACAGCACCGATGCCAAGCACCATTTTTGATACCATGTTCACCACCAAACCAGGTTGGTTAAACCATGTTAGGAAGTGCCACATTCCCACTCCTGCCTGAGCAGGGCTTGGAGTGGCTTCTCTTCCCTGTTTTTGGTGGACAGTGTTTTTAAGTCTGATGGGAAAGAACCAACTGAGGGAGGAGGGAATGGTGCTGCTGACTCAGGTGGTGCTTATTTCTGGGCACAGGTGGCAACATGAAAGCTGGCAATTTCCATTGGTGTTCCTCTCTGTGGCATGGGGAGAGGCAGGGAAGTTCAAAAGCCAACAGATGGATCCAAACCCCAGTGTTGTATTTTACGTTCATGCAATGACCTGGCTCAAGATTAACCTTTAGGATGAGCCTTACTGGGAAAGGCTGAGCAGGGGTGTTTTTTCTGTTAGCAGGAGGTGATACCTCAATGCACTCACAATGTTTGCATTTCCCCTTCGCTCCCAGAGGGATCAGGGGTGGGTTCCCTCGACCTAAACTGGGCAGCTGGTGCTGCTGGGCAGGGATCTGGATGTGCAGAATGTGAGTTGCTGTCACCCCACAGCACAGAACTGAGTTCACAAGCTCACCCCAGACGTAAGTTGTCTAATTGCTGCTCTCTGGATCTGGGTTTTTATTTTAACTTATCCAACAAATGTCAGAGCAGAACCTCAAGGCACAGTTTTTCCAGCAGGTTGCACATAGGAGGTTTCCCCCCTGCCTGTTCCACACACCTGCGGGTTTTAGGCTCGATTTCAAAACACACACAGTTTATTTATGCTCCTTTTCCAATTTCGAGTCTTCACAGGGAGTGAGGGCGATGGGGGGAGCTGCTTCTGCTCTCCCTTCCCCAAATGATTGCAGTTATCCCTGTGGATTTCAGCTGGGAAGTGGAATTTGCCCTCTGTCTCTCGGACCAGCACACCAGTGTGCACTCTCCATCCCCAGGTGGGTAAGTTTGCCTCCATAAAAAAGGGTTTTTACCAGACTTTGACAAATGTTGTATCATCCTTTCTGCTTGTGTCTGCTCACTGTTGTGTCATCACCACCCCAGCCTGGGGTCCACCCTGAGTGTTTTTGTGGTCGTTTTGTTTGTTGTTTGTTTGGTTTTGTCTTGTTTAGTGTTTTTGTTGACCTTGGGTCTTGTTTTTTTGTTTGGGTTTTTCATCCCTTTTTTTGGTTACAGTCTCAGCTCTAACACCTGACATGGTTTTAGATCTCAGGTCCCAGAGCTGAGCCATGAATACATCCAGCAGAAACTCCTACACATCCTTCATTGGAGAATTAGGCTTTGAAATGTCAGCTGGGTTTAAATCATAGAATCACAGGTGCTTTGGGTTGGAAGGGACCTTAAAGGTCATCCTGTCCCACTCCCTGCCATGGGCAGGGACACTTTCCACTAGCCCAGGCTGCTCCAAGCCCAGTCCAACCTGGCCTAAGTCTAATGTGATTAAGATTTTGTTCATATCACATGCTGCAAGTTTTTCTGCCACCAAGGCTATTCATAAAAAAATCAGTTCTCTAAGAACTCTTTGTTAGACACATACAGTTCTCTTTACCAACAAAATGATCTCATATAGAAAATATTGCTCTTTAGCCTGTCTTTTTCCAAAATATAGAACAAAACATGCACACAATACACTCTTTACTTCTTGCAGCCTCACTGAGCAAATCCTCATTTCGTATTGGATCTGTATCATCACCAGAATTTTGCCTTCCAATGTACTTGGGAAACAACTTTGCCCTATTGATTGCAGCTGTGGATTTTTCACTGTGGACCTTAAAACCCTTTATCAATTTTCTGTTCCCTTAAATGTCTGCTTTGCAGAGATTGTTGGGTATTCCCCCTCTGCCTCCTGCTATTTACAGCTTTTCCTTTTCCAATAGTTCAGCCCAAGCCAACTGGGAGGCAGGGGGGGGTCAAACAGCAGGAGCTCCTGTTGCTGGAAAGAAAAGAAGGGCCCTGAGGAAAGAGGAATGTGGGACAGGCAGATGGGACAGGATGAAGGGGGGTGGCTGGACTTAGATACCTTGAGGGTCTGGGAGGAGAGGAAATGGGTGGGTGCTGAGGAGATGAGATTGCTCTTGGCAGCATCACAGCCTTCAGAGTGAGGAGCTGCGACAGGCAGTGTCCAAAGTGGTGATGTGTGGTGTCCCTGTGGTCTGCAGCTGTGCTGGAGCTGCTCTGGCCACAGCAGTTTATGGTAGAAGTGACATGTTGCCACTTCACTGATCGAGGCAACACCATCTGACTGCAGGGAAGGGAGGGGAAACACGGAGAAAGATGCTCAAGGTGCAAAAAAATTGGTGTTGGATGCAAAGAGAGGAGACAGGAAAAGAAAAAACACTCGTGAAAAGGAGAAACATCCAAAGATTAAAGAATGTAAAGCGAAGGAAAATCATTGTGATGTGTGATGGAGGCTGGGAGGAAGCACAGGGCCAACCAGGGTGTCCTTCCCAACTTCTTCAAACTGAGAACAATGAAAGCACCCAACCCAGGGCACCAAGGCTGACATAGCTCAAGGAGTTTTTGGGTGATCCTCTCAGGCACAGGGCATGACAGGACCCCAGGGAGTGGTCTGAAGTTGTGTCAGAGCAGGGTTAGGTTGGATCTCAGGAAAAGATCTTACCCCCAGAGAGTAGTTGGGCACTACCCAGGCTCCCCAGGGCAGTGGGCACAGCACCAAGGCTGACAGAGCTCCAGGAGGGTTTGGATGATCCTCTTGGGGATGGGCCTGTGCAGGGCTGAGGGTTGGACTGGATTATCCTTGTGGGTCCCTTCCAGCTCACCGTGCTCTGAGATTCTGTGATTCTGAGTTTCTGTGATCCTGATGATAGAGTGAGGTAGGCAACTCCTGTACAATCCCCTCATTCCCACTGGGTTCCTGGTCCTTTCCCTGCCACCCAAAGGAATTGTCTTTGCAGCCCATTGCAGAAGATCAAAAGCCAGAACCCAAAGCCAGGGGTTCTTAGAGCTCCAATCCCCCATGATCCCCAAGGGAAAGGTGAGGTTTATGCTCTAAGGCCACCATTCTCCCCTGGTGTCTTCTCCTTCTTAGAATCACAGAATCCCAAGCTAGTTTGCATTGGAAGGGACCTTAAAGCTCATCCAGTCCCACTCACTTCCCCCTATCCCACGAGCCCAGGTTGCTCCAAGTCCTGGTCGAGGTTTTTTTTTGTTTGCTTTGCTTTGGTTTTTTTTTATTCAGAAAACAAGATTATGGCCTTGAAAGAACCTTCAGCCATTAAACCCAAAGCTATGGAACTGTGAGAGGAGCTGCCAACCAGGTCCAAAAGGTATTTGCACACAGGTTTTAGTGTAGTTCCTGAGGCTGCTTTTTCCAGTGGACTTTACATCAGTCCCTCTGTTTGTACCAGCAGCAATTAATGAGAAGATTAGAAAGTTGCCCATTGGTGTCAGGAACACCAGTCCCAGAGAAACAGTCTAATTAAGAATCAAATAATACAACATTGACATAAACTCAGAGCAGCCTGATTGGGTCAAACCATCAGAGCTTTGGAAGGGAGAAGTGTGTCTTGTTAACCTGGAAAACTTTAAAATGGGAGAGCAAGGTGACCTCAGTGCATGTCATTTACTTGGATTTTGAAAACACTTTATAAAGGTCCCCCATTAAAGACTTAAGGAAATAAATAAGAGAAAGGGAAATGATTCTTCATAATTGCATTAAAAGATACAAATCAGGGAAAGACAAAGGAAGTTTTTTCCCAGAGGAGCAGAGGTGAGAAAAGGGTTTTCTCAGGGAGCCAGTGTTGTTTTTTATTGTTCTTAATTAAGTGTTAAGAACTATGTTAATTAAATTGTCAATGCCAAACATAAATATAAAATATAGAAATTACCAGATTGTCTCTTTTAGCAAGGCTCTGAACTGTCCATAAGTTTCAAATAGATCTTCTCTTCCATAAACACTCAAAGAAACTGCTCTTAAAACCACCACCAGCAAAACTTCCCACCCAAACAAAGAAAAAAACAAGCAAAATTTTACCTTAAAAGGTATAAGAACAAAGAGAACTTTTTTTTTTTTTCCCAGTGTGCCTTCCAGATCCAACAACCTGATGATATTTTGGGCTGGAATCTCCTTGTTCAGGACATTCTGGGCTGGAATCTTCCTGTTCAGGAGAAGTCATGGCAGCCACTAAGTCTGGAGTTTGGGAAATGAGGACTGTCCATGATTTCATGCTTTGAAAAGGTTTAAATACACACACAAATGTCCTTGGTGCTGCAATTTCTCGTGGTTCACCTGAGGTAACAGAACGTTCAGGATATTGGGAAAAGAGGAAAGGACAGATGTGAGATTATCTACACTGCAGTCACTCCCAAGGAAAAGCAGGACTCACTGAGGATCTGGTACACAAGTGTTTCTTTTTACCTTCACCAGAGATGGGGAGATGTTGAAGCACAGCTTTTATAAAAAAATGATGAAAGCCCAAGAGCCTGATTTATTTCAGGTGGGAATTCTCGGAGAAAAAAAAAATAAAACAAAACCAAAACATCAAGAAGAATCCCAGAATGGTTTAGATTGGAAGGGACCTTAAAGCCCATCTGGTTTGACCCCCTGCCATGGGCAGAGACACGTAGAAAGCTGGGGAAAATCCTGCAAGAAGAGTCAGGAAAGACAAAAGCTCCCTAATTTTGTATCGTGAAGCCAGACAATTGCAGTCAGTTTAGGAAATGGAAGGTGCCTTTCAGAGAGGAGGGATTATTTCCAGGAAGATAAATGGACAGAAGGAGGCCTCATTGCCTCAGACAAAGACCAGCTCTGTGGGCTGAGAGGATTTTTTGAGGAAGAACCTCTTCCCAAGGAGGGTGGCAGAGCACTGCACCAGCTGCCCAAGGAGGGTGTGGAGGTTCCCTCTCTGAAGATATTCCAAACCCTCCTGGATGTCCCCTGCTCTGGGTGACCCTGCCTGGGCAGGGAGGATCTCCAGAGGTCCCTTCCAACCCAAACTGTCCCGTGAGTCTGTGATTCCACCCAAACCATTCTGTGGTTTGGGCCTCCAGCACAAGAGCCAATGCCCAGAAGTGACCCCAACACCCAATGACCACTAAAAGTGACAGAGATCTGGCATCTGGGGACAATGTAGGAAAGACCAAGCTCTGAAGGACACTTTGAGCTGATCATACTCAGGACTCACAACAACCACAGTGCTGAGTCACAGAGTGGGGAAGGTTGGGAGAGACTCCAGTGGGGTCATCTGGTCCAACCTCCCTGCTAAGAGGGGTCTTCCCAGAGCACATGGAACAGGATTGAGGCCCATGGAAGGGTGAAACAACCATGAAGGGCTCTGAGAAACCTCAGGGATGCTGGAAAGCAGTGTGGATGGATGGATGGATGGATGGATGGATGGATGGATGGATGGGTAGATGGATGGGTAGATGGATGGATGAATGGGTAGATGGATGGATGGAAGGAAGGTGGTGCTTTGTGTTAGCAAAGAGTGTAGAGAAGTGGAATGTTGTGGCAGGGGCAAAGCAGTGCCAGGAAGGAGGGCTGGGAGGGGAACAAACTCTCACCAGCCTCCTCTGCACCCCCAGGTCCAGCCTAACCACGATCAGTCTCAGTACAATTATCAAATGAATGAGCACTGGTGGGAATTATGGGAGACTTTAACCTCTCAAAAATGGATTGAAAGTATAATTACTGCTTATATTGGCTCAGATATTTTGAGTGATGTATTTCTTTGCAAAAGGGAGTGGAACACTTGCTTTAAACCTCGCTCCTCGATGGGTATAAATGCAGTAAAATTTGAATAAAGTGCAATCCTGAGCCAACTTTTCTCACTTTAAATTTCAAAATGGGCAAAAGTAGGTCTAGAAAGAAGGTTTGGAAGCTTAGAAAGGCAAACTTTGAAATCTAAGGAAATGAATTATTGAGTCTGACTAAGCAGCTCTGGGATCTCTGTGCAGAGAAGGCGCAGGTACTTAAAATTCAAAATTCAAAAGGGAGAGAGAGTGGTGAGAAGAGGCATTTTTGAGAGGCTACAGACCGAAAAGGAAACTCAGAATGACCAGAAACCTGCCTCACTCAGGAAATTAAAATTAATAATAGTAGATGGCACATGAGCCACAGAAACCAAGGGGAGCAAAGAGAAGATCAGGACAGTTGCACACTTGAGGCAAAAACAGATCACAAGTTACCTGTCAGCAAGACTGAAAATCTTATTTACCACAATTAACAGCAGCAACAAGGGGATATCAAGGGCATTAACAGTGTAAATTAGGGTGGGGCATGAGGCAGGAGGGCATCTGGGGAGAAGCCACTACTTAGGCTGGTTGAAGTGAAAAATGAAATGCTGGTTTCTGTCTGAACCAACAGCACTGGCAAAACAACAGATCCAGAGGGAGGATGGAAAATAATGATACAAACCAGAGACAGTCCCCATAATTGGAGGGTGAGAGATATGACAGCTCTGTCACGAGGAGGGTGAAGGATATTCAGACAAGTGTAGGCTGTCAGTTGGATGTCCAAGTTATGGAACAAGCATAGATAAAACCAAGGAAGCAGGAGAAACTGATAAAGTCTAAGATAATTTACCATAGCTAAATTGTTTCTGGGTAATTTGGCAGCATTTCCTGGTAGGATCAGTGCTGCCATGCATAGGATATACATGGATTAAATCCACCTCACTTCCTGTGAGATTCTAATAAATTACCCATGGATTTGGGCTCTGGAGCTGAAACTGAATAAAAGGAGTCTGCAAGTTTTCACTCCGAGGAGAAAATTCACAGAAAAGGAACCCTTACCTCTGGTGGTGCTCAGAGACAGTTCTGAAAGCAACAGGACATGGACCCCTGGGGAAATGTGGGATCTCTGGAGAGAAAACCTCCTGCTGGATCAGAGCTGCCTGCAAAGGGAGGTTTGTTTAGTGGCAAAAGACTAAAAATTCTGTATGAGCTTCACAATTGAATTGTGACACAAAACTGGGAGGTGCCACCAAGCCTGACAGAGGAACTGGATTTGTCTCTTGGTCGGAACAGTTCAGGTGAGGGGCTGGAGCATGTCCAGGGAAGGGAACAGAGCTGGGAAGGGGCTGGAGCAGCAGGAGCAGCTGAGGGAGCTGGGGGGGCTCATCCTGGAGAAAAGGAGGCTCAGGGGGGACCTTCTGGCTCTGCAACTCCCTGACAGGAGGGGGGAGCCAGGGGGGTCGAGCTCTGCTCCCAGGGAACAAGGGACAGGAGGAGAGGGAACGGCCTCCAGCTGTGCCAGGGGAGGGTCAGGTTGGATACTGGGGAAAATTCCTTCCTGGAAAGGGTGATCAGGCCTTGGCATGGGCTGCCAGGAGCAGTGGTGGAGTCCCCACCCCTGGAGGTGTTCAAAGGCTGTGCAGATGTGGCACTTGGGAACATGGATTATTGTTGAACGTGATGGTGGTGGGTTAATAGTTGGACTTGCTGATCTCAGAGGGCTTTTCCAACCTTAATGATCCTGTGATTAAGTTCCTCCTATAGGGAAGCTGACAGAAATCCTGAAATCACCATGTCTTGTGGGATGGAGATGGTTTGATTGCCCCAGCCCATCTGCATCTCTCATCCTTCTGCCTAACCTGCCTTGTGTGGAACAATTAGTGCCTTTTCCATGGCTCAGCTGTCACCTGTGACACACATAATGCCAGGGAAGCAGGGCTGTGGGTGAAGCTGCTGACAGAGCTGGTATGAAAAACATTGGTATTGATACTGGAGCATTTTCTGAAGCTTTTAACATTCACCATCCCAGTAAGACTGGTTCTGGAACTGTTTTCTGCTCAACCCACCAACCTAGAGAACACCTTCTTGAGCCACATTTGGTGTCATGAAGCAGCAGCAAATGTTTGACTGAAAATGCTCACAACAATGGAGAGGCATTTTATCTCCTAGGAAAAGGGGCAAGGTGGTTAAGTCATTATCAAATCTTTAATATAAAAAAAATGCTTTAGATAGAAGGAAACTGGCAAAAATGGGAAAATTGCTCTTTATCAAGATTGTGAAATGCTTTCTGTTAACTGGATCCAACATATGCTCCTTGTTCTACAAAATCTATCAGATTTTAGGGAAGATTTCTTCTAAAGCTAATAAAACAATTTTTGAAATATTCACCCTTTGCTCATTTGCATTTGCTTACAGAAAACTGTGTCTACTGTAAAGACAGCAAAGCAGTAATTATTTAAATTAGTTTGATAGATGTTTAGTAATGCTTTGATTAAAATATCAATTTTAGATACCAGTAGGTTTGTGAAAAGCAGAGCGTTTAAATGATAATGAATTTTTCTTCAAGAAATGGTTTCATTTTGTGCAAATGATTTGGAATGAAAAGCCCTTTTCATGTAAAAATTTCAGGCACTCAAACAATGGAGCCAGAGCAGAGCTGAGGTCAATGTGGTGACCCAGATGGATCATTATGAGACAGAAAAGGGGCATCTTTGTCAGATGAAATGTGGATGAATCCCCCTCCACAAGAGAACAGTTTTATTATGTGGGTGATGCCCAAGTAGCTCAAACTTGCCTGAAAAATTGTCAGTCCTGTGAGACTGACAGAAGCTTGGTTGGGGTGAAGCTGAAGGTCGTGGGCTTTTCAAGGCCAGGTTGGATGGGGCTTGGAGCAAGCTGGGATAGTGGAAGGTGTCCCTGCCTGGGGAAGAGGGTGGAATGAGATAGGCTTTAAGGTCCCTTCCAACCAAACCAGTCTGGGATTCTGTGATTCTAAAAGGCAAAGCCAAACCAAGACAACCATGTGAGCAACTGAGCCCAACACCAGCCCCAGGGCTCCTCATTTCAGCCCTGGAATCACAGGGTAGCAATTTGTGGCTGTCCCCAGCCTGTTTCTCCACCTCTAGTCATTCATCAGTCCTGATAAATATTCATCTAATCTTTACATTAAAATATTCTCCCTGGTGACTCTGACCTAAATCCTGTTTTGCAAATGAAACTCAGTAGTTTCTGGTCTATCTATAATGGGTATGGAAGCAAAACCATTCCCTCCTTCTTCTCACAAGTCCCCTAAACCAGCTGTTCTTCTGGATAAACACCTCAAATCTGTTTTTCCCCCTCAGAGCTCTCTATCCAGTTGGTCTTCCTCTCTCCCAAAACGTAGTTCTTTGAAATGGCAATCCTACTCCCACTGTGATCCTGCCCTTCCCAAGTACAACAAAATGATTGCTTCCCATGCTAAAGAAAGGGAATTTAGATGTGTCCAGAGCAACTGTGGCTACCCCATCCCTGGAAGTGTCCAAGGCCAGGTTGGGTGGGGTTTGGAGCAACCTGGGCTAGTGAAAGGTGTCCTTGCCCATGGCAGGGGTTGACTGGATGATCTTTAGGGCTTCTCCAACTGAAATCATCCTGGGATTCTAAGATTCTATGAGATGTCAGTGCTCCACCACCATCACAAATGGCATCACAGAAAGGAATAAGAGATTAATCACTAGTGTTTCTCAGAGATCAACTCCCACTGAGTTGTTTTATATTTTTTCCTGGTGAGCTTTGCCTTCTCCAAAAAGATCTGTGGAGATGTCTCCTCGTGTGACTGAGGGCACAGTGCCTTTTACTGCAGTTGTTGTTTGAAAGAGGCAAAGAGGCTTTAACAGGCTCATTATCACAGCTAAGGAGAGGGAAGAGAGTACAGCTGCTGATGTTGGAACAGACAACAGATCTCTTCTTGACCTTCAGCCCCCTTCACCCCTTCGCCCTTTGTCCCTGGAAAACTCCCCAGCCCATCGTGCCATGGTGTGAATCAGCACCTTTCTCTGGAGCTCTCCAATTAAGATTCAGCAGCACTTGGAGAGCAGCAGTCGGCCCACACTGGACTAATTAATTTTTCCTGCCTGAGTAATTACAGTCCAGAGGTGACCATGAAAGCCAAGCAAATCAATTTGTGTTTTACTGAGATCCTCATCAGTCACGGAGCACTAACCAGAAGAAAAAAAAAATGACCAGGGACAGAGCCTGAAAAACAACCGACAAAGGTTGCTCTGAAACTGCTGAACAGACATTCAGCTGGAGATGGCAAACACAGTCCTCAAAATCCTTCTTTTGGTGGTTTTTTTTTGGCCCAGTCACTCAGCTGCTCGAACATTTAAACTTCATCTCCCTCACTGGCACTCACATCCACTGCAACTGGTTCGTATTCCAGCCAAAAACCCTTCAGAGCTCAGTTTACAAAGACGAGCAGGATCGTTTTGCAAATGTCTCGGCAAGTGCTGGGAGTGACTTTGCCACTTTCCAAACAGAGACAATCTGCTGCTCTGCTGCACCAGGGTGGTACCGTCAGCACCCCAACCTTCCTCCAGGAAAAACCTTCCCCCGTGTGCCAGGGATGCAAACAGGCAGCTGCCTCCACACAGCACTTGTTGACACACTCAGGAAATGTCTCAGCCTCAACAGAGAGAATCCCAGAGAAATATTGTCTCCTGAAATCCAAATTTTCTTCCTCCCCCTGATTTTCTGCCTTCCCCCCCCCAGAGTTGGTTCAATCCCAGATGAAGCAGCAAGTGGGTTTTGCTGGTGGTATGATGGAGAAGATAAAGTTTTCCCTACCCTGCAAAGAACTGGGACAGATGGTTCTCCCAGACCTGGGAGTGAGGATTTGTGGGCAGGAGCTGTCTCACCTGGAAGGGTGGAGGTGGAATGGATCTCACTGTGGAAGTGCCATGGCACTGTGACCTTTGAGGTCCCTTCCAACCCAAACCATTCTAGGATTCTACATGATTCCATGATTCTTCTGCCCAAGTCAAACTGGGTGGAACAGTCCTGTGGGGCACACGAGTCCCAAAGTCACTCAGAAACATCCATTCAAACTGAGTCCTCGTGGCCAGCCCTTGGAATGACAATCCTGCACCACCATGTGTTTGGGCTGTCCTGAAGTCTGTCTCAGCAGCCTCATCCCTTGATGGCATCAAGGAGGGAATAACACCAACTCAGGTAGGGAGAGTCATGGTGGAAGTCAAATATTCCAGCTCTTCTCTGAGAGATTCACCAAAGAACACAGAAGGAACATCCAACAAACCACCTTTTAATCCTGAAACAGCTGCAGAGCCTCCACTGAACATTGTTCCAAGAAGATTAAGGGAGCCACGAATCCCCCCGAGGAGTCAGGGTTTGGTTTGTTTTTTTTTTTTGGTTTATTTTTCCCTGTGCATGGAAGGTGGTTTGGTTTTTTTTTTTTTGTCCTCCCGAAATGATGGCCCTTTTCCAGAACGGACTTTCCCTGCCAACACATCTATTTTTAGCCGTGATTGCTTTTCAGTCCCTCCAGATGAGCGTGCTCGAAGGAAACACCGCGCCTGGGGAGACCCAAGCCCTGAGTTTGGCAGGAACTTGGGGGAGAGGGCTGAAATCCTCGGGATTTTTCGCTTTGCTCTTTCTCCATGTTTCCTTCCCATCATTCCCCCCGCCGCCAAGCGAAAGACTTTGTGTTTTGGACTCCCTCAACCCCAGCGAAGCGGCAGCTGAGAGACCCCGAGGCGCTGCTCCCGCGATGAATGGCGCGCCAAGAGCTTTTTGTCCTTCGCGAGCGACCCGGGGCTTGGCAAAACCCACCCCGTTGGGGCCTGGAGGTTCATAAAAAACCCGACAAACAACTGATCAACACGGCGGTGACAATTACCCCAACTTGCACCCCGGAATAATCACATCTCCCTCTGCAAACTAAAAAAAACTTCCCCAAAATTCTCCCGCCCCTCGTGCGATGGCGCCCGGAAGATGATTCCTCTTGACGCGCCTGAACTTTTGAACCCGACGAAAAAAATCTTGGGGTTTTTTTTGTTTTTTTTTTTTTTTTTTTACAAGAGAGTCATCCAAAGTTCATTGCCCTTTCTCACGTTTGCACCACCAAAGGGACATAAGGAAAAACATCAAGTGTAATATCCGTCACTGTTAGCGAGGCATTCAGAACACATCACCGACGCATAAATAACCCACACGAAACTCCAGTGGCAGGAGGAGGTTCTGGAAGAACGGAGACACACAACAATATTTAATTATAAATTCCATCAAAATGATTGTCTTTACTCATCAAAGGGCGTCTCACAAGCATTCCTCTGGTTCAGATGTGAGCCTGAAAATCCTGGGTGCCCCCCATCCAAAAGCTCAGGATTTTTCTTGGTTCACTGGCTACTTTTTCCTGCCAAAGCTCATAAAAATCCAGACACCAATTTACTTAACACGAGGGGTGTGAAATCCCCACTTAGGGAAGGTGAAGTTAATTGGAGAAGAAAAAAAAAATCATAAATCCAGGCCACTGAGCAGTTTGAATTGGCAAGCTCTCCTGTGACCTTGATTCGTTGTGGTTTTATTTTCCTGAAATGTTTTTCCCAACACAAGTTGGGTGGAAAAATCCACTGGAATCACCAAACATTGGTTTTTCCTACCCTTTGTACAGAGCAGCGGATGTGGGCTCTTTGTGTGAGGCAAATACTGATGGCAAAAGCTCTCTGGGAGGGCCTGAAGAAGAAGGAGAGTGTCCACCTCACACAGGTAGTCCATTCATGGCACCCAGGGGGCCGAGCAGCTGCTGCTACCAGAAATATGTGGAATAAGATTCTCTGGAGCACCTTCTTTGCAGCAATTCAGTCAGGGATGACCCACAACCCGGGCGATGAAGAAACTCAGGCTACACAGTCCTCCCGAAGTTGTTCGCTGGTGGGAGACTCTCTGGAGACTCTCAGACAAAACTGCTGCAGTGCCAAGGCCCACAGGGACAGAGATGGAATGGAACTGGTGATCTGTGATGTCCTTTCCAACACAAACCATCCTGTGATTCTCTGACATGGGCACCCCAGTCACAGGCACAATGCCAGCGAGGCTGAAGGAAGCACAGGAGGATGCTGAGCATGGACTGCTCTTGCAGTGAGGGGGAGATGATCTTGACAGCCCCGAGTAAAAACTAGGCTGTGGGAGTTGTTGATTTGGAGAGAATGAAAGGTTTCCTGTCTGCAACCACGAGAGAAGCTCTTACATTCCTTTCAAACACAGACCCATGAATTAATGGGGTTAAAGCACCGTCAGGTGAAACCTGAAGGAAGCTGGAAGTGCTGTCACCCCATTTTTGTAGCACTGCTTTGACTGCTTGGTGAGGGATCCTTTCTCTGCTTCCATGCACTCACTGCCAACCAGGTTCTACCCTTGCTGAGGAAGATGCACCTCTTTGTACAACTTCCTGTGTGGAAATAGAGGGGAGAGGGAAGAAAGAGACCGTCCCAGCTGGAATATCACCACACACCCTGTTCTCAAACCCAACTCCAGCTCCTGACAAAATCTAATGGATAGGGAACACAAAAGACAACCTGACTGTGGGAATCTTACCCACAAGGTGTGAATATTCCCCTCCCTGGGGGTCAACGAGCCCCTCTATGGCTTTGAGAGGGAGAGTGCCTGTAAAGGGGCAGGGAACAGCTCCAGGCACTGTTTCCTGGGGGATTATCAGTGTGTCGCTTGAGGGTGTGAGCAGAAATCCTGGGGGGTCATTAAGAGCCTCCCTTTAGCCCCAGCTCTGTGTCATGTTAGACCAGGCAGCTCTGACAATGACCTGCTGTGGAGGAGTGTCCATGGAATCAGCCTGGGATTCCCAGCTGACAGTCCCAGCTCTGAATGACAGGTAATGGAAAAAAAGGGAAATACGTGAGGATGCAAATGCAGAAGAAAGAAAGCTGAGGCTTAGTGTGGAAAACTAAATTATTTAGGGATTATTTGTCAGATATTCAATAAATAAACACAGATGCCAAACTCAGATGGGGATGACCAACATATGGGAAAGGGGACAGAATAAACTGACTATTGGAATGTGATATAAGGAGCAAGGGTGACAAAGGCACCTTAAAGCATTATATCTGATTGAAAGTGGCAGAATGATTGATTTCCAGGGGGGAAAAACAGTATCTTTATGAGTGATAGAGAATGAGACACCTTTTTTTTTGAGTGTTTTGAAAAGTCACAGAGTTAAAGTCGGGGAGGAAACAAAGTCAGAGCAGTATCTCCCCCAACCATCAAGGCAGCAGGGAAAACAGAAATGTATGCAAATAATTATTTCCTCTCTTCAGGTGTTTTAGACATCTTTTGTTTATTAAAAACCAAGTGCAAATGCAAATTTTCTTTCCATGTGTCAGTGAAATAAATGAAGCTTACATTTTTCCAGTGAAAGAAATTAATTATCGTTAAATCTTTCTCCTCTTTCTCCCCCCTCCCTGATAAATATTTTTAATAAAGGAGATTTTAAACTGTAGAAATATTTAGTTCATCCTCCCATTTTCACTCCACCAGGCTGTGCTGTCCCTGGGTATTTATTGTCACGGAGACTTGCTGGCTGTTACCAGGGTTCTGAGCATGTTTTCTTTGTAATAAGCCATTGCAATTTCCTACACCAGCCCTGGATTTATGACATTATTTGTTCTTTATAAATTCCCATTCTTTTTTTTTTTTTTCTAATGGCAATTTTATCCTTTGTGTTGCTCCAACAACCATGAGCTAGGGGTGCCTGGGCTGATTGCACTCAGTAAATGCAATTATACATCCTCCCCCACATACACACACCTATATGTGTCCCTGTTTTCTGCTAATAACAAATTTGCAAAGGAAAAAAAAGAAGAGTTCAGGAAGGATGGAAATGAGTAAAAAAAAAAAAAAAAAAAATCTCCTTGTGTGGCAAACCTTTCCAACCAGAAAAATCTAGATTTTTTTGAAGTCCAAAGAATTCTCCTTCGACTCTTGCACAAAGAATCATCTGCCTGACCAGTCAGACCAGCGAGTTGTGACATTTTCAAAACCCAAACCATCTTACCTTGGGTCAAGCATTTGCATTTGGAAAATAAAAAAAAAAAAAAGAAATGGCACTTGGTTGAGGAACCAAAAAGGAAGCCCAAAGGGTCATTTTCAACCTTGTTAAATCCCACAGGGATTGTGTGTGTTATTTTTTTTTTTATTTTATTTAAGGAGAACAACAAAACACAGCAAAAACTGATTTCATTTTGCTTTGGGCCTCCTGCCCCTTTCCCTTGCTTGGGTAAATGAACAATTGATTATTCCCTTCCTGCTGCACCACCACTGCATTTATTTCCCTCACTGCAAATCCTCCCATTCAGAGCATTCCCAGCCCCATAAATTCCCATGAATAATGTACTAACCAGCATCAATGTGGCACTTTCATATATGTGGCCTGATCTGATTAATTGAGATCCACAACATCCTATTATCTATGTTTTCTCATCCTGGCAGTTTATATATATTAGATTGACCTGAAATACACTTTTAATTGATTTTTATCAACAACTCCAAAGAGCTGTGGTTTGGTTTTTACTGTGCTTGTAGTGGGTCTGGATCTCCACTTAAGCCGAGCTGCATTTCATACTTGGATGGATTTTTCCATCAAGATTACAAGAAAGCACCTTATTTGGATATTAAAATGTTAAATAAAATATGGTATAAAGGAATAAGAGAGGAGAATGCAAAACAAGACTGCTGAAAGTCTTATTAAAATAGATTGATGTCAAGGATGACAAAAAGAAGTTTGGTGCAAAACAGAAAATACAATTAATAGTAGTGAGAACTGTGAAACAGCTTGGATTGGAATTAAAACAAACAAACAAAAAAAAACAAGGAAAAAAGTCCAAATTCAGTGCTAATAATCAGTGAGAGGTTGATATAACACTGTGATTCTTCATTTGAGTGGCTCTAAAGGAAGATATTTATCTTCTTCTGAAGGCCTGTGGCAAAGGAAGTGGGAGGCTCAGAGGCTCTGGGTGGACTTTGGGAAAAGCTCCTTTCTCAGGGGGTGCTGCAGCTCCAGAGTGGGGGGAAAGGTCCCCATTTGGGGTTCCTGAGACTCATCTGCACAAAGCCATGACTGTTTTGGGACAGTTCTGTGAGAGGGAGGTTGGGCCAGAGACACCTGAGGTCCCTCCCACCACCCCCCCGGGATCTCTGAACAACGGGAGGACTTGGAACACGGATGGCTTTTACCTGGAGGTCTCTTCTGCTCCTCTGCCACCACAGGAGGCCAAGAACTTGGCAAGACATATTTTCTGTTACCAGGTATTCCACCAGAAACACACTCAGGCCACCTTAGACTGAGCATCCCTGCTGGAGGACAGTTCCTTTGGATGCAGCCCTTGCTCCCCGGTCCTATTCCAGTGAATCCCACAATACTGGGAACATCTGGCAATCTGCACTGCAAATGTGCCTAGGAGGACCTGAGGACTCAGAGCTTTCACCATATCCTGCTACTAAAAGTGCATTGGAAGGGAGTCACAGATCCTAAAGCTGTTGTAGGGTACAATGTGGGAAATGCAAGTGTGCACTTGCTCTGTCTCCGAGCAGATGAATTCAAAACCATCATGAGGAGGGTGAGGTGCTGGCAGCACTGGCCCAGCCATGAGCCAAGATGCTCATCACAGTTGGTTTGGCTGCTGAATGCCCTGAAAACTGTGAGCAAAGGATAAAAAAAGCCTTGATGAGAACAACCAAGGCTTTGATGAGAACGACCAAGGTCCTCCCTTCCTTCTCCTCGTGGCAGAGGGATGAACAAAGCACAGGGTAAACAAAGTGGAGCAGATCCAGAGGTGAGTGGAGAAAATAAGAAAATATCAGATATTAGGAAGAAATTCTTGGCTGTGAGGGTGGTTTGGCCCTGGCACAGGTTGCCCAGAGAAGCTGTGGCTGCCCCATCCCTGGAAGTGTCCAAGGCCAGGCTGGAGCAACCTGGGACAGTGGGAGGTGTCCCTGCCCATGGCAGGGGGTGGGAATGGATGATCTTTAAGGTCCCTTCCCAAACCCAAACCATTCTGAGATTCTGTGCAGCAAAAGTGTGTCAAAACTGTGTAAAGCAAGTACAGAAATGTAGCAGAGGGGAGATAAATATGCAAAGAAGGAGCAGAGCAGACAATGGATAAAATGCCTTAAGAAAAATGCCTCACAGTGGGCTTGTATCTAGTAATCACTGGCAGATCAATTATTACAGAGGAGTCTGCAGAGCAGAAAAAGCCAAGGAAAGAAAGCACAATGTGAGCAGAACCTCAAAATATCAGATTTTTTACATTTATGACACCAAAAAGGCAGACTTTTTTTTTTTTTTTTTTTTTTCCCCAGCTCTGACTAGCACCAGATAAGGAAAAAAGCTGGCAGAGGCACACAACCAACCAGGAAATTGAATGGGAAGTGGACTTCAATGATCTGTGAAGCTACAAAGACTTCAGTGCATTGTGCTGAGGGAGAAAGCAAATCCAGAGCTGAGCAAAGAGAAATTAAAATTTCATGCAGGCTCGAAGGCAGGGGAAGACACAAACACACCAGAAAGGATATTTATCGGCCAAACAACACGGGAATCGTTACTGTCAGCAGTAAATTAAAGGGAGCTGACATGAAATCAGGGAGAAATATTCCATATAAACCCACAGGAGTGAAATGGATAAGCAAATATGAAATATTCAGTCAGTGTGAGGCATTTGCCAGCGAGGGAGAAATCCCTTCTGATACCCAGGACTGCAGGGACTGGTGTCACTTCGGAGGCAGCAGCTCCAGTGTGGGCTGAGCTTCAGGCCCAACTCACCTCTGGCACTTTCTTTTGCACAGAGAAGACCCTGAATGAGGGTGGAAGGCCTCATATCAGCAGAAACATCAACCACATCACTGGAGTCCAGGTGTAGGGAGACCCTGGGAAGCCCAACAGGGACATTATCTGGGATTTTTTTGGGGAAATATAAGGGTGGTAAAACACTGGCACAGTTGCCCAGAGAAGCTGTGGCTGCCCCAGCCCTGGGAGTGTCCAAGGCCAGGTTGGACAGGGCTTGGAGGAACATGGGCTGGTGGGAGGTGTGGGATCTTTGTGATGTCCAATGGGACTAGAGGACTTTTAGAGTTCCCTCCCAGCCCAAACCATTCTGGGCTTCTCTGATTCTATGACTATTCTGTGATTCTCTGTCCCAGCACAAATATCAAGACCTGCTGGTGGTTCATTGCTGGAATTGCAGACAAAAGCCAACAGATCCCCAGATCCTGGTGACTGGGAAGAGGAACTTGGTTGGGAGCACAGGGAAACCCTTCAAAGCTGAAGGTTGTCTTTCAGGGTGGGCTTGACTGTGAAAGGTAAAACTGCCCCCACAAATGGGTCCCTGGCCACCAGGCTTCATACTTGGTGGAGCTGAAGTCCAGCAAATCAAGGAGGCATCTGCACCTCCTGGGGCAGAAATGCAGGTGCTTAAATGACAGTGCCCAGTTTTAGAGGTGAAGATTGAGCCCCTCGGGCCTGATCTCACATGTGGGTCTCCAGCAGATGGCATGTGCAGGGACTGCTGAGACCTGGAGATAGATCTCCCTGTAATTCCCTCTTTATGTCCCAATAACTTTGGGAAATTGCAGCCCTACACACCCAGGAGAGATTCTGATTACACAGCAGTTTCCCCTCAGTGTTTTTCCACTGCTTCCCACCGAGCTGTGCCTGACTTGCATCAGTGTGATGGGAGAGAAATCCAAACTACTCAGCAGTCACCACTGTGTCTTCGTGGGGTGCAGCAGAGCAGCCTGGGGGGAATTTTTGGGCTGCTATTTTCCTCACCAGCTGCCTTTCAAAGCAGAGCAGTGACTTGGGGAAGGGATGGTGGGAAGCAGGCTGGAAGCAGCCCAGGGAAAAACAGTTTCCTATTTGGACAGCAGCAAATCCCCTCCTTGGTGTGAGAGAATCACGGAATCACAGAATATCCTGAGCTGGAAGGGGCCTACAAGGATCATCCAGTCCAACTCCTGGCCCTGCACAGGACACCCCAACAATCCCACCCTGTGCCTGAGAGTGTTGTCCATATTTTCTGTTGTGAGATATTTTGCCTGTTGTTACATGAAGCTTTTTTTTATGACCAGCTTTGAGTCCAAGTGTTCCACCTCCCAGGATACTCTGCAAAATGCCACCTGTATCACATTTGCAGGTGGTTTTGGGCTCAGGGACCTCCCTGGATGTTTTTGCAGGTTCTTTATACACTCAGTTCAGGTGGGAGGAGGTGTCCAGGGTCTCACAGCACTTGGACATCACAAAGATTTCTGGGGAGAGTGAGTGACCCGATGGAGAAAGGAGGTTTGGGAGGAGAAACAGGGTTCTGAGAGGGCTCATGGTGCAATGGGAGAGTCAGGAGGAGACTGTTTGACCCAGCCTGGACCAATACTGCTGAACATGTGCCTTTCTTGGGAAGAATTTCAGGTGTGCCTGAAGTAGCCCCTGGGAGCTGATCCTGGTCCCACTACCTGTTCTAGAGGTTTCCAAGAGAGATCAGGTCTGACCCCAGATGAAGACAACACTGTTCCCTCATAAACTGGAGTGGCCAGTGGGGTGGGAGGTGAGCCTTGATTTAATTTAATTTAATTTAATTTAATTTAAGGCAGTTAATGCCTTTGCTGCCTTCTAAGACCCTCCTCTGGGCTTGTTCTGCATGTGGGCTCAGGGTCAGTGCTGGGGGGGGATGAGCACCAGCTGCACCCACTTCTGTACAGGTCAGAACTACCTGGGCTCCCTCGAGGATCCCTTTTTTTACAGTCCTTTTCCCTTGTGACTTGTGCCCCTTGCTGCTCCCCAGTGCTGGGCTCCTGGGAAGGGCTGTCACTGCAGGAAACAAGGCTCCCTCCCTCCTCAGACACCTTTCCAGGACCCCCATGGAAAAGGGGAAAACTTCTGCCCTGCTCAGCTGCACCCAGATTTGTAGTGCCAGGAGGGCTGGTGCTGGTTAACAGCCAAATGGAAACCTTGCTGAGGTTTAGTCCAATGCTCCCATCAGGATTTCTGGTGGACATTTCAGACCTGTGAGTGCTGATCATGAGCAGAGGGCAGAGTTGGCAGGTCCAGGCCTTGATCCAAAGGTTCAGGAGCACATCCAGCTCCTGTTCCTGCTCCAGCTGCACAGAACTGCCTTAGGACTGCAGAAATATTTGCCTCAGTTACAAGCTGAGGCTTCTTCTGACAAATCTATGCAGAAATTCCTTTTTCCTTTGCAAAAGAAGTAGGAGGGTGACAGAACCAGACATCACAGATCTGTGACTATGAACTAAATTATTGATGTTCCCTTCTTATGAGTCAAAGTCTTTATTGCAGCTGGATGTTGGATTATGACAGCTAATGGTCTGTACAGACTCTGCACTGCATTATTCATATCAGTCATCTCATCTACACCTCTTTCAGTGTGTGGGACTTCTGGGTTGGGAGATTATTGCAGGGAAGAATTTGGGGTAATAAGTAAAATAAAATCAAGTTCATTTCCATAGGACTTGATCCTTTCCCTGATTTACAATAATCCTTTAAATGTGTGATTTTCCTTTTTTTTTTTTTTTTTTTTTTTTTTTTTTTTTTTTTTAGTTTTTACACACAGGATAGTCAAGGGAACAAGATTCCCAGGAAAACAGCTGTAATTTACTTCCAATGTGGGGTCCCAGCTGGGAGGAAGTTTCTTAGCCATTGAATTGCCTTGAGTTTCCTTCTCCTGTTTACAGTTGCTCGTCAATCCACTGGGCATTGATATCTTCTCTCGCTCCATGAATAATGAAGACCAAGGAAAATCAGCACAGAAGTTCTAAGTTCAAATACTCAAACACATGCACACTGAAATTTGCAGCATCTTTTTAACTGAAGAACAACTTAGTGACAAACAAAGTGTTCACTTGGATAATTTATGGCTACATTTGTCAATTAATTATTCAGACTAAATGGCTGAGCAGGGTAACAGTGATATCTCTTTATCTTGAAGTCATTTACCAGGCACTAAACAAGTTCTGGGCATGTTTTCCTCTCTTTAAGAAATCGATATCCCTCTTCTTTGTCTCCCACAATATTTACATCCAGGCAGGTTTATTGGGAAGGGGAAAGTTGGACAAAGCACCTAGAAAGGAAAACCACAAGCAAATGCTTCAAACTTTACAATTCACATTTATTTTGAAAAAATGTTTTGTTAAAAATACTCCTACAAAGGCATTGGAGCAGCGAGTTTTCTGTTTCCTTTATAAATACATCTGATTTCTTTATTTCTTTATTTATTTTTTTTTTCTCAGTAACGTTGAAAGACATCTGACAAAGCCAGGAAAGCCCTGGGCTGAGTGGAAGACACATCCCTGTGTAACAAGGACCTGCACACTATCTCTCCATTCACAATTTAAAAAAAAAATACAGATACTGTCATGAAAAGTGTTATGTTGTCCATGGGGTCACGGAGAGTGGGAAACCAGGGTTGGGGACGCCCTGGAGCCCAGTTGATGTGTCCTGGGCCTGGTTTAGGGGATGACTGGACACACTTGTCTTTGGGTGGTTGAAGGATACACCTCATTTCCCCATCCCACACTCCCAGAGCTGTGACAATGAGGTGAGAGCCCAGCAAACCCTCCCATCCCTGAAAACCTTCCCTGTGACATCGGCAGCTCCTCCACAAATCTTTGGGTGAAGGACATTTTCCAGCTGGTGGCTTCGTACCACATCACGTTGGAGGAGCCCTGTGAGCAAACCACAGTGACCAACACCCTGGGGGACAAGGGAATTTGCTGCCACAGCACTCATCCACCCCCCATGGCCACCTCCCACCTCACCTCCCACCCCAGCCTGAGGCTTCCTTCCCTCCAGGATCTTCTTGGGCTTTCGTGTCTGAGCAGGAAAGACCTTCCCTGCAAGGAGTCTTTTACAAAGGGAACATGGACAGCTATGTTGGCCCTCTAGTTCCTCAAAAATCCCTGGATAGACCCATCCAGTGCTGTGGGGGGCAGTTTGACCTCCTGTGCCCAGCTCACCCTGAGGGGAGGTCTCTGAGCTCCCAAACTCACCCATGTCTTGCACCCCACTGGCCTGGGAAAGTGAGAGGGGTCACAGCTTTATTTGGGACACTGCTTGGAAACCTCAGGCTCATTCCTCCAGCAGGAGCTGCTACTGCTTGGCTCTGGCTTCAGCTGCTTGAACACCCTCCCAAAACTCAAAGCAGGGCCTCAAAGCACTCCCTGGGCAGACTGACTTCACATCCAAAGCAAACAGCACGGCAGGGAGTGCCACAAGGTCAGCAAAGCCTTTCCAGAACAAACCTAGGAACAGAAAGCACGTCCCCAGACTGCTGGATGGGCTCATTCACCTGTGGGGAAGAGGCAGGGTTGGAGTCTTTTCCCTGACCCATCCCATGGGAACATTGAGCAGGGATCCTGACACATCTGACCTGCTTTCACACAGCTTTCTACTGCTTCATCCAGGAAGATCTGGGATGTGTGTGTGGGGTGATAGTTCCAGAAGGAAAGGTATGTTTTCATGGGAAGAAATGTAGATAACCAGAGGTTGCCTGTGAGGATGTGCTGAGATCCAAGGAAGGGAATCCCTGGCAATGGTCCAAACCTAAAAAAAAAATCCATCCAGCCCTCCCATACTGCAGGAGGGGCAGAGGGAAGAGAAACAGCACAGAGAACAGAGAGCTGAAGGTGGAGGACAAGCAATGGCAAAGACAAGGGTGCAAGAGTCACAGGATGGAAAATAGATGGGAAAGCCACTGGAAGAGGGCATCCAACCGAATGCCCCCTGATGCAGGGGGGCTGTGGATCCACAAAAGGAACAGACACAAGCTTCCATCCCTGATCCCTGATTTCTCCCCCTCCAGCTCCAGTTGGACATGCTGGAATGTGGAATCTTGGTTCAGGAGGACCATAGGGAGAGGGGAGAAGTGAAGCCAGGACTTTGGCAGGAGAACCTGGATGATGCAGGAGGAGAACCACAGCCCTGCACCAGAGATTGCTCTCCTTGTCAGGGCATCCACAAACTGCAGCTCACACTCCAACTCCCTCAACCCTCCAAGGAGTCTTTCCTTCCAGCCCTGCTCAAACCAGGGTTTTCACTGCTCAGATGTCCCTGTTGGATGGGCCAGGGATAATCAGACTGTCCTGTCACTCTGCCCATGGCCCATCCTGGGCAGGGTGAGCTGGGCTTTCCTGCTTCTCTCTTGAATGGCTTGGAGGAAAACTCTGAAACGTGAAAGGAGAATGGTCAGTGCTTCTGCAGACCTGAGGGACCCAACCACAACCTGACTGTGGGACCCTGAGCAAGTTCTTACTACGGAGGCACAGCACTATTTTGGGAACTCCTGCAATTTGAACTTCATTTCCCTGCTCCTCAGACCTGTGGAAAGCCTTGGCTGGGCTCTAGGCCATGTTCTCTACAGGCTGTGAGGTGCTCAGGGACGGGGGGGAACAGACACTGGGCACTAAAACTGGGATATGAAACCCCCAGTCCAGCCCTTTGGTTTTCTCACAAGGGAGTTGGGCCACCCTTCACTAAGAGCTGGGATTTTCCTTTGACCCCAGTGCTCCTGAGATCATAAACATGGGAGTTGGGATTTTCAGGCTAAAAGAACCACCAGAGAGCTCATAAAACCATTATCTAGAAATACACTGGTCCTCTCCCAGTCCCTACTGGAGACCAGAGGGGGCCAGGCAAGAAGCACAACTGTACCAAATGCTGTGTCCCTTCCCTGGTCTCCTGCAGCTCACAAGGGCCTGCAAGGGCCAGGAATACACAGTCAGGGACCCCTTCAGCTCCAGCCAGGCCCTTCTCCCACATTCCTGGGCTACTCTGCAGAGGAAAACAAATCACTGCCTGTGTCAAAAAGCTTTTCATTCCTGCCAAGGCAGAGTAAGCAATAGGAGGGATTTAATGTCTGGATCTAAGTTGTCCCAGAACATCAAGAACAAATTCCTCTTCAGAGTTGGGCCAGCATGCACAACTGAACCTTGCACTTAATCTCTGCCTGTACCTTGTCCTGGAGCCCCCAACACTCAGTGCCTGCTCTGAGGTCCCTCTGGGATTTCACTGCACTCACCCAGCCCAGCCCTGAAAAGCTCCATTGCAACAAGAGCTCTTTGCCCATTTTGGAAGCTTGTCTCAGGCTCCTTTCCTTCCTTTTTCCCCCGAGACAGCTCTGATGGGTCCATTTGGACTCATGGTCAGATACCCAAACAACCAGCAGCTCACAGGGACAAGTCTCATAGTCAGAATCCACACCAGAGCAATGGAAGGGAAGGACAGAGACCTCACCTTACCCCAGCACCCCCTCAATGTTCTCCGAGTCATGAAAGAAGGTTTGAGGCATGGAGGCTTCCCCAGAGAACTTCCACATCCACCACAGGATGGATCACCAAGTCAGTCTCCCTTTTTGTGCCTTTCCTGCTGTTTGAGGCACTGATGTCACTGAGCCCCAGGGATACCTTGGGATGCACAGGGAACTGGGAGGAGGAAGCAAGGGGTTTGCTCTGACATGGGAAGCCCTCTGGCTCTGCACTGAAATCCTTCCCCAGACAGAGTGAAAAAGGAAAATCAAGGATGCTTGATGGAGTATTTGGGCTTTTAAGAGATGCAAAACGTGTCAGTCCCAAGAACATGAGGGTACAAAAGGAGTTTGGTAGGGATGCTGTTAAACACCCAGTGCCCCCAAGCACCCATGACCCAGAAAAGACTGGAAGAGATATTTTTGTGTCAAGATTACTCTCTCACAAGTTTGTCCAGTCATCTTCTGAATCATAAAATCACAGAATGTTAGACTGGTTTGGGTTGGAAGGGACCAATTCCACCCCCTGCCATGGGCTGGGACACCTTCCACTGTCCCAGGTTGCTCCAAGCCCCATCCAACCTGGCCTGGGACACTTCCAGGGCTGGGGCAGCCACAGCTTCTGTGAGCAACCTGTGCCAGGGCCTCCCCACCCTCCCAGGGAAGTATTTCTTCCCAACATCCAGTCTAAACTTACCCTCTTTTAGCTTGAAATCATTTCCCCTTTTCCTATCAGCCCATCTAATGCTGGGTATCCACGTGCTCCAGCCACGAGTTCCACCCTTCAGTCCCTGTGCTTTGTGCCAAAGAATGTTCTGCTTCACCTGACTTGGGGCTGTTCCTGTCAGCAACAGTGACTGCCCCTTTTTCACCCTTCTCACATCTTTCCTGGTTTAATGGCATGAAGTTTTGATCATTTTTACCTCTGCCAGACCAAGAATCAAAATCTATTTATTTTTTATACCTCCCAAAGACTTCTGGCAGTTCCAGAGGCAGCTCTCTATATTTCTTAATTCCTGTGTATCCCTTCTGAGTTGAGGAAAACAAAAGCCTTTGAGGAACCAGTGCATCAGAATTTCACTGGTTCAGTGTGAAGGCTCCCGAGTGCCAATATTTGATAGCCATTAAAGGTTTCACATTTATTCTCCACCTGCAAAGGCCAAGTCAGGGGGTGGGTTTGCCACATCATCTGTCCCAGGCTGGTGCTGTTTGGGTCTGCTGCTTTTGCCGACCTCCATCTCCCAAACCAGCTCACTCAGCACAGCCTGGAGTCCTGAGCTGGAAGTGCAGACAAAAAGCAAGTTGGGGATTTGACTCTCCGCTTAAACCTCAGGTTAGACAAGTCCTCATAGAATCCCAGGGTGGTTTGGGTTGGAAGGGACCTTAAAGATCATCTCATTCCCACCTCGTGGCCACGGGCAGGACTTTGAACCCCTTCCACTGATTCTTGCTAACACAGCTGTTTGGCTGTTAAAGACTTGACAAAGTTTCATCCTTTCCTCCCAGACTTGCTTGGAATCATCAAAGGATACTGCACAACATCTGTGCAAGAAGTCCAGACTGACCTCAGAGGGAGAAGGAGAAGCTACAGCTGAGGCAACTGAAACATTCCTGGAGTTCACTGGAAGGAAAGAGCTGGAAAAGCATCAACCAAATGTTTGCTTGTTTGTTTTTTTTTTTCACAAGGGCAAAATAGGGCTCCTGACAAAAAAAAAATGAAGTGTTGTGGTTTGTTTGCAGGGATGGCAATGGGAGCAGTGTGATAACCAACAGGGATCAGACAGGGATACAGAGAGGGACACAGCTCAGGAGCACATGGGGGAATTTCTGGCAGAATTCAAAAAAAAAAAAATAAAAAAGGGACAGAAGCTGCTGAATTGGTTGTAAGACAGGTAGGAGTAGCCAGGAATGCAGATCCAGACAAAGATTTGAGAGAGGTCTTGGTGCTTCCAGTCCCAAAGTTCTGCAAATAATATTTGTCAATGGAGTTGGCAGGAGCAGCAGAGGGAGAGAAAGAAGGTAAATTCCAGGAAATATGTGCAGAGTGCAGGGAGTTTTCTAGGAGAGCTGTGGAAGATTTTCCAGGAAATATTTGCAGAGTGCAGGGAGATTTCTAGGAGATGTGTGGAAGATTGGAACACATATGAAAGCAGAGACCAATGTTGTGTCCTGTCTTTGGGAAGGGCGAAGAATTAATTATAAGAAGCAAAGTCTGAACAAGTCCAAGAAAAAAGGCTAAAATGTGACTGTAGATAAAAAAAAAACCCTTATATTCTGCATAGTGGGAGGATTCTAGCAGCTCTCAGCAATAAGAAGGAGAAATCAGCAATATAGAAGAGAATTTTTGGTGGGAATTGCTCATGGGACAGTGGCAGAACTGCACAGAACTGGGACCAGAGTGGAACCAGCACCATGAGCAGGTGGGAGCAGTGCTTAAGTCACAAACTAGAGCTCCAGGACAGAACTGGGGGGTGCTGACTGCAACAGGTAAAGCTCACACCATGGAACTCTGAGGACATGGCATTTGGCTCAATCAACTGATATAAAGGACTGTTGGTCCTACACCAGTTCCTTGGGGATTGCAGTGCAAAAGAAGGGGAACACAGCAAAGGAGACAACTGTTAGGATGCCATTAGTGGCACTGGATAACTGCCAGCAGGAGAGAAAAATGAAGCTAGTGCTGCATCAATTGTTCATAGAATTTTGAGGGAGGAAAAGCTGAATCCCGAATGTGAAGAACTTGCATGTAATATTTTTGAGGATGGAAAAAGACCTACATTAAGTCAGCTTTGAGTCAGACACGCAGGAAGGAAGGTGATTTACATTAAAACAATAAACTGCACTAAACCAAACCAGACAGCAGTGATGCTTCCAGCACTCTGGATTGTTCATACACCCAAGGCAGCGACAGATTTATTGCATCATCAGAAGATACAACTGTTAACAACGCAGCAGAGTTCAAGCCCTGACTCCAGGTTTCATATAAATCAGCCTGGAAAATACAACAAGAAGTTTCCTCAGTTGCTCACACCCTCCAAGAGGTTTTCTCTACAGGCCACTGCTAATCTGCAGCCTGGGTGGTGATTCCTGGGAAAGAACCTTTCCTTTAACCCAAATTCAAAGAACAACTTCCAGGGCAGTGGGAAAAAGCACCATGAGAAGAGATGCTGATGAAGTATCTCCTCCTTGGCTCATGCCATGCCAGAGCAGGAGGGAACTGCACTGGAGAGAGCTCCAGTGAAGAGAGCAGGATCTTGCTGTTGGGAAAGGGATAACAGGATCCAAGAACCTCTTTGTGGCAGATGCTCCAAGGCAGATCTCAGAGGCTGTAGCACTGTTTTCTCCCCAGCTACTTCAAACACTCCTCTTGCTGACCTCGAGATGTCCTGGCCCAGTGATGCCAATGAGAGGACCCTGTGCCATGACTGGCACAGAGCTGTGGGATGGAAGTCCACACTGGAATTACAATACCAAAGGAATACTGCAGTTGTGGCAAACCCTGTGCCAGCCCCACTGACCTGGATTGCTGCCTCTGGAAGCTCCTGCTCCGTAGTGAGGACACTACAGAGAGGAGAAGCTCCTCAGCTGCTGAAAACCACAAATGTCCACTCATTTAGGAAAGGCAGCTCTGAGGTTTTACTGGGGGGGAGGGCAGGTGATTTGGGGAGGGGATGTGCTGTTCACAGTGCTCTGTTTGTGTGTCCCCAGAACCACAAGGACAGTTCCTCGTGGCACTGCTGTGTCTCACAGGTTTGTTTTTCCCTTCTCCCTCACATCACTGTGCTGCAACTGCAGGGAAAAGGCAACAGCTGGAAATGATCCTCTAAATATATTTTAACTTTTTACTATCCACGTGTGCTTTGCTTTCTCTGCTCTGCTCCCTGACATTCTGCAAGGTTTGAACTCCTCACTGGCCACCCAACTGAGAACTTCCAGCCTGCTCAGCTTTCCCACCAGACACCACCCCCAGGGTGACCTGAGCAGGAGAAATGGAGGAGAAAGGCAGGTCTGGGAGGTAGCTTGAAAGGGGGAGGGAAAACGTGAAAATCACAACAAGCTGCCTGACCCCTTCTGTTCAGCCCCCACACATGCACATGCACAACAGGATTTCACAGTGCCAATGTCAGCAAGTGCCTTTTCCTCTTGGAACACACTGGATTTTGCCATCAGACTCCCATTTCGTGGCAGTGCATCGGAGACCCATGAAATAAATATGTTAAAGTCACTCCAGTGCCCGTGCCCTGCACTGCAGAGTGTGCCAGGGGTGTTCACAACCAAAGGCCTTGACAGGAACTCAGCTCCTCGTGCTCCCAGCAGAGCTGAGGGATGCAGAAAATTGCAGTGTTTTTTGGACCACGTCTATTTTAGTTCTCCAGTAGTCCTACAAAACCAAACACAGATGTCACAGCGATGTCTGGTACAAACAGATGGGGATGTGCTCCTTTTAGAACCAGCATCATGTGATTTTTTTGGTCAGAAGAAGAGACATGGATGTGCTTTCTCTGTCCTGCAGGCGGCTGCCACGGCTTTGGGGGGCTGTGGCACTGAGCTGGGTCCTGTCCTTCACAGTGGGCTGGGTCTGGCAGGTAGATGTGTCTGACAGCAGCCAGCGAGGAGATTCAGTGCATTAAGACAAAATGCCTCCAAATGAAGAAGACCTGAAGTGCCCTTCCAAGCCCTGAGTGGCTCTGAAGGGGTGCTGCTCCTCCTTAGTGTCTGCAGGAATGTACAGGATGGCAGAGAACAGTCAGGAATTGTCTGGGGAGGACAACTGAAGGGCATCATGTGCTCCTTCCACATGGCTGCCCCACAGGAATCTGCTGGTTGCTTTTCTGGGCAGGCAGCTCTCCTTGCAAAGCTCTGGTACACAAGTCTCTGGTTGGCTGTGGTAGGACAGCTTGGCACAGCACCATCCTTCCCTCACCCTGGAGTGCCACCACACAGCTCCAGACATGCCTTTGGGAAAGACTGACCACTGCTCCTTGTTCAAACACGTGAGATAAGAGGCACCAGGGGAGAGTCCTCCCTGCTCCCCACACGGGAGAAGCTCCTGGCTCCCTGTGTGCCCTCTGCAAGCACTTTGTGTGCTTCAATCAACTCCAGGGATTTTTCTGTGTTCTTTCAAAGTCCATTCCCTGACTAGGAGCAAGTGTTTTTTGGACACAAAGGCATCACCAGCATCCCTTTGGACACACAGGCAGGACAGACAGGTGACATGTCCAGGTACCACCTGCACACACCATGCCCAGAGCCCACTCCCCCCAAATTCTGCCACCTGAAAGCAATGCAGGGCAGTAGTGCTGCCATCAGAGGGGCTGCCCTGGGGACACTGAGCTCAGAATATGTCCCTGGGTGCCCTGTGTTCACCTCCCCACAGGTGTGCTCTGATGCCAGGCCAGGGATGTGTGTTCAAATACAAACACAGCACTGCACTGGGGATTCTGGATGAGTAGATTTTTGGATGAGTAGGGGCTGGAGGGACAATTCATCCAGTTAAAGCCCCTGCTGCTGGAGCACCAAACTTTGGGACAGTGCAGGAGCTCAGTGGAGAAGTGACTCGTGCCTGTAGGGAATGGTCTGATGCCACTTGCAAGGGCTTTGTTGTTGGATCTGGTCTGGAAGTGGAAAATGCTAAAAGTATTTTATAAATGGCCTCATATTTTACAAGCAGTCCAGGGAGATGATGTCTGGCCTCAGAGGTCTAGACAGCTCGGGATTTTCATCCACAGCAGACACACTTCCTCTTGGATCCAGCTCCTGGAAAATACAGCCAAGCAGCTCCCAATGAATGTGTCTTCAGCTGCTGAAAACGAGGAGAGGACCCCAGGAATGGCAGACAGGGGCCTGTAAACACCAGTTCTGCTGGCCATGGCCAGGGGGTGGGTGGAAAAATGCCACATGTGGCCACAGGAAGGTGGTGGTGGCAGGAGTGTTTCAGAGGATATGATGTGGTGCTGGACAGGAAGAACAACCTGATTCCCATTTGCACTCCCTGTGCTTGGTTGGTGTCATTTAAACATCCCAAAGACCTGTTCAGTAACCAAAGAATTTCTTTCAGTTATTTATAAACCCATGGATTGATCCTTCAGCTTCAGCCACAGCATTTTGCCTCCGCAGACCTGGGATGAGGTTTTTGCCTTTGTTGCCCTGGGCTCTCCTCAAGGTGAAGGGCTGAGACTGGAGCTGCCTCAGAGCTCCCAGAGCATCATCTCTAAGTAAGGTACTGGTCCCCAAATGGCACAGAGCACACCTGCCCAGCTTGGGAACTGCAGAGAACCAGATCACACAACTCACACTCCAAAACTCCCAGCTCCTCTTGGAGGACTGGCCTTCCCCAC
This sequence comes from Manacus candei, assembly GCF_025592945.1. NCBI lineage: Eukaryota > Metazoa > Chordata > Aves > Passeriformes > Pipridae > Manacus > Manacus candei. The sequence continues at coordinate 2,009,910 of NW_026138070.1, forward strand.
CTTTCTGTGCTGCAGGCACCAAATCCAACACTTTTCCCAGCAGCCAGACCCTTCCACAGGGCTCTGACAATGGAGAGTCACAAAACCCAGCCACCCTCCCCTCTCTCCCTCCCCCAAACCCTCTGTTGGTGCTGGCTCAGCCCTGCATCAGTACCCCTGAATTGAACTGGTGGCCTTTTCATCCTGTCAAACAACTGCAAACCCAAAAGCCACAAACATCTGCCATGCCACGACCAGTGGAAAAGAACAAATACTCAAACAGGAGGGAATGTGCATATAAAAAACCCTTTTTCTCCTGGCACATTGTCAATGAGCTGCAATTTTTCCTTCCCCGGGGAAGAGGTTTTAAGTTCTTGGACGATATGATGCTTGGAGATGTCATTTCTTTTTCGTCAAAAAAAACCAAAACAAACAAACCAAACCAACCAAACCCCAACCGACTAACCAAAAAAATTTCCAACCCCCAAACTCACAAACTGGTGTTAACAAAGCAATGGACAAAAATCTCCCAACAATGACAACCGAAAAACAAAGGTACACGTCAGCGTCTGTAATCAAAAACTACTACATACTGTACTTGGGGAGTCCTCTGGGGAAAAGATCATTGGCACCTAGAAAAGACATCACTAAAAGTCTTGTGCATGTGATATGTGTGAGACACGATGCCACTGGACGGTGGGTGGACGGACCCTTTAGGAAACTGTCACTCACAAAACTGTTCCATGACAAGAGAAAATAAGAGATGTAAAAAAAGGACTGGTTTTTTTTTTTTTCCCCATCCCCACCCTCCCTCCCACCCAAGGCGTTTACAGATTCCTTCTCATTGTGTTGGAAACAGCCTCCTCTAAGTCTTGGTTTATTTGTTGTGTGTGGTGGTTTTTTCCTTTTTTAGAAAAAAAAAAGTCTTCAGCTTTTGAAGAAGTCCACCAGTTTCTGAGACACACTTGGTTCCACAGCACCAAAGAGCTTCAGCTCTTCCCCCTCTGATCTGCTCACAGGGGCTTTTGGGGGAGGGCTGCATGACATTCCCAGAGCCACAGCCCTTGGGAGGAAAGGATGTGCTTCTGTGGCCTTCCTTTGCATTCCTCTTCCTGAAAAAGTCTCATCTCTCCAGAGGTGCCTCGGCCCAGCTGCAGCAGCCTTGTGCAAGGGGAAACATGAAGCTGCTCTTTTCTCTTCCTTTGGAGACTCCCATTGGTCTTGGAGCCCTTTTCAAGAATGCAATTGCTTTATTATTATTTAAAAATATTTCATAGTTTGTTGTTTTGTTTTTGTTTTTCAAAATAATTGTCTTTTTTTTTTTTTTGTTCCCTTTTTCCATTACTTAAATTCTAGAAGCTCTTGGTGACCTTTTTTTTGAGGACAGGGTGTTCCTTCCTGCTGCCCTAATCCTCAGAGCAGCTGCCTGTCTCTGGTCCATGCAGAACACTCAAGAACTGGAGCTTGGACATTACAGGGGTGAAGGGGAGCAGGGCCTTGAGGAAGAGGAGGAGGAGGAGGAGGACACGCAGCCATCAAACCTCCACAGACTGAATTTGGTTCATCTGTGCCCTCATCACCTGGATACTGTTCAGAATTTTCTTCTGGTGTCCTGCTAAAGTGACCCCAACTCGCAGAATGTCCCTTTGGGAGGAAAAGAAAACAAACACAAACATCAGAAGATATTTTCTCACAACAGGATAAGATCACAGATGATATTTCAGATGATCTTTAAGGTCCCTTTCCACCCAAACCATTCTGTAATTCTATGATTCCCTGAGAAGGGAGCTGAAGTCTCCACAGATTTCTTCCACGAATGCAACCAATGGATGCAAACCCCGTGGAACCTCTACTCTTTTACTTTTTCTGGCTTATCCTCCAATCTTTGCATTTTCTACCCACCTGCAGCACCCTCAGAGTCCTGGAACCTCAACAGAGACTGTGAAACCAAATGCCCAGGGCTCTGCTGAGTCAACTTGCCTGGAATTTTCTACTCTTGTGCCATTTTTTTTGGATTCTCTTTCATTCTGTGACACCTTTTTTCCATCCCTGGAGACACAGGACCAGGGTGTCCTGTCCCTCATCAGTGTGGATCTCACTCCTCCTGTGCAGATGATGTGCTGTTCTTGATGCTTTTCCTTTCATCTGACAGGACCATGAAATGATCAACTTTTGTACTTGTGCTCTGTGTTAAATCATGGTAATCTAATTTTTGGAGTGCTTCTGTTTTTTATAGATATTGGGCATCTGGGAGAAATAAAGGTCATGGCAAGAGGGTGAGTGTGACTCTAAACTGGTCCCATTTGTGGCTCCAGCTGTGCTTGTTCCCCTTTGCATTCTCCCTCCTGGTGGACAAACCTCAGTCATGAATTCTTCAGATGTTCTTCCCATCAGGGGATGGATGGACATGACCCACACCTGACTCTGAGGATTGTCAGGTGCCTTTTCTCCTTGAGTGTTAGGAACAGACTTTTGAGGGGAAGTGTGGCAAAACCCTTGCCTGGTTTCGAGTGGAAGCCAATGGGCAAAGAAGAGCAAAGAGGAGCTCCAAGGAAAGGTGAAAAAAATTCTTAACTCGTTTCTGTAAACCAGGATAGGACTGTGGTTCTGCACAGCCCTGTGATTCCCAGCTTTCTGCCTTGGACATTGGATATTTGATTGTATACTGGGAAGGAATTCCTCCCTGTGAGGGTGGGCAGGCCCTGGCACAGGCTGCCCAGAGAAGCTGTGGTTGCCCCATCCCTGGAAGTGTCCAAGGCCAGGTTGGACAGGGCTTGGAGCAACCTGGGCTAGTGGAAGGTGTCCCTGCCCATGGCAGGGGGTGGGATGAGTTGGGCTTTAAGATCCTTCCAACCCAAACCAGTCTGGGATTCTTGGCAGATAATTTAGTGGCCCAGGTGTCCCAGCCTGCAGACAACCAGTAAGAAATCTTTCTAGCATTGAAACCATGTGGATTTGGGGAACCAAATCAGTCTTCAGGAAACATTTACCCTTTGCTGGCTGTCCAAGTCTGAACAAAACAGCAGCTCCACTCCCATGACTATGTGCTTCTGCAAAGACCAGGTAAACATCAGGTGGTGGTGTCAAGAATAGTTGCACCATGATTTGCCAAGGAAAAAGGACTTGGACTGTCCTTCCCTCTGTTAAACATCCAGCCAAGGAGGGGAGGAATGTGGAAGGGAGGTTTGTCAAACCTGGTGGGACACGAGCTGAGGACGCCCTTGTGATTGTGGTGAAGGCACTTGGAAGACACTGTAAGGGATGTAGTAAGGGATGTAGTAAGGGATGTAGTAAGGGATGTAGTAAGGGACTGGGAGAAGTGGCTTTTAAGGGACACTGAGGATGTCTGTGAGAGAACAGGCTGCATTGGCTCCACTGCCTGCAGAACTGTTTACTGTTAGATACTCAGAACAGCACAACCCAGGCAGGGTTGGGTTGTAGTGTGGGTCTGATGTCTCTCTTTAGTCAAAGTTCTTCTTCTCTACCCTTCAGATCTTGTGGACCCTCCTTCTGTTGTATGAACACAGAAAATATTGTGCCAAAATCATCCCCAGGGTCTTGGGGTTGTACCACAGATGTGCTGAAACAGTCAGAAGTGCCATGGGATTTTCCCAGCAGCAAATAAGAACAAAGAGCCAGAAAAGGTTGTTTGTGTGAACAGATTCTGACTCAGTAGTAGATTTAAAATCTGGATTAAGGCACCAACTCCAAAATCATTCCTGGTCACCAGGCATGAAGACATCACAGCACTTGCAGATGGCTTTAATGCCTGGCCCTTTCTAAGGGTTTCTACAGCAAAGTGCAATCAGCCATAGACCTTTCAGCAGAGGCATCAGAGCCCCAAATGATTTCAAACCCACCACAAATGGATTTCAGCTGCTTTCTCCAAAGAGCTTGCTCAGAATTTGTCACTGCAGGATGTTTTTAGTGGATGCAGGACAATGCAGAACAAACTTGTCACCATCCCCCAAGAGGGGATCTTATCAAGGAATGTAAATATCTGAGGGGAGGTGCCAGGGGCTGGACCAGGCTCTGCCTGAGGGTGCCAAGCCGTGGCACAAGAGGCAACTGGCAGAAACTGATGACCAGGAAGTTCCACCTGAACATGAGGAAGAACTTCTTTGGTGTGCAGTCCCCAAGCACCAGACAGGCTGTGCAGAGAGGGGGTGAAGTGTCCCCCCACCAGAGATATCCAAAGGCCATCTGGACACCACCCTGAGCAAAGCACTCTGGGGGATCCTGTTTGGCAGGAAGGTTGGACTGGATGACCTCCAGCAGTCCCTTCCAACCTTTCCCACCCTGTGATTCCATGGTCTGGACTTTCAGACACCTTTGTTAGGCAGAACTTCATTGTCTCCATCCCTGGTACACCACACACCCGAGAGGACTGCAGAGTATAAATGTGCTCTTGAGTGGGTGGAGAACTCTGATGCCACCTGAACTCTCCATTTGTTCCATGTTGGGGTTCTGGAGACCCTTGGGGGGGTGTTCATTCTCACAGTGGGGATGTGGAGATGAACTCTGCAAGTGCAGAGAGACAGAGGACACAAAGTCTGGAGCCTCCAGAAACTGAACAGACTAAAAGTGGCTCCACAAAGCAACAAATTCTACAAAAGTAAAACCATGAAATGTGAAAATAAAGCTAATTCAGCAACAAACAATTGCTGTTAAACTGCTGAGACTTTCCCTGTGCTTTGGGCACTTACTCTACAGTCATCTGAGATACTACATCAAAGGTGGTGAAGCCAGCACTGGCAAAGCTCTCCTTGTACTGGCTCATCTTGATGGCATCCAGCCATTCATCCACAGTGTTGAAGCTGGAATAATCCGGGATTGTGCGGTCCAGGAGGGGGAGGTTCATCCTGGAACACAGAAAACAGGCAATGAGCAGACCAAGAGCCACAAACACAACTGTCCCTGCACCCTCCAGCAGCTGGAGGCACCTGGACCAGCATCATTCCCAGGGTATTATGAACTACCACGTAGACAACACTTTGTTCTGCTGAGGGACCCCAAAATACACCTGGGGGATCCCAGAAGTCCCCAGGAACTCCAAAATACCTCCAAAACACACCTGGAGGATGCAAAAATACACCTGGGAGACCCCAAAATACACCTGGGAGATCCCAGCCCTCCCCCTCTCAAACCCAAGGGACTCCCAGTTGGCTCCATGTGCATGTTTTGGGGGAAAAGGGGTTTTGGAAGAAAAATGGGGGGTTTGGGGAAAAAAAGTAGAGATTTTTAGGAAGGAAAAGGGGTTTATTAGGAAAAAATAGTGGGGTTTATGTAAAAAAAACACAGTGGTTTCAGGAAAAAATGGGAGGTTTGGGGAAAAAAATGGTGGGTTTGGGGGAAAAAATTTGAGCATTCTTTGGAAAAATTGTGGGGTTTTGGGAAAAATGCTTTTTTTTTGGGGGGGGGATTGTGGTGTCTTGAGAAACAAATGGGGTGAAAACGTCTTTTTTTGAAAAATATGGGTTTGGGAGGGGAAAAAATTGATTTCTTTTGGGAAATTTTGGGGTTTTTTTTAGAAAAAATATGGGGGTTTTGGTGAAAAGGTGTGGGGGTTTTGGAAAAATTTTTTTTTGGGGAAAAAAATCTGTACAGAGCATCAGGATCAGTCTTTCTGGATCAGTTCATAGAGGAAAGGCAAGAGCCATCAGAGATTATGAGATGTAGCTCTAAAATCCCACAAGGGGAGAAAGTCCGTTCTCATAACAGGAGCAGCACTTCCAGCAAGCTGGGGAATCCCAGCCAGCCCTGGGAAGCATCAAACCTTCTCAGGAGGCTGATTTGGCTCCATGGAAGGTTAGTTAGGCTGCACCTCGAGTGCTCTGGACAGTTCTGGGCCCCTCAGTTCAGGAAGGACATGGAGGGGCTGGAGCAGGTCCAGAGAAGGGCAACGAGGCTGGGGAAGGGTCTGGAGCACAAGTCTCATGAGGAGAGGCTGAGGGAGCTGGGGGGGCTCAGCCTGGAGAGGAGGAGGCTCAGGGGGGACCTTCTGGCTCTGCAACCCCCTGACAGGAGGGGGGAGCCAGGGGGGGGTCGAGCTCTTCTCCTATGAACCAGTAGTAGGACAAGAGGGCTCAGTCTTAAGCTGTGCCAGGGTAGGTTTAGCTTGGATATTAAGAAGAAATTCTTTACAGAGAGAGTGATCAGACACTGGAATGGGCTGCCCAGGGAGATGGCAGAGTCATCATTCCTGGAGGTGGTTAAGGAGAGACTGGATGTGGCATCAGTGCCATGGGCTGATAGGCAAAGTGGTGCTGGGTCAAAGGTTGGGCTTGAGGATCTCAGAGGTCTTCTCCAACCTCGTTGATTCTGTGATTCTGTGAATGTGAGACTGGGCAATCAGAGCAACCACACTCCTCCAGCACCCACATGTACATGAACCCAAGATGCTCCTCTGTGTGCAGGGTCCACTGTCCACGAGCTGTCTGTGTTCACCAGACCCGTCCAAGGAGAGGGACCAGAGTGACCTTGACATCTGCACAGACTGCCAGTCACAGGAATCTCTGTGATTCCAAGCTCTCTGCCCTGGACATCAGATATTTAATTAGATAGTAAGGAAGGAATTCTTGGTTGTGAGGGTGGGGAGGCCCTGGCACAGGTTGCCCAGAGAAGCTGTGGCTGCCCCATCCCTGGAAGTGTCCAAGGCCAGGTTAGATGGGGCTTGGAGCAACCTGGGCTGGTGGAAGGTGTCCCTGCCCATAGAAGGAGGGTGAAATGAGATGAGCTTTAAGGTCCCTTCCAACCCAAACTGTTCTGGGATTCTGTGATCTTTCAATGCCCACCCTGTAAAGGACTAAACACAGGCCAAGCTGCCTCTAACACAGTTCCTAGAGAGATGCAGAGATGGTGCCCACCAAGACCCAAGGACAGCAGGACTGCACAGAGGAGCCAGAGAACAAGGGGAAGGCAGAGACATGTACCCAGAGGAGAGAGGTGCCATGGCTTTCAGGCTGTTTGGATTTCGGATCATTTTGTCCAAGGTGTTGACAATTTGCCCGAATTTGGGCCTGTGGTTTCGGTCCTTCTGCCAACAGTCCAGCATTAGCTGGTGAAGGGCATTTGGGCAATCCATGGGCGGTGGCAGCCGATAGTCCTGCTCAATGGCATTTATCACCTGCAGGAGGGGAAAAAGAGATCAGTGCAGTTGGGATAAAACCTACTTAATTCACAGTGTTCCCTCTCTTGGATCCTGAAGGTGACTGGCATGACCAGCCCTGCTGCAGCCTGCGCTCTCTGGTGCCCTCCAACCCCCTCCCACCACACACTTAACTCACAGCCCTTGGCATTCCAGTGAGGAGTGTCCTGGGAGGTGACACCAGCCTTGCTCAGCTGACACCCAGCCTGGCTGGCTGCTCATGGTGGTCAGTCTGATCTAGGGATGGAGACCATCCCTGCTGGGATATGTGACCTCACAGCTCCAGCCACAAGGCAGGTGAGTCAGGGTGATGTGTTTGGACGGGTACCCAGCCCAGCAGCTCACTGGGAGGAGAACATCCCCATCCAGTCAAGGGTTGTGACCTACAGACAGGGCAGCTGCCCCTGTGTTTTCCTTCCTCCAGTGGTTTTCTACTCCTGCCAGCAATCAAGTGAGAGGTTTGTGCCAGGGGATGCAGCCCAGGCTGCAGATCTGGGCTGGCACAAGGCTTGGGTGTCTCCTCACTGCTCCACACGACCTGGGAAAATGCCCGGTCTTGCAACGTCCAGTGGAAACAGCAGAGGAACAAAGGCCAGAGGATCTTCTTCAAGGATCTCCCCATATCCCTGTTACTCTGCACCTGCAGCCCTCCATCCTCTCCTGGGTGATGGAGGAGGATGGAGCTGCTCCACCCTCCAGGAATATCTGTTCCTCTCACAGAGGTAGGTGCAGGCAGGATTCTCCTGCCTTTAGGCCATGCCCAGCACGGGCACTGAAGGATGAGGAGAAGGAGCCTTGGGCACCACAAACAGGCTTGTGTGGCAACAAAACCCAGGAGTGAGGATAAAAACCAGACCTGAGGATACTGCAGAAATCAGGAGCAGCATTTTGAAATGACCAACTCTCTGTGGGAATGAGAGAAAAGGGGAGGAAGAGGGACAGAACTTCCCTCAGGGATCCAGGGGAAGGACCTGGATGTCTCTGGCTGCTCTCACCACGGGATCAAGGCTGCCATGACTTTGTCTGGCTATGTCTTGCACACTTCCAAGGACAGAGATCTGCCTGGTGGGATACCCCAGGGCTGTGTCCCCATCCTGGGGAAGGGCTGGACATACCCGGGGAGGTGAATATATTGTTGAGCAGAAAGGCTGCCTAGAGAAAATTAGGGATACTGCAGCTGGGAATGGGAAAGAGGTAGGGAATGGTTGGTGGGGAGGAGGCACTGGAGGTGCTGTGGCAGTAGAAGGCTCCCTCCAAGGGAGGGCAGATGGCCAAGCAATCCAGAGTGTGAGGTGGGGGATCTAGCAGGGTTTAAGAAGGATGGTGACTTCAGGCAGGGAATGCACTGGGAGGTTCTCCAGACACTGCTGTGCGTGGCCAAGGTGCTGGGCAGGCTGACCTGAGACATGGGGGCTGGCACCACTGCTGCCAAAATGTGCCAGGTGGGAGGAATCCTCCCCGCCCTTCCCTGCCCTGGTTGGACATGGTGGTACCCCACAGGGCTTGTGATGGTCTGATCAGAGGCATCTCCTCTACAACTCCCTGATAGGAGGGTGGAGCCAGGTGGGGGTTGGTATCTTCTCACAGGTAAGAAGTGACAGGACAAGAGGAAACAGCCTCAAGTTGTGCCAGGGGAGGTTTAGATTGGTTATTAGGGAAAAATTCTTCATGGAAAAGTTGTCAAGCATTAGAACAGGGTGTGCAGGGAAGTGGTGGAGTCACCATCCCTGGAAGGGTTCAAAAGGTGTGTGGATGTGGCACTTGGGGCCATGGTTTAGTGGTGAACATGGCAGTGCTGGGTTGATGGTTGGACTCCATGACTTCAGAGGTCTTTTCCAACTTCCAACATGATCCCATGACTGATGTGCTTTGTGCAGCTCTTGGCTTCTTCTCAGGGATTCTCCCAGGAGGTGCAAGTTGACCCCTCTCCCAGCTCTACATCTACCCAAGACAGAGGGGAGGGGAGGCACAGGGGGCACAGGGCTGGGCAGCAGCATCACACAAGGACCTGCTCACCTTAACCCTGTCCTGCTGCAGTAGGTGCTGAGCAGTCCCCAGCCTCTGCCACAGCAGCACGAGGCGACCAGACCAAATCCCAAAATTATCCCCACTACTTCTTCCAAAGGTGTCGACCTTGGACACATCTCCCTCAACAGAGAAGGCTCTGGGCACGCCACAGGCTGTAGCCACGCTTTCACCTTGCAGTGCCCCCAGTTTCAGTGTTTCTGCCCCTGGTTTCTTAACTCACATCCTGGTTGGTCATGTCCCAGTAGGGCCGCTCTCCGTAGGACATCACCTCCCACATGACGATTCCGTAGCTCCACACGTCGCTGGCTGAGGTGAATTTGCGGTACTGAATCGCCTCAGGAGCTGTCCATCGTATGGGGATCTTCCCACCCTGCAGGGAGGAGACAGGGGATGGGAACAGAAGGAGCGAGAGCAGCCGAAAACATGAGTGTCCATAATGTTTGCCTGTAATATTCTGGTAAAACCCCAGAAGGAAGAGACCACAGGACTATCTCTCAGGCTACTTCAGGATGGATGTGGATTGTCTAGCCAAGTTGGGAAGCCTTTGGTGATGATGGTTCTCCCCATTTGGTGACCTGTCCCACCACTCTCCTGTTATTCACCTCACAAGCCATATTTTTGCCTATTACTCCTTATTATATCATCTGGTGCCACTGCAAAAAGTCTGTCTTTTTCCTCCAGGTCACTTAGAGGGTTCCCTCAGCCTCCTCTTCATCACATTAAACAAGACCAGCTCCCTCCACCTGCCTCCTGCTACAGTTTTCCTTGGCATGGAGAAATGCCCATGGTGCTAGTAGTGACTTGGGTAGAAAAATTAAAGTCTAGAAACACAGGAAAATCCAAACTGATCTCCCTGCATCCTTTTGCTGTCACCTCTCTACCTCCAGAGCAGGATATATGGAATTAGAACACCTTCCCCTTCAGCCTTCAATAGCTCCTTGAAGTCAATGGTACCTCATTTTTGAGCTGGAGTCCTCGTATCTCAGTCTGTTTGTGGATACACATGATCCAGAAGGATCTGTTTCTGGAGACCAGGATGGAGTGAACAGCTTCTGCTGGGTCACTGGTGGGAAATGGGATGGACTGGGTGGGCACTGGGGGCTCTGTCATCCAGCTCTGGAGAAATGAGGGCTCTCCACTCCCCACACAGGGGAGTCAACCCCTGAAGAACACAGGAGTGGCACACACAGAGCCATGCTCTGCTTAAGCCCTTCCATCCTCCTGATTTCCCTCCGGGAGCTTTGGGCTTGAGCCACTCACTCCAGGGACATTCTGAAGGGAAATTCTTCCCCTGTGCTGAAAACTAAGCAAAACTGTCTATGTTTTGTGGCTGGGAGAAGATTAAAGGACATTATATTTTGTCAGTTAATAACTGGTATGTGTTATTAAGGGTCTCCTAGGGCTTCCTAGGACTCAGCCCCAGTACATGCCAGAATAATGAAGAAAGATAATGTTCCTTAATCTTCTCACAGCCACAGATCTCAGGCAAAATATTCTGTTTTCCACAAGAGGGAAAGACCAAGCACTCCCCACCAAGCATGATGTCCCCTCCATCAGGCAGACTCTTGACAGAGCTCATGGCAAGCAGTGGGTTTAAAAAAAATATATAAAAGAGAGGTTCTAAAGTAGAAATTACAGACTTTGGAGGTTCTTTGTAGAGGAATTCACTTCAGTGAGACCTCCCATGTCTGTGGTGATCTGACCCAGGGCTTCAGCCTTGAACCTCCCATGCCACAGCTTGTGGCTGTTGTCACCCCTGGGCACCAGGGGTGGTGACAATAAAACCCACTTGTGCATCCCAGGACAGGGATTCTGCAGAGGAAGATCCTCCCAGTTCTCTGATGCAGCAGGTGCACATATTCTGTCACTACAGATAATCTATGTCCTGCCACAGTGCCCACAGTCCAAGATGAATAAATTAGGGGTGACAAATTCATTATTAGAGAGAAAAGCTACAGGCACAATAACAGGGATAGAGAACAGCAATAAATACCATGTATTTACTTAACAAAGGGAAAGTTAATTGGCTGTGAGGAACATGGTATGAAAAATAAATATTATCAGTGTTTCTAAGGCTGTGTAAGATGGAAGAGTTGATGTTTGAAGCTACACAGGTTCAGAAGAAAATAAACCCTCACATTTTTGGTGTTTGTTTGGTATTCAGCTGCTGACACAATTCACTAAGAGCTATGCCAGGCAGCTTCAAAAGACCCAGGAGGGATGATTTCCTCCAGCAATACCAACGCTAATTTCCAGGAATTCTTGTCCTAGGCATTGATCCTGTTGCACTGTTCCAGAGCCATGCTGTGTGATATTTATGAGAAGTCCTGGCTACAGCCTCACTGAGCAACAAGTCTTCAAGCAATCCTTTGGTCCCAAGGAACATTCTGTAGCCTGAGACAGGCCACGAGTCCTTGGTGGCACTTGTGTCACTGGCACTGTGGGTGTTCCTGGGGAGTTGTTACATGTTCATGAAGTCATTTCTAGGAATGTTTCTGTCTAATTTATACAGATTCTCTGGAGAATCAGTATCTAGTACTGCTGGGATGAATGCCCAGCATGCATCCACACTTCAGTCTGTCGTTCCTGGGGCTGAGCCTGTGACATGACATGGAGAAGGATGACAGATTCCTGGACAGAAGGATGATGGATTCCTGGACAGCAGGGCAGCACAACTGGACAGTGATGACAAAAAAACCCCACACTTGCTGCCTTGGCAACAAATCTGTCAGGGCAGCATTTCAAAGGACCCCAGCTGGATCCCACTGAGTGGGTATAGTGCATGATCCCACTTAAGGGATATATATCCCAACCAGGGATACATATGTTTGGAAGAAGGCTCAGCTACCCCCAGGAATGACAGGACCTTGCAGGAGAGAATCTTCTTCCATTTCTTTCACTGGTCTTTCCCATCTGGGACCTCATTTCCACCGCTGACGCCCTGGAAAAGCGACCTCCCTCTTTTCCCTCTCCAGCCCCTTCCCTCACCCTCCCACCCACCCCTCCCTCTGGAAGAGCAGCGTTACCAGGGCGCTGGTGTAGGTGGGGTCAGAGGTGTCGTCCTCCAGGAAGCGGGAGAGGCCAAAGTCGGACACTTTGCAGACCAGGTTGCTGTTGACCAGGATGTTTCGGGCAGCCAGGTCCCGGTGCACGTAGTTCATGTCTGCCAGGTACTTCATGCCTGCAGCAATGCCCCTCAGCATCCCCACCAGCTGGATCACCGTGAACTGCCCGTCGTTTTGCTTGGGGAACAGAGGAGGAGACCATGTGAGAGGATAAAAACACAGCCTGGCACGGTCAGGCAAAGAACCAGGAGTGTCTTTCCACACAGCTCTGCCATGAATGTGTACATTCCCTCCAAAGGGGAGTGGAGAGCTCACAGGGGCTGGAATTCACCCCCACTCACCCCAAGGGCATCACCATGGTGGCTGCTGTCACCCAGAGGTGCACCCACCTTGCACAGGAGGCCTCAGAAGGGACCATCTATTCCTGTTATCACCCTTCTACAGTCAATTTTCCACTTCAAGCTCAGAAGTAGAAATACTTGGACAGAGCAGCTGGAGGTGAAGTCCTGCTGTCTTAAAGCCCCGTCAGACTGTCCCTCTGTGCCAGTTTGTACAGGCACCTGTGGGTGTGCAGGAGGGCACAGCCTCTCCCTAGGATGAGACATGGAACAGGTGGCACCTCCACCTCTGTTCCCAAACCACAGACCTCTGGACTATGCAGCAGCTGCTCCAGGGGACACTGGGCAGGGAAGGGCACTGGGAAGGGAACCTTCCCCCCAGTCCTCCTCTGTCCCAGCACAGTTTCTGGAGCTGCCCACTCCCAGGATCCCGTACCCGCAGGAAGGAGTCCAGGGAGCCGTTCTCCATGAACTCGGTGATGATCATGACTGGAGAGCTCTTGGTCACCACACCCTCCAGGTGGATGACATTGGGGTGGTCAAACTGGCCCATGATGCTGGCCTCGCTCAGGAAGTCCCGTCTCTGCTTCTCCGTGTAACCAGACTTGAGGGTCTTGATGGCCACAAAGATCTCCCTCTTGCCAGGAAGCTTGAGATGCCCACTGCACACCTCACCAAACTCCCCTGTGGACAGACAGGTTGGGCTTGTCAGCTTCCCACAAGCTCCCACTGGTCCAGCCCTGTCTGCCCTGCACGTCCCTGAGCTGCCACCCACCCCTTGATCTCTGCTTCCTCCCTCCTCCACACCAAAGACCCCCCTTTCAGGTAGACCCATCACTGTGAGGAGCACTGGATATGGGACTATTTGCACATGGGAAGTGGGTGTTCATGTTTCGCCAGCACTGGACCCCACTGCTCCTTCTAGTCCAGGCTGGGGCTAAGACATCAGTAAACACCAGTCTTCCCAGTACAGGTAAGGCTAAATCCTCACCTGATCCTGGGAGCACGAAGGAGCCTGTGGTGCTGAGGGGAGCCAGCCATTCCCAGGTCACCTACCTGCCCCGATCACCTGCTCGATCTTGACACAGGAGATATCGATTTCTTTTGCAAACTCCCTGACAGCCTCGTTGGGATCTTCGTAGGTGAAGGGATCAATATAGATCTTCATCCCTGGAGTCACTGCACAAAGGTGAGGAGAGAGTCAGATAGCTGGATGCAACTGGAACAACAGGTTGTTGGCATCAAGGAAAAGAGAAACTTGTTTGCTTGAGGGTCTTTCTGCCTCAGCAAGTTGCATAATCAAGGGCACAAAGCAGAAACAGAGAAACAGTTTGAGAAGGAACATGCAGAGTCATGTTTCATAGGACTATTAAAGCTGTATTTAATGAATATCAGTTCACAAATCATTGTTGGGGTAGTGAGGGGATATGTTGTGAGCTCAGAGTGCAAACTGCAGACTGACTCCTCCATGAGAAGTCTGTGGCCCTTCCAGGGGCAGTGCAAGCAGAATGGACAGTCCAGTCTGTTCTCCTGACAGGTAACCCAAGGCTGGGTTTCCTCTTGGGAGCCCCAAAATGGCCAAGACAAGCTGTGGAGGACACAAGGAAAATTGCAAGCACCAAGTTCTTCCTGCTGGGCAGAGTAGAGGACACAGTGACATGTCCTGGGAAAGGCAATGGCCATGGGACCTGGTGAGGCTGGACTGCTGCTGCCACATCCCACACTACCTGTGGGACAGCTCTTACCTATGGGTCTCCTCTTTCTATACCCATTTTCTGGCCTCTGGCTCACTCCAAAATGGGGGTTATATGGAGAGCAGAGCTCACAGCTCACTAAACAAGAAGCCCAACACAGCACCAGAGCATGAGTCCCAACTCCAGGATGCTGGTTGGATTCAGGGGGGTTCTGCAATGCTCACAGGCTACCCAGGCTTTGGCAATTTGCTGTAGTCTCCCCACAGCAATCACTGCTGGGGAGTGAGCAGGGACTGAGCCTTGGACAGCTGTGCTGAGTGTGGTAGTGGTTAAAAGGCACCTCAGGCCCTTTAGCAGCTCATGTGCATCCCATGGCACCAAGTGGTGCAGGCACAGCTATCAATGCCACCCCAGCCTGGAGCTGTCATGTCCCACACCAGGCCCAGGAGAATGTGTGAATGTGTGTTTACAGCCTGGGCTGACAAACACCTGAGAGCTGCATTTTCATAATCTCTCCTGAAAAGTGTCATTTATCCTGGTAAGGGAGAATGTGGTAAGGGCCACAGGGCTGCAGCTCAGAGCTCTGCCTTTTGGGAGGTGTTTCCCAGATAAATGAGAAGCAACAGTGAGTCCTGAGCAGGAACACTACTGGTGTTTTTTCCATGCTCTGAGCAAGGTTTGGATTTGTACAGGAAAAGGTTATTAAAAGGGCAGAAATGCTGAAGCTACAAGTGGAACACAAGGAAAAATAACAACTGAGACTGGAATAAAGCAAGATTAGAGCCATGTGTCTCTAGTGAGGGAGGAGAAAGGAATTTCAGGGACATGCAGGCAGGGATTAATCACAGAATCATGGAATGGCTTGGGTTGGAAGGGATCTTAAATGACCTCATCTCGTTCCACCCCCTGCCATGGGCAGAGACATCTTTCACTATCTCAGGTTTCTCCGAGCCCTGTCCAACCTGGCCTTGGACACTTCCTGGGATGGGGGAAGGAGGATGCACTGAGGTGAGGCAAAGGGTGTGCAGTGAGGCTGGGAGCAGGAATGCTGGATTGAGGGAGTGCCTTGCACTTGGATGTTGGAAGAGGGAGGCTGCAAGAGAGGGCATGTTAGGTATTGTATTATATACCTATACGTAGATACAGCTCCTATCTACTGGGAAGGTGGGAGCACTGGGATGGGCTCTAGCAAAGGGGTGTGGGCTCCTGCAGAAGGACAGCACTCTGCAGGAGAGGGACAGGCCAGGGAAGGGGTCTCACTGCTGCCCACTGGGCAAAGCTGAGGAGACAGAGGAGCAAGACATGGTGTGGTGGCAGGAGCTGCAGCACAGAAGAGGGTGAGGCTTCAGGGGGCGTGTTGGATGTCACAGGGGTTTGCAGAGCATACCCAGGGGTTGGCTCCGGCCAGCACACAGGGCTGGGGATCAGGGCAGGGATCAGGGGGCTGGGTGAGGGGATGCTCCTGCCCACACATGCACACCCCAGGAGGCCCCTGAGCCCCCCCCCCAGAACAAGGAATGAGTGAACAGGAACACAAACCGAAGAGCGAGCGGCCCCCCCGGGCGGGCGGGGACCCTCGGTACGTACTGTGGCCACTGGTGTAGTGCTGCAGCTTGTCCGTGTACTCGGAGTCCGCGCGCTCAAAGCCCCTTCTTCTGGAAAGGAAGGGAGACCTGAGCACAGCATGGGCCCTTCCCACCCCCGTGCCCTGCCACCCTGCCCCCAGGGACCACCTCCTGCCCAGCCCTGGCATGCTCAGGTGACCTACCTGTTGCACACGATGCCGATGACGACGACGGCGATGAGGAACACCAGCCCCGCCGCCGAGGAGCCGATGATGAGCGGCAGCTTCTCCTGGACGCTGGTCTGGTATTCAGCTGGTGCACAAAGAAGAGGGAGTGGGTTACTGTGTCATCCCTCACAAGCTCATCAAGGTCAGAGCAAAGCCCACCACATCTGCGTGGCTGTTGCTTCCTTTGGTCCAGGACAAGGTGGTGCTGTTTCAGGCCTGGGATGTGCCCCAAGTAGGCAGGTTGGATGGAGCTACCCCTTTTGGGAGGAAGATTTAGTCCCATGGATACGTGCTGTGCCTCGTCCTTGGCCTCAGGCCTGGAAAACTGGCTTGGCCTGTTTTATTTAGCAGCACAAATTTAGAAAATTAAGAGCTGGCTCTGCATTTGTCATCACCAGCTGGGCACACAGAAGACATAAAGTTTGCTTCCTCTAACTCCAGCTAAGCAGAGGCATCCCCATGGCAGGAAAGCTGGGCAGGAATCAGACCCAACTACGGGATTGTCTGCATGGACCACCATGGCCAAGCCTCTCTCCAGGTCTTGAATAAATGCACATGACTTGTCAACACACCCTTAAAGGGGCTGACAGCAAGGGGATCAGCACTTCTGCCAGTGCATCTCCATGGCTTTCTGGACCCTATGTCACCTTCACCCAGAGGTGACAGACTCACCTTCAGTCATGGTCTGGAAGTACATCTTCCCACTGTAGCGGCCGTACCCGGCCACAGTCCGTGCCCGCACCTGGAACACGTAGATGGTGCCAGCTTTGAGGTTCTGCACTGCCACAGTGTTGGTGGGGCTTTTCACCGTGGTCGAGTTCAACTCGCTCAGATCCTGCCAAGGAAACACAAATCTGTGGTCGGAC
Organism: Manacus candei; assembly: GCF_025592945.1. Classification (NCBI taxonomy): domain Eukaryota; kingdom Metazoa; phylum Chordata; class Aves; order Passeriformes; family Pipridae; genus Manacus; species Manacus candei. Next base: position 2,026,819 of record NW_026138070.1, read on the forward strand.
AAATCAGTTCAGAATTGCACTTGGCAATATGGTTTAGTGGGCATCGGGGTGAAGGTAGGACTTAATGATCTTGGAGGTCTTTTCCAACCTTAAATATTCTCTGATTCCATGATGCTAAGAGCTAAGAGTGTTTGGATGCCTCTCACAAGAAAACTGAGTCCTAGACAGTGGACAGTCCAGGACAGTGGAGAGGCCCAGTGTGGGCCCCAGGCAGGGACTGGGAATGCAGAAAAGCTGTCCCAGGTCTCCCTGGCAAGGCTTCCTCTTCATCTTCTTGATCTCACAGTTTTCCCACTCCTTTGGGCAGCATGAAGAGGGAATGGCTATCCCAGCTCTCACTCCATCCTGGGGACAGGTGGGAAATGCCAGGCAGCAGCTTTGGCTCCGAGCTCAGGGATTCTGGTGTCCAACACTGCAGGATGGAGTCGAAAAACTCAGAGAATCATGGAATGGTTTGGGTTGGAAGGGACCATCTCATTGCACCTCCCTGAAGTCCCCTGAGCCAGCCCAGGAGCAGCACTTCCAGCATCCTTGGTCCAAGCCCCATCCTGGGGCTGTTGGGCTCTGACCAGAAGCTCCCAGGCACCACAAGGGCTCTACTCCCACCTCCAGCTCCAGCTGGCACAGGTCACCTCTCCCAGCCAGCCCAGGAGACATCAAAGGGCTCCTTTGCCTCCTAAACTATTACACTGGTGACCAAACTGGGCTGAATGTCTTCAAACAACTACAAAATGAGCATAATCAAGCCCAATCATTTTGCATAACGAGGAGAGCTGATTACCCTTTGCAGTGCTTGACACCGCAGTGGCTCTCCAGTTCCCACACTCTGGGATGAGTTTGGCAACTTTGGCCAAAAATTGCTCTGCCCTTTCTACATGAAGACAGTACACACTTCTTTCAGTAGGGCAAATGTTGGCAGGTACCTCTTGGAAGTGGAAAAAAGCCACATTAAAAAACACAGAGAGCAGCAACGTCAGGCAGGGTTTGCACAACGACCTGCACTGATTCCCTCCAACTCCACGTGAAAGCAACTCTTAATGTTGCCTTTGTACAGGCACCTTTAACAGCACCTAAGAATAGCAATGTTATAAATAATCTGTGAAAGGGAAACAAAAATATATCTTTGTTTCAGGTATTGTGAGTGGCTCTTTCCAGTCAATGCTAAAATAATTTCTTCCAATTTTTTTTAAATTTAATTTATCTCTTTACATAGAAGAGAATCGGTTCAAAATGAAGAGCCAAGGCACTTTTTATACAAAATGTGTGTGCTGCTATTCATCATTGGAGCTATTTTCATGAAAATAAAACATAATTTTCTACTGGGGAAAAAAAAAAATTCCAGTAGAAACAACTTAAAACAGCTCCAGAGATCTTTGCTGAGCATTCAGAAGCATGAGGGACAGTTTGCAGTGAAATATTTGGAAGGAAATCACCTCTGCAGAGACTGGTAGTGGACTGAGAACACACCTGGGGTGTATCACACACCCCATCCAACTGCAAGATTGATGGGAAGCAGGGGAAGAGCACAGCAGAGCCAAAGCCCTGCATTTTGGGAGTGTTCCCAGGCACCCAGTAAATGGCTTTCAATTGCAAAACCCAGCCCTGCAGTGGCCAGACTAACCTGGGATTCAGGGACTAACCTGGGATTCAGGAACTAACCTGGGATTCAGGGATTAACCTCTGGCCCGTCAGCCCGAGCAGGACAGAGTGTCCTTGTGCACATACACACATCCCTTGCTTGGGGAGGAGTCATAGGCATGTTGTTCTTCAACCAAAGAAACAGAAAAAAAAGGTACCATGAGGTTTAGATGATTCTGCCCCTCTGCTCTGCTCAGGTGAGACCCCCCTGCAGAGCTGCCTCCAGCCCTGGGGGACCAGCACAGGAAGGACGTGGAGCTGCTGGAGCGAGTCCAGAGGGGGCCACGGAGCTGCTCCAAGGGCTGGAGCCCCTCTGCTCTGGAGCCAGGCTGGGAGAGCTGGGGGTGGTCAAATGGAGAAGGGAAACTCCAGGGAGACCTAAGAGCCCCTTCCAGGGCTGAAAGGGGCTCCAGGAGAGCTGGAGAGGGACTGGGGACAAGGGATGGAGGAACAGGACAAGGGGGAATGGCAGAGGCAGGGTTAGGTGGGATATTGGGAAGAAATCCTTCCTTGTGAGGGTGGGGAGGCCCTGGCACAGGTTGCCCACAGAAGCTGTGGCTGCCCCATCCCTGGAAGTTCAGGTTGGACAGGGCTTGCAGCAACATGGGAGAGTGGAAAGTGTCCCTGCTCACGGCAGGGGGTGGGATTAGATGAGCTTTAAGGTCCCTCCAACCCAAACTCATTCTGGGATGATTCCATAACTTCATGAAATACCAGGACAGAGAGCACCCAGCACGTGGGGCTGCTCGGGTTGTCCTCTGTGCTCTCTCCCTGATGCCTGAGAGTGGCTTGGGCCACTTGTCCCTATCATCAGGGACACAGTGCCCTAAGCTCTGACAACACTCACCTTGTGGCTGCCTGCAAAGACCGACCATCACCAGCAGCCCAATGTTTTAGACAAAAATTCCCTTTATTTACAGCCTCCCCCAGAAAACAGAGGGGAGAGGGATGAAAGAAAGAGGGTGAGAGATTAGGAGAAAGTAAGAGGAGGAGAATGAACTCCTTGAGGTCTTCAGCTTCTACATTGAGGGTCCCCAGGGACCCCTCTTGCTTTCCAGATCTGTCTTGTTATCTACTCATCTATCTTGCCACATATTCTGGGATCGTTTCCAAGGGTCAAATAAATGGCTGTGATTTATGCAATATAGGTCAGGACCTATTTAACAGCTTACAAAGGAGCACCCCCTCCTCCCTGTTCTCCCTCTGGCTCTTGGTGATGAGAAAATAGGTCACAGGCAGGCAGTGGGGGGGGGATTAATCATTTCTTCCGGCAACTGCTGGGAAAAATATTTTCAGTTCCATTTAATCATAAAGCTTTTTAATTAGTTGGTTTGCAATTTATAACGTATAATGTTTATAAGCTCTTGTGTAAGGGGGCAGATTCCCAAAAGGAGAAATCTCCAGCTCCCCACCTCCCCTGGGTCACACGGATGGAGTTCACCAGCAGAGCCTGGCAGGTCCTGGAACTAATACCTATGTGGTCTTCAGGTCTCTAAGCAGCCACACAACTCCAGCCCCATGGGATGGACACCCTGGCATAGTCCAGACTGAAATCCCTCTGCTCTTCTGAGCAGGGAGATGGTGGAAGGGGCACGTTCCTCTGGGATGAAAGAGCCAGAGCTGCAGGAGCCCTTCACACCGACCCCATCCTGCAGTGTGGGCCCTCCATGGGAGCATGGGACAGATTCTCCCTGGTACAGCACCGAGGTTCAGGATGCTAAACTCATGCCAAACTCACCTTTGGTGCAAATCTAGGGACAGCATTCCATAAAACCTCCAGGATGGGACACCCAAAAAGTGTGCTCTGGCCCTGGACTGGATATTCCCACCAATCCCCATTCTTCCAGTACAGGGAAGAGAAAAACCAGACTCTTGGCTACCCAACTCTCCCTGCAGTGGGTCCACCTGCCCCAAGTGCTGTGGAGGTGAAGGGAGAAGCTCCTCCTGAATGACCAGCAGATTTTCCACACTTGGGTCACTGGGACTGGGGTCTGGAGGGCTGATGGCCACTGCCACCCCCATGGCCAAGGGCAGCAAGAGAAGTAACCTGCTGATCAGCCAAGTGCTGTAGCTGGTGTTACACCCCTAAGCAGAGCTCTGTACCCCCTCCTCTCCCCAAAAGCTGTGGTACCTTCTCATAATACTGCAGCTCATAGTCCAGGATGACTCCGTTGGGCTGGTCAGGCTGGGACCAGGAGAGGGTGATGCTGTCAACGGTGCGGCTCACCTGGTGCATGATGGACACGGCAGAAGGAGCTGGAAGAAAGAGAGCAAGGCAGGGACCTCAGTCAGACACCAGCACAGGTGAGACCCACAGCCCAGGCTGGAGGCAGGCAGGTGGGTTACTGATGTTTGGAGCTGTGGAATTCACTCCCAGCTCAGTGGTCAGGAGATCCTGGATTTTGCTGTTTGTAGAGAGTGGTTAGGGAAGGAAAAAAACGCTTCCACTGAGTTTGTAATTAGAAAACACATAGGGCAGTGTCTCCAGCAGGAAAAGACATAATTCCAAGGCAAAACAAGCCCAGGGTTGGAGCAAGCACAGCATTGTTCCAGCTGGGAAAAGCCCCACCAGCCCAGTAACATGCAATCCTTCCCACTTGCCATGGGGAAATCGGGGGCTTTGCACTTTGCCATTTGCATAGGGAAGCTTTCCAAGGCTTGGGAGGAGCTTCCCAAGTCTCTGGAGGGCACGGGAAGCTCCTCGGCTGGGCGTGTGGGGTCTGCCAGCTGCACACTCCAACCACGGGAGGTGCATCCAGCGCATCCAGCGGCGTGAGCAGGCAGCACAAACCTGACCTGACACGCTGACAATGCAGAGCCGCCCGGCCGGCCCGGCCCCTGCAAGCAGCACCCCCCAGATGCCACTCGTCCCACGGGCACCAAGGGCCCTGCCCGGGCAGCTGCCACCGCGTGGCCCCCACGTCGCCGCCGTGGCTTTGACACGGGGCCAGGCGGGAACAGCGCTGGTGCCACGGCGTGGGAAAGCTGTCCTGGGGAGCTGTTCTGACAGGCCCGTGGGGCAGGGACCACGGCACGGAGCTGCCACCTCCCTGGGAAACTCCGGCCGGCTCTGCTCCTGCTGCGGAGCCTGGGGCAGGTGAGCCAACAGCCTGGGCTGCTCGTGATCCAGCTGGATCAGGAGGCTGCAGAGCTCATCGGGGCTGGAGGTGTGTCAGGGGAGGGTTAGGCTGGATCTCAGGAAAAGGTTCTTCCCCCAGAGAGTGGCCAGGCACTCAACAGGCTCCCCAGGGCAGTGGTCATGGCCCCGAGGCAGAGTTTGGACAACGCTTTCAGGGACACAGTGGGATTGCTGGGGTGCCCTGTGAAGGGCCAGCAGTTGGAGTGGATGATTCTTGGGGGTGCCTCCCAGCTCAGGGATAACCTGTGATTCTCTGGTTGTAGGTACTGACAGCAGAGATGCCACAGCACTGCAGGATCAGCCACCCACCCTTGCTGGAGGGCTGACACACACACGGGTGCCTGTGCTGCCTCCTCTCCTCTGCACTGAGAGCAGCGAGCTGAGCACCTTGCCCACCCTGCCCACCTTGCCCACGGCACTGCTGACACATCCACATCAGTCCAAGGCCTTTCCAGACCTCACCCAGCACCAGCCCTGCCCTGGAGAGTGTGAACTCCAGCTGAGCTTAGCCCTGGCACGTCTGCCAGCGCAGACTCACCGCTCCAGCAGCTCCAGGGCAGAGGGGAAGCCTCAGGGGTGGGAGAGGACTGGAGCAGGAGCATGAAAGCTTCCCCGTCACTTGTATGCTAGGCCTGGATACAAATGGATGCAGAGAGGTTTGCACTCAGATGGGCTTTTACCAAGTCCAACCCTTTCAATATTTCATGAAGAATAACTCATTTGACAGCTCTGAGACACAGCTCAGAGGAGCAGCACACAAAGCAGTGCCTCACACCTATCCCCAGGCTGGCTCCCCTTGGCATCCTGGGCAGCAACAGGAGCTGTGCCAGCTGGGATTGCAGCAGTAGGACCATGGTACTTGGACCAGCGTGGCTCCAGAGTGTTCCTGCACAGCACTGCAAGGAATTACCATGGAGCTGCTCCTCTCAAATACACCCACAAAAGCCAGTTTTCTGATCCACCATCTGCCTCTTCACTGCTGGTTTTCTGGACTCAGAGCACTGCAGCTCCCAGGATGTTCAATGTCTGTGTGCCAAGGGGCTGGGTATGGGTAAAGCCACCACACTGCTGCCTGGGTTTCCCTTCACCTGCCTGGATTTCCCCACTCCTGAAGGAATCCTGATGTCTATTAGCTTCAGCAGAGTGTTGCCGAGCTCTAGTTTTGTCCAGAACTTAGTAAAACTGAAGGAGGGCAGAGGACTTCCATCATTGGGAGTGTTCAAGGCCAGGTTGGAGCAAGCTGGTCTAGTGGTAGGTGTCCCTGCCCATGGCAGGGGGTGGAATGAGATGAACTGTAAGGTCCCTTCCAACCCAAACAATTCTGGGATCCTAACAGATCCTGAGACTAATCCTTCCATCCATTCCTGGCAAAGCCAAGCCCCATTACCCACCAGTCTGAAACCCTCTGTATCACCTCAGCCCTGCCCTTGCTCCATGGACAAGGCATTGCCTCCCTCCTGTCCCACTGCTTCAGGCCACATCTTTACACACTCCTGGGAATAGCTTCTCATGCCAGCATTAAGATAAAACACAGGTAACATCTCTGGAGCCTGTCAGCTCTTGCTGGAGCTTGCTGCTTCCCTGTCAACACAGATTTCATAGGACATCTGTGATTTATCTCTCTCTGGAGTCAAGCCTTGGAAGGGAGATGTGACTATGCTCCAGGTGCCCTGCAGCTTGGAAGGGACAGGACTGAGGGGGGAGCACAGCCCGAGGTCTCTCTGGCATCTGCTCTGGGAACTGATCCCACACTCCTACGGGCTATCCCAGGACAGGGGCTGCACAGACCTGTCCCACCAGGATGTGGCAACATCCCATGATTTAGACAGGCTGTTTCAGGACAGGGGCCACACACAGGCAGACCTGTCCCACCACAGAAATTGGATGTGGCCATACCTCGTGATTTAGACAGAGGTTCAGTGGCCTTGCAGCTGGAGAAGCTCCCCAGCTTCAGGTTCCTCCTGGTGGGAGTGAGGTCTCTGAGATGTTGCTCTTCCAGTTCCATGCACTCCACAATCTGGGAGTACACAGATCCTGCAAGGGATCTCCTGCTTCTCCAGGCTGTGCTGAGGAAGCTGCACAAGGTACCCAACTCCAGGAAGATGTGTGTGACTCATTTGTGAGCAGCCAGGCCAGGCTGCTGTGTACCTGGGGAACCCACCCCAGTCTGGCCCAGGAAAAGACCCAAATGGATGAGGTGGAGCTCATCTGATGAGCCTTAATGAGGCAAATGTGCTGCATGGTGGGAGGAGGCAGGTGAGATGAATGACTACAGCATCTTCAGCGCTTTTCCTACACCTGGGGCAAGGCAGTGTCTCTGGATGGGCAGGAACCTCCCCACTGTCTCCTCAGAAACCACTCCTGTTACCACAGACACCAGGGGAGTGCACAAGAGTAAAACCTCAGGAAGATTCAGGTCAGAAGTGACCCCTGGATGTTTCTGGTCCAAGTGCATGGCAGAGTAACTTCAAAATCAGATCACTTTGCTCAGGACTGTGTCCAGCTGGGATCCAAACATGCCCATGACAGTAATCCCACGGGCTCTCTGAGCACCAGCCTCACTCTTTTTGGGGGAAGAAGCTTTTTCTGCCATTCCACTGGAACTTTGCTCATTGTCCCTTGTGTCCCTTTCTACTGTCGTCTTCACTGTGCACCTCTGGGGAAAGCTGGGCTCTGTCTTCTCTTTAAACACCCTCAATTTAAACATCCTCAATTTTCACTAAGAGAGCACTGAACTCTGCAAAGCCATGAAATGTGGTCACACCTTGACCCCAGATGAGGAGCTGGGGTGCAGAGAGAGGCTCCCAGTTCTGTGAGTCAGGGATGGGCTGGGACTGGGTGTCTGAGTTTGAAACCAGTTTATAGTGGAGTCAGCCAGACCTCAGAGTGACTTTCCCAGGTGCAGCTGGGAGAAAAAGCTTCAGCTGGATCATGACACAGACGTCCAGAGAGGTGACTGTGCCCTGTGACACACAGAGGAGATCAGATATGGAGCGTCCCCGCTCTCAGAGCCACGATCACCCTGAGACATCACCCATGAGGGTGTGAGCAGAGGCAGATTTATCCCAATGGTGTCTCCTGGTGTAGCAACAACACAAAAAATAAACAGAGCTTCATTCCACAGAGGATGGAAACACTTCTCATGACTGAAGCCCTTGAGCCCCAATGTCATTTTGAGGTGAAACGAATCATTTCAGCCCTTGAAAGGCACTTTTCTGCATCCTCTTTGTCAGGGATGGCCTCAGATTCCTCTTAGTGGAGCCCTGTGGCTTCTCCAAATTGCTGGAGAAATAAACCAAGCCCAAACCACCCCTGGAGTGTCAAACAAGCTTAATGAAAATCCACTAATGTACAAGGCCAATGTCTCTCATGTGACAGGAGGAATGTGAGGGACACTTCCATGGTCATCATCCCAAACCCCCAGATGGCCACAGGACACTGATCACAGCTAGACCCTTGATGTATCCCCTCTCTATCAGTACCTTTCCATCTTTTTGATTACCTCCAGGTATAAAATGACAATTTTTGACCATAAAGCACAATCTTTCTCTGCCACATCCCTGTAAATGAGGCCCCCTCCTCTGTGTCCTGCCTCCCAGGTGTTGTAGCTGAGGCATATCCAGCATTTTAAAGCATGAATTCTGAAGGAAAAAAAAAAAAAGGAGAAAAAAAGAGACCAAAAGTGACGCTCTGGGCCCTGATTATGAAGCTGAAGTCAATTCTATGAAATTCTACAAAAGAGCTTTTTCTTTTTTTTTAAGAGGAGCTTTTGCCAAAGATCCTAAACAGGCACATCTCTCTTTCCAGGCTCACATCCTTGATGGAAAGCATGTCCAGGTTTTACTCTGACAGAGTTGCTCCAAGAGGATGTTGTGACATGGGCAAGGCCCCAGAGAGCTGCATGGCCACCAGCCTCATGGGCTACTTAAAGCAGCCTCTGCTGAGAGAAACCAAAACCCCAGGTGGCCCAGATCCATCACACAGAGGCAGCTTAACCAGAACTGATCCTCCACAAGAGGCTTTGGATTCTGTAACTAAGGATTTGCCTGATCTCCTGTAGGGACAAAGGGGTGTGTTGGTCACATTGTGAAGCCTCAGGCTTGCCATAGCCATAATTTTACTTCTGTATGAGGATTTACTTCTTTTGAGCTTGCTGGAAATGATAAAAAAAAAAAAAAGATTAAGGGAAAGAAGGAAATGGAAGAAAATAAGAAGGAAAGAAATGTGAGTTTTCCAGGAAAAACAGTCACTTCTCGATGACAGAAAAAGCTGAAAGAAGGTCACACCAGCTGCAAACCCCAGGGTGGAACAAAGAGTCAGTGCAAGAACACAGCAATTCAGGAGAAAATTGGGAAAAGCTTCCATAACACCCAGGTCTGAACATCCAATATTGAGGTGAGGCTACCCCAGGGCAGAGCAGAGCAGGACAATCCCCTCCCTGATGCCCCCCGGACAGGGTTGTCCCTCCTGGCTGCCAGGGCCACTTCCCTGGCTCAGCCCAGCCCTCAGCCAGCTCTGCAGAGCTGCTCTTCCCTCTCCACTGGGCACGTCCACTGTTTTTTTCAGCTGTGTCCACTGAGCTGGAGGGATGAGGTGGCTGCTGCTTCCTCACTCCTTGCCCCTCCCTGCAGCCCGGGGTCAGACCCAACCCCAGGGGACTGAGGCTGTTGCAGCATTTCCTATCACCCCCTGTGTCCTGCTGGGAGAGGGGTGAGAGACCCTCGATCCATCCAAAATTAGTGTAATTGCTAAAACTGCTCTGTAAAGCTTAGGGCAATTCATTATGATAAAGCTGACAAAAAGCAGCAGGGGGACATCACATAATGAAGAATTGTTTTGGGGCAATGGGAAAGAAATAGGCCCATTTTCCTCCTTGATTTTATGTCTCTGAGTTGTTTTGAGGGTTCTTAGGCAGCTCCCACCCCAACCCATCCCCACCACACCACAACTCTGAACAGGACCAGGAGCCTCAGGACATCTGCTGAGGCACCTTCCTCTTTTATTCAACGAGAGCTTCCATCTAGAAACTGCTCCTTTCTCCCAGACTTGCTTTTTCAGTATCCTAAGGAGATCTCCCTCCTATCCCATCTCTGGAAGTTGGACTTGGAGCAACCTGGTCTAGTGTAAGGGTGTCCATGGCAGGGGTGGAATGAGATGAGCTTTAAGGTCCTTTCCAACCCAAACCAGTCTGGGATTCTGGGATTCTGGGATTCACTATATTCTGGTTCACCCCATCCCAAGGCACACACCAGGGCTCCACATACCCTTATTGCTAACAGACTGATAGAAGGAGCCAATTTTCTGTGTCTTAGGCCACCACAACTGCCAGGGGCTGTGGCTGCCACCAGTTTTTAGGAGGTCTGGCTCCCAGTGAGGTGATGCTATGGAACAAGCCCACCTCCAGTTACACAATGGACAATGCCCATGGCACTCCAGGGTCACTTCCAAGCCTGTGGAAGGTCACACTGTGCAGGCTGGGAAGCTGGACTGCTGGTGTAAAGGGAATAAAAAGGGAAAAGACAGTGCCATCAGCCAAGGATGCAGCCAGGGAGCAGCCCAGGGGCTCAGACTCCACCGGCAGCACCGTCTGCAATGCTGCCTGGGAGTGCCTGGTGGGACTGTGTGGCTCCAGCCTGCTGGGGGGACACCAGGATCTTTCCACAGCTTCTCTTTCATCATCTCTATACCCATTTGAAACGCTGCCATGCAATCTGCCCCCCACTTTGCAGCCAGCCCCCCCTTCACCTGCCAGTCCCAAGGCTCAGCCGCTCGCTCCTTGCCAGACGGTCAGAGCTGTGGAGATCCCGGGAAAATCAAAGACTCCCCATTCCTCTGCTGGCTTAGCTGGGAGAGTCAGGTTACAGGCAGCAAACCCCTATCTCTGATCACACTAATACCACTAACCCATGTCATGTCAGACAGAGTCAACATTTGCTCTGGAAAACACTCACCACAGAGAGAGAGCAAAGCCAGCCTGGCCCGTGGCCTCTCCCCGGCAACACTTTGAAATCACCCAGGGGAAAACTGAGGTGAACAGCTGGGAGTTTTCCAGCATCTCCTCAGAACCCTCCTGACAGATCTTGGTCCCTGGAGTGTCAGGTTACCGGACTGGGGGAACTGCTTTTATTATAGGAGGGTCAGCAGGGAATTCTGGCATTTTCAATTACCCCCGAGCAGCAGCGGCTGCGAGCCGGGGTCAGGATTAACTGCCTGACCCCCAGCTGAAGACAGAGTGGCAGGGAAATGCACCATGATGCTGCAAGGCACCAGCCAGTCCAGAGGCCACGGGACAGGGCCCTGAATGGGGAGATGTGGGGGAGAAAGTTGTGTCAGAGCATCTGGCAGGGGATGCCTGTGACTGCCCTGCCAATGTGGACTTGGAAAACCTTGGGGGAAGGGGGCAAGCTTCCCTCTCACTGCCTCCACCCAGGGACTCAGTCTCACTGGGTCACCCGGGTAGCTCCAACACGGGGGGAACAGGATTCTCTGGGAGTCTATTCCTCAGTACAGGGTTCTCAGAGCTCCTCCTGCACTTGGAGCCCGCTGCAGAGAGGCCGAAGGGTGACACTGTGCAGTGGTGCTGTGATCCCTCAAGGAGCAAGGGCCTCCCTGACCTTGAAACCACAGGGCTTGGAGACATCTAGGCTGGGATCCAGACTCCAGCAGCACCTGGAAAACTGTGTTTGAAGTGGCAGGAGCACACAGGGCCTCTGTGCAAGGCTTCAGGAAGTTGAGGTAGGCACAGGGGGTATGGGGACTGACCTCTGTTTCCCCAGCAAGGGTAGAGTGGAAATCCATGACAACTCACTGCCCACTTTCCCAGAGACCTGGATGTCTTGCACCAGTATCTCACCCAAAGGACACCTAACCCAAAGCAGCCCTCCTTGCCCTACAGTACCCCAGTCCCAAAAGGTCCCCAGCAGGTGACTGTCACTGAGCAATGGACCCACTCTCCCCAGTCCAGGTCCTACCAAGGCTCCAGTTCTTTGTGCTCCTACCGAGCTCAGAGTCCAAGCACATCCAGGTATTGAACTGAAAATGATTTCTCTGATTAAAACCTTCCTCCTGCTTTTCTCAGTCAAGTTCTCTCCTGCTGTTGAAGCCTCGTGGGCTTTTGTGCCATGGGCCCTCCTGGAGAATGGATTTGAATTTGAGATGCCTTCCTCCAATGTGAGCACTGGAAGCACCATAGGGAGGAACATCTGGGTGAGGAAGGGAGGAAGGGAAACTTCTCCTGACCTGCCCTCCATGGGGACCCTGGTGACCCTGCTTTGTGTGTAAGGTTGGGCTGGAGACCTCCAGAAGCCCCACCACCAGCACTTGTGTGTGTGTGACTCTCTCCTGCTAGAGGGGTTCACTATTCCTTGGACTATTATAACATTTGACCACCCAATTCCTTGCCCACTCCCACCCCTGTGATGGCATTTCAGGAGCCACACACTTTTGGAATCAATACTCTCCAGCAGAAGCTGAGGAAAGCAGGGGGTGACAGACAGGACTGGGGCTCTTAAATAAACAACATTTGCCCTTAAAGCAGCAAAACCCTCAGGTCTGGGGGATTCCTGGTCTTGCTGGAGCTCTGGGAGGCTGGTGCTTCGCAGAGTGTGAGGTTTTTGTTCCCGAGGTTCCTGGCAAGGTGGCCCCATCAGGCTGGTGCCCACACTGTGTCGAGTGCCTGGAAAACTTCCCAGCGGGCCCGGCCTCCAGCTCCTTGAGTCTGTAACTACAAAACGCTGGAAAATCTCAAGGACATGGCAAAGCTGGTCCTGGCTCTGGCCCCACTTGGATCAAGGCAGGCTTTGGTGTAGATTACAGACTTTAAAGCAGTTGTTAATGCCACAAGCCCAGCGACTTGGCCCAGGCAGCCGAAGGCTTTGGCTGTCTTTGAGCTCTTTGTTTCATGGGGTTTGCAGTGCCCATTTGCATGTGCCACTGGGCTGTGGAGGAGGGCAGGGCTTTGTTCCCACACTGAGGAGGTGCTCCAGAGGATCCTGGCACCCCTCATGTGGCTGATGGAGAGGGTTGGGTTTACCCAGTGCCAAGGTTGTTCCCACCTCCTGCCCCCTCTCCATCTGCTCCAGATCAGGGAACTGATGATCATCAGCAGAAGGGCAGTAGGAATGCTGGCAGGAGCCAGACCCCCACGCCTCCAACTTGCCCCCCAGATTTTCCATAAAATTATACTTTTCCCAGAAAATGCCAATTAATTGCAATGAAAACTGTCCTGAGCAACAGCCTGATCAGAATTTCAAATATAGAAAGCTCAGAGTAGAGAAATATTTCTTGAAAGAGTCAGGCCTGTGCAGAGCATCCACAGAATCCCAGAATGGTTTGGGTTGGAAGGGACCTTAAAGCCCATTTCATCCCACCCCCTGCCATGGGCAGGGACACCTTCCACTGGCCCAGGTTGCTCCAGGCCCGGTCCAACCTGGCCTTGAACACTCCCAGGGATGGGGCAGCCACAGCTTCTGTGGGCAACCTGTGCCAGGGCCTCACCACCCTCACAGCCAAGAATTCCTTCCCAATATCCCACCTAACCCTGCCCTCTGGCAGTGGGAAGCCATTCCTCCTTGTCCTGGCACTCTATTCCTTGTCCAAAGTCCCTCTCCAGCTCTCCTGGAGCCCCTTTAGGCCCTGCAAGGGGCTCTCAGGTCTCCCTGGAGCTTTCCTTCTCCATTTGACCACCTCCAGCTCTCCCAGCCTGGCTCCAGAGCAGAGGGGCTCCAGCCCTTGGAGTATCATCCCCTTGGACCCACTGTGTCTTGTTAATTTTTGACTGAACTCGTTCCCTTTCCCTCTTGCATGATAAATTCCACCAGGCCCTCTGTGTGTGGTGACAAAATTTTGGAAATATCAGGGTTTTTTCTCAGAAATAGCATTTCCCGCCCAGCCCCACAAATGCAGCTGCCTGCTGCACATCTACCAACATCAGGGATGGATATGGAATGGGCTTGGAGGGACAGGCACAGTGAGCACCTTCCTGCCTGAGCAGTGCCAGGCAGAGACTCATCATTTCCCACAGACAGAGGGGAGCACTGAACCCCAGGGACCCCGAGAGGGACCAAGGGACACCTGGCCAGGAGGCTGCAGGAACCCCTTTGCTACAACCACCCATTACAACCCACACAAAGGCACCAGGGAGCAGCATCACCCCCCCAGGGAGTGCTCAGCTGTTCCAGCACTGGGACCCTGGAACTGGCCTCCAGTGTGTCCCTGCCTCTCCTGTGTCCCTGGCTCCAGTGTGTCCCTGCATTCTCTGTGTCCCTGCCTCTCCTGTGTCCCTGCATTCTGTGTGTCCCTGAATCCTGTGAGTCCCTGCCTCTCCTGTGTCTCTGCCTTCAGTGTGTCCCTGCCTCCATTGTGTCCCTGCCTCTCCTGTATGTCCCTGCCTCCAGTGTGTCCCCGCATTCCGTGTGTCGCTGCCTCTGACACCCCCACCTGCCCCAGGGCTGGCACTCAGAACCTGCACAAGAAGTCCCAGCCCCATGGGCCATGTTTCCCAAGAGCAGCAGGAAAGGTAAATCACCCCTCTGGAACACAGGAGCAAAAGGTGAGCTCTGGAGCCTCTCCATCAGCTCCCAGCACTGCACAGAAAACAGGGATGGTGGCACGTTGGGAGAGGCCCTGGTTCACCAGAAGGGACTTTCCACCCCATCCATCATGGACAGGCTTTTGTTTTCTGCCTGAAGTCAGCTCCAGATGCACTGGAACAGGCTTCTGAAGCCCCAAGGCAGGTGTGGGAAAAAATGGAGTAAATTATGCAAAGATTCATGGAGTAAATTATGCAAAGGGAAGCCTGGGAGTCAGCAGGTGGTGGGAGGAGAAGGGCATCTGCCAGGGAAGGTACAGCAGTGCAGCCCAGGCCCTGCTCTGCCAACATTCCCCCCAACTGCCCACCACAGGAGCAGGGAGAGCATCCTGAAGAGCCAGCAGCTGGCAAAGCTCCTGCCATCTGCTGCAGATGGTCTTCAGTGGCAGGGGAGAAGGGATTTGGGCATGGCAGGATCTCTCCTGGGCACTGCAGGTTGGGGGGGGGGGGTGCAGTGAAGGCAACAGGTTGGGACAAGTGAGGGGAGGAGGGCAGCAAATGTCAAGCCACATCATGTTTTGGTGGCTGTCAGGGTGAGGGTGGGAGCTGCAGATGAGGGAAAGAGAAGCAGGAAAGAAGGATGGCAGAACCAGGGTGGTGACGTGGGTCCATGGGAAGGGAAGGTCTGGATCTTAACTGGGATAAGAGAAGCAGCCACAGGGATGTCAGGGTTTCAGGAGGTTTGGATCCTGGGAGCAAATTGACCAAATTGTCACATAAACAGACCCAGTGAAGTCCCCAAAAGAAGAAGCCTGGGGTGACTTTCCTTGCTTCCTGTAGGGCTGCAGGACCCTAGAGGCCAGTGTGGTGGGCACTTTGCAGGGAGCCCATCATCCAGGAGCACAACCCCATCACATATCCAGAGATGGAGCCCCAGCTGGCTGCTCAGTGCAGAGCCAGGGCTTCCACAGCTTCCCCAGGCTGATCCCTCCCTCTGCTGCCTCTCCTCTCCCCACAACACCCTCCATTCTCCTGTCCCAGCTCTGCCTTTGTGCCTGCAGCTTCTGTTACCAACTGCTAATGATCTACATCAAGGCTGCCAGGCGGTTCAGATCGTAAGCAGAAGAATTCAGAGCCTCTAATTACAGAGGAATTAGCAAGCAGACAGTTAGTGTTTAGTGCTAATGAATAGATACATTAAGAGAGACATCACACAGGCTGAGAAGTGTGAGGCCTGATAATAAAGGAGTGTCAAACTAGGAAAACACAAGGAGGAGGATCCAGGGGACTGAAAAGGATTCGCCTGCAACTCAGCTCAGTGGTTTTGCTCAGGTGGAAGCAGCCAGGGGTAACACATGAAGGTACAAGAACACCCAGAACTGCAAAGTATGAGTGTGAAATGATGAATCCACAGTGCAGGACCACGGTGGGCAGGGGCAGAGCCCCTTCCCAGCCCCAGGTAGCATCATACCCACCCTATCTCCATCAGGGAAAGGAAGCTGAACTGGTCACTGTCCCAGACCTATTCCCCTCTCCTCTGTGTTCAGACCTGGCCCTGCTTGCCCCAAATCAGGGTTCAACACCCTCAGATCTGCCTTCAGGGCTTCAAACACACCCTGCCCCTGCGATCCTGAGCTCACAGCAGGTCAGAGGTCACTATGCTGGTTCACCTAGACATTTTTGCAGGTTCCCTCTATCCCCGTGCTCTGAAAATGATGCCCCCAAGTGATGCCCACCTGCCTCACTGCTGCTTTAGCCCAGCCCAAACACCCCATTCCCTGCACCAGTCTCTAGGCAACTCAGTGGAAACACAACCACCACCAATAGCTGCCAAATTCAGTCCTGAAGGTCAGGCAGTGTCCAGGGCAGGTTCAGAGGGACCACAGAGTCTCTCCTGCTCCCACACAGGCCTGTGCCTCACTGGCAGGTTTCCAGCTTCATCTGGTTAATCCGAGCCCCAGCCCAGCTCCAGATGGTTTCCAGGTGGCCTAGGAGAGCAGCCCCTGGCCAGCAGCTCAGTGGGACACCCTGCCACCAGCACAGCTGCCAGGGGGCTGCTGGGGACCCTCCCAGGAGCAGCACTACCAGCCACCCTAACACATCACTTCCCCCAGCAAACCCACCCTGCCCAGAGCTGGAGACCCCAGATGAAACCCTCCCAGCCCTCTCCTTCATCTGCCTCACCAAGGTGGCTCTGCAGTGGCACTGGACCTGGAGCAGATTTCCAGATGGTTGTCCCATATATTCATCTCCCAGCTCCCTCCTTTGCTTTCCCAGTCTGACCTGTCTCTCTCTACGGTCTAAGCAGGAATTGCAGCTCATATCAAAATGCTGGAGCCAATCTCACCTTCCCTCCCCAGGAACCAGGAGCTGCCGCTGTGACTGCAACACTCTGACAATGCCTGCAATGGTGCTTCAAGGGAAAAGCTTCAGGAACAGGCCCACCCAGTGCCCCAGAGCAATGTGGCACCAGGGGACAGTGGCACAAGCTGTTCCACTGGGGGGACAGGGAGGGCAGCTCTGCCTTGGGGCACACTCCAGGGGGTATTTTCACAGCCAGGGCTTGGGATCTACCCAGGAATTGCCAAGCACTCTGGTCACCAACAACGTGACGTCCCACCCCACCTCTTCTCCCCTTCTCCCCCTCCAGCCCTGTTCACCCCAGCAGTGAGCAGGAGGTGCTGCCCACGCCCTCCCCACCCCGCTGGCAGCCAGGGACCCTCACCAGCCTGGTTGGTGGTGATGTTCACGGACGCAAACTGCGGGGAGAAGGGGCTCTGGTCGGTGACGCCGTTGACAGCCTGGATCTCGAAGGTGTACTGGGTGTGTGCCAGCAGGTCGCTGATGTAGATGCGGGGCTCGGTCAGCCCCAGCTGGCGGGGGGCGAACTGCACGTTGTCCCCGCAGCGCGTGCAGGCCCCCCGGCCCGACCCGCAGCTCTTGCAGATGATGTTGTACACCAGGTCCTCCCGCCCTCCCGAGTCCCGGGGCGGGGTCCACTCCAGCATCAGGGAGGTCTCGTTCACGCTGGAGATGACGGCCTGGGGGGCGGATGGGATGGCTGTGGAGGGAACACACAGAGGGGTGTAAGAGCCAGAGCGCTGCTCCTCCTCCTCGCTGCAGGAGCAGCTGCACCCCCCACTCCTGACCCCAGCAGGCACACACTGAGCTGGGGGCTTCTCTTGGTGTCAGGGATGTGTGGAGCAAGCTGGAGAGCCAACGGCAAGAGTGGGAATAAAACCTGTCCTCTTATCCCGGGTAATTTGATTGTGGGACATCCCAAGCTTCTCGTCCAGTTACAGCCCCAGAGTGAAGTCATCACACTGCCTGGAGCAGCACAAACCAACCCAGGTTTCTGCCCCCTCTGGCCCCAAGTACAACAGACCCACACCAGCAAAGCTCCTCTGGACGAGCTGCTTTGAGCCCCTCAGCCTCCCCCCAGATCCCACTGGGATAGATGCATTTGTCAAGCATCCCTTGATGAGCATTTCCTTTCCACCCCCAGTGCAGCCCCTCCCAGTTGCCCAGACACACATACTGGTGCACGGCATGTCCACGGGGTCGGCGTCTGCCCGGTAATACCCGTTCCGGCACACGCAGTTCGTGGCCCCTTCTGAGGTTGTCCGGCTGTTGATGGGACAGTGGACACATCCTTCATCCCCTTGGCTGGCCTTGAACGTCCCTGAGGGGCAGCCTGGAAGGGAACAGAGAGCAGTGGTGAGGAGAGGGCCGGTGGGGACACCCAGAGCCCAGCACCATTGCCAAAAACACCCCTTGGGGTTTTGCAGATACCGAACCCAAATCCTGACAGTTGGAAGTGAACACAGTGGAGAAGGAGCAGCTGGTTTGAAGGCCCTGAGGATGCACCTGCAGAGATGGGTCCCCATGCAGATATCTCTGCCCCAGTCACAAGCACAGAACACGGATTGCAGGAATGCAAAGGGGAGTTTTAGCCACTGTCAGGTAAGAAGACACCAGTGGCTGTTCCAGGTCAGACCATGGTCACCAGAATCCTCTCCCCAGCAGTGCTGGTGATTGAAGGGGTGTTATCTTGGATCTCAGGAAAAGGTTCTTTGCCCAGAGGGTGGTGGGGCACTGAACAGCCTCTCCAGGGCAGTGGGCACAGCACCAAGGCTGACAGGGCTCAAGGAGTGTTTGGACAATGCTCTCAGGGACAGGGTGGGATTGTTGGGGTGTCTGTGCAGGGTGAGGGTTGGACTGGGTGATTGTTGTGGATGATCCCTTCCAACTCCGGAAATTCCATGGTTCTGTGACCACCCAAGGAGCAGGACATGAGCCAGGCACACGTGTTGCCCTCAATACCTCCCCACCCTCCAATGATTTGTAGCTGTCTAAGGTGCAGGCTCTTCCCATTTAGCGTCCCATGGGGGGTGTTTCTTCCACTAAGTTGCCCAGTCCTTTCTTTATTCCCTGCAAATGTTCTGCACCCACAGAGCCCCGTGAGGCAACCACATGCTGCATGAAGAAACTGCTGCCCTCTGCTTTGAAGCCACCAGCTGCCACTCTTGATGCCACCCCACACTTCCACTGGGAAGGGACCCTCAATCATCATCCACCTTCCCCATGACCCCAAGGGTCCAAACCTCTGTCGTGCCCCACGCAGGTGGCATAACAACATTCACTATTTTACTCTCTTTTCCCACAATCAGCAACACCCAAATTATTTTTAACCACCAATGTACCATGAGGGAAATAGGGCCAACTCCCAGTCTATCTCTGTGCAGGTGGGTGTGAACTGGGTTAGTGGAAGGTGTCCCTGCCCACGGCAGGAGGTGGAACAAGATGCTCTCTCACCCCAAACCACTCTGGGATTCCAGGATTCCACGAAGCTGGGGTTGTTTTGTCCAACTTGTATCACCTCAATTCTGTTGAATTCCAACTGCCTCCTCATTCCCTGGTCACACCATCTCATAAAGTCCTTCTGCAACTCTCTACACCCAGTCTTTGTCTTCATGACTTCGTGGATGTGGCACTTGGGGACACGGGTCAGTGGTGGCCATGGGCTAATGATTGGACTTGATGATCTCAGAGGGCTTTTCCAACCCTAGTGATTTTATGGCTCAGTATCACAAGCAAATTGTGATCCTGAGTCACAGCAGCAGCGTGCTGGGTTCTACCTCCACGGGGGCTCAGCCCTCTGAACCCCCCCCAGACGAAGAAGATGCTCCATGAGCAGCAGCCACGTGTGTCCAACCCGGCAGGGTGGGCGAGGGTGGCAGAGCAGGTGGCTGATGAAAGCTGGACCACTGTAATACAGCACTGACAGGTCCAGCACACGTGGCTAAAAACAGCACTGCAAAGCTTTCAACACCACAAAGTCCCTTCCAAGCCCAGGGATCACCCCTGCCCAAGGGAAAGCTGGGCTTGGAGCATTTCTCTGTGGTTACTCCTGGGGGGGACCTTCCCCTGCTGCTAATTCTGGTGCAGCCTGAAGAGCCTGGGGGGTGGCAGGTGCTCTCTGTGCTGAAATGAGTTAAACAAACTTCTCCTTCAGCTGCCTGCCAAGGCTTCCAGGAATGAGGCAGATCAGAAAACAGCCTGGGAAAAACATACACTTGGGGTTGCTGTAAGCAGGAGCCATTGCTGGGAAGCAGCTACTTTTTTCTTTGGGAAAAAAAAAAAAGGGAGAAAAAAACCCAAGGGTTGATTTTTTTCCATTTTCCTCTCCCTTCCTCCAAAATGATTCTGGGTTTCCAATGAGAAAAGCTCTATGGAAAAATTCCACCAGTCCCTCCTGTCTCCTACGGTCAAAGGATCTGTGGAAAAACTGGATTCTCCTCATGTTCCTGGATCTTTCCACCCTGTTCCTATGTGTTGGACTCCATTTCTGCCTCCGTTCCCTCGGGACCAGCCCATCTCAGAGGGTGTTGAGCTGTCAGGAGAGGTGATGGCTGGGCAGTTCTCCATTACCCAGGAGAGATGTGACTGCAGCTGAAATGATAACAGGGTCCTTGCACTAATACCAATATTTGAAACACCGTGAGAACAACACACAAAATTGCTCCAGTCTGACATCCAGGGCAAGATACAGGATCATTTGATCCAAGATGGTTTAAGACAGGGGCATCTTTCACCTTCCTGAGGCTTATTCTAAAAATAACAACTTTCCTGTAAGGCTTCTTCTGCATCAAGATAGAGAGATACCCAAAAAAATGCCCACATTGTGGAGACATAGTGGAGACTGACCCCAAGGGATAAAAACATTCCCCACATTTGCCCTGGCACAGGTCGATAGCTGGACAGGGATAAAAATTGGGGCTGAAGGGTTGTTCCCCAAAATACCAAGCTGGGGTGCTGAAACTCTCTGCATGGGCTACCAACACAAAGCCAGAAGTTTTGGCAAGTCCCTTCCTCCCCAGGAGGTCCCACTTGGGATGAAACAATCCTGGAAAAATCAGCACTTCCCCAAAGATGAATGTTCTGAAATCATGCAGAAAGACAGGAAGATCACTGAAATTTGATGCAAAGTCCCCTTTTTATTTATTTATTTTTCTCAAATAATGACAACCTCCAGAAGTAAAATAAATGAGCGTTGTGTTCAAAACTGTTCTGCTCCCTCCAGGTCTTCCCCTGGGTGAGAAAACAGCTTTTCTTTTGGAATCCACCCAATTTCTTGTTTGCAGAGTAAACAGCAAATCAGAAGTGAAATCTTCACACAGTGGCTAAACCCCCTCCTGCCTGAACAATGTGAATGTTCTCACCATGTGCTGAAAGAATCAGGGAATCACAGACTATCCTGAGCTGGAAGGGACCTACAAGGATCACCCAGTCCAACTCCTGGCCTGGCACAGGACACTCCAACAATCCCACCCTGTGCCTGAGAGGATCATCCAAATACTCCTTGAGCCCTGGCAGCCTTGGGGCCGTGGCCACTGCCCTGGGGAGCCTGTTCAGTGCCAGAGGAGAAACCTTTTCCTGATATCCAGCCTGACACAGACATGAGGACTCCCCAGTTTCCTGCCCCAGGAGGTGACAGCAGCTTTGGGACATGCTGCTTCCCCTTAGGATTGCAGTGAGGGCAGGCACAGAGCATCCCTAGAAATTCCTGCTTGGAAAGAGGGAATTGAAACAGCAAAGGCACAGAAATTCCTACTTCATCCAAGAATCCTTTATCCCTGGAAGGTGATTATGGAGACAGTGGCTCTGGCCCCATCACTGAAGCAGCTTCCCACGGGGTTCCCACAACTCCAGACCTACTTAGAGGATGTAAACAGGGGTTCACAGGGAACATATGGACCTTTAATTGCTGCACCTATCCAGGGATGGCTGGCTCGTTGAGACACAGCTCCAAGACAGCCTCAAGTCCTGGCTGTGGCTCTCCCAAAGAGGATTTGGAATGCTGAGCACCACCAGTGTCCTTGTTTCCCACTCACTCCTTCCCAGGACGTGGAAAGGTGGTTATGCCTGGGCAGGCATATGCTTTGGGAATCATAGAATAACCTAATTTGGAAGGGACCCACCAGGATCATCGAGTCCAGCTCCTGAAGGGAACGGAATGCCACGGAGAAGGAGCCACGAGGGGCCCTGCCCTCCTCTGCAGAGGAACATGTTAGGATCTGGGAGGCAAGGCCACCCCTGCAGCATCTGCTGCTGGAGGCAGAGCTGGCACCAAGCTTCCAGCCCTCCTGTCCTGGGGCAGCTCAGCAGGAAAAGGCATCCCACAGCTGAGCCTGAAGGAAAAGCCTTCGGCCAAACATGCAGGAGGGCCCACAGAGGGGATCCCTGTTCCCTCATGTCTCACTGCCTCTCTCTAACCAACTGTTTAATTAATCCAGCCCGAGCAGGGCAGGCTCCAAACAGGCATCCCAAACTCCCCTGGCCTCCAGAGCCCCCCCCAGATCTCTCCTGCAAACAGCTCTGATTCATCAGCTCCTTCCTGTAATAAAAACCCCTAAAATGGCACCTTCGGGGATGGCTCTGAGGGAGGGAGGGCCCTCCTCGCCCCCTTTGCCTGGCTCTGTTTCTCCTGGCATAAGGATCCCTCCACTCCAGCGAGGCATTTTAAAGGGCTGATGGAAACCAGGCAGTCCCAGCTCTGTCAGGATCTGCCAGAAGCCTTAAATCCCCGGCCTTATCTCCCCCCTGCCTCCCTTCTCCCCGCGGGCTGGAGGTGGGGCAGCGGCACATCCTCCCTCTCCCCCTCCTCCATAGGCAGGACACACCAAAATGGGGAAATCACTGGGGTTTAAGGGTCCATAAGACCCTGGAAAGGCTTTCTGGGAGGAAAATCTTGGGGTTTTAAGAGTCTGTAGGACACCAGAGAGTCTTTTTTTTTGGGGGCAGTCGTTGGGTTTTATTGGTCCATAGGAATCTTTCTGGGAGAAATCTTTGAGTTTTCAGCATCTGTAAGACACAGAAGAATCTTTTCGGGGGAAAAATCTTTGTATTTGAATAATTTGAAGGACACTGGGAGGCTTTTTTGGGGGTGAATCTTTGTGTTTTAATAATTTGTTGGAGGGGCTTTTTGATGGGGAAAATCATTGAGTTTCCCCCTGGAGAGGCTTTTGGGGGGGAAATCTTCGGGTTTTTAGAGTCTGCAGGACACAGAAGGTGTTTTTTGGGGAAAACCTGATGATTTTTGGAGTGTCCTCATGGGAATTCCCCAGACCAGCTGCTGTTCTGTGATGACTGTGACCGTGGGTACCACGTGTACTGCCTGACCCTTCTGGGTCTCTACTGTTTGTGGTGTGTGGGTGGTGTTTTACTACATTCTGCCCCCTGTGCCTTGATCCTCGTTTTCAGTTCTGCATCCAAATGGCCTCACTTTGTTTCACCTGTGAGTTTGTCCTTTCTCTCCTTGTTCCTGTCCCCTGACCCACACACAATGGTGTTTATGCCCTCAGTGAAAGGCTGAGCTCTGGCCAACCCAAAGGAGCAACGCTGCCCATTGCCTTTGGATCTGCTCCCACTTCTGCTGTGGTCTCTCCAGCCTGGAGAGTGCTGGAGGGAAGAGGACTCCTTGAGGAGGCAGGTGGTGACACTCCCTTAGACATTGGAGTTGGCTGTCAGCTTGGAAAGGGCAAGGATCTGGGACCTGCAGGTGCCAGCTCTCTGCACTTGCCCTTTCTGGGGCCACAGAGGTCCTCCAGTTTCCTTCCTGATAAATTTAATTAGCGGCCTGTGCTGTTACCTCATGCTCCAGATAAGCAATTAATGCCACTGCCAGGTGCTGTCACTGCCAACAGCTCTGACAGCATTTGGAGAGCAGAGGAGAGAAACACAGGAGGGAAAACAGGGTTAAATGAGATTAACTGGAGGGGAATGTGCTTAGGCACCTCTGTGATGTGGATTACAGAGCTTGTCAATAAAGGGAGAAGTCCCAATGCAAATGTTCCTGTTTAACCCCGTCATTCTCCACAGGACAGGAATGGAAGCAGACAACACAGGCTGAAAAATCATCCTCCTGGATTTCAGACAGTCCCCATGCCACTGACTGGACCAGCATCCTGCACCTCACCAGCAGCTCCAGGAGATCCCCTGAGTCCCATCTCCTGCCTAGCACAGGCACTGCACTGCACTGGCCTCCCAGCTGGAGTGCCAGGACTCCAAACCCCACATCCCCTATAATAGTGTTTCCCTTCCCAGCCTCCTCATCTGCCCCCCACCTTCATCCCAGGGCTCCTTCAGCCACAACTCCCTCAGAATTGCCCTGACAAGGACTTCCATGTTGCTCCCTGCCCATATGCAGCTCATCACCAAGAGCTCACATCTTGTTCTCACTAACATTTCCCCTTTCCTGTGGTCCACAGGCAGAGGGGCAGTGCTGGGGAAGCACAGGGACTGTGGAACTGTGACAGGACCTCAGCGGGGGGGTGTCACAGGAGTTTGGAGAGGACCAGGCAGGGCAGAGCGAGGTCCTGCTCTGGGAGCTCCCCAAAAGACCACGCTGGAGGGTTCCACAAGGGACAAATACACCCTGACCTTCCAGCCAGGCTGTCCTCAGCCCAAACAAGCTCCCAAGAGCAGGAGAACTGCACAGGCCAAGGATTCAGCCTTCTGGACACCATGAGACAACCAACAGTGGTCATCACACCAAAGCCAGGCAGTTACAGTCCCCCTGCTTTTCTGAGAGCATCCCAGGACAGCCTGGGGCAGAACCAGCCTCATCCCAACCCTGGCAGCTCTCTCCCAGTGCCACCAGCAGCAGGGCTGAGCCTTGGCTGGGAGAGGCTTCGTGTTGGGGCTTCCCAGGAAATTCCCCCCCCCAGGTTCCTCGGGGTTCACAAGGTCACCTCCCCAGCAGCATCACTCCCAGGCTGCAGCACCTGGTGAGCCCAGCACACCTGTGGGCACACACACACACCTGGGAGCCCCCCCTGCTCTGGGGCACATCCATCAGCACTGATGGGATTCAGCTGTCAGGGAGAAATGCCAGGAATTTCTTACCTGCCCAGTCAGCTCTTACATCATCAACCTGGTTCAGCCTCTCCAGCCCCTCTTAAAGAGAAATGGAATTCTCTTAAAGAGAAATAATCCAGCACTTGTCCTGCCAGGGCTGTGTAGTACACATGCAAGGGGAGAGGACTTCCCTGTTCCTGGTTGGGGTCGGGCTCTGCTCCCAGGGAACAAGCAACAGGACAAGAGGAAATGGCCTCAAGTTGTGCCAGGGAAGGTTTAGATGGGATTTTAGGGAACATTTCTTCACAGAAAGGGTGGTCAGGCACTGGGACAGGCTGCCCAGGGCAGTGGTGGAGTCCCCATCCCTGGAAACATTCCAAAAATATGTGGATGTGGCACTTGGGGACATGGGTTAGTGGTGGGCCTGGCCGTGCTGGAGGGATGGTTGCACTTGGTGATCTTAGGGGGCTTTTCCAACCTAATGATTCCATGATTCTATGATTCTATCCAAAGGAGACAAGGATCTGGATATTCACCATGCTACTGTAGACCACAGGTTGCTGCAGCCCAAAAGCTGAGCTCACAGCTCTCTTCCAGAGCCCAGTGTCCCTGTGGGAAGCTGAAACCAGGTGCTGAGTTTAGAGGTCAGGAGCAGGGGTGCCTTCAACCTCCTGGCTCCTGGGCAGAGCACCCCAGGATGCAGCTCCAAGACCGAGCTCAGCAGCCAGCAGTGCTCTCCTGAAGCACAACATTCCCACCCTGGGGATGCCAAGTGCTGCCTGCCCAGGAGCAATCCCAGTGCCAGGCACGGGGTGATCAGGACACTGCCAGTGCCTGTGCAAGTTCAACCCCAAAACCTTGTCTTGGTGGCTTGGCAGGCACAGAGGGATCCAGAGCTTCAGGGGCTGGAAAATGGCATTGTCTGGAAACCCTGAGGTGATTCCCATGGAGCAGTGGAGCACTGCCTCCAGCTCTGGGGTCCTCAGCACAGGAGGGATGTGGACCTGTTGGAGTGAATCCAGAGGAAGCCACGGAGATGCTCCAAGGGCTGCAGCCCCTCTGCTCTGGAGCCAGGCTGGGAGAGCTGGGGGTAGTCCAATGGAGAAGGAAAAGGTCTGGGGAGACCTGAGAGCCCCTTGCAGGGCTTAAAGGGGCTCCAGGAGAGCTGGAGAGGGACTTTGGACAAGGGATGGAGGGACAGGACAAGGGGGAATGGCTTCCCACTTCCAGAGGGCAGGGTTAGGTGGGATATTGGGAAGAAATCCTTCCCAGTGAGGGTGGGGAGGCCCTGGCACAGGTTGCCCAGAGAAGCTGTGGCTGCCCCATCCCTGGAAGTGTCCAAGGATGGGGCTTGGAGCAACCTGGGCTAGTGGAAGGTGTCCCTGCCTGTGGGATGAAATGACCTTTAAGGTCCCTTCCAACTCAAACCATTCTGGGATTCTGTGATTTTATTTTGATATTTTAAAGATGCTTTTCAGGCCACCAGCACATCCCTTTTCCCATTGTGGACTCACAGAGCCTTTGTTCGAACCCTGAGCCAGCTTTCTCCAAGAGCTCTCCAGAAGAATTTAGGACTTTCACATTTTCTTACTTTGTTTGGTCTTGTTTAAATGTTTCCCAAAGCTCCTGCCTGGGAGAGCTCTGCCTGGGGAGGGAGGTATGTTAACCATTACGGGAACAGCTCCCAAGGTTTTAACGCAGGGAAAGGAGCAAACCAAGCAAGCAAGTGGTGACATCAAAGTTGCACTGATGGAAAAGCCCTAATCCTATAAACCCTTCCTGCTTTAATTGGTGTTAAAACAAAGATAATCTTATCTCAGCCCTATAAAAGCAGGGATAGGACGTTCTCTCTAAAAGCCTTTCTAAAAGCCCTCGTAAACTTGACAAACATTCCGTGTTTCCAGCCAGAGGAGAATGGCTTTAATCCTAAAGAAACGGGAGAGTAAAAAGGGAGCTTTCCCTGGACAAGAGCCCTTCGAGTGGAGGGTGTCCCAGCCCTCTTGGTCCTGGTGCTAATCCACAGTCACACCCCTGGCACCATGGGGCTGCTGGGGACGGGCACAGACCCTCCCAGAGCCAGACACAGACTTGGGGGACCAGAGCAGGCAGGGACCAAGTGATGTCTGCATGTCCCCAGTGTGAACAGGGCCAGGATAAGGCCCCCAAATGGGTTTTTTCCTCCCTTTTCAGGGGCTCTAAGTGCTTCTGTGGCTGCTCAGTGTTTTCACCTGTGAATCACCCGTCTCCACTCCCCTGCTCAAGATATTGGAGGAGCAGGATTTAGGGTGGGGGACAGAGC
The DNA here is from genome assembly GCF_025592945.1 of Manacus candei. Lineage (NCBI taxonomy): Eukaryota > Metazoa > Chordata > Aves > Passeriformes > Pipridae > Manacus > Manacus candei. The sequence continues at coordinate 2,053,783 of NW_026138070.1, forward strand.
CTGAGGTGGAGCCTCTGGAGAAATCCCTACCTGACCCTGAGGCCCCAGCCCACGCAGCCAATGGCACCATTCCCAAATTGCCCTGCCTTGACTTCCCCCAGCCCAAGGAGCAGAGCCCTCCCACCCCACACTCCCCATCTCCAGCCCTGCTCTGCAGACCCCTCCAGCTGCACTTCCCAGGGCACAAGCAGCTTTTCCAGGTGGAGGTGGGGGCGGCCAGGAGCCCTTCCAGAGGGGGGGGGTGGGCATGTTTAATCATCCCATTTTAACTTAGCACCCGGTTTGGACAAGTTTAAAGCACTCCAGTTGGTTTGGTGCCAGCGGCCGCTGCCCAGATGATGACATTGTTCTGTGTCAGCCCCGGGTGCTGAGCAGGGCTGGCAAAGGGTGATCAGAAATGTTTTTTTACGGTGGTTTAAGTCACTGAGGCAGGGGAGGGAAGGGTGAGGAGCTGCACAGTAACTTTCCTTCCTGACCTGTAGTGAGCAGAGAAGCTGTGGGGGGGCAGCACGGCATGGGAAGGGCGGCCACACATCATCCTCCTCCCAAAATGCCCGAAGGATGATGAAAGGCAAAACACAGGCAGAACCAGCCTTCCTCCAAAGAAATCTCCCCAAGTCCCAAACTGTTCCGGTTTGGGGTTCCCCAGTGCAAGAAAGGCACTGGAGTGACTCAGGGAAGGCCACCAGGACTGGAGCACAGGGCGGGAGAGGAGAAGGTTAGATGTCAGCCTGGAGAAGAGAAGGCAAAAGAGAGACCTTGCTGCTGCCTTCAGGGTGTAGAGAAGATGGAGCCAGACCTCAAAAGTAGGACAAGACTCAAGCTGGCACATGGGAAATTCCAGCTTGACACAACAAGAACATTTTCACCATGGGGGAGGTCAAGTATGGGAAGGAGGGATCAGAAGTACAAAGATCTACATCCTCAGAGACAGTCAAAGCCTCTCCCTGGGAACTGAGATTCTCTGCTGTCACTCCAGCTGCCTACACCCAGCAGAGCTTCCACTTTGCAAGGTGCAGGAATTGCTTGTAGGAGCAGTCTGGGAAAAAAAATTCACTCTTCCCTTTGCTAAATCGGTCCCAGTTGAAGCAAGTGGCCCCTCCCCAGAGCAGAGCCCCTCAGTGCTGTCCCCACGCTCGGCTCACGGGTGGCAGTGCCAGCCTGTGCCTCCAGCTCTGCCTCAGAGCTCCATCTGGCCCTGCCACCTCGGATTCCCTCACGTCCCAACAGCCACACTCCTGCTGCTTGGATGTTTTCGAGGCTTCCCCAACAACCTGAGCCGAAGCAGCTTCACCCAGCCATGAGTTGCCATGGGTTTGAAATGCCAGCTTTGTTCCTGCAGAGGAAAAAGCAGGAATAAACCAAAACTGCCGTGTCTCCACGCACCTGATCTGCCAAAAAGCTCAGGCTCCGTTGAAACAAGCCCCTCGTGACTGGAATCATTAAGGTTGCAAAAGCTTTCTAAGATCATCAAGTCCAACCATTCCCCCAGCACTGCCAGGTCCACCACTAACCCACATCCCCATATTCACTTCCAGGGATGGGGACTCCACCACTGCTCTGGGCAGCCTGTTCCAATGCCTGACCATCTTTTCTGGGAAAAATTTTCCACAATATTCCACCTAAACCTCCTCTGATGAAATTTGAGGCTGTTTCCTCTCACCCTGGCCCTTGTTCCCTGGGAGCAGAGCCTGACCCCCACCTGGCTCCCCCCTTCTGTCAGGGAGTTGGAGAGAGTGAGAAGGTTCCCCATGAGCCTCCTTTTCTCCAGGCTGAGCACCTCCAGCTGCTTCAGCCACCCTTGGTGCTCCAGCCCCTGGTCCAAGGAAGTCCAAGGAAGGAAGACACATCTCTGTAATCAACACATGGATTTTTGACAGCAAACAGGGAATATGATGTGGGGCCGTAGACCAAAATATGAGAAAATTACTGTAACCTCCAACTCTTCCCAAACAGCAGGTCCTGCACATGAGAAGCAGCAGCATGGCCATGCCAAGATCACCCTGTGCCAGGGACATGCATGTAAGGAAAATTAAAGTAGGGGTTTTATATATTATTTTCTGGGAAACCTTTTGTAAATCCTCCCTGTGTTGCACAACTGTAAGGACCTCCCGAATTCATGGCTGAGCACACATCCAGAGCCAATTCCCACCATCCCCATTCCCTCTGCACTCAATGCCTCAATCCGGTCGTGCAGCACCGAGCGTTGAGGGGGATCAACATCAGAGGGAAAAGGCTGAGCCCTCAGTCCCCTGGCTCCCATTCCACTGATAACTTTCTCCAAAAGGATGCTCTGATGAGGGAAAACCAGCAGCAAATAATTATCTGTCTAAATCCATCAGGAGTGGTGCTGTACAGCGGGATCTGAGAGCCGAGCGTGCCGGAAAACAGATGGGAAGAGGCCATTTCCAACAGCTCATAATTCCAATTATTTTGGGTGGGTTTTGCCTGCATCCGTCAAAATGCACCTTCCACATTCGAATGCTTTTCTTCCAACCAGATTTTCATCCTTCTAAACTCCCAGACTTTCATCCTTCTAAACTCCCAGATTTTCATCCTTCTAAATTCCCAGATTTTCATACGCCCACTGGAAGCAACTTGAGGTGGAAAAGATGTTCTGACAGAAGGCTGGGAGACGCTGGCTGGTGTCAGCTCTGGGAAGGTTGAACTCAGCTCCTGCCTCTGTGCATTTAAAAGCACCTCTCAGTAAATCAGGGTCTTTCCCACTTCCTAGATTTCCAGGGCTCTCCCACCATGCTCGAGGGCTGGCTGCCATCCCTGGGCATGAGCAGGGAACAGGTTTCCAGAGATGCCAGCAAAGCCACCAAGGACAGAGAGTACAAATAAACCACTTTGAATAATAATAATAACCAAAATAGCCTCAAACAAAGTTGCTGCTGCCCCCAGGAAAAGGCAATTCATTTTTTTCTTTTCAGTGAAAATTAATTCTGGACAAGAAATGACTGTGGAGGAGTAAAAATGCATCTTAAAAAGTCATGAACTGGCAGCAGTGGCTTTATATTAGTCAGCACGAAATACAGTAAAAGCAGAGGAAAAAACAGGGCCTGTAAGATTAACAGTAATGAGATGGAAATCAAGAACACAAGAAAAAAGAAGCCACAGAAAAGAGATGGGCCTGCCCCCAAAATATGGCAAAATCATCCATTGTGACACAGAGAGAAAGGGATACTCAGTCACGTGGTACGTGCACAGAGAGGGATTGTTTCATAACCAGCACTTCCCCAAAATTTTCCATTGCTCCTGGAAACAGGAATATCAGCTCTGGGCTCCCTGTGTTGGGCAGGATTAGACAACTCGTACTCCAGACCTTTAGGACTCAGCCAAGGAAACCCTGTGATGCAACTGCTGGTGTTTATGAAATCAGGCACTGGGAGGCCATTCCAGACACACTGATCACAACAAGGATCTCCAGGAGTAGGAGGTACTCAGCTGAGTGATGGCACCACTGCCATGGGTGAAAAGTGGAACAAGTGACATGAAATAAAGTCCTCTGAGATATCTCCTTGGTGTTGTTTCACTCTGGAGGGTGGGATCAAGCACTGGGAGTGCTGGGGAGCCTCCCAGCCCCATTCTGCACAACGTGGGCCTCAGCACCGTGTGCTGTGCAAAGAAACCAGGATGGAGAACAGGGAGGAGGCTGGAGGGAACAGGTAGAGTGGGATAGCCTGGTATGAAGCTGCAGCAATGGATCTGTGAGATCTTCAGGTGGAGAAGACCCTCCACTCTGCTCTGAGACCCCCCTGTAGTGCTGCATCCAGCTCTGGGATCCTCAGCACAGGAAGGACGTGGAGCTGCTGGAACGAGTCCAGAGGAGGCCACGGAGCTGCTGCCAGGGCTGGAGCCCCTCTGCTCTGGAGCCAGGCTGGGAGAGCTGGGGGGGTTCCCCTGGAGAAGAGAAGGCTCCAGGGAGACCTGAGAGCCCCTTCCAGTGCCTGAAGGGCCTCCAGGAGAGCTGGAGAGGGACTTGGGACAGAGTACAGCCCAGAGTAACAGGACAAAGGGGAATGGCTTCCCACTGCCAGAGGGCAGGGTTAGATGGGATATTGGGAAGGAATTCTTGGCTGTGAGGGTGGGGAGGTCCTGGCACAGGTTGCCCAGGGTGGTTGTGGCAGTTCCATCCCTGGAAGTGTCCAAGGCCAGGCTGGAGTAACCTGGTCTAGTGTAAAGTGTCCCTGCCAGGGGGATGGAACGAGATGGGCTTTAAGGTCCCTTCCAATCCAAACCATTCTGGGATCCTACAAAGACAGAGAGAGCCCAACACATTGGGTCAGACCTGGACGTGATGTGGGAACTGCACACAGGCAGTGTGGTGCAACCAACAGTTTCCTGGTCCCTCTGCAGCCCTGTAAAAACACAGAGAGATCTGGGCTTTTAAATCCCAGGCACTGAGCTCACTTGGCTGAGAGGGGTCCCAGGAATTGTTCTCCAGGGACTTCACTGCATTTCCCCAAGGAAATGCGCAGCTCCCAAAGCCCAGGGCGTGGCTGTGGTGCTGACACCAGGATTTCCTCTGTCTGCAGAGGAGAGAGGGAAGCAGCTGGGTTATTTGGAAAAGGGGCTGTGGTAGGAGAAGGGTTTTCTTCAAAGCACGAGGCTCCTGGAGCAGTTCCAGGCAGGGCTGGGAGCAGGACAGATGGCAGAGGCCCCGCTAATCCAGACGGGCAAGCCAAGCCCAGGACTGTGCAGCTCCCTGGGATGCTGCCAGGCCTGAGCTCCTGCTTTAAAGGCCCCACTAGCTCATACAGATTAACCCAGCCCCCGAGAAGGTCCTGTGGGGAGACACTCCTGTTTGGGAAGATTTGAGCCCTGATTGATGAAGGATGTGGGACTGGAGCAGAGGGGGGAGACTGAAGCCAGGCTACAGCAGGGGTACCTGTCCCAACCCTCTCCTGCTGTAATCCTTCCCAAAACACTGAAATTCCCTAACCTGACACATTCTCATCCTTCATCCCAGCATGGCACATGCTGCAGAGCAGGGATGTTACCAAGGAATTGCCTCATTAGTAGGGAAGAACGTCATTGTTCTCTACAACTACTTGTAAGGAGGTGGTTGTAAGGTGGGGTTGGGCTCTCCCAGGGCACAAGTGATGGGACAAGAGGAAACAGCCTCAAGTTGTGCGAGGGAAGGTTTAGATTGGATATTAGGGAAAATTTCTTCAGGGAAAGGGTATTGCCACAGGCTGCCCAGGGCAGTGGTGGAGTCATCATTGCTGGAAATGTTCAGAAAAGGTCTAGATGTGGCACTTGTGGACATGGTTTAGTGGTGGCCCTGTCAGTGCTGGGTTAACAGATGGACTTGGTGATCTTAGAGGGCTTTTCCATCCTGCTCCTGCTCCTTTTGGCTCCATCTGCAATGCCACAGAGCCTAGTTTTCCACAGAAAGGCAATGTCATGGGCAAGGACACACAGATTGATTGCAGCCAGCTTGCAAGGCAGAGAGCTCTGCTTGGCAGGACAGGACCCTGTTTTGCAATCAGCAGCTCTGCCAGGAATAAACACAAACTCCTCCAGCATCTTTAGGATGCTCTGGCTCTTCCTGCCTGGTGACAGGACAAGGGGGAATGGCTTCCCACTGCCAGAGGGCAGGGTTAGATGGGATATTGGGAAAGATATGAGGATGGTGAGGCCCTGGCACAGGTTGCCCAGAGAAGCTGTGGCTGCCCCATCCCTGGAAGTGTCCAAGGCCAGGTTGGATGGGCTTGGAGCAACCTGGCCTAGTGGAAGGTGTCCCTGCCCATGGCAGGGGGTGGGATGAGATGAGCTTTAAGGTTCCTCCAACCCAAACCATTCTGGGATCCTGTGATTGATTCCTCCAGGCAATGAACAGCAAACCCAAGCAGGCACAGAAACTCCAGGCAACCCCTCACCAGAGAACACCCCCAAACCATGAGAGGGCTTGGGGCAGCTCAGCTCTGTGATCCCCTGCCCTGCCAACACAACAGTGTGGGGCCCAGCAGGTTCCTCATCCCTGGGAAAGCACAAGCACATGGAGCTGGGCAGCCCTACTTGCCCCCCTCCAGTCCGTCCCAGTACAGGCAGTGCCAGGGTACTGGAACCCAGGTGCTCACAGGACTGCCCTCGCTGGTCTAGAGCTGAAAATTAAATTTAAACCGCGACAGGGACAGTTAATTAAAGCAGATTAGTGCGAGACTAATTAGGGACGCTGACACTGCAACCATCGAGCTCTGCGATGTTAATTAGCTGTTCATTAATGTCAGCTCCCTGTTCAGTACAGAAATATGAACCTGATGATCTCCTGGGCTTCACACACAGCAGAGCCCACGGGATCACCCGGTCACCTCCTCTGGGGGCACATCCAGCCTCCATCACTGCCCTGAGAGACACTGTCACCATGATCTGTGAGACCCTCCCTGTCACCAACAGAGCATCTCCCAGAGATATTCCAGCTGCCAGGCTGAACCAGCCCCAAAACCTTGCACGTTCCTCAAAAACAGCCACATTTCCCACCACGTACTCAGAACCAAACTGCACCTTCACATCCCACCGTGGAAAACACACGAGGATGCTCAAACCTTCTCTGACCCAGATTCTCCCGCACTGTAAAAACCCCTTTGGATGATGCATCCATCAGCAGCACCCTGGTCTAGTGGAAGGCATTCCTGTCCATGGCAGGGGGTGAAATGAGATGAGATTTAAGGTCCCTTTCTACCCAAACCATTCTGGGATTCTGGGATTTAGCCAGCTCTGGAGGAAAAAGGTGTCTCCTGTGGCTGGTGCAAACTGCTGATGGTGGGGTGGGAGATAAGTGGGGACCTCCTAATGGGAAGCAATCAGACTCCACTGCTCCTCCTCCCCCAGAGCGTATTTAGAGCTTTCAGAAAGAAACAAAACTTGTTTATCTTAACGCTAATCAATTTATAGCAATCAAAATAAAACCCATTAGGAGCCATTTTCCATTTGAATTTCAAAGAGGCTCCTGACCCCAGGAGGCTCCCAGCTGATTGATTAGAAATTTCTGACACTAATGTGTGTCTTCCAAGGGTCCAGTGTGGCTTTAATTCCTCTCTCCTGAGACACTGATCGTGTGTTAACATCTGTCAGCCCCTTCCTGCACTTAGGGGAGGGGAAATTCATGAGCACATGGAGTTGCCTGGCACAGCTGGGGAGAAGGTGGCATTTGCTGGCTTAAACAGCTTCCAGGAATCCCTGGGGGCAAATCATTTGCATGATCCTTTTCTCCTTGGGCAAAAAAAGGGCTGGAGTGCACCAAGAAATGAAAAGCAGCAATGCAGAGAGGGGAGAGAGGATGGAGGGTTAGACCTCAGGGCTGGGATTTGGCTTTTGCATCCCAGCTTTGCCCCTTGTGTCCCTCAAAACCACGGGAACTGCAGGATGGGTTGGGTTGGAAGAGTCCTTAAAGATCATCCAGTTCTAACCCCCCTGCCATGGGCAGGAACACCTTCCACTCATTCCTCACTTCCTCCAGAAAAATCCCAGATGGCATCTGGCACAAGGGAAAAAAAAAATAATCTCAAACCTGAGACACATTCACATTGTTCCCAAGCTTTTCTTTTTAACCACATTCCCATTTAGGAAATCGTGACCTTCACTTTTGCTGGGCAGGAATTCATACCCTCCAAGGTGTTCTGTGACTCAAACTGGATTGAGTCAATCCTGGGCATTCCCTGGGCAAACCCTGGGCAATCCTGGTCCCCCTCTGCAAGAGGGAAACAGGGGAACACAAACCACAATGAAATATATAGGGAATATATAGGAAAGGTGATTTTTGTCTGCAGCTGGAGACAGATGTAGGGAGGAGCCTTCATCCTCCAGAATGGAGCACACTCGGTCCATCAGTGGTTTGTAACATGGTGACAACCACATCTGTCCCCACCTGGGGACACAGTTAAAGCACAGACCCCCCAGTCCTGGCACAGGGGACATTTCCTGCATGTGCAGGCACAGACCATGCCCTGCAAGACCTCCTGCCTTGAGGGCATCACCCTGCTGACCACAGCCCCCTTTGCTGGAGCTGGACACACATGGCTGGGCAAAAAAGATCATTTTTTTTTGGTGGGGAAATTGAAATAATTGACCCAACAATGGAGGGATTCAACCCATCTCCCCACATCTCTTTGTGTGATGCAGAAAAGCTGAGGGTGCCCAAACATGGAGGCTCAGGGAACATCCCTGGGGGTGATCCACGGGGGGACAGAACAGCAACAGTGTAATGCCCTGCACACTTTTCCATCTGTACAAAGAAAAGGGGTGGAGAGGGGGTGGGAGGAGAAGGGGTAGATCTGTCCCTGCAAGGAGGAAGCAGCAGGAGCAGCAGGCAGAGCCTCCCTGCTGCCTCCACCCCGACTCCCAGTGACATCCATCCCTTCTGCGGGGTCCCAGGTGGGACCAACTGCCTCTCACTTTCAGCAGATTAAAGCAGCTAATCTAGTTAATGAAGGCAAATCAGCCCAGTGGTGCTGCCCTGCCCTGCAGCAGGGTCACTGGAGCAGAGCTCTCCATCCCTGCCTGGAGCTCCTGGGGAGGATGCAGCATCCCAGTGTGCCAGGCTGGGCTGTCCCTGCCCCAATGGGTGTGTGAGGATGCCCTGGGAACAACATTCAGTGGTGACAAAAGGAAACTAATGCACTTGGGGGAGAAGAGCCCTAATTATACAAACACAATGATGGCACTAAATTAGCTATTAACATGCAGGGAGGGGATCTCGGCAGCACTAGAGATAATGCTCTGAAAACATCAGTTCAAAGCTCATCCATCATCAAAAAAAATGAGAAAATGTAAGAAATTATGAAGAAAGGAGCCCAGTGCAGGAATGTCATTAAGCCATCCAAGGAGCCACAGCTTGAGCAGTGCTGGCAGTGGTGGTCACCCCCAGACAAGGGCATGAAGGAGCTGATAAAAATTATTAGGGACACAGAGTAGCTTCCATATGGAGAATCAATCAACTCAGAGCTTCCATGTGAAAAGAGGCCACTCAGGGAGGGATATAAAGCCATCAGGAACACGAGAGACATGAATGGGAATAGATTGCTTGTGATTTCTTACAGTGTGCAAGGACATATTTTTTTAACATGGTGCATAATTAAATTGCATAACTTGGTGTAACCAGGCACTGTGGGCACTGGAAACAGGAACAGCACGGCAGGAGATAGAAGGAAACACTGCTTTATCCACCACTTACTTCTCTACTGTCTGGGCAGTACAGAGCTCTGCGGACCAACAAACACCAGTGTGTTTCTGAGAAGGTCATGTTTTTCCATCACATGCACCATCTTGCCCAACACATGGGAATCTCTCTCTTGGACACCTCCTGGATGTGTTTCTGGGTCCCCATGGGACCTGCAGCTACCAAGAGCTTCAGCTGACAGTTTCCAGGGGACAGGAGGGGGATGTCCATGCTCCAGCCTCAAACACATTCCTCCTGGTGAGCCAGGTCAACAGTGCCAACACCTGGAACTGAAGGTGGAGGGGCTGCCAAACACAGGTACCACGGGGCTAAGGACAGTCACTGTGTCCCCATGAGAGCAGCAGGACCCACAGCACTGTGGATGTCACACTCTGGACCATGGACTGTGTGCCTAGAATCCCAGCATCCCATGATGTCACACTCTGGACCATGGACTGTGTGCCTGGAATCCCAGCATCCCATGATGTCACACTCTGGACCATGGACTGTGTCCTGAGACTCCCAGCATCCCATGATGTGTCCCTGGGCTGTGTCCCTGTCACCTCAGCATCCCACAGAGGTGACTGCAGCAGGACCAAGGGCTCTGGAGTCCTGGTCTTTGCCCTTGCCATGGGTGTCTAATCCTGCCCACCCACAGCACGTGCCCCCCTGCACGTGCATTAAACCTGTACCAGGAGGCCACTCCAACTCCTCTGATGGCCTCCAAGAGCATTCTGTGGAACAAGAAACCCTCCCAAAACAGATCAAAGATGTCCACAGAGAGGCTGCTTAAGGGAAAAGAGCTTCTGGGCTTCCCATTTGAGGGGTATGTTTCCCTTCATGCTTAGCCCAGTGATTAATGCTCGCCGGGGAATCGGAGCTGCAAAATGAATTTGAGAAGACAGAGCAGTGTCAGGCTGTTAGAGGCTCAAAAAGGATCTTGGCTCCCCCGAGCCTCCAAGGCTGAGCACTTACCATTCAGATTTAACAACCAAACGCTTCCAAGGCAGGCAGGGGCCTCCCCTCTCGCCTCTCCCTCCCTGACCCCTCCCCGAGGACACCATTAGCACCTGAAAAGGGAGAAGCCACGGCCCTGGCGCAGCGTTTGGGGTTGGATCCGCACGAGAGCAGCGGCTCCGGGACGGCTTCACGCGCTGGGGCTCGTATTTTTGGAAACAGCATCCCAGAGGATGCTGCTTGTTCTCCTGCCAGCCTCGACTGTTTTGGAAAGTTTCGTTAAGCTCCGTTTCGCTGCCTCTGAGTTATTCAAGTGCAGAAAGGGGGGGGGGATTGGTTACGGGAGGTTTCAGGGCTGTTCTCCGAGCCTGGTTTGGGCGAGGAAGCCCCGGTTTGGGCTGCCCGGTGAGGAAATGAGCCTCTCCCACGAGCGTGCGGAGTCACGGCTCACTCAGCAGAGGGTTATCGAAAAGGACATATTCAGAACTCCTGGGTCTGCTCAGTCCTGGGGCAAGAGGCACCTTCCCTGCGGTCCAAACACCTCCACATGCCCACTGACCCCCCTGCGCTCCCCTCCACGCCTCCAGCAAGAGCTGCTCTTCTCTCCTCACCAGGCAGGAGGTTTGGCAGGAAAAACTGGACAGGAGCAGGCAGGGCTGCTCCAGTCTGCACCTCGAACCACCCCGGGGAGCCCGGGATGCCCCCTCCTCTTCCTCAGCTACTCGCCAGCCGAGCGCTGATCATAAAGAAACCTCTGTGCGTCTCCAGGGAAGCGGGACTCGGAGAGGGGCACAAAGCCTCCCGCAGCTGTGTGTTTGCAAACAACCCAGCTGAGCTGTGAAGAGGGGCTGAAAGCAGTAATTGTCTTTAATTAAAGGAGGTTGGAGGCATCTCAAGCTTTGACAAAAGACATTTCCAGCCTGCCAGCAGCTCCAGCGCTCGGTGCCGCCGCAGCTCGGCCGGGGGGTTCAAAGGAGGCAGGTGACAGTGGGGATGGGGGGACACCGGCCCCAGATGCAGGCACAGCGGTTCAAAGGAGGCAGCAGCTCGGCCGGGGGGTTCAAAGGAGGCAGGTGACAGTGGGGATGGGGGGACACCGGCCCCAGATGCAGGCACAGCGGTTCAAAGGAGGCAGGTGACAGTGGGGATGGGGGCACACCGGCCCCAGGTGCAGGCACAGCGGTGCCAGGGCAATGCCACACACCCGCGGGGCACGAGAGACAGACGGGCACACCTGCACTCTGAGGGAGATGCAGACAGTCAGCTCACAGCAGGACGAAATACCTGGGACCCCTACAAATCTCGTTGGGCCAGATGTGGGCCAGATGTGCCTGTGTTGGGACCCAGCAGCTGCCTGAGGTGTCCCACCCTCCAGTGTACGAGGTGTCACCTCAGCCCTGCTGGTGTCTCAGCCCTGTCTCGACCTGCCATCATCATCACAAAGGTGATGCTCAGAGCCAGAGGTCACGGACCAAACCTCAAGAGTGCTGCTGCTGCAGTTCCTCCCGGGCTAATTAATTAATCCTGCTCGTTAGTGAGCTACCTGGGCTGGTGTGGAGCTCTGTCAAGGTGCTGCATCCCTGTCAGCTCCTTGGGCTCTGCAGCCCTGCCAGCAGCTGGATACCCACACACATGAATCCTGTCCCCCCAGAGCCCTCAGCAGGGGCCACTCCCAGCCACGCTCTGAGCTTCAGGGAGGTGACAATGTCTCCCTGAAGCTCAGGGTACCAAAGCTCCTTCCCTCCTCTCCTTCATCCTTCAGGGCCGAGGCTCCCTGAGGAGACACTGCTTCCTCCCTCCCTTCCCTCTGCTTTTGGCCTTCCAGCACATCAGTATGCAGGAAATCACCACTCTGGTTTCCATGGAAACCCCATGGCAGGGGGCACCCCCCAGTCTATGCACCACGGCCGGGCTGGCACAGCAGTGGTGGTCCCACGTGTCCTGCTACCCCCGTCCCTGGCTTGGCCACCCCCTCCTGGGCTCCCCCCAAAAGCCTTTCTGAGCCCTGGGGTTGCAACCCAGGCTGGAGGGAGGAATTCTGCTGCCAGAGGAACATCTCACACTCCCTCTCTACTTGTTTGCCCAGAGAAGCTGTGGCTGCCCCTGGATCCCTGGAAGTGTCCAAGGCCAGGTTGGACGGGGCCTGGAGCAACCTGGGACAGTGGAAGGTGTCCCTGCCTGTGGCACTGGATGAGCTTTAAGGTCCCTTCAACCCAAAGCAGTCTGGGATTCTTCAGGCAGGACTAAGCTGCAAACTAGCACCTGGGTCCAGTCAGCTTTGCACGTTATGCTCCATCTGCTTTCCCACGTGTGCCCCCTCATCCCACGCTCTCACCCACTCCATATCTGCCTTGCAGCTGGAAATGCCAGAAAACCAGCCCCTGGACAAGGGTAAATCCCCACTGTGGCCCCTGCAAAGGTGCAGAGAACCAAATACACCCAAACTCACGTCCTAGAGGACCCACTGTGCGTGTTGGGCAGGTCCCCATGTGCCTATTTTTGCCTGGGAAATCCTGGAAAGAGCAGCCGCGCTCTAATTCGAGAGAAACAAAAACAAACTGGGATTGCTTCCATCTGTGCCAGACAGCAAAAACTTTCCAGAAGCAAAGAGAAAAAAAAACAAACCAACAAAAAACCCCCAACCAGTTCTAATTATAGGGTATCCTGAAGATACACAGGCTCAGATTTGTCACCCTATTTGCAAATTAGTCCTCAGTCGTACCATGGTGACAATGAGAGTGAGCACCAGGCATGCTGGAGTTCCTCTCCTGGCTTCATAATCCCCTTTGGACAGCAAGAACACCACTGTAAGCAGTCACTGAGAACGAGCCAGTGCATCCTGCCTTTCCCTTTTATGGAATCACTAAGGCTGGAAAAGCCCTATAAGAGCAAGTCCAATCACTAACCCAGCACTGCCGGGTTCACCACTAACCCATGTCTCCAAGTGCCACATCTAGACCTTTTCTGAACACTTCCAGGGATGGGGACTCCATCACTGCCTGTTCCAATGCTTGACCACCCTTTCCATGATGGAATTTTCCCTAATATCCAAGCTAAACATCCTCTGGCACAACCTGAGGCTGTTTCCTCTCATCCTGAGAACAGAGCCTGACCCCCACCCGGCTCCACCCTCTTGTCAGGGAGTTGGAGAGAGTGAGAAGGTCCCCCCAAGCCTCCTGTTCTCCAGGCTGAGCCCCCTCCCAGCTCCTTCAGTTGTTCCTTGTGCTCCAGACCCTTCTCCAGCTCCATTCCTGTCTCTGGACATGCTCCAGCAAGGTCCTAAGACTGGGATTTGCCTGGCTGGAAAACCAAGCTGGAGAAAAGCTGGAGAATATTTTTCCTACAACATCTTCCTCATCTCTTACTCTTCAGTTAGTGTCATGGATTGACTCCCAGGGTGGAAACTGAGAGTAAAACAACCCCATTTCTGCTTGGATCAGTGTGGGAGCCAATGCAGGTGATGGTACCTGGGAAGGTGATGGGATGACAGCACAGGCAGTGCTCACCATCCCCCTCAGTGCTGCAAACAGCACTGAGATGGCAAACAAAGGCAGCTTTAAATCCATCACTGGGGTGCACTGCAGGGAAAGGTGAATGAGAAGCTTCTCTGGGTGTGAGTCATTCCCCAAATGTTTCTCCTGATCCTGTTTTCCCTGCTTTTCCTCCTTCTGTTTTATTAACAAGGCAGCGTGGAATCACAGAAAACACGGGTGCTCTGAAAGGCTCAGAATTAATTTTGCTCACCATGCTGCAAGGAAAAGCCTGCAGCAGGAGTATTCCCATTGGGATAAACCCTCCTAAGCTTCCTGCCTCCAGCTTCAGGAATGCTCTGGATGATGGCTGGCATGAGGGAGCAGCTCCAGCATCCTCTGCCAAGGCAGCTTGAGGAATCACTTCCTCTTCCTCCTCCCTCATCACAGATCCCTGAGAGCCAAAGATAGTTCTGTAGGATCCCAAACCATCCAGGTGGGGATGAACGGGGAAGTTACCTGCCAAAATAATGCTCTGGGATCATGGTGACAGGAACATGGATGGACACTGAAGAATTGTCACCAGTACATGAAACTGGAGGGGTAAAGAAAAAGGGAAGGGAGGGAAAAGGGCAGATGTCACTGAAATGTCTCAAGAGAGAGATCAGCACCTCAGAAATTCCCAGGGAAAACTCTGATGCCCAGCAATGTCCTGTATTCCACCTGTGCCACGTGGGCACTTCAGGCCACTGCAGGGGAAACCAGCCCACATCCCAAGAGGATGCAGACACCCTGCCCAGGAACAGCTCTCCTGGAGGGCAGGGAAAAGGTGGAAGGGTGTGATGGGAACCACCCACTGCTGCCCAAGAGCAAACATATCCCTGATCATGTGCAGCCCCTTCCCATGTTCCCAAGGAAGGCCCCCAGAGAGCTCTTCCCATGTTCCCAGAGAAGGCCCCCGGAGAGCCTGGGCCATAAAAAGGCAGATCTGGGACATTTAATGGACTGTGTTGTTCATGTTTGACAAACATTATCTGTTCCTGCAGCCGCTTCAGAAGTCACTATGATCTTTTCCAAAGCCATCCAGGCTGGAAAATGCCATTTGGAGCAAAGCATGCATGTTACTGTGCTTCTGGGGCTCCACTTCAGGCTGCACTTTAATTCTGTCTAATCTGGAGGGTTTGGGCATTTTGATAGTTTGAAATGATAAAGCTTTTCTCTCGTGGTCGTTTATTGTTCACTCTGCTCCTGTTCCTGTCACAGCTCCAGGTGGGACAACCACAGGACTCCTGGGATCATGATGTTTTGGAAGAAAATTGATAGCTGTGGTTTCAGCCTTAAAAACAGTGTTCCTGAACACAGGGTCTCTGTGAGCTCCTGACAACAGTCTGAAAGTGCCAAAAGACTCTAAAAGTAGGAGGTTGTCATTGTTGAAAACTGTCATATCCCGGAGATATTCCCTCAAAACGCATTTTGAATTTGCTTCTAGTCACAGGGGTTGTTTCTAGGCTGTGGATCTCCAAGGGCACCCTCACTTCATGGTCCAGGGATGCCCATCACCTGCAGCATCCCTGTGGTACCCACAGCCCTCCATGGAGGTGGGAGCCAGCCCAGGAGCCTGGGATGTGTTTGGGAGCAGAGCCCTACACTCCAGTATCAAAAGTCCCACTGGCCAACTGAAAACCTAAGTTTTTGCAAAGTTCTCTCAAGTTTCTGACACGAGGATCCCCAAGATCCCCACTTTAACTCCAAGGCCTCTAGGAAGGTGTAACACCTTGGCAGGTGTCATTTCAACCTGCTGGGGAGAAGAGATCTCAGTCTTTGAAGACCTTGCTGGAGTGTTTGGACAAAGCTCTCAGGGACAGGGTGGGATTTTTGAGGTTGTCCAGGAACTGGACTGGATGATCCCTGTGGGTCCCTTCCAACTCAGGAGATTCTATAACTCTATAAAACTGTAATCCTCACCACCCTCTCACCTGGTTCTGCTCCTCATTCTTCACCCAAGTCCTTCCTCACATTGTTTGAGCTCCAACATCTGCCCACGCCAGGACTGGGTGTCACAGATCAGTGTCACCAAACTTAAGGTCTCCTTCAAATGTGACAATATTGTGTATTTTGCTTGGCCAAACCTAATTTAACCTCCTTTGATGTTTGGTCTGTGCAAACAGAGGCATTGTGTGAGCTATGAACACTTTGATTCCACTTCCTAACCTTTATTGGGACTTTTCTGTACACTTCCCAGTGATATATGTTTCTAAGGCATATGGGGAACAATAACGAGTTTCCCTGGAGCTAATTAAGCTAATTATGGCTTCTAGATTAAATTTTCTGTATGATTTTTACCTTGTGTGGCTAAAATAAAAGAACTGTGCTCCTACCAAGCACATCTGACTCATCTGACATCAAAAAAACCTTAAATCTGTGCAGAGAACATCTCAGGGTATTTCCCAAAATTAAATGCTCAAAACGATTTCTTGGCTTTGGCCCAACTTGGTGAAAAATCTCAAATGAAAAAGAAAAAATCCTCAAAAGCACCTTTTTCTCCCATTTTCCTCAAGTTACATATGACAAAGAATATTCCCCTCATAAAAATTCAGCACTGTGAGGAATTCAAGGAAAAGTCCTTCTTCCCCCCCAAGATCTCTGAGCTCTTTGAATCAGAGGCAAAAAAACTAATGGCAAAAAACACATTCCCTTCATTTTATGGCAATAACGAGTTAAAATTCTGGAATCCTGGGCCTGAATCCCAGCCATTCATTCCAGTTCCTATTAATGTTTACCACTTCTCTCAGAAAAGAAAAAAGGGGGGGGGTAAAGGGAGGCCAAGGAAGGAGAGGAGGGATGCTGCCAGAGCCCCCATTCCCTGCTCACATGGGTGTAGCAGGACCAGGAATGTGGTATTTGATCCAAAATGCTGTTTTCATCTGTGAAAAATAAGTCAGAGGGAGATTTTCTTCTGGGTACACGTGTCAGCTCCATGAAAGCACCCCTGTCACAGCACATCCCCCGGGGGGCTGAGGGGACACCACCCTCCAGGGATGCTCTCAACAGCTCCTCCCATCTTCTCCCTGATCCCAGCACAGGATGGGGGGAGCAGCCTGTCCCAGAGTGGGAAGGGGGGCAGGGACCATCCCTGTAGCTCTGCAGGAGAAGACCATATGATCTTTAAGGTGCCTTCCAACCCAAGCCATTCTGAGACCTCGAGCACAGAGATGAAGGGGCTGGTGCAAAGGGACTGGGGAGCAGCAGCTGAGGCAGGCAGTGGTAATGCAAAAGTCCACCATGTTTCTCTGAGAAATCCTGGGAATGGCCATCATTTCCATCAGGAAACTACCACTGGGTTTTGCTGGACCTGAGATCTCCATCCCTTCCTCCAACCCAAGGTACTCATGACCTGCCCCCACTGATAAATGAGAATATGCTGCTCCTCTTGAGCTTCCCTGGGCTGCTCTAAGGCCATCCTCTGCATCCTGCTGGGGTCTTTAATACACCATCACAACAGGGCTGGAAGTGCTCTGCAACACTCCTGCTGCTTAAAATCCCCTCTCACATCCTGGAAAATCTCATCTCCTCTCTTTCTCTGTAGAGAAAATACTTTCATAGAAGGTCTCAGCCCATTCCTTGTCTTGAAAGCAAAATCAGAAAGCGATTCTCATTTCCTTTGTTTCCCAAGAAGATCTAGTCCCTCAGAAGCTGCACTTCCTGCTCCAAGGTAAGTGGTCCATCTCCCTCCTCCAGCAGCACATCTTGCCCCATTCCTGTGACCTCCCTGCAAGGTCAGCATCTCTTAGGGCTTCACACCAACAGTAAATCACCTCAAACCCCCCACCTGACACCCCCTTGCTCTGCCAGGCTGCCCCTGGTCCCACTCCAACCTCCCGAAGCCCAAACTCCAACAGGAGTGTGCAGAGGACAGGCTGGCATCTCCTCCCACCCCAGGGAGCACCAAACAGGCGTGGAGGGGCTCCCAGAGCAGCTGCAGTCCCCACCACAGCCCTAATTGGATTCACAACATGGAGAGGTCAGCGAGAAGAATCGAAGCCGTGGAAAGAAAGACGCTGTATTCTTGCTTCCCAGACGGAGAGGGAGGAGAGGGAGAAGCCCCAAAAGCAGCATCCAACAATGCCACGGAGCCCTGGCCGGCTGGGAGCATTCAAATTGTCAACAAGCCTGTAGAAAAGGCAGACAAATTCCTGTTTTGTACTTGGGAAGCAGCCAGGTGATGTAATCATCTTTGAGGATGATGGTGGAATACTTTCCATTCCAGCAGTAACTCTAGATGTTAAATAGCAGCTACTAAAGTTAAACATTGCTAAATCAGTCTGTCAGGGCAGCACCTTCCTAAGGGGGTGTAAAAAGGGGGCTGATGGACCGGGGGACACTCAACGTTCATTTTCCATGTACCATGAGAGGCAACAGGTTTTGGAGATGTAGGAAAAAGCTGTTTGCTAAATGAGGCAGTTGTGGCTATTTTAGGATTGCAACGTCAGTACCAGTCAAATAAGGCTGTGCCAGCCCCAGGACTGGATCAGGGAAGGATTAAAGGAAGGTAGGCATAGCAGTGCCAATCTCCTTGTATTTAGGGAAAACAGATTAAGGCAAATTAGCCTTGTAGGGGTTTTTGATGCAATTACAAGATTGGCTGGGGGGGGGGGGGGTTGCGCTGTTAATGCCACAGACCCAAACCTCTGCAGAGCATTTCCCTTGCTAACACACATGATATTTTGATTCCAACATCAGTGGGTCCACCAACACCACGGGACATCCTTGATGCATTAAAACTTGGCTGACACTGCAGGGCCTGAGATCTGAGCAGGGAACGTGCAGCGAGCGGCTCTGTTTCCACTAGAGCCAACAAATTTGGTTCGTGCCTCTGGGCTGTTTAACATTTTTATCAATGACCCAGGAGAGAGCCCAGAGCATTCCCAATAAAAGTTAGCTGATGACATGGAAGCTGTAGTGTGGTAAATACCGAGGATGACGGGTTCTGGATACAGTGACCCCCTGACGCCTCGGGGAGCTGGGTGCAAGCTGGGAATGTGCATCTCGGTACAAATACGTGTCAAATCACACCTCCAGGGGCAAGAAGGCCACAGTCTCAGTCTTCCCAGTCCCACAAGGAAGGACAAGGATCCTTCAAAAGCACCCAGAGAAATGCCACTGCCCAAATGGTTAAGCAAGGGGGGGTATAGGAAGAGGGAATCTCAGCATCCTCCCTGGCACGCGGCTGATCACCACAAGCATCCTGTGCATGGAGAGCTGGATCTGCCAAGGGAAAGGCTAAAGCAGTGCCAAGGGCTGGGAAGAGCCAAAAAAGCTGGCTGAAAACCTCACCAGAGGAGTGGAGGCCAAGGATTACCCATAAACAGCCACAGAGACCACAGAGGTGTGGTGATAGACAAAGCTCCCAGCGCTAGGCACAGCAGGAGCGACGGCTGGAAGCGTTTAACGGGCAGTTCTCCATCTCTGGAAACATTTCCAGCACTATTGGCTGTATCTGCTCCAGTTCAACCAGGAATGCTTCCTGGAAGAACTCGATTGCCCCTAGAGCCTTACAATTTATTGGCTGGGTCCAGCACTATCAGTGGAGGCCCAGACCTGAAACAGGCAGAGTGCCATAAATAGCCTCTTCTCATCAAAACATCACGTCCTGCTCGGACATGCCCTTCTCTGACTCCTTGGAAAGCTGTATGGCACTCCAAGCCCTTAGCACATACTTTGGCCCCCTCTGAATCCCAAGTACAGCTTGTCTGGGAAAGACCCTCACTGTTTCCCACCCCTCTGGAAAGGAGGGATGGTTCTGGGTCCTCATGTACATGCACAGCATGATCTGCACCTGCATCCTCCACACATGGTGGGATGGGGACAAATCTGCTGCCCTGGACACCAAAATAACATAAAGCACAGGCAGGGAAGGAGGCTCATCTCCACCTTGGGCTGGAGGATCACAGAATCCCCGAATGGTTTGGGTTGGGAGGGACCTTGAAGCTCATCTTGTTCCAACACCCCTGCCATGGGCAGCGACACCTTCCACTAGACCACACAGGTCCATCCAACCTGGCCTTGAACAATTCCAGATGGGGCAGTCACAGCTTCTCTGAGCAACCTGTGCCAGGGCCTCGCCACCCTCACAGGGAAGAATTTCTCCCCAGTATCCAATCTATCCCTGCCCTCTGCCAGTGGGAAGCCATTCCCTTTTGTCCTGTCCCTCCAGGCCCTTGTCCCAAGTCCCTCTCCAGCTCTCCTGGAGCCTCTCTAGGCACTGGAGGGGGCTCTAAGGTCTCCCTGGAGCCTTCCCTTCTCCAGGTGAACATCCCCAACTCTCCCAGCCTGAATCCAGAGCAGAGAGGCTCCAGCTCTTGGAGCATCTCCATGGCCTCCTCTGGACTCATCCAACAGGTCCATGTCATTCTGTTGTTGGGGACCCCAGAGCTGGAGGCAGCACTGGAGGAGGGAGGTCTCACAAGACTGAAGTAGAGGGGCAAAGAGCATAGAAGAGGGGCAAGGAGAAGACAGCTGGCAGCCTGAATCTGACCAGGTTTCTCCTCTTCCCATCAGGTCACCAGCTCCTCTCCTCCTCAGAAATGCTCGTGACCCCAAGGGATGACACCACACGTCTCTGACAGCCAGAGAGTGTCACCACCAGCTTCTGCAGGGCAAAACCATCCCCTGTCACCCCAGCAAGGCTAGGGGACTCCCCACGCTCAGTGCTGCACAGGCACAACAAAGAGAGAATTCTGGGATCAGAGATGTCCTCCTGTGACGGAGAGGGGCTGGAGAAGGATGAGGGGCTGGAGAAGGATGAAGGGCTGCATTGCTGGGACCAGCAGCGACCCCTGAGCAGGCAGAGCCCGTGCAGGCACCGTCCAGCCAGGCCAGGCCAGGGAGAGCAGCAGCACAATGGTTCTGCCTGTGCCGTGGCTGAGCGGAGCCAATGGATACGAGAGGCACAGGGAGAAATGTGTTTAATATGCTGCATGGGAGGGACGGGGAGGGGGGGCCAGGGGGGAGGCGCAGACAAAGAACAGGGAGATGGAGAGAAAAGACGCAGGCAGGGAGCAGAAGGTGAAGTGGGGAGGACGGGGCTGGGGGAGGCGCGGCCCAGGAGCCGGGAAGCGAGCGGAGGAGCGGAGGGAAGCGGAGGGGAGCGGGCAGCCAGCCCCTCGCAGGGCCCTGCGGGACAGGCGAGCGAGGCCCCGGCAAAATGAAAATCTCTTAACCACACAGAATTGTTAACTGCCCCCAAATCCTTTTGTGCTGGGGCTGCGAGCTTAGAAGAGCTTAAGCTGTTAGATGCATGAACTTCCTCCATAAATATCCCCGTAGTGCAGTGCCGCGAGCAGGCCGGCGCTGTCAGCCGGCTCAGAAACCCAGGGCGGAAAATAAGCAGCTCCTTCCAGCTGCTGGTCATTCCTTGGGATGCCCTTCTCCGCCTGGACCCCTTGGAGGGGCAGGACCGTGTCCCCCCACAGTCCCTGCTATGTCCTGTTGGGGCACCCGAGCCACGTGAGAACACTTCACCCCGAAAGTCAGCTCGGATTTGCTTTTGTTTTGCTTCTGGAAAGGGGCCCAGATTCCCTCCCACCCCTGGAAACACGAGCAAACCTGCCAGCCACATGTAGGAGTGAGTTGGCCGGGCCAGGCGGCTCCGACGCTGCCTCCGCAGGGACCAGGGCCAGGGTGGGAGGTGGGTAGGGATGCAGGGCTGCATCCCACAGGTCCTTCCTGAGCTGAGCTGGGGCCACCAGCCCCTTCCCCAGCCCTTTGGGGGGCTCACTGGGAGGGCTGGGAGTGGATGGGGATGCCTTGGCTGTCCTGACAGCTCTGTGGCTGACTCCTGTCCCAGTCCCCACTCCGCTTCTGGGGGATACTGGAGGGGGTTTCCCAGTCTAGCACAATCCTGGGGGCCCATCCAGCCCTGATCCAGCCCCACATGGCAAGGGGAAGGAAGGAGAAGGGGAAGGAAGGGGAAGGGAAAGATGGAAAGAGGAAGAAAAACAGGAAAGGGACAGGAAAGGGGAAGGGGAAGGGGGTGGGAAGAGGAAAGGGGAAAGAGGAAAGGGAAGGAGAAAGAGGAAAGGGAAGGGGAAGAAGAAAGGTAAGAGAAAGTGGAAAGGGGAAGGAAAGGTAAAAGGAAGGAGAAAGGGAAGAGGAAAGGGACAGGGAAAAGGAAGGGGAATGGGAAAGAGAAAGGGGAAGGGGGAAGGGAAAGGGATGGGAAAGGGGAAAGGCAAGGGGAAGGGGAAGGCAGCCCCCGAGCCAGCTGCCCCACGCAGATGTCGGGCTGCGGCCACTGTGTGATTAATGAGGGCGGGGAGAGCGGGGCCGGGCGAGCGCCAGCACCGGCTGGAGAAACAGCTGCCGAGGCACCGGACCTCCCAAAATCCTGCTGCTGCTGCTGCGCAGACAAAGAGGGCCCGGCCTCTCCCTCCTGCTCGCTCCCTCCACCTCGGCCCCCGCTCTCGCCTCCCCTCCAGCCCTGCGGGCACAGGGCTCTGCGGGAGGGGTCCTGGCAGCCGCGGGGCATCGAAGGGACTGTCCCTTGGCCGGGCTGGCAGCGGGACCAGGGAGCCCCCAAGAAAGCCCAGTTGCATCAGAGCAAAGCACTGCACAGGGCTCTGGGTCTGCTCTGAAAAAAAAACAGGCTGAGATGGAAAAGTTGCCATGAATCATTGGGGCTTTCTGGTGTTGCTACAGATGCTTTGCTTGGGAGTTGTAAAACCCCCGTCTGCCCTTCGAGGCAGGGATTAGCCAGGCTCAGTTTCCAGCAGTATTTCCTTGCTGTCCCCATCCCCATCCCTGCTAAGGCCAGAAGACACTTGATCTCCCCAAGCTCAGTGGGAAGAGATGTTCAGTGGCCAATTGAGGAGTAGCTGAAATCATGGATATTAAGTGACCCCCGGAGCACACCAGGACCTAAAATTTTGGCATGTGAGCAGCCCAGCCACCAGCAGCAGACATGGAGCCCTCTCCAAGGGGGACTATACAGCCTGCAGTCCCTACTGAGCACAGCTAGACTGTCCATCCCCCTCTCCAGCCTGTGCATCTTCCACTACCAGCACCTTCCCCTTGCTTGGTGCTACCTGGCCACCCCTTCACAGCCAGAAGAGAGGAGACACAGGTCCTCCCTTGGCTCTGCAGTGCCCACCAATCTATAACTGATCAGTATCTATAACTGATCTCAGAGGCTCTGCTTGGAGTTCCCATTGGAACTGCAATGGGATTTGGCTGTTCAGCCAGGACAGGGGGGGAGAAGATCCCATGTGCCAAACACGGTTGTTTGCTCCACGTGTGGTACAGCTGCAGGTGCCCATCACACAGCTCTTGGGTCCCCATCTCTCTTCCAACAACCCCAGTAGTTCCTTTTCCAACCTTCCCAAGTGCAACTGGGGAGGAGCACAGAGGGAGGGTGGCGCAGAGCCTCTCACTTGCCTGCACCACACTGGCTCCATGGTGCTCAGCTGAGCTCAGCAGGCACTCATGGAGCCTGCTTTGAACACCTACAGGGGCAGGAGAACTCCTGTAGGGCAGGAGAACATCTATAGGGACAGGAGGATATCTGTAGAGCAGGTGAACATCTACAGGGCAGGAGAACATCCACAAAACAGGAGATAATCTACAAAACAGGAGAATATCTACAAAACAGGAGAACATCTACAGGGGCAGGGAGGCAGAATATCTACAGGGCAGGAAACCTCTGGCTGTTGAGGAGCCCAGGGGCCAGCTGAACAGCACATGTTCCACCCTGGACCATTTGCACCTCACCAGGAAAACGCTGTAGACAACTTGTTCCCTGCCACTGCACCCCCTTTGGGAGCCTGCACTCCCACTGCCCTCATCCCAGAAGCAACTCAGCCCATGCCAAGGGCACAAACCAATGAGAAAACAGCCCCAGTATTTTGGGAGGCAGCAGCCAATTGGTGACAGGCACCACAGTGACACACATATGTCCCATCCAAGAGCATGGATGGCACCAGCAACAGGTGGTTGGGAACAGTGGCCCTGGGACCCAGAGGTCACGTAGAGCCTCTGCAACGGATGGATGAGCCCAGGGCAGGAATTGAGGAGCTGGGGAAAGAGTCAGCCTCCACACACGCTCCTCTCCCACCCCTGCCCAGGGAGGTCCCTCCCAGCTGGTTCATGCAGATCCCAGGAGCAAATCCCAACCTGCCACCCCCGGCACACGGAGGCGGGTGCCCAGGGTGGGACCGAAGCGCGTGGTTACCTCTGCAGACGGTCCCGTTCTCCACTGACTCGTATCCCGGCCGGCACATGCAGCGCCCGATGGGCACCAGCCACTCGCCGTCCCCGTTGCAGTAGAGCTTGATGGGCACGTCCACCTCCTCGGCGTTGGCGATGCACGTCCCCCGCGCCGCCACCAGCGAGGTGCTCTCTGCCCCCGAGAGGGTTTCCTGGAAGACGGCCCCGTTCTGGATCACGCGGGGACACTTGCGGTAGAAGACGCGCACGGCAATCAAGGACATGCAGCCCCCGTAGTCCTGGAAGGCCAGGTAGAAACCGTTCTTGGAGACGGGCCCGAAACTGCGCACCTCGGTGTTGATCTTCATCACCCGTCCGCCCAGGTCCACCTGGGAGAAGCTCTCGTCGGCGGCAATTGTATCCACCTTCATCCAGGGATTCTCCATCCAGTTAGGAAAGGTCTTGGTGGCTGAGTCAAAGTCCGACTCAAAATAGTAGAGGTTAAAAGTCTCCTTACAGGAGCCTGGGACATTTGGGATGCTGCTGCAGTCCCGGACTGAGAATTTCATCTCCACGTGGATGCGGTGTGCTCCTCGCCGCCGGATGTACTTGGTCCGGAGCCAGTTGTTCTGGGAGGACTCGAAGACGTTGCACACCTGGTAGGTGCGAATCGTGTTCATGTTCTCGTCGTACCCACTCACCTCTTCCCACTGCGGGCAGGACACAGAAAGTCACGGGGCTGCACTGAGCAGATGCTCCCCACCCTCCTTGCCTCTTCCCAACCCCACGATGTGCCAAGCAGGCTCTGCCAGCACCAGCTGCCCCACTCTGTGCCCATCCCATAGTGCCCAGCATCTCACCCCCGCCTGCTGGGGTTTGACCCACACCACACCTGAGGCAGGCTCTGTACTGTGGGGACAAGGTGGCCCAAGCCCTCAGCGGAGCTTGGGGCCACCAGCACTGTGCTCCATGCTTGGATTTAGGGTCAAGCCTCTCTGCTGGTGACAGGGACAGCAGGGTCTCCTCCACAGCAGGAATGGCTTTAGCAGGGACTCTGCCTGCACGGCTCAGCCTCTGGCAAAGGAACATGATGCCTTGAGCAGATGGATTCCCACCGGTGCCACTATGGTTACAGCTGTGGCAGACAGGACCCACTTCCCCAGGAGCCGTAAAACCTCCTGGCCAGCTGCAGAGGCCAGTGGCCACTGCCTTTCCCAGCAGCATGAATGGACCACAGCCGATCCCACTGCATTCCCAGAAAGGGAGATGCTGGGTGGATCCCTCTGGAGCCCCCATCCCTGTCCCTTCGAGGGTCAATGTCTGCAGGTCCCAGCTCCAGCTGTCCTGAACTGGATCTATGGGATGTAGACATGCCTGCGAGCCGTGGAATGACAGCAGCATCCTTCTCAGTAAGACAGCTCAGAGCTGACAGATTTCCCCATGGGAAGCTCAGCCCACTATCCCAGCTGACTGACTCTGCCATCTCTGGAGGAGGCTCCGTAGAGCTCATAGAATCATAGGATCATAGAATATCCTGAGCTGGAAGGGACCCACAAGGATCAATGTGTCCCACTCTTGGCCTGTACAACCCCAATAATCCCACCCTGTCCCTGAGAGTGTTGTCCAAATGCTCCTTGAGGTCTGGCAGCCTTGGGGCCATGCCCACTGCCCTGGGGAGCCTGGTCAGTGCCCAACTACCCTCTGGGGGAAGGACCTTTTCCTGAAATCCAACCTAAACCTGCCCTGCCACAGCTCCAGCTGCTCCCTGGGTCCCCACAGGGTTGCTGTGGCACCTCCTGGCCCTCTTCAGCTCCCTGCTTTTTTCCCAGGCTGTTTTTTCCCAAACCCTTCAGTGCTTGTCTTCATTCTGTGTAGGATGGGGATACTTCGGGGTGGGGGATGCAGGGCACGAACTGCAGCCTGTAACAGGCCCCTGCTCCTCTGCACTGAGCACCAACAGGGAAGAGTCCATGTGGGAGGAGCACCCTTGGCTCACAGAGCATCTCCCACAGTCTAAACCCTGCTGGATGGTGCAGCATCTCCCTGTAGTCCCTCCCCACCCATGGCACCCATGTGCTGCTGGCAGTAGGGACCAGGGTCCTGCTGGCGTGTGACACAGCCCTGGCCAGCTGGAACAGCTCCTCCTGAACTTGTTCATAAACCTGCTCAAGTGGAAGCCGAGCTGTTTCCCACTTCTGTAACATTCTGACCTCAACCCTACACATCCTATCACAACACCCAGGGCAGGGCAGCAGCACAGTCCTGACCCAACACCAGCGCCAGTACCGAGTCCACAGGGAAAATCCTGCAGGAGCAGAGCATTCCCAGCCCCTGGGGTTGCAAATGGCCTCACGAGGGCACCCAGGACTGGAGAGGGAGGCTCAGGAGATGGGAGACAGATTGCTCCTCGCACATCAAGGCTAACAGCCCAACAGAAGGCTGTCAGGGAAGATCCCTAACAGCTCCAACCACTTTGGATTGGCAGTGGCTGCAAATCTGCTGCCATGGCCGGGGGAGGAGAAGAGCATCCTTGCAAAATACAGTGGGAGCATTTGCTTTGTTTTCCAGAAATAAATTTGATGTGGTAGTGGAAAATTGCAGGATCTCCCCCTTTTTTAGGGCACTGGTTGGGAGGGGAGAGAGGGAATCAAGGACAAGGCACAGAGAAGCAATTCTTTCCCCTGCCCTGTCTCTGATGTGGCTCTCCCTCACCTGGGCCACTCCTGACACCCACCTTGTCAGCCACCAAGACCCAGGACCCCCAGTGCTGCTCCATCCCCATCCACACTTGCCCAGCCCCCAGGAAAGGTCAGGACATGAGCCCAGAGAGCTCATCTTTAGTAGAGCAGGAGATGGAATGAGGGTCTCCACAGCTTGGGATGAACAAGAGACAGCAGAGACAGGGCCTGGGGGCACCTATGGGTGGCACAGGCAAAAAGCAACAGTTTGGGCTTTTGGGTCTCTGATAATCCCCGAAGAGGAGCACACAGCAGCTTCTCTCTTCCAGGTAATGCTGGCTGCACCCAACCTGGCCAGTCACCCATGGGTGGGATGCCCTGCCTTGTCCTGCCCATGGCTGTGAAGGCACCACAGCATCACCACCTCCCCTCAAGGGTCCTGCCTGGAGGGGGGGATGAAGGTCCACTGGGGCCACACTGGACTTCTTCATCCCGATGTGGGACACGGGAGCACCCCGGGGTCGAGGCTTAGGACCCCCAGCATCCTCCCACATCCCCAGGGGGCTCCCAACTTCCCTCTTCCCCGCTGGGAGAGAAAGTCACCCCCGCGCACCAGCCCTGCGCTTCCTCGGCGCTTAATTAGAAGCCTCTCCCTTTCTCCTCGTTCTCTAATTAACATGCCGGGAGCTCAAAAGGAGGCAGCAGCACAATAACAGGGGGAGACGGCTTCCAGCCGGCCCGGGCCTCATTACGGCGGGGGCTGGGGAGGGGAGCAGGGCGTGCTTTACATATGGAAACACCGCAAACAAGAAAGGCTGGGCCGGGAGAGAAAAAGACTTGACCTCTGCTCCCCCCCATTGTGTGCCCATCATCCCCCCTCGGGGGGAACCTGGCCAGGCTGGGGGGGCTCAGGCAACACCGGCTTTATCATGGTGATGGGGCCTGGGGCCGGCAGCACCCGCGCCCGGCTCGACACACTGCTCAGAGCTGGGTTTAATCTCTCCACAAGAGGCTTCTCTTGGCTGTTTCTATTCTGCCAAGTCAGCTCGGGTCTAGGACTTGCTGTCAGCCTGGTGAGGTCCACGGAAACGTCTTCATCCAGCCCCTGTGGAGGGGAGATGGAGGGCAGGATGGAGCCTGAGGCACTGCCACGTACAGGCGTGGGAAGCATCTCCAGGCTTTGGCCAGGCTGGATTGGGCCACCCAAGTGCAAGGGAGCAGGTCTGGGGTGTTGGGCACTGAGGTTGCTGCTGGTCACCACAGCCAGAGCTGGGCAGGATGCTCTGAAGCATCTCAATGCCCCATGTAGGACACGGAGGTGGCTCCACTCTGGTTTTCTGTCACGAGTGGAAGGGCCAGGGATCACAGAAACACAGAATACACTGGGTTGGAAGGGATCCACAAGGATGATCCAGTCCAACTGCTGGCCCTGCACACCTCAGAAATCCCACCCTGTCCCTGAGAGTGTTGTCCAAACACTCCTGGAGCTCTGGCAGCATTGGTGCTGTGACCACTGCCCTGGGCAGCCTGTTCAGTGCCAGACCACCCTCTGGGGGAAGAACCTGATGCACTGCCCTGTCCAAGTTCTTCTTTAAAGGAGTTTATGCTGGGTGGTCTTCAGGTGTGGCTCAGGGGACTCCTGGCACCAGTAAAGCAGAGAGACCATTGCTGCTGGGCCAGCAAATGACTCTCCATGGGATGCCAGGGATGCTGGACAGTCATTTGAGGCCCTGAGGCCAATGCCCTCATCCTGATACAGGTGACAGGTAATGGAACAACAAGTGAGACAGTGGGGACAAATGAGGGTGGCCTTGGCATTTTGTTTCTTCCCCTCTCTGATTTTTAGGTGGCTGCAGGCTGGCTTTATGGAGAGCACAAGTCCTTCAACACCCCACTGGCCTGATTCTGTGGGGTGAGAATTACATCCCTCCAGCACTGGGGTATTTTTTTGGAGCATGACCTCCTAGAAAACTACTGGAAACCTCAACTGTCAGCCTTCTTTTGTCCTCTTCCCACCACATACTTCAAGTGGCCAAGGCACTCTGCTCACTCTGCTTCAGTGCCTGACTTTTGTTGGGCCAGCCCTCCCATGCTGAAGTGCAGCAGGAGGCCACAGAGCAGCTCTGGAAGTGCTGATGACTTACCCCTGATGGAGGATGCACCGTCCAGCCCAGCTCTGCTGTTGCTGTTGTGGAGTCCATCAGTGTCTCTGCAGGAGGAAGGTGAAACAAGGAGTCATTGTAGGTTGTGAAAGGACTGAAGATGGAAACAGGGGGGAAAAAGCAGAGAGGAGCCAGCCCAGGGCTGCAGGGATGGAGCCCAGCCCACACTGTGCCCTCTGGCCACATCTCTGCCAGGGGGGAGCCAAGTAGTGGTCACTCCACCCATCTGCTCCCCTGTCCATTGCCAGCTGCTCCCTGGCCCCCATGGAGAATCATGGATTCACAGAACTGGTGAGGTTGGAAAACATCTCCAAGCTCATCAAGTCCAACCATCAGCCCAGCACCAAAACCACGTTCACCATTAAACCACGTCCCCAAGTGCCACATCCACGTGCTTTTGAACTCTTCCAGGGATGAGGACTCCACCACTGCCCTTGGAAGTCTGTTCCAATGCCTCACCACCCTTTCCATGAAGGATTTTCCCCTAATATCCAATCCAAACCTCCCCTGGTGCAACCTGAAGCTACTTCCACTCATCCTGCAGCTTGTTCCCGGGAGCAGAGCTCAACCCCCTCCTGGCTCCCCCCTCCTGTCAGGTTGTTGCAGAGAGCAAGAAGGTCCTCCCTTGAGCCTCCTTTTCTCCAGGCTGAGCCTCCTCAGCTCCCTCAGCCACTCTTTGTGCTTCAGACCCTTCCCCAGCTCCGCTGCCCTTCTCTGGAAATGCTGCAGCCCCTCAATCTCTTTCTTTTCATGAGGAGCCCAGAATCAACCCTGAGGTGCCTCACCAGTGTGAGGGGCTGGGTCCCTCAGCCCAGCTGGACCTTCCTCCTCTGAATCCCAAATCTGGGTGCCCCCACCCCAGAGCAGCTCTGCCTCTGCAGTGGAGGAGCAGCCTGAGCAGGGATCCTCCATCACCTTCCAGTTCCCTTCGGAAAACAGGGGATTCTTTCCTCAGCACTTTGCACAGTCGGCAAATCCTCAGAGATGCAGCAGCACATGTGGAGGAACAGCACTTTTAGGACTTAAAAGTACTAAAAAATTAAACCAGTGTTAAAGCTGGTTTTCCAGATGATTTGGGTTGAAATAGGTCAGGTGATGCTACCACCAACCAGCAACAGAGGAGTCTTCTGAAGCCAAACAACAGCAAAGCCAGCACTGGGATTTCTTTCATCCCAAAGAGCTGCAAGTTGGTTTAACTCCACTGGTGGCATAAGAAGAGGTGCTCTTATGGTTATGGCACCCCAATACTTGGGCTAACATGACCCATCAGAAACATGACCCACTGGACACTCAGAGTCATGGCATCAAGGTTGGAAAAGCCCCCAAGGTCACTGAGTCCAATCATTAACCCAGCACTGCCATGTTCACCACTAAACCATGTGTCTCTAACCACCACAAGTTTATAACACTTTCAGGGAGTGTTCAGCAGTGTTTTTTGAACACATTTTGGACACTTCCAGGAGTGGTTTCCACAGTCTGAGCATCTCTCCCTCCTCCAGGCCTGCAGCTACATGCTCGTTGCAACACGGGGATTTTTCAGCACCATTCCCAATGTTGACATTGTAAGAAAACAGGACAATATTCCAGAGTTTAGGAAATGGAGTTTAGAAATTCTGCCTAAAGGTCTCAGCACAAGGAGGCTGGACATGAGGGAAGCGTGGTGGGACAGACTGCACAGGGCAGCACACGGCCAGTGATCCTCATCACCAAGGTGATAAGCACAGAATAAATTCTGTCCCTCTGCAGGGAGAATGGGAATCTGCCCCTGATTTCAGCACATGCCCTGGGGATGCCAAATGCACTTGTAGGGATGCTGCAGAGCATCCATCCCACACACATGGAGTCACAGAACGGTTGGGGTTGGGAGGGACCTTCAAGACCATCCAGCTCCACCCCCTGCCATGGGCAGGGACACCTTCCACTAGCCCAGGTTGCTCCAAGCCCCGTCCAACCTGGCCTTGGACACTTCCAAGGATGGGGCAGCCACAGCTTCCCTGGGCAACCTGTGCCAGGGCCTCGCCACCCTCACAGGGAAGAATTTCTTCCCAATATCCCATCTATCCCTGCCCTCTGGCACTGGGAAGCCATTCCCGTTGTCCTATCACTCCAGGCCCTTTTCTCATTCCATCCTCCTGCCATGGGCAGGGACACCTTCCAGTAGACCATGTTGCTCCAAATCCTGTCCAACCTGGCCTTGAACACTTCCAGGGATGGTCCCACAACAGGCATGGAGAGTTACTGGCTGTAACCAAGTCCTGCTGCTTCTCCCCACCGACAAACCAACCATCCTGCCACAAAAAACCCCAAAAGCATCTCCACCTTCTCCACTTTCACTCCACTGAACAAAAACAAAGGAAGAAAAGTTCAGCCTCGAGCAGACCCATCACTGAAGAGCCAGAGGTGGCTGCTCAGCACACAGAACCTCCCTTCTCCCACTGACGCCCCAAAGACTGCCTCGACACCACCGTGCTCCTTGCGCCTGCTCCTGGCAGTAAATCCTTCTCAGGCTGTGGGTTGTTCCTCACTCCTGGTCCCAGCCAGCGGTTTCGAGCTCACAGGAAACCAGGATTTCAAAATTTGGTTTTATTCCAAGAGCAAAAAAAAAAAAAAAAAAAAAGCAGCAAGAAATAGATCTCTTCAGTTTTTCCCACTAGGAAGAGCTCTGGAAAACAGCTAATCCCGAAACGTTGTGTGGGTCAGACTTGCGAAATTTCTTTTTAAACTGAGTATTTGTTTGCACGGGGCAAAAACAGTGTTTGTTTTATCAGAGGACCTGGCTTTTTCATTAAAACACTAGTGGTGTTTGATCTGAAAGGAAAACAACATTTTTCACCCAGTGCTAGCAAGAAGCTCTAAAACACCCCTAAATCTGTTACTTTATCTTAACTAGCAATGACAGTGGTGCACAGTAAGTACATTAATAGCAGCAACTATAATGTAAAAGAAGATATATTCTAAACCATTACAAATAATACCCCAAATAAACCTCATACTTTGAAGCATTTTGCATTTTTAAAAAGCCTTTTATTTAATGAAAACTCGGTGCAATGGAAATGTCATGCTCAGTGCACCACAGCTTCCAGCCTCTTATCCTGAGCTGAGCAATCCCCTCGGAGCTCTGAATCCACCCTGGCTGGCCCAGGGACAAGGAGGAGAAGAAATTTGCAGGCTTTAAGCAAGTTTTTCCAATGGTCAATTATCTTCTCGTAAAACCCACCAGATATTCCATTAATTTTAGTCTGGATTTACACCATTTGGCCGCCAGCTTTTGGATTTCCTTTTCCTTCTACAAAGACTCTGCTGTCCAAAACCTCCTTTCCCTCTTGTGATGTTCATGGGTGGCAAATGATTCTCCAAGACAGCAAAATTAGCTGAGCTTCCTTCTTCTTCCACCCTAAACCAGGTTCCTGTCTTTGAGGCTCCTGTTTATCATCCTCCTTTGTGTAGGAGGGGTCCCAAGGCCGTGGTCCCCATCTCACACAGCTGTAACATTCCAACGTGCCCCTTTTTGTGCAGCTTTTCCACCAGGTTGCTGTCCTGGCTCCCTTTGGAGGTGGGTCAGGTGGCTGAGCAGTGGGTGCCTGAATCACAGAGCACTGGGAATAACTGGTCCCTGTGGTTCACAGGGACCCTGGTTTGCCACAGCTCCACACGAGGTGTGATAAAGCCTCAAGCAATGGGAACCCACCCCCCTCCCAAGGCAGCTCCTCCACCTGCAGCGTTCCCACTGGGCTGCCCTCAGCCCCTTCCTTGCCCCTTCTGCACCCACAGTGACCTGTGCTGGGCTGCCACAGCCATATCTCCTGGTCCTACCTGGGGCTGCCCCATGTTCATACCCCTCCCTGAGCACCCAACGAGACAAACTCCTGTGCTAGGGACAACAAAGACAGATCAGGGGAGACCTCATCACTCTCTACAGCTCCCTGAAAGGAGGTTGCAGCCAGGGGGGGGTTGGTCTCTTTTCCCAGGCAACTGTCAGCAAGACAAGAGGGCTGGGTCTCAAGTTGTGCCAGGGGAGGTTTAGGTTGGATATTAGAAAGAATTTCTTTACAGAGAGGGTGGTCAGACATTGGAATGGGCTGCCCAGGGAAGTGGTGGATTCTCCATCCCTGGAGATTTTTAAAAAGAGACTGGATGTGGCATCAGTGCCATGGGCTGGGAACCACGGCGGGGTTGGATCAAGGGTTGGACTTGATGATCTTGGAGGTCCCTTCCAACCCAGCTGATTCTATGATTCTATGATTCTGTGACCAATTTCTGGATGGGCAACCCCGAGCCCAACTGTTAATGCCTCACCAATCATCTCAGCAGCTTCACTCGCTGTCACAGCCAGTGCTTTCACGGTGCCATCCTGCTGGTTTGGCAGAACCAGATAACAGGGTGAGGGCTGATGCCTCGGCAGCCCCATAAAGACCCTCCTGGCACCCAGGACATGGATCAAACCCCCGTGGGAGCAGCAGGGGTGGGAGCCTGGCCCTTGGCCCACCTCTGGTGGCTGCGATAGCTGCAGCTCAGCGTGACGGTTTCTCCACAGCAGCATTTCCTCGGTGTTGCTGTTTGTGCTCTTCCCTCCCTCATGTTTATCTGCAGCCTCACATGCTGCCCACGGCATTATAAATAAATCTGCAGCTGCTCGAGACCGGCAGACGCGACTCTGGCCCGCTTCCCACTGGGAACTGCTGCTTCCCACGGGATGCTCCGAGATAAGTGCCTGTCCTTTTCACTTTGAAGATGTTCTCAATAAGCAGCCCCGTTGCCGGAGCTGCTGCTGGCTCCATGGGCATGCCAGGGCTCTGGATGAACACTTGGCATCCCGAGATGCATCATCACCACCACACCACCACCTCCAGATGCTCGACAGCCACGCTGAAATGCCGTCACGCTGATGATCTGCTGTGACAATGACCTGGGAGGGAGTTCCTGTGCTTCTGCTGGGGCTTCCTGCTGCTCAGCCACAAGTGAGATGAGTGTGGGGTTCTCGGCTGCACCAGCTTTTCTCATCTGGCCAGATCAGGACTGAGACTGGTGGGCAGAACTGGGTGGGGGGGAGGACAATTCTGGGTGCTGGGACACCAGCACAGGCTGTCCAGGAGTGGGGGTGGAGAGTGGCAGGACCACGGGACAGTGGCAGAGGCTGGAGGTGAAGGGATTAACAGAGGAGCTGTGCATGTTGCAGACACACTTCTCTCTGTCCGGAAAAATAACTTCCATGGAGTTTTGCCAATTCAGACCAATTTAGAGCATCTGGCCCTGAGTTTCTCACAAGTCCTGGCAAATCCTTCACATTCACAGGCTCCAAGCTCATCCAGATAAAGAAACAGCTGGACAAATAAATAGCCCCACAGATAGCTGGAGCCTCCACCCTCATTTTTCCACCCACAACTTCTTCCCTTTCCTTTTCACTCCTCACACCAGCTCCTCTCTCAGGGTAGGACACTTGCCAGCATTTCAATCCTGGTACAATATTATCAACACAGGGAGTGATCTTCTCAGGGACCCACAACTGCATCAGCTGTAGCCGGTGCTGGATGGGCAAAGGAGGCAAGAAATTGTCCAGCCCTCTCTGATGGGTTGGGAGAAAAGTCAGAGACACCAGGAGATCGTTCCTTGTCAGCACGTCCCAGACATAACCCGGAAGCCCACCTAACACACCTCATCAGCTCCAGGCTGGAGGGATGCTCCGTGTCAGAGCCCAGCCAGGTGGAGCGAGACCAGGATCCGCACCGGAGACACCACAGCTTGGGATGAGCTCCTCCATGCAGGAACACGTGCTCCTGGACCCATGTTCCTATCCTGGCCTCAGGCACATCCCCGGCACCCTGGGGCGGGAGGGGTGGCTAATGAGAAACCCGTCTGTCCCCCACCCGAGGAGCCCCCGCCGCAGATCCCTTTACCCTTCCCGAAGTTGAAAGGCCCCTCTCTGCCTCCCGAGCTTTACTGGAGCCTGATTACAATATTTTTGCCAGCACAAGCTGAGAGGGGCTGAGCAAACCTAGTGGCCCTTCCCTGCAGCCCCAAGCTTTGCTTTGCCTGGCCAGGGGCCAGCGGAACAAGCTGAAACCCAATCCCCCCCCTGGCTGAGCCGCTGGCGCGGGAACAGCGCGGTGCATTGTGAGCCGGCGGCTACAGGATATTCTGGATACTTCACTCAGGGATCCACTTAAACTCCAAGAGGGAGAGTGATTGATAGGGAGCGAGAAGAGGTGGTTGACTGAGCTGGGATGGGGAGTGCCCGGAGCTCCAAAGGCCACCCCGAGGGCAGCACAGCAGGTCATGCCCGTGGCCCTGGAGCTGTGGACCCAGCAGAGAGGTATCTGATGCACTTCCCTGAAAAATTAGGTCCAGCCAGTCTCAGAGATCTAAGAATTAGGATGATGTCCATCACCTCCATCCCCCAGAGTACCTCTGACCCACCAGCCAGGCCCCAGGGTGATAGTACATGGAGCAGGGAGGCCTGACCCCAGAGACACCACACAACATGGCAAGGGAAAGATGTCCCCACTTTTGGGGAGCTTCCTGGACCTTCAGTTCATCTGGACATCAGCCACGCCCACCTGCAAGCCCTGTGAGACAGGAGCCAGCCCAAGAGTCAGCAGGGGACAGTGCTGGGAGCTGGTGGGGCTCAGCAGTGCCCACTGGGACACCCTCACCCAGCTACTGGGTGATCCTCAGCTGCTTGTGACACCTGGGGACAGGTGTCAAACTAAGGGATGGCCCCAACACCCTGCCCTTGGCACAGCAGTTCAGCAGCCCCAGGGAAAACTCCCCCTGCAGTTCCACACCTTGCTGGGGGAAATGCCATGAGCTGGGCTGTGCTCTCCCATTCCCCTCCTAAATCCTCCTCCTTCCTGTGATCCTGCACACCCTTCTGACATCGCTGGACCCATCTCAGGGAACCAAACCCGGGGCTGATGCTGCTCTGTAGAAAGAGATCACTGAGGCCCTTGGCTTCCAGCTCTTGCTAGACCAGGAAATAGGGAAAGCAGGGCTTGGAGCAGAGTTGCACCTGGCCCTTGGGCACATGGCCACGCCACTGGGTGAGCCAGGGCTGAGCACCACCATGACCCAAATCCAGCAGCTTCCCAGCTCCATTTCTGAGCCTGTCCTCTCCCTCTGAAGGCCTCGTGCAGTTGCCCTGCACGGTGCCACCTGCTCCACTGCTGAAAAGCTCAGAACAAAGGGAAAAGCCCAACTCAGCAGTCCCGGGGGTCCTGCAGGTCACCCAAGCACTTGTCCTGCTTTCTAAGCACCCATCAGCCCATCCAGGATTGTCCCTCTCACCTGTCTGGCTGGGAAGGGAGCAACAGCTCCAGCTTTCAGCAGGGAATTCTGATTTTGTGACCGTTCAGCCCCTGCTGAAGGAGCAGGTGAGGCTGGACGTGAGGCAGGACCACGCTCCACCCAACTGCCACGTCGTCTCAGTCGTGGCTGCAGATACATCCTGTCTGTTCCAGTTTCCCCACACCATCTGCTCCAGCGGTCAGCAGGAACAGGATAACCCCACCAGGGACTCTGGGAAGCTGCTCCAGCAGCACTGGGACCCACTGGCAGCATCTGTCCCGAAAGGAGCCGGGACTTGTAGGTGGTCTGGGTTCAGGGGAGGGCAGGCTGCCGGGAAGAGACAATGCAGATGCCAAATGCCAGCGAGCAGAGGCCCTCCTGCTGCTGCCAGGAATGCAGGAGCCACACAGAGGAGACACAGATGCAGGCATTTATTAGCTACTGTCACTGCTAATGATTTGTCCCCGTGGTGGCAGCGACCCCGCCTTGAGGGTCTCACCCAGTGAGACACCTTGAGAGAAGGAATTCCAGGGTAAAGTGTTGCCCTCACCTGCATCCAGTCTCATCCAGGCCCAGTAAAGACTAAATTCCCTACTAAGCCACCTTCCAAGACAATGGAGCAGGGCCATGTCCCTCCCAAGAGCCTCCAGGTCTCTCTTCCTCGCAGAGGGATGGACACAGGGGTGCTCTGGGAGGGCCTCCATGCCCACGAGCTCCTTCTAGACATGCCCCAAAGGAGCTGGCAGCCTTCACCACGCACTTCCCTGGTCCAGCTGAGCCACTAGATAGAGGATGGACCCCGGCTGTCACTGCTGGAGCCCAAACACAAAGCCACTGTCACCAGAGTGCAGCAGCACGTGCTGTGTACAGCTCCTGGCTGCAGCAA
The DNA here is from genome assembly GCF_025592945.1 of Manacus candei. Classification (NCBI taxonomy): domain Eukaryota; kingdom Metazoa; phylum Chordata; class Aves; order Passeriformes; family Pipridae; genus Manacus; species Manacus candei. Next base: position 2,090,583 of record NW_026138070.1, read on the forward strand.
CTGAGGAAAAAGTTGCTTCATAACATAATAACCTGCTCCCACCACCATGCACCAGGGCCACCTGGAACCATGTGTAATGCCCAGGGTGCAGGGCAGCAGTGCCCCGTCCCCTTTGATACCCCACAGCCACTCTCCTGTGTCCCAGGTACAGCATCCTGTATTCCCAGCCCCACTGTCCTGTATCCCCAGGCACAGGGGTAAGGTGACCTCAGGAGATCTGGGATGCAGAAGGAAGCCCGGAGGCTGCAGAGCATCACTGGGTAAGGAGCACATGCTTAGCTCTTGGGCAGCATCCATCCCTTTCCCCACTAACCCCTGCCCATCATGGGGCACAGAGGGGACCAGGAAGAGTGACATGAGCCCAGGGCATGGCTTTGTGGCCAGCTCTGCCCCTCCTCCCCTTGAGGCCAGTGCTGGGATGGTGTGTGCAGCCAGTGCCACCTCCCAGCACTGCTGGCACTGAATGAGGGTTTGTCACCCTCCATGGTGGCACGGGCTGCAAGCAACTAGTTCCCAGCAGGCTCTGGAGCCCTGCTCAGCATCCCAATTGAGCTATCCTTAATGGGCTTCAATTTTAATTTGCTTTTATTGGAAAACACAGATGGTGACCCCCCACCCCCCTCCCAGCCTGAACATATATACAGGATAATGACATTTACAGGGGAAAGATGTTATCTCCAAACAGCCCAAGCTGCAGCAAAAGCCCCACCACCCCACGATGGCACACCCACAGCCCTGGGCCAGGGCCACTCAGTCACCAGTGAGGGAAGGCAGGGTCAGGGCCCAGCAAAGGAGAATTAAAGAGCAGGATGAACCCCTTCCCAGCCAAGCCTGGCAGAGTGACCTTGGTCACCTCTCACATGACCGGGTCTCTGCAGAGCAGCTGGGGCACTGCCCAGGGTGGAGAGATGCCCAAAGCTGCTGCCCAGCACTGGTGACCCCCTGTCCAGAGCCAGCCCCTGCCTGCAGCCCACACAGCTGCTCCCAGCATCCCTAACTCCAGCCATTCCCCTGCAACAAGTCCAGGTCAGAGCTGCAGGAATGTGCAGGGACAGGCAGGGACAGGCAGTGCTACAGGCACCTGGCTACCCCCGCTGCAGGGGTCCAGGGTTGGGGTCTCCTGGCAAACAACAAGCATCAAACAGCCCTTAACTTGTGCCACATGCACCCAAACGCTGGTGCCTGGGGATGCTCCTGCTTCTCTGGCACTGCTGGTGACATGTGGAGCCTCCAGACCCCCTTGGGCAACCCCCCAAACCCAGCAGGTGGGTGAGCGAGGAGCCCTCCATCACACGTCTGCTCCATCTATCTACCTGACATTCCTGCTTTTCCCTGATGTTACTGGCAGGCTGGAAATTTGCTTCTGGATGGCAGCTCCAAGCAGGAATAGCTTGGGAAGAACTGCTGCAAGTTTTTTGCCAAGCCAAAGAGGGACACCCCATACCCTGGGCAATGGGGGGCTTCAGCCTCCAGGCCACAGGAAGCCCCTCCCCAGGACAGATGCAGGAAAATCCCTTCAAGAAGCTTGGCTTCCCTCTAGTCCCTCCAAAGGCCAAAGCATCTCCCTGCTGCCATCCTTTTGCTATCTCCAGGGGTTTGCCAGGAATGCAAACCCTCTGTCCCCTCCAGTCCCCCCCTTCAGATAAAGCCCCAGCAGCTGCAGGCAGTGGGTATTTTTAGTAAGCTGGAAATGTTTCCCTCCTTGGGAAAACCCCATCTTCCACACCTCACCATGGAGAGGCCTTCCCTCCTTCCCTCTCACACACTAATTCCCCCTCACAGGCAGTGGGTTGAACTGAGGGGATGTTCCATCAGTCAGTGCCATCATGCTCCTGCTCACTGGTGGTCCTGCTTGGGCGAGGGATGTGCTGCATCCATCCCTCCCTTCCATCCATCCATCCATCCATCCCCCCACCAAGCAGCTGCTTTCCATTGGGAAAAAGCATCTCTGGAGCAGGCAGGAGGTGGGCTGTGGGGCCACAAGCAGAGAGAAGCCCCTCTGCCATCACCCACAAGGGCTGCAGCGAGGAACTGGAGGCTCAGGGACTGGCACAGGAGTGGGGAACGTCCACGCTGCAGCTCTGCAGACCAGCCTGGAGCAGGTGGCAGCAGCTTAGGAACCAGCTGTGCTGCTCATGGGGCTGGAGGAGAGCGCACACCGGGGTCCAGGCTGCCACTGGAGACCCCAAGGCTCGAGGAGACTCATTTCCATCACAAAACAACTGAAGTGAGGAAACGGGCAGGGCAGAGCTCACCTGTGCGCTGAGGGTTGCGCAGCTACAGACAGCCCTAATCCTGCGGGAAGAGGTTTTTGCATCCACCAAAAAGAAACCACACCCGGAGGCGGAAAAAGGGCAATTTCCAAAAGTTGAAAGGGATTATTAGCAAAAATTGATCGGGGCGGGGTGGGGGGGGGAGAATGTAAACAAAAACAATGAAGAGTAATTACGGCTTACGGCGGCTTTGCCAAAGTCTCATAAATCTGCGATCATAAAAGAAGGCGTCTCGAGTTCAAAATTATCTTGGCTTGGAATAAAAGGAAAAAATTGCAGTAAAAATAAACATATTGTATAAATTAAACCCGGGGGAAGTTGGCAGCAGCGAATTAGCAGCTCTGAGATGCAGACAGTTGCAAAAGGACGTATCAATGAAAAAATCGACTGCCAGGAGACAGAAAAGGGTGGGGTGGGGGGGGGAAGGAATTTTTAAATACACCAAAAGCAAACACAACCGGAGCTGTGGAAAGGAGAGCCCACGGGGATGACTGAGTGTGAAGACAGGCAGCAAAGACAGACATCCCAACCAAAACAAGGGCAGGAGGGATGAGCAGTGGTGGCTCCGGGGACCAGCAGTGCCCAGGAGATGCCAAGAGCCACGGACACACCTGAGACCCCTCACTGGCAGCCCTGAGGGGCTGCTCACCTTGCCCCATCCAGGAGTCGGGGTTGTGAGGTGTCAGGGTCAGGAAAGCAACTTTGGAGCTGTTTTCTGATGGCAACATCAGCCCCAAGACAGCTATTTGCTCTCAAGCAGCTCCGTGGTGTGTTCAGCACCGCCCTGGGACCAACAGCTCCCCTTTCCCCTCCCAGTGCTTTGTGGTGGGCACCACACAGGGACAGTGCAGTCCAAGGATGGGCAATGATTTTGTAGCATCCCAAAGGGATAGCAGAAAGGAGCTCTGGGGTCTCTGTCCAACCCCATCCCCACCAAGAGACAGGGGGCAACTCTGGGAGAGCTTCAGGGACGGAGATGTCCCAGTGCCCCAGGGACTTGCTGCAAAGTGATGTGGGCACATCCAGCTGCTCAGCAAACCCTTCCTGGACCAGGAGGATTCTAAAGCACCTGGTGCAGGTGTTGCCTGCAGAGTGGCCATGGTGGCTCTACAAGCTCCGCTGCAGGATCCATCCTGGCCCCCCAGACATGATCACCAAATCCTGGGAGGAGAAACAGCCCACAAAAGCTGCAACAGTCACCCAGACAGCTCAGCCAACATCTTGGCAGGAGTCAAACCAGAGAGATGACCAGGGCATTAGCCAGGATATAGGAAAGCAGAATGAGCATTGGAGAGGGTGAATCCAGTGCTGGAGCTCTCCAGGCCAAAATCCAGGTGGTTTGGCCCTGCACCCCTCATGCTGCTCTGCACCTCAGCTGCCCTGTGGAGGTGCAGCAACAGGGAACCCCCTGAGTAAGCTTTGAGGATAAAGCAGCAGAGGTATCAGATGCAGCCATGAGCTTGTGGCTCCTCTGCATCCCTCTGCACAGCCAAGGCCACCTCCAGCCAGCACAGACACAGGATGGCAAGGACAAGCCATCAGGAGTGTCCTACAGGCAGGAGCAGAGGTGGGGAAGGACAGAGCGGTGCCACTGTGCAGTGGGCAAGGTCCCTATTTCATTCCTCAGTGGAGAAGGTCCTTCTTTCGCTGTCTTTTTTCACTGTGGGTAAAACCCCCATCTGTGCCAGGAGGAGAGACTGCTGTTCTCCAGGGAGCTGGGGGATCAGTGAGCACAGAGCACCCAGTCCCCTTGCCACCATCAGCACCGCCAGAGCCTTCCAGCACAAGGTACTGAAGTGACCCCACAGCAGCTGGCATTGCCTGAGCCAACCCAGAGACGCACACCCAGCACCTGCAGACCCCAAGGGGATGACACATCCTTCAGCCAGGCTGTGTCTGCACCCCAGACCTCCAGTGCTCTTTGCATGCATGCACCTCAGGGGCCCTGGGTGGATCCTTCAGCTGCATCCCTACTCCCTCCCCATCCTGCCAAGAGAGAGCATCCCTGCATCCTGTGAGGATGCAAAGGATGCACAGACAACCTCTAACAGCTTTGCAGGGTTTAGGGTTTGCTGCCTGAGCCTCATAAAAGTACCACACTTCCAAAATTTAGGTGTTACCTGACACCAGCCTTGACATGGGAAATCAGGCGAAAAGTCCTGTGCAGTGAATGCCCCATCCCCCAGATTCCCTACTCAGCATGAAGCAGCCTTTATAAATCAATGTCTGCAGGAGGAAAACACGTGAGGGAGCAGCAAGTTCATCCCTCCCTTGCTGCTGCACTCCCGGTGATCCCTGAATCCCACAAGTGTGATGGGATGGAATCTCTCCAGGGCTGATGTCCCCATCCACTGCTCAGGGAGGGACTGTGTGTGACCTGTGGGATGTGCCTGAGCACTCAGGGATGCCCCCAAACTTCAGGAAGCACTAAAAAAAGAGGACACTTCTCCCATTTCCCAGCACTGTGCTCAGTCCTCTGGTACCCCAGCATCCCTCTCCTCTCCCATGCTTCCAGGACATGGAGCCCCCCAGGAGCATCCCAGCAGGTCCTGCTGCTGCCATACAAGAGCCTGAGCCAGCCAGTGGCCACCCTGCACTGCTGTCAGTGACCCTGGAGCACAGGGATGCACAGGGAATTATGGTAGGAATATGTGCAGCCTGGGGGCAGGGGGGAGCATCCCTGCAGGAATCAGGCTGCCCACAGCCAGCTGCCTTTCCAGCTGGGTGTGAAGCAGGACGGTCAGACCTTTGGTGCCTTTCATCCCTGGTAACTTTTTAACCTGCAGATATCATGGATTTGCTCAAGGTCACTCTTGTGACAAAGCCCCCCAAAGCAAAATGTGGCATTACAGAGGTACAGATGACAGGAGGGGGCACCCAAAGAGCTCTGCCACCCCCAACCAGGTGTGTCCTGTAAGGATGGGGCTGAGCAGGCAATGCTGTGCCCAGGAGCAGAGCCCTCCCCAGCATTCCCTACAGAGCACAAAGCTGGCAGCTTCTCACTCAGTTCTGGGGAAAGCATTTGCTTTGGCCAGCCCACACCCCCCCCCCCCCCCAAAACCAAGATGTTTCTGCTCCTCACAGAGCAGAGAAAATCAGACCCTGGAAAACACCACGACAAAATAGCTTTGCCCCCTCTTTGCTGCAGGGGAAGGGGTGGGGAAGCCCCTGGGTGCTGACCCCCCCAGCCAGGGGGCAGTGGGACCCCCACCCCACCCCTGGGCCAGGGGCTGTGGGCAGCAGGGCCAGCTGTCAGGGTTGGGGGTGGGTGGCAGCCACAAGGACGGGGAACAAAGGCCAGTTCACGGCTCCATCGATCCGAGGTCAGATGGGTGAAGAGGGAACATCTGCTCTGGCCCTGCCCAGCGCTGGCACAAGGACCTCCTTGGGGTTGTACAGGCAAGGGCGAGTCTTTCAGAAGGAGGCAGCCAATGCTGCTGTCAAAATTCCCGGGATATAAAGCCCCAGGAGGCCTGGTTTGTGCCCAGGAGCCCCACAGATTAAGTGCCAGGCCGTGATCCATGAGGTCGTGTCCAGGTATCTCCAGCCTTACACATGAAGTGTCCAAGGCCAGGTGGGACTGGGCTTGGAGCAGCCTGGTCTAGTGGTAGGTGTCACTGCCCATGGCAGGGGGTGGAACCCAGGCTGCCTGGCCATCCCACCAGCCCAACACGTGCCCAGGATGGCTGGAGACAGGAGAGGAGCATTGGCTGGACAGAAGAGCCCCAGAGGTCAACACCAGTTTATGAGAAATCAGTCATCTTTTGATCCACAGATTCGAGCAACAGCAAATCGACTCTATCCCTGGGTGAGCTGCTGCACAGTTAATTAGGCATGTTATTAAAAACATGCTCCTCTACCAGGCCGAATTAGTCCAGCTTCCAAGCCATAGAATCCTGCCCTGTCTAATTTAACAGACCTTCCTGATTAACAACCCTTCCTGCAGGCTGGTACCAGCAGACAAGGCAGCAGACACTCCTCAATCTGCTGGATAAAGCCAACAGTGGGCAGGTTTCCACACCTTGAGTCATGACCATTAAACCAGTTTATTTTTATTTTGATTCTTCTTTGGCTTTGGACACCATAAACAGATCCAGAGGAACTCAGGGCTGGCCTCTGGATCAGAAGGATAGAACATCCAGGCATATCCTGGCTCACCAAGCAAGGACACGATCAGCTCTTTCACTCCAAGAATACCTGATTTCCAAGGTGTTGTCAGAGCCAGAGATTTCCTGATTGTCCTGGTTATGTCCCATAGCTGTGGACCACCCTGTCTGCTCTCAGATTTGGTGTGGCCATACTCAAACTAACTTCTGTTCCCCTGATGCACCAAATTGTCTCAGGTGTAACCAATCCATCCCCTCTGGCCTTTATTGCTCTCCCAGCATCAGTAGTTGCTGCAGATGGGGAACTCCTTAGCAATGCTGCCCAAAAAGTGCTGATCACCCACTCGGAGTATTTTCCTCTGACCAGTCAATTTTAAGCCCTGCCAGTACACATCTGTAAATCCACTTCTTGGTGGAGCACTGTGGTAACCCCACCACCACCCCCTCCACTCCTAATGCTGCAGAATTGTACATAAAAGGTGTGAAAGCTGTGTTTACCTCTTGGGGTGACTCATCTATCCCCCAGCTTGAAAGCATAAAGTGCTGCCCACGCACTTCCCTCCATGCTGACACCCTGTTTATAACCACATATCCACGGACCTGCCATCCTTACAGCCAGCCTGGGCTGCAGGGCTGTCCTCAGGGCATCTTTGTGTCCCATGATGGTGCAGAGCAAGTCCTACTGCTGCCCTGTTCCCCCAAACTCCACATCTGAACCTGAGGGAACGGCCGGAGCCGTATCAGGGGAGGTCAGGTTGGGTCTCAGGAAAAGGTCCTTCCCCCACAGGAGGGTGCTTGGGCACTGCACAGGCTGCCCAGGGCACAGCACCAAGGCTGCCAGAGCTCAAGGAGCATTTGGGCAAACAGAGTGGGATTGTTGGGGTGTCCTGTGCAGGGCCAGGACTGGACGATCCTTGTGGGTCCCTTCTGACTCAGGATATTCTACAATTCTATGAACCCCACATCTCCCCCTTGAAGAGCATTGCTGTGAACTCATTTCCTCCCTTGGCTCCACATCCCCATGGGGTTCCACAGCTGACTGTTCCATACCCAGCCGTTTCACCTCACAGGAGTCACCCCAGCTGACCCAGGGCCTCGTGGGGACCGTGCAGGATGGCAGTGGGACCCAGCTCTCCCCACCATCCCGACCCCCCGCTGGCTGGGAGCCTTTGCCTCACTCCAGAGGCTTTTATTAGAAACACACAGTCACCAGAGGCTGCAAGTGGAACCCATTACACAGCATTTAGTTCGTATCATTTGTATTTCACAGCCAGAAATCCTCCTAATTTCACAGGGAAACGGCGATTAAAAACCCTGCTGCGGCCAGTGGGGAGGGACCAGGTGGGAGAAGGGATGGGAGGGAGCATTCCCAGTGCCAGGATGGACCTGCTCCCACACCTGGACATCTTTCACAGCCACAGCCTCTCCCGCCGCATCCTCCACACGTGAGATGCTGCTGGAATGCAGGAGGAGGCAGCTCTGCTACCTGCAAATAATCACCCTCTCTGACTCAGGAGAAGCTGGGATAGGATTGCAAATTGCTGCTCCAAGGAGAAAGAATCCCAGAATCCCAGAATGGTTTGGAAGGAATCTTAAAGCTGCCATGGGCAGGGACACCTTCCACTAGCCCAGGTTGCTCCAAGCCCTGTCCAACCTGGCCTTGGACACTTCCAGGGATGGGGCAGCCACAGCTTCTCTGGGCAACCTGTGCCAGGGCCTGCCCACCCTTAGAGGGAAGAATTTCTTCCCAATATCCCACCTAACCCTGCCCTCTGTCAGTGGGAAGCCATTCCTGTCACTTCATGCCCTTGTGAAAAGAACCTCTGATGCTCTCCAGCCTTTAGTGTAGCACCATTCCAGTGAGGAATTCCAGATGTGTGCAGACATTTCTAGTTTGTGCACACAAAAACGTTGTGAGCCACGCCTCAGAGACAGGTCAACTTCTGGATTAGCTCCTTTCCCACCTCCTCCCTGGTGCTTCTTTCCCCAGAGCTCCAGGACAGGAGCAGTGGGGGGCCGTGGCCAAATGGAATCAGCCCCACCAGGCAATGTTGTTTGTGCACCACCAGCTCTTGGGACAGAACAAGAAAAGGATCAAAAACAAAGACACAGTTTAAACCCTGAATGTGGCCATTCCCAGAAAGATGCAAAGCTCCTTTTCTTTCTTCTTTTAAAGAAAGAGATGGAAGTAATGAAGGGAAAACACTGCCCCCACCCACGCTCAGCTACGTAGAAGGGATCTCATCTCATAAAACAAGAAGTGACTCATCCCATAAAATGAGAACAGCAAGTCACTCCAGGATGGACATCTTGACCCACAAGAGACTTTTTAAAATAAAAATTCTGACTTGGGATGTTCAAGTTGGACATTAACAGATGATTTAGGACATTGTTTCCTCAGGAGGGCTCTCTGGGGACATGGGGGATCTCCAGCACTGGAAGCTTCCAGGAACTGGCCCTCCAAATCCACAGTTACCCTGATCACTGCTACAGCTGGGGCAGCGGGACCTTGGGAACAGGAACACCAGAGCTAGACATCTGCTCTGATCACAGATGGAGCTGCCCTGTTTTACTGATGGACTGATGGAGCTGATAAATCTTTTTCTTGTGGAAGGTGAGACACAGCAGGATCCCAAATCATTCCTACATAGTGATCCCAGCCACTATCTCATCCAAATCCCTTTTTGCTACCCCAATGTTCACTCTTTCTGGCAAGTGGAACTACAACATGCAGCTCTAAATTTTGCCCACAGGAAGGCTGGATGGAAACACAGGCTGGGAAACATCATCCAGACCCATCTCCATATTAACCACCCGAGGATGTGGGAGCCCCCTGAACCCACTGAAAATATACCCCCTACTCCAGCATGTTCATCTGTTGAGTAATAAAACTTGGTGTGGGGGGGGGGAAATAGCATTGCTTCCTCTTTGTTGTGTTTTGGAGAACAAATCCAGCAGATGCACCAGGCCAGCAAGGCAGGAGGAAGGCAGGGTGTCCCTGGACTGACACCAGGCTCATCGACACGAGACTGGTCCCCACCACAGGTCTGGAGTGATGAGGAGCAGCTGAGGGAGCTGGGGGGGCTCAGCCTGGAGAAAAGGAGGCTCAGGGGGGACCTTCTGGCTCTGCAAATCCCTGACAGGAGGGGGGAGCCGGGGGGAAATTGGGCTCTGCTCCCAGGGAACAAGAGACAGAACAACAGGAAAAAGCCTCAAGTTGTGCCAGGGGAGGTTTAGCTTAGATATGTGGGAAAATTTCTTCACTGACAGGGTGATCTGGCATTGGAAGAGGCTTCCCAGAGCAAAAATGTGTGGATGTGGCACGGGGGGACATGGTTTAGTGGTAAACATGGCAGTGCTGGGTTGATAGTTGAGCTCAATGATCTTGGAGGCCCTTTTCCAACCTTAATGATTCTGTGATCCTATAAACTCATCACCAGGAAGTTCTGCAGAAGAGGATGCTGGAGAAGACATCTCAGTCCACCCTGGTTCAGCTGAGCCCCCCCTGCACGAACACAAATGATAACCTGCTCAGGACATGCGTGTCAGGACATGTGCAATGACACACACAGTGGAAAGGCAACACGTGACGACACAGAGCCAACAACCCAGCTCTCAGGGCAGGGTTTCTGCCTCTCTCCCTGGTGCCTGGTACCTGTCAATATCTGTCCCTGTCCCGCTGTATCACACCCTGTGATCACTGAGGTCAGGCTCGTTACATAATTTTAATGCACAAAGTGCAGTAAAGACCCTGAGGTCTCCAATTTTGGACCTCCTAATGACACTGAACAGGGGCTGAATCACTGGAATGGAAGCATGGAATTGCCCCAGCACTGATGACCTCAGCCTGTGTGGGCCAAAGGGAGGACAGGCCAAACCCTGAAATGGCTTTGCCTGTTGCTCCAAATGTATCAGTTTCCCCTATCTCATAAAATTCACCACCAGAATGAACCAGGAAACAGGAGCAAAAAGCACAAATGAAAACCAGAGGAGTTTGGGACTAAATGATCTTTAAAGTCCCGTCCAACCCAAACCATTCTATGATTCTGCAACTCAAAGAAAAGTTTAAACAACTGGATTTTTACATATGAAGGCAACCTAGGAAGACAAGAACTTCAACCCAAACCAGCCTCAGAGGAACAAACTGCTCGTGACGATCACACGTGCAAAGGCAATGCATGAGAAATGGAAGGAGAATGAGCACAACCCCTGTTTTATTGTGACTGGCAGGAAGTGAATAAGAGAAACTTATGGAAAAATCCCTGTCTGAAGAGAAGAAAAAGTTATGGTGATGTTATTCTTTTCAGCACATAGACAAAATGCTATGTAAAAAATGTTAATATTCACAGAAACATAGAAAAAAGCATTTAGACAGCTCAGGGCTGGTGGTGCTGTCACCGTTCTCACTCCTGCTCCCCTCCCAAGGTGATCAACAGGATTTTTACTCTCCATCAGTAGTTTTTTGCTCTCAGCTAGACCTTCCCTCGCTGTGGTTCCTGGTAACCGTGTGTGAAGGATGGCTGTGGTCAGCCAGTTTGTGTCTTTATTAGGAAAGTGGGATGTTATTCCACAGCCCTCCGGAGGACAGGGCTGCTTCCTCCCCTGAGCAGCCAGGATTCCTGAGCTCATACATAACTAACGACCCAGGGAACGTCTGGCTGTAATTCCTTAAAAATCACACACGTTTGCAGGCGTTTAGCAAATAACTGGGGCTTTGGAACGGATGCGTCGGGACCATGAGAGGGCCAAACAACTCGGCTCTTTTCTCCACAGACAACGGCCCTGTGGAGGTGGGAGAACCCCCAGCCTCCATTTATCTTCGTTTCTGGCCGCTTCGGTGATGACACTTTTATAAACAAGGCCAAGGAACCATGACCACATCAAATTCCTGCGCGACACCTCCACAGCAGATCTGACAAAATCAAATTCTGGGACCAGCCATTAAGAGCAAACTGGGAGAAAGCCAAAAGAAAGCTCCCAAGCCTGGTTCCTGTGCTGGTCAAGGTTTGTAGGAGTAACTGGGCGGTGCAGCAAACCTATGCAGCTCTCTCCAGCACTGTGTTTCCAGAGAGTGTCCCCATCCCCTTTGTCACCTCTCCTGTCTAAGTGATCACCACAAAAGGTAGAGCCCGAAGTCGTGGACCCGATGAACTCAGTGGACATTTTGTGGACATTTTACAGGGGATGGTCCATAGACTAAGGGATCATAGAATAACTAAGGTTGGCAAACCCCACAGGATCATGGATTCTAACTGTTAGGCCAGGACTGCCCTATTCACCACTAAACCATGTCCCAAGGTGCCACATCCACATGCCTTAGAGCACTTCCAGGGATGGCAACTCCACCACTACCCTGGGCAGCCCATTCCAGGGAATATCTGTGTATTGTATCTGTGTGGAGCTGAGCTGCCAGCTGGGGTTAAACCACGGCAACAGGGAGAGGCAGAACTAAGAAAATCAAACGCATTTCACAGCGACAGACCCAACAGGCTCCAAGAATTAACAAGCAAGAGCCCGTGAGGGGATGCCTGGGAGAAGAAGAAGAAGGCTGGTAAGTCCTTGAAGACACTAATGCAGAGCATCTCAGAGCAGAAGGATCACGTCTGGTGGATGCACTAGGATTACAACGTGAGGGAATGGCAGGCACTCAAGGTCTCGCTCGGTTTGAAATCACTTCTGGAAAAATAATGAAAAAGCTGATGTAATTCCAATCATAAAGAATTAAAGAAGAGGAATATAATTAACACCAGTCAACATACTTCGAACAGGAAACAGCTCTTGTCAAACAAATCTGATTTCATTCTTCACTGAGATTACAAGCTGGATTGGTGAGAGGAGCCGTGTACAAGGCAGGAGAGCGCCTTGAGTGCCGAAACCAGGAGGCATGAGGGCAGCACAGGGAGCAGAGCTGCTGTGCCAGGCGCAGCCTGGGCCCCACATCATCAAAAAACATCCTAAACAGATTAAGAACTCATTAGCAGGCAGGTTCCACGTAATAGTTCCCAGCACTGGACCTTGGTGGGCTCCACAGGAACCAGCCCCAGGTTCATTTTTGCCTTTACAGTCAGCAGTGGTGGAGAGGGGTGAAGGAAAGCACTGCTGAGGTATGGAATGCCCTTGCAGAGCATCCTCAGGTGAAGGATATGGGATTCACCCTTGGTGTTCGCCACATAAAAAAATAATGCTTCTCTTTTAATGCAGTTGTTCATTTTCTCCAGATAGTAACAACAGAGAGAAAAGGGCCTCCAAGGACAGGCTGATGATTGAGACTAGCCAGGCAGGTGGGCTGAATTGCCTTCAGCAGGGTACTGAGGCAGGGGGGGGGCTTGCTTCCAGCTTACATCAGAAATCTCATTTTTGTGATGATGATTAAATTGATCAAATCATCCTCGAAGAAAATTTAGGGGTTGTACAAACCTTAAAATAAATTGAACTCTGTTGGGTTTAAACTCAGTGTTGGAAAGCCTGGTCTCCTCCAGCAACCACCCCCGGAGCTGGTGTGGCTCAGCAGATGTAAGCACCAGGAAAAGCTCCAGATGATCCCAGTGACATGGTGACACTGATCAGGGACAGCCCTCTGTGCCCAGCTCTGGCACCACAGCACGGATGCTGTTCCCACCTGACAGACGTTCCTTGTGTGTGAAACAATGGGATGGCTTCAGTCCCCTTCCAGGCAGGCAGGTGTCACCTACAGGACTGCCACCACAGCTGGGAACCCCTGGCAGCCAGGAGGATTAGGGCTCTTCCTTCCCCTCCATGGCATAACTATGGTTTTAGGGTTTCCAGGAGATCACTGTCCCAGGCAGGAGCATCAACAGTGTCCCAGAGATGAGCAGCCCCAAAAGGCAATCAAGGTGTGCACACCTGCCTCAAGGATGCAGCAACCAGGATAAGGAACAGCCTCAGCATCACCCTGGGCATCCATCCATTCCCTTCCCCTTTGGCTCCCCAAAGGATGAACAAAACTCAAACCACCTCAAGAAAGTCCCATCAATGCTATTAAACTGGGAGCTCTTCCATGGCAGGCACCACATGTGAAGGGGAAGGTGAAGGTGAAGGCAAACCCATGGCTAGAAAAGACCATCTGGTCCCTAGACCAAGCTTTAGAATTTTCAGAAAGTTTGGGGAGCTTTAACTCAGGAGCATTACTCAGCTACAGCAGAGACAAGACAGATCTGTAGCGTGCTGGGAGATGGGAGGAGAGTCCCAGGTCCTTGCCTGCCCCAAAGTTAGGGAAAACTCTCAGGCAAACAGCAAATCCCTATGGAAAAAGCCCTCAGCAGTGGGGAGGGAGCAGCTGCTGTTGTCAGTGCCTCCTGGGCTCGTCACGGCTGCCTCTCACCCAGCGCCTCCCCAGCCGGATCCTCTGACATCCAACACCACCTCTTGCCAAGCCAGCCCAGTTGGGTTCCCCCACTAATGCAAGCAGAAAACCCATCCTTTGGGGGCTCCTTTATATCACTGCCTCCCCCCAGAAAGGGCTTAGTCAAAGCAAATGCCAGATCCATTAAGTGCGAAGGACCTCACAGCCAACACAGGAATGCTGGGGCTTGATGGACTGTTTATAGAGTCTTTTATAGGAAGGATGGGTAACCTAATCCCAACTACAACATTTTTTTATGCTGCTCTGTGAGGGTTCAGCTGTGATTAAACTGTTGGCACGGTCCCATGGCACATAAAACCATGGAGACTGGCAAGTCTCATCCCCACCAGAGCCCTGCGAACGCAGGCGGCAAAAGTATTCCAAGTATTAAAGGCTGGCCAGCCCCACTGGGGGACATCCCAGCTCCCACCTCCACCGGCCTCCAGAGCCTGGGAGACCAAAATAAAACATCTCTAGTGAGTATTTACTCCTGCTGCAGCCCAGAGCAGGGCAAAGGATAACCACCCCACCGGGACTCCGTCTGGGTGCAGGAGATGCAACAAACCCGTGCTTTCAGCAATGGAATTCAACGTCCTTCTCCCCTAGAAGCAGCCCAGAATCAGCACAGAGCCCTCCACCACCCCCCTAAAAGACCAAATAAAACCCACAGCAACATTTTCTGCTCGGTTAAAACACTTGATTTTGAGCCAGCCTCGCTAAACTGAGACGATCCAAGTTGTGGATCTCCCGCTGTCTCTACCAGGCTGATGCTCCATGGCTGTGGCTTAGACCATGGTCCCCAGCATGGGCAAAGTCCTCCTGTGGAGAGGGTGTCCAAATGCTCCAGCAGATGTTGACCCAGAAAACCAGGCCCACCTGGGCCAAACCACTGCCAGGGCGCTCAAATTTGACTGTCTGAGAAGGAAATAAAGATTAGGAGGGGGGGAGATTGAAAGGGCGGGTCCTCCCAGCCCAGGCTGGTCGCAGGGTCACACCAACCCAACGCTTGGTGCAGCCAAGCCAAGCCCCACTCCAGTCTCTGCTTAGCTAGAAATGGAAAAAAAGGGCTGGGGCAGGGACATCAGACCCAGCAGGGTCTCCCCCAGCCCTACTGGCGGGTGGGATTTCTTCAGGGAACGTGAACACGATGTTTGTTTTATTTTATTGTTATAGAATTGGAACCGAAACAAGGTTTTCCTTTTTTTAATTTACGTTTTTTTGGCTCTGTTGATTCATCCATCAGCTTGTCTGCTCACCCTCATCATACTTCCCTGGCACAATGCATCATCTCCCTCCTGGCCACCACACACTCAGCCCAGGTGGGCTCCCACCATCCACCTTAGCCCATGGCCATGTGAGGTGGTCTCTCAGAGTTCCAGCTCTGGAGCACACAGAGCACAAGAGCAGACCATTGACTTCAACCCCTTCTTCTGCACTGAATAAAAGCCACCAGCACCTCAGAAACCCTTGCTGAGCATCCCCACCACAGCAGCCAGGAGAGGAACATGTCCCCCCAGGGCTTTTTCTGTGGGATGGGAGTTTGCCAGCAGTTTTATTTTAGCCCTGTGTGAGTGTAGGGTACATTCCTGCCACTGGTGTTTTTGGGTGCCATCACCTGAGCCCGTGCCCCTAATGGGGTTCCTCCTTCCAGCACAGGCAGCACACTGACACACCATGCACAAGCACCTTGACACACAGGGGTGGGCACATCACCACGGCTTGATGAGCTGTCAGAACCCCTGGGAGACCCAGAGAGGGGCTAAGCCCTTCTCCACCCCTCTGGCCACCAAGTAATTCAGGGCTGGTGGACACCACACCCAGGGCTGACCTCATAAATCCCAGTTTTTATCCTTTCCCCTCCGTAGCCCACACACCAAGGACCTCCCAAACACACAGTAAAATGCCGGGTCAGCCTTCCAAGGGCTCAGCACCCACAAGCAGAAGCCCAGGTCATATTTAGGACACTCAAATTACAGGGCAAGGTTTCTTCTTGAGGGTGACCTGCTTGGCTTCCCCCAGCACGAAGCCACACGGGCAGCCCCTGCCATCCCACCCAGAATGCCATGGGGACATGTGGGCTCCACTGGTCCCTCCTGTTGGTCACAAACGTGCTACTCCCAAACCTACTGCAGCCCCTGGCAGTGCCCCTGCACATCCCCTGCTTTCCAGTCCAAAATTCAACCCCTCTCCCTGCAGCCCCACCTTTCCTTGCCCAGGGACTAACAGAAACTGGGAGCATCAAAGCAACACCGTGGGACACAACAGGGAGAGGTTGAACTTCACCCCCAACCCCACAGATAAGGAAGGATGGGCTCCTGCAAGGGCCAGGAATGAAAGGGAAGCCGCAACGGTCGCGTTGGCTGGCTCGGTTTTTGGCATGAGCTCCTTTTCCCGCCTTGTGCACACCCATGAACTCTGTCCCACCAGGATGGAGACAGCTCAGTGGCCCAGGGTGGCCCTGGATGCACCCTCTGGCAAAGCCTCACCTGCATGTCTGCATCTCCTGCCTGTCCCACAGTCCATAAACCAGTGGAGCCCAGGAGACCCCCCCAGCAACCTTCTGAGTGGAGCAAGGTTTAGCCAAACCTGGGAAGAGAGACCAGTAGATACACAGGAGCAGCTGCCAGTAAATTCAGCATTTCCAGAGGATGTTTGTATCAAAAGCTGCTGCTCTGCAGCCAGAACAGGTGTCAGTTATAGCAAAATTTTGTGGCAGCTATTCAGTGTGATGGCATAAGAGTTTGACAGCAGACCAAAAAAAAAAACCCAAAAGCAATGTGAGCAGCTCCTCTGCTCTCCATTTCACCCACAGCCATGGAAAAAGAGAGGTGAAGAGCCAAAAGAGGGAGAACAACACCAGGTGTGCCAGCAGCAGCACAGCCACACAATGTAGGCAGCTCCCCAGCACTGGTGATGCTCTGAGCAGTCCCATGGCAGAGTCACATCACTGTCTGTCACCCAGCTGCCACGGGTGGACTCAAAGCTGCACCCACCTACCCCAGGACACTTCCATCACCCCTGAACTAGCCTTGTCCCCCCTGCAGACTCACAACCTGCCTCCTGCCCCGAGCTTTACATTGAACATGACACGGAGCAGATCCTGTTCAACATCTCCCACCAGCCAGAAACTGACCCCTAATTAGCCAACATCTTAATTAGCACCCTCCCTGCACCAACCCTGCTCCCGACTGCTCTGCAGCTGTCCAGGACTCTCTGAGGTCCTCCAAAGGTGACAGGGGATGGGGACAAGCCCTGAGGCGCTGGGCACTCTGCCCCTCCAGAGCAGCTGGCACAGCAGCTCCCCCAGCCCATGCCAGTCCCACTGCTCTGCCATGAGTCTGATGTCAAGGCATTTCCACACAGCATCACACAAACTCCCCTCCCGAGCCTCCAGAGCGGGGCTGACATGCAGCCAGGATGGGAGAAGCCCAGGAGGGTCCTTGTTACACAGGGAGTATCCATCTCTCTGCAAAAGGAGTGGGGCTTTGTCCCAGTGTCATAGAATTACAGGATGGTTTGGATTGGAAGGGACCATAAGGACCATCTCCATGGGCAGGGACACCTTCCACTAACCCAGGTTGCTCCAAGCCCCATCCAGCCTGGCTTTGGACACTTCCAGGGAGTTCCTGCATGGACAGAGTGGCTCCAGAAATGCATTTGCCCATCTTGCCTGGAAACTGCCCCTGGTGGGGCTGCCCTGCTCTGCCTGCCTTGATCCACTGCCTTGATCAGCACTGTGCCCCATGCCAGGCAGCACAGCCAGCTCAGGGGGATGGCACCTCCATCCCACCACCAGGCAACCAACACTGGGTGATCCCTGTCACAAGCCATTCACCACATCCAGGCACCTGCTGCTCTCTGCTCCCTAGGGAATGAAAATACAACATCCCCACCTTGCTTTCCCTGCCAGAGAGACGCCCAGGGAGCCACGTGCCTGCTCCCATCCACCACACAGGTGCCACAGCGTGGCTGGGGACACGAAACCAGCGCTCAGTCACCTGCAAGGGCACTCTGCAAACAGCCTTGAAGCTGTCGGGATCCTGCAGGAGAGATCCCGGAGCAGAGATCCGTGGAAAATGCCTTCCCAAAGCTGGCATTGCTCAGTGAACTCCCTGCAGGCAGCCCGGACACCTTGTTTGTTCCATCCACGCTGCCCCCCGGGTCAGGCGTTTCTCCCGCTCGCTTTGTCCCCTGATACCAGACAGGCTTAAAAGTAAAACAAGGCCGAGATTTATGAAGTGAGGCTGCCGGCGAAGGTTTCCCAGTGGCAGTTGTGGGGCCTGGAAACAGGATTACAAGCAAAGCAAATCGTGAAACGCGACCGTAACCTCGGCACGGCGAGACGTGACCCCTCACGTGCTCCAGCCCAGCTCCCCCCTCCGAGTATGTGGTGTGCACCAGCTGGGGCTGCCTGACTACCACCACCCTCTCTGTGATGGCCCAGGGCTTCCTCAACTCCCCTCTGCTGCTCCCCGCTCGTCTGGGTGGCCCAACCCTGATGCTCAGCAGACTCTCTGCTATACCTTGCCTCAGAGCAGCTGCACAGGTGTTTGTCAGCCCAGAGCACTCCTAGTTCTCCTTCAACACCACAAACAGCTTCTTTGGACACACCCTCAGAATTCCATGGTGACCTTTATTGTGCCTTCCACTGCCTAAAGGGGCTCCAAGAGAGCTCGAGAGGGACTTTTTACAAGGGCAGTTTTTACAAGTGACAGGACAAGGGGGAATGGCTCCCCACTGACAGAGGGTAGGGTAGGATGGAATACTGGGCAGAAATTCTTGGCTGTGGCACAGGCCCTGGCACGGGTTGCCCAGAGAAGCTGTGGCTGCTCCACCCAAGTGTTCAAGGCCAGGTTGGATGGGACTTGGAGCAACTTGGTATAGTGGAAGGTGTCCCTGCCCATGGCAGGGGGATGGAACTGGATGAGCTTTAAGGTCCCTTCCAATCCCAATCATTCCATAATTCTATGATTCTAGGACCAAACCCTCCTGATTGAATCATCAGTCCCACTCAAAAGTCTGGACATACACTGGATATACAAAAAGCAAAGCTGGCAAGAAAGATGCATCTCATGAGGAAGGATTAAAGTCAAACTCATGGAGGCATCACCCTGTCCATACCTGGGGACAATGAGCTGCAGAGTGACAGGAGCCAGAAGCAGGGAAGGATGATGCCAGCTACACCCAGGGGTACCAGCCATGGCCACCAGCACGTGCCTGGAAGGAGTGGAGAGCAGTGGATGCAGGCAGATCTAGGTCGTGGTAGGACACACACACCCCCCAGCCTTGAGACCAACCACACACCTGGAGGCACCTGAACAGCCCATTCCTGCCTGGTTTGTCCTTGGACACATCGTGTCCAACCCTCCAGTCTCAGTGAGCAACCCAAACCAAAGTGCTTGGCTTCAGTGGCCACTCTGCAGGAACTAGTGGCCTCCTGGGAGGCTCAAAGAGCAGGACCTCCTCTGGAGACCCAAGAGCAACTGAGGACTCCCTGTCCCCTGCTCCAAGGCAGAGTCCTCTGATTGTCCTCTCTTGCCCCAAGACACTCTAGGACAAGCAGAACCTGCATTGTCACACCATAGTGAAGCATCAGATGCTCCTCATCTACAGCCTGTGCATGAGGACTGTGGAGGATGGAGACCCCTTCTCTCTCCTGCCTCCCTCTGCTGAAGTTGTCCAGGCTCAGAGAGGGTTTTGACATGAGGTCCAGAGGGTCTGTCCCTTGTTTGACCCTCTTCACCCTCCCTGGTTCCCCTCTCCTCTGCCTCTCAGCAAAGCAGTGCTGCAGCAGCCCCCCTACGTGGGTCCCTGCAAACCACAACAAGGACACTCAACCAGAGCTCACCAGGCTCCAGCAGGGCCCCACACACCTGGGGACACATTTTGGGAGCTGGGGTGACGCTTCCCATGGTGAGGACTCAGCCCACTGGCAGACAGACAGACTCCCAGCTGGGCACAGGCTGCCCCACATGTGATAACTATCACTGGGGACGTCCTCCAGCCCGCTGCAGACTGGGTGTCCCTGTGTCCCCCAACACCTGAGTGGGAGCAGAGGGGATCCCAGACCTCTGCAGTCATCTCCACTGCCTCCCCCTCCTCTCCCAGGCCGGGGGCTCGGCAGCCAGAGCCCATTGTTCCCTTTGTCTGGCCCTTGGAGCATGAGCTCCAGGCGTCACCTGCACTGCCGGGACGTTCACACGCTTGGCCGCCCTCGCCACCCCTGACCTGCTCAGCCAAGCACCTCCCCTAACCCAGCCTTTGCCCCCCCAACATGAACCCTGGGCTGAGGGCAGCTCCTCTCCTCCCCACAGCTCCAGGCAGATGCTCTTGGCCTCCAAAACTCCAAGCAAGGTGAAGGCGAGCACCCACAAGTGTTTTCCAGGGGATGTCACCCTTGCCTGGCCATCCTGCCAAAATCAAGAGCCTAAAGGTGTTCCCAGACCCAGAGTTCACCATCGTGGTTCACCAAGGCCATGAGCCCCCAGAGCAATGTGGACCTCCCCAGCACTTGGCCTCAAAACCTGTAGATGGTCCTGAAAGCCAAACTGGGAGCTGGGGGGCAACAGGACCCCATTGAGCCTGGGCACCCAGTGTGGAGCCTGGAGAAGGCACCTTTCCCTTGGGACTGACCTCAAACCCCACACCTGCCAAGGGAGGGTGAACCAAAGGAATTCCTGGTTTCCACCCCACCTCCAGCAGTGCACCAGGATGTTCAGGGAGGAGGTGTAACAAGCACCCCAGCACCAAGGGCTTCCTGATGCCCCCCCAGGACCCAAGGATGGGCAGGGCTGGGGCTTCACCCTCCACTGCTCCTGAGTGAGGGGAAAAATATAAAATAAAGCATCATCACCCCTTCATCACCATCTTCTTCACACCTCCCGTGGTCCAATGCACCTCTGTGCCCCCCCCTGAGCCCAAGCTGCATCTTTCTTGGAGCATCCCTCCCCTGTACCCCTCCTGTACAAGCATCTTCACCCCCATTCCCAGTCTTTCCCGGCTCAGAGTCGATGCTTTCAAAGAGCCATCCACAATGACTTTAAGATCTCTTTCTTAAAATGCTAATAAGTAATTTAAAGACTGCCACTGTGCATGCATGGGTTTAGGGTAATTTTTTCCATGTGAATCCCTTTTCATTCATCCCTGACTACATTTAATCTGCCACTTTATAGCCTGGCTATCCAGTGTCATGAGAGCCTTTTGCAATATTTTCAAGACAACTGTTGTTTTTATCATCCTGAATAATTCTGTATAATCTGCAAACACTCTGGCCTTCCCATTCCCACCCCTCTCTCATTTATGAATACATCACCCAGCACAAGTCTCATGCCGACCCCATCCAGTGGGAAAACTGACTCTTTGTTTCCCATTCTTTAAGCAGATTTTAATTCATAAGAGAGCCCTTCCTCTAAAATTACTGCTCTGGAGTCTCTCGGATCACCCAGGGAGATCATCTTAAAGGATGCTCATCCCATTTACTCTGCCCCAAATATTCTCCTGCCATCGCTCCAGAGCAGTCTCCCAGCCCTGCCCTGGGAAGGAAAGCTCCTTGGCAGGAGGCCCCTTGGCCATGGCCACTTGGGGGGACACTGAAGTCAGTCCCCACCTTCCCCAGGGCTCCATCCTGCAGGTTTAACCTCCCAACACTCACTTGTTGTAGGGAAACTTGGGGGGATAAATAATTTCTTCTCTCAAGTTATTTTTCAAACTCCTCTCAGCCTGCCTTATATGGCCTCGCATTCACCACACCACAGTTTCTGATTTTTTTTCTATTTTCTCCTTTTAGATACCACTTCCACTTTCCAAAGAACATCTTTTTACCTCCGTTGACCTCCTCCAATTTGCCATTTAATCAAGTTTGCTTTTTTTTTTTTTTTTTTTAGAAAACTCATGTTAAATGGCTGTGTGAATTTATTCTGAGCTTTAATTTAATTTCCTACATCATGGGCAAGTACTTCCCTATTTTAGCTTCTCCCTTCGGCCAGCTCCTTCACTTTGCCTCACTTACAGACCATTACTGTGTGGTGGTTTTAAGTGCTGGTTGTTTTACGGATGTGATGGTCTGACTCTAAGAGACATAAGGTGGAAAGAACATCATTTATGGGATCAACTGATAAAGCTTCAGCAACTTTTGGAGCTCTCCAGACCCTTTTTGTGCCCACTGGGAGACTGAACCTGCTCCCATGCAGTCGACCCCATGTCCTGCACACTGTGTTCGGGTCTGATTCAGAGATCCTCCTCCTGTGGGCTCTCCAAAGAGCCACAGCTGTTCCCAGCCACTAAAACTATAATTTCTGAATGTGACATTTAGGGAGGCACAGACCAGCCACAATTATAGTTGTGTTTTCTGCCCTCGTGGCCCATTTCATCTTCCTTTATGGCTTGGCAAACGGTGCCACACGTCCTGTCAGGGGGCATCACACCTGGTGCTGCTCCCTTCATCCTGAGCAAGGAAGTTCAGGGATGGGCAAACAGCATGGCATGATTCTCACTCCTTCACCTCATCGTGTTTTCCTGAGCAGGTTGGTACATCCTGAACAGCTACCCCTGTGCCTGCACCCTTGCACAACTTGCCATGCATCCAGCACGTTCCTGAAACACCTGGCATTGATGTAAAGTCTGTATCAATATATCCCTGCACATCTCCCAGCACCTCACACACTCCTTCCTGCTGCCACTTGGCCCCCAAGGGGCCTGCCTCCAGCATTCCCAGTGATTCCCCTGTGCTCCTGCAACCCTGGGTACCAGACACAGATACCTGCGTGCTCCTGCATCCCTGGCTACCAGGCATGGATACACACATGCTCCTGCACCCCTGGGTACCAGGCAGGGATACCCCTGTGCTCCTACATCCCCGGGTACCTGGCAGTGATCCCCTGTGCTCCTGCATCCCTGGCTACCAGGCAGGGATACCCCTGTGCTCCTGCATCCTTGGCTACCAGGCACAGATACCCCTGTGCTCCTGCATCCTTGGCTACCAGGCAGGGATACCCCTGTGCTCCTGCATCCTCAGGTACCTGGCAGTGATCCCCTGTGCTCCTGCATCCTCAGGTACCTGGCAGGGATACCCTGTGCTCCTGGGTACCAGGCAGAGCACAGTGATCCCCCCGTGCTCCTGCATCCCTGGCTACCAGGCAGGGCAGAGTGATCCCCTGTGCTCCTGCATCCCTGGCTACCAGGCAGGGATACCCCTGTGCTCCTGGGTACCAGGCAGGGCAGAGTGATCCCCCTGTGCTCCTGCATCCCTGGGTACCAGGCAGGGATACCCCTGTGCTCCTGGGTACCAGGCAGGGCACAGTGATCCCCCTGTGCTCCTGCATCCCTGGGTACCAGGCAGGGATACCCCTGTGCTCCTGGGTACCAGGCAGGGCACAGTGATCCCCCTGTGCTCCTGCATCCCTGGGTACCAGGCAGGGATACCCCTGTGCTCCTGGGTACCAGGCAGGGCACAGTGATCCCCCTGTGCTCCTGCATCCCTGGGTACCAGGCAGGGCAGAGCCCTCTCCCAGCTCCCCCCGCCCCGTGGTGCCTCTCCCTCCCTCCCTCCCTCCCTCTCGTGCCGCCCCGTCAGCTCCTTATCGCGGGAGGCCCCACGTTACCCCTTATCTAAGGGCTGAACTTTTGCCTCCAAGGATCTCCCCGCTCCCCCCATCCCAGCGAGATCCAACACTTCGCCCCGGCCGCTCTGCAAACCAGCTCCAGGTCTGGGAGGGATTGCACACCAGAGCGGGAGCCGACAGGGGTCTTCCTCGGTAAAAACGGGCTTTTGGTGGGATGGGAACTGTGTTCCCAGACAGACTCACGCCCAGCACCCACCTCAGCAGGGCCAGTGTGCCGGGAGGGGCCCGTGCAGGAGTGTGGGGGGGTGAGGGGTAGTCAGACTCTCCTTTATCCCTCCCTTCAAAGCACTCAGGCCTCGGGAGCTGTCGCAGCATCCACTATTTACCCAGCTCCTCGGGAGGGTTTCGTGGGTGCCCACTCCTCTCTCCAGCTCAGGTATGTGTACACAATCGGCCACGACTAGTGCAGGCAGGCCCTCAGCCTGTCTCCAAGGGAATTGCTGCTCCCATCCTGGGGGAACAGCCCCAACCCCTTGGAAGCATCTTTGAGGCACAGGCACACCCCCTTCCCAGCCCCACATCCCTCTGTATGGTGCCCCGAGGAGCTGGGGGACAGTGGTGGCCATGCCAACCCCAAGCCCTCATCTCCTACCACCCTGGCCCCTCCAGCATCTGCTCCCTATGCTTTTGTCACCCAGAGAAGCTGGAAATTCAGTAGGGAACCCCAAGCCCTCGTCTCCTACCACCCTGTCCCCTCCAGCATCTGTTCCCTACGCTTCTGTCACCCAGAGAAGCTGGAAATTCAGCAGGGGTTGAGTGAATTGCTGCTCCCGCCTGGAAAAGCCACGGAGCAGACTGGCAATGGCTGCAACACGGACATTTAAATGAGGCACCGATTTATTTGTTCTCCAAAAGGAGTTTTCCCTGTTGCTGCCCCTGTAATGCAAAGGGCAGGTGGGTGCAAGGAATGTGCCTCGTCAAAAATTAACCCGGGAAATGGAGGGGAGGGGAGGCAGCAGCAGGGAGGCACAGGGCTGACCTGAAACCACAGGCTCTGCTCTGCTCCTCAGTCCCATTAGTTCAAAAAAAATGTGTTCCCAGCCTGGTCTCAGGACGGTGTTTGCAGATCTGAAGTTAAATCACACAGGAGGGATCAGCTTCTTGACAGATCCTGGGTTTTTCCCTGGACCTGCTGCTCTGCCATGTCCCTCTGGAGCGTGCTGGGCTTGCCAGGATGCTCCTGCAGCTCCTGTGGTCCTGGCACACCTGGAATATGCCACCTCCCTGGAGCACCAAGGTCAATGCCCTGGTGTGACTGTAACTCTGAAGGGGATGGCTCAACTCTTCCCCCATAGAGAACCACAAAGCAACATACGAGGAGATACAAACCAACCCTGTGTCCACTGGCATCCCCCTGCACCCCCAGGGCCTGAAGGAGGCTGTGGGGTGCTCAGCAGCAGGTCATGACCATGGGTACAGAAGAGGAGACCATGTCTGAACACTAAAATATGTCATAGTAGACATGAAATTAAATATACCGTATATTACAGAACCACAGAACATCTCACGCTGGGAAGGACCCACAAAGATCACCCAGTCCAACTCCTGGCCCTGCACAGGACACCCCAACAATCCCACCATGTGCCTGAGAGCATAAGACATACTATGTACATTATAATTAACTACAAACTGAAAAGTCCTGTCTCCAGCTTGCTCAGAGGACGGGTAGGGATGACCATGTCCAGCACCTCAGCCACAGCATGCCCCGGGAATACCCCCCCGGGGAGTGGATAACAGCCCTCCCACCCCAGCGTTCCTCTCCAAGCCCAAAGCTGGGCTCACAATTAGGATTGCCAGGCACAGCTGATTTTCCCTATGGAGTCCCCTCTCCTGTGATGCTGCTTCCCAGCAAAACTCGTGGTGGGCAGTGGAGAACCGTCGAGTCGGAGCCCGGCACTGCCTCTGCGTTGTCGGCCCCAGGCTGCCCAGAGCCTCTCTGACAGCAGGGCAATCTCGTGTCTCCTCTCGCATTTTTGGCACAAGGCTGGCTCTCCTCCAGCCCTCGGGAAAGTTGCCAGCACCGCAAGGTTTATGAAAAGTTAACTCCAGCGGGGCAAAGAGTGCCGGCGGTTTGGTTTTCCCCCCCTCGCACGTGAGTCAGACGGGCTGCTGATTTTAAAATACCTCGGTGTCCTTCCCAGCTGCCCCCAAAACCCCTCGGCAGAGCCGGTGCTCCGACCCGTGCGCGGCACACGCGGCAGGAATACAAAGCGGAGCCGTTAGCGATAGCAGCACTACCAACCGGTGTGGGATCCAGACCCTTCCAGGACTCCTTTGTTCTTGACTTTCTGGTTTGGGGTTGGTTTTTTTTTTTTTTTTTTTTTTCAAAAAACACACAAAAAAAAACTTTCCTTTGAGAAGCCTGAACTTTCTCAGCTGCAGACACATTACCTTCCAACTGCCTTCACAACTATAGGCAATTCCTAACCTCTGCTTTATGTACGTTGTCATCCACCTCCCTGTTTTCCATATTGATTTATGTTTTACGTTCTTTTCACATTTCCTTTTAACAGAGCCGGTTTTAACCAAACAGCCTTCCCTCCCGAGCCCAAGCCACGCATTCTGCTGGCCAGTGAGTAATCAACTTCCAATTTCCATGCACACTCCTGTTTATATTTCCTTCCCTATCGGCTTTGTTTCTAATTAAGGTTTGTTAAATGCAAGTGAATATATAGCGTACAGAGAAATATAAAGCATGTAGATAAATAAACACCCCACACACAGCCACACTGACTAAGGCTATGCTTTCAACCACGGATCCCAAAGCACTTTGTCATGTTCATTAACAAAACCTCGCAGCTCCCTTGGGAAAGACGCTTGGATTATTTTACGCCTTGTAATTAGGAAAACTGAGGCACAGAGGAGACAAGTGAAATTACCAGCAGTACAGAAACGTTCTGTGGCAGAGCTGAAAACAGGACTCAAGAGGCAGGATCCTCCAGCATTGTGGTTTTTCCCTCAACAAGCCTTTTTGCCCCCATTTTGGCCCTGGGAATTTGCTGGAGCTGGTGATGGCAGCGTGGAAGGCACCGCCACCACGGAGGTGCCTGCGGCCGGGGGGACGTGGTGGGGTCCAGCCAACACCTCCATGGGCAGCAGCTGCTGTTGGGTCAGTCTGCCCACACCACAGGGATCCAGAGCATCCAGAGGTGCAGGTGGACACCACATCCAAGCACCGTGGGAAGAGGCGGCTCCCAAAAGGAAGGAGCAGAGGCACACCAGGGGACCTGCATCCCACATGCCTTCACCTTGCCAGCTCTCCAGGTGCCTTTTCCAGGAAGGCTGGGCATGGGAGCTGGCTGCCCACGCCAACACTGCGAGTGACCATCATAACCCCACAGCACACACAGGGCAAGAGGCAACAGCGGGGGCATGGGGGGACCCCCTGAACCTAAATCCACACAGTTGGCTCCAGCTGGGAATGGCTGCTGGAAGCGCAGTGCAGGGTGCCCATTGACCATCTCCACGGGCACGTCTCCACCCATGTAGGAGCACACCTTACGGAGACCATCTCCGGTGGGCAAAACACCCCACCAGCAATGGCCACCCCCTCGCTCCCAGATATTTTCCCCATCCCTTGGGATGTGCCCTGGCACTCGTGCATCCAGTGCCCGCTGCTCCTGCCATGACAGGGGAACAGTCATTCACGTCTCAAGCACGCGCAGAGGAGCCCCCGGGAGCCAGTCGCTGACCCCCAGCACTGCCCAACAACCTCTCCTGCGGTGCAGGAGGGGCAGGGTGGGGTGGACGTGTCACCTCGTCCCCGCACAAGGCACCTGGCTCTGTCCCCGTTCTGTCCCCGCTGCAGTTGGTAGTGTTGGCTGGGCACGGCCAAGCCCCGCTGGCCAAGCCCAGACCCCGTTGGAAGTGTCAAGGCCACTAGCTGATCGGGCCAGACATCCTGCATGGACACATACGCTCCCAAAAACGCACTCATCACCCCAAACCTTCCCCCCCCCATAATTAAAACCATGCTGGGCTCATTTGAATACCAGAGCTGGCGAGCGCTCTCCGCTGCAACGTAAATAGTCCTATTTATGCCAAGCTCCCATATTGTAAATATCACGATGTATAGCTGGCCAACCCATGAGTCATCTCCCAAAACTCCAACTTAATAAATGGTGCCTCATCCACGTTCCAGACAAACACTGTCCATGCGGCTCCCACCGCCCGGCGTGCCCAGGGCCAGCAGTGGCCACCCAGCCTGCCCACGGAGCCCAACAGAGCCAGGGAGACAGTGGAGCCACCCAACCCCTCAGACACGACCCTTCCACCACGAACCCACGGCCCGCGCTGCTCTGGGATGAGCCCGTTTTTGGCCTGACACCTTGCCCTCGCCCCTGCCCAGCCCAGTTCTCCGCCGCTTCCCAGGGTGTCCACGCAGCGGGCGGGCAGGGGGAAGGAAGGAATAGCTGGGATGGTTTCGGAGATGGGAAAACGAGTCGTCCCCTTGCCCAGACCCCAGCACGGGGCTCCCACCCAGCGCCTTCCCCACGCACCCAGCCCTGGAGCTCCCACCTGCCGCCTCGCTCTGCTTTGTCTGAGCACCGGGGACCTCGGCGGGGAGCTCGGCTCCTCCCGGGGACGCCGGGAACGCCACGGCGCCAACGGGGAGCCGGCCACCAGCTCCAGGATGCCGGCGAGGCCTGGTTGAGGGGCGCCCCAAAGACTCTCCCAAGAGCAGCGGTGGGGCGGCGAATCCTGGGCATCCCTGGGGGACGCTCCGTGGTACCCAGGGATGCCCACCGCGGCGAAGGGATGGCGGGGAGAAGCGCGGCGGGCCATCGGGAGGCTCCGGGGATGGCGGGGGGCACACGCGACACACCGGGGCTCCGCCGGCGACACCTCCAGCTGGGGCAGCACTTCCCCAAAACTTCGCCTCCCTTCCGAAGGGTGTGGGGGGGGGGTGTGTGCGGCGGAGAGCGGGGGGGGGGGGAGGCGGCCAAGTGCCACCTCCCCAAAAAACGGGGAAAACGCGGAAGGGGGCTCGCCGCACACACAGGGCCCCCCGCGCCCCTCGTCGGCCCCCCCCCCCCCACTCCCTCCTACCTTCCACGGCGGCGAGCAGGGGCAGGAGGGCGAGCGGGAGGCAGCAGAGCCATAGCGGCCCCATGGTGCGCGCCGGGCCGGGCATCAGAGGCGGCGCGGCCGGCGCTCCATGGAGGCGGCGGAGCGCAGAGCCCAGGAGCCCCTCGCTGGGGCCGCCGCCGGCGCGGGCACGGCCGCGGGCACGGAGCGCTCCGCCGGCCCCGCCGCCGCGGCCGGGCCGAGCCACCGCCGCCGCCGCGCGGGGGACGCCCCGCGCCGCCCGCCCCGCCCCGCCCCGGGGCCGCGCTGCCCGCGGGGGGAGGCGGGGGCGGCGGGAGAGGGGGCGGCCGCGCCGGGCCGGGGGGCGGCGGGGACCGGCGGGCCCCGGGCGGGCGAGGGTGGGAGGCGGGCGGGCGGGAGGTTCCCCCCGACCCGCCCGATGGTTTCTCCCGGAGCTGTCGATCATCCAGAGAAAGCCGTGATTTCAGCCCAAATCCGCCTCGCTGCGCCGCCGGCACCGGGCGAAGGGGCGGAGGGGCAGCTGAGAGGCGGGGGGGGGGTGTCCCCGGGGATGCCCCCGCCGCCCTTCGCACCGCCCGCGGTCGCCGCGGGCCACGGGCTGAGCATCCCTCCCGCGGGGCTGAGCCCACGCCGCTGCCCGGCGGGGCGGTGAGGAGATCCCCGGCCGGAGAAGGGGATGTATCCTGCAGGATTAAAAAAAAAAAAAGGAAAAAAGGAAACAAGAATCCAAGGAGTTGTTAAAGCCGCGGCTTGTTGCTGGCAGCCCTGAGCAGCCCTCCCTCCCCACCCCAGCCCCCTGAGACCGGCCCAGGTGGAGATGGAGCAGGAATTCCACCCCCCCACTTCAAGCGTGGAGCAGTTGTGAGCTGGTCACAAGCCCCACTGACACCACTGGGGTGAAGCAAGACCTTCCCAGAAGGTGCAAGATGAGACCCAGCTCCACCTCTGCATCCCAGCACTCAACAGCCCCAACTCCCCTCGGTGCCTGGGAGCCACATCTGCCCTGGGGGCATCTCCGGAGCCAAACCCTGTTCAGGACATAGCAGGAGGGTTGGGATCAGATGGTCTTTAAGGTCCCTTCCAACCCAAACCATTCTGTGGATCTATGACATTCGTGACTGCTACCAGGACGGTTTGCCCCACGAGGTCCCTCTACCACCACCCTGACATCTCCTCCTCCCCCCGTCCAACCCTCCAGCATCCATGTTGTACCCAGCAGTGCCCTCTGCTCACCCCCCATAGCTGTGTCCCAGTTTCTGCTGGCTGGGAAGTAGGGTCAGATGCATCCTGAGAGAACCATTTCTGTCCTGGAGAATCTTCTCAGGGAGGTCACACCCTGAACACGGAGCTCTGCACAAGCTGTGCCAGCCTCGTAGGCAGGACCTGAAGGCCCACTGGACTTCCAGGATGGACTTCTGTCCTTTGACTCACCAAAGTGTCTAAGACATGCAAAAGACAGTCCAGGCTTCACTGTGCTCTTCCTTGTCCCTTTGCTGCACCAGCAGCTTGAGCACCTTGTTTTCCGTGCCTTGACCCATCATTTCTGGCTACAGGAAATGATTCCACAGGAGTGTTTAGAGGAGGTCATAGCTCCCTGAGAGTATTGGCCATACATGTGAGCCAAATGTGCTTCCTCAGCTCCGTGTGGGCAACTGCAGGCTCTGATCTGCTTTGGGAGCTCCTGTCACTGCAGATGTTGCCGCTTATCCAGGTTGGCCCCGCTTTCAACACAACAGCCTCTGGAGAATCCTGTGGCCCAGCTCCACTGTGTGTGGAGAAGCTTTCATCTCTAGTGCCTCTGTAGGGAACATTCTTGCATGGAAGAAGGAGGTTGAAGGCCTGGGACAGCCAGTGACCTTGCTGCTCCTGCCTCCAGAGATTTTCCTCTCCAGGGCTAGAATCCCAAGGATCCTCAGCAGTTATTTACCCATTCCAGCACTGTCCCAGGCTCCCCCATTTCCCAAGCTCTTTCCTCACTCTCTGTTTCTCTGGATCAGTCAGCAATGTCCATCAGATGTTTGAAAGCACTCACCACTTCCAAACTCTTCCAACCCTTCTTCATCCCAGGGCTGTTGTTGTGTCCTGCAGTGCTCTGAAGAGGCACATCCCTGAGGATCCATCAGTTCTCCAAATTAAGAGCCCAAGAGCAGCAGCCCTGTCCATTTGACACGAAGACCCTCTGGATTTTCTTGCAGCACTCTCTGGTGCTGCACTGCCAGACACAATGGGAATTTTGTTCCAAAGGAACAGCACTGGAGACCTCCTCTCTTCTCCTTTAGCATTCCCTTAGGCTGTTGCTGATGGAGATGGATCTTGGACTATGCAGACGTTGTCTGGCTGCTGCACTGACTTTGAAGTTCTTATGTTGCTCCTTGGAATCTGTTTTGTGCCCTGAAGATGCTCTTCAGGGTCAGTCATGAACTGTGAGCACTGGTCCCACCTCATGCCTTCTCTCTGCTCCCGGGAAGGACGTTCTGTGACTGTTGCATCCTTTTGGAATCCATGTGAAGGCCTGCCAAGGTTTCCAGTCACTGTCACAAACTTGCTGTTCCCACTGAAGGCGATGCCACCAGTATCCACCTTCTGACCTGAAGCCACAAGCCCCTCTGGTCACCAAGCCACTAGCTCTGAGCAGACCAGCAAGTGCCACAAAGCCCCACGCCGTGACAAGCGACTCCAGACCTCCTCCAATGCCCTTCTCTGCGCCTTTCACTCACCCTGCACCAGGTTTAGTGGCCTGGTCATGGACTAGGGAGCACTGTGTGTCCTCAGCCAGCCACCACACTGAGCTGATGATGCTCTCCTTGCTGCCATCTGGTGACAAGTGGACGAGGGACTGTGTCACATGGATGTGGCCACCTTGGCAGTCAACCTATGTAGGTTTTACTGGTACTTGCTGCCCACAACTAACCCTTGGGCAGCACTACAGCTGCAGGAGACTCAAACCCTGCTGCAGAGAGCGTTAGGTAAAGCCTTGATGGGGTCACAAAAAGGGGACAGCCACCCCTCCAGCTGTACCTAAGTGTTAGTTTGCATCAAAAGATGGTTCTCTGGTAGACAGAGCCAGGAGAGATGCCATCTCCGGGACATTAAAGTGGGTTTGATGGTGACGCATTTAATGCAGCATTTTCAGTTCCTGGTGCAGGAAGAACAGGTTCCATTTGCACATGAAGCCCTTGGCTCATCACACCTGGAGGAGGTGACTCCCTCTCACCTTCTGCAAGGTTAAAGTCCAACCTTTGACCCAACACCACACTGCCTACTACACCATGGCACTCAGTGCCACATCCAATATCTTCTTAAACACCTCCAGGGACGGTGACTCCACCACCTCCCTGGGCAGCCCATTCCAGTGCCTGATCACTCCCTCTGTAAAGAACTTCTTTCTAATGTCCAACCTAAACCTCCCCTGGCACAGCTTAAGACTGTGCCCTCTTGTCCTGCTGCTGGTTGCCTTGGTCACCCTTGGTGATGCCGAGGAGCCTCAGCTACCAGAGACATTCAGGAGAGGCTCTTGTGGTCCAGGGAAGCTACTTGGTCAATCTCAGTGCCCCAGTCGAGGGAGAGGGCAGTTTATTTGGGATGGGAGAGATGGGGAGTGAGTCCCAGGGTGGCACCTGGAGCAATAAATCTGTCTGTGAAGTGCCACCAAGAGCAGGCAGGGAGCTGGTCTGGGCCACTGAGAGACACCCTGCAGGGAACCAGCACCCTTGGTCATAAACCAGCTCCCTTGGCCACGTCTCTGCGTGCAGGAGGAAAGCTCTCCACCTCTTGGCTGAATCCCTTGAGCTCCGAGGAGCCTCGAGCTTCCAGGAGCAGGCTGGGAGGAGGAAAATATGAGCATATTTTTACAGAAATTGGAGTCTCCCTGCAGCAGCAAATCCCGTAAAAGCAAAACCCAAGTGAAAAGCAACTTCAGCTGTTCTGGCTCTGGCTGTGATGGGCTTGGCCCCGGGCCAGTGAGTTAATTCTGCCTATTAACTAATAGTATAGTATTGTCGGTAAAGATTCATTGCTAAACTTATGTTTTTAAGATATCACTTATCATTTAAACACTTAACTCTTGATCCTCGAACATGTACAGGCACCATGTAGCCCTGCAGCCATGCTGCAGATAACCAAAGCCACTGCTGGCTGGGGAGGCTGACCAGTGTTTAACCCTTTTCCCCCTCTTTGTTTGAATGATAAATTGTCTGAAGTAGCACTATCCAGAGGAGAGCAGGCCCTCCCGCTCAGGGACCGAATATTATCACCTACTTAATGTTCCCCAGCTCAGCAGGGGTGGAGGAATTGTTCCCAATGGCCAGTTTTTCTAACCTCTGAGAAGGGTGTGTGAACAGCAAGAAACCCCACGGATATCTGTGACTGCAGCCTGTCACCACCACCAGAGGTGACCACCTGTCACCTCTGCCCTTCCTTGCCTTTCCCCAGCACCTTGAACGCTCTGCAGACCGAGGGAGGAGCAGGTTGGTCCTTTGGGGGGGAAGGGTGGGAGCAGGAGGGGCTCCCCGCCACCAGGCTGAGCCTTGGGTGCTGCCCAACACCTCACAGCTCTGATCTGTCCCATAAAACCACAACTTCCAAGGATCTCAGGCCTCTCCCTCATCAGCCCAGAACAAACCAGCACCTTTACCAGGTATAACCTGTCACTGGCCACCACCCCAGCAGGCGTTGGCTGCAGCCCACTGCCCTGCCCACCCCACTGGGGTCACTGTGGTGAGGTTTCCCTGCACACAGTTAAATCAAGATAAAGCTTTTACATCCCTTGATGCTCGGTGAGGGCACCTGGCCCCGGATGACTCCTGCTGAAACACGACACTGGACAGCCCACCTCACTCAACCTGTTCAGCTTGTTGCAGGGACCTGTGGAGGGGGGGAACCAGCAGCTCCCTCTCCCCTTCAGCTCTTTCCTCCAGCATTTCTCAGCTCATCTTTTGCTACCTGAGGGATTCATGTGTGTAGGAACTCTGAGCTGCTTGTCACCAGGGAAGGAGGAAGGTAAGAGGACGGCACTGGGCAGCTGAGCATCACCTGCACTGGGACCCCCAGGAATGAGGCAGAGCCCCGAAAAGCTTCAAGAGAGGATTTAATCTCTTTGGGGGGGACAAGGGTGGCTGCAGTGAGGATCCAGGGACAAGGAGTGGAAGGTAACGCTGTTCCTGTTGCTGTTGCAATGTTTGAAGTCTGAGGGTTTAGCTAAATGAGGAAGGGAAAGTCAACTGGTAGACTGCAGTAATGGTTTGGAGAGTTCTCCACTCCGAAAATGAATGAAACTTTTGAATGGTAGCCATGGGAACAAATTAAAAGAGAAGAGGTGCTTTTGGAGCGTTTAAAATAGATTTAGAACTGTAGAATTGAGCAGGAAAATTTGGGATATTTTGTTCAACAGGTAATTTGGAGCCACGTTCAAAATTAAAAGAAGATTTTGGAAAAATAAAGTTTGTAAAAGTGTCTCCTGGGGGACTGCAAAAGATGTCAGGTCTTCTTGAAAAAAATTATTTTGGTAAATAAGCAGGACCTTAGAGAGACAGAAAGGGAAAAACTGGTGAAAAGTAGGCAAATTTAAATAAAACATTGTATTACATATTTATTTTTAAATAAACCCAAGGATTTCCTGATTTGTAGAATCATATGACCGTTAAGGTTGGAAAAGACCTCCAAGATTATCGAGTCTAACCTTCAACCAAGTACCACCACCTTTCCAGAATGTAGAGAAATGCAATCACCAAGAATATAAAGTATCACTCTGTTTTAAAAAAAATACATTTAAAAACCGGTATTTAGATAGATATACTGCAAAGAATAGGTGGAACCATCACCAAAATATCATGTTATATGTATAAACCTAATCCAAAATACTTTACAGCAATGAGGCATGACTGGCAGAAGGTGGGGTTTGTATTCTGGAAGATATTTTCATTTTAGTCCTTGATTATAGCCAGAAATAGCAATGTTAGAGAATAAATCTGCCCAGTGGGTAACCTCTGATGAAAAACTGCCAGGCATTACCTACTGACAGGGGTAACAACATAAAAGGATGCTCGATTTAATTGCTGTCATTTGTAAAGACTTTTTTTTTAAAAAAGGATGTAACTGAAGCTAGTTTGTGGCAGGGAACCCAAGGTCCAGAAGTCTTCAAGAAAATAGTTTAAAAGTCATTGAAAGGAAGGTAAAAAAGCTGAAAAGTCAGACTCAGGTCTATGTTTAATACTATAAAATTACAGGGTGGCATCTTTGAAATTGAAAATGCTGAAATGGCGTTTAATAGGAAACCAGGGAGAAAACTACCTGGTATTTGTCAGAGCTGGTGTTAAAAGTAGGAGCTTTGCAAATGCATATGAACACTATGAAAAAATGCAACATTATGTGTTACACTGAAGGCACTTGAGAGCAAAGTGCTCTGGTGCCCCGAGACAGTGGCAGTTTATGGGAAGGCAAA
This sequence comes from Manacus candei, assembly GCF_025592945.1. Taxonomy (NCBI): domain Eukaryota; kingdom Metazoa; phylum Chordata; class Aves; order Passeriformes; family Pipridae; genus Manacus; species Manacus candei. The sequence goes on from NW_026138070.1 coordinate 2,125,433, forward strand.
TACAGGATCAGAGGCAACAGCCCGGTGAGAAATTGCTCTTTCCTCCTAAGAGGTGATTGCTACAGAAATACAGACCTGAAGGAGGCAGGCACATCTGGAAAAGAGGCAGGTTATCATAGCCAGGCTGGATGGGGCCCTGAGCAAGCTGGTCTAGAGGAAGGTGTCCCTGCCCATGGCAGGGGGGGTAGAACTCGCTGATCTTTGGGGTTCCTTCCAACCCAAACCATTCCACCATTCTCTCCATGTCTTTCCAAAGGGAAGCAAGCTGCAGGAGGTGTGGTGGCGCAGAGAAAGCAGAGCAGTGTGCAGGCAAACAGGCAAACTGCCCCCCCCTCACCCCCCCGGAGGTCTGGAGATGAAAGGTCAGGAGTCAGCGGGAATGGGGCTCGTGCTGCATAATTGGCATTTCCCATTTTCCCTTTGGGTCTCGGAATATCCGTGTCATTAAGGCCTGGACTGAAATGTGACTGAACTGGAACAATTCCTGCAGAGTAAGATGGATGGCAAATGCATGCACAGGCTCCTCATGCTGATATTGACTGACCTACCATTTTATTATCAACAATTCATCAGAATAATAATCTCTAGCATTGAGTTATCATAGAATTATAGAAGGGGTTGGGTTGGGAGGGACCTTAAACCACATTGAGTTCCAACCCCCTGCCATGGGCAGGGACACCTTCCACTATCCTGGGTTGCTCCAAGCCCCATCCAACCTGACCTTGGACCCCGGGGATGGGGCAGTCACAGCTTCTCTGGGCAACCTGTGCCAGGCTCTCCCCACCCTCACAGGGAAGAATTTCTTCCCAATATCCCATCTAACCCTGCCCTCTGGCAGTGGGAAGCCATTCCCCTTGTCCTGTCACTCCATCCCTTGTCCGTAGAGGGAGGGGAAGCAGGAGGAGTGCTGGCTGTGGTGCAGGAGCAGGGACCTGCTCCGAGCCTGTCTGTGTCTCTGGCAGGGAATGGAAGGAAGCACTGCCCAATTAACCAGGATGGATGGAGCATGGCTGCCCCTGGAAGAACCTGTCCACCCGCTCTTTGGGTTGCAAGCCTCCCGAGGGGCCTGCCAACAAAAAAGTTCTCAGGTGACTCCTGGCACCTTGACATGGTGCCAAGGCACCACTGGGACAGGGGCAGAGCTGGTAGAGAGGCCATGGCACAGGTCCCTGCCCTGAGCACCGAGCAGAGGGGGCAGCAATGGTCACAAAGCTCATGGGTCCATCCTTTCCTGGAACCTTCAGTGTGGCCAATGGAGGAGGCTCTTTGCTGTTTTCCATCCAAGACTTGGTCCTTGCAGCTCCTGGAATCCCCTCGGCCCATTGGCATCAGCATCCTGCCTGGACTCTGGGGAACTTCTCTTTGAGTCCTCCCCTGGGGACTCTCGTGAGCACCTGGGGCTGCTGACTCCTCCTGCACCCATCGAGGTGCCCCTGCTCCTGCACGGCCATGGCACCAGGGCTGAGTCTCTCACAACCATTCCTGGCACCAGGAGTGTACAGGGTGCCTTGATGGGTACTGTGGTGGCCATAAGAAAAGCCCCTGGAAGACACAAAAAGCACATATCAGAGGAGAGTTGAAGACCTCAGGGTGAGTGCTATCTGCCAGGGGAGACTCCATGGGGCTTCTCCAAAGGGGAATCTTGCTCCACAACTCCTCAGAGCCCTTCAGCATGGCAAAACACATGTGGTCAGTGCAATCTGTCCCTGGTATGTGCTGGGAGTTCCAAAGGCTTTCCATTAAGTCCTTTGCCAAAATTTTTTTAAAGAAAACAAGGAACCAAGAGTATCAAGGAGGCTCCTTGTTGTTTTGGTTGCTTAAGCAGAGAGGAGTAAGCAGAGGGAGGTCACCAGTCTGTCCTGCAGGGTCTGAGCTGGACCCAACAACAACAGCCCCAGAAGTGGCAGGAATAGGAATGAGCAGGGAGGTGACAAAGGACAGGTGATGTCATGGGGAAAACAACCACAGCTTCACTTGCACGGTGATAAGGCTGCTCTCTGTCTTTTCCTATGAAAGAATCAAGACCATCAAACGACACCTGTGTGAGGTCCAGGGCCAGGGTCTAAAAGATTGGGGTTTGGGAATAAAGGAGATTGTTCTTCACACAGGTGGGAGATGAATGGGGGACCTCCTCAGCAGGGTTGTGGATACACAAAACTCATAGGGATTCAAGTGGAGGCTGGAGAAGCTCTTGGAAGGAAAAGTCAGGAATCAATAACACACAGGGAATTAAAATAGTCTGGAGGTAAGGGAGAGCAGGAGGGGATATGGAGGCAGGGATGTGCCAGGTTGGCTCTGTGCTGAATGCATTGCTTAGCAGGAATACTGAGGAGGAAATAAATCAGCCCCTGATTTACCTGGGAGGACAGATACTTCTTCTCAACTGGTTTTTAATTTGGACTCAATTTCCAAGCCCGGCTGTTCAGATGTCTCTGAGATAAGTGATCTGTGTAAGGTCTCAGTCAAACAGGATTTTCCTTCTTTTCAGACAGCAAAGCTGTGCTCTCTAAGTGGATGTTCCAGCTAATGAGGTGTTAAGTGTAGAGAGAATCACAAGTACTTGAGGGCAGATCCAGCTGGTAGTAAAACCAACAACCAGCACCAGGATCGTCCTCAACTTCCAGGCACAACTTCAGGCAGAGATACTGTCCCAAGGGCAGGACTGAGGGAAAACCTGGGCCGAAGGAGGAGGCTGATGACAAGGGACAGACAGAAACAGTGGCTTTCAGCTTGCAACAAGGGGCCAAGCAGGAACAGCCCCCAGAGTCCTGAAATACCAAAGTTTGCTGAAGAAATGTCCACAGAAGATGCAGTGGGTTCTGTCAGGGAGGTTTAGCACAGGTACCTGCTCCCAGGAGAAGGGAGCTGTCTGAGCCTGAGCTACGTGCCTTGGCTGCTCATCAACCAGGCATCCTCAGCAGTATCCTCGGAGCTGCAGAGGAACAGGGTGAGCCTTCAAGCCAAATTTATCATCTGCCCACTTTGTTTGCCTTTGGAGCAGCCCAAAAGCCCAGCTGCACCCACACTGAGTAGCCCTGGTCTCCATCCCTCCACAGTGGAGGGCCCAGCCACCTCCATCTGTCCTCTTGCTCTGTGCACAACAGGCCCAGGAGCAGCAGGACCACCTGGCACAAGGACAGGGGGGATGCACAGGCTCTGAAGTGACCTGGTCTTCAGGACACTTCCACACCACAGAGTCAAAAAATCACAGTGGTATTCTCTGAAAGGGACTTTCTCAATATTACTCTGTGGACACAGGCTCAGCTGGCACATCAGATGGACATCAGGATTAGGGAGGAAGCCCTTGAGGAGGCTGGAGGAGACCAGATGGGGCAGAGCAGTGTAAATGTCCTACAAATGCAATGTCAGGACACACACAGATGTCTTAGCAAGGGACCTGAGCATGGGAGATGGAGGACCAGAAAGAGGTAGGAGAAACACAGCAGGTTAGCTACAAGAGCAGCCTGTGGCAGATGTCCTGCTGGTGGATGTTCCAAGTGGTGCTGAGAGTCCACAGTGCCTCAGGGTGGGTGATAGGACACTGCCAGCTCCAAGACTCACCTGGCATAAGGAAACCTGGGGTTGCAGGAAATCCCTTGGAGTATTTCCAGGATCTGACCAGACACAGCCATGTCTACCCTGACCTAGTGGGTCACACAGGTTTCCACCACCACCTCCAGGATGCATGGATATCTCCTGAACTGACCTTCTCTGGGGCACAGCTCATAAACAGCAGCAAAAGGAACAGCTAATTATTCCTGCAGTGCCTGAAGCCATATGGATATGGACATGGATATGGTTTAGTGGCCATGGTGTTTGATGGAAGTTTGGACTTGATCTTGGAGGTCTTTCCCAACTGTAATGATTCTGTCACCCTGTGATTCTATTGCTGTCCCACTGCTGCAGGTGGATAAAGACACATCTCTGGATCAGGACAGACCTCAGGAGCAGGGATGGGAGAGCTGGGAGAAAGGCTCCAGCACCAGGAGCCTTGCTGCTACCCAGCATGGGACAGCACTTGGCATCAGCTGAGCAAGGTCACCAGTGGATGGAGCCCTGGGAATAACACAGGACTGGCAGAGTGCCAGCATCTCTCACAGCACTGGGGCTTATCTTTAACAATAACAACCACAGCAGCCCCACCTTGCTGGAAAATACCTGCCCGGTGCTGGAATCCTGCATCCTCAGACAGAGCCAGGCATCCCGCAGGAGCTGAGCCGTGTTATCAGCCTGAGGGGGATTACGCTGGGAAAATGGCTCGTTGGGGATTGTATATTAACAGGATATGCTCGGCTAGTTGACAGGAAGCAATAAAGTAATTTGAAGGAGACTGGGAGAGAGTGTGTGAGTTCCTGCGTCTGTGTTAAATCACGGCACTAGATAAGCAAACAGCGCGGCCCCGGGGCGGGGGGAGCACTGCCAACAGGGACACCGCCGGTGCCAGAAACCTCCGGGAGCTGCCGCGAGTCCAGCTCCGAGGCAGCGTGGCAGTCAGTGGGATTGCAATCACAGCTCTCCCATCCCTGCGGGATCCCGTCCCTGTCACCGCAGCACCGCGAGGATGCAGGAGTGGAAGGAGAGCATCACTCAGCAGCCCAGAGACCTCGGCGGCTGCCTGCAGGAGCCCATCCCACCCGCCTTTAGGGGCTCCAGGAAGGAGCTGCTCCTCCCAGCAGATCCAGGCCTGCCGGAGGAAGGGGAGGAGAGCCAAGACAAGAAATATGTGCAACTGCGGGGAGCGACGCTGCGCGAGCTGCTGAGTGAAGGGCGAGCCAGAGTCTGCTGCGAGGATGAGGGGAGAAGGGGCTGTCGGAAAACATCAGGCTCTTCGTATTTGGCGACTGGCGTGGATCTGAGCGCCCTGCTCGGATCCTGCCCGGGGGAAGAGGAGCCTGCTGGGTGTGCCAGCCAGCACAGCACCTGGGCAAAATGTTGGCAGCGTTTCTCGCTCTCGTGGAGGCTTTGCTGGCCTCCAGGAGGGGATGTTCGATGCCTTCTGATGCAGTCTCCGATCCTTTTCGTCAGGGATATACTTTGGCACGCCGAGTGATTGCCTGGGAGCTCGCTGCCACAGGATATGAGCTCCACGGGATCAACAGAAGCGTGTCTGCATTTGGTGGGGGCTGAAGACACTCAAAGCGCTCTCTTCAGAATAAGACAAATAAAAAACCCCATGTGCTGCCTTCCACCAGAGGCACAGAAATCCACCCCTGACTCTGGATCAGTGCCAAACCTTTTTTCCCATGTACCAAGGGCTCCTAGCCAGGCTGATGGGCAGGAAGTGAAATGGGGCTTGGAGCAACCTGGTCTAGTGGAAGGTGTCCCTGTCCATGGCAGGGGGGTTGGAATAAGATGGCCTTTAAGGTTGCTTCTAACCCAAACCATTCTGTGATTCTGTGAAAGTACCCTTGGCAACAGTTTATGCCAAAAACTGCACCTCACCATGAAGTGCCTCACACTGCCCTTCTCAGAGCTGGTCTCTTGGTGCATGGAGCACTGTCCAGTGGGCATCAGGCACTCCTGAACCTGAGCAGCATGTTCTGCAGGGCCTGAGCACTCACACTGCTGCAGCTCTGCTAGGAGGAGGCTTCCCTGGAAGCTTGAGGGCGTGATGCAGGTGGAAATCTGCAAGCACTGGAAAATAAGTCCATGACAGCACTTTTCATGAGCATGTTGGTTGCATTCCATGGGGCATCATAAGCCCTTCCTGCTAAGGAGGCAGTGGTGACTGGGATGAGGGTGGAGGTCACTGGAGCAGAAATGGTTGGTCAGACCCAGTGAGGTAGGGCCACTACCACGTTCCTCATTTTCTTTTTCAACATTCCCTCCCTGATCCCTGCACTGATGTTGGATCAGCAGTGCAAAGAGTCAAGATGATGTTCTTGCACCCCTCCTTCCTCCCACGCACCTCACAAAATTTTTGGAATAGTCAGGCGGGACAAACACAACTTGTTCCCCTGCCTGTGGAAGAACTGCTCCAGCTGGCTCTTCCAAATGCAGCCAGGCCAGCCAGAGCTCAAAGTTATCTGATGGTCACACTCAGCAGCCAAACCCCCGAGTCCTTCCCACAGACCTTTCCTGACACAATCTGGATGGCCCAGGCTGTGCCACTGAGCCAGCTGGCTCCCTGCAAGGGTGTGTAGGCAGTGCCCAGAGCCTGAGATGACAGCAGGAGCTCAGGTGAGGTGCTGTGCAGACCTTCCCATGGGTGTCACTCAGCAGACTGGTGTGGGTGGCCCGTGGTGCCCTCTGAGAGGTGGTGCCCTCCAACATCCCCCTCTCTCCCTCAGTCTGTCGCTGTTTGTGTCTCACACTGTCTCACCTGGGAGAGCCTCACACAGACTGTCTGACCTTCATCACCAGCTTGGCACCAGGAGTTACCCAACCTGCTCCTGAGTCATCTCTGCAGGCAGCAGAGAACAGAAGCCTCCAGATAATGGATGTACCCGTTGTCATCCACCCTGATCACAGGGCTTGGGAGCAGCTTTGGAGGTCCCCAGGTGGGAATTAGCTGTACTCCTGCGTTCCTGCTTCGTCCTGAATGCTTTCCTCAGCCACGTGGCTAAAAGCCTGAGGTACCCTGATGGGACAGCTCAAAGCAGTCACATCCCAACCTCAGTCTTACTTCTGCCTCCTGAAGAGACCTGAGGCATCCTGATTTTCTTTGCCTCTCCAACATTTTATCCTCGTTCCCTGACATCCCCACCCAGCTGCAGGAAAGAGATGTTCTCTCAGAGCATGACCCAACCACCTCCTGGCAGAATTGGAAGGGCTCGTGGAGCACTGGCTCCAGGCCACCAGAGAGGAAGGACCACTCCCTGGACTGGACTGGCTCCAGGCTAGAAGGATGGACAAGCTGCCTTGGCTGCAGTAATTAAATCCTTCACTCAAACAAGAGAGAGAACATCCCATCCTCCCCACTTTTGCCACAGTGCTGCAATGTGCAAGTCCCTGGCATCACTAGGCAAGCACATCAGTCATCCCCCAGGGGACTTAGGCTGGACTTAGGTCACTTGGGCTCTGTCCTCACTGTGTCCAAGCCTAGGCAGGGCTCCCAGCTTCTCTGGGTCAACTGTCCAAATCCACCCATCACTCTGGCCTAACCTTTCAGATCTGCTCACCCATGTCTGAGCATCTCAGTGTGGCTGCCCTGAGCCTGGGGGAGCAGGGAGCGAATTCCTGGTAGAGACTGACCTGGTTTAGACATGTCCTTGGGCTCACCAATGCACAAAGGCTGCAGGATGAGCAGGAAAAGGAAGAGGCAAACCCATGGGAGACAGGACGTTTGCTGTCCTGCAGCACCAAGAAGTGGGTATCAATGTGTGTCATTTACTGAGTCAGCACCTGCTTCTAGGAAGGGACAGGTGTTTTCTCCAGACCAGACTAAAAGTATTCCTGGCTTTCCCCCATCTTGGGAAGAAACATAAGTCCTATTAGCCTGGCTCTGCCTGTGTGGGGTCAAGCACCATTATGAGCCCACTGGCTCCCCACCTGGCCAGGTCACTTCCATCCTCCTGCAGCTCCACCACTTCCCAGCAGGTCTCCACCGGTCAAGGCACCATAAAACCCACGGAGGGTGTTCCTCTGTGCCCAGGGAGCCAACATGGCTCTCTCCATGCCCACCTCGCTCCCATCTCATCCCCGGGGTCCAAGAGTGGTCGGGGGCGGGGGGGTGTCGGCACTCCCACAGTCGCCACCACATCTGCGCCCCCCTCCCCCTGTAAGCCAGCCCCCCTCCTCCTCGGCAGAGCTGTGTTTCCAGCCCGGCTCTGCACTGGCGTGGCTTGGCCTTTCTTCCTTTTCATCCCTTTCTCCCTCCCTGAATGCGCTTTGGTTGCTTTGGCGGCGCGGGGCAGGGAGAGCCCCGCTCCCCCCTCGCTCCCGGGGATCCCCCCGGCAGATGGGGCCGGGATATGAATGTGCACACAGTGAAGCCCCTAAGAGGATTTGCTGGCGCCCCTTTCATTACGAGCCTTTGTGTGCTGCTCCGCTGCGGTGGGACGCCCCCGAGTTCTCCCCCGGCTCCTCTCTCTTCCACTCCAGAAGAAAAGAAAGTGCCTATAAAGGCCTTGTTTGTCCGACTTGTTTGAGGGGACCATATTGCTGTAGGTGCCGCGGGTCCCGCCGTGACAGCGTCGCCCCTTTGAGAGCGGGTGACGTGCGGCTCCCTCCTGGGAGGGTCCGAGCGGGCGGCTTAGCCAGGCGCTGGGAAAAAAAGGTTTCAGTTGCATTTCAATGTCCATTGAACCCTGAATCCCCGGCGATGGTTTTTCCAGAGGGTCTGCAGACAGACAAAGCCACGGAGGAGGAGGAGGAGGAGGCTGGGAAGATGCTTCACGTCCGGCGGTGAGCGAAGGACCTGTTAACCCCCCAAAATCCCATCCCGGTGAGCCGAGCAGGGCTGGCGATGTTGCTTTTCCAATGACATCTAGTGGTAAAGACGGGGAAGGAGGAAAACGCCGGCTGGGTTTTCCTGGCTCGAGCACGGCATCTCCCGCTGCGGCATTTTGCCCTTTGTATGGCAGCAGACAGCCCCCAGTGAAGAGGGAAGCAAAAACAAGCTGCACAATAGCCTCGGCAGCCCCGAGATGTCAAACGGCCCACCCCGAAACGTGCTCTGCTCCCTGGCCTTCGTCTCGGATTTTCAGGGGCCCCAGAGCAGATGTCTGGGCTGGAAATGGAAGCAAACACAGGGGCATCTATCGCCTTCCCACTCGGCCTGTGCTCCAACACCTCCCCCTGTTTGCTGCCAGCTGCTCAGAGCCAGGTATGTGGCATAGGGGTCAGGCCTGGGAACATTTCCAGTGCAAGCAGGGTGTTCACACTGTGTCCTGCATCAGCCACAGGTGAGGTGACCCTGCACCATGGAATGTGGCTCCAAGGATGCTCACAGGGCATCTCATCCCAGCTGAGGTGGCCCCCAGGACCTAAGGTGGCCCTGGCAGGGGGATGATGGGTTGGTTGAGGTTAAATAACAGCCTGGGCTGCTCAGTGTTTAACTAAGGTGTTGGCAAGAGTTTCCATACCTCACCAGACAATGGAAAACCCACTCTGGAGAGGTTGGTCATTAATGTCCCCACTACAGGGTTTCAGTGCAATTTCTTATTGTTTACTACGCACCAGACCATCCACACTGCTGGACCATGAGCTGCTGATAGCTGATGGATGTCATCCCCTGGCAAAAGAGACCACAGAGCCTAAATTCCCTCTGGCACAGCCTGCCTTCTGCTGCAGATCACCTTGGCTTCGCTGGAAGAGGTTTCTCAGAGAAGCTGTGGCTGCCCCATCCCTGGAAGTGTCCAAGGACGGGTTGGATGGGGCTTGGAGCAATCTGGGATAGTGGAAGGTGTCCCTGTCCATGGCAAGGACATGGAACAAGGTGGATTTTAAGGTCCCCCCAACCCAAATCATTCTGGGATTCTATGACTTGGCACACAGGGCATACGGGAAGGATACACCAGTAGATGCACCAGGGAATGAGGACTTCAGGACCACACTGACAGCAGGGCAAAGAGACCAGAAATACAGATGCAGGGTGTGGCTTTGGTGGTCCTCCACAGAGCCAGAGCAGCTGTAACCTCCACTGAACCTCGCAGCCTGTGCCAAGTGGCTGTGCCAAGTGGTTGTGCCACACTGTGAGCAGCCAGACATGCAGCTGAACCCGATGCATTGAGCTGGATGTTGATCTTCAGCTGGAGTCTGAAAATTGTGACAGGAAACCTGGGATGACATTCCTTGTCTCCTGTGACAGTAACTTCAGTCCCTGTGAGCACTCCTAGACACAAGCAATGCCACAGTAAAACCAGGATCAAGGAAAAACCCACCCACATTTTAATGCTGGCAGGAAAAAATTGAGCAAACCCAGCACCAAAACTGCCTTTAAAAATGAAATGCATTGAACCCAGAGTCACAGAGACCAAAATGTGTTAATAATAAACTGGAGATGCTTCCTTCTGCCAAGGCTCACGGTGCTCAGATGCTCTGGGTAGAGGTCCTTGGGGTCACCAATGCACAATGTTCAGGCACATCCAATGTTCCTGTAATTAATTTGACTGGAGGGAAAAGAAAACAAAGGGAAAGACTGACAAAATAGAGACAGAGCCACACAGAACATGTGAGAACATGAAGAAGCCTGTCCAAAGGAGGAGGACAAGCCTCCTGGATAACCCTCAACTCACCTTTTCCTTCTCACTCATGCTCTGTATCCTCTCCTGAGGTGCCAGTCTGGCAAATGGCAGGAGCATCCACCTCCATTGCCTTTTGGGACAGCCATTGGTGGCTGCATGTTGGAGCTGGGAAGGCAAAAGGTGCTACAGTATTTCCCAAACTGTCCTGGCATTTGTTTCTCCTCCAAAAAGGCTTTTCTTTCCCCTCTTTCCCTGCTCAGTGAGGATGAAGGTACGAACTGCTGTTAGCAAAGCACCTACAGCTTCAGCTCCTTGCTTTCCACGGGCCTGAGGGACACGTGTGATGGAGGAGGAGACTGAAGGACAAAGGCAGAACTGCCCAACCTCATCCTGAGCCTGAGGACAGAGTTGGAGCAGTTGTAGTGGATCCACATGGATGTTAAAGACAGAAGGTCACCTACTCCTGGCCACCCAGCCTGCCACAGGAGAGCATCCAGGTCCAGGAAGGGCCAGCTGACCCTTGCCTTTCTCCAGGGAGGAGACATCTAGCGTGACCCATGCTCTTCCCCCACATCCTGAGGGACCATGCTCCACTGCAGGCAGCTGGTGACACCAGTGGCAGGACCACCCTGGTGCTCTGCAGATCTCAGGTGTTGTGACAGGAGCAGAGTCCAGGTCTCAATGGATGCTGGGGTCTTCTGACTGCTGCTGCCTGGTGCCATGTACAGCCTGGGGCTCTGCAGGAGCCAAAACTGTGCACAAACCCCTCGTTCCCAAAGCCTGACCCTCTGCCCAGCCCTCATGGACACCCCTCATCGACACACATCCAGGCTGCGGGGCTGGATGTGTGACACAGGGTCACCTCACACAGCAGAGGACACCAGGCTGTGCAGTCTGTGGTGGGTGTGCATCCACAAGAGTCACTCACTCAGGGACGTTCAGGGCTGCCCAGCTCCCTCTCAGCATGTGCAGGGCTGTCCAGTTCCCCCCCCCAGGAGGTTCAGGGCTGCCCATCTCCCTCTCATGATGTACAGGGCTGTCCAGTTCCCCCCCCAGGAGGTTCAGGGCTGCCCAGCTCCCTTTCAGGATGTGCAGGGCTGTCCAGTTCCCTCCCAGGATGCTCAGGGTTGTCCAGCTCTCTCCCAGCTCCTCTGGAAGTGCTGCCGATGACCCGCCGCTGTTCCCGTCCCCTTGGTGACTGCACACGCCAACATCCCCGGACAAAAGCTATCCCGGCACACAATGGGAACAGAAGGGAGCACTGGGCAGCACCACACAGCCCTGGGGAGCTGCCACCGGAGCACTCATCCCCGAGCTCCAGCCCCTGCTCTTTCCCAGGCAGCCAGGATTGCAGGCTCACAGATATTCCTTGTTCACAAACCAGATGGGAATTCCAGGTATGTGTCCGTGCCTGCTGCACGCAGTTACCCAGGGACCCTCCTTATGCACATGTCCATGTCTTGCTGTGCTGTAGGCTTCAAGCTGCCTTGCTTCAGTTTTTTTTTTTTTCCCTCTGTGTGTAAATGCAAGATTTAAGGGCAGCATGAGGTTGTTGAGAGCAGCCCTGGTCTCCTCCCCGCTGGTACTGCCTGCCCAGCCTGGGCATGGCTCTGGCCCTGCGTGCTGGAGGACTGTTGTGCTCTGTTTGTGTGGTTTGTGCTGGTGCCTGTGCCTGCCCTGCTTGATAATTCACGGGAGCTGAGCCTCGTGTGAGGCACATGGGTCCACATGTGACGGGATGGGGCTGGGGGCTTGTCTCAGCCTCACAGGGGTGAGGTCACAGCAAATCGAGGGCCGAAACCCCTCCAACGAGGAGGGTAGAACAGGATAGAGAGCAGAGCAGGGCTGTTCTCCCTGGGGGGGAACTGAGGCATTTGGGGAGGGGTGTGTGTGACTGATTTGTCCCCAGCCTCAGTTACTACCAGGAGCCAGTAGTGGAAGAAAAAAAAAAAGGTGTGCCTTTCCTTTTTCTTGCAGAACAGAGAAAACCTCCGGGGAGGAGAGCAGGACTGTGTGGGGCTCTCCCAGACCTGCGTTGTCAACATCTCCAGCATTGCTTTTGGGATTTTGCCAAGAACCTCGTCCTGCATCGCAGCAGAGCATCCCCATCACGGCAGAGCATCCCCGCAGGCACCCAGCCTCAATGGGTGGGGGACAAACCGCTGTTTGGATTAACCATTGAGCTGAGTTCGTTGCGGTGCATCCCCCAAGGGGTTAAGGACATGCAGCGGACCAGGCAGGGCCAAGCCGTGCTCCCGCCGCTCCCTCCCGCATCCCCTCCCGCATCCCCTCCCGCATCCCCTCCCGCATCCCCTCCCGCATCCCCTCCCACCGCCGCGCCGGGCGCAGGAGGGCAGGAGGCAGCGGGAAGCGGAGCGGAAGGAGCCGAGCCCCGACATCCAGGAGAGCTGTGCCTGGAGCTGAACCAGGCCAGGCTTCCCATCCCGCACATCCCCATGGAAACCTCGGCCCCGCCGCCCCGCCTCGCACCCGTGCCCGATTGTAGGTCACCGATGGCCGCGCCGGTCCAGGGGGGCGAGGGGGGCTGTGCGAGGGGGAGGGGAGCTCCCCGACACCCAGGGGCTCCTGCCGAGGCTTCCAAAGCTGCGAAGGGGAGAGGGATTGAGCCCTTCCCCCCGTCCCCGCCCACACCCACCCCACTGAGCAGCGTTAGGGGTCCCCGGCAGCATCCCCGCAGCTCTGGCAGCATCCCGGCCCCTCCACGGACCCCGAGGTGCCTTGGGTGCCCCACCACGGGGGTTTGCAGCCGCAGGACCGCCCCCACCCCACAGCCGGTTCTGCTGGTCCTTCCCCTCCTGCGCTCCCCTCCCAGCACGAGTCCCCTGAATGCTCCATTTGAAGCTAATTCCGGCTGAAATCTGGTTCGCTTTCGAACGTTGCTGCTTTAAATTGGAGAGATTGACCTTGTAGCAGGAGGTGACATGCAGATGCACATCAGCAGCCCGTCAGAGCGGCGGCGGGGGCTGGGGGGGTGCGGAGCCGCCTCGGGGACAGGCCAACTATTTTATGAGTAATTTAATATCTGGAACACAGACTTTTCATTCCCAGAGATCTGCTGGGGAAAGAAAGAGCCTTTCTGCAGCCCTGCGAAGGCTGTTCCTCATAAGGAGGCAGAGCAGAAAAAACAGGGCTGGGATTTAACCCCTTGGTGTCCAGTCCAGCGCAGAGGCTCCCAGCTCCCGGTCCCTGCAGAGGGGCCAGGAAAAGCAGGAGTTCCCTGCACAGCTCAGAGTGGAGACAAGGCAGGCTGTGTTGCTCCAGGCAAAAGAAGTAATTGCTCCTTCCCATTCAAATTCAAATCCAAGCCTGAGTGAGGATGGGGGAAACAAACAACAGCCCTGAGGTGAGATTTGAGGTAGGAGCTGGTGTCTGAACACTCTTCCCTGTCCCAGACTGGTCCCTGCTGTATCAAACTCCACAAGAGTCCCTCTGGGGTTGGGACCACCCTCCAGTGGAACCAGTGCACCCAGAGGACCCATGGAGGGAGCTCCTGCCCTGCTGACAATGAAGCCACCATGTGTGACCCCAGTAACCACCAAACCTGAGTTGCTGCTGCTGTGTCCTGTTGCTGTCTGCAACATCCCAGCAGGCACAGTCCTGCCCCAGTAATGCCTCTACCAAAAGCATTCCAGTATCCTGGTACAGCACTGAACCCATACAGATCTTCCCATAGTCCAATACAGCTCCTGCTTGATATTATGGTTTGGAGAATGGGAGGGAAGGAAAAACACAATCCCTCCTCCCCTATATTTCACTACACAGTCTGGCCCAAGGGGAGAGGAGACTGTGCCTCGGAGCTGGCTTTTCAGGAGGGAGCTGCTGGCAAGGGAAAAACCTCCCTGTATTTGGGAGCAGAGTCACAAGCTGCATGGGAGAAGGGCTGGTTGGAGGGGCCTGCATGGGGGACTGCTCCAGGAGGCCCCGCTGGGCAGCCTGGCTGTGGCTGATGCTTCCAGCAAGGACCAAGGCCAAGCAAGGATGGTTTAGGAAGGGCTCTTCCTTGAGCAGCAGGTACTAGGAACTCATGGGCTCAAGTGCAAACAGTCTTTGCAGGCTCCCCAGCATTTACTGGTGGTGTTAGACCAGACTGTGGGACTGACATCACTGCCTCAGTCTCACTGACAAACAACACAGTCGTGCTTTCATGTGTCCAGCTCAGCTTCATTTCCACAAAGATTGACAGGCACGATGGATTCTCCACTGCATCAGATCCTGCCAAAGTCCTGCCTCTGGAGCTTTAGCACAGAGGAAACTTCCAAGCCCCCACAGATGATGCAGGAGAAACCTCCACCTGGTTTTCTTGCTGGTCTCTGTTGCTGATCCTTTATGCTCTGTGCCTGGAAACAGGAAGATTTTGTTTTAAAACCCTGGCAGCTCTACCAGTCTTTGCCCACGTCTGTGCTCCTGTTTCCCTCTCTGTTCCCCTCCAGCACCGACAGACCAAAGCACCCCACAGCTGCTTGGCAAAACACTGACAAACCCTAAAACTCCCCAAGTCACCTTGAAATACCTCCTGCCCCAACTTCAGCATCTGCTGAGCATCTGGTGGCCTCAGCCTGTGCACAGGTGAGGGTCACGGCACCTCCTGGTGACAGGCAGTGGCTGGGCCATGGGGAGGCACCGCGGCCACCCTGAAAATAAACCCCGAAGGGAGCGAAGAGGAGCAGAATGGGCGTGTCAGGGCAGAGCTGCAGAGCTGCAGAGCACACACGGAGCAGAGGGGGCGTTTGAGGGGCGGGGGGAGCGGGCACAGGGGGGAGGGTGCACCGTGTGAGCACGCACAGAGCGACGTGGATGGGCAGGAACGGGTGTATGTGGAGCACAAGTCCGGGGAGGAGCAGCCAACGGAGCTGGGGGGGGTTCAACCTGGAGAGGAGGAGGCTCAGGGGAGACCTTCTCACTTTCTACAAGTCCCTGACAGGAGGGGGGAGCTGGGTGGGGGTGGGCTCTGCTTCCAGGCAACCAGCAGCAGGACAAGAGGGCACAGCCTTGAGCTGCACTAGGGGAGGTTTAGGTTGGACATTAGGAAGAAATTCCTTACAGAGAGGGTGATCGGACACTGGAATGGGCTGCCCAGGGAGGGGGTGGAGTCACCATTTCTGGAGGTGTTTAAGAGGAATCTGGATGTGGCATTTAGTGCCGTGGTCAAGTTGACAAGGTGGTGTTGTGTCAAAGGTTGGACTCGATGATCTCAGAGGTCTTCTCCAACACGGTTGACTCTGTAATTCTGTGTTTCTGTGAGGACAGACACTGCAGGTCTATTCCTGCAGTGCAGCTGTGCAAGGTCGAAGTGTGCTGGGCTCAGATGCTCGTGGGGAAGGTGTGAGGAATTAATTAAATATGTAAATTGTCCCTTTCCTGAGGATCAGTGACCTCAGGCAGTTGCACTGCCCTGATCTGCTCTTATCACCCACCACACCTGACCCTGCACAGGTTTCTCTCCAGCTCTCCTGTTAATGGTTGTGTTGTTGTTCCAGATTTGCTCCATGTTCTATGAATGAATTCTGGACCTCAAAGCAAGGTGGGGAGGTTTGGGAGCAGACCTGGATCAAAGTTTTGGTGTCCAACAGCATCCCAGATGAAGCTTCCTCTTGCCCAACCTGTCCTATTACATGGGGTTATCCCATGCCAGAAGAAGGCATTAAATGTCAGTGGGCTCCTGCCAGCTCATTTTCCAGCCTGTTAGGGCTCTTGGAATGGCAGTACATCCACTGTGCATCGACTGCTCCTTGCTTCAGTGTCTCCTGGCAGGAGATGGAGCTGGTGTTCAATGTAGCCCAGCTCGGTTTTGGGGATTGCTCTTGTCCTTCTTACCATTACTGCTGTCCCGATTTTTGGTGGGATGCTGCATCTCCAGCTGTGAAACACCCTGAGTGTTGTGGCTGCGTTTTAAAAGCCACCAGGGCTCTGGCACCGAGAGAACTTCGGGTCGTGACACCCAACACCTCTACCCCGACCTTCTGAGAGGAGCAGAGGTCTGGGGACACGGGTGGCTGTGTCCTGCAGCCTCAAATTTTGCTGCAGGAAGGATGAAGCAGCGATGTGGGGAGGAGGAGGAGGTATAGACTGGGCTGGAAAGGGGAGACTCCCTAATCCCGCCCGCTGCCTCCTCCCAGACCTCACGGGCAGAGCTGAGCCGGCCCCTGGAGCTGTGCCCGCCCAGCCGGCGGGACGAGCATGGTCCTGCTGCTGGGTGAGGGCTGAGCCAGTCTCCAGTGCCACCTGCCGGCAAATCACCCCGGCCACGAGCAGGAGCCTCTAAGCCAGTCACGACGGCGTCAGTCACTGTCCTGCGCTGGTAGAGGGACACCTGAGCATCCCAGGGCTGTGGGGGGCCCTCTGGACGTACAAGCAGGCACGGAGAGCTCCACAAATCCAGCCCATATCGCACCCACCTCCCTAAGACCCTTTATCGTCATCCTCTCCATCCAGCCCCACGCTCCCACAAAAATTCTCTTTTCTACTTCCTGAATGTCCCGTGTCCACCGTGAGCTGGGTTGGGGTCTGCAGACAACTCACCACCCAGGTACAGCACTGGGTTGTCCCCTGCCTCGTGCCGGGGATGTCATTGGGTTGCTCAGCTTTAATTCATTTGGATCTCTTTGAGTCCATCAGCTCTACTGTTAATGAGGAGATCTCAGGGAGGACTTGGCTGTGCTGCAGGACATGTGTGTGTTGGTTCTCTGCTGGGGTTTTGGGGCTGTGTGGGCGCAGCTGTGTGTTCCACACCACTCCCATCGTGGTATCAAACTGCCTTCCCTTGTGACACACACATTATCACAAGCTTTGACAAATTCCTGTGGATATTTTTGTCACCACCACCAGAAAAAAAAAGTCTAAGAGAAGTTGGGTTCCCAGATCCTGCCACTGTCAGGGGTCTCCAGTACAGCACCATCTCCAGCATCTTCCCATCTACCATCAGTACCCAGTGGCCCCAGTTATGTCATGTGTCCTGTCCCCTCCTAGAGGCCAGACTGCCTCTCCATGTTTTCCTAACCCTAGGCTGGGACTCTCTGGGTGTCTTGGAAGGTGATCCTCAGCCTGGTGTGCAGCAGGAACTGCGTGAGTTGTCTGGCTCTGCTCAGCAGTAATGAGATCCTAATAAACCTGGGCTGCACCAGGAGGATGGGAAGCAATGCCCTGGGTATGTGAACATTATGTGGGGGGAAAAAAAGGCAAATCCGAGGCAGAAAGGGACCAACAACGCAAAAAGCTGTCATTTAATGGGCGGGAATGGCAACAATGCACTTGGGGCACCGATTTGGGAGCCAAGAGTCGTTTGCAGGGGAGTGCTCAGCCCTGCAGAGGGGGCTGCAGCGACACCTCCAGCGGGCTAAGCCTCAGGGAAGATGAGGAAGCCGGAGAAGATGCTGTCGGACCCCTCGATCCCCACCAGGGAGTTCTTCTCCGTGGGCTCCAGCCAGACAGACTCGTTCATTGCCATCTTGAGGACCACGCCGCCCGTGGTGACCTGGAAGCTGCTGTGCACGTAGTCACAGAAGGTCACCACCTTCTCCCCCCTGCTGCCGCCTCGCCCCTTTTTGAAGCTGAGGCAGAGGTTGCCCCTGGAGGTGACGTGGTAGGTGAAGTAGTAGATGCCGGGGACGCGGCAGAGGAAGCGGCCGTAGCGGTTCTCGTAGTGGCCCCTCTCGTTGGTGACGACGCGGTCGAAGCGGACGGGCTGCTCCCGGCGGGGGTAGGTGCTGATGCTCCTGGCAGCGGAGAAGGCAGACTTGAGGGTGGCCTGGTAGTCTCCAGAGTCCCCCGGCGGGCCAGGTAATCCGATGAGACCTGGTAATCCCCTGGCACCTGGTGGGCCCCTGGGGCCGACCTTCCCCGGGTACCCCGGCTCTCCCGGGTCTCCCTTCTCCCCCAGGTCTCCTTCATGCTCCGCCCGACCAGGAGGTCCTAGGAAGCAGGAAGAAGAGTCATTGTGGTCACAGCTGAGCCCCACAGGTCTGCAGAGGGAGTCTGGGGAAGGAAACCTGCACGCGATGTGGGTCAGACCCCTGCCCAACTGGCAGGTGTGAGAGGATGAAAATCCACCTCCAGTAATCTGTCAAGATGTAGAAAATCTACAGAAATTTGTGAAAGAACAAAAACAAGTTCAGGAAGAAACTAGTGGGATGTCCCCTAAACAATGCTTAAAGTAGAAGAAGACATTAAAGCTTTGAAACAGCTCCTGTCTGTAGTTGCCAGTGAAACACTCTTAATATCGACAAGCTGAAAGTGGAAACTGCACAGGGGCTGAAGAATGCAAAAATAGCATTGCAAACACTGAAAACTTGCTGTTGTTCACCCTCCCTCCCCAGGTTCCTCAGTGAGCTCCAGTCTGTCCAGTCCCTTCTGTCCCTGAGCATCACCCTCACCTGACAACACCTCAAAGGAATTGGTGAAAATGGATTGCTTTCCCGGGACCACGTACCCGGCTCTGCTTTTTCCTGCTCTTGGCATTCCAAGGTTATTGTCTTCCCCACCTGCAGCCTCCTCCTTACCTTGCTCGCCCTTTGGGCCATCCTCCCCGTCTCTGCCATTGCTGCCAGGTCGTCCTGGTGACCCTGGGATGCCTGGGATGGTGCCGTAGGTCTTGCAGAGTGTGGCACTGGCAAGCTGCCCTTCAGCCAGGCAGATCAGCATCACCCACACGATCCACATCTGCAGAGGCACAGAAGGGTGTGGAGGGGCTTGCCTGGGTGGTGGGAGGGTTGGGGAGGGCACTCTATGCTACTCTGAAGGATGGTGACTGGAAGCACATCTGGGTAATATCACCAGGGAGGGAAAACATCCTACTATGGAGCCAAATCTGCTGTCCTGATGGCCTTGGAGGGAAGGACCAGTCCTTTTGGGCCAGGCAGAGATTGTCAGTCTCTGCTCATCTTAAATTCCCAGCCTCAGGTGGACTTTCCCAGCACTGAAACTCTGGTGCTAGCAGGACAAGAGGTTGGTGAGTTGGATTCCCCAGCCACGGCAGGTCCAATTTGGATGTGACAGGATGAATTCACAGGCTCCTAGCCCAGGTCTATCACATGACCAGAGCATCTAAGAGCAGGAGACCACACCCAGGGCACCTTTCAGACTACTACCCAGTCCCTGATCACCCTTCTGGGACTTTGCAATCTCCCCTTTCATGTTCTCCTTTCTCCCAGGTGGAGCAGGAGAGGTTGGGGTCCCACCAGAAATCTCCACCCAGCATCCCCACCACCCCTTTTCTCTACTGCCCCAAGCCACAGGGAAGTGCCAGGGGTGCAGGTGACTGTCACCCTCCTGGGACCAGGTGTTCCACATGCTCCTGCCTGTGTGGGGGCCTGGGGCTCAGCCTTGCTCTTACCTTGAGCTCCTTGTTGCTTGGGTGGGGAGGCGGAGTGGGACACACCAGCGTCCTGCTTGGAAATGCCTGCGAGGAGAAGCAGAAGTTGGCTGCAGGAGTTATTGTGAAAGGATCTGGGGCACATCCCGTTTTTTTATCTTTAGCTCCTGCCCTTTTGTCCGTGGCAGTTTCACATCCTCCACGAGTGCTCTCTGCCAGCTCAGCAGAACAAGCCACCCCCAAACAGCCCCCCCAGAGTACAGCTCTGTCCTGCAGGGTCCCTGGATCCTGCTCAGATGCCCCCCCTGCTCAGAAGAACACTGACCTGAGCTCCAGACAGGTTTGGGGTAACCCACCGGTGCCGCAGAGTTGTGCGTGCGCTCAGCCAACCTCCCTCAGCTCTGCTGGGAGGCTCTGGCAGACCCAGGGGATGCTGCAGGGCCTTGGCATCCATCATCCTGAATATGTGCCCCAGGCTCTCCTAAATGTTGTGTGTGGGAAGTGATTTTACCCTGCAGGAAAAGCATTCCCAGGCCTGCTTTCCCCTGCTGCCTTGCCAGGGTGAAGCGCAGGACATTGGGATATGACCTGTTCCACCCTACAGTGTGTGCCACCAGGAGGAGTCCCCATTGAGTTTTGGTGGGCTCTGCAGCCTGCACAGCCATGAACTCCTTTGGTCTGGGTCAGGGAAGCAGAGCTCTGTCCCTGGCAGGGCTGGGACCCCGGGGATATCCCCCCCTCAGTGGCGTGTCAGTGGGGTTTGCTGCGTGGTCTGTGCCCATCTGCAGCTGGATTGCTTCCACTTTGATGGGGAAGGGGAGGAGCAGGGGCCCTACTTGGAGGAGTCTTGGTCCTCCCTTGGTGAGGCCTGTGTGGGGGCAGAGGAACCATCCCGTTCTTGCAGGCAGTGCAGCCAGGGGTCGTACCCTCACCCCACCCCGAGCCAGGGTGTGCATGGTGTGTGATGTCACTGATGCTGAGCACAGCAAGGGCTCAGGGACTTGCTGATGCCACACAGATGTCCAGATGTCACACACACATCCGTCACCATATCCATCAGGCTCTACCTGCAGAAAGGTAAGTCATGGAGGACACAACACGCTATACCAGGTGCACTGGGGAAGGATTTATTGACACTTTCCACAGCCAGGTCATGGCAAAGGGGCTGCTGCAGCCCCAGGACACCTGGCTGAACCTGGGGCAACCAAGGTGGGGAGGGGAGAGAGGCAGAGAGACCCCTGAGGTAATATCGGTTTACTGGGTGGGGTTATAAGGCAGTGCCAGTGGGACAGGGGGCTCAGCACCATCACTCTGGGTGCAGATGCATCCAGATGTGCCTGTTCCCCCTGTTCAGCAGCTGCCAATGCTCAGTCCTCACACTGAGGGATTGTGTCTGGGGGGTGATGCCCTCGCTGGGGCTTCCCACTCAGCAGAGAAACTGGGAGTGTCAGCAGCAGCCTGGCAGTGAGCAGTGTGTTTGGGGCAGGATGAAGCAGTCAGGGTGCTGGGGTGGGCTCTGGTGACCCTCTAGTCTGGGAAGAGCAGGAACCCTGAGAAGATGCTGTCAGAGTTGGCGATGCCCACCATGCCGTTGTAGTCGTTCACTCCCAGCCAGACCTGGTCCTCAGCAGCCAGGTGGAGCAGGAGCCCCCCCGAGCTGACCTGCATGGTGTTGGTCTTGTGGTCACAGAAGCTGGCCATCCTCCTCTGGTTCTTGTGCAGGATGGTGCAGAGGTTGGCTGTCTGCGAGGTGTGGAAGACGAAGTAGTAGAGCCCGGGGAGTTTGCAGGTGAACTTGCCCGTGGTGGTGTTGTAGTCGTGGTTGGTGTTGGTGATGACGTGGTTGAAAATCACAGGGACGTTCCTCAAGGGGTGCTCCTTGGTCTGCCTCGTCACTGAGAATGCTGACTGGTGCTTCTGCTTGTAGCTGCCTGGCATTCCTGGCTCTCCAGGCAGGCCTATCACCCCAGGGTCTCCAGCGGGACCAGGAAGGCCACTGGGACCCTTCTTGCCTGGCAAGCCAGGGCTGCCCGGTTCCCCTTTCATGCCCTTGGGCCCTTGCACTGCAGGAGGAGCTGGGATACCTGTGGAGTGGTGGGGAGTGAGAGGGAGTCGGTGTCAATAGCAGGATGTGGGGAGAGGCTTCTTCTCCAGCCCCTTCCCTTGGGCAGGAGGGTGCTGTTGCCTCTTTCCAGCCTGACCACAGAGGGTGCTCTCCACAGCCTGCAAACCAAGGCAGACCAGCCATGGAGGCCTCAATGCTCCCCACTGCAACAGCCCTGTGGTTTCCCTCATTTCTCACTCACCTGGCTCCCCTTTGGCTCCCTTCAGCCCATCCCGGCCGTCCTTGCCTGGCATACCCGGCATTCCTGGCAGGCCTGGAGCTCCATAGCAGTTGTGAGGGGCATCTCCATTCACAGCAGAGCCCACATGCAGGAGGAGGAGGGTGAGGGCCAGACTGAGCTGCTCCCAGAATCTCTGCTCCATTTTGGTTCTGTAGCATGCGAAGGGAAAGAAATGCTGGAGTGAGGGGCCATGGCAGGGTGGCTTCCAGGGCATGGAGAAAAGGAGGCTGGCTGCATCAGGAGCTCCTGGGTCCCGTGAGTGTGCCCTCAGTGTCCCACCCCTACCAACTGCCAGGCAGTGGGGAGGTGGATACATGGAGATGGGCCTTGTGCTCATCACCAACCCCAGGGCAGTCACTGATGGCACAAGTTGGGTTGGACTTCCAGTCTGGATGAAGCCATGAGGTCTGTGGTAGCCACAGCCAGCTCCAAGTCCTCCCAGTCCAGTGTCCAAGACCCTGGTGATGCACACACCACTGTGGACTGCCACGCTGTGCTGCACCAAGGCTGGAGCTCCCTGGACCCAGCTGATCTCGTTCCCCCTCCAGCAGCAGCCTCACTGTCTTGGCTCTGTCCCTCGGGTTGATTATTTCCATCTGCTGGTGCATCCATCACATGTGTGCAGCCCAGCAGTGCCTGTCTCCTTCCCCTCCTCCTCCTCCTCCTCTCACATCCACATCCTCCTCACAGCACTGGACCACACTGCTGGACCCCCAGGCCCTCTGCAGCCCACCCGAGACACAGGGACCCTGCAGCACCTCTTACCTCTGGTGGGGAGCAGGGGACAGGACCCTGTGCTGCTGGTCCCTCTGGCCGTGGCAGTCACTGCACAGGGACAGACCCTGTCACCCTCACAGAGGAAGCTGCAGATTTGGGAAAGGCCCTTGGGGACCCAGAACCCCCAGCTGTCCCCAGCAGAGTTTCACATCCTTCTGCCTGGTTGTTTCTGCTGAGTGAGCACTTTCTTGGCTGTCTAGCGAGACCTGCACTTGTGCCACTGCAACAGGAAGGGCTGGAAGGACAGACGTGGGACAAAGCTCTGCCAAAAGATGTGCCACCACCCTCAGAAGCCCCCCCGAAACCACCTGCTTTCCCCTTTACTTCACTTGTTTCTGAGCAAAAGGGCAGTGTGGAGAGCAGAGCCTCAGGCCAACTCTGTTGGGCTAGAGATGCCTGTGCCACTGAAGGGCTGGTGCGAGGTCGCTGCCGGGCTCTGATGGAAGATGCTGCACCCCTAAATGGGACTGGAGGGTGTTTCTCCTTGAGAGTTCCTGACCTGCACCTTCCACTGTGCTCCACCAGTTCTGCTGGGTGCTGGGCTTTGTGAGGCCCCAGCATGCCTCGTCAGGGTGTTGCTCCACTCAGTGACCTGGCCTCCTCCTCACAGCTCCAGGAACGGAGACATTTGAGTGCCCAGTGTGTGTGCAGTAGCTCCCCTGAGGAGCAGACCCAGGGTATGGCACCTATGTGTCTTTCCTGATGCTTCTCAGCTGTCTGATTTGTGCCCAGCTTATTGTACCTCCCACCCATCTCACCCCAAGGCCCTCACAACTCCACCACCAACACCCCACAACCCCATCAGTCACCCTGATATCCCTGTCCCTCCTTGCTGTAAGGCCAGAGGACCACAGCTGCCTTTCCTCTTCCTAGGAGAGTTTGGATACTAACAGGGGCCACATTGGTGAGGTGCATGACCTGCTGCCTGTGTTTTCCCTTGCAGGACAGCTGCCTTGGGCTCAGCAGAGAAGGACACACATAGCCTAATCCCAGCATTCCTCCCTGTAAGTGTCAGCTCTGACTGGACACTCCATTCCCTCCTGTCCTTCTCCCTCTGCAGTGCCAGGGACAAGCTGGGATCACTTCTCTCCCTGGACAGTTTGGGGGGGGATCCAGGATATTCATGGTTGGGGGAAGATTGCATGAGTAGAAAAGAAAACTCAAAGAGCTATGGTGAAAGAAGGGTTTATTTATACTGATGGGGAGGATGTGAGAGAATGTGTTCCAGTGCCAGGAAGGCATTTACAGTGGTTAGAGTAGCAGAAGCAGTGGCAGGCAGTGATTTCCCACCCAGGAGCAAAGAGCCACAGCCGGTGACAACTGGGACCTGCTGGAGTGAGGTATGAATGCCCAGGAGGAGAAAGGGATGAGAGTCCACTGCCTCCAGGATGGAGTGGGCAGGCTCAGCACAGAGGTGACTGCTGCGCTGGGGACCCACGGCCTGGCCAGTTGTGACACTGGTGGAAGCACAGGACCCATCTGCACGCTCAGTTTGGGGCCATCCCGGTGTGCTGTGGCACCAAACCATCCCACACCCACAGGGGATCACCCACGCAGGCAGACATCCCTTGATGCCCTGGGGGCCCCTCAGCCTGTCTGTGGGAAGAGCATGAAGCCGCTGAAGACACTGTCAGCCTCGGAGCCGCTGTAGATGGAGCTGCCCCGGGCGGGGTGGGTGGTCACGGACACCTGGTCGCCCGGGGCCAGGCTGAGGACGCTGCTGCCCGAGTTCACCTGCAGGATGCCGACGCTGTTGTTGTCGCAGAAGCTGACGACATCCTCCCTGTTCTTGGTGATGCTCAGGCACAGGTCCCCGCTGGAGACCACCTGGTAGGCGAAGTAGTAGAGCCCGGGGATGCGGCAGGTGAACTGCCCCGTCTGGGGGCTGTAGGAGTTCTCCTCGTTGGTGATGATGTTGTCGAACACCACCGTCCTGCCCATGGACGGCGGGGACCTCCGCGAGGCGGAGAAGGCAGGGCGTGGCTGCTCCAGGGTATTGCCGGGTAGCCCCTTCTCCCCCTTGAACCCTGGCAGCCCTGGCATCCCAGTGACGCCAGGGAGGCCAGGGAGGCCGCGGTTCCCTGGAATGCCAGGAGGGCCGGGGTCACCTGCATCCCCTTTGGGTCCCTGGATGCCCGTCCTTGGCGCTGGTTTCCCTGGGGAGAGGTGGTGAAGAGGAGCAGTTGGTGCACATCCAGCATCTCCCAAGCTGCTCCCACAGCCTGGGATGCTCCTATCAAGAGGTTCCCAGGCTCCCCACACTGGGCATCTCAGGCTTCCCCTTACCTGGCTCTCCCATGTCACCCTTCTGCCCTGGCCTCCCATCACGGCCAGGGACTCCAGGGAAGCCATCCTTGCCATCTGGTGCCCGGCAGACTCCATTCTCCAGCAGGGCTGTGCTCAGCACTGCTGCCAGGGTGCTGATCCCCAGCCAAAATTCGGGTTGCATCCTGCCTCCTACAAGCAAAAGGGTGGGGAATTGGGGATGGAGGCAAACACACAGATCCTGGACACGGACATGCAACTGCTCTCAGCACTTGTTTGATACAATTCACCAGACACCACATGCAGTGGTGGAAACAGCTTCCTAGAAGGGTTTTGGAGGTGTTTCCTTGTGTGATCAGAAATAACAGAAGTCAGTGAAAATCTCTGACATGCCCATGGCAGGACTGTGGGATTAGAAAGCCTGAGATGTAGACGACAGCAAAAACCTGGGATGTAGAGGACAGCTGTGTGTCCTGGGGATGGGTCGTGGCTCCTCAGATGCATGTAGAGGATGTTTAGTGCAGTTTTGAGGGAGAAGCAGTGATGTACAGGGCCGTGGTTCCATGGGACAGAGAACACATGGGAAGAAAGGATGCAAAGAGACATGACAGGGAGGGGAAAACAGGGAAACGGGATCCAAATCTCCAACACACAGAGCTGGGAGAACGGAGAGACGCCCTGAGCACACAACACCTATCTCAAAACCTGAGGTACTCAGCCTAGGACAAGCCTGCAGAGCCCAGTGATG
Organism: Manacus candei; assembly: GCF_025592945.1. Classification (NCBI taxonomy): domain Eukaryota; kingdom Metazoa; phylum Chordata; class Aves; order Passeriformes; family Pipridae; genus Manacus; species Manacus candei. Next base: position 2,151,023 of record NW_026138070.1, read on the forward strand.
TCCACAACCAAACAGAGCAAAGACAGATTCTTGCAGCTCCCCCCCCACCCTTGCGTCATCTCCTCCCATTTTCCTACTTTAAACTCCTGTGGAGGGGGAATGTGAAGAAAGAATGAGGACAGGGAGCAAGGTCAGGAGAGTGGTGGCAGAGGAGGAGTGTGTCCCCTGCTCTTTGGGGTGACTTACCTCTGTGCAGGGGGTCAAGACAGACCAGAGTGAGCAGCAGCTCAGTTTGCTGGAAGCTCTTCCCTGGGAGCAGGGAGGAAGAGGAGTAGGGATGTCTTTGCACGCACCGTGGTTTGCCCGTCAGGGAAGGGACGTGCCGAGTTTCGCTTTCTCTGTACGAGAAAGAACTTTGTTCCCCTTTCCTCGCTTGACTCTGGCTGTGCTGGAAACAGCTTGGTCATCAAGAGTGCAGGACTGCTGGGTGCCCAGCCTGGCCCAGCAGCACAGCTCCCACAGCAGGGACTGGTGGACACTGGGCACAAAGCAACATGACAGTGGAGGGTGCCCAGAGGCTGCCCAGGGCAACAGCACAGCTCTGTCCCTGCAGGAGGGGACAGGTGATCACAGCACCAGGGGTCACAACCAGCCAAGGAATGCTCAGAGGGGGCCCAGGGATCACCTTTGAAGGCTCCTGGTCTGGGTGATGAGCAGAGTGTGTCTGCCACTGGTACCCAGCCTTGTCATAGTGGCTGCTGGGGGCTGACCCCTCCAGATGCCCACCTGGGCACTGCAGCCTGATGGAGCAGGGAATGTCAGTGCCTGTGTGGCTCAGCAGGACCCTGAGCATTTAGGCTGGATATTAGGAAAAGGTTCATCTTCCAGAGGATGATTTGGCACTGAACAGGCTCTCCAGGGCGGTGGTCACGACCCCAAGGCTGTCAGAGCTCCAGGAGTGTTTGGACAGCACTCTCAGGGACAGAGTGGGATTGTTGGGGTATCTGTGCAGGGCCAAGCAGTTGGACTGATGATCCCTGTGGTTGTGTTGCAGCTCAAGATATTCTGTGATCCTATGGTCTCCTTCCCACTGCCTTCTCTTCATTGCTTTGGGGACCTTGTGCCTGTAGTAGAGGGGGTGTCTGGCACTGCTCTCAGTTCCCTTTGGGTGGCTGTGTCTTGCACCAACCAGATCTGGGCAACCCCTGGAGCTGTGTGGCCTCATGAGACTGGACAAATGAAACACCAACATTTCATCCCACTGAGTGCAGGGAAAGAGCCCAGGGATGTGCCTTCAGCTCTGCTAAAAATGAGCCCCCAAATGCCACAAGTGCCCAAGCCCCATCGTGCCAGGGAGTGAGTGGTGAGAGGTGCCACGATGATCCCAGCAGGGACCGTGGGGTCCTTGGGGCCCTGGGGACCAACCAGGGGAGACACAGTGGGTTGTGAGAGGGGCTTTCTGATCCATATCCACCTGGAGTGTCTTTTCAGGTGTCCTATGGCAGCTGCACTGACCTTCTGAGAAAGAGACATTGGGGTCCCCAAAGCTGGAGCTGGGGTTCAGAGGAGAATGTCCAAGGAAAGAGGGCAGTGAGCAGGCCTAGGGTGGCTCTAAAGCCCAGGGGTGCTGGCAACCCTCCCTTTCCCCCCCTGCCTGCCAACTCTAGCAGTCCCAAGGAAGGTGTTGCATCATGTCTAATACAGCTGAAAAAGGGAATGACCAAAGCTCAGCGCCGAGACCATTGCCAGCAGAGATCTGTCACTGAACTGGTCTTTAATTCATTGAATAGATGCCCTCTTAATGTAATATAATACATATTTTTAATCAAAATGTCATCCCATAATAAATCAGATGCCCAGAAGAAATGCAATTTTATTTTATCAACAGAGTTCCTCTATCAACCAGACCTGTAACCGTGTCAAGACAAGATGACAGGTGAGTTTGAAAGGACCTACCTTCCCCCAAACGATGCTTCTGGACAGTAATTGTATTTCTGCCCCATTGCCCTTTCTTAATATACAGCCCAAATGAGACCACTCCATCATTTCATTCAGGATTGATCGATGGCTGGTCCTTGTGCTCCCATGTCCTTTGTCTCCTGTTGTCCCTTTAACCCCATTTAAATGCTGAATTACAGGGGCTGCTTGTGGGTCTCCAGTATCTCCTTGAAGCTGTGCTTGTTCCAGGTGTTCCCTCCTCCAGGCTCCTGAGCAGTGTTTAGCCCCACTTGTGTGACTTTCAGAGTCACTGTGGTCAAGCCAAGCTTTCTTCTCCCATCCTCTGTCTCCTCCTCCTCCTCCAGATCAGCAGCTGGGATATGGCAGACTGGTTTGTGTTGGAAGGGACCTTAAAGCTCATCTCGTTCCACTCCCTGCCACGAGCAGGGACACCTTCCACCAGCCCAGGTTGCTCCAAGCCCCGTCCAACCTTGGACACTGCCAGGGATCCAGGGGCAGCCACAGCTTCTCTGGGCAACCTGTGCTAGGGCCTCCCCACCCTCCCAGGGAAGGATTTCTTCCCAAAATCCCACCTAACCCTAACCCTGTCCCCTGGCAGTGGGAAGTTACTCTCACTGCCATCCGTGGTTCCAGAGGATGGGGAGCCGTGGGTAAGCACTGCACGGGGCCATCCCGGAGGCTGCTGAGGACCACAAATGCCAGCACAAGGATCCTCGTCCTTCCCATTCCCGTCCGTGGGAGCGGGGGGTGGCCGGGGGGCCGCGGGCAGGGTGGGCTCGGCAGCGACGGGACGCGCCACGAGATGGCAGCGCTGCCTCAGCCGTGCTCGGTGCCACCCGCTCCTCCGCCCGAAGCAGGGGCGGGGAGACCCCCCTGGGGGTCCCCCTGTCCCCAGGTGCCCTGCAGGATGTCCAGGTGCGGAGTGAGAGCACGGACATCTCCGCACGTTGGGAGCCGGGATAACCCACCCCCTCCACGCGGCCACAAAAGCCCTTTTTCCCGGGGGTGGGGGCACTTTGGTACCCCCCCGAGACTGGGGGAGGAGTTTTCCTCAGTGAGGAAAGGAACTCCGTGGTGGGGCGTGTGAACCCTGCCAGGTTCTCCTGGCTGAGGTGGATCCAGCAGCACCATCACTCCATCACCGAGCAGGGGCCACGTTGATACGTGGGACCCCCAGGTGACATGGAATGGGGCCAAGCCCAAGGCAGAGGGGACAGTGGGTGTACCTGGAAGAGCCAGGGGATGTAGATGCTCCTCAGAGCTCCAGGTGTCACAAAATCTTCCCCAAAGGGGATGGTGCTCTCAGTTTTGGGGAACCTGACCACCCAGGTGAGCATCCCCGTGATTTAGGGCACCTGTCATGGCCTCCTGGCTCTGCTGCACACCAAGCAACTCTGCTCCAGAGGATTCTACCCTGAGCAACCCTCCTCCTTTCAGAATGGGTTCAGGATGGGCCACGGGGCAACACCTTCACCTCTTGCTGCCCTCCCAGCTGGTGCTGACAGGCAAGATCAGTCAGTGCCATCCCAGCCTTGCAGCCTTTCCTGGAAGAGCAGTGACCCCTGTGAAGCCTCCCCACATGTCCCCAGTGCCTGCAGGCACACACGAGCTGCCTGACAGCAGACAACAGGGAGAGATGCTCCTTCCCTGCTGGGGATCCCCAGGGTGAGGAGCTGACAGGCAGGAGCTGCCAGAGGAGGAGAAATCAGGCAGCTGGCACCTCCCTGTCACTGTGCAGGAGGCAGAGATGGAGATCAGCAGTGCTGTCAGGTACCACACACACCTCTGCTGCCAGTCACAGCATCCCAGTGCAGACCTGCACCCACTGGCATGCACTCTGCTGCAGCCACTGGTGGGTTAATGGTGCCTGGATAACCACACAGATGGATGTTAGAGCTGTTGAGCTGGGCTGTCCCAAAGCAGAATCACAGAGTCGTGGAATTATTAGGGTTGGAAAAGCCCTCTAAGATCGTGGAGTTCCACCATTGATTCAGCACTGCCAGGGCCACCCCTAAACCACGTCCCCAAGTGCCACATCCACATGTTCTTTGAACTCTTCTGGTGATGGTGACTCCATCACTGCCCTGGGCAGCCTGTTCCAATGCCTGACAGCCCTTTTAGTGAAGGAGTTGTTCCCAATATCCAACCTAAACCTCCTCTGGCACAAACTGAGGCCATTTTCTCTGTCCTGTCACTTGTTATCCGGGAGCAGAAACCTGCCCCCACCTGGCTCCACCGTCCTGTCAGGGGGTTGTGGAGAGTGATGGTGCCCTGGAAGGATTTCCTGACATGTCAGGTGACAATCAGGCCACAGGGCCACTTGCCACACTGGGTAGCTGCCACACACGTCTGAAATATTTAAATTGCTGTCCCAGGGAATGTGTTGTTCCTGTGAAAAATCCTTGCAGAAAGCAGATGTGAGGAATAAAGACAGGTATGTGGTTTAAAAGGCAGGATTTCAGGCTCCAGCCCTTGCTCACTGTCATTGATGCACATCCCTGTCGGCTCATGGGGTGAGAGGAGATAGATGAGTGCTGAGCAGCCCTGGGCAATGTTGGGAAAGCTTGTCCCATCCTTCCCTCTTTTGTTCCCTGTTAAGAATGTCAGGGCTTGTCATTATTCGACATATATTGGTTAATTTGGCTGATTGTTACCCATTCTTTAATGTATCCGTTATTTATTTATTCTCTGGTGTAACAAGCAGTTCCAGATTGATCACTTTGGCATGTAAATGAGCTGCTCTAGTGCTTGTCACTGAAATTTGTACATTGGGAGAATTTGCAATCAAACACAGCCGGAATCTAAATTACAACATTTCAGGCAGTAATAGCAGGGGGAAGACAGGAAGGATGTGCCATAAATAAGATGGGATCAAGATGGGGTGCCCAGAGCTGTGCTGACAACATGCCAGGAGCCCCATGGCAAGCAACAGGAGTCCCCACTGTGCAGAGACATGGTCCTGGCAGACCTGGCTTATTCCCCCAGCAGAGAAGGCCAAACAGACTAAGGACCTCAGGGATCTCCATTCCAGGTCCTTGCTCATGGCAAGAATATTCCCAGCCCTAGATCAGGGTGGATATGGTTTTGCCTACCTGAGCCTTGAAACCCTTCCAGGACAGGGATCACCCATCGCTCTGGTGACCTGTCTGAGGGCTGGACCACACTCAGCTAAAGAAGCACTTCCTGATGTCCATCTCAAATCTCTGAAGGTCCACTCTGTGTGACATCATTTGGCATTAATGAGATGTCCTGGACTCTATTTCCTTGCAGTAGCTCCCAAGCACCTGCAGCAGTGATCAGCTACCACCACGTCCCCGTGGGGTGGCTGCCCCACCGCTGATCATAAGGATGAATAATTTTTCTTTACTTGGCCACAATCCCCCTAACATAGCAGTTTAGCTCATCTGTGTTTTGCTCACATTCAGCCTGGTGCCCACTGATTCCCACCCCAGCCATTCCCCTACTCCAGCAGGGAGTCCCCAGCCTGTTCACCTGATGAGGAGAGCCCACAGTATCCCCTAAACGTCCCAAGGGTTTAAAGAAATGGCTCGAAATGCCATTTTTAGAAGGCAACTGAAAAAAAAAAAGACAAATTCTGTTCCTTCTTTCCTTCCCCTCCTGGCTTTATGCTGTGGGCTTAGGAGATAAGGCTCTGAAATACACCCTGAACATAGTGAGATTCCCTTCAAACCCCAGATGATGGTCACACTGGGGGGAGGCACAAGACCCCTCTGTCTGGGCTGTGTGTTTTGACACCTCAGTTCTGGGTATGTGAGGTTTGCACTCTTTGGGGCCATCAGGCCATGGCAAGACCCTCGGGAATCCCTCCCCCTGACAGGGATGTGCTCATCCCAGTGGAGTGTGAACCACCACGCACTGGTTTGTAGTAACATGGTGTTTCCCATGGGGCTGAGATGACCAGCACAGATCCCTCCTGCACCCTTTGCACATCCTGGCGGCTGCCAGGGCCTCGTCTCCCCTTCCCAGGCTGATATCCACACCACGACCTGCTTTCCCTGACATTAAGGCCTTGAAAACGGAGTGGAAGTTTCCTGCAGGTGAGTGCCAGCGTTAACTAGGTCACGGCAGCTGGAGGTCCACGCTGGCTGCAGCCCTATTACACCTCATTTTTATTACAGCTTGCTTTCCACAGTGCCTCCTCCAGGAACTCGGCTTCCCTCCGACTGACCTTGGCTGCCGGATCGATCCGAACTCACACCCCCCTCCTCACATCTGCCCAATTTGGAGGATGTGATTGCTGCTCCCGAGGCTCTGATTGCCTTTGCTCCCGGACGCCAGAGCCCCAGCAGGGGCCTCACAGGCTCCATCAGCCAACCTTCCACTGAGCAGATTTCCCAGGAATATCCGAGGAATGTGCCGTGCAAAGCCAGGCCAGACATTTTCGAGGCATCCAGACCGTGTTAAGCTGGAGGTCACGGTGCCTCTCCATCCCTGTGGTGTGAAAGCTGGACACCTCCAGTGGAAGGTGTCCCTGCCCATGTCAGGGGCTTGGAATGAGGTGGTCTTGAAGGCTCCTTCCAAACCAAACCATTCTGGGATTTGATGATCTATGTCTAGTGAGCACGGAATTTCAGGAGCTCTGCTTTTGGCTGCTCTTTGGGCCCTGGTTCCCCAGGCAGAGGGCAGTGATACCTGGTGTGGCCCACACGCCTCCAACATCCTCTCAGGCGCTTCCATCAGCTCGGCACCTCACAACGCTCCATGGGCTGTGTTGCTGTGGAAGTTAGGTGCTGAAAAAATCTCCAGAGCAGTTAATTAGGGGTGAGATAAGAAAGGGTTTATTTGCCAAGGCTAAGATGTTACAAGACGCGCGCAGGTCGTGCCTGAGATGTCATATTTTATAATACCATCCATCCAATCCCAAATGTGTCCACCCTGTTGTCTTTACTCTGGTCCGCCCCGGGTCCACCCACTGAAAATGGGTCTGGGGTGCACTTTGGGACCCCCTGTTCATCCCACCTTCCTCTCCCTCAGAGCACAAAGGGTACATAGTTACCCAGTTTTTGACCGTGTTCTGTGGTTTAGGCCCTGATATGCTGTTCTGCCAACAATCTAGGCCTTGCCTTGACAAAAGACTAAACATTTCTACTGGTTTCAGGAGTAGGATTGATACAGGGAGCATAGAATGGGGTAAGAGGGTTAAGGAATGTGTAAACAAGGGTGCTAGAGGGAAAGGGATAAGGGACAGGGGAGTGAGGGATGCTGCTTTTAGAGTCTACTTCCACTACTTATAAAACTTACAAGTATTAGAAAAATAAAAAACCATTAGGGGCTTAAGGCATCAACTGGTTCCAACCTCTCCCCTTCTGCTGTGCTCCCTATGACTTCACCCTCCTCAGCCACCTCCACTGCTTTCTGAAAAGAACACAGCCCCTTTCCAGCATGGATGAACACTTTTCCCCTTGCAGTGGCACGAGCCACGCAGGGTCCCCTCCTGTTGAAGTCCTCTCCATAGGCAGAGGTCAAACCCATGTCCTTGCTGCCAACTCAGAAGCAAATCAATCAACATTTCAGAGGCAATTGCAGCCCTCCTCAAGTCTCTGTGTGGGGGCAACTGTGTGGCAGCCCCAGCACCGACTCCCTGGCCTGGAGTTATTCTTCACTTGGATTTTAATTTCCAAGCTTGCACTGAGGGATGGGAAGAATCCCAGCTTCTAATTAATTACTGAGTTTTCCGTAATGGAAAATGCTGCCAGTGTGTCTGGTTTATTGCACTGTGGAGAAGGTCACTCTGAAAACTATTTTTCCAAACATCCCAGTGAGTGGCCTTAAGCCCTGAAACAGCTGGACTCTCCAGATCCAGGGGGAAGTTTGCACTGAGTGGCAGAAGAAGACTGTGGTCCTGTGTCCTGTGTATGCCACCAGAATGGGGAAGCACACTGGAGGACAAGGAGTGTTGGAAGGTGGCTGCCTCTGGACAGTGGGTCCTGGGCCTCTGGATATGTAGGAAGAAATTGTTCCCTGTGAGGGTGGTGTAGCTGCCCCATCCCTAAAAGTGTCCAAGACCAGGTTGGACGGGGCTTGGAGCAACCTGAGCTAGTGGAAGGTGTCCCTGCCCATGGCAGGGGGTGGAACAGGATGAGCTTTAAGGTCCCTTCCAACCCAATCCATTCTGGGATTCTGTGATTCCATCATCTCATCTGGTGAACACAGTGGTCCCAGCAGGAGGACAAGCACAAGCTGGCACATGCAGGACCCTACAGTGGGGCTTCATATGGCGTTTTGCAGGACAAAAAGCAGGCATTTTAATTTCCAGTGCAGATTCGTCCTGCAATGGGACATATTTGTTTGCATGAGCCTTCACGAGGAGGTTCCAGGAGTCTGGGGATGAGCAGTGGGATTTCTAAGGAACTTTAATCCCTTCAGTAATCCCTGAATTTTTCAGCTTAATTTATTTGGGGAAGTCAAATGAAGCCTCTCGTTTGCCTCAATGGTACAATGAGATTACAGTTTCTGCCTCCCATTCTCAGTCCTGAGCTGGATGGATCTCCCTAATGCCTTAAAGCCCCTATTGTTAGGATCTATATCTCTTCCCAGGTGTCTCTTATGCTGCTCTGATGTACCATTTTCTGGGCAGGGCCATGTCTTTCCCCTCGGAGTGGTGCTGATGGGCCTCGTTGAGGATTACGAGGGGATTTCCTGAGCCCTTCAAATTGTCTCCCTCACTAATTAATGATCAGGTTTCAGATTCGGAACATGCAGTTAGATATACTGCAAAAGTGCATTTCATTAATCTTAATTAACGATTTAAATACTCAGAAGCCTCTGCTCAGCCTCTGTGATTGATGGCAGCTCTGTCACCCTGCTTTGGTCCCTTGACATCTCTGCCTCTTCAGTGGGGATATGAGCACCCACCTTCCCTGTTTTCCCTTTGCCTGTTGCCTCCAGATCCAGGCTGGGCACTATTTTAGAAGGCTTTAGGTGCTTGATAAGAAAGTGTATGAGTGACAATTCTTGTGCTAGACAGGACATCTTCCCTGAATTTAAACTCTTTGTGTCCTGGTGTGCAACTCTAACAGCAGAGCACATCAGTAGCCAGGGCTGGTGGAAATCAGACTTTGCAGACCACTGAAGGGAACAACTGGGCAAACTGGTCCAGAAATTACACTTCATTCCCCTGCAAAGCAGTATACAAATCCCTTCAGGGCTTGACAGCCCATGGGACACAAAGCAAGCTATGTGCCACCCCAGATATCCAGTTCTGTTGGTAGGGATGAAGTACTCGTTTGTGCCTGCTGGGAACACACATCTTCAGCCTCACTACTTGTTGGACCTGGGCACAGGCAGCTGCAGCACCTCATGTCACTCAGCTGTTGGATCAGCACTAACAAAAATTACTGAAACCAACAATTTAATGAAAAAGAGATTGGGAAACAGCACAGGAACCACCCACACTTGTCTCTGCTGTGGTTACAAGGATCCTGCTGCAGACCCTGATGTTCTGTATATCTCTGAATATACAGAAGGGGAGAAAAAAAAAACCTTTTTGGAGACAAGACCAAGATACTCTGCCAGTGATGTTGTTCTTCCAGAAGCTGCTCATCCTGCTGGTCCTCTGGGATCCCACCAGCTCGGTGCATGACACGCAAAGCCTCTCTCTCAGCATCCCACTTCCTCTGTGGTTTGGATCTGGAGATGAGACATCACTGTCTGGAGCCCTAGTGGTACCTGCTTGATTTTTCATTGAGACCTGGCAGCTCAACAGCAAAGTTCTTGTTCTCTCTCTGGCCATTACCTTCTCCCAGAGGAGAATCAGGAAGGGATGCTCCCTTGCTTTCACAAACTCTGATAAAAATGTATTTTTTAAAGCCCTACTTCCCTCAGTGATAGGATTAAGCATAATACTCAGTTTCTGCCTGAAACAAGCATGTTTTTGCCCATCTGCTGAAGGAAGAGTCTCAAAACCACTATGAAAAGGCTGCTGTCAGTTTAGACATCAAAAGCTGAGGGTGACACTCCAAAATCAATAATGGTTTTTAAGTAAGGCCTGATTTGAAGTCTGGAAGAGGTTTGGGGCAGAGCAGGGGCTTTACCAGCACCCCCAGGGTGACACTGAGAAGCATTTCTAAATGTCTGGAAGATTTAGGGACACCATGCTATAGACATGACATGGGATGGCAGCATCTCCCCTGTGTCTCTGGGGTTCAGACGTGTCCTGACCAGCAGCCACGGCCTCCTGCCAGCCCTGTGTGCTGCAGCTGTGTGGGGACAGGGACTCTGCTGTGCCTAAGGCTGTGGATCTGACAGGCTGGCCCTTGGGCTCTGCTGCATCTCCTCACCCTTTATTAAATATCACACTTGGCTTCGTGGGCTGATTAATTTCTAATCAAACTGTGTTTGCCAGTGGCTGTCTCCAAGCCCCCAGGGCTGCACTGCTGAGGACTCCTGTGTTTCTGGCATCTCTGAAGCAGCATTTGTGTGCCTTCCTGTCTCAGCTGTGCTCTCAGCAGAGCTGATCACAGAGTCATAGAGTCCCAGAACGGTTTGGGTTGGAAGAAATCAATCATAAATGCATCAATCAATTAATCTATCTCTTCTTTCACCCCCTGCCATGGGCAGGGTCACCTTCCACTAGACCAGGTCCAAGCCCATCCACCTGGCCTTGGACGCTTCCAGGGATGGGGCAGCCACATCTTCTTTGGGCAGCCTGTGCCAGGGCCCCACCACCCTCACAGGAGACAATTCCTACCCAATATCCCATCTAACCCTGTCCTCTGGCAGTGGGAAGCAATTTCCCTCTTTCCTCTCCCTCCATCCCTTGTCAAAAGTCCCTCTCCAGCTCTCCTGGAGCCCCTTTAGGCCCTGGAAGGGGCTTGAAGGTCTCCCTTCTCCAGGTGAACAAGCCCAGCTCTCTCAGCCTGATTATGATGATCCCATGATCTTCTTATGGGATCATCTCATGAAGGACCATTTAGGACCAGAGCCTTCTAGCAGGGTTCTGGGGGCCCCATCCCTGGAAGTGTCCATGGTCAGCCTGGACAGGGCTTGGAGTGATCTGGTCTAGTGGAAGGTGTCCCTGCCCATGGCAGGGGGTGGGATGGGATGTCTTTAATGTCTCTTCCAAACCAAACCATTCCAGGATTCTGTGATCCCTGCAAGTACAACCTCTCACTCTGGTGTCCTAGAACCAGGCTCTGGGAGGAGGAGCTGCTGCTGCCTGATTGTGCTCAGGGGGTGTATTTGGATCAGACTGAGGACAGATAAATCATCTGCATGCAAAGTGCACAGCTGGCTCACATGTCAGAGATGGGAATCAGGGAGCCAGGGAGGTTTATTATACCTGAGATTATAGAGGTGTCTGACAAGTGCTCGCTGTAAGTCAGAGAGAAGTAAAGGACCCCCATGTGAGTGAGCACCCCTGGGACCTGATTCCCTCATAGACCTCAGCACTTGGCAGCATCAGTGCCCTGTGGCCAGGGAGGAGCACAGAGGGCTTCTGGAGGATAAGGATGGTGCCTGCACAGACCTTCACAGAGCTCCCAGCCTGGATGGGCTGTGCTGGTGATGCTGTTTGGTGACAGGGGTGACAGGGCTGTGATCCCTTCCTGTGAACATTGAACATGTGAACATTCTCATGAGCTTTTCCTGGCTGTCCCAAACTTTCTCACCTGTGCCCTGCACCACTCCCTGCCTCCCTTCCCTGCTCAGTAACTCCTGTGACAGAAGCAGAAGACACCAGCCAGGGAGGAGAGCCAGCTCCAGCTGGGTGGAGGAGCTGGAAATAGCCTTTTGTGGGCCATTTTTAGCAGTTCATTTGGAGATGTGTTTTGCCAGCAAAAACTTCAGCCTGCTGTTTGTCCCTGTTAGGGGAAGGCTGTTATTAGTGCAAAATGAGGCAGTGTGGATCTGGCTCCTCCACAGCTCTGAGGCAGTGATGCAGGAAGCACAGAGAGAGGCTTTAAAGTGCCATTATGAATTCATGCTCACATTCATTGCAATGACACCTTCATTTTTGACCAATTCAGCTGGTCTAGCAACTTGGTGCAAGCGAGGGGCTTACCAGGGGCAGGGGTTTTGTGGGAAGGAGCACACTGTCTTAGTGAGTGCAGGTCCAGGCTTGGTCAACAAAGCCAGAGTGAAATACTACTGGTTTGGGACCCTGGCAGTGATGGTGACTTTGTAATATTCACATCCCACAGTTTCCAGTTAGTGTGCACAGAGGAGGAGTCATTGTGACCCTGTAGACAGAGGTGGCCTCTGGACATGGATATTCACAGAACATCTCAGATCATCCCTTCCAGCCTTTCAGCCTCCCTCAGCTCTCAATTCACAGATTGCACCATGGGCACAGTTTTCTTTTTTGGTAAGGAAAGGGTTATTTAAAATCCTAGTGCCTTTCAGCCCATTTTTTTGGAGGCTGCATAGAGATTCCCACTCCATAGGTAGGGCATCCCTGGTACCATGGGTGGGTCCTGGTCCTGTGCAGGCCCAAATCCCATGACTAAGGGACTAGTGCAGGGCACAGCAGGAAGGTTGCACATGTGTGTTGGCACATGTGTGATGGGAACATGAAATGTAGGAGGAGCTGTGGCATCCAGATACACACAGGAGCACAGACATACTATATGAATACAGGTACAGCAAGGACAGGCACACACTCTCATGTACATCACAAACCTTTCTCTAGATCTGTGACTGAGAATTATAACTCAAAACAGAGTGTTTTTTTTTTAATTTCTAACGTGTTACACTGGGGGAAAATACCCCTGTGACAGTGGGGGTGTTTGGCACAGGTATGTCTGCAGCTGACACACAGCTCATCTCCATGCCTAATTCCTGGCTCTTCTGCCAACAGGAGAGGGTGAGGAGAAAAAGTCTTGGGAGAGAAAACATCATGGCAGCCCTGGGATGCAGGCTTCACAGCACTGGGAATGCCTCTTCCCTGCAACAGGGACAGGATTTTGGAGAGTAGCATGCCCACCCTCCCCAGGCCAGCCATGGGAGACACCTCCTTTGTGCCCCAGGCTTTGCTCTTTTTGCCTGGATTGTCACCCCAACAGCACCAGCAGTGACCCATCCTGGTCTCCCATTGCCAGCAGCAACACCAGCTGCACGTGGAAGGGGAGAAGTTTCTGGAATGTTTTCCAAAGTCGTGGTGCCCAACAGGAGCAGGGTTGGTGATCTTACACCAGAGCTGTCACAGGGGAGGGACAGGACATCCCAACCAGGAGCAAAGTGATGGAGGAAGGAGGGAGGAGAAGAAGGAGGGGTTGGGAAGTATCCTGCATTCATTCCCTGAGGGGTTAAACCTGCAGCCCCATGGACAAAGGGGTTTGGGAACATGCATGAGCCACATCAGGGGTGGGAGGGGTGGTCCAAGGAGGGGAGGATCTGGTCTGAGTCCCCAGAAAGGCTCAGATTCGTGGCTGTGCAGAGATGGGCACACAGAGATGCTCAGGACCCAGTCCAGCCAGGCGGGGACAGCAAATCCTTCCGAAAGCACGGACTGAGTGGAATATTTGCATTGTTTTTCTGGCCTTTTCTGATGTACTAAATGAAGTGCTTTGAGGCATAGCAGGAGAGAAAGCGTCTCCTCAGCACGGTGGTGGCTGCTGGAGGAACTGAGTGCTCAGTTGCTGAGATACATTATTTAGAGGAGGGAGCCAGACGTGTGCTGGGTGATGTCAGTGCAGAGCTGGGCAAGGTGGGCTCATTTCACAGACATGCATTTTAACAAGGCCAGAGGGCAGGTCACACACAGGGAGGGGAGGTCACAATTGTCAGAGGGGCTGCATCCCAGACAGAAGGGCCCTTGGATGTTGGTTGCAGGTCTCAGAAGGCAAAAAAGTGCTGTTCACTGTGGCTAATGGGGCAAATGAGGTGCTTGTGTGAGCAAGAGGTGCCATGGAGGGGGGTCACCTGCCTGTCCTTGTGCCTGAGCCCTTGCAAAGATGTGATTTGGCCACTGGCTGTGTCAGTGTCAAGCAGAGGATGGTTATGGAGCCTGTGCTGGGTGCTGGGTGCAGATGGGCTGGTGAAGGCCAGGCATGACCAACTTTGCCAAGGGAAGGCAAAGAAATCCTTCCCTGGTAGGGTGGGGAGGCCCTGGCACAGGCTGTCCAGAGAAACTGTGGCTGCCCCATCCCTGGAAGTGTCCAAGGCCAGGTTGGACAGGGCTTGGAGCAACCTGGGATAGTGGAAGGTGTCCCTGCTCATGATACAGAGGGTGGAATGAGAGGAGTTTTAAGATCCCTCCCAAACCAAACCATTCTGTGATTCCTGTCCCGGGTTGAAGCGTAGGGTGGAGAGGATGGGTGAGGGGAGGCCGAAGAGGAAGGGGTGAGGGCAGGGAATGAGGGCAAGGGACAGCATCACTTGATCCCCGTGGCTGGCTGGATGAAGGGATGCAGGGCATGCAGAAGATAATCCTATATTTTCCATATACAGCTGGAGGCCACTTGCTGTGCGGGGTGGAAGGGAAACAAACCATCAGTGTGGCCATTTGAGCATGGAGCCAGCCCTCAGGATCAGAGTGTCACCTCCAGGGAGACGTGGCTGATGCTGATCAGGGACTGGGAAGCTCTGGCTTGGCTCAAGTGTCGGCTTGAGGCACCTGGAGCTGCAGGTACTTGTTCATGTAGAGGTGCTTTGCTGTGGTGAAATTCCTCCTCTGCCACCAAGGAGGTTCTACATTCTTTCCCTCATGTGACACCCACGTGCAGGTGTCCCTCAGACCTCTGTTTCTTGCTGTCCAAGCTCTGCAGAGCTCCAGGTCTGGCTGCACAGAGAGAGAGCAGAGCTCTGCAGATGCAATAGAGAGGGCTTTCATGGCGAGCTAAATCCAGAGTCACTAATTTAATGATGATTAATGACAGGTACACCACCCTTCCCTTCCTCTTTCTATCGATTGGGGAAAAAAAAACCTGGAGCAGAGCCGGAGATTAATTAATTCTCTCAAGTGAAGGGGAAAGTAATCAGACTGAAATCAGATTGAATTTAGGAGTTGTGGGTGAGCAGGAGGATGTGTCGAGTGACATGGAAAGGAGAGATGCCCCAGCCTCTGTCGGGTTGGCACGGACACAGCTGCTGAGCAGATTCCCCTGGAAAGGGCTGGGAAAAGTGGATGTAAGGGACAGGTATCCAGGTTGGACCTGCCCACCTGGGGCACTCAGCCAGGTCCCACACTGGACCCAGAGAGGGGATATCATGAATTCATTGCAAAGCCTGGCATTATCTTGGCCAGGGTGCTCAGGGCTTCTTGCCTTCACCCTGTCTCCACTTTGACTCCAGAGTTGTGTTTCTCTTTGCTATAATGCTGCATTACAGAATGACATTTTCATCTCCCTGGAAGTGTTCAAGACCAGGTTGGACAGGACTTGAAGCAACCTGGTCTAGTGGAAGGTGTCCCTGCCCATGGCAGTGGGTGGAACGAGATGCTTTTTAAGGTCTCTTCCAACCCAAATCATTCCAGATTTCTGTGATTCTATTAGCACCAGAACTGGTTAAACTGCCACAAAAAGCCTCATTTTGCAAATCTCTATGACTGTAGATTGTTTAATTTTTGCTTTTCATGTTTCCTTCACCTGGGAAACCCAGGGTAGGGCTAATTAAGGCTGTGGGGTTAATATGCCAGTTAATAACTGGGTTAAACCCACGTATCCTCCAGGAACTTCTCTTTCACCTTGAGAAAATATGTCTTTCCCTCTTTCCCTCTGAATCAGTTCATTAGCAGGGCACGGCTGTATCTCTCAGCTCTCTGAGGTTTGGAGCTCCAGCAATCTCCCAAGTATTTAAGCATGACTAATTTGCTTGTGCCTACCATACAAGGGATTTAAAACCTGTACCCTCTTCAGGCACCGGTCAGATTCACAACTGCTTCATTTCTAACAGCATGAACACCAAGCCATCAGACAGGAGATATTCCAGAGTGCCTTTCCCTTTGCAGTCCAGTGTCACCTCACATTAAAAATGGAACCATTATTCCTAAACCTGTGACCCCTGGTGAAGCAGTCAGTGATGCCATGTCAAAATTTTTTGATGTGATGCTCCAAGAAAGAGTCCTAAAGAAAATAAACTATCTTAAATAAATGCAATTAATCAGTCATTTTTTTTCACCCTGAAGAGAGCTTAGCAACTGGGTCCACTCCAGGATGGGAGCCTTGACAGGTTCATAAAGGATCAGAGACATTTTTCTGGTGAAATCTCCAATTTGGTCAAGGCTGTGTGGGTCAAGGTTAGTTTGGACTGGGTTAGCAATGCACCCTTCACTGAACAGGGCTGTCCTCAGGTGGGCTACACTGACCTGGTGTGTCAAGGAAAGTCATTTTCCTTCCTACTCAACACTCAAGGAGTCACAACAGAGACTGTTTTGGCCCCTCTGCTGCATGAGATGCAGATCCAGAGGAGGCCACCAAGGTGGTCAGGAGCTGGAACATGGGGCCAACAGAGACCAAAAGGACATCTGTTCAGCCTCCAGAAGGGAGAGATGGGTGAGATCTTTCTCTGCCTTACGTGGAGGCTTTAAAGGAGGTAGAGCCAGAGGTGTAGAATGAAAGAGCAGGAGGACACAAGGACAGAGCATGATGGGATGAAATTAAACACTTCCTCCCTATGGGAGTGTTGTAAGCCTAGGAGGGGCATGTGTCCCTGAGGCTGCTTGAAACCCACCTCCAAGAACTCATCTCGACCCAGCCCTGACCAGTGCAGCTCTCTGAGGCTCCCCAGCTGGCTCTGCCCAGCCCTGTGGCTGCAGGCAGGGCTGCCTTCCTCAGAGCCTCAGGGCAGGAGTAGCAATGTCACAGCTCCTGCCTGCCTGTGCTCCGTGGGGTGCCAGCAGGGACGAGCAGCAGCTTCCAGAATCCTGGTGGGAGCAAACCCTGCCCGTCCAAGCAGCCCAGATGTTTCTCCTCCATGGGCTCAGCTCCCTGGGACTTGGCACGAGAGCCTTGGCCCTGCTCAGGAGGGGGGTGAATTTATAATTTATTATTGATTGTCAGGAGTGGGGAGTGCTCTGCACGACCCAGAGGACGCAGGGAGGCATGGGAGGCACGGTTCCTCTCCCCATGCTCCTGCAGCAGGGCTGCTTTTTTGATAAAAGTTTAATAAATTGAAAGACACAGTTTCCATTCCATTGGTAATTAACTTCTGCTGCTGTGTTTCCTCCTAATTGTCTCTATTACTCCAGATAAAACTTAGATCAATAGAAACCAAAGTCTAGAGGCTGGGAAAGTTGCAATTAATTAATTATCTCTCTCTTGCATTTATCTTCCATCTGCTGGTAATCAAACGAGACTGACTGGTCCTCACGCAGGTCCTGGGCCCTCCACGGCTGCTGGTGTCCCGTGGGGACTTTGCAGTGGGCTGAGCAGTGTGTCTTAGGAAGGAGAAGGCAAAGGGCAGCTCTTACTGTGCCACTGCATCCCTCCCTTTGCCTCTCCGAGATGGGTTCCACGAGGGACCACTTATCAGAGGGTGGTGGCTGCCTGTGGTTCCCTCAGGCTCTGCAGTTTGTGCTGGGACACGAACACCGGGAAACACCTGGAAGGCAACACTGCCTCTGACACATCTTCTGTCAAGGCTCATCACTGCCACTGGGCTGTGACTGTGAACAGGGCTGAGAAGAGCCAGAATGTCTCTCCCTAAGTGTCTGAGCCTCTGTCAGACTTTGGCATGGTCCACGATAGGTGGGCTGAACCACCTTGCTGCCAGTCCCAGGAGACAGCTGGCCTCTGGATCCTCTTTAAATGCTGGAGTATTTCTCCCAGCCCTCCTAACTGCTGCAGGCAGAAAGTGCTTCTGTGAGATGCAGCCAGATTTCCAACCAAGGCTGTGCATGCTGGAGCTTGTCCAGAGAACAGAGAGAAGCTGGGGAAGGGTCTGGAGCACCAGGAGTGGCTGAGGGAGCTGGGGGGGCTCATCCTGGAGAAAAGGAGGCTCAGAGGGGACCTTCTTGCTCTCCACAACTCCCTGACAGGAGGGGGGAGCCGGGGGGGGTCAGGCTCTGCTCCCAGGGAACGAGGGACAGGACCAGAGGAAGCGGCCTCGAGTAGTGCCAGGGGAGGTTTAGACTGGATATTAGAGAAAATTTCTTCCAAGAAAGGGTGGTCAGGCATTGGCACAGGCTGCCCAGGGCAGTGGTGGAGTCACCACCACTGGAAGTCTTCAAGACTTGGATGTGGCCCTTGGGGACATGGTTTAGTGGTGACAATCATCACACTGAGTTAATGGTTGGACTCAACGACCTTAGAGGGCTTCTCCAACCTTAGTGATTCTCTGTTCTGTAGGATTTTATAGTCACCAATGCCCTGTTGTAAGCAAGGACAGCAGCAACTCTGATCTGCAGTTTGTGCTGACATGGTCACCAGAGCTCTCCTGTTTCCTGGAGGCTCTCACAGGGGGAGGACTTGGGGACAGTTGCTATTAAAGGTGGACACTTGGTAAAGATTTGTTTCAGTTTATATCAGTGTTCAGAGAAAATAATGCCTTCCCCATGAAGAGGTGAACATGGCAAACTTATGGAAGAGCCAAGCCATGGCCACCATCCATCCATCAGTCACAAACAGCTGGTGGGGCTGAGTCGTGCTGCCCCACTGCCAGGCACTCCTTGAAAGCTGGAGGGTTTCTTCCCATCCTGTACTGGTAGGTGCTGTCACATTTGCAGTGTCCCTTCCCATGGCAGGAGGGTGGAACGAGATGGTCTTTAAGGTCCCTTCCAACCCAAACCTGTTTGAGATTCTCTCATTCTTTTTCTTCATGCTATGAGCTGCCCATGGCTCAGGATGGACAGGGAATTCCTGCTGGAGGGTTGGTGTAGGTTTCCCAATGTCCTGACATCCCATCTATATTCTCCTTGCAGAACTGCTCTCTGTGCTTTCCATATCATTTGCTTGGATGCGGGTGCTGCTAAATGGAGACTTTAAAAAGAAGGGCTCGGGTGTGTTGTGCTGAATTTCAACACAGCCTTCCCCTTCCACCACGTGCCAAGGACCTGCCTCAGCCCACTCTCAGCCCTCCTCCATCAGAGGAACCTTTGCAGGAGGTGCCTGGCACAAAGTGGTTCAGCTCCACTGTGAGCTATGAGACCTTTCCAAGCACAGCAGCTCCACGCCTGGACCACACCCATGGGTGAGGAGAAATGTTCAGGAGCTCCTTGACTTCCATCAGTCTCCACAGGGGCAATCTGTGATCTTGTCCTGTGCTTGGTGCAGACCCTTTCAGACAAAGTGGGTCTCTAGGTCACCCTGATCTCTCAATTTTCCTTTGGCAATGTTTTCCCAGCATTATCAAAGGGATCTTTTCTGGTCTCGTGTTCTTATTTTGGTGTGTAAGGAAGATGTGGAGCTGGCTGGAGCTTCAGTGTGCCCAGCCAAGTCCTGCACTTTTCTAGTTTCTTCTATGGCAGCTTCTTCTTTAGTCCTTAAACACCTTCAGCATTTTGGATTGCAAAGGACACTGACTGCAGCTCTACCCTATGCCGTCTGTGGATGTGATTTCTCCTGCTTTGTTATCCACCTATTCATCCTTGATTGCTTCATCCAGGTTTCCTAAAGTCATCCTTTGCCCTCAGAGATTTCTACATCAAAAACTACTCTCTCAGAAGAAAACAATGTACCTTGGCCAGGGGTCAAGGAGAGACCACACCACCTGAGCTAAGCCCAGCTCTGAGCAGTCACAGTAATCAAAGAATCCCAGACTAGTCAGTGTTGGATGGGACCTTAAAGCTCATCTCATTCCACCCCTGCCATGGGCAGAGACACCTTCCACAAGACCAGGTTACTGATCATGGATGTTTGCTCCAAAAGCACATTCACTGGCTGGGGACTGGTAAGATATTAAGGCAAAGACAGGATATTTTTCCAATGCTTGACAGGTATCAAGGGAGATGACTGACAGCAGGCAGTTTCTCGGGGGAAAATCCCAGCTAATACTGGGAGAAAGTGGACAAAACCTATAGTACAGAGGGAAAATAGCAGCATCTCCGGCTGGGGGAGCTTCATCCTGACCTCAGTTATGGGAACAGGTGCCTGAGGCCTGACTGACCTTAACCTGGACATCAGTCCAGCTGTTTCACTGCTCTGGCAGGGAAGAGAACCAAGAGAATGAGCAACGGGAAGGAAAAAAATTCTAAAGGAGAAAAATGGTTTCTGGCCCTGCAGGTGGCCAGCAGGACCTGACAAAGGGATGCTGGCAGGCAGTGATGGACCATCCCTTTCAGCCTCTCCAGGGGATGCTGTTATTCTGCCTGCAATGCAGACCTGCATTTCCAGCACCAGGTTGACTCCTTCCTTGACCCTTTGCTATGGAACTAATCCCAAACGTCTTTGTCCCCTTCTCCCTGCTTGGGAACCCCTTCCCCTTTGTGTGCCTGTGAATCTCTTCATTTTCCGTGCCACGGTGGTCGCAGGCAGTTTATGCAGATTTTATGTGCTGACAGAATTGCCCATGAAATGGGATAATCCCTTTCCATATTTAAGAGATCGCCACCTCCTTTCTCCACCCCGGTTGCGTCAGGCCAAGGTCCCTGTGCTCCTCCACCCCCCAAATCCTCTCAGCACCGCTGCCAGGGCTGGAGATAATGATGTAAGTAAGATCTTAACACCGCCTTGTACGTCCCTGTCTCTGCTGCAAACGCTCTGTCTGGTGCATTGTGTGCCCGCATTAGCCACAGACTATTGGGAATCAAATTAGATTAGAGGAAAAAAGAGATATCAACTACCCTTGATCTCTGAGGTTTGAGACCAATTGTTTGTGACTAAGATCTTCACTAAGCCTGATTTGAGAGGCACAAATAATTTGCCTGGAGTGAAACAAATTAATGGAAAAGCCTCTCAAATGAGGTAAATCCATTTTGGGGTCTTGGTCACGCTTGTTAGTCCATAACTGCCTCTTCTATCTTCCAGTATGATAAACCACACTTTTACAGCTACTTTATAAAACCTAGAGATGTAAGCAGTGCTTAAAAATCTGTTAAACTTCTGCATTGCTGTATGTTAAGGTGGAGAAATGCTCTTTTAAACACTGAACATTAGCACTGATAGGTTTTAAATGTCTGCAATGGTTACACTGCAAAGTGAATCAGTTTCTCAGAAATTAAAAAAAAAAGTACTGTTCAAATGCAGAAAAGAAAAATGTGTCCATACCCAGGCAAATTAAGTGTCAAATCGTAATGTAGCTGATTAAAAATTCTTAAGAGCAACTTATTAGCAGCTTAAAAGCTGAGAATGCAATTTCTCCCACCCTTCAGGAGGTCAGGTGGTCAAGAGGCAGTCACCACTTGTAGGTCACAGTGTATTAAAGGAGGACAGGAGCAGCACATGGCTGCACAGGAAAACAAAATTAAACCTTTGCCTGATGTTCTGAACACCTCTTGTCAAGGAGATTCCCAAGGGATGAATGTGAGAAGTTGCCTCAAAAATTTGTCAGAGGAGCAAAACGTGCCTGGAGAGTCCCAAAGAGCCAGGACTATGTGTGACTCAGAAAAGACTTGCAGAAGAATCAAATCAGCTGCAAACTCCAATATAAAGCCTCAAATCGGTGTGGAGGGTGACAGGTGTGACACTGAACCACACAAAAAACTGGACAGCAAATGGCCAGTGTGCCTCAATGCCACACCAAGCAATTGGGACAACTTTCAGTGAGGGACAGACATAATAGACACCTCAATAAACAAAATTTATCAAGAAGTTGTCCTGGGATTTTCTGTAGAGGGGAGTCAGTTCTATCAGACCCCCGAGAGATCTTTGAAGAGGTGAAAAGGGACAAGGAGAAGGACTATATCACCAACACAAGTTCCTTTGAACTCAAAAGGCTGTGCTAAGGTGCCTCAGAAAAGGTTCCTGTGCTAAGGTGTAGGGGTTCAGCCCTGTGGACCAGCTCAAAAAAGAGAAAAACAAAGCTGGGAAGAGATGGCCAGTTGCATGGTGGAAGAGCTCATCATCAGAGGCCCAGGAATTCTGGCAGAGTCCAAGGCTTGATAGCATGTTTGTAACAGCCAAAGGAGTCGGGGAAAGCTGAGGCAGCAGTGCAACTGTATTCAGAATGTTCAGATCTCAAAAGGAATGAAAAAAAAGTCAAAATGACAACCAGCAGGGAAATAAAACGGCCCTGAGTCCATGCCCTTGACACAAAGTCACTCAGATGGAAAAGAAACCCAAGCTGTACATGATAACAGGCTCCAAATTAGCAACACACACAAAGGATCTTGCAGCAACATGGAGCTCCCTCACAGTACCTTGAAATTATGTCCAGCAGCAAAGGGAAAGGCAAATTGGTTCAGTAAAATACTGAGATCAGTGAGAAAACTTTGATACAGCAGTTCTGGCCTTGGCACCCAAAAACTAAGTTCTTACAACCAGAATCAGGGCCACAAGGGAGCCGTGGCTTGGTGGGAGAGGCAGAACGGGTGTACAAAGAGGTGGAATGGATGGGAAGATGGGAAAGAGATGCTTTGGAGATCTGCTGCATGTAGAATAACGAAGGGCTGGCAGCTGGAAATGGGAAGGGGTGTGTTTGTGGAGGACAGCTCTGCCAGAGGTGGTGGGCTGGTTCTGGGGGTCCTGCAGGATTGATGTGATGCTTTGTGTACCTGCAGTGTGTACCACCAGTCCCCATGCCAGGCAGAGCCCTGCTGGCTCTGTGCTGGTCCTGGACTCGACCTGCAGCACTGCTGCACGTGAGACAGCTTGGGCTGGCAGCTACAGCCTCCTCAGTGCCCCCCATGAGCTGGAAAGGGACTGGGAAAACACACAACATGGACAGGTGGCAATCCAGCCAAATCCATCTGCTGAGTTTGCTGGAAAATTGATTCCCTGAATTGCTCCTTTGCTGCAGTTAATGAAAATTAGAGAAGGGATTGTAAATCGCTAACAAGAGAGAAGGTCTGATTTTCTCCTGCACTGGGTTTGATGAAGCTTGCCAAGGCCACACAACCCCTCTCTGGGTAACACTGGGGTGCATTGGCTCCATCCCGGGCTGGCAAATGCTGCTGACACAGGACAACCTCTCACAGGTTGGGAATAGATCCCTCAAAAACCTTCTTCAGGGATCCTGATCTCTCCTGGGGCCAGGGCCCACCCCACTGGGACACAAACCAGGAAGACACACCCTGTCACTGCTGTGCCTACAGACCCTGAGCTGCCCAGGACGAGGTGCCAGTGTGGCACAGGAGGTGCTCCCAAATTTGGACATCTCCAATGGTCTGTACAAACCTGCCTTCATCTCTGGCTCTGTGCACCCAAGTGAGCAGCAGCTCTTTGTCTTCAGATTTAAGACATGGTCATGAGTGCTGTTTTAATTCCTGATTTGAAATCCTCTATCTTTAGTGCTCCTTGTTTCAATCCCTTCTGTCAGCTGTACCCCAACCCCACCCAGCCCCTCTGCTCTCCTAAACAGATGATGCTGTTGTCTGGCTGTTCCTGTGACCCCTGGTTTGCTTTATCCAACACCCCATCTCATCCTTGCAGACTTTACCAGGTACTTCACCTTCTCTAAGGTAGTGCAGAAATTCACTGTCACAGCCATTTTCGAGCTTGTTGTACCTGTGTCCTCCTTTGCTGCTCCTCTGGTTCTTCCCTTCCTGCCTTTGCACTAACCCCCTCCTGCCCATCTGCTGCCAGGCTCTGAATTCCTCCTTGTTCTCTGTTCCCCCAACCCCTATGGACATTCCCCTCCTTTTGCCTCACACCTGAATCACAAGCCCCTAATTACTCCCACTGTGCTCCCCTCCTCTGATCTTGCTGTACAGAGCCCTACCCATGTCTTCCTCTCTTTCTTCCTAACACTTTCTCCTTCTCCTCTCATACTCTTCCTCCCCACTCCCCCTGAAAAATATTTCCTTCAGATCCTGGAGGTTCTGAAGGCTTTGCTTGGCCTTGACTCACCCATCCTCCCTATCTCTCTGGGACCACCTCCCTCCCAGCTGCCCCGTGGGTAACAGGGCTGTGGCTCATTAAAGCAAGAGAATTACAGCCCTGTCAAGAAATACCACATAAAGAACAGGCCAGAATCCTGGCAGCTGCTCTGCTGGTGAATACACAGCGGATTCTGGAGACAGCAAAGCCCTTTGTTTTGCTTCAGTGCCATAAATTGATTTCAGTTTAGGGGCTTTTTGTGCTCTTCTCTCTTCCCCACTGCCCAACCAGTGTGTCCCACGGTGCTCGTGACACTGCCAGGGGTGGGGGCCTGTGGAGCAACGTGGTCACTGACCCGTGTGGGGATGCCACAGCATCCCGTGAGGACCTGAGGACGTGGGCTCTGTGCCAGCTTGGAACGAAGCAATACGTTTTCACAGCTGAAAACTCTTCACATCTCATCTCATTTTGAAAAAAAAAAAAAAAAAATGCTGATAAAGCCACAAATTCCACAAGGAAAAGGGTTACCTTGACAGTCAGCCTTGTTTGCTCTCCTCCCAAGCAACCCTCCCAGTTCTGACAGGGCAGGGCTGCATCTCCCCCTGCACAGCATTTCCAGCCCAGAGGATGCTGAGGACACGCCTGTGGGAAGCAGTGCCAGGTCCCATCATGCCCTGACAGCACTGGTGACATTTCCCCTCTGTGCTGGAGAACTGCAGCTCACCCAGCCAAGCCCTCCTGTGCTGCAGGGGAGATGAAACCTCTGCAGCAAAACCAGGGCTGTTTGTTCACAAATACCCTGTTTTGCACAGGAGCTGAGCTGAGTGGGGAGGTGGGGATGGGAGTACTTGAAAAGCAAATGAACCTATGTTTTATGCTTTTTAAGATGTCTAACAGAGTACAAAAGTTCATCTTTAATAGGGGGGCAACACAGAGTGCTTAGAGCTGCGGTTTGACACAGATATAGAGCTCAAATGCCTTTGAAGTATCTTCTGATTCCTCATTCTGCCTGAAGTAACTTTAGATTTATGCAGCAGATGGGAAATAGTCCCTCGTTACGTGGCTCTGCTTCAGCACTGACTCCGAGATAAGGCAGTCTCGCTGCATCTGCACTCCTCAGAAGAGCTCTTAGTGCTTTAGTCTTCAGGGGCCTGAGTCTGTAGTTTGCATATTTTTTTTCTGTTTTTCTCTAAAATTAGTCTTGATAAGTCCAGCATGTTGCGAGCATCTTCAAAGGAGAATTAGGAGGAGAAAAAGTTTGTCTGTGGAGTAGAGGTGATTCATTCCAACGCGTTTGAAAACAGCTCTGTGTGTTTTGGGGGAAGAGCTTTATGGAGGAGTGCCGGGGAACGGCCCCGCGGTGACCCCGGCCCCGCACGCGCCGCCTTTGAAGGAGTCGCTAAAAAAGCTTTTTCTGTGACTCTTCCCGCTGCAGAACACACCCTCGGCCTCACCGAGGTCCCTGCGAGGGGGGACACTCCCCGAGGGGGCTGCAGGGAGAGGGCAGCGTGTGCTGCACGTGCTCAGGATGAGGCTGGGACTGGGGATGGGGACAGGGGTGGAGATGGGGATGGGAATGGAAATGGAGATGGAGATGGGGATGGGGATGGGGGTGGAGATGGGGATGGGGATGGGGATGTAAATGGGGATGGGGATGGAGATGGGGGTGGGAATGGGGATGTAAATGGGGATGGAGATGGGAGTGGGGGTGGAGGTGGGAATGGAGATGGGGGTGAATGGTGGGGATGGGAATGGGGATAGAGATGGGAATGGGGATGGAGATGGGGATGTGGGTGGAGATGGGAATGGGGGTGGAGGTGGGGATGTGGGTGGAAGTGGGGGTGGGGGTGGAGGTGGGAATGGGGATGGAGCTGGAGACAGGGATGGGGCTGGGGAGAGAGACGGGAGTGGAAATGAAGAGGGGATAGGGATGAATCAGGCAGCAGAGGAGATGGTGCCTTCAGCTCCGAGGAGCCACGTGCCCAGCTGGCAGAGGCAGAGTCTGCAGGCAGAGGCTGCTCATCAGTGCCAAATTCCAACTTGCTTCTCTCCAAGGGCAGGTGAGGGCACCAAGACATGCATCGTTTTTTGGCCTTTGTTTCTCCACTGGACCTGAGCCCAGCCTTTCTCCAGGGGCTTCAACCCTCCCAGCCTCACGTCTCTTCCTTGGAAGGTGAGGCAAAGCCCCTCAGTCTCTGCTGCACCTTGCACGTGCTGCCTGCCCTGTTTGAACCTGGTCCCTGTAGTATAATCTGGAGAAAAGGAGGCTCAAGGGGACCTTCTTGCTCTCTACAGCTCCTTTACAGGAGGGTGGGGCCAGGTGGAGGTCAGGCTCTGCTCCCAGGGAAGAGGAGAAGAGGACATGGCTGCAAGTTGCACCAGGGGAGGTTTAGGTTGGATATTACGGATTTTTTTTTCACAGACAGGGTTGTAGAGCATTGGCACAGGGTGCCCAGGGCAGTGGTGGAGTCCCCATCCCTGGAACTGTTCAAAAAACTGTGTATATGGGACTTGAGTTTTAATGGTGAACATGGTCGTGGTTCTGGGTTCACAGTTGGACTTGATGATCTTAAAGGTCTTTTCCAACCTTAACAACTCTATGATCCTATGATTTTCATGCACTGAAGCACTTCTTGGTTCATTCAGCATGGTCAGGATAAGGCTGATCAGTCCTAAGGACTGGTCTCCTGGTAACTGGTCCCAGCAAAGCCCAGGCCAGCCTGACTCAGGGTGCACCCCCCCTCTCCCATAGGGTGCTCAGTGCTCCCAGAAATGGTTTAGGACACTCAAGTGCTCTCCTAGGGCTTGGATTGGGTTGTGCCTGGAGGGTGCTGGATGGGGCCAGAGCGATGATGCCATGCCAGTTGTCACCAGGAAACCTTGTATATTATATCACAAATTAACTGAAGTAATTGAGGTTGTGCAAACTCCATTTATCCTGGCAGGACTCACAGCTGTGATGGAATTGGCTTTGTTTCCAGCTTTGAAGTTTTCCCTACTGACCAGATGCTGAGGGTTGTGTTGTTTACCCTCCTGCAGAAAGGCATCCTTTCACAGGCAGCTTGGCACTTCTCCTTCTTGCAAGATTCCCTGGAATACTCAGTGCTGTAGCATTGCCCTCCTCAGATCCTGCCCAGAAACTTTTGAAGTCTCCCAGCCCCTTGCTCCTGCAGGGACCCATCCAGGAACATAATTCCTGCTCCCTGAGAAGGTGCTGAAGGACCCACTCAGCCTGGGCAGCCAAAGGTCTCCCACTGC
Organism: Manacus candei; assembly: GCF_025592945.1. Classification (NCBI taxonomy): domain Eukaryota; kingdom Metazoa; phylum Chordata; class Aves; order Passeriformes; family Pipridae; genus Manacus; species Manacus candei. The sequence continues at coordinate 2,177,989 of NW_026138070.1, forward strand.
CTCCTGAGGTCCCGAGGTTCAGTCACCACTGCAGGAGGCAAGTGGTGCTGTTTAGGAAGAGACTACCTGACTGCCCCCTGGGGCATCCCCTGCTCACCCTTCTCCTGGGCTGCCCTGAAAAAAGTCCAGGATATCTATCTATCTATCTATCTATCTATCTATCTATCTATCTATCTATCTATCTATCTATCTATCTATCAATCATCTATGCCACATACATACATATATATATATATATATATGTATATATGGCATTACATGGTGCTCAGCTGCATGCCCAGGGCTGCAGGATCAACCATACAATCTCAGAATAGGTTGGGTTGGAAAGGACCTTAAAGCTCCTCTCTTCCACCCCCAGAGACACCTTCCACTATCCCAGGTTGCTCCAAGCCCTGTCCAACCTGGTCTTGGACACTTCCAGGGATCCAGGGGCAGCCACAGCTTCTCTGGGCAACCTGTGCCAGGGCCTCCCCACCCTCACAGGGAACAATTTCTTCCTCCTAATATCTAGTCCTAATATCCTAATATCTGTCCTAATACCTAACATTCTAATTCCTGATATCTGGGATGGGCCCTCTGCATATTCATTGCTGCCCTGTTCCACCCAGACCTTTCCTCCTCCTGCCCCTGAGTCTCACACTGGAATCCTGCTCAGCCCAGGTATCCCACTGGCATTCCTGAAAAGGCTTGTGTGAGTGGGGAGAGGATGAGGAAGGCTCACATAATTGGAACAATTCCTCTCTCAATCCATCTCCTGCGACATTTGTGCCTCTCTCTTTGTCTCGGCTGTTCAGAGCAGGTTGATCGACACAGTATTTATGACTTGTTTGTACAATAATTGCTGCTTAAGATAAATGATTCATAAAGTCCTACCACAGTCTTGGATATGGTGTAAACAGGGAGAGCAGCTGGAGGACAACAGTGGGATGCTAATGAGGGACCACCAAGGGGAAGTAAATGTAAAAAGACTGGGGAGGAGGGGGATTAATCCAGCCCATCATGCTGGAGAGCATCCTGCTTCCAGTCCTCACCTGCAGCAAAGGGCAGAGCCCAGGCTGCCCAGCCAAGCAGGACACCAATCCTGAAACAAAGGGGGCTGCAGGAGACACTGGAAACCCTGAGGGCAGGAAGGATCTGAGCACTAGAGCCAGGAGACAAGGAGCTGGGAGAGGCTGAGGCAAAGGCATTTGGTTTCAGGGTGCTCTGCCCTGTGCCCAGCTGAACGTGCAGGATTCTGAGAACATCCAGGGAACAAGTGACAGGACAAGAGGATGCAGCTCAAGTTGCACCAGGGGAGGTTTAGGTTGGACACTAGGGATATTTCTTCCTGGGAAGGGTGGTCAGGCACTGGCACAGCTGCCCAGGGCAGTGGAGTCACTATCCTGGAAGTGTTCAAAAACCCTCTGGATGTGGCACTTGGGGACATGGGTTAGTGGTGACGTGGCATTAGCAGTTGGACTCAATGATCTTCGAGGGCTTTTCCAGCATTAACAATTCCATGATTCCAAGAAGGCAACCTCAGGCTGCATCCCCCTGCCTCCACCAGCCCTCTGTGCCAGCAGAGAGAGTATCAGGAGAGCACAGGAGGTGGCAGCAGCCCTTACCACTGCCAGCATCCCTGTGGGAAGGCCACATATCCAAGTCCCAGGTTCTCCCAGCCCCCTCCAGCCTGGGGCAAAGGTGGGAGGTGAGAGGGAACACACTGCTGGGGGTACCTGATGCAGGCAGTCATGGGGGCACCGTCACATCCCTGTGCCTAGTGCAGAGTTTCCTTTTGAATGACTGGAGCTGATGCTGAGCTAGAAGAGCATCCCTTATCCCAAGGCAACACTGGCCTGCAAACCCAGGACTTAGCTGTGCTTCCAGGGAAATGGAAAGCCCAGCCAGCCACCAGGATTTAGCCTGAGGAGAAGGGACTAAGCATCATGCCTAGTGCTGGCTCTGCTGAACCCCAGGAGCCGTGGGACAAATGAAGAAAATGACAGACTAGAGGGAAATTAATAGAGCAGAAAATTTGAAATGATGTGGAAATAATTCCCCCAGCTTAAGGAGAGCTCCTTGTATGCTTAATTCCAGAATGCAACTGTTTTCACGTTGCTAAATTACAGTATCAAAGCGAGGGGCCCTGCCTGGAGCTGATGGGACATGGGGGCATTCCCATGCCTGTGGTGAGCTCTCCCACCTGGAGCAAAGTAAGGGCTGTGGTGCCCCAGGTTTGCCACAGAGTGGAGGGCAAGGGCTGTTTTGGAGAAGCCCATGTCCTCCTGCTTTTTGCCTTCATGAAGTTTTGTCCTGTTAACCTTTCATCTCTAATTTGGGGCTGCCATAAGCAGCTGAGGGGGAGGGCAAGGGGCTGGGGGGGCTGTGAGCGGTCTGATGACTCCTTCCCACTGCTCCCAGACTCTGCTCCCCCTCTCTGTGGGAATTTCTCTCCACTCTGCTATGCACAGCCAAGGTTGGGAGGTGGAGGAGCCAAGAGGGATGGAGGGAATGGTTGCACTGGGAAGGGAGGAGAGGGACACTCCTGTTCCATGGAAGCCTCCTGGATCCACCCACTGTGCAGGGTCTGGCCACAGCTGTGGGGGTGCTGCAATGTCCTGACCTGCAAAGCTCTCCCAGCACCTGCAGCCATCTGCAGGCTCATCCTGTGTGACTCAGCCAAAGGGGGGACAGCACCAGAGACCTGGCTCTGCCCCTGCAGCACCTCTAGGACTGGAATGAAACTCTCCCTGGGCACATTCCCAGCCTGGGTATACGAGGACACTTGGGCAGGTACCACAGAAACCAGAGACTGAAAGAGTCCTGTGAAAAAACATGGATCCATGAAAATGGTGCTCCCTGCACCCCAGCCCAGCCTGAGGACCCCCTGATCAGGCTCGGTGGCAGCCCATGAACATGCACTGCCAACGGGTGCCAGAGGAAGTGGGCACAGGGAAGATGCTTTCTCGGATGCTGGAAATCTGTTGGGAAGTCCCTAAGGAGCCTCAGGGAGTGAGGAATCAGCTTCTTTCCTGACAAAAGAAGTTTTCAAGGTGTCCTTTAGGCTTCAGAGCGCAGAGTGAGATTGATCTGTGCTCAGCCCCCCAGAGAAAATCACCAGTCTGGATTTTCTCTTTCCTCACACATAAATGGGCAGGAACTGCCCACATGTCCCTGCCAGCAGAGCTGGGAGCAGGCAGCCCAGGAAGTGGGGAGAAAGGAGTCAGATGGGGCATCAGAGCCACATCCAGCTCTGTCCCAAAGCAAGGGCTTGATTCTTCCTCTCTCTGCAGCAAATACAACTGGCTACAAGCTCCTGATGTGCAGGGTGTGAGGGGCATGGACAAGGAGAGACAAAGCCCTGGGATGTGGGCAGATGAGTGGGGGTGTCTCATCTGGACTCATGGCCCCAAACTTCACTGGGAGCTGGGAAGAGGGAAAGCAGCTTTTTGTTGCTAAAGCCCTGCAGGGCTGCCCTGTGCATGCTCCAGTGCAGCCTCCACTGTGCACACATGATCCCACAGACCTGGATCCCTGCTGGGACACTCCCAGTCAGGAAAGTGGGGTGGCAGCTACTCTGCTGCCCTGTACTGGGCATCTGGGTAACACATTCACCTGGAAAACATCCATGTATCACAGGGATGCAGCAAAAAGCTCGAACTCACGTGGATGATGCTGGAAGAACCAACTGGTGTGGTCTCCGTCTTCCTACTGCTGAGTTCCAACGCTCCAGGCACTCTTTCTAATCAAGCTGAGTGGAGATTTCAGTCTTCCTGGGAAATACCTGGGATTCCCAAGGCTACATCCACAGCCCAGTTCATCCCTGCCTGCCCTAGTTTCCTCCTGCTCAGAGCTGCCTGTTCCCCCAGCACAGGCAGCACGGTGCAAGTCGCAGAAATTCCACTTTTGTTACAGCAGGTGGAGTCGGAAGCCTGAAGGCTGGGAGGAGAGGAGTATGCCCACCATCCTGTGCAGCCACAGTCTGCCAGACACCCCTAGACCACAACAGGGCACAGAGGGACCATCCTTCTGCACAACTCCAGGGTAAACATCTCTGCTCTGGTAGCTTGGACACGGGCAACCAAAGTCACCCCAGTCACTCCCTTGCACACACCAGCTGCTCACCCTTTGGTACACGAATCTCAGCCACATGGGAGAGTGCTTCCTCTCTGGTTAGAACATTCCCAGCTCCAAACCCCTTGAATTTCCCACCTGGACTGGACCCTCTGGGGCATCTCCTGTGCTGGCATTGCCTCACCAGTGTGTCTGCTGTCCTTCCCTTCCAGCACTTGTAGCATGGACAGATGTCAGAGTCACTCACTCTGTCCTCAAGGGCCCCTGTCTCTCTTCCCTGGAGTTCTGAGCCCCAAATTGAGCTTCTCAGGGAGCCCTGGCTGAGTGTGGTGCGTGGCCAACATAACAGCAGATGAATTGCATGAACTGCACAACAAATGCACAGAGGGAAAAAAAACCACTTAGTGAACCCTCTGTGCATGTAAATGAAGTGCAGGAGGTGGAAAAATAGCCTGGGATATAGGAACACCTGGAGGTGTTATCACCACCCCATGACAGACATAGAGTCTTGTCACCCCTGAGGCTGGGTCTGGGGGAAGAGGTAAGGGACCAGGAGGAGCTGCAGCTTCCAGGGCAGGACCACTGTATCCAGCACAGGGTCTGGATTTGCACCGTGGTTCTTGGCCCAGAGGAATGCCAGTCACTGTCAGCTTGAACTGGAAAAAGGCAGACAGACCCTAAAGCCTGGCCACAAGATCCAAGAACAACAAATTCAAATTGAAAAACAATCTCTGAACCACACTGGTGAGATGGGTAATAGCTTGTTATGGCTGGGACAGTCATCTTCCACCAGCTACTCCAGATGTTCTGAGATCTCTGCTGATGTGACACTTTAAAAGGGTGATTTAAGTCTTGACATAGATGTATAAAGAGGACAGACACCAGTAACATCCCCAAGGCTGCTTATCTCAGTATTGGATTACATCTGGAAATACTGGTTTGGATCAGGCTGGTTTGAACTTTTCACTTGGCTGCATTTTAAAAAGTGAATTCTCTCCAAATGCTGGAAAACTGGTCAGAAAACTCACATACTTGTAAAATAAAAGATTGTCCTGTTCCTTTTGGACCTCTTACATGAACATTTCCAGTTGATTGGTGGCACACATGGCTTAGTGGTGGAATTGGCAGTGTTGGGTTTATGGTTGGACTTGACGACCTTAAAGGTCTTTTCCAACCTAAATGATTCTATGCTTGGCCTTCTGTTCTGTGTTGCAGGGGGAAAGCCAACTCCACCCCCACAAAGTCTTCACCAGTGGCCTGGGGCAGCCAGGCAGTGAGGGCTGGGGGGGCAGAAGAAGCAGAGGCAGAGTGAGGAACCTGCTCTGCCGCAGTTCCCCGAGGAGCACAGACCCTCCTGCCGCCCAAGCAGCGCTCGGCAGCGACAGGACCCGGCTGAGAGAAGGACGAGGCGTGGGAGCTGCAGCGAGAGCGTGTGTGTGTGTGTGTGTGTGTCAGAGAAGCCCCCGGCCGCTCGCTGTGTTGTGCCAACAATAGCGTGTAAAGCGCTGTCTGGGCGAGAGGAATCGCGTGTCAGGTGCTCCCCGGGGCCGCGGGATCGCTGCCGCCGCCTCCAGCCCGGCCCTCCCGGCGCGGCAGCCGGAGGCAGAGCGGCGGAAAGGCTCTGGAAGCGGCAGCCCAGCAGGCAGCCCACCCACCCACCGGGGAAGGAGGCAGCGAGGGCTGCGATCCCGGGCACAGCCCCTACCCCCCCTCGGAGTGCTCGATGCGCTCCCAAAAACAGCCCCGCCAAGGCGGGGAGGCATTGGAATTCGGGGGTAAGAAGTGGGTCAGTGCATTTGGGCTGCTCGTCTCGGCTCTCATCCTGTCGTGACTCCATTTATTCCAGCTGACTGGCTCATACCTGTCCGTGTGTTGGGGGTCATTCCTGATCCAGCTCGTTGCCTCCCCTCAGAGCACGGGCACGAGGTCAGGGAAACCCCTGTGCCCTCAGCTAAGGGGCACAGAGAGCTGGCAGGCGTGACCCACCCGTACCACTGCCATGTCTTGAGCTGCATCCAAGCAGTCACAGTGCGAAAAATCACTCCCGGAGCCAACTGCACCATCTCTGAATGGCACCCGTTGGAGGTCAGGGAGTGCAGCTGTAAGAGTGGGCAGAGCTTTTCCCAGAGCAAAACAACACTCGAGAGGATGCTCTGGGTTGTTCCAGCAGTGAAAGAGCAAAAGTCCACAGTCCTGAGGGTTCGAGGTGCTGGAGCTGTCACGAAACAAGGTTGAGCCAAGGATTTCTGTTGGAAGGGCTGGAGATCCACAGTACAGCCCCCAGCTGCAAGCATGTCCACTTCAAAGTTAGATCAGGTTGCCCTTGGCCAACTGAGAGCTGAAAATCTTCGCCGGTGAAGATTTTTTGGCCCCCACCAGCACTTCCTTGGAAACTTTATGCAGGCACACGATTAAGAGCACAGGTGCAATTCAGGGGGTCAAAAGGCAGAGGGAAAGTTTTCAGCTGCAAAATTATCCACCCCTCTCCAGACACCTGAGCATTTAAATTTGTGCAAAGTTCTGGTGCCTCTAATGCCTCCTGCAGCTGGTTGTTTGGGAAGGAGACAACCAAGATCTTACTGAGTGTGAACCACGTTATCACACGTGTGGATGGAGCTGGGGGGAATGGCTCCTGCCATTCCTAGGATTTCCTGCACAAGGAAAGCTGAGGGGAGTTGGATGCACAGAGTCTCAAAGCCAATGGCACATATCAGCTCCAAGGTTACCCTAGGAGAGCAGAGGGACGAAGAGAGATGCAGAGGCACTGCTGTGTTCCCTTCTCCTGCCCCACAGAGCAGCTCTGGGAAGCCTGTGAGCTCTCACATCCCAGATAACTGAAAATTTGAACAGTAGGAACGTCCTTGCTAGGCACAATTAGCTGCCTGAAATAGCCCAGAGAAATTCTCTAGAGCCAGGCCTGGTCATTAGGAAAATCATCAGCATTTTGCTGAAGAGAGGATTTATGAGCCTGATTGGGAACCAACCCTACGTCCCTGGAGCAGATGCAGGAGCTCTGTCCCTGGTGCAGGAGGTACCTGGTTGCAGACCTTCAGATCAGGCAGTGTCCCATCACCTCTTCCCTGGGCAGTGCTGCTCCACCTCCAGTCATGCCCAGTCCCAACACATGGGGAAACCCACTCTGCATTTGGCATGGGAATGACCCACGGGAATGCCAGCTTAGGGAGAAGGAGGAAGGCAGATGCCAGCTAGAGTGGTAGGGAAAAGCAGGAGACAGCGGCGGCAGGGACAGGAGGGAGGGCGAGGCCGGGTGGCTGCAGGCAGGAGCAGCAGGCAGGAGCAGCAGGCAGGAGCAAGGGCAGGCAGTGGGTGGTTAATCAGCCGTCTGCTTCCGTGACTGAGCCCGGCATTCGCGGCAGAGAGCTGCGGAGAGGAGAAAGCCTCTGGCTCATGAAAGAAACATCAGGGCTAATCGAATCCGGGTCCAGCCCAGCAGCACGCGACAGGTCACGGCGCCTCATCCATATTTCATGCCCTGCCCCACTTCGGCAACAGAAAGGCCGGTGCAAAGGGTGGGGGAGCCCTGCCTGGGGTGGGGAGGACCCCAGGACCGGGGGGGGGGATGCCAGAGGAGAGGGGAACCGAGGGCTGAGCCACACATGGGCTGGGTCCAGGCTGTGAGACCTGGCAGGGACTCAGTGGTGTCCCAGGTAAGCTCAAGTCACTGGTTTCAGCTTCTGGCCTCTGAAGGTCAGCAGAGTAAGTAGGTTGCATGGGACTCCATGGCTGCTGGAGGCTTTTCCTGGCCCCTGGGTTTGGGCATTTGCTCCTCAGTGCTGCTAGGGGTAGGTGAGCACCCAGGGAAGTCCAAGCTGGTCCTGGCTGGCAAGAGGAGGAGAAGACAATGCCCATGGCAGACAGCAACTAAGGTCTGTTTGCCCCCAAAAAGCATCTCTTTTGGGGCTTTACCCTTGTCTGCAAGAGACTCTGAGGACCCTGCTGCTGTGAGGTGAGGGTGTGAGGCACAGATCCCAGCAGCAGGGCTACTACTGGTGCTGGAGAGGCAGATTGCAGGCAGGATCCTCAGCCCATGGCAGGAGCTGAACCAGCGTGCTGGAGCATATCCAGAGGAGGGTAATGGAGCTGGGAAAGGGGCTGGAGCACAAGTCTGATGAGAAATGGCTAGGAGCTGGTGGGGCTCAGCCTGGAGAAAGGGAGACTCAGGGGGATCTAATCACTCTTTCCACACCTGAAAGGAGGTTGGAGCCAGGAGAGATCGGTCTCTTCTCCCAGGTAGCTGTGCCAGGAGAGGTTTAGAATGGATTTTAGAGAAAATTTCTTCACAGAAGGGGTGTTCAGGCATTGGAACAGGATGCTCAGGGCAGTGGTGGAGTCACTATCCCTGGAAGTGTTCAAAAACCTTGCAGATGTGGCACTTGGGGACATGGTTTAGTGGTGGCCCTGGAAGTGCTGGGTTAATGGCTGGACTTGATGATCTCAGAGGGCTTTTCCAGGCTGAATGACTCTGTGATTCTAAGGTGTCTGCTGCACAGTGAGGGATGTGAGCAGCTGTGGGGGGACCTGGCTGCAAACTCCCAGCAGGAATGGCAGAGGGAGGAGTGGAGGGAAGGGAAGGCTGATGGAGCCCATGATCAAGGCTGACAAGGCAGGAAAAGAGAAAAAACAGGATTAAAGGACAGGCAAGCTGGAAGTTACACAAATGGGCAGGCAGCCATCCCCATTCCTCATGGAGCTCTGCCAAGAGGCACAGAGGACCAAGATAGGAAACTCCCATTTTAGCTCCACTTGGCCCTTTCCTGGTGCTCATCCCCAGCATGCCCAGAGCAGTACACTGGCTGGTGGCAGCTGGTGAGCCTGTCACTGGGGAGAGCCTGCTGACTTTCCCTTTCCTGTGCCAGGTTTCCACCTCCAAGCACTTTCTGCTTTGGCCTTTCATAGAATCATTAAGATTGGAGAAGCCTTCTAAGATCATCAAGTCCAATCATTAACCCAGCACTCCACCACAAAACCACGTCCCCATGTGCCACATCCACACATCTTCTAAATCTCTCCAGGGATTGTGACTCTTCCACTGCCCTGGGCAGCCTGTGCCACTGCCTGACCACCCTTTCAGTGAAGAAACTGTTCCTAATATCCAAACTAAACTCCCCCAGTGCAACCTGAAGCCATTTCCTCTTGTCCTCTCTTATCCTTCCATGTGGCTCAGGAATGCCACGGAGATTGCATGGTAAAACAACTGGTTTTGGTGGAAATATCACTGGTGCTGGCTCAGAGCAACCTGTGGTTGTCTGCAGGACGTTCCAACCATGCCACCACCCTTCCCTCCCTGCCTTTCCTCCATCCCTCCTCTGAGACATTCCCAGGAGCACAAAAACCAGCGGCAGTTCAGAGATCCTGAAGTGATGCAGCAGCAGCTGGTGGGTCCTGCACTCCACAGAGCATGTTTTGACCACAGGCCACGTGTCCTGACCCTGTGGGCTGTGCTCTGGCAGGCACTGGGCTGCCTGCTCAGCCAGGCTGGGGGGGAAGGCTCCAGGAGCAGAGTGCCAGTGAAAAATCTGGGGACCCCTCCATGGCACTGCTGTCTCCCTGGGACTGCACCCTCCTCTCAGCCAGGAGCCATCTCCTGGGCTCCCAAAACTTTCCATTAAAAACTGGTGAGTCATTTCAGCGTCACATGAAGAGGTCCAAAGGCATTCCCAGCTCTGTGGTGCCGGGAGTCATCAGCAGGGAAGTCACCTCCTCCCCAGAGCAGATCAGTCTTCCCCCAGGAAGATGTTGAGGCAGGAACTTTGCTGATCCAGGCTCAGGGGTAACAAAGCCATGCAGGAGCAGAGCAATGCCACCAGAGAGGAAGAGCAAAGAAAGGACTGGCAGCAGCAGCTGCTGTGGCTGGGGCTTGTCAGGGATTGCCATGAGGCTGTGGGACCCCTCACCCTCCTCCCAGGGCAACAGAGGATGCTAAAATGCTCTGGGGTAGTGACTGAAAGGGTGATTGAACCCTCCAGACTGCAGGTCTCCCACAAGTCTGTGGTATAAGGCAGCATCCCACAGTGGGACCTGTGCACAGGGAGAGGTCTGGACCAGCATCCCCACACAGCCTGCATCCCCACTTGAGGGCAAACCCAGCCTGGACCAGCATCCCCACACAGCCTGCATCCCCACTTGAGGGCAAACCCAGCCAGGGAGGTGACCCAGGGCAGGGTGTACCTGTCTTGGCCCCACAGGCTACATCCCCACCTCTGCCTCACAGAGAAGATGCTGAAACTGCAACAGGGAAAAGAAGGGTTTGGGCAAACCAACAAAAATACCTGCAATTTCCTGCAGGGTGTCTGCAGATGGAGCCTTCCCCACCTCCTCCTACCACTGAGTGTAAACTCAAGACGTGTCTGCTGCATCTGGTCTCTTGTCTCACGCCCCAGCTTCCAAAGCCCACACAAAAACACAGGCTCAGTGAGAGAGAGCCACAGCAAGACCTGTGGGCAGTCATCACAGATGCCTCCCATGGACACTGAATATTCTTAAAAGACAAGGAATGTCGCCCTCAGCTCTAATGTTGGCCCTTGAAAACCTGTCCCAGTGCCAACCCTGTGTAGTGTGAGTGGTGTGTCGAGCCCCTTTCAACTGCTCTTAAACTCTACACAACCCCCCTAATCTCCCCAAAGCACTGGGATTTTAGAGAGGCTTGAAAAGTAAATGTGAATACAGACATAGGAGACCTGGAAAACTGAGAACAGGAGGATGCAGGACACTGGAGAGAAGCAGCTGGCACAGACCCACTTGTTTTCCCAAGACTGCTTCACAAGGCTGGGGGAGAACTGGGGGTGGCCCTTGTGCAACTATTCCTTGAGCTCCTTTTCATTCCAACGGCTTTTTCCTCAGCCTGAGCTGTCCTCAGAGAATCACAGAACCACAGGAAGGTTTGGGTTGGAAGGGACCTTCAAGGTCATCTTGTTTCACCCCCTGCCATGGGCTGGGACACCTTCCACTAGCCCAGGTTGCTCCAAGCCCTGTCCAACCTGGCTTTGGACACTTCCAGGGATGGGGTAGCCACAGTTTCTCTGGGTAACCTGTGCCAGAGCCTCACCACCCTCACAGGGAAGGTTTTATTCCTGATATCTAGAATAAACCTCCTCTATTTCAATTTGAAGTCATTTCCCTTGTCCTGTCACTCTCTGCCCATGTAAAAAGTCACTCTCCCTTGTTTTTATGAATTCCCCCTTAAGTACTGGAAGGCCACAGTGAGATTCCCACAATTACATGCTGTGAGAATAAAGTTTTTGTCAGCTGCACCAGAGCCCTGAGACAGAGCAGGACCAGCAGCCTGGGGATGCTCTGCAAGGGCAGGGCAGGCAAGGAGAGCTCTGTCCCGAGGGCAGGATGAACCCCTGTGCCAAAGGAGCCGTGTCAGGGTCTTGGCTGCTGGAATGAGGATGTGTAAAAGCCGAGGAGGAGCTTTTGTCAGTGGTGGGAGCAGCCCTGGGGGAGGATGAAACCGAAGGCACAGCTTTGCAGCTGTCAGCACCAGCGCTGGAGGGCTCATCAGAGCTCAGGGAGCTCCCCCAGCCCACCCCGAGCATTGCTCAGCCCAGCCACGTCCGTCTGTCCATCCTGTCCTCCCAGAGGTGGGCGTCTCTGACAGGCTCTCTGCAGAGAGAAAATAAAACCCAGCTCCCCCCAGCCCAGCGCCCCTGCTGACTCCCGGGATACGTGTGTGAGGAATTTCAAAGAGGTTGCAGGAAGGAGCTCTGTGTGCCATCCTCTTGCAGACAATGCACCGTCCCCATCACAGCTGCCCTCGGGCACTGCCCTGCTCAAAGGACATCGGCAGGGAGGTGAAATCTGTTGGAATCATAGAATCTGAGACTGGGAAAGATCCTGCCGTGGGCTGGGACACCTTCCACTGTCCCAGGTTGCTCCAAGCCCTGTCCAGCCTGGCTTTGGACACTTTCAGGGATGGGGCAGCCACAGCTCCTCTGGGCAATCTGTGCCAGGGCCTCCCCACCCTCACAGGAAAGGATTTCTTCCTAATATTCCATCTAAACCTTTCAGTTTAAAGCCGTTCCCTCCCTGTCCTATGAGCACCTGAGCACCACGAGATCCCTGAGCACCACAGATGCTTCATCACCCTGCTGGGTGCCCTCAGCAGGCTGGGAGGAAGGTGAAGGAGACACGGTGGGAGGCTTTCAGGGAGCAGCTGAACACGAAGTGCCAGGAGAGCAGGGGACAAGGGAAGAGTACGGAGCAGGTGAGCTACAGAACACCTCGGGGCCGCTTTCCCCCAGGACGGTGCCTCCAGGCTCGTTGCGAGCTGGAAGCGAAGCTTTGCCTGCAGGAAGCCGTCACAGGTCCCTGGACCGTGCCTCCTCCCGGCCATGTGCAGACACAAGCTGAGGCTGCCCCCGTCTTGTCTGCGGGGGCACTGCTGCCTCACACGCTTGCCGGCTGTCAGCTCTCTCCACAAAGGCTGTGGGAAGAGCAGCTCCTCGTGCTGGCTGCCCTCTGCATCCAGGAGATGCTGGACAGGTACAGAGTGGGGGGAGGGATGCTGCCTATGGCTGCAGGACCAAGCCCTTGCTGGTAAAAAGGGTGGAAGGTGTGGAAATGTCCCGGAGAGCTGTATGAGAACGTTTTTGAGTGCTCTATGTACAGCATTTATCAACGAGTTCTGCTGCTTAGAGATGTTTCACTGCCTGGAAGTTTCACAGGATCCCCCAGGCCTGGTGAAAGGGACCTCCAGGTTCTCCTGCCCAGCATCATATCCGTGGTGGGGCTGCCACCTGTCACAGGGCAGGCTGCCCTGTAGCACCGTGTTCCCTATGCCACCCAGGGATGTGGCATGTCCTTGCTGAGCATGGCTGGGGTCCTGAGAGCCTCTCCTGATTACAGGCCCTTCTGCTGCCTCCCCCCGCCCCAGCATGAGCCCCTGGGGCTCTCTGAACAGGTAATTCCAGGCAAACACAGATGTGTGGTGGCACCTGCACAGACACAGCGTGGGCACAGGACCTGTGGCATGGAGGGGTGAGAGTTGAGCCTCTGGCTCAGGTGTGGGAGCAGAACTAAGAAAGCACGAGGGAAACTGAGGCAGGAACCTCACTGAGGACACTCATAGCTCCTGTCAGGCTGGATGTCCCCAAAGCCTGAGGGGGCTGTGCTGGGAACACAAACCATCTCTGTTCCTACTCCCCAGAATCTCAGAGCATTTATAAAGAAGTGAACTGAAATCAAAGTGCCTGGAAAAACAAGGATTCAGGGAGGAAGGTCACATTTTGGTTGGAGCAAAGGGTGGGTTTTTTTGCACGGTGAGAACATGCACAGAAATGTGCCCATGGCCAGAGAAGGAGCCACACACCAGCAAGTTCCATCCTCTTTTCATCTCTCTGAGCAGAGAAGGCAAAGATTTCACTAGAGCTTTTGTTCCCTTTGCAAAGCCTCAATAAACCTTTGCCTCTAGATACGAAAAGCCCTTTTCCACACCAGGCACAGCTTGCCCTCATCTCTTATTTCAGCTACAGCCCCACTCAGACCTACCTTGACTTCCCTGTGCTCCTCAGATCCAGTTCGTCCTCCTGCCTCAGCTCTTCCCAAGTCTCTCAGCCATATCCTACTTCACCCAAACCTGTCCTAGCAACTTTGCCTTTCCCACCACCCATCCCTCCACCTCTCCTGAAGAGCTCTATTGCTTGTGCAAGGTGCTCCTGTGTGATGTTCGCACCTCTCAGTGGTGGAACTGTATCGATGGATCCAGCAGTCATCTCTCCTCTAAAGCATCTAGAGTCAAGGAGCCTTTGCTCCTGAGACCCTGCAGAGCCCCAAGATTTCCATGTCCCCCTTCCCACACCCCAGAAGTGTCACATCAAAGAGCACAGACTTTGGTTTAGACCCCGTTTGGAGTTTACTGCTAATTTTTGGTCTGCATGCAGTGGTGTTTGGCTCCTGCTTGTTCCTGGAATAAATGCTCATTGCATTTCTCTTAAATGATTGGAGACATCCAATTTTAATCTTTTATTCATAATCTTCTTTCAGCTCAGATATAGAAAAAAACATGTAAATTCAAAACCTGCGAGAATTGAAAATTTCATAAGTGCTGCTGACCCTTCACTGGCAGCTCTGAATGTGAGAGAAATAAAGGAATCGTAATGAGGAACCTCATCTTTTGATAACAGGTTTAGAGGAGCCAGGCGTTAAATGGGGCTTCATCCCTCCCTGCTGTGTGTCCGTGCAGGATGAGGTTGGTCCTGCTGGGCAGGGAGAGTAATCCTGCTGCTCCTGCCTCTGTCATCTCCCGCACCTCCATCTCCTCCTGCCTCTCTGTCCTCTGTATCTCCATCTCCTCCCCTCTGCACTGAGATGTGAGCTCACCTGGTGACTTTGGGACATGCTGTGCCCATGTTGCATCTCCAGCCTCAAGTCCCATCAGTCACCAAAGCACATCCATCCAAAATGTTTCTGTCTTCCCACATTCCCTCAGCTCCTCTCCAGGCATGAAGACCATTGCTCCCCACTGCATCCCCTGCCTCTCCTCCCTACAATCAGGGAGTCATAAAATGCTGCAGTATCCTGAGTAGGGAGGGACTCACAGGGATTATCGAGTCCAACCCCTGGACCTGCACAGCCCCAACAGTCCCACCACGTCTTCAAGAGCATTGTCCAAATGCTCCTTGAGCTCTGTGACCCTTGGGGCCATGCCCGCTGCCCTGGGGAGCCTGTTCAGTGCCCAACCACCCTCTGGGGGAAGGAACTTTTCCGGATATCCAACCTAAACCTCCCCTGGCAAACTTCACTCCATTCCCTTGAATCCTTGATCACCCATCATTTGCACAGTTCTGTGCTTGGGAAGAGCATGTTACCTGCTGTTACCTGCTCAGTGCCACCCCTCTGCTCCCTCTGTCCCAATTCCTGCTCCCTGCAAGGGTCACTTTTCAGGACATCTTCAGAATGTGGGGAGGAAATGAGACACAGGATGAGTAATAACAAATCTTTAAGAATAAGTGACTCTGGGGTCAGGTAGACACCAGTGAGCGCTGGGAATGATTTCACCTTCAGCAAAATGAAAATAACATGTCATGGCTGGGATTTGAGATCAACAAATTCCAAAGCTTTTACCCTTTTCACAAGTTCCCCATGTGGTGTGCAACCCCTTGGTCTTTTTATCTCAGTAAATCATTTCTTGCTTGTTTTTTTTTTACTTCCAGGGATAAGCAGGACAGGTTTAGGGAAATGTTCCCAGCTTTGCATTCAGAATTCTTTCTGGCACTTGCAGATTGCCTGCAATTCCCTTCCAGAAGGATCAGCATAAGCAGGAGATGCAGTAACTGTGCACTGGGATTTTCCAAAACACAACTGTCAGGAGTTTTCGCCCAGGAAATTTGAGAGGCTCTGTTGTCTGACTGGATGTTGGGGATTTTTGACAGCCCTCTCAGAAAAGCAGGTGTAACTGTGCCTGGGTTGCTGGACGAGGGCCCCACAAACTGCTGAGGCATGAGGATCCTGCTCCCATTCTGCAGAACCTCACATCCCAGGCTCCATGGGCTGGGACACAGGTCCCTGAGGGGCTGGGCTGCCGGGGGGTCCCCTGGCATTCCCCTCTGAGTGAGATGCTTTAGGCTGCATCCCATGGGCTGACGGGACTGCCCTGGATGCACATCATGTAACTGGAGGTTAAGCCAAGCTGCTTAGTCCAGGTTCCTTTTTAAGCCCAAAGGAGAGAGGAAGGCACCTGCACAGGCAGGAGATGAAATGCCATTCCTTTCCTCCTTTTACTGTCACAGCAGGTGGCTGCAACAAGGGATCCCTTCTAATCTGAGACCTACCTTTCTGCTCTGAATCCTGCCCCATATTCCCAGCCCTGCAGCAGAAGTCAGGGTCGCTGCAGTCCTGGCTCATCCCTCCCCGAGCCTGGCTTGCTTGAGGTGGGGAGACACTGTCCTGATGGCAGAGCAGGAAATCCTGTCATCCTGGGATGAGCTGTGCTGCTATCTCACTCCTTGATCGTGGTTTCCAAGGTGTGACCTGTGGGGTACTTCAAAACCCAAGCAGAACTTAACCCGTAATCCTTCCAAGGGTTAAAGCAGCAGCTGGGGCTGATATTTCTATCTTACATCGGATTATCCTGAGTAATTTACTTGGACATGATGCTAAACGACTGTGCTAAAAGCAGAGAGAGAAGGTGTTTTGGGAATACAGCCTTCCTTGGC
The DNA here is from genome assembly GCF_025592945.1 of Manacus candei. NCBI lineage: Eukaryota > Metazoa > Chordata > Aves > Passeriformes > Pipridae > Manacus > Manacus candei. Next base: position 2,194,218 of record NW_026138070.1, read on the forward strand.
AGACCGAGCTGGTGTGTGATCAGACAGGAATCATATCAGTAAATCCGAAGGCGAGTTCACCATCTGTTCCCGCCGGCCACGGAGCACATCTGACCCTTCAAACCCTGCAAACCTGCGCGGGGCTGGCACCGGGGCTGGGGCGGGCAGCTCCGTGCAGGGCTCTGCAGGTGCTCTGCAGGTCCAGACTGCCACCTCCAGGCACACTGAGCTCGCAGAGCCTCGCCTGCTGATGGCACAGCCCGGGCAGCTGGGAAGAAAACGCTTCAGAGATGAGTTATTGGAAGCTCGGGGTAATGCTGGGTGTGGGTAGAAAGGAAAAGCTGTTTTACTAGAGGGAAGGACCAGCTCCCGGTGGTGCAAGCTGGAATAAAAGTCTCTTGGAAGGAGGGGTGAAAATCCTGAGGGCTCTTTTGACACAGGAAAGGGTTGGTTTGCTGGCATATATGAGCCAGGGTGTCCATCATCTCTCCTGGGATGGAAGAGTTTGCCTCTTGACCGGCCCCTTCCCCCAGACAGGTTCCCTAAGCTCCTCTGCTGAATTGGTTCCTCCCTCAGCCCTCAGGGTCCCTGTCCCCAGCCTGGCCAGATGGGACACCCCTGGGTACAGTTAGGCTCAGCTTAGGGAACAGAGCAGTGCAGGAGCTCTGAAAACATGGCCCTGTGTACTGGAGAAGTGTCCCCAATGATGGGCCTTTGCCAGGACTGTGATTTCATGGCAATATCTTTAAAAATGACACACCATTGCCTCGTCTTCCTGGGGGCTGTGAGCAGGGTGATGCCCTGGGCATGGTCCTCATGGTCTGTGGTTGCTGTGGGCCCCTACCCACACACCAGCATGGCTGAGTGCCACTGCCCCTGCCCAAACCTGCTGGGAGGAGCCAGGCACCAGCACTGATCCTTCCACAGATCAAATGTTTGGGTATGAAAAATATAAGAAAACCTTGTGCATTCTGCACAGTGTGGATAATGCCTTTATCAATAACTGAAACAAGGTAGTGAAACATGTGCCCTGGGTGAGGTGTGAGAGGCCTCAGCACTTCCAGTCTGCCCCACTGTGCCCAGTGCCTGCTGGACCATGAGCAAGGTGTGATGTGGCTGCTGTCCCTGTCTGCAGGACGTGGTAGGAGTCTGGGCAGAACCTGCACAGGCGTGAGGAGGGCTGGGACGAGGTGACCTTCAGAGATTCCTTCCAACCATATTCGTCACAGAACGGTTTGGATTGGAAGGGACCTTAAAGCTCAGCTCATTCCAACCCCCCTGCCATGGGCAGGGACACCTTCCACTAGTCCAGGTTGCTCCAAGCCCTGTCCAACCTGGCCTTGGACACTTCCAGGGATGGGGCAGCCACAGGGGGAAAGGAGAAGGGATGGGGTTGTAGGGATGGGAAATGTAAGTAGTGAAATGGGGTAGGTGAGGGGGAATGCAGAGCACAGGGCTTGTAAGTCCAACCCTCAGCACAGGGGAGACTGCCCAGGAGCAGCTTGTCCAGCCTGGAGGCTAATGCTTCTGGAAAGGGGCACCAGAGAGAAGGGTGGAATGGGAGACTGGGAGGAAGGAAGCTCTGGATGGGCTGGCAGGATAACCTGATAGAGAGACAGTGAAGGAAGGGCCTGGGAGGACCCAGCTGCACAGTGCCATGGGCAGCCAGGCTGGTCTTTACCCATAGCCAGGGTGGGAAGCAGAGCTGGGCCTTGGAATGGTCACCTCCATCTTCAAAGGGTTACAAAGGCTGTGAGCACCTGAGCAGGCAGTGACATGTTTTGAACCAAACCCTAAATCTAACATACCCTGTGCTGTGGTGCTCTTTTGACTTTATATGGCAAGAAAAACATGCTCCTTTCCCAAAAATGTCCTGCAATTCATATGCTGATTGCCAGGCTCATTCACTGGAGGGCAGCTGGAACAAACACTCACAGGAAGGATCCTGCAAGCCCACCTACACGATACTTCAGCTCAGACTTTAGGGGATGAGGACAGAGGTTTTACTGGTTTGGTTGGGTTTTTTTTTCCTTCTTTTTAAAAAATTTCTGCATTTGCAGAATAAGGTAAACCTGGGTCTGGAAAAACCTGCAAGAGACCCCCGAGGTTCAGAGGAGCCTTTGCATGCAAGATATCCTGTGCTTGCATCATCTCCTGCATGAGATGCTCCCAGCTAGCAATGACTGGGTGGGTTTGGAGAGTCTTCTCCCCACCCCAGCAAGCCTACAAACCACCCTCTTGTCGCTCACCTGTCCCTGTGGGCCCACCCCACGGATACTCCTGCTTCCCAGGGAAGCATCCTTCACATGTGGGAGGCTTTCTGGGGCGAGGAAGGTGGTGGCTGGCTGAGCATCCCAGTGCTGGCCCCCTTGAAGCAGCCAGGCTGTCCTCTATTCTCACTGCAAGTGGTGGTAGCTCTGCACAGACCAGGACAATAACAGGCAAGGAGACGGATGGTGGGAAGAAGGATTTTTATTGTCCAGGAGGAAGTGCACACTGAACATAAAAGGCAAACCCTGCCCTGCCATCCCTGCAGCCGAGAGCAGCCCAGTGACCCCACGCTGCAGGATCTGACCCATGAACCACCCGGAAAGGGGCCATCTGGCAGCTCCCAGCCTCAGATCCTGCAGCCCACCTGGCCAGGGTTGCCCAGCAAACCCCCAAGGACACAGGGCTGTGGCACTGGTCTGACCTCTGCTCTCACCAGTGTGTCCATGACGGACTCACCCTCCAGGGAGTCCCAAATGTTGGGAAGGGAGGACACGGCCAGCACCCACCACCCTGTGCTGCAGGGCTTGGGCTGACCCTCTGTCACTCTGTTGTCACTCTGTCCAGCTGTGGGGAGGGCCTGGGACAGGGCTGAGTGCAGGACACAGGGTGCAATAGAAATGAAACAACACATTGCATCTTGTCCCCCATTACAAAAAGCTTCCATAGGAAGAAGTAAAGTGCCCGCCGTAGTCAAGAGAATCCATCAGGACATAAGAGCCCTGCATGGAAAGCCAAGCCAGCCCTGGAGAGGCCAGTTTAGCCAGGATTATTGCAGCTGAGAAATGGCTTTAACCCGCCCCCCACCCCCCTTGTGCCCAAACAGCCCTGGGAGGAACAGCCAAGTCCTACCACTACCTGCATTGGGTTTGCTGTGCCAGTGCTAAGGACAGGGTGCTGTGGGCCAGGCTGGATCCTGGCAGTGATTGTGGCTCCCCTCCAGCCCTTCTCCTCTCCAGCCCCCACTCCCCAGCCACATCCCCAGCAGATTTTTTTTGCAGTGAGTTCAGCCCCACAACTGAGGCTTCTGTGCTTTGAGACCATTTTTGTGTACTTAACTTCCTATTTCAGTAAAACAGTTCCCAAACCCATAGAAAATTGTATTTACACCCAAAAAAAACTTTCCCAGCCCACAGCCTGCCCCTCTCCCCAGTTCATCTGCAGCTCTGCAGCCAGCTCAGCCTCTTGGACCAGCTCCACATATCTTCAGAGGCATCAGGCAAGCTTGCCCAAAGAGATACTCCTGTGGGGAAGAGGAGGGATGTGGAGGACCCTCCACCCTCCCAGTCACTGGGGTCACCAGATGGGTAGTGGTGGAGATCCTCTGTGCCCAGAGCCCCTGTCCCCAGGCACAGGACTCTGCAGCTGGAAATGCTGGCAGGACCCCTCTCTGCAGGTCTCTGGCAGCCCTGGGCACAGGCAGCCTTGTGGCATCACAGCTCTTGGGTTTCTCTGGGGTAATATAAAACCAGAGAAGAGTTTGGCACAAGTTTCTCTGTCTCTCCATCATGTAAGATGGGAGCACAGTCTCCCACTCCTCTCTGTTCTAGAGGAGGCCAGGATGGTTCTGCTGGTGGAGAAACCTGAGCTTATGGCCCTAGAAAATGTGCCTGGGCTGCCCTGGTTGGCTGTGCTGGATCCAGGGAGAAGCTGTCCTGGTGGGTTGAAGAGGGAGAGAGTGTCCTGCTGCACCCTGGGGAATTCTTGAGGATCCAGGCAGCAGGCCCTAGACAACTCTCCTCCATGCTGGGAAGTCTCCTCTGAAGGCAGAGCCAGCTGTTCCTGGCACTGCCACCTTGTACTCTGTCCCCTGCCCTCCTGTGCTTGGCAGAGGTGGACTGTGAAGTCACCTGAAGGCTGGTGCAGTTCAGGACATCCAGGCTGGAGTACACTGGGAGGTACTGGGAGGCTGTGGGGCAGCCTGTGAAGCCCTGCTCAGTTCAGAGCTCCAAGGAGCTGTGTGCCATGGCAAGCCCAGTCCCACTCCTCCTGGTATTGCTGATGTGTCTGATATCCCTCCACCTGCGGGGGTAGCTGAGACCATCCTGCTGTGTGAAGGGGTTTCCACCCGTCCTGAACAGCTGTGTGGAGACCCCCAGTCCCACAGGGACATAGCAGAGAGGCATGACGTGTCCCTAGCCCACTTGGAAGGCTGCTCCCTCCTTCAGATGGGGGAAGGAGGCAGCAGGACCACCGAGGTATCTGGAATGCCATGTTTCCACCCATGCTGAAATCAGAGATGCTGGCAGGGTTCCAGCTCCTGGTCTGGTGCCCCTTTTCCCGCTCACTACCCTGCTGCCCCTTTGCCAGGGTAAGTGTTAAGGAATGCCCAATGTGTGTCTGCGGAGCTGGTGATCAGAGATGTCTCCTGGGGCCATTTGTGTTCAGCAGCTGGGATCTCATGGCCTGGATGCTGCTCAAGATCTTCTTCTGGTGGCCCATCATGGTGATGCCCAGACTCCGAACATCCCTGGAGAACAAAGACACTGCCAGACAAAGACACCTGTGCCAGGCCCCGTGCAGACAACTGCACCCCAGGGACCAGTCCAGGGGCCCAGGCCTGGCTCCTCTCCCCTCGCCCATCAGCATAAGGCTGGTCCTGCTGAGGATCCACAGGCATCCTCCCAGACAGAGAGGTTGCCATTCCCTCGGGTGCATCCTCCTGACAGGGCCACTGTGACAGCCCTGGGGGGAGCAGGAGCAGGAGGGGGATCACTCCTGACAGGCTGGTAGGTGACAAGATCGATGCTCTGAAATTGGATTCAGTTTTAGTGAGATGCCCTCAGATAACCCAGTCAGAAAGACGGATGGATGATGAGCCTTCCACACTCAAAAGCTTCCCTGATGTGCATGAGAAACAAGGATCACTATCAGCTCAATCCCACAGTAAAGGCCCTGTGTACAGCCCCCAATTGATGCACATGACAGCCCCTCTGTCTGCCTTCCCTTTCCTTGCCTCCTCCACCTGCCACACCTCGACCAAGGTGTGCACTGGCACATCTTTCCTGAGCCACAGGGACCACCATCCAGCAGCTCTAAGCCTTTTGACAGGGAACAAGTCTCCTTAGAGGCAGAAGAGGTTGTTGCCTGTTACTAATGGTAACAGCAAGGGATGGGGGATGTAAGGCTAGGGTAGGAGCAGGTATAGTTGCCTTCTTTTATGATACTACTTGGATGTTGCATCCTGGAAACTCCCCAGACAGGTGGGAGATCAAGCTCCTTACAGCAGGAGGAGGAGGATAGTGAGACACATCTCTGCCTGCCCTCCTTACTTAACCCAGCCTTGGTCATGTGTCAAAGACCTTCCACTTCCCCTGAGGCCTGGACGGTGCCTCCCTGCCTGGCTGCACCGCGCAGGGAGCCAGTCCTGTGCAGGGGGGGTCTCAAAAAGCTCCAAGGTAACTCCCAGCTCCATCTATTTCCTGGTGATCCCAGAGAAGCTGTGTACTATGGCACAGCCACACTCTGGCCCAGAAATGCCTTTTGCAGGGGAATTGAAGGTGAGAAGCACAAGGAGTCAGCAACCTCCTGCCTGTCCCTGCTGTGACCAGGAGGTTGGGTTGAGCGACCTCCCGAAGCACCCAAATTACCTACGGGCCTCTGGAGAGCCACAGGAGGTGACTTGGTGCTCACACCCTCTCAGTGCAGCTCCCACACCTTCCCTCCAAGCTCAGCATGGCCTTGGACATTGTCCCAGGTCTCAACACCATTTCCATAGGGATGTGGTGAGGCACCAGGGACCAACCAGAGCAAGCCAGCCGAGGCAGAACGGTCACTGTTTGGGGCTAGTGGGTCAGTGCAGGGACACTCAAGCAGTGCTGTTTGCTCTCTCTCTGGCACTCACTCGATGTTCATGCGCATCACCATGCCCAGGGAGGAGTACCCGGCCATGGCAAAGTTGTCCCGGTAGTGCCCCAGCCGGATGGAGTCCAGCCAGTCCTCCACAGTCAAGCAGCTGGTCAGGTCCAGGAGACCCCTGTCCGAGTGTGTTTGGGTGAACCTGGGAGCAGGACAGAAGGGGTTAGACCAGGAGGTGTTGGTCTGAACTGACCAGGCTGTGAGGTCCAACTGAATGCACCTGAAGAATCACTAAGACTGGAAAAGCCCTCTAAGATCATCGAGTCCAACCATTAACTCAGCACTGCCATCTTTACCACTAAACCATGGACCCAAGGGCCACATCCACACATCTTTTAAGTCCCTCCAGGGATGGTGACTCTACCACTGGCCTGGGCAGCCTGTGCCAGTGCCTGACCACCCTTTCCGTGAAGGAATTCTCCTCAATATCCAATATAAACCTCCCCTGACACAACCTGAGGCTGTTTCCTCTTGACCTGTCACTTGTTCCCTGGGAAAAGAGCCTGACTCCCACCTGGCTCCACTCTCCTGTCAAGGAGTTGGAGAAAGCGAGAAGGTCCCTCCTGAGCCTCCTTTCCTTCAGGCTGAGCCCCCCCAGCTCCCTCAGCCACTCCTCATATGACTGACTCTTCAGGCCCCTTCCCAGCTCCCTTACCCTCCTCTTGACATGCTCCATCCCTTCAATGTCTGTCTTGTCACGAGGGGCCCAAAACGGACCCTGGGATTTGAGATGCCTCATTAGTGCCCAGCATGGGGGGACAGTCACTGCCTTGGTCTCCTGGCCACACTATGGCTAGTACAAGCCAGGTGCCACTGGCCTTCTTGGCCAGCTGGGCACACATCTGTGACCCTGCAGGGCAGGACAGAGAGAGCCCTCTCAGGCTGCTAAGGGTAGAGCATGGGCACTGCTGCACATACTTGACCTTGGCATGGGGATGCCACAGCTGGGAGCAAGGCAGTGAAGTGCAGGAAGCTTCCCACTGCCCACCACAACCTGTGCCCGTGGGCCCTGGGCGTGTCCGTGGTCTCAAGGGAAGCCATTAGTGCCAGAGCTGAGCTGAAATATCCCTTATCCCCACCACCCACCTGCTCTGCCCTCACCTGTTGACGGTGGCCGTGCACTTGAGGTTGTCAGGGTTGCGGATCAGCTTGTCCAGGATGCAGACGATCTGGGAGAAGCGCGGCCTCTCGCCGCGGTCCTTCTGCCAGCAGTCCAGCATGAGCTGATGCAGGGTGGTGGGGCAGCCCATGGGGGCAGGCAGGCGGTAGCCTTCCTCCACGGAGTTAATGACCTGCAAGGAAGCCACACAAACCGCAGTGGAGCTGCACCCCCACCCCGCTCCCAGCCCCCCCAGGATGGGAAGACCCCTGATGCCTGAGCTGCTGGGGCCGTCACACAGGGAGCAGAGCTAAAGCCTTCATGCTCAACGACAGGGAATTGTTCTGTGCAGGAAATCACTGCTATGGCAGCAGAGCTATTTAGAGGTCCAGTGGCCTAAAATATTGCAGCTTCCCTCCAGCAGACAAGCCACAAGGGCTGGACTCACACTTGGTTGTTCTACAGCCACTCTTCAGCAAGGCTGGAAGAAACCCTGCTTGAAGGAATTGTGTGGAGGAGGTGGTGTAAGCCACTGCATTCATGCCCTGCTGCCACCGAAGCCACTTTTAAAATAATAAAAACATTAGGAAAAGTGGGGGCTCTCAGGACTCCCAAAGCAGGGAGAAGCTTACAGTCCCCACAGGTAAAAAAAAAAAAAAAGGAGTCCTGTGGTTCTTCAGAGTCAAAATGCTTGTTTTATTGCCTCCTTTTGGAAATTTTGAACCCAGGTTGTACTCAGGATTATAACTTATATTATAACAGATTTTATGCTACTCATAAGGTGAGAGTGGCCTCACATAACTCAGACAAGCCCAAAACCTACAGCTGGGTGGTGCCAGCCTGAGGCTCTCAGCAGCCTCACCTGGGCAGTGGAAGGGATGGACCCTCTGCACCAGGACTGGCAGGATCATGCAGTGGGACTGCAGCAATCCCAGGGAAGCCCTGACTCCTTCCAGGGACTGGGAAACTTGGCACGACATGTGCTGAATCTCTCCAGCCAGCATAAAAGGCTCATCCAGAGCAGCAGGCAGGGCTGGGGACACCCATGGTGCACACAGCCAGGATGGCAGGAACCCCCCTGCCACATTCACACCAGGGGCTTGAGTCGGTGTCCCCAGGCAATGGGTAGGATTGGAAAGGGACAGTAGGTTTGGTCACTCGGGTCACCTTGCCAACAGCAGCCAGGAGCCACGGGGCTGCAAAGAGTGCGCAGCGCAGGGAGGGACAGCGCTCTGACGTCCCCACAGAGGGGACAAGCACGCTGTGCACAGCCCTGCAGGGACGCCAGGAGAGGCAAGAGCTGACCTTTGGGCCCCTTTTGCCCAGCCCCGTGCTGGGCTGGCCCGGGGCAGGGCCGGAGGAGGGGCAGGCTGGTCACTCACGTCCCGGTTGGTCATGTTCCAGTAGGGCCGCTCGCCGTAGGCCAGCACCTCCCACATGACGATGCCGTAGCTCCACACGTCGCTGGCCGAGGAGAACTTGCGGTACGCGATGGCCTCCGGAGCCGTCCAGCGGATGGGGATCTTCCCCCCCTGGAAAACCAAGCAAGAGTGGAGGCTCAGAGCAGGCAGCGCTCAGCGTCCCGACCTCTGCAGCCAGGACAAGCAAAAAGCTGGGGCGGTGTCTTCCGGAAAGGACTGGGAAGGAGAGCCCATACGAGAGAAGCCTGGAAGTGTAAGTGAAGGATGACTTCAAGGTGTTTCCAGTAGAGCAAGGAGAACACTGTACCTATTTTACAAAGTCTTCCTGCGCAATTCTGTCCCTCAGTGCTCAAAGTGATGAAGTGGACCCCAGGGCTAGGAATTCAAAGTGATGAAGTGGACCCCAGGGCTACCAGAGTGTGCAAGCATGGAGCTGACGCTGGGCGTGGGCAGAGAGCCTGACTTGAGCAGAGAAGGAAAGGGATGGAATGTGCTCCCTGTTCCTCCTTGCTTTGGCAGGCAAGCACTGAAGAGGATGGTGTGTTGAGCTGAAGGACAATGCTGACAAAAATCAGCAATATATGGACTAAGAATACACTTAAGCTGGAAATGTGGTTAGCAGCCACCCAAAGAGGAAAGTTGTGGAGTAGGGAACATTGGGTGGTTCCCAGAGCACGTGGGGCAGGAATGGTGTGTCATCCACCAGAGGTGTGCCAGGGGAGCACACTAATTCTTTTCATGGACAAAGAAGAGTAAAAAGAGCTCTTTCTATTTAATGTAATTTATGTATTTCATGAAAATGTATTTGATTTTGCTTCCATTGACCTCCCCTGGAGGAGCACATCTGGCTCCAGAGCTGTTGGGTGGATCAGAAAAATCTCAAAATGGCTTCACAGACACAAGTGTCCTACATAAAACAAAATCACAGGTTGCAAAAACAATGCCGACTTTTCCCACATCCATGAATGAGGCAGAGTCACATGTCAAAACTAGTGTGTGGCCACAATACTGAAGAGTGGACCAGAACAATAACCTATGGACCAATGGCTGTAGGATAGCTGAGGAGTGGATGGAGCTGCACAGTCTTGGGAAGGACTCCAACAGGGACAGGTAGGCCACATGTGCCCACAGGAGCAGCTGGCCAGGGATGTTTATCAACTCCCTGCCCTCACATCCTGCTTCTCTGTTCCCTGCACACTCATTCTGGGATGTCCCTGTGTGAAGGACAATGCATTAAGGCTCCAAAGCTCTTTGAGTTCGAGCTGAGTTGAGTTTGAGCTCTTTGGCCCAAACGCCAGCACAGAGGTGACACTGCCATTTCTGCCCTTCCTATTTCGACCTGAGAGTCTCTAACTTTCCCATCTGTCAGGGCAATAACAGCCAGCAAGGACCAACACAGGGAGCCACCCACCGTGGTGGTGTAGGCAGCGTCGGGGTCGTCCTCCAGGATGCGGGAGAGGCCGAAGTCGGACACTTTGCAGACCAGGTTGCTGTTGACCAGGATGTTTCTGGCAGCCAGGTCCCGGTGCACGTAGCCCAGGTCCGACAGGTACCTCATGCCCGCTCCGATGCCACGCAGCATCCCCACCAGCTGGATGATGGTGAACTGCCCGTCGTGTTTCTGGAAAGGAAAAAAAAAAAAACCAGTTTCTTTTGTGGTTTTCGCTGGCACCCTGTTGCTGCTGCTGTCATTAAACCAGCCCCCCCAGTGCCTCTCATCTTTGGCTTAGTACCTCCCCTGAGCCCAGCACCTCCCACCTGTCCCCTGCCCATTTCCTGCCCTCTCAGTGCCTCTGACATGTGCTCAGGCAGTTGTCCCTGCCTTTCCAGTGCCACTCCAGGGAGCCAGACATGATGCCTGGAGCCTGTGTCTGCTAGAGAGATGAGAGCCCAGCACACACAGCTCTCCCCCAGGGCTTGCAGTGGCTGTGAGGCCGAGGACAAGGAACCAGCCTTTCCTCCAGCCGCTCAGCCCAGGGGGATGTGCAGTGAATAAAAACACAGCCTTGCTCCTTACCCTGAGGAAGGTGTCTAGCGAGCCGTTCTCCATGTATTCAGTAACAATCATTACCAATTTGCCTGCAGAAGACAAGGGAGGTCAAGTTAGCAGAGAAGTCACCTTCCTCTGGGAAGCCAAGTGACAAGTTTTTACTGGGAGAGATGTGAATCCAGGCCTGTGGGTCTCATGCAGCCCCTCAGAGTGGTCTCACCCCTGCATTGGGCACCACTGGCAAAACAGTGGGGATGTGGCAGTAACCCAGGCAGGTACCCCCTCCCTCCAGGTGCTACTGATGTGGATAGGTCAGCTTTGTTATCCTGCTGAAATTTGCATGCCATTAGCATAACGCTTTGCATTAGAATGTGTCTTTTTGAAGGAGGACTTTCAAATTATGATTCAATACAGGCAGCCTTTAAAATAAACGCTACTGAGTAGGACGTCTCCCAAACCAATAACCCTGACCTGGAGCACACTGAGGAGCGAGGTGTGGAACCACCACTGGGAAGTCTGTCCTGTAAGAGATGGCACAGGGGCGGGGAGGAGGGCACCTCAGGTAAATGGATATCTGAAAAGCCACTGGGGCAGCTGAGGGATGGAGTGCACCTAAAGTGAGCCCTGACCCACATCCCTCAGGTTGCCCACAGGGAGATACACCCCAGCTCTGCCCCACCATCCCTTCCAGCCACCTACTCCTGGTCACCACCCCTTCCAGGTGGATGACGTTGGGGTGGTCGAACTGTGCCATGATGCTGGCCTCGCTCAGGAAGTCCCGTCTCTGCTTCTCTGTGTAGCCTGCCTTTAGTGCCTTGATGGCCACGGGAATCTCCCTCTTCCCTGGCAGCTTCAGGCGGCCATAGCACACCTCTCCAGACTCCCCTGCAAGACAAGGGAAGGTGAGGGCACGGAGAGCTCCTCAGCTTCTCACACCCACTTACCAACACCATGAATCATCCAGTCTACCAGCACACTCACAGCCCCTCTGGGTTTCACTGTGGATTTCAACCCCCTCCAACCCCTCCAGGACTCAGTCCTCTGAAAGAATTGCCCAATGCTGGAAGGGTGGGAACATCAGAAATCACCTCTGTCTGCTGCCTTTTCCTAAAGGGGCCAAGAGCAGTGATTACAGTAGCACTTGCTTTACTGCTTTTAATGAACAAATGTGGGAGTCTCAGAGCAGCAAGGATGACCCCCATCCAGGCTTCCTCATGCTGCTCTGGGTTAAGTCCTTGGGGTGCTGCTAGTGAAGTTCCAGCTCCATCTCTGCCCCATGCTTCCCTGCAAGCCCTGTTCCTATGCAGAACTCCCCTTTGTTCTGAAAATTCACCATTTCACTTACAGTTTCGTTTGCATCTTGTCACCCCAGGTTTCAAAGCAGGGTGGCACGTTGGAGTACCCACATGGGCCAGGCTGAACCATCTGCTGTGTCAGCCTGAGCCGTCGGTGCCACACCTGCTGACAAGGAGCCCCCTGGCACCAGGCTGCTCCCAGTGGGTTCATTTCACGCACCAAAACCCCCACTCTACCCATGGGTTTGGTATCACAAGGGTAAGGAGCAGATGAAGCCCCCTGGCTGAGCACTGCTGTGGTCCCAGCAGGCCATGGGCATGGCACAACCTCAGACCATGAATTTCCCTGGGCAGACGTGATGCAAAGAGGCAGCTGGGCCCCGGGACTCACCAGACCCAATGACCTTCTCGATCTTGATCCGGGAGGCCTCTATTTCACGGGTGAACTCATGCACGGCCTGGCAGGGGTCTTCGTAGGCGTGGGGATCCACGTAGAACTTGGACTCAGGGAACTTCACTGCCAGGTTTCAAAGGGGAGAGAGGAGAACAGCTTTCTCAGGCAGCCCCATGGGGTGATGGGGTGATGGGCAGGGGCAGGATTTCAAGGGTCAACAGGCTGAGGGGTCACAGGGGTGCAGCCCAAGGAATCCTAAGTCACTCTTTGGCATAGCAGTCTCCTCAGAGCAGCCCAGGACCTGGCTTCCCAAGTGTTCTCCATGTGATTGTCCCTCTCCATCACCCCCCCCACCCCCATCCCTGCTGTCTGGGATGATCCTGCTTCAGTCTCATGGTACATTGTTCAACCCTTCAACCCCATTACCAGGACGCCCCTGAAATCAGAGCCCCTCTCAGTTCTCCTAAGACATGTTCACAGAAGCAGGCAGGAGTCAAAACCCTTCCCCCTGGAAACCACAGCAATATCAGGGGGTAACAGCCCTCCTCTGTGCCCACCCACAGGCTGGAGTTCTTCACAAGGAGAGTCCTACCTTGCCCATTCTGATAATGCATCTTCTCCTCATCAGAGTCCTGGAAAGCCTTGCTGTACCCACAGTGCCTGCCATGGGGGGACAAGGGTCAGAAGAGATGCCCCTGTCCCTCACTCCCACAGGCATCCCAAAGGCAGGGTGAAAGGCAGTGCATGCCAGGGTTGTGGGCAGCCCAGGAGGAGCTGCATCCCCGTGTCTTGCTGGACTGACACTTTGGCCTGGATTGAGGTACTTTCCTGGTGCTCTCCAAGGCTTGGCAGTGCTTAAAGCTGCAGTCCTTTTGGGACTGTATGCCTGGGCCCCACATGCCTGGCTCAGCCATGTAGCACAGAATTCCTTAGATCTGTCTGATGGCAAAAAGCTCTCTCCCCTTCTGACCTACCTCCAGCCCATCCAGTCAGCCCTTGTACTGGTAGTAGTACTGGTACTGGTATTGTTATTGCTAATGCCACTGATAATCCATATATTATATATATTATAGTGTATATATACTAATTTATTGCTATTCTGCCTGCTGGCATTAGAGGAAGATCTGGAAACTGGCTCTGCTGCAGGGAAAGCAGTGACCCCTAAATGAAGTCTCTTGGCTGCTCATTAACCCCTGACCTGTGGATGCTCTGCACAAACCGAAAGGAGAAAAGTTGTGCTCAAGTTCTCCCATCCCTCCTGTCCCCCATCTGGCCTCCAGAAAACTTTTACCTCTTCTTGCAGATCAGGACCACCAGCAAGGCGACGAGGCCGGTGATGAGCGTCAGGCAGATCCAGACAATCGTCATCGTGTCGTAGCGGAGGGACACTGGGAGAAGCGGGGCAGGAAGGAGGTGAGCTGGGGTAGGGAATGCTCTGCTGAGCTCAGAAAGGTACCTACCACAGTGGGGTCATGGTCTTCAAAGATAAAACACTATCCCTATCCATTCCCAGCTTTCGGTCTCTCTCAGCATACGGGGACCATTTACACACGGGGAAACTAAGCAGAGATCTAAGAAAGCCACGGTGACACAGCAAATCAGCACAGAGAGGAGCTTGATGCCCCAGGACCTTTCCAGGTTTTCCCTGCCCTAACTGCTATGTCCTTCCTCCCTCTTCTTTCTAGTGTATAAGCACAGAATCACAGAATCCTTGAGTTTGGAAAAGACCCCTAAGATCACTGAGCCCAACCATTAACCCAGCACTGTCAAGCCCATCACTACACCTTGTCCCCAGGTGCCACATCCACATGCCTTTTAAACACTTCCAAGGCATGGTGACTCCACCAGTGCCCTGGGCAGTCTGTTCCAATGGCTGACCACCCTTTCAGTGAAGAAATGTTTCCTAATATACAATCTAAACCTCCCCTGCTGCAACCTGACACTGTTTCCTCTTGTCCTAAGTACCTGAGGAGGGCAACCTCAAGCAATCCCTTCAGGCTGAAGTGCCTCCAGGCTCCCTGCTCCTGTGACAGGGGAACAACGGCCATGAAGAAGGGCATCACCATCCTCCATGCTCCCTGCCCCACACGCCCAAACTGCACACACTCACCCGGCTTCCCTGTTTCCACCTCCACAGTCTGGCTGAACCTCCCGCAGCCGGCCGAGGTGCGAGCCCGGACCTGGAAGACGTAGCGGGTTGCAGGCTTGAGCCCAGAGATGGTGGCAGTGGTGCTCTTGGATTTCAGAGTCGAATAGCTCTGCATTTCCTTGTCCTGGGGGGAAAAAAAGCAACGCCAAAAACCTCGCTGCACCAGCACGGCGACCACAAAGCCTTCCAAAGAAGCCTCTTGTGCGAGGCTGGCGGGTGGCAGGGGCTGGCCTGCAGCAGCAGGCTCGGCGTTACCTTCTCGTAGTACTTGATCTCGTACTCCAGGATGATGCCATTGGGCTGGTCTGGCTCTTGCCACAGCAGGGTGACACTGTTCTGGCCCGTGCTCTCCTGATGCACCACCACCACCTGCGACGGGGCTGGGGAGGCAGACACAGCACGTTAGGGGTCTGCTGAGGGGGTACTGTGGAGGGGTGGGACAGGAGGAGACAGCAGCAGGGAAGGGTGGAACTGGAGCCCCAGGCAGGACCCCTGGTTTAAACCAGGTGTCTGGTTTAATTAAAGCCATGTGGAGACAAGTGCTGTGATGGGAGCTGAAAACAGGCTTTTCCTTGCTTCAGCTCCCTCGATCTCCTACCCATGGAGTAAGTAGCTCTGAGGAGATGAGAGGAGGGCACTGTCCCAGCACAGGCAGGAGGGGACACTGGTGCTTTGTTGTGATCTGGAGCCAGAAAGGAGAAGGGGCAGTGGAGTTGGAGATCATGGAGCCCTGTCCCACCTGGGCTAGAGCACTGCTCAGAGGAATTTTCTGGGGAAATAGCATTTTGCAGCAGGGGATTTGCAGAGGTGAGACATGCATAGGAGATACTTTTCTAAGCAAACACTGCTGTCACCTACCAGGGACTGGCATTGGTGTGAGCTAAGAGCAGAGCACAAAATGTTGCCCAGCCCTTTGGGAAGGGACAGAAGGTTGGAGGAACAGCCTTAAAGATTCATGCTCCACTTAGTGTTCCTGTCAATAAAAAAGTGTTCTCTGTGCCCCTGTCTCCTGCAGAAAAGGAGCCTCCAACAGCAGCTGGAAGGGGAGAAGGAGGAAAAAGGACACCACGAACCAGAGAAAGGTAAGAGGTGCCTCGGGCAGCAGCTTGTCCCACCTCAGCTCCCTGAACCCACCTCCAGGAGCGGAGAGGACGGGGGTCACATCTCCCGGGGGTTCCAAGCCCATCACCAAACCAGCCCTTTGCTGTTAGAGCAGGTTCTGGCCCATGCAGATACTGGAGCAACATCAGAGCAACATCAGCATCACCCACACAGGCAAAGGCTGGGGATGGGGGGTGTCTGCTCCTCCTACCTGCCTGGTTTGTCGTGATGTTGGCGACTGCGGCTCTCCTGGACTCCAGGCTGAGGTCGGAGACGCCGTTCACGGCCTCCACCCAGAAGGAGTAGTTGGTGTGTGCCAGGAGGTTGGTGACAGTCAGTGCCCCCTGCACCAGGCTCATCTGCTGGGGCACGAAGCGGATGCCGCTGCCGCAGGCCTCGCACGGCCCCGCGTCCCCCGCGCAGCGCCGGCACAGCACGTTGTACACCACGTCGGCACGGCCCCCCTTGTCCAGGGGGGGGCCCCACTCCAGGGTCACCGAGGTGCCGTTCACGCTGGAGATCAGGTTCACAGGGGCGGAGGGAGGGCCTGGGAGAGAAGAGGAGGTTCAGGCAGAGCAGGGGGTGCCGGGGTGTTGGGAGTGGTGGAGCGCGGGACCAACGGAGGGATGCGCCTTGGGCATTTTGGGTTCGTGCCTGAGCGTACAAAGGGTGCTGCAGGGAACACAGAGCTGCCCAGGGAGAGGAATGCTCCGAACACAAGACAGAGAAGACACAGACAGGGCTAAGGGTGAAGTGCCATGGCTCAGGATGCCAAATGCCAGATAGCAAGAGCGAATGTTTGTTCTGGGGGAAGCAGGAAGCAGCGGTGATGCAGGAAGCTTTTGGAGGAAGAGCCAAGGTGTTGATGAGCTGGATATGCTCATCTAAAGGGAAGGGAAAACTCACATTTCCTGGAAAGATTAATAAACTTGGGTGGATATCCCCTAGGGAAACACAATTGGATGTTGTTGACCTGTCTTTCACCCAGACCTCAGCCATCAGCCTCACGCCTTTCTGTCCTTCTGGACCAACTACAGAAAGGAGGACTCCTCCTGGGATGTCCTTGAACCCCTTTTTAATAGCACTGGGTCCCTCAAAGCAGCCAACTGCAAAGAGCTAAGCTAAGGCCTTAAAACAAGCCCTAGTGCCACATCCACAGAGAAGGAGAGCACAGCAACACTTGAGCTGCCCCAGTGGCTGCTCAGGGGTGTGTGACCATTCGGTGCACTTCTGCAAAGGAAAGCTGCAAAGGCTGGAGATGGAGGGGGAGGAGGGGGTAGGGGTGTGTTGGTCTCTTCTCCCAGGGAATAAGTGACAGGACCAGAGGAAACAGCCTCAAGTTGTGCCAGGGGTGGGTTAGATTGGGTACTAGAGAAAATTTCTTCCCAGAGAGGGTGGTCAGACATTGGAACAGACCATGCAGGGCAGTGGTGAAGTCACGATCCCTGGAAGCGTCCAGAAAACCTGTGGATATGGCACCTGGGGCCATGGTTTAGTGGTGAACGTGGTGGTGGTGCTGGGCTGATGGATGGACCTGATTTTAGGGGCTTCTCCAACCTTAATGATTCTGTGATTCTAAGACTCTGGCCAGGGACGTTTGGAGAGCAGGATGACACAGGATGAGGACGAGGACGACACAGAGGCAGTGAGGAAGCTCCTGCCTGAGCAGAGACTCAGGGTTGTAAGGCTCCAGCTGTAAGGCTCTGGAGCCCCTTGGGCAGCGTGCACAGGGGCAGGAGTGAGCCAGGCTCAGCCGGGGAGCAGCTGTTGTGCCCCAGGACGTGCCGCCTGCCCCTCTGCAGCGTTGGTGGCCACCAGGGCAGACGGGGCAGGGGGTTCTCGGGGGGTACTCACGCGTGCAGGCGGCCGAGGGCGGGTCCTGCAGGGCCCGGTAGAAGCTGCTGTCGCAGCGGCACACCCGGGCTGCCCGGCTCTCCGAGTGGCTGTGCAAGGGGCACTTGGCACACAGCTGGTCCCCGGGGGCCGACTTGTAAAATCCCAGCTGGCAGGCTGCAGGGGGAAGGGCAGAGGTTCAGAGGGATGCGCCTGGATGAGGGGATCCCACCAGCACGAAGCTGGACCGCGCTCTCACCTGGTGCGTGGGAAACCAGCCCTTCTCCCCGAGCGCCTGCCCGAGTCCCCTCCTGCTGTCCGGCTGCACACTGGGCTCTGTGAAAACTTTTGGCCCCCGGACTGCACCTACTGCCATCCTGGCACCCGTTCCCCACTGCTCCACAAGCAAACTCGGGTGTCTCTGCCGCTCCTGAGCCGCCTGCAGAGCTCCAGGTGCTTCCTTTGTGCCCGTGCCTGCTGCCCGAAGCTCTCCCCGGTGCAGCCACTGTCTGGCCCAAGGACAGGGAGCCCACTGCCCACTCTCTGCGGAGGGACAGCGAGGACAAACGAGACAGCCTTGAAAAAAAATGAGTTGTTTTTTTTTTTTTTCCTCCGACAAAACCCAACCTGCCTGCAGTTTCTCTGCCGCCTCCTGATGCAGGAGCTCGTCCCACGCCGAGGCTCCGCTCCATCCCACCCCCCCTTTCCCGGCAGCCCCTCGGGTGCATCATTTGTCACACAAACAAACAGCTCGTCTCTCGTTAGGAAAATCGATTCGTTCAAGAGTGACATGTGGCATGTCAGGTATCTGGGGGCGGAAGGATCTGCCCTCTCTTGCCGATTTAGATTCCAAATAAGGAAAAGCAGGCTCTGTCTGGGTCCCAGTACTCAGGAAGTACTTTTAGGACCAGTTACAATGATTCAAGGATTATTCCTGGCTCTGACTCATCTC
The DNA here is from genome assembly GCF_025592945.1 of Manacus candei. Lineage (NCBI taxonomy): Eukaryota > Metazoa > Chordata > Aves > Passeriformes > Pipridae > Manacus > Manacus candei. Next base: position 2,212,557 of record NW_026138070.1, read on the forward strand.
TACTTTCCCCACTGAGGTAGTAATATCTTCATTTTCCTGTCTTTACATCCAGTGTCCAGATCTGCATACAGCCTCAATTTTTGCTTCCAAGCATCTAGAAGGGTTTTGTTTGTGATCCACCTCCCGAGGGAGGCTGGGTCCCTCCATGCTGTTTGTTTTGTTTCTTGCTGATTCATTTGCTTTTTAATAACACTCCTTTCCTTGCCACAGATCTCCCTGTGGCAGGCAGACCAGCATATTCCACCCATCACACACTGCACAGTAATACAGGAGCCTTTTTATAATTGAGCTAGTTTAGCAATGGCAGCTGAAGGCAGTGCTCCAGCCACACACGTCCCTGGTGTGGGGACCTCTTGCTGGTCCTTCTTCAGACTCTGTCACCAGCTTCTGTGGCACTTTGGCACCAAGTGCTCCTTTAACAGCAGGGGAGTGATACCACCAGTGCTGCAAGTGCCAGAGGTGGTACTGCAGGTTGGTGTCACATCCTGCTGCAGCAAAGGCCACCAGTTCCAGAGTTTGCTCCTGAACTCCTGCTCCTCCACTCCCCAAAGGCCATCAGAGCAAGGAGCAGAAATACCTGAACTTCGGGATGCAAGGGAAGGCAGTTGTGAAATTGCAGCAGCTTGGGGGTGGCTTTGTTCCCCAGGTGTTTTCTTGGCACTTTTCACCTCCTCAAGGGCATCAGAAGAAGAGAGAACACAGGGGATGCAGATCTGGGGAGAGGTTTGCTGTCCCTTGCCAGTCACACCAAGGATAGCCCAGGACATTTGCCAGGCTCCTGTGCTGACTGGTCATGCCACATGCCAAGAGATTCAGGGACTCTCTACCCTTGCCAAGAGTCCTCTAATGCCACATCACCCTCTGGTTTGCAGCCCTTTAGTTTTGGGTATAAGACTGATATGAGTGCTGATACACCCTGTTCTCAGGTGGTGACAAATTTGGGAGGTAGCCAGCTGGTGGAAAACAAAACAAAACAAAAGAAAACAAAAAACTCTGTGAATTAAATAAATCTGTAAGAAATAAAATCTCCCATTTTTTCCACGTGGGAAAGGATGAAGACACAGAATGAGCACAGATGGGAGCTGAGCAATGGGACATTCACAGTTGGTTTTGGGCAGACGCAGATCAGGAACTGCTGCCCTCAACTTGTGTGAATCTCCCTTGGACCTGCAAACCACCACCATCTCTAACCATGCAGCAACCAGGGACCTGTGATTCCAGAGGAACTGGAGTGGTTCCCTTCCACCAATATTTAACTAAGGGCAGAGAAATCAGTGCTGCCTCGGGTATGGAGACACAGGCAGCAGGAAGGATGGGAACATGAAGTGCAGCAGATTTGCACGGAGCAATTGTAATCACTTAGCATTTAATGCTGTAAAAAAACCATTAATTACCTGTAGCAATGAGTCACAATTATTTTAGATGCACTCAAGGGGAAAATTATACTAAATGACAAATTGCAGGTGAATTTGTGTGCCAGGGCAGAGCCATCTCCTGGCACAGGGACAGCATGAGCACACAAGGAGGACTGGAGAGCACCTGGGGCTGGGGCAGGCACTGCTCAGGCAGGTCATGCACCTCTGGGTATCTCAGTGCTTCAGAGGGAAGCAGAACACATGTGCAAAGCCTTTCACAGGAACAGGAGAGGGCACTAGCTTGAACCTGCACAAGATATAAAATCCCTACAGTACAGGATGCCAGGCATGTCCTGCTCTGGGTTGAGCTCTCTCATGCCAGGCCAGTGATGTGTGGAGGACCAGGACCTCCTGGGTTAGCTCTGGGAAGAGCAAACAGCAGAGAAGTGGCCAGCAGGAACAATTCAATCAATGCACCAGGTATAAAATCCACTGGTCTCCATAGCCATGGCTGTGGCAGCACACCCAGAAGCCTCTCAAATCTGAAGCCTCCCACCAGTGAGGTTGTGCTGCTGTCTTCACTGCAGCCAACTACTGCCACTTGCCAGAAGTGCCCTCCCAGGAGCCCTGCAGAAGGTGGGGTTCTCTTTTTTCCCCATTATTTTATTCAACTGATACCCTTTCTCTGTGTCTGAGGCTCTCAGGTCCTGCCTCTTTGTGAACTACCAGAAGTCCTGCTGCTGGTGTCCTCCTGTCCCCAGTGCCATTCCCTGGCAATGCCCAGCCCAGGATGCCTGTCCCTGCAGTTTCATCTCATGGTGTGGTTTTGCAGTGCAAGTGGGACAGGAGCAGCCCTTCACCTGCCACTCAGCTCAAGACTTGCACACCTGACTGGGCTTGCAGCCTGTGCAGACCTGGCTGGTCCCAGTATCACCAGCAAAGCCTACAAATCCCAACACTAAACCCACGCTTGGCAGAGCACATCTCTAGCCCCGTATTGCACAGGTGAGTCCCCAGTGATCAACCCCAAACCTGTTTGGTTCAATTCCATGGGGTTTCCACTCATCCCCACACCCTGCACAGCACATCTTGCCTGTTTTCCCTGCCCACCAGCCTGACTCTCACACGTCGTGTGCCCAAGGGAGCAGCAGGTTTGTCTCAGGAACAGTGAGCGTGGGGAGGGCTCTGCTCACCATCTGGAGTTCGGTCCATTTGTTTCCCTCCTTCTCCATCCTCTGGGGACGGGACAACATCTGCTAATAAGCTGGCAGAGCTCGGGAGATGATGGATGGACCTGTCAAGGAGATGCTGGCTGGGAACAAGCTGCTCTTCTCACTCTGAAGTGGCTGTCTGGGTCTAGTGCTCTGCAGGTGGACCTGATGGGACCACCATGGGCTGCTTTGGTGGGGCTGCAAATGCAAGCACTGACCCTGTGTCACTCCCTTTCAGCTTCACCCTCAGCCTGGGAGGTTTGGGCATGGCTGAGAGGGTGCCATGGGGCAGCTCTGTGAGCCCAGTGCTGCCAATTGCTCCCTTTCCTGACCTTTCAACAGATCTGGGCATCTGCAAGCACCAGAAGAGCAGTCATATACTTCCCTTTGGCCACACCAGGAAGAGATAGAGATGGAAATAGAGGTGTCAAAGCCACTGTGACAGCCAGAGACAGGCACCAGTCCCAGAGCCCTCCAGGCTGCAGAAGCCAGCACAAAAAAACCAGCTCCTTTCAATCCAGTTTTCAGCATGATGCCTCCAATCTCAACTCCCACATGACACAGACACTGAAACAGGAGCAGGTTATTCTCAGTCGTGTCCTAAAAAGAGGCATCTGCCTCATTGCCCAAAATCTTGTGCTTTTACAAGGCTGTGCTCCCCTTTCCCTGCAGTCTCAGGTCAGCCCAGGCTCTGGCCTGGTCGGTGTTCTGGAGGGGGTTTGGGGGCCTGGCTGGCAGATGCTTTCAAGTAAACTCCTGGTCCATAGATCATGGGTTGCCCTAAGGCTCTGCTGATGCCCACACATCCTCTGTGTGCTCTTGCCCCTGCCTTACCTCTGAGTGCCACGTGAGCCTGACCACAACTCAGCTCCCACCTTGCAGTCCCTCTGCTGCAACCCTTCCCACTCCCAGTAACCCATCACACCACTCCACACACCTCAACTTGTCTCTGTCACCCCAGACTCCACCTCACATCCCTGCTGCTTGGCCCTTCTTCCCACAGTTAACCCTTTGCACCCCTGAGTGTTTCAGAGGGAGGAACAGGGGCACTCTTTTACCCATAAAGACTTTGCAAAGCCAGCAGAACCCTGTGCATGAGGCTGCCAGCAAATGGCACGTGCAGCAAAGGACTCCCTGAGTCCTTCTTGATAACACCCAGACTTTTTTGCCACCAAGACAAGTTGCATAAGGACAGTCCTGCTCTTCCAAGTGGAGTAATTCCACTTGTAGTGCTGGGCAAACTGGAACCATGGTGGTCCAGACTGGCTGCATCCCAGACTGGAAATCTGCATGGTGCTGCCACAGAAAAATCAGCAGGTCTTAGAATCTCACAGCATGACTTAGAATCACATCTCTAGCCTTACAATCCCAGAATGGTTTGGGTTGCAAGGGACTTCAAAGATCATCCAGCTCCCCTGCCTTGCCGTGGGCAGGGACACCCTCCACTAGATCAGGTTGCTCAGAGCTCCATCCAACCTGATTTCAGCCCTGACTCTCTTCTGATCTTCTTTTCCACCTCTTAAAAAAAAAAAAAAAAAAAAAAAGGACAAAAATAAAAGTAGGAAACATCCAAATCCCAGTTTGCTGCTTCCTGGTGCAGACATCCTTCTGTGGGAGTGGAGGTGATGCTGTGCAGACTTCTGTGGGAGAGACAGCCTGGCACGCTCAGAGCAAAGGCTTTTTTATAAAGCTTGTCTGGGGAAATGCCACAACTTGCAGGAGTTGGATGGAAACAGGCAGCCTAATGCTAGAATTAGAAAAAAAGCTGTTTCCCAAACTCAGCCTTGTCAAAGGGTTTTAGACAGAACTATCCAAAGTTTCTGAAAAAAACCCCCACAGATTTCATCAGACCAAAACCAGATCCAGAAAACACAGTCTGGAGTAGAGAAAGGGGCCGAATGGGAGCACCCCTGAAGGTGACAGTGCTGGAGGTGTCCCTGCTGTGGGGCAAAAATGAAGAAAGGACACACAAAACACTAAATACTTCATCCCACCCCCGGCAGGAGCTGGAATGGAGCTTTGGGGGCCGTGTGAGCCCTCTCACCACATCCATATAACTATGGATGTGTAGAGGGGCTGAGCTGCAAAATAAAGGCTCCCAGCCCTCCAGCAAGTGAAGAGCATCACAGTGGCCAGCACAGTCCTCACCCACACACAGCTGAACCCCACCAGCCTTTGGATCCCCTTCTCCTTCATGGCAAAGTGTCAGCAGCAGCATGTTGTTTTCAGAAGAGGGAGAAGTCATCACTTGAAGCAGTGACATGGGTGGGATCTGGAGCTCATGCCAAGTACAGAACAACTTTTTGGCAGGGTCCTACTGCTCTGTGGGATGAGGAGCATCTTCCCCATGCAAGGCAATCACACCAAGCCTCTGAATATGCTGGTGGGGAATTTGATGTCCCCAGCCCCCCATTGTGTTACACTGTCCCCAGGGAAAGGACTGCTGTGGAATTCCAGCTCTTTCCTGCAGTCTGGCTGTGTCCCAACTCCCCAGCAACAGCTTCCCAGGCACCTGCACATGGGAAATCCAGAGTGACAACCTGTGTTCATTACCTGAACTCAGCCAAATTCTGTGGAAGAGTTCAAACAAACAAACAAACAAACAAACCCCCCCCCCCCCCAAAAAAAAACACATTCCCAAACTGGTGAATGTCTTTGAGTGCTGCCAGTTCCATTCATCATAGCCCAGCTGCTCTTTGGCACTTCTTAGAGGGGCCACAGAGACCAACAAAGCACAAATTAAATTTGTTTCATCCCCATCACTTCCCTGAAATCCAGCCTAGCATCATTCTCACCCTTTATCTCTGTCAGCAGAAAGACACAGAAAACTCAGAGGAAAAGTGGCAAACAATAAAATATTCAGCCAGGGACAAAACCTGTGTTGTTGTGTTGGTGGGACAAGGGCAGCTCTGCAGGTACCTCTGTCCTGTTTGTTTGTTCCTTACCAGAAAACTAAATAAATAGGTTTAGGTGCTGGGATGCTGCTTTGTTTTGTTTTCCCGGTCATTGCAATTAGCCACTGGATTTTGGAGGAGAGAGTGAGTGTGCTGGAGATACTGGGATCACCTTGTCCTGCCCCCTGCCTTCTCCAGCCTCCTCCCTGGGCTGAATTAGCCACACACACAGCCCAGCACCCCTGGGATCCAAACAGACCAGCAGCCAGGGCTGTGACTGTGTGCTGGAGGTCCTGGTATGAGGCAAGTGTGAATCCAAGGATCCCATCCCAGGGCTGTATAAACCTCTAGGTGAAGAAGTCTGTCCTAATGAAAAAAGGGAAGAGAGTAGGTTTAGATGAGATATTAGGAAGAAGTTGTTCCCTGGGAGGGTGGTGAGGCCCTGGCACAGGTTACCCAGTGAAGCTGTGGCTGCCCCTGGATCCCTGGAAGTGTCCAAGGCCAGGTTGGACAGGGCTTGGAGCAACCTGGGCTAGTGGAAAGTGTCTCTGCCCATGGCCAGGGGAGGGAATTGGATGAGCTTTAAGCTCTGCTTCCCCCTTGCCCCACCAGCTGCAGGACTGACTTCCTTCATAAATGTCCATGGATGCAAAACTGTATTCACAAGCACATAATTACCAAGCTGGGTATTTTCTCCTCTTAATTAGCAGTGCCATGGTTCTTTAATTGCTCGATTAAAGTTGCCCACAAGGAAGGTTTAAGGTACATTAAATCTGCTGATTGGTTCATCAGCATGAATCCCACCAACTGGAAAAAATTAACTGGCTTCCAGATTGCTAACCAGACTCTCCAGATCCATTTCCACCAGCCGTGTCCCACAGGAGGCAGGAGAAAGCCCAGAAGTCCTTCCCCTATTCCCACTTCTCCTTCAGTTTGGGAGCTGGAGGGGAAGAGCAGTGGCAGCCTCCCTCTCTTCTCCCTCTTTGCTTCAGCCAAGAAATGGACTTTGTACTCTGGACAGAGCTGGGTAAAGTCTAAACCAGGGCCAGATCCTCATTCAGCCACACACAGCAGACCCCTGTTTGGTGGCCACAGACACCCATCCTCATGTGCAAATGGGCTGATGGAGCAGGAATTAGGACTTGCTCAGGTGCTGCTCCCCCATCCCTCTTTTCCATCCAAAGAAAACAGCCAGGCTGAAGGCCCCGAGCACAGCAGAGGGAAAGCAGAACCACTTGTGAAAGCCATGGATATACCACAGAGATGCTCTTTGGGAATTCTGCCAAAGGCTCATCCACCTGCTCTCACAACAGGGAAGAGGACCTGTCCCTCTGTTTTACCCTTTTCTATTTCTTCATTAAAGAAAATGCTTCCTGGGAGATTCTGTGCTCCTGGAGGTCTCCATGGCTGGATGCTGGATGGGTTTGTGTCAGCTCCCAGACAGCAGCTCTGTGATCTGTAGCCATGGCACTGCCACTGATGCTCCAAACTGACTCTCTGTGCATGGACAACCTGGGATCAGCTGAACAGATTTTAGCTCAATTTTAAGTTTTGCTCACTGATAACTGGTGAGAGATGCAGCCCAAGGAATAATTCGGGGTCCCAAAAGGTGGACCCTCATGCAAGGACCTGGCTTTACCAAGATCCATCCACCAAGGACCATCACACAAGGTCTTGGTGGCTCAGGAGCCCTCCCAAAGAGGACGTGGTAGGAGGGATGTGGTTGGAGAGCCACTGTCCTCACCTGCCTGAGCTTCCCATCCACCTCTCCATCCATCCACCCACTGGACATGGTACACATGTCTCAGCCCTCAGCCTTTGAGGAGGTGGGTTACAGGTCCTTCCCTTCCCACAGAAGCAAAACCAGGGTTAACAAGCTCCCCTTTCCCATCTCTCTAATTGCACTGACCTTATTGAAATGGATCTCTTATTTGTCCTGCACAGCAGCTGCATGTCAATAAGGTGAATTATGCTGATTGCCTCCTTATCTGATAAATTGCTGGGACAGATCCTTTTCTCTCCTGCTCTTGCTTATTCTGTTGTTTAGGCAGAGCAGTTGCTATTTGCTGTGTGTAAGAGATGTTAATGTTGCTATTTGCTGTGTGTAAGAGATGTTAATGTGTCATGTGTGGACCGATGCACTTCAAGGAGGAAAGAGCAACGACTCTGAGGCTGTGGGTGATGGGGTGAGGGAAGCAAAGTCCTTCAGAACCTTGAAAACCAAGGGAAAAACAAGTGGGGCAGCAGGGCTGTGCTGTCCCAGGAGGGATTTCATCCTTGTGGTGGCCGTGGCAGAAGGTGCTGTGGGGCTAAACTGATGGGAATTTTAGGAGCTGGCAGACCCCAGGATGCCATCAGGAGCTGTGGGAATTCCTGCTCAAACCTGGTTTCTGCCCAGTAAGGCACTGCAGCACACAGCTGGAGAAGGGGGTCACATCTGATGCCAAGCCAGCTGGCATCCTCAGGTCGTCCCTATCCCAGTGTCCCGGGGCTGAGATCTGGCCCCCTTGATCCCATGGAAACTACCCCTCACATCCTTATGGCAAATGTTAAGACATCAAAACAAGGTGAAACGTGTGGATCCCACTGAGACGGGTGCAGAAGTCAGAGATCCCAAACACCACCCTCCTGCTCCCAGAAAAGGGGTATCCAATGTGATGGATGACAGCAAAGACCCATCCCTGGAAGTATCCAAGGCCAGGTTGGATGGGGCTCGAAGCAACCTGGTCTAGTGGAAGGTGTCCCTGCCCATGGCACGGGGGTGGAAAGAGATGAGCTTTAAGGTTCCTTCCAACCCAAACCAGACTGTGACTCTATGACTCTGTAAAGGGGATGAGAGACAGAGAATTTCCCAGTGTTCCTGCACATATTCACCATGTGGCACCTCACCCTGTCCTTCCCAGCTCTGTGGCACAACCTTCCTTCTCCTCTGAAGGGCTGGGAACAGCTCTGGCTTTGGTCTGCTTTCCTGAGCTGTCCTCCATCACTCTGGCAGGTCCTTAGAAAAATGAACGTTAAAGAGGAGAGGGAGAAACCTCCACTGTTCAAACATCTTTAGCTTTGACAGATAAGGTGTCTGGCTGTGAAAGGCAGAAGGAAATTAATTTGGAATCACATTTTAAACACTGCCATAGAGGCAAAGTATCTTCTCTCTAATTTCCACACATCCCCCTGCCCCCCCGCCCAAGCAAAAAAATGAATTTCCCTGATATTTATAGAAAGATTATTAGGGCCACTAGGAGTGATTTATATCATCTCATCCCTGTGGCCGAGAATGAAAAATTGCTGGGGCCACAGCGGCTGGAATCCTGCTTTTGTCCTCCTGACAATTAAAACGGCTAATTTCCAACTCCAACAGATCTGCTGGTGTTATAAATCACTCCAGGAGGGCATTTTTTCAGCCTGAAAAGTGAACTCTGCCCTAGTCAGGCACAAGATCAGAGATTTGCATCTGTTTGCTTTCGTATGTACTCTTGCTCCACACCCACCCACCAAAGGGGATGTGGGCAAGGAGGTGCTGCCCCTGCTCACTTGATGCTGGGTCATCAAACTGTGCTGGGAGCTGGAAAAATGTGACAGGGAAAGCAGGAGAGGAAGATGACACCGAGGTCAGAGGAAATCCAGTGACATTTCCGTCCGGTTTCTGATGCCACAAGCCTTGGAGAGTTTTGCTGGGTCTGGGTCCATCTCCATGCAGAGGGGCCATCTGGGAGCACATGTTGGACCACATGTGCCATGCTTATGGTAGGAGCAATCCCACTAGAAAAGGGTAGGAGGGCACAGCAGCTCTCCCACAGCTTTGCTTCCAGGAGAGAGCAAACCTGTCTGAGAAATCACAGGAAAATGAGGCAGCACTGATGCCACAGATTCCCTCAGCCTCCTGGCTTTGGGATCTCCTGGGGCAGAGACTGCAATACAGGACAGCTGGAGGGGAATACAGGGATTGGGTGTTTGGTGCTTCTGAACCAACTCACAGATCTCTGCAGTGGTGGAGCTGGACCCAGCCCTCCAGGAGGCCCTTGCTGGTGTCCCCTCCCACAGTGGCATGTGCCTGGCCCCACACACACCTTGCACCCACTCTTTAGCATGATGGAAGATCCTTTCCTATCTATCCCAGGATAACTCTCAAATCAACGGTCGCAGACAGGAAGAGTTTGGGATAGAAGCATTTATTCTGCCCATCCTTCCCACTCTGTGTAGCCAGGGACCTGCGGGAGCCAGCGCCAGTCCCAGCAGCCCTTGGGTCTATTCCAGCCCGGTGCCGGACGTCCTAACCTTGAGTCAAGTCTCCCTAAGACAAATCCTCCACCTGACATTTCCACGGAGCTCAAACAAAAGGCCCCCGCACTCATATTTGTGCTGCTCCCCCTCTCCACGTCCCAGGAAGGAAGCGAGCGCAAACAAATCCGTGTGCAGGGCTCTCCCGGGGAGCTCTGTACACACACATCCCACACGCCTGCTGCTGGTCACCCCACTTCCTTATCGCAGTTTGTACAGTCGGCAGCTCACAGCCTGCCCAGAGGGTCCCCCGGGAAAGCTCCCCAGCAGCCCCGGGAGGGTGAGGGATGGACACAGTGACCTTGTTTCATGAAAGCTCGATGTTTTTCTTTTTTTTTGTTTCCCTCCCTTTCAAACCCCTGCCAGCGGCGGGGGGTGCTTTGGAGAGGCCAAACAACACATTTGGGAAGCGTGAAGCCAGCCAGCAAAGGCTTGGGCAGCCCTGGGCCTCCACAGGAGGCTGGCTGTGCCAGTTTTTGTGAAAGGGCATCTGTCCTCAGCCCTTCTCCAAAGAGGCAAGAGCCCCTCGCGGCCATCCCTCCCCTCGCAGGCACTGCAGGCAAGAAGCAGGGAGACTCACCCATGCAGGAATCCCGCTGCTCTTCGTAGCCAGCACTGCACACGCACTTCCCGATGGGCACCAGCCACTCTCCCTCGGCGCTGCAGTACATCTTGGGGGTGTCCCTCTCCTCCGAGTGCCCCACGCACTCTCCCCGCACTTCCACCAAGGAGGACGAGTCCGCCCCAGTCACGGCCTCAGAGAAGGATGCCAAGTTCCTCACTGTAGCCGGGCACTTCTTGTAGTAGACCCGCACCGAGACGATGGCAATGCACGCCCCGATGTCCTGGAAGGCCAGGTAGAAGCCCCTCTTGCTCAGCGGCCCCACGCCCCGCACCTCCGTGTTCAGCTTCAGGCGCCGCACCCCCAGGTCCACGTTGGTGAAGCTCTCGTCCGCCGCGATCGTGTCGATCTTCATGAACTGGCTCTCCCGGGTGCTGGTGCCCAGGTCCCGGTCGGACTCCATGTAGTAGAGGTTGAAGGTCTCCTTGCAGGTGCCCAGCACCCCTGGCATGCTGTTGCAGTCCCTCAGCGTGAATTTGATCTCGGCGTAGACCCGCCGCGCGCCGTCCCGCTGAACCCAGTTGGTCCGTAGCCAGTTGTTCTGGTTGGGGGTCATGACGTTACAGACCTGGTAGGTGTGGATGGGGCTGAAAAACTCGTCCATCTCATTGATCGAATCCCACTGTGGGACGGAGAGAGAACAGGTCATTCCTGATGTCCCCAGCCACCGGCTGAGCACAGAGCATGCACAAGTCTGCTGTCTCCCGCCCCAGGATGAACTCCCTCTGCTCCTGTGCCTGGCTGGGAGGTCAGTGCTGCCACAAGGCAAAGGGAAATGAGGAGGAGCAGCATTTAACCAGCACTGATTTGGGCAGTGACTCCCAGCCCACCCTGCTGCAGCTCTGCGTGAGGTGCACCCTGGCTATTCCCGTCTGGGAACGCTTGCGTGAGGTTGATGTGCTGGCAGAGGCTGATGGCAGCATGTGCTTGGGAGGGCTCCAAACTCTCTAGATCATGTCTGTGAGTCCCTTTTCTTGGTGCTCAGCCCATCATTGGCAGCAGCAGAAACCACCTGTGTGGTGCTCACCTGGGTCTCCTCTGGCTCGTGCACTGTCCATGCACAGACTCAACTGGGTGCTTTCCATCTGGAGAAGGAGTGTCAGGGTGGGTAGCACAGGGTGAAGGGGAAGCATGCAGTGAACACAGGACTTCCAGCAAGAAACAGGGGCCCCTGGGGGCTCAGAGCCCTCTTCTTCCCCACAAGGTGATGCCAGCGTGGCTCCTCGGTGTGAACCCACAGTGCTCAACCCAGCTGAGAGGCTGGATGGGGACTGGCTCTGGGAACACAAAGGTTCGTGGCTTGACAGCTCTGGGGTGAAAATTCCATGTTGCAGTGGCAGCAGGGGGAGTCTGGGGAGGAGAAGCTGGCAGAAGCATGTTGCAGCAAGCAGGATTGCAATAAAGGGTGGTCTGGGTGAGTTTAGAGGGACAGTGACATGGGTGTCACACAAGGGAGGGATGCTAAAGGGTTTAACTTATGAGAAATGAGAAGTAGTGATATTTTGAATACAAATTAATTCCATAGCTGAGGGACAAGTAGAACTTAGATATTGTAGGCTACAGGACACTTTGGGGGGCTCACTCTTGCCTCAGGTCTCCCTCTTGAACCTCAGCAACCCCTCGCCAGGACTCACAGACCTTCCCTTCTCACCCACCACCTCTTCAGCTCACATTCTTGCCCAAACCAAGCACTCTGATCACACCCCTATGGATGGGTCTGGGGCTCCTGAATTGTTACGGGAAAAGGGGAGGAGGTGGAGGAGCAGGGGAGAACTTCAAACCTTCTGACTTTTCCCTGGACTTGGAAACAGGCTTTGAAGATGCCTGAGCTCCACTCTTGTGCCCAAGTCCAGCTGTGAGGGACAGCCCCAGATGCACTGCTGCAGAAGCTGGGGAAGATACTGGCACTGCTGCAGCAATTGCTCCTCTGCCTTCCAAATCATCGCCCCTCTCCTCACACCAACATCAGCACCCCCCTGCCTGCACCACCCTGGGGTCCTGGCTCTGCCTGGGAGCTGGCAGGGAGCAGCCCCCACCTCAGCACCAGCTGTCTGGGGGGAATGGGGAGCCAAGGAAAGCTCCAACCGTGCCTGCACAGAGCAGGAAAACAAGTCTTTTAAGCAGCATTACAAGCACATTAAAATAAACTGCCAGGCTTGCCCTGACAGGGCAAAACTGGTGTTTTCTTATGCAAGTGGTGACCCGTGTTTCATTACAGAGACAAAACCAACAGCAGTCCTGAGAGAAGGATGCTCAGCTCAGAGACAGTGAGCCTGAAGCCTTCACCCCAGTGACTGTGGGAGCTGACCAGGATGCAGATCCACTGGGACAGGCACCTGCCAGCCTTGCTGTGTGGCCACCAGCACTGCAGGGACAGGACACAGCTAGGGGAGGGCAGCACACCTCCAGAGCGTGTGAGATACTGGAAAGATGTATCAGTGATACCTGTAAGACAACCCACTCCCTTTTCCCCTCTCAGGTGGGAATGTCCTTCCTCATTCGACCTCCTTGACCTGCAGCTCCTGGGGAGGTGGTGTGGTGCCTTCTGCTCGTGTGAGGGTGATCAGAGCAGTCATTTTGGTGAGGTACATCTTCAAAACTTCCCCAGCATCATGCATTTAGGAGAAAACTCTGCTCTCAGCTCCTAAAGAGCTTAAAGTTACCTGGAACAGGCAGTAGCTCCAGGTGCGAACTAACACGGAAACTCATTCCAAGAGAAATACGTCTGCAAAGGGGGTGAAAGTCAAGCCACTGCCAGAGGAGAAAAATGTTTCTGGTTCATTTAAAAAAACTTGTCTTCTGAATTCCAGAAATGCCCAGGTTTGTCTGGGGATCACTGAGCTCAGGTAGACAACATAGAAAGGGGCCAGGCTACCGGTGTGCTTGGCTGGAGGGGTGAGGGCAGCACCCCTCAGCTTCTCCAGCCACAGAGATGAGCCTGTAGACGGTGCTGTGACACCCGGGACACCCCCCTGCTGCTTGCCCAGAGGGTACAGTGGTGCTCAGGAGTGTGGGCAGAGCCAGGCACGGCACAGCCCCTCTGCCTCTCCCTGCTCCCACACCCGCCTGTGCGCACGCTGAGGCTCTTCCGAGGGTGTGGAAGTCGCTGTCGAAATTAATCGAGCACAAATTAACACAACATCTGCTTCCTGTCTTTTCCCTGCTGAGTTTCCCCGGGGGAAGTGAGGCAGAGCCGAGCATGGGAGGAGACACGCGGGGAGAGGGCAGAGCTGGGGGGGTGAGCAGGGATTACCCTCCCGATGCACAGCCGGCTCCCCTCGGCGATGCCCGTGGGGCCAGGGCTCTCCAGGAGCGTCCAGCGAGGGAAAGATGAGGTTATTGTGTGCACCAAAACGCTTTGGCTCCAGCTCGTGTGGTTGCTTTGCGTCTCCAGACATTCACTTCTCTCCCAAATCTGGCACAGGAGATGCAGCTCGTGACTGCAGTGTCCCCACACCCTCGTGGCACTGCCAGAGCCAGCAGAACAGGGAGATATAAATGCCCACCTCCAAGCACGGGCAGCAGTCGGCATCAGCCCCATCTCCACCCCCCAGGTGAACCTGGAGAGTTTGCATTTGCACCATCACTCTTTCAAACGTGGTACTTTTTTTTCACAGGGGCTGCACTGTCAGTTCTGTCCCGGGGTTGTGGGCAGTGCCTTGGGATCCCAGTCTGAGACCAGCCCAAAACACCACAGCTGCCCTGCAGGGAAAGTGCTCTAGGACCAGTGGAAACGGACAGGGGCAGGCAGGTCACCTGAACTCGTGGCTTGGGTGCCACAGGTGCATCTTCCCAGCATGTCACAAGGTCTCATGAGCTCTGCCAGATCCCAGGACCTGCAGGGTATTTGGAATCATAGAATCCCAGAATGGTTTGGGTTGGAAGGGACCATTTTGTTCCACCCCCCTGCCATGGGCAGGGACACCTTCCACTGGACCACAGTGCTCCAAGCCCTGTCCAACCTGGCCTTGGACACTTCCAGGGATGGGGCAGCCACAGCTCCTCTGGGCAACCTGTGCCAGGGCCTCAGCACTCTCACAGGGAGGAATTTCTTCCTAATATCCAATCCAAATCTACCCTCCTTCAGCTTAAAGCCATTTTCCCTTATCCTATCACTGCCTGACCTTGCTGAAAGTCCTTCTACAGCCTTCCTGTAGGCCCTTTTAGATACCAACGGGGGGATGGAGGGACCTGCTTCAGGAATCCCCATGACTGGAAGGGTTTTTCTGTTTCACCTCAGTTACAGGCTCCATGGGCAGGGAGAGGTGTCCGTGGCTCTGGGTACCACTGGATGAGGAGTGCAGGCCCTGTGCACACCCCCAGCATCACCAGCTGATGGGTTGAAGTGGTTTTATTAACCAAAGCTCAGCTCGGCCCATCCACTGTGATAAGATCCCCCAGTGAGACGGAAATGAGGACATCATAATTAACATGGTGAGCACATGTGCCCTGGGGGGGGGGGGGGAACATGATTGCATCTGCACTCAGGGCTTTTGCCTAATAGTTTAAATTAAAGTCAACACCGGTTGTAAAAAAAATTGCCAGATTATGAAAGGCAAAAGATGCAAACACCAGATATGTGGGCAGCTGAGCAAGGTCTTAGAAGTCTCCTAGGGCCTGTGTGGCACGGCTGAGGAGAAGGAGGAGGAGTGGAGGATGGACTGTGTCCCCCTGGAGCAGCAGCTCAGCCTCCCACCATCCTTGCAGTGCCAAGGGACAAGGTCTCCCTAGTCCTGGGACAGCTTCCAGGAGGGATGCCAGGTCTGCCTGGCATAGCAATGCTTTTGTGGCCACTGAGACATCCAGCACTTTCCTTCCCAGTGAACCACAACACTTCCCCAGGAGCTGCCAGGTCCCTCACACCACTGTTACTGGGAGACAAAAAAAAGAGAAGGATGTTATTGCAGCTATAAATCATCAGATGGGAGGCCTTAATGGAGATAATCCCCATGAAATCAGTCACTGCTGTGGCTAAGGAGGGATTTGTCAGGCAGTTAACTACCCTGAGCTTCACTGCAGGTGATTAACTCCTGGTAGTGACCAGCATCTGGGGAATTAGCAATAACCCAGCATTTACTGAACAAGCACTGGGAGATGAGCTTTTATCTCAATTACTAGTTTAAATCTTTATTTTCCAGTGTTCCCTTCCAACCCATCTTTTTTTTTTTTTTTTCAAAGAAAATTAATTTCACCACAGCTTGAGCTGTAACTTGCTGATATTCCTGGATCCAGGCAGAGGCTTCAGCTTGGAAGAGAAACACAAGAAATGCAACAAGGACATCAAAGTGAGGGAGGGCAGAGACGTGGCCTTGGCAGATGGGAGAGCCCCAGCATCTCTTGGTGCTCTGAGGAGAAAGAAATGACCCTGAAGGGAGTTGAAGTGCCAAGGACACGGAGCAGCTTGGACTGGGGGCCAGTGTTTTACAGGGTGGGCTTGGGGCAAAGGGTCCCCAAGCTCTGTGACAGACAAGGTGCATCCAAGCCATGAACTGGTTGTTGGCTGCAGGACCATAGCCAGGCAAAAGAAGTCCCCTGGTGCCTAGGCTTTGCTCTGCAAACAGCTCAGTCCCAGGACATTTACAGCATCGTGAAATCCCCGTCCCCGATGCACAAACACTGCTGGGAAACAATCCTACAGGCTCATCTGTGCTCTCAGCTGGGTGTTTCAGCAAATCTAGTGCCTCTCTAACAGTTTTCTCCCTGAGCACTGTAGGGTGAGGGAGCAGCATTCTTGGCTAATTGTGCCCAGGGGCCTCAGGATACATCCCTTTAGGAGGAGCGGAAGGGGCAGAGATGGGGAGCTGCAAACCTCCTCTGAAGGTCCTTCCTGGTGCTTCCACCAACAAAGCCAACATGGAATATGCCAGGTGGGATTGCTGGGAATTGTGCAGGGCTGGGAGCTGGACTTGATGACCCTTGTGGGTCCCTTCCAGCTCAGGACATTCCATGATTCTGTGATAGGTGTAGAGGCAGCTGCCTGGGTGGCAGATGCCCACCAGCCCTCTGGGCTGACTCCAGCCCTTGCAGTGAGGGGGCTGTTGTGGGGCCAGAGCATGGGGGTGCTGATGGGAGGTCACAGGCAGCATGGGGGGGCCTTTCTCCAGCACTCCAGGTGCTCCCGTTCTAATAAGCTTTTGCAAGGCATCACTCCAGCTCCTTAGATACCCTGTGTCTGAACAAAATCATTTCCTGTTTGACTTTGTAAATCAAAGTAGATGATACAATAATTATTAATAATATGTTGACTTATCTCATCAGCATTTTAATTAGTCAGTAGAAAAGCAATTTGCAAAGGGGCCCATCAGGCCCCCTCTGATCCAGAGGGTCATGTGCCGAGCAAGGAGAGGGGAGAGGAAGGCACTGGGGCATTTTGCTGGGGAGAACTGGGATAGGGGGAGGTGTGGGAGGGGAAGGGGCAGCCTCTTTGACGGCACTGATAAGAGTTTAATTTTCAATGCAAAGGGAATTGTTCCGGGAAAGGAGCGAGCTGAAAAGCTCCTGGGAGACCTTTGAAGTTCTAATTGAGAGGAGCCGCAGCCCGCGGGACAGGGAGGCTCCCGGTGACCCTTCCCTTCCTGCACGTGTCTCCAGGGTGGAGGTGAGGGGGGGTGCGATTAAACCCCTGAGCAGCAATTACAGCCAATTACCCCTCAGTTAATTGTCTGGCAAGAGAAAATGTCAAAACAGGCCAGGCATGGCTCCCTGATGGCCTGACACTGCCCAGGGCCCACAGCTCTGCTGGCTCTCACCATGCCCACTGCTCCCAGCCCCTGCTCCTCCACTCTTGCTGGTCCACAGCAAACCAAGAAGGGAAACAACCTCCCAGTGAGGCAGGTTCACTTTGCCCTCAGCTGGGATGAAAACATCAGGACTTTGTGGGTGGCACCCTTCCAGTTTTGCAGTGCTGATGCTTTGGACTGTTGCCCTGACCGTGTGGGCAGCTCTGGGATCAACCAGTCCAGAGGAGGAAACCTCTGAGGCTGCTGCCTTTCCTCTGGCATCCCCAGAAGACCCAGAGAGGTGGGACAGAACGTGCAGGTGCTGGAAAAGAAAGCTGTAGGGCACTAGGCAGTGAGCTAGCAGACACAAGTCCCTTCCTGAGGCTCCTCAGGCTGGAGACCAAGGCTCTGTCTGCTTAGTGCCCTGCAAAGACCCAGAGAGAGCTACTCACTTCCCAGTGTCACCCATGTAGTGGCCCTGGGGGAAAATGGAGATGTGGGTAAAGCAAAACAAACATGTCTTCAGCTAGGGAGACAGGGTCAGCAATGCTCTCCCTTGGCAGGAGGATGCTGTGTCTGTCTGTGGATGGCACAGATACACTGTGAGGAAATCCTGCACCCTTTTTATTATTTATTATATTTATTATTTATTATTGTTGTATATTTTTAGCAAACATCACTAATAAGATGGAGACTTTAGATGTATTAGTGTTCAGGAGCTGCTGGTGAAGGGCTGCTGGGCACCTGCTGTAGAGGACTGTCCTGAGACACAGCCCCAGCACCCTGTGGTCATCCAGTGCATGACACTTGACAGCTCAAATGAGTTGGGACCCTGGACTCATCCCCTGGATTTGTGAATGTGCAGTACAGGATGCTGCACCTTAACCACCCATGGAAGTCCCTGATGTGGTGAGAATGAGGCTCCTTTGGGCTCAGTCCTTTGTCTGCTTTGGGAGTGCCAGGCCATGCCCAGAACAACCAGCTCAGGTGGATTCATCTTCACCCAAGTCCCCTCGGTGGTATGATGGGTCCCACCTGCATGACAGCAGGCAATGGGCCTGGAGATGGGGTCACAGGGGCATCAGGAGAGCTGGACTAATGGAAGAGGATCCAGAAGGAGAGCCTTGGGCAGGCTGTGAGTGGCAGAGGATCTGACTATGAGGAGGAATTGCCTAGGGAGCGATGAAAGGCAGAGCACTGGATGTGGACAGAGGAAAACATCCCTGACTCACAGAAAATCCCAGAAAAGTTCTCCTTCCCAGGGGAGCAGAGGAAGCCCTGGTCCCTGACTCCCTGAAGGTGTGCTGAGCTCCTCCAGGGTGCCAGGTTTTGGCAGCAGGGCTGAAATGAGATGACAGCTGAGTAGTGACAGGACAGAGATCCACACAACCAAGGGCAGCCTATGGATGACCATGAAGAGGACAACATCTGCCTCGTGCAGACAGTGGCAGAGGAAAGTCTGGTGGCTGGAGACAAAGCCAGGCACACCCTCATAGCGATGGGTTTTTAACAGGGGCCTGTTAACAGCATCACCACAGGACCTGGAGTATTTACCAGCACTGGCAATTTTGCAGCCAAGGATGTTTTCTCCTAAAAGCTGGGCTGCTCTGAGAGCTGAATGAACTGACAGGCCTGAAGGCCTGTATTTATGCAGGAGATCACATCACATTAGTTCCGCGGTCCCCTCTGACCTTGTACCTCTCAATCTATTACATTCCCAGGACACTCATTTGCAACAGCTAACTGCTAAAATTAGAGCTGAGTTAACAATTTAATATATTTACATATACGATAAAGTCTGATAGAAATCTGATCATTGGTATTATTATGAATTCACCGTTCTGATCACTCCTGCTCAAGCAGCGCAGGGACTGAAAATCTCAAGCAACAGATCAATGAAAATTATTAGAGGCCTGGGAAGATTTCTGTGGGAGGTGGAATTGAAAAGATTAGGACCGTTTAGTTCAGAGAAAGGATGAAAAAGAATGGACATGAAAAATCAAAACAGTAGCAGCAGCCAGGTAGGCACCCCAATTTTGCACGTTTCGTGCCTGCAGCAAGCCCCACTGTGCCTTGCAGTAGGTCCTGTGGGTATTTATGGGATTGTTTCTGTTCTCTAAATGAATGAGAAAAATCCTTCCAGCCAGGTCACTCTGACATCTGGAACTCTATTTCCAGAAAGCTGCTGCAGCAGAAAAATCTGGCAAGTGAAGGGGGCACGGGGAGAGGATCCAGCCAGTGTGGATGGCAGGCTCACATGGGCGTCACCACCCCGACGTCCCTCCCAGCCACACCACAGGGCTTTGTGTCTGCATCCCCATTCCCCATCAGGAACCATCTGCAGGGGAGTCCCCCCGACCCTTTTGCCCAGTTTCCCCAGAAACTTCTCTGATTACAGGCAGTTGGGAGCTTCCCAGTTGTTTATGGCTGTTCCCTCTGATGCAGCAAGGAATGAGATGCTTCTTAGCATGAGTCCCACCTCTTGAGTCCCCTCAAAACTCAGGACCTGGTGACAACCTGGTCCCTAGCAGAGGACATGGAGGGTTAAATGGCATTTCCAAAACAGCTGCTTCCCACTGCTAGTCTTTTAGGCTGGCATTTTCCCAACAGACTTTGTCTCTTTGTCCCATAAGCACTGACCTGGGGCTGAGATGTCCATTCCCTGTCCATCCCCTGACCCCCTGCCACAGGGACCCACGGTGACCTGTCCCACTGAGTTCCCTCTGTGCCAACAGCCGCTTCATACTTACCCCATGTGAGGGATAAGTCATCCAGCCCCAGTCCCCCGGGATTGTTGATGTGTCTAGCAAGTTCACTGGAAAACACAGGAGCAAAAGGCTGTGTTAGAAAGCTTTGTCCCCATCTCCAAGGGGTGAGGAGCCAAGGCACCAAGAACCCCCTCCACACATGACACTTGCTTGAATATTCCCCCCCCCCCCCATCAATCTGCTGGCAGGGACTGCCTGGCTGGACGTGAGGAAGGCGTGGATGAGGGGATGGCAACAAGTGATGCTGCCCAGAGCTGGTTGATCAGGACAGGGTTGAGTCCAGGCTCCACAACAGAGCACTGCGACCTTTTGGAGGAGAGTGGGCTGCAAACAGCAGGTCAGAGGGAATGCAAAGCAAGGAGGGGCTGTGGAAACAAACTTCCAACACCAGGTTGTCAACCATTCCCACCTTGGGCCAACACTGATGCAGCTGGAGCATCGTTCCTGGGTTGGACACTTCTCCTCTGGAAGCCCTTTAGGCTCAGCTCCCTCCCAGCATCCCTGGTTTGAAGTCTGTGCTCCAGCAGCTGCTGTAATTGCACACTGCAGTGCCTGGCTCCAGCACAAAGTGACCCCCCATGGTCCTGGCTGACACCCCACTGGAGAGGTCCATCAAAGCCAAACCTTCCAAATCCCTGCCACCACTGGGAGCCCAGCTTAACGAGGAGCCACAGGCAAACTGCAAGAGGAGAGCAGCTTGTGGGGGGGGAGAAGTGAGGACGACTTTGAATGTGCTCAGGAGCTTCCTGTGGAAACCTGTGCAGTGTCAGCAGTGGGGGAAAGCAGGATGCCATGGCCCTGCTGCCTCAGTCACCCGAGCCCCACACCCAGATCCCACAGCACCAGGCAGAGGAGAGCCTTGCCAATGCCTGATAACCCCCTGACTTGCTCAGCACCTGAGGAAGGAGCCCAAGCCCCAGCTCCACAGTGCAGATTCAGAGGGATGGAGGCTTGGGAGAGGGTGCCCTAACCCTTGGGAGTGAGTGCAGTGGGCACCAGCACCCTGCTGCCTCATCACCCCTCAACAGCACCAGGCTCCCACAGGGCCCCCAGTGCCTCCAGCTTTCCCCGTTGCTCCTTGTCCTGCAGCCACCCAGTAAGGTGCTGTGCCCATGCTGGCTGCCTTTCCTCACCCTTGAGCAGCTTCAAACTGGACCTCAGGGCACCTTGTCACAGCATCCCTCTGCAGCACCAGGTCTGGGCTGGTCCCTGGGCTCTGGAGGGACACTGGTGTTGGTGCAAAGACCAACTTTGTCTCAGCGGGGATGGGGCACATAAGGACAGCAGCTCCAGCCCTGGCAGAGCCCGAGCTCAGCGTGAGGCTGGTCCCTGCAGCCCGAGGAACGGGTGCCACTTTCATTTACTATTACCAGGCAGGGAAGGAGAGGGGGGGAGAGGGGAGCAGAGACGTGAGCTGGCTGTGAAACACCCGTACGTCATGCTTCTGACAGAGCAGATTAGGAGCTTTTGAGGCATTTATTAATGTTAGCAGAACAATTTGAAAGAATTTCCAGGGTTTCTTGTGTGGCTCCATTGGCCCAACAGCAGGCTGAGCCCCTCCACTCCCCGCACGGCACTGCTCCCACTGCTGAGGAGGCCCCTTGCCCTCAGTATGGAGTAATTACCTCGAAGATCTCAAATCCATTTTTATTTGTTATTGTTAATCTGAAGATTTTCTGCCTATTTTCCCTGGGTAATTCGCCCAGCAGGAGCCCAGGTTTGGGAGTTTCCCTGCTCGCAGTGCAGGAGCACGGTCCTGGTGACCCTCAGCAGGCAGGTTGCAGGGAGGGGGCAGTTTTCACAGACCCTCTCTCCCCTCCCCACCGTGGTCTCCGCACCCTCTTTCCCACGCCGAGGTGCTCTGCAGTGGATGTGGGTGCCTCCCACTGCTCCCCAGGCAGCACGAGGAGCCTGCATGGGCCGGGATCCAGTGGGAGCATCATGTTGTGAGGGACGATGTTGAGACCACATAGTGGGGTGTACCCCAGACTTGTCTGCACAGCGGGGTGTGCAAGCTGGAGCCTCCTTGCCACACCCATATGCTGACCACGTTTTCACCCAGTCCCACAGAGATGGAGGAGTTGTCTCCCTGTGGGTGCTTTGGTGCCCACCATCTTGCATCCGTGCTCAGATTCCTCACGCCCCTTTGCAGGAAGAGGGACAAGCTATTTCTTTTACTCTCTCCCAAGCAGTTCAGCCAAGTGCACGGGAGCCCTGTGCATTAAGCCCACTGTGGCAGGCTCTGTACAAACATAAAGGCATCGCTTGCCCGAGAGCTCCTGCGTTAACTCCCGGTGTAGCACACACATCCCTGGATACAAGTGGCCATCCAGCAGCGCTGCGACGTGCTGGGCTCGGGTACAGGCAGACCAACAGTCTCCCAAAACCCAACCTGTTACAGACGGGGCTCCAGCCCAGCTCTGGAGGGGACCATGCGACAAGTGCCCGTCCAGCCCCTCGCAGGTGATCTCCCGGCTGCGCCGCCTCTCCAGGGGCGACGCTCAGAGCCCGCCCTCGCCGCCGGAGGGAGGGCGAGAGAGACCCCCACAAAGGACCCCTTTCAGGACCCCTTTCAGCTGAAACTTCTCTCTTTTTTTTTTTTTTTTTTTTTTTTTTTTCAGAAAATGTGCCGGTTTGGGAGACCTCTCTCTCCTACAGCTGGGCGATTCTGTTTGATGTTATGGACTGTCTGCACGTATCAGCCTCAAACTGCGAGCTCCATTTTGTTCTCCCGAGCACCATTTTGTCGTTCCCCTATTCTGTGCCTTGGCCTTGCCTCGGCGTATTGAGCCAAAACACCAGGAGGTGTCAGGGGAAATTCTCGCCCTGGTGGAAAAGCTGTCAAGCCTGATTGCCCTTTCAAATGGAAGCACCTAGGAGTGAGCAGGTTGCTTCCCAGCACCAACTGGGGTCTGGAGACCGAGCCTCACGTAAGGCAGACCCTCTTGCTGCATAAAGTTGTAATGGGGTGTGAGTAGTGCCCGTTGCAGCCACAGATTAGACTGGAGTCAAAGTATATGAATCTGTATATGATGTATATGTATATTGTATTTCTACCTCTACCTTTATTTTTGGATCTGTACCTATATTTGTATCCATACCCATGTCTACCAAATCCCAAACACCGCTTGGGATGAGAGAGGAAGCTGAGGCAGGGACTAGCATCCAGAGGACGTAAGTTTTTCCTGGAACCATCTATCTCTTGTCATATATCTACACCTATATCTTATATCTATGTTTATATCTGTATCATTTATATCTATATCAATATCTATATTTATACCTCTATCATCTATAAAGAGTGAGTGCTCAGATATCCTTCCCAGCACTTGCACTGGTGGCCACAGCTCCTGCAGGGCTGTATTACATCCCTACAAGCAGATGCATGAGCACCTCGGGGTCTCACATCCAAGTGTCCTAGGCTCAGAAATGGGCTCATGGTACCTAAGGGAGCACGTGGATCTTCAGCCCACCCAGGGGTGCATGGTGGGGTGGTGAAACAGGTCTGGGGCTGACCTGCTGGGGGATGTGCTGAGCCCCAGCCTCTGGAAGAGCAGTGGGGGACCAAAGAGAGCTCTGAGCACCCTCACTAATTGTTAACCCACTGCAGTCCTTCCTCTAATTACTCCACCGTCTCCCTCCTAGGCAGGGGCTTTGTAGCGCAGGCGTGGGGAGGAAGGGTCAGTGGGAGCAGCCCTGTTCCCTTGGGCTTCAGTTCCTCTCCATCACAACTTCAAAGGCCTCCCAAGATTCCCAGCCAGGCTCCCCCCCATGCAACAACGCCTTTTGCATCGATAATTAAACTCTTATCAGCGCGGTTTGGCACTCCTGCTCCCCGCTGCCCAAAGACCAGCAGGCTCAGCTCCGCGGCCCCAAGCGGGTCTGCACACCCCACACCAGCCCCATTCCATGGGGGGACAACACAGGGAGGGTTATCCACAGCAGGGAGAAAGTCAGGGTATGGGAAAGGGACAGGGAAGGCTCCCTGAGAGAAGGGGAACGAGAGCCAGTGGCATTCATTTCCTGTAAGATCGGGCAGGACTTTGAAGGGGCAGATGGGGCCGGGCTGGGTCAGCTATTTGTGTCCCACCGTTTAATCCAAGAGCCTGCTGAATAGCCAGCCACGACCTTTCCAACTTGTGAGGCAAAGCTGAGACACAAAGCTGTGTCTTGCTGGCCTTGGAACATGGCAGGAGGAAAGGACGGGAAGCTTCACTTTCAGTTTCCTGATCCCTGGGACAATATTTACCTTTAAGGAATGAAAAATAACCATTTATTCCCCAACACGGGAGGCCAAGCACTGGGGCTCAGAGGGAGGAGCAGCAAGCCTGGGGGGTAGGTCAGCTCTCCCCATCTGGGAGCTGTGCACAAGGGATGTTCCCCACAAACCTGGGTCAGCACTGCAGCACTGGGGTGCTGCTCTGCCAGACCAAAGACAGGATCCAGGTGGGATTTGTCCAGCAGCTGCTCATCCACAAGGCTGCACAGACTAAGGACACAGCAGGGATGGTGCTCAACTCAGCACCCACCAGCCTCGGCTGCCCAGAGAAGGAGTTTAGAAAAGCAATGTGGGTAGATCTAAAAAAAATGTCACCAAATCCAGGATTTCCACACTGCTGGAAATGCCAGAATCAGGCTGGGGAAAAAAAAAACCAACAACAACCCCTCCCCCCAAAAACCAAACCAAACCAAACCAAAAAAAACAACCAACCAGAAAAAAAAAACAAACTATAAACCAAAAACAGTCAAACAAACAAAACAACTCCCCCCCCCCCCCCCAGAAAACCCAAAACAAGCTAAAAAGAAACATTTTCAAACTAAAGCAGTGCTGCTTTTCGGCCATGCCCTAATTCCCATTTCAGGATTTCTTCTCAGACCTCCAGATTGTTGCTGTGAACTTTCTGTATTTAATTTTATATCGTTTTGTAATGCATCAGGAGCGGTAATGCCCATAAGGACTGCCCAGAGGGTCACCCCTTTTCACTATACCCAGAGCAGGAGATACTTTGATGTAGGAAGAAAGCTTGTTTGTTCAATCAGTGCTAATAAAAAGCTGCAGTTCAGGTTTTAAAAATAAAATTATCAACCTGATCCTTCCAGCCCCTGCATGATATCATGTGAGATAATGTGCAGCGCAAGAGCATAACCTGCGGTAGGGCTGAGGTGTTGTGAAGTAATGTAAAAAATGAAACAAAACAAAACACCCTGAATAAAGTATTTCTAAAGCTAGAAACCTTGAAATTATAGGGCAGGGTTTTTTTATTTCCCAGAAGAAAAAAAAAGAAAAAAAAAAAAAAGCACATCAAAAGCCAAACGGCAAAAAGATGTTCCCTCTCAAAACTACGGGTGAGAAAATAGAGACGTAAAATGGTCGTGTCTCCTGCTCACTTTGAGACTCCTGATGCTTGTCTGCAGTGGGATAGACAGGGAGAGCTGGGCACGCTGGCTTAGGAGACCCAAATGAAAGCCCACACACTCCCCACTGCTGGGCAGGGCGTTACAGTGCTGGTGCATATCCCCAGTACTGATGTGCATCCCCATTACTGGTGTGTGTCCCCAGTACTGGTGTGTATGTCCCCAGTACTGGTGTGTATCCCTGCACTGTGGCACTCACAGGTTTCAATGCAAGCAGTGTGTGGTCAGAGATGGACATAAATAGCTGACTGGAAATGTTAACCCCCCTGGGCTGTCCCAGGGCTTGAGGACGGGGTGCCTGGAGCCAGACATGGGGCTCAGGGTGAGCACATTCTTCCGTGTCGCTGGTCCAGGAGCTTGTGCCAGCGGGGAAGGAACTATTTTGAACTCAAGGGGTGGCTGGACTTGTAATTCAGGGCAGAAGCCAGAGGAGAAGGTGAGAAGGCTCTGGGGATAGGGGGTGAGAAAGGTCAGGGAGGCAAGAAATTCCATCAGTCTGATGTGAGCAGAGGAAAGAGCAGAACAACGGTGAGGCTGGGAAAGGGACAGGCACCGGAGTCCCTGTGGCCCTGGACCCTCGAGGGGTTGGTACAACTGGTGACCCCAGGTCTGGATTTGGCCATCTGGGAGTCACATGAGTCCTTTCCATCACAGTGTCCCCAGCCTGAGGGACGGCGAGACGATCCGGCCCTATCCATCAGCAGAGAGGAGCCCGTGCCTTGCACAGCCACCCCTTGGCATCTCATCTGGTTGAAGACCTGCAAGAACTGATCCACTGAACCCCCATGCCACCAAAGGGTAGCTCCTGGCATCCCTGACCACTATCCCCAAGCCCAGAAGCTTGAACCTGCATCCAAACCCAGGCACAGGAACAGAATAAACACCTCATACCACCAATATCATGACAGCCTTTCAAAACCATACAGAAGTTTTCTAGCACAAAATACATGTCCTCTACTTGCAGTCAGCAAAACCTATGTGGTACAGACTCGAAGAAATGGGAGTCGTGTCCAGAAGGGTTTGTCCAAGAATCCTCACACCAGCTCTGTGTGTGGTGTGACATGAGCCACGTCCCGGATGGCCAAAACCTGACTCCCTCTTCTCTTTTCTCACATCTGTTGGGTATAATAAAATGGCACAAACGCTTTTTCAGCTTTGGTCACTGAGGTTTCTGACCTCTGCTGCGTTTTTTAGGCATTGAAGCTCATGCCAGGTAAGCTTCTAACACCATCCCAGGTCCTTATCCTAGAGCATCTCACTCTCCACCCGTAAGTCGCGTGTCCACTCTGTTATCTCCTGCCTGTTTGGCATTTTGCAGATTTCTTACGTAAAACTGTCCCTTCCTATACCATCCACAGTGACTCAGGTGCTGGAGACCTGTGCCTGTCTCAGATCCTGGAGTCCCAGAGCAGGACAAACCCTGCAGTACCCCGAAAATGACACCCTGCCCTTCCCATGAACCCCTGTGTCCCAGCAGTCCTGGCAAAGATTTCAGTGTTATCCTCTCTGGAATCCTCACTAGGGAAACATGGGTTTTACAAATGTGCTTGCTTATCTGGATTATCTGGAGGGGCTTTGCATGGCAGTTTTTCAGGCTGTCGGATGCTTTTTCCCTAATTTCTCTGAGGATGTCTTTGCTCTCACACCAGTTGGCCACCCTAAATTGTGCTGAGCTGTTTGTACCCCAGTGACATTTTTAAAGCAAGATAATTTCTTTTAAAGGCTTTTGCCTTTGCTGTCTTAAAAATAGCTTTCTAAAATGGAACATTTTCACAGACAAAAATACCAATACTAACCGCGTTTGAGGGGACAGGCTGAATATCTCATACCACTGGTAATTAAATATCACAAAAGTCCTTAAAAATTGCATGGGAGGTACATAAAACTGAAGGTACTTCATCCAAGGGAAGGATCCAGGGACTTGTGGCATTGTTCATTGTTGATGCTGGGATGGAGCTGGGACAGAGCTGGTCGATCCAGCTGCAGCCAGCGCTTGTTGCCACTCACTGATGTGGTTAAATAAGCATTTTAAATACGAGAAACTGGAGACAGAGCAGAAAACACCACAGGCACAACTATGATACCGGGGCTGGAGGTAAAAAAATATCCCAGAAGGGAACCTGCAGAGCCCAATCTGCTCATGCCCACGAGGGCTGAGAGGTGCCCGGGTGCGCTCAGCACACTTTCACAGCTGAAAAATGTGGGCTCTTTAATCCTCCAGGAAAAGCCTAACAAGAACAAATGGCTGGAAGGTGAAGCCAGGCAAATTTGTACTAGGGAAAGAGGGGGCCAATCTTTAAAGGTTGGGGCTGATGAGCCCTTGGAAGGGATTATTAAAGGCAGGGCTGGGTCTGCTTTTGCGGATGCCTTCAGATAAAAGGTGAATACTTTTCTGGACTCAATTCCCGGGCCAAACACACTTCATTAGGCTTTATTGGTGTGCCTGGATCTGATCAATTAAGGAGTTACATCTTATGTTGTTATTTATGACCCTGAGTGCTGTGCATCGGCGCGGGCAAGACACGGGGGGGTTTGTTTAGTTTTGAAGGAAATAACGCCCGGCTGATCCCACCACTCACTTTTGAACCAGCAGGGCCGAAGGGGTTAATCACTTCCCTGTGACAGAGGAATCATTTTGAGTGTTGGCCAGGCAAACAGGCTGGGTTAGGAGAATGAACTATCAAAAAACTGTCAGGGTATGAATAGAGTTATCATATGAATGGATGTTCCCTGGAGATAAAGGCAGCACCAAAGGCTGCCAGCGAGGCCAGCGGGGACAGGCGGAACACAGGACACGGGCGGAACACAGGACCCAACCGGAACAAAGAGCAGAGGTGTCGGGGTGTCTCAGTGAAACCCACACTCCCCCAGGTCCTGCCTGCCAGGACCCGCTCACCAACCCCGGCAGGACGCCTGGGATGAGCCTCTCTCCTTCCCTCCTCTCTCCCTCCTCTCCCTGAGCATCTTTTGGGGCTGGGGTTTGCCGCCGAGCTCTTGCTTTTCTTTCGGGTAAAATATTTTTCTAATAATTTCTCAGCAAGCAAAAAAAAAAAAAAAAAATAGGGAATTCTTTCTTCCGTGTAGCAATTCACCGGGTTTTCTTTCGGTTGTACTTAAATTGGGCTTCATCAGATCCATTTTCGCCGTCGCCAAAATGGGTGCCCATTTATTGTCACTGGAAACAAACTCCTCGCGATTTCAGGAAACAAGAATTCCAGGAGAATGAAAAACCCTCACAGAGCAGGTGTGTTTTGTGCGCTGTCGTGTTATTTATTTTTTTTCTGCAGATTTGGGGGCTTGATTTTCGGAAGTTTTATAAGCTGTTAATACAGGAAGGATGGAAATGAAGATGACACCAGAAACATATCCCCGTGAGCCTACCTAAAATCATGCAATATCAGCATGCTTTATATCAAATGTTTTATATCAGCGTTTTGGAAGAAATAAAAAAAATTAAAAAAATTAAACACCCCCAAATTTATTTATTTTTTTTTACAAGCGTAGCCCGAATCAACTCCCTGTTTTAAACTAACCCTTCTCCA
Source organism: Manacus candei (assembly GCF_025592945.1). Classification (NCBI taxonomy): domain Eukaryota; kingdom Metazoa; phylum Chordata; class Aves; order Passeriformes; family Pipridae; genus Manacus; species Manacus candei. Next base: position 2,241,361 of record NW_026138070.1, read on the forward strand.
TCTCCCATCACTAGAAGGCTGTATGCCTAAACTCTCTTGTTTCCTATTCTTACAGAGGAACACACATCCCCACAGCCTTTTGAGCACAGAAAAGGCGATTTCCTCTCCCTTTCAGCGCTTTGCTTCTCCCCCGGCCCCGACTTCAGCGCTGCTGCAGAGGGGTAGGAAAGTAGCACTGAATAAATGTGCAGATGAGTTTTTCTGTTTGAGCAGAGAGGCAATTAATGAGATTACAATGAGAGATTAGTGGGGGAGGCCGCCACGGACCCTTCCTGTGGCCCCCGTTTTGGTAGCGCGGCAAGCGGCTGGGCTTTCCTAAGGATCCTGGTGCTCTCCTACACCCCATCCCCGTTGAGTGGAGGAACAAAACACCTCAATCCCCAAACCCGTGGTGCGAGGAGAAGACAAGCATCCCCTTGTCATCGGCTCTGCGTCCTCCCCTGTGCATCACCACATCCCTGTCACCTGCTGTCCGCCTCGTCCGGACCTACATGCCCCAAAATGCTGGGGGAGATGTCCCAGATCCCCCTTTCCTGCAGGGCAGTCCCACTCAAGCTCACCCGCAGGCCGTGGGGTCTGCGCTGTGATGGGGAGGAAGGTCGCCTTCCTCACGGGCATCACCCCGGAGGAAGCAGACCCCAGCAGCAGCATTTAAGTGCCGTTTTTTGGCAGAAAATATGATTTTTTTTTTTACCCCCCGCCCAAGCTCCAGATGTGGTAATTTCTGCTCGTCTGATTTTCTTTCAATACGACAAAGATATTTCATATTTTATTATTTAACTTCAATTTGTGGTATCATATAAAACACCCACTTTATTATTTTCACCTGTGCAACTCAGTGTGCAAGAGTGTAAATATTTTAGTCTCTCACACTATCTTCATATTATTAAAAATAACTTTTATACTTCTCTGCTCTAAAGCAATTTGACAATTTCAGACAAATCTTTTTTACAGTGCTCCAAATAACAATCTTCCACATCCTGCAAATTTTCACTAATCTATAAAAAAAAAAAAAAAATCTGAGTTTTGGCTTTCGGTGCATTTTGCAATGGCTGCCGTGCCGAAATGGGGGATTCCCATGGAATGGTGATTCCCTTTTCCTCCCATTTCTTGGGTACCCACCGCATGCAAGACTGAAAGGAATAAAAAAATATGAGCTTAAAACTTCTCGGAACAAATATTTCAGGAAAGAGAAAGGCACTGGGAGCTCCTGGAAGAGGAAAAAACCCGGGATTGAGGCTGTTTTTTCGGTTAATACGTGTTTTTATACACAAATTGCCTCCCAACACGCGCATGCGAGGCGCAGCACGCCCGGCCTGAAGTCTGCTTTGCGGCTGTAATTTTCTACCCTGCGGTTCTCAAACCAGCGTTGGGTTTGCCAGGGAGCACAGCCAGGGGTGCAGGGCAGGGAGAGGCTGTGGGAGCAGGCAGAGGTGACGGGCAACGGGGCACCCTTGTGCCGTGGCGATGCCCTCGCTCCGTGCCCGCGTGCACCATGTGCAGTGGGAATGGGGCGGTCAAGCCTGGCACGACTGGAATGTGGGAGACCCCAGGGTTGGGCTGTGCTTTGCAGCATCTCCCCACGTTTCCAGCCCCATCTCCGTGCCAGGGTGCCCAACGACCGGCACCACAGCTGCCCCAGAACGGGCGCTGCTCCCAGCTCATCCCAGCACCCTGGGACACTGGGAGCTGGCAGGAGCCTGCAGCCACATCCCCAGCCCCACCACCCGTGTTGTGAGGCCCGGCTGGCACTGAGCTGCCCCGTTCCATGGCACAGGATCCACAGCATCCAGAGCCAGGAACATCTTCAGGGGCGGAGGACGGAGCACCAACAGCTTGCTGGAGCGCCCCACAATTTTTCCTGATGTCACCCAGCACTCAGGCCTGGCTGTCCATGCAGACACCATAAAATCCACCCCAGCAGCCAGCGATCTCTTCTGCAGAAGACACCAAAGAGGCCCCAGCCTGGCTTGTCCATGCCCAAGGTCCGCCAAGTCCAGGCAGGGCTGTTTGGCTTTGTGGGGCTGCAGTGCCCAGGGCAGCATGGGCAGCGTCCTGCACTGCTCTGTGCCCAGGGCCTGGGGCACGGGGCAGCATCCTGCACCACAGAGCAGAAACCAAGCAAGGGCTGGAGTTGTCAGGGTGCTGGGGCCCCATCCTGCACCCTCATAGCCCATGCCCAGGAGTGAGACCCGATGCAATCTCCCTGCACGGGCAGGAAAGCTGATGAGGAAAGGAGCAGGAGGAGGGCCGGGAAGTGGGCAGTGGGCAGAAAACAGAGTTAGGACCAGCAAATAGCTGGAAATGGGGAACGGAAGGGAGGAAGGTGCTGGTGTGTGTTGGAAGACGGCAGTGAGCACAAGGAGCCGACCCAGCGGGGTACCACAAAGCACATGAGGCACAGCAGCGCCAGCCCATGGGCCTCAGCATGCCAGAAGGATGGCAGGGATGCAGGGGCAGGGTAAGGGAGAGGTGCCACTGCCAGCATGGGGCAGGGACACCGGCCCCAGGGCTCGCTGCAGAGCTGCCGTGGCTCTCAGGCACAGCAGAAGGGAGGAAGGATGCTGCTGCCAGTGCCAAGGACACGCTCGGGAGCGGGAACGGCAGATCTCTGGTGATGAAGATCAGCAGACCCAGGAAGCAGCCGTGCCGCTGCTGCCAGCACAGAGGGAGGCAGGAGAACGGGTGGGTGGCAAGAGCAGGAGCAGCACTGCCGAAGCCGAGTTCTCAGAGAGAACTGAAGCACCAGAGTAGGGACGTGGACAAAGGCCAGGGATGAGGGCAGCCAGCAGCAGGGCAGAGCAGCCGGGTGGAGGGAGCAGGCCTGATGTGGCTGACACCAAGATGTCGGGAGAGGATCCCTGGCTGCATCCCTGCTTTCTACTTCTGAAGTTTCCAGCCCTTTCTCTCACAAGAAGTTTCCCACCTGAGTGCCCTTTCCGGCTCCCTGCATCCGCTGCACACCTGCCCATGCCCACCTGCTCACGCCAGCCCAGCCCATGCTGCTCGGCCAACATGCACGGCCCTGCGCTGCTGCCAGCTCTGGTGGTGGGGATCGCCATGGCTGGGCTGGTGCCGGTATCCCCGTCCCTTCTGCAGCCACCCCTGCGTGCTGCAGCAGAGCCCCGGCAGGGGAGGCAGGCAGAGCTGCCGGCACTGCTGCAGAATCAGGTCTTCCTGCCCAGCTCCAAAGTTTTGCCTCTGGTGCAAAAGCTCCAGGATCAGCAAACTCAGCCAGGCAGCAACCTGGAGCTGCGTTCCCCTGGGAGCACGGAGAAGCCAAACCCGGCAGACCTAAGCCCGGCAGACACATCCAAACAGCCGCAGCGATCCCGTGGGTCCCCCCAACACTGCCCCGTCGCTCCAGGGCCACCCCGGTTCCTACCTTCGCTGGTGGTGGCAGAGAGGCAGGCAGCCAGCGTGATGACGATGGAGAGCGAGGATGTCAGACCCCCCTGTGCCCATGCCATGGTCCGGCGGGGCCACCAGGCGCGGGACAGGGCCACCTCTGTCGTCCCAGCACCTCTGCGAGCCAGCTACCTCTGTCCAGAGCTACGGCACTCACGGGCTAATGCAAAGGCACTTTGCGCACATTGCTCGCAGCCACACGGGCGAGCGAGCGGGGAGGGAGCAGCCTGCCCGTCACCGCTCGCAAGCCAATGGGCTGGGTGGGCTCTGCAGCGAGCCCCCCTTCCCGCGCCACACGCGCACGCGGTACCCGGACCCGGCATCCCACTCGGGCTCCCGCTCCCCACTTTCGCTCGCCCTCCCGCCCTCGCAATGCTCCAGCATCCCCGCTGCTCCCCGTGCCGCCCATCCCTCCTCGCTGCTCTCGGCCGGCTGCGGCGAGACACAAACTCGCAGCCCCTGCAGGAGGGAGCTCTGCGCTCGGCCGGGGTCAGGTGTGAAGGGGACGGGGTTACCCCTCCGTCCCGGTGTGCGCGGAGAGGAAAATCCCTTGTAAGCGCTCCCCTTGCATGGCTGGGGAAGACAGGCAGGACACCCCCCACCCTGATGCTTTACAGGCCACGTAGTTCTGGGATAGACACTGTCTGCTTGCCCTTGACTTGGGGCAGTGGGAGCAGGGGACAGCGGGGCCAGGACTGACAACACCCTGTTTACAGCCACACTGGCCACCTGAGAGAGGGTCTTTCCAAAGCAGTTGGGGAGGACAAAGCAGTTGTGCCAGGCGGATAAAAGGCCGGGCACTGGGCACCGATGCCCTGTGACAGGGGGTCTGGGCTTCCTGGGGAGCACAGAGCATCCTTCCCACAGCCTCTGCATCCCTCCTGCTTGAAGCTGCCAGAATTGCCAAGCCAGGTGAGTACCTTGCTCAGCATTAAACACTCAACATCTGTCAACAGACCCCCTACAGCGGCCACGACTGCTTCCCCATCTAAATGCTGAACAATCACTAATACCTGCCTGTGGTAACCACAGATGCTGACTCCCACCTATGCCACGGGCAGGGGGCTATTTGCTCCTTCCTCTATGCACTCATAGCCAGGGATTGATGTGTGATTGCAGCTCTCCCCTGCCCCAGGAACTCACCCCAGGATGAGGCACATGGGGCAGAATGAGCATCTCTCTCTGTTGTCTCTCTGTCAGGCCATACCTTGGATAAAACTCACCTCAGACTTGCTCAGTGGGGTCAGGGTGGGAGGAGTGTTGCATACCCTCCATTCTACCCTGTATGCCAGTGTGTTCCCTGGAGATGCTGCACCCCATGCCAGGGCACCCCATGGCACCACCAGCAGCTTCCTACGTGCTGGAGTGAGAGGGGCTCCCTGCCCAACTCACGGCATGTGGTGGCAACAATTCCTCATTCAGAACGGATGAGGACTGTGCCTGCAGGGACACGTCTGCACCACTCATCACCAGGACCTGGGAACGGCACAGGGCCTCAGGTCCCTCCAGGTTTTTTCCCCTGACTGCCTGGGAAGCTGTCCGTCCAGAGGCAGTGCTGGAGAGATCCTGTCATCGGCGGTATCATGGGATGGGCTTGCAGAGCGGCTCAGGCGGGGACACAGCTGACAGGGAGGACGCCAGACATTCCTAAGGCAGCTGGCAGAGGCTGAGCTGTGCTGGGGGGCCAGGGGTGCAGCTACACGGTGGTCTTTGCAGTGGACCTTGGACCAAAGGGGTTAGGGCTGATGGTCTCCCAAATCGCGCCCAGCCACCAGGAAGCCCCAGAGGACACTCCACCCTTGCAGCTGGTGGGGAGAGTGAGAAATAAAAGTCTTAAAAACACCTTCCCCCCACCCCTCCTTCTGTGTTCTCCCTCCTCCCCCCCAGCAGTGCAGGGGGACAGGAATGGGGGTCACGGTCAGTTGTTGTTTCTGCCGCTGCTCAGGGAGAGGAGTTGGAGTCCTTCCCCTGCTCCCGTGGGGTCCCTCCCTCGGGAGACAGTCCTTGATGGACCTCTCTGGTGTGAGTCCATCCCTCGGGCAGCAGCTCTTCCCAACCTGCTGTCCCGTGGGTCACTCCTCCATGGGGTCAGTCCTTCACAGATGAGCTGTACTGGTGTGGGTCCCCCACAGGGGCCACGAGTCCTGCCTGGGAAAAACCTGCTCCAGCCTGGGCTTTCCTCTCCATGGGCTGCAGGTCCCTGCCAGGACCCTGCTCCATCCTGGGCCTGTCACGGAGTCACAGCCCCCTTCCTGCATCCACCTGCTCCAGTGTGGGAGCCTCCATGGGCTGCAGGGGGGTCTCTGCACCCCGATGCTCCCCCACGGGCTGCAGGGGGGTCTCTGCACCCCAATGCTCCCCCATGAGCTGCAGGGATGTCTCTGCACCCCGATGCTCCCCCATGAGCTGCAGGGATGTCTCTGCACCCCGATGCTCCCCCATGGGCTGCAGGGGGGTCTCTGCACCCCGATGCTCCCCCAAGGGCTGCAGGGGCACAGCTGCCCCACCCTGCTCTGCTCCACGGGCTGCAGGGCCTCAGCTCCGGCACCTGGAGCACCTCCTGCCCCTCCTTCTGCACTGACCTTGGTGTCTGTGGTGTTGTTCAAATGTTCTCACTCCGCTCTTCCCTGGCTGGAATTCCTTCTGTGCAACAATCTTCTGTTCTTAAGTATGTTATCCCAGAGGTGTTACTATTGCTCCCGTTTGGCTTGGCCTTGGCCAGAGGCAGGAATTCCATCCTGGAGCCGGCTGGCATTGGCTCCACAGGACAGGGGAACCTCCTGGCAGCTTCTAACAGAAGCCACCCCTGTAGCCTCTCCCCCTACCAAAACCCAGCCTTAGAAAAACCCACTACAAATGGCTGTGGGAGCCACTGGCTAGCTGAGCAATCAGCACCCGATCAATTCAGGTCAAGGCAGGGGAGGCCTGGCATGCCTGTCCTCCTTGTCATTATCAGAAATGCTGTGTATTGATATCCTTTATATTAAAAAAAAAAAAAAATCTTATCATAATTTTTCCTCATTGAAGGAGACAGTTTGGAGTTGGAATTGAGACAAACACAAGCCAGGAGCAGAAGGGGAGAGTTTAAGAACGGCCTTTTGGTAATATCCATCGTTTCCTTATCAGTGAGGATATTAAACGTATTGAAATGCTAAGCAGCTCTTTAAAGGCTGTCTCTGATTTTCATTAAACAAGCAGAGGATGAGCAGGAGGGAAGGCAATGCAGCACTGTTCTCTCTCTAAGAAATTCTGATTGCTGGATATTAACGACATTAATGTCCTTTTATCCAAGAGCGCTGGGGTTGCGCTTGCCTTCTTGCCTATTTTCTGTATTGCTGAAGTGAAACTAAGTCTTTGCTACCTAAGGTGGGCACACAGTGACTGTGGAGCTGTCAAGGACCAGGGCTGTACAGAGATGCAAAGCAAGAATCTCCCAGGGACCATGACTTTTCTACTAGCATCTCCCAGTCCCACTGTGTCCCTGCTACCCAAAAGGAGGTGTAAGATCATGCCTTGGCAGGGTAGTCTGGTCCTGAGAGGAGATGGGGATGAGCAGTCAGAAGTTTAGCCCAAGTGAAATCACCACAACAGCCCCAGGCCCAAGCTGGAAGCATCAGCTGAGGGATGGTGAGGGATGGGCTATGCTGGTGAAATGTATATGGCAGTAAGTCCTGGTCATGGCCAGGCATCTCCAAGCATGGGAAAAAATGCTCCTGTGCCCTGCTGAAGGGAGTACCTTCGACCCACCTCTGCACCCAGAGCAGTAATGACCTCAGGGAGCCGAGTGGGGACATTGCTACGGGGAATGTTGGAGGAAACCATCACAGCATTCAGTGCCACAGCACGAGCCCACGGCATGGCTGGGACCACGCAGGGGCAAGCAGTGATGCTTTGCTGGCTGAAGAAGCAGAGGTGCAACACAGTCAAGTCCAACCAGTTCAAAGGCACGTCACAAAACAAAACCCATAAATCAGATGCCAGAATGGCACAAGAGCTACAAACATACCTCAGTGCTCTTATATCTCTCCTTTGCCTTCCGGTTTCTAACCTTGGCTCTGTCCTGCATGGTCACAGAGGCCAAAGAGTCTGCTGCTGTAACGATAGGCCTCCAGGATCTGGGGCTTGAAAGCACCCAAAAATAACATAATGCTGCCCATGGCATTTGTGAGAGACAGCAGCTGTGGAGGAAGGCAGGTGACCCCCATCAAATATACACACATTTGGAAAAGAAAGGGACACAGGGACAGCCCCAGAGCTCTCTAGGGAAAGGCTGGTACAAACAAACAGAAATTAGCTGGAGCTAATAAAGCAGGGGCTGTCACAAGCCCAGACAGCACGGCATGTGTTTAACCCCAGTCTCCAGAGCCCGGTAGCTCCGATATTGCCAAAGGGAAAGTCTTTGTGGGCTAAGCAGTTGGTTTGAAATGCTCAGACTTTGGGAAAACACAGGGTCCCTGCAGGACAGCTGAGCCTGCAGCCTAGCTCACTACCCCTCACACATGGGCATCACCCTGCTCTGGGGTAATCCTCGTGTGTGTCTTGGACCCAGCTTGTGTTTCTTTCCTCCCAATTTATTCCACACCTTTTTTTTCTTCACTCCCCTCTGTCCTCGCTCTTTCCTTTCTTGTGCCTGGTTTGTTCTTTCCTGTCTCTGGGGCTTTATCCCTCATGGACAGATGAACAGCTTTGTGTCTGCCAGATGGCTGTGGCACCTCCATCCCCATCCCCTGCCACCCACCACTGCCTCCCCTGTTCGCAGGGCCGGTCACCGCTTTCATGGAATCCCAGAATGGTTTGGGTTGGGAGGGAACTTAAAGCTTATCTTGTTCCAACCCCCTGCCACGGGCAAGGACACCTTCCACTAGACCAGGTTGCTCAGAAGTTGCTTTGCTCCCTGGTGGGTACCAGCTCGACTTCACCCTGCCTGCACCATCAGGCTTCTCCAGCAGCAACAAGTGCTGTCCAAGGCACCCAAACCCCCTGTCAGTTGTGCTGTGGGACACAGATCCTCCACAGGATCAAACAGGGCATATCCATGGTTATTTCTTCTTGTGGTTTCTGGACCAAAATAGTTAAGCCTGTCTCTGGACACTGTCATGAGGTGGAAAGGAAAGCAGGACAGCACTTCCAGAGTCCTGCAGCTTGCCTTGGAAGTACAGCAAGAGTTAACACCCTCTGGCATCCCCAGCCTCTGACTCCAAGCTAAAGATCTCAGCTTGGCCCTAAACTGCTGGGGCAAAGGGCATAGGAGAAACAAGGTGGGCCAAAAACACCTCCAGCCCCATCTGAGGCATCCCTTGCACAGCCAGCAGAATGCTCTGGTGCTGCTGAAACTATCAGCACATTTTTTCTGCTGGAAGTGGAAATCTCAAAGAGACTTAATTACAGAGCTGGGCAGACCCAGGCATAATCCTTTTGAAAGCTGACAATGAGACTCTGTCCAAAATTAATTTTGATGCTGTAAAAATAACCAAACAAAATTTGCATTTAAAACGGGGCGAGTGATGGGAGAACAATAGTAAAACAAATGGGAACACCCACAGCCACTTCAGAACCCAGAGAGGGTTTTCCTAGGCAGATCCCGGGATCCCCAGCTGCAGCTTCAAGTTTAATATTTGCTCTGTCTGATGACAAAGTTCATCTGTAGCAGGGACAGTGCCACCAGCTGGGCCTATTTATTACCCAGCATAGGTCTCTCTGTGTGCAGTGTGGAGCCTGCCTCCTGCCCAGGAGCATTGCTTTCTGTGGCATGTTGGATGCTGGAATATTTAGGGAGAACTGAAGCCACACACCCAGGCCTGGCTATTACAGAAAGCTATAAATAACGTAGTTACCTTGGGTAACCTTGCAGAATTGCAGCCTAATTTCTCCAAACATCCACCCCTCCACCTTATTTCACTGAGATTGAACTCCCTGTGGGATGTGAGGGGTCACTGACAAGCCCTTTGTCAGTTCAAGGGTCAGCAGAAGATGAACAAACAAATTGAAATTTTGTAAAGAGAGTGTATTCAATTAATACTGTCTCAGGAAATAATTAACAGATTAACTTGGAAATTGTCTGAAATACAATCTATGTTTCAGGGGAAGTGGCAAAGGGTCAGGGAGGACACGGGGTGTATTTCACAGGGAGAGGACTAAGGTCTGGGTCATATCACAGCTCCAGGTTTAGACACCAGTTTTTTCCCTGGAGAATCTTCAAGGGCTTGACCAAACTGTGTTGTGCTGCTGCCTGCTCAGCTGAAGACAGTGAGATCAGCAGCCAGGTCTGGAGCAAAGGATCACATTGCCAGATTCCGGCATCACTTTTCCCTGTGCCACATTTTCAGACATCGTGGGATTTTCCTAACTTGCAGCATGGGGGAAGTTTATTTCTCCCCTGGTTTGGGAAAGTTGGGCTAAGTCGAACTCGAGTGTCTTCAGATGGGTGTGTCATCAAACCCCAGATATTGCAGGGCCTGAGACAAGTGCCCAGGAATAGGCATAGACACTCCACAGTCATCTTCCTCTTGCTCTGACTGACAGCAAGCTGTCTCTAATTTTTAAATATATACAGATTTTCCCATTCTGTCTCTGGAAACAGTCTCTCCATGAGGCAAAGCAAACAGAGCCCCAAGCAGAGCTGATTTCATCACTCCACATTCCCTATGGCTGTTCTCCTCTCCAATACCCCATCCCGAGGATGCTGCAGCAAAGCTCCTCACCCACTGTCAGCAACCCCTGCACAGGCCCTGCTCTGCTGTGGGAGGTCCCGTGGGGCACCAGGCACAGGCAAGAGCCCACCCAAGGCTTTGCTCTGGCTGCAGGGCAAGACCCTGTCTCCTGTTTGGGCAGTTCAGCCCACTAGGGCATCACACCTAGGTCCATACCTTCTTTCCAAGCTCTCTTTGGAAAGACTTCTCAATAGGATAGTAATTCCCCTTCAGAGCAGAGTGCCTGGGGTCTCGAGGTGCCCTAATTTAGGCAGTAGGCTCCCTTTGAAGGCAGCTCTGCTGTCAGCTGCACTTCTGACCGTGTCATGCCCTGGGGGTCTCTCATCCCAGTCTACCCCCTGAGAGCTTTGCAGTAGACTCTGTGCCCCTTGCTCCTCTCATCTGTCTGTGCAGGAGGACATTCCCTAACACGTTTCACTCTTTTGGTCCTCCACTTACAGCACTCAGGCGCTGATGTTAGCAGAAATAGGTTCTTATCTGGTCAGTGGCACACTCAGGTAATGTTCACACGTAACAGAGACAAGCCTCTTCACCACTTTCAGAGGTGGCTCCTTCTGTAGAGATATTTTCTGGTTTGCTCTCAAATATTTGTATTCAAAGTAAAGCAAGTCGCCTTGACCTGGAGATTTAGAGTCCATTTGCCTTCTGCAGCAGCCCTTTCCTTTCCTGTTTTGAAGAACTCATCTGAGCTAATAGAATGGCCACTTTCTTCTTTATCCTGCCCGTGCATCTGCTTGTGTTTGCAGGCTCCTGCACTCACTGCCTCCCCCAGCCATGGGCCCTTTGCTTTGGTGCTTATCACAGCCCGTGCAGCATCCAGGTGCTGTGCTGGCTTCATCCCTGCTCTCAGATCTGCTCTCATCTCTGCCACAGGTCACTCTGCTGGTGTCAGGTGTTTTCAGCCGTGCCTGTGAAAGCTCTGTGCTGCTCACCCTTCAAAGGTGTCGCTCTGGACAGGGTGACTTCTGCTGCCTGACAAATTCTAATTGCTCTGCCCGGCACCAGACCTTGCTCGCTCCCTCTGCCTCCCTCTAAGTTGCCTGCTCTCCAGCCACACATCAGTCACCAGCTCTTCTGAGATTTCTCTTTCTTTCAGTCCTCTCTGATTAAACCATGTCTTTCTTGTGTTCCATTTTTTCCCATGGTGTTCCCATGTGCCTCGGGTTTCTGTGCCACAACTGTCGTAATTAGCATCCTCAGCCTCAGTCAGCTGAAAGCTACCAGAGAAATCAAATGCTTCAGAGCCAGCTAGTGTCAAAAAAAAAGGCCTTGACACCTGCCTTTTTTACTGCAACCTACCACTTCAGTGGCCGTGAGAAAGCTGCTTGAAGCTCTCTCCCCATGCCAGAGAAGTCCAGCTCCGAAGGAACTCCAGCATCCTCCCATGGAACAGGCTGCACCCCAGCAGCTGGAGGAGCACATCGAGAGGAGAAACACTCCTGGTCTACAGCAGCACAAGTGACCAGCAAATTCACACGTGGTGTGGGGCAGAAATGCCACATGTCCCTCTTTCCAAGAGGATTCAACTTTTACCTCTCCAGACTGAACTCCAGCCTTTGGTGGATGTTCCTCCCAGGTGCATGGCTGGGTACCCCTTGGGCAGTGCTTGTGAGCCCTGAATACAGAGCCTTGTGCAGCAGATCACCCTTCTGCAGGGCTTGGAGAGACAGATTTTGTCCCTAGGAGGTCCCTGAGAGGTCAGGTGAGGAGACCAAACTCAGAAGATCACTCTGGAGTTGGGATCTTACTTGAGGTGTGCCCCAGCCTTAAGAGAGAGTAGAAATTTTGGCTTCTCAGCTTTTCCCAAGCTCCAGAAGACTCCAGCTTGTCTTGGCCTTATACCAGGTGCCTTGGATTAGGAAGGTGGGTTGCTCCAACCAGGCTGGTTTTGTGGTGCCAAAATCCCATTAAAGATGTTGCCTACAGAGCTGAGGCACATCAGACTGAAGTGTACCAGGCTGTAACCAGCCAAGTAAAAATTGTGTCTCCCTGCTTGTCTGGGAAGCTCAGTCTTGTACATCAGACCATCCATAATATGAACAAAGTTGATGACTTCCAGAACCATATTTTTCTACCCAGAAGAAAATGCTGTTGCCTCAGAAGTTATTAAATAAAATGACTGAACAAAGTGCTCAGAACAGGAGGGAAAGGGACAGAGAGGACAGGACTGCCTTTGCTCAGCAGATGGAGACCTGGATCCTGTTCTCTCCTTTGCTTACAGGTTTACACCCCAAGTCTTGCTTTGCCTTAAAGCCCAGGCAGCAGATGTCCTAGCCAGAGTACCACCTCTCAAGTTCTTCCACACACACATTACATGGAATGCCCTTGTCCTGCCCCATAGGATTGGAAAATCTTCTTATACACTCCCAAAGACACTGTGAGTACTTCACATGCAGCAGAAGAAAGGAGATGAGGACAACCTACATCAAGGAGTGGCAGATGTCTCAAAGACTGGGCTCCAGCCTGGCACCAGGGTCTCCCATGCAGGGGACAATCTCCTCAGTGGATATGCTGGAGGATATAAAGCTAAATCTAAACCTAAGCAGGAACCCTTCTCCTGTCTAAACCATTTGGATAAGACATACACATCACCAAGGAAAAGGCTCAGAAATCAGTGGGTGAAGCTAAGGACTGTGCCAGGGACTCTGCATGGCCCTGATGGATCCACTGACCATGTGTCCTTCTCTGCAGCAGAGCTGATGCCAGCAGCTGCTCTGTTATCACCCCGGGGCAGGGTTACTGTGCATGGGAACAGCAACAGAGAGCAATCAGCTTTGGGCTGGAGTCAGAACTGTGATTTGTCAGAATTAACGTCCCTGTAGCTCTGGGATTATCTTCAATCTGTCCCACTTGGGCACAGAGCTGTTGACTTTCCCACAGAGGCATTCCCTGCTCCAACAGGTGGAGGGGAGAAAGGACAGGGGCTGCTGGGGTTCTTTGGAGACATGCCCCCAGATTTTCCAAGGCCCTGGGAAATCAGAGCAGCACCCTCACAGCTCAGAGCTAAGCGTGGCCAGACACCTGAGGTCCCTGGTGGGCAGAGGTAATGTCGGGAGGGGAAAGCAGCACACCGGGTGGGCTGCAGACTGGCCTCGCTGAGGGGTCTGCCAGGCTGTGCTGGGGGTGCTGAGCTCAGCTCAGAGCATCCCCATGGACTCAGCACGCTGGGGGGGGTTGGACAAGTGTTTGAAGCGCTGCAGCGAGATGCCGTGGCCCCCCATGGCCCCTTCCCCTGAAACGGACTGTCAGCCCTTCCCCGGCCAGCCCTGTCAAGAGCAGCGAGCCCCCCGGGGGAGGGCTGACGGACAGCGCTGCTGTGGATGCGGGGGCAGAGCTCCCGGAGCCAGTGCCGGGGCTGCGAGCCTGCCCTGGCCGGCCCCAGGGCTCGGAACAGCCGCCCAGCGCTGTCAGCAGCACATCAGCTCAGCACGGGCGGGGGCTGATGCCGACAGCCGCGTCGGGACGCTCCTGCACTCAGTGAGATACAAGTTCCATTCGGCCCTGCCGAGGGGGTGAGGTGCCTGCACGGGGTGCCCGGGCACCGGGGTTACTCCCAGACCTATCCCTGGTGCGATGCCACCTGCACCTGCCTGCCCTCTCCCTGTCCTTTGCCTCCTCACACACGGATGCTGAAGGTCCAGCTCAGCACCCACCCACGGAGGGGTTTGCCCTGGGGCACTGCTGGCTGCCTGTCCTTGGGGCAGCCCAAGAGCTGGGAGGCCTTTGTCCTGGATGGCAGGTCTCCAGCTCAGCGTAGGGGGTGCTCTTTGCTGCTCCAATCAGCAATGAAAAAGTTAACCCGGGTTTAAACTGAGAGAGGAAAGGGTTAGATTAGATTCCACCACCTCCCCTGCCATGGGCAGGGACACCTTCCACTATCCTGGCCTTGGACACTTCCAGGGATGGGGCAGCCACAGCTTCTCTGGGTAACCTGTGCCAGGGCCTCACCACCCTCCCAGGGAAGAATTTCTTCTAACACCTGATCTAAATCTTTCCTCATTTAGTTCAAAACCATTCCCCCTTGTCCTGTCACAGTCTGCCTGTGCAAAAAGTCACTCTTCCTCTTTTTTTGTAAGCCCAGCTTATCGAAGCTGCAGCTGCTTTGGGACTTGCAAGCAGGGGAGGCTGAGACAGACCCTTCCCATCAGCTGTGGCTGGCACAAGGAAGGTCCTGAGCACCCATGCCAGAGTAGGAAAGCTTGATGCAGCTGGCTGTTGCAACCAGAGCAGAGCCCAGCAACTCATCCAAAATAGCAGAGAATCAGAATCAGAATCAGAATTAGAATAGAATATAATAGGATGGAATCAGAATTGAAACAGGATAGAATTAGAATTAGAATTAGAATATAGAATAGAATAGAATAGAATAGAATAGAATAGAATAGAATAGAATAGAATAGAATATCCTGAGGTGGAAGGGATTCATAAGGATCATTGAAGTCTCCTGGCCCTGCACAGACAACCCTACCTCCCTGTCCCAAAGAGGGGGGTCAGTGCAAGATTCCCTCCTCCTCCTCCTCCTCCCTTGTCCTGTGGATGGCACTGCAGGGGGAAGAAGAAGGGGAGGGATGCCTGGATGCAGCGGAGCATCGTGGGCAGGGCTGAGGGCAGGGCTGAGGGCAGCTGCCTGTCCCTGTGCCCACAGCTTCCCGTGAGGCCACTGCAGTGGAGCCTGGCCTGCAGCAAACTGCACACAGCTGCTCTGCACTGCCAGGCCTCCCGCTGGGCACCAGCCTTCATCTCTTTGAAATCCACATTAAAATACATGAGCCACACTCTCTGGCCAGGGCTCCCAGCACTGGATAATTGCTTCTTAAGTGCTTTCTAAATGCAAACTGCATGTCATTCTTACCACCATTGCCACCTCCCCTGCACACAGCCTTTGATCTGCTGCATGTCATGACAATATTGCAATTACCCTGTCAGTGTTGGAAAGTGGAGGCACTCCCAGATGGAAAGTACAGGGACCAAAGCACTGGACCCTGGAATGTGCTGCACCCTGCCTTCCCTGTGGATACAGATGAGGGGCTGGCAAGGGTCCTGCACACTGGCTAAGCCCCAGCCTGTCAGTGGATCCAGAAGAGCACTTGGGGGTCACCTCACCAGTGAGGAGCTCCAGCACAGATCCCCTCAAGTAAGGAGATGATGTGCTGCAGGCTGTGGTTGGCAAATGCAATGGATCCCTGAGGATGCAATGGATCCCTGAGGATGCAGTGGATCCCTGAGGATGCAATGGATCCCCTTGTGAAGCTTCCTGGCTGTGTGCAACTTCCTGGCTGTGTCCTCTCATTCCTCGGCAAGGCATCTGCAAAGTCCACTGGCTTTAAAACTCAACCAGCTCCCTGACTGTGTATCCTTTTTCCTGAGGCCCCTGAGCCTTAAGTGATGCTGAAGTACAAAAATCATTCACTTCACCCCAAAACCAGCTTAGAATCATAGAGTCACTGTGGTTTGCAAAGTCCCCTGAGATCACTGAGCCCAACCATTAACCCAGCACTGCCAGGTCCACCACTAACCCATGTCCCTAAGCACTGTATCTACGTGTTTTTTTAACCCTTCCAAAGACTTTCTTCTGACTTTTTGTTTTGTGGAAAATGCTTAGAGAGAGAAAGAGAAAAAAAAGAAAAAAAGGGAAAAAAACCAAACAAACAGTGTCATTCTGGACAGGTCCCAGGTGTTGATTTAGAGGCTCAGTTTCCAGACCTGTCAGCAAACTGAACTCTGATCCACCTGCACCATCCTGGGAGGACACAGCTCTGCAGGCAGCAGCATTCAGGCCTCCCCTGGGCTTGCCCCGAGTTCTCTGCCAGCATCACTCCTGGGTGCTGGGGGGCTGCTGGGGGGGACCTGCCCCTGTGACCCTGCTGTCCCCACCCCAACCAGGCCATGGGGCAGGGAAGATGCTTCTCACAGAGGCGACACCAGGCAGTGCTGTTCAGCAGAGTGTGTCTCGGAAAACCTTAGGGGGTGCTGTGGGAATGCAGTGAGGAGGAGCAGCCCTGAGATCTTTTCCTTCCCCAGCTGCTCCATTTGGCCCAAACGGGTGGTGAGGCTGGGACACAGGCAGTCCTCAGCAGGGGACACGGATTGGGATGGAAATGCAGTGGAAAGCACCTCCCGGTGGCAGCAGAGCCTTTTGGACTGTTAAGCGAGCAGACCCAGGGAAACCACCCCAAAATGATCCTGATGGATCTTTGTGGGAGCAACGTGCACCATATCACTGTCCTGCTGTCACTGTCACCAGGCAGGTTCAGGGGTACAGGGCTGTGGACTGGCTCCTCCACCAGCCTCATACTGGCTTCCAGTATGCCCAGTATGCTCTGTGTGCCCAGCAGAGCAGCGCAGCAGGGAGAGGGCACAGGGACCTGGCAGCTCCTGTCTCCACAGGGATTGGACAGAGCAACTCCTCATGCCCTGGGAGACACACTGCTTTCTGACTCGAGGGAAAGGGATCAGAAGGAATATACAAAAGATGGTATTGATGCTGCTTTGAGTCCCCGTTCACTCTGTGTGGGTAACTCCCTTCTGACTGCTCCTAAATCCTACAGGGGTCCTCTGGATATCAATTTCCACATCACACCCATCTCTGAGCCTCTGTGCAATGCAGCTCCCCCACAGCCAGCTCCTCATCACCCACCACCTTTACTCTGGAGTCCCCAACAGCATCTCAGGAAGTATTTCCCAATTTCCAGAGCACTGAGTGGCCAGGACTCAGCAGGGGACTGTCTTTGAGTTCACTCCAACCTGTACTCACTGCCTTGATGTGCCACGTGGGGAGGTGGGAATGTGCAGCTGGGGTGGGGGCACTCTGATCCCCATGGATATGTCCACTGTGTCTTGGTCACAGAGTCATTTCAGAAGGCATTTGATGCCCAACACTATCTTAGAGCTGCTGCATTTCATACCTGGCTGACTTGTCTGCAATGTGTCAGAGCCCTGTGGCCATCACGTGGCCTTTGAGCCTGTGAGAAGCCACAGCCACGACCTGCTTGGTGTGAAACCAGAGGAAAGCCCCACACTAGGAGCTGCTGGGCATCTCTGCCATTCTGAGACGCAGACAGAGCAGATCAGAGGTCCTGCCTTGCTCAATGCTGGCAGGAAGGTGGAGGGATACGGAGGCATTGCAGGCAGAACCAGTAGAAATGCATTGGTACATTCTCCTCTGCTTCCTCCTGCTCTGGATCCCAGGGACAGATCACCTGAACCCTGTAGAAAGCTCTTTCCCGTATCCATTTGCAAGAATGGCCCTTTCAGCTCCCCAGGCACCTCTTGTTTTGTTGTGGGAGGGTGGTGGATATGTCTCCCCTGTCCCATTCATTATTCTCTCCATCTCACCGTGTTCTCTCTCATTCATCTCTTCTCAAACTAAATAGCTCCTTTCTGCTCTCATCTCATGTGGAAATCGCTCTCCACCCATTATCATTTTCATGATTTCACTCTCTGCCGTATCCTCTGTGATGAGACACCAGCACGCAGCAGTTCTCTGTGCATTTCTGGGTCCATGGAACATCTGCCTTCACGCTGACGTGTCTTGTCTTAATGCATGTGGAAAAACTCATTTCCTCCCTTTTAGTGGCGATACCATCCCCTGGTGAGAGCTCATTGCTGCTGTTCCCAGGCCCTGTGTCGACTGAGGGGCATTGGAAACACACTGTCTTGTTTCCAGCTCCAGATGATCCTCCTCTTAGCTGTTGCATTGGTCTCTAATTTCTGTCTTTTCATCGTCTCATGCTGCCATAAGAAGAAGCACCACATGTCTCTCTGTGGTTCCTCACCAGTTTACTCCTGCATATCAGGGGCATGGCACCCTGGCCATGCCTTCAGAGGGAATGCAGCAGTGCAGAGGCATTTCCAGCTATGGGTCATGTGTGGTGTGGTCCTGTCTCAGCCACCAGAGAGCTGCCAGCATCATGCTAACAGCACCTTTTCCAGGCCAGGCTCATACTGCCTGGCTCAGCCTCTCTGTTACACCCAAGAGAGAGGTGCTGGGACCTGTCTCTGCTGCAGGGCAGCACCTCTCCCAACTGGGATGCAGCATCATCCAGTCCCCCCCCCCAGGTACCACCAAGCCTGGCCACTCACAGAGCGAGCTGCTCGAAGAGCTGAACAAACACTTGGGCTGGTACATTCCTGATAAGGCTCTTTTTTATTCTGCAAAACAATGTCACACTTCTTATCTGACACAAATCCACAGTGCTGCTCCAGTAGCTCTCCAAAGCAGCAATTTAACCCTGGACATGTTGGTGTGAACTTGGGTAATTATAGCTGGAGCTGCCTCCAGCTCTGCGAGGGCTGTGGGTGTTACAGGTGCTGTGTCTCAGCAAGGTGAGAGGGATTAGAGACATCATCCTCCCAGGAGATGGTAGCTCAGTCCTGGAATATAAATCAGCCTCTTTTGAAGGCTGATATGCCACTTTTCACATGACCCTCAGAGCGTAGTACAGTGCTTTACACCAGTGTCCCCTGCGACTAACCAAGGCATTAACAACTGCAGCCAGGCTTTGGGATCTGCCAGTTCATGGCCAAGGGGGTTTTGAATGTGGTCTCCAGATGATGACCAGGTGTCATGCACACCAAGCCTGACCAACACCACCAGCAGAGCCTGGAATGGTGGGGCTAAGGGTGGCTCCTCCTGCCACTCCCCTACTCCCAGCTAAAATTCAAAACTGAAAGCACAGGTGAGCCCTCCCCACCTTGCCCCATTCTGGCAGAGCCAGGCCAGGTAAGGAAAGGTCATTGCCAGGGGTCCAACGCAGAGAGGAAGGGGGAGCCTTGAGGACAGCCCAGGGAGACTCTGCCCTGCCCAAACACTTGCTGGGCTCAGGGAGCCTTTCTGAAGGTCAGACCTTACAGTTGGGAGTGTCTTGGCACTTCGTGGGAGATCAGTGAGCATAATGCTTGGCCTGATCCTCCACAAGGTGGGAACAACCTTTGTGTTGTTTGTCCTCAACTGTCCCCCGATGCCTGAGCCTGCAATCACACTGTGGGCAAGTTCCTGGGCTGGGCACAGAGGAGAAGGGGAAGAGATTCACACCATGGTCCTTGGGGTGAACATAAGGGGAAGTGACATCTGTAGTGACATCTGTAGTGACATCTGCAGTGGCACTGCCCCACTTGGGTCCCACCTTGGGACCATGGGCATGGGGAGTGGTGGGGGAACACCCTCGCTCTGCCCCCACTCCTGTGGCCAGCCAGGCTCTGGCTCCTGGTAGGGACGGTGGGGGACATGGCCAGGCTGGAGGAAAGGAAGGAATGACCACAGTGGCACAATGACATTTGCAGATTGATCCCAGGAATGTTCTCAAATCCTGACACATCCCACAGTCACCGTCTGGTGGCAGACCTGGCTGCTGGAGAGAAAACCCGCTCATCCCCCAGACTGTGGGAGAGAAATGGGAATTTCCCAGGGTCGAGGACAAAAGGATGTGTAAGGACTGGAGCATCAGCATTGTGCATAGGGCTGGGACAAATTTCAGGTCTGATCTCTCCATGTCTAATGGAAAGAGGAGCCTCCCCGCACAGGCTGTTCCACTGCAGCAGGGACAGGCTCAGATGCACGCTGAGGGAGGCATGCAGATGCCAGCATAATTAGCCACAAAATAGACTTTTCAGTATCACACAATGACAAAGGAAAATAAAAAAGCCCTGCGTGCTGATAATTCCTCAGTGCGCCTCGGTGACAAGGAACTGGGACAGACCTGAGCTTCCACTGAGCCAGAGGAAAAGGTATTTTTAAAAAGCAGATTATCTGGTTAAACAGAGGGCAGGGGGCTGAGCCAGGAGATAATGGGGGTGTCTGTGACAGCTTTATTAGGAAGTGCCTAACGTCAAAGTGATTTCACGGAGGCTCTCAGAGCGGAGGCTGGCTGGGAGCTGGATCTCCGCCGGGGAGCCTCGGCAGCGCTGTCACACCGGCTCAGCCAGCCACTGACCCCGGCTCTGTGCGGCAGGGGACAATGGGCATGCACTGCAGGGGGTCACCACCTGCACATCCTCCTGGGGTACCACCTCAGGGCTGCAATGGGCCAGCACTGTATCCTTGGGCTGTTGTCAGCAGGAGTAGCTCTGCTGAGCTGAAAGAGGAGAATGCTCAGAAACACGGGGCAGTGCCACTGCCTCCACTGCCCAAACACCTCCCAGGCTCAGCAGGCACAGAATATAGCCCTTGCTTGGCCTTGCAGCTGCCACCCAGGACACTCTCACTTGTCTTTTCGCAAGGTTCCCTTGCTGCTCCTGTCTTGGTCCTTGCTGTGTCATCTTCTCACATGGTGCAAAGACCCCACAAAGCTGGCATGGCATCCATGCAGCTGAGCCCAGCCAAGGATGGTTCTCAAAGTGGTCAGCACTGAACAGGCTCCTCAGGGCAGTAGTCACAGCCCCAGGGCTGCCAGAGCTCCAGGAGTGTTTGGACAACGCTCTCAGGCACAGGGTGGGATTGTTGGAGGATTTGGCCAGGATTTGGAGTCAATGATCCCTGTGGGTCCTTTCCAGCTCAGGATATTACACAATTCTATGATTCTCATCAAATCTCCAGTGCCCTCTGCATCCAGGGCCTGCAGAGAGATGCCATCTCCAGCTCTCAGGGTGCTCCTGCCCACTCTGGCAGCACAGCATGTCCCACAGGAGCACCTCCTGGCACTGACCCCTGCAGCGCTGGGCTCCCAGAGGTTTGGAAGTGCACAGCTCCAGAGTGCAAGAGCAGTACGTGGGATGGGGCACATCCAGGCTCTTCTGTCAGGGCAGAGACCTGGCATCATGCTGCCATCAGTGTGCACTGGCAGGATGCTCACCACCAAAAAACCCAAACTGGGATCAAACCATTCCTGGGGACCGGCGAGCAATGCCGGGTACCAGAGAACAACAAAGCTTTGCCAGCGTGACTCCTGGCCTAGGTCTCTGGAGCAGCTGTAATCGGGAACAGGGGCACATGAACCAGTCTCTAATCCCAGATTTTACATGAGCTGAACAGGTCCTGAGCAGCTTGCCTGGGGCTTACAGTGGGATTGACAGCCGCTCCCACACTGCCCGGGGCAGCCCGAGCAGACCCGAGTGGCTCCTGTCACCCGGGCCAGGGCTTCCCTGGGAGAGGAGGGCAAGCTGGGATGCTGGGCCTGGCCCTGAGTGTGCCCGGCCATGGCTCTGTCCACGAGGATGGAAATCCAGGTCTCCAGGAACAAAAGGCTGCGGCGCCTCTGCCCCCAAAGCTGCCAGCTCAGCGTGAGAGGACTCCCCAGGGCTCAGGGGAGCCAGCGATGAAGCTGTGTTTGACAAGGGAAGCTAAAGATGTAAGAGGCAGCATGAAATCACGGGTGACAACCATAACAGGGGCAGCTCCAGACATGAGAGGAGGAGCAGGAACTGTGCTGCATCCACCCGGGAGGCTCGGCCGCCTTTGTGAGGAGCGGAGCTTGCAGTGGTGGGGCGGAGGACTGACAGAGGAGGAGATGGGGACAGACCCTGCCTTGGCCCCACTGCCTGGTGATTCCCTGTTCCCTGTCTCACCGGCACAGGGACAGGGTGACACGTTGTCCCAGTCTGGTCATGACTCCAGCTGCTGGAGCTTTCTGCCTGATGCTGCAACCCCAAATGAAATAGAAAAAGATTCTTCCCCCAGGGGGTGGTTGGGCACTGAAGAGGCTCCCCAGGGCAGTGGGCACAGCATCAAGGCTGACAGGGCTCAAGGAGCATTTGGGTGATCCTCTGGGGCACAGGGTGTGACTCTTGGGGATGGGCCTGTGCAGGGCTAAAGGTTTGGACCTGATGATCCTTGTGGGTCCCTTCCAACTCAGCATATTCTGTGCTGCGATTCTGTGAAATGTATTGAACACAAAGGGCATTGCAGCACTCAGGGTGCAGGATGGCAGGGGGGCAGCTGCTGACAGATGAACCCAAAACCTGCCTGCTATCTTCCCCTGCTTCTCACCTTGACGGGGCTGCTGGCCTGGGCACCCAACTGGGACAGAAAACAATGGCTAATTTCCCTGTGAAAGCATTTCTGTGCCATTATCCGTTTAATCCGGACTGCCTGAGCCAGTGCACCATCTTGTCAAACCCTTGGAGCTGCTGAGCCTGCTGCCTGTGTGGGCAGGGACATTGCCTGTGCTGGGATGCTGCCCGTGGTGGCAGGAATGCTGCCCAGCCACCCTCATTGCCTCCTCCTGCCCCTCAGCTCCACATTTCCCCTTTGTGCACCTCTGCACGAGGGCACCACAATTTAGCCACCCTCTCTTTCAACTTTTCCCCTCTTTCCTTTCCCCCCTTCTGTAACAAATCAGTGAAAAGAGGGAAGAGAAGAGGCTCCAATGACAGATGGAGCTGGCGCTATCATCTCTCTTAACTGTCACCGAGAAAATCACACGGCAGCCACTGAAATTCAAATTAGAGTTTTGCTGAAGCTGCTAAAACTCATCAAAAGATATCTTTGAAGTCCACTGGCAGGCTGGTCATTTCTTTTAAATTAGTCCCTGTTGAAAATGAAATTGCAGGGAGTTGGTGTATTAGCATATTGGAGTGCGAGAGACAGCATAATGCTGCCTTTCCAGAGAGCAGAGGCAGTTTGCTCCCACACAAAGCCCACACTCAAACTGAGCTCTCACTGCATTAGTTTAAATGAACGAGTCATTTCAAAGCTCCCATTAAGGGGGCCGGTCTGGTGCTGGCAGGGAAGGCAGCAAAGCAGGTCAGTGCTGTCCCCATGTCTGTGCCCTCGGAGCCAACAGCACCGTAGGCTCGTTAGCAAAGCCAGCGTGGTGAGGAGGGCACAGGGCTCCTCCCCACTCCTGTCCCCAGAGCTGATGGGATGTTCGGGACATGCAGCTCATCACAGCCCTGAGGGGATGCAGAGCCAGGATCAACCTCACAAAAGCAGGGGCAGTCCCCTCCCCAGGCTTTTTACATGCTGTGCTTTATTCCAGTGCCTTCCAGACGGACTGGAGTCAGAATCCTGCTGGCCCAGAGGTCACTGAGTCCCAAGGAAGGGCCCTGGAGATCCCCAGACCATCCCTGGAAAGCTGCTGCAGTGCCAGTGGAAGCCCTGGATGAAGCACCCCTGACTATTTGGCACTGAAAAAGGGGATCATTTCCAGCAACAGCTTCTCCTCACCTGAACCCCAGGTGCCTTGCATCCCAAAGATGCCTGTTGGAGGTATTCACAGCCTTTGTGAGCCACAGAATGTGGTGGGACTAAGGGAAGCTCCCTGAGACACTGGAGACCAGTGACTGGCCACAGTGGGGTGGTAACCAGTTGCCCCAAGAACAGCTGCAGCATCTGCCATTAGTGGGTATTTCCAACACAGACAAAATTGGGCTGACATCCCACTCCAGTTAAGTCCAACCAGGCATTTGCCCAGAAACATTCTCTTAGGATGAGTACTAGCCCCCTCCTCATCTCTCAGGCTTTGCACAGAACCACCCTACCCTCTCCTCGGGGGCTGAGCACAACATTCCTGCTCTCCAGGAGGCAGTCAGACACTGCTCCCCCTTTCCCCAGCCCCACAGGCAGGGACATCCAGTTTTCTCTGCCTGCCCTGAATCTCTAAGCAGAGGTTTCCCTGTCAGCCCGAATCCTCGAGCAGACAGCTGCTGCTGGATGGAGTTGTTTCTTTCATTCCCGAGCTGATGTGATGGGATTTAGAGTGGCACTAGTCACACTCCTGCATCTTGACACGGAATATCTTTGAGCCAAGAGCTATCAGCTGCGGATTTCACAGGGCTCTGAGAGGGGTTGGGAGCAGGTCAGAGGTGGGAAGTGTGGCCAATTCCCCGCTGAACTGCAGGAGAAGGCAGAGCAGAACTTGCCCCAAAGCATGTAACCTGTGACATTTTCCTGGGCTGATGCAAATTGCACCAGCCCAGGTGGAGAGCTGAGCTCCTGCCGTCACCAGCACACGTGGCACGGGCTGAGCAGAGGCTTTTGCTGAGGGGTTTGTCAGAAAGGTCACAGTGTGCAGGGCTGAGCGTGTTCTCCAAGTCCTTAGCTCCTTACTGTGATTTTCCCCAGATTTCTGACAAAGGGGCATGAAGAGGCACAGATCCAACCTAGCAGATACACCGTCAGGGTGCATAGTGAGAAGGCTTTTCTCCACCACCATGGTTAGTTCATGGTATTTAACTGCATTTCCCAGCCTTGGTCAGGCCCAATACCAAAGTGCTGGGTGGGGTGGGGATGCTCTGTAGGTCAGGTGCTGTGTAGAGCCCAGCACCACAATTTCTCAAGCAGGAGCAGCAAGCAGGGAGGACAATGCCAGGGTTAGGAGCGCGTGTTTCTGCCATGCAACCCCAAATCCCCTGCGGGGGAGGAGACTTGAAGCAGCAACTGCAGTTTGCCAGGGGTCACCAGCCTCCAGCTTGGAGGGAGAAGCAGTGCCCAGGGATCACTGGGCACATCCACCACTGTTGTTTTTGATAGTATCATAGAATCATGGAATCATGTAATATCCTGAGCTGGAAGGGATCCACAAGGATCACTGAGTCCAAATCCTGGCATAGGACACCCCAACAATCCCATCCTGTCCCTGAGAGCATTGTCTGAATGCTCCTTGAGTTCTGGCAGCCCTGGGACCATGACCACTGCCCTGGGGAGCCTGTTCAGTGCCCAGCCACCCTCTGGGGGAAGAACCTTTCCCTAAAACCCAGCCCAAACCTCTCAAGCTTTGGCAAGCAGGTGACCAGCTGATCTGCAACTGGTGGATCACATCTCGGTCACCTCAAGCAAGGCACTGCCTCAGCTGGAAGTTCAAACCTCTGATCTCGGTTTTCAAGGTCTCACCTCATCCCCTTGCATTCCCCCAGAAATCCTGTCACTTGGCTGCCAGCAGCCTGGATGGGAAAGCAGTAGGATGGCCGGAAAGCCATGCCAGAAACAAAGCTTCTTGCAGCTCTGGGCTGTTAATTGCCATCTCTCTAAGATGATGCCAGAGGCTGCGACTGCTTTGCTCTTCCCTGGCATCTCACCACCCTTCCACGGACACCAACAGTGCCAACTAGAGTGTGCCTGGGGCAAGGGCAGCAGCAACCTGCCCAGCTGGGGCAGACATCTCCATCACTCACCCAAGCACCAAAACACACCAGGCATGGACACCAAAAGCTGCCGAGCTCCTTGTTGCTGCCACTGGAACAGCTCTGAGGCAGCGGCTGCAGCGGGAGGGGAGGAGGCAGTGCAGGGCCTCTGTTCCCTTAGCACACACACTCCTTTCATCTGCTCCCTGTGACAGGAGGAGCAGCTGGTGCCTCCTCTGATCCATCCCTGCCCTGCTGCCTCCTGTCTTGGCAAACACAGCCCAGCCCAGCCATCCGGCCACGGCATTAACTGGGGAGCAGAGAGGGCGGCAGGGAAGGGCAGAGCCCAGAGTCATTAACTCCTCATTGTGAGTGCCACTTCCTCTTAGGGAGAAAGGCTTTAAATGTCACCATTTTCTGCTGTAACTACCCAGAGGTGACACACACTGAGCACTACTTGCTTTGCCAGCCCGAGGCTGGGGAGGTTTCCAGCACATGGGCATTGCAAGAGCAAAAGAATCCCACCAGCCCGAGTACCAGCTCCCCATATATCCCCTTCTGCTGAGCCCAGGGAGCCTTGAGTGCCACGGGAGACACTTCTTGGGATATTTCCTCAGGATGTGAAAAGCCCCTAAGGAGAACAAGATCATTTTCCCATGGGATCATACGGAGAAGTGGGCTGGAGGAGAGGAGTGGGAAATTCATGTCCCAGGCATGGACAAGTGTCAGTCCAGGGACCAGCATGATGGCACGACATCCCTCAAGGCTCTCATCTGGAAGCAATCTCGAGACTTCTCCATTTAAACCTGCTTGTTTTAGCAGAAAAGATCCTGTTGGTAAGATTAAAAAGCAGGAAATTGATGTAAAACCTCACTGGAAGACTGCATGAATGGGAAGGGGATTTATTCAATGCCATTTCCAAGGTGAAGAAAGCACCCAGCAGTGTCCAAGTGTTCTGAGCAGAATCCCTTGTGTGTGACAGAGGGGACACAGGATGACAATGTCCCATCCTCAGCAGCAGTGACAACAAAGTGGCTTTAACACCCCTTGGGAAGCAGTGGTGGTTACAGGGTGATCTCTCACCTTGGGATCTTGTGTCCTTCACCCTCACAGACCATGGGCCAAGTTGCTGCCCATTGCACTGGTTTGTGCCCTCATTTTGCATATCCACAGCCACAGCTTTCCTTCTGGAGGTCTTTCCCAACTAATCCCTCTGCTGCAGGTTGTTCTGAGAGCAGGGCACAAAGCCTGGGTTTGCAGGGTGGGTATGGAGGGAGAATTCCAGGTCATGAGCTGTTTTCAGGGTGGGGTCTGGTCTGTTCCCTGTGGGGAAGGAAGAACTAACCTGAATTTCTGCGGGCTGGTGAGGATTTACCACCTGCTGCTCCAGAGAGACCTTTACACCAACACATACAACAACCTGCAGAGCACCCCTTAAATGTCTTGCCCAAAGGCAGGATTTGTCACAAAGGCAAACATAGTGTCACAGTGTTCATGAACAGCCTTATCATCCATTTGGGTTTGGCATCAGCCTTGGTGTCTGGTGGTGAATAATCCAGGGTACACTGAGGCAGCTGGAGAGACAGAAATGGGGTGACTGCACCAGGAATGCAGATAGGTAAGCAGGAAACCAAGATCTCTTTAATGCTACCCAAGAATCATAGGGGTTGAAAGGGACCTTAAAGCTCACCCAGTTCCAGCCCCTTGCCATGAGCAGGGACACCTTCCACTATCCCAGGTGGCTCCAAGCCCTGTCCAACCTGGCCTTGGACACTTCCAGGGATCCAGGGGCAGCCACAGCTTCTCTGGGCCTCACCACCCAGAATTTCCAGGGAGGAATTTCTTCCCACTATTGAATCCAAGCCCCTTTCAGCTTAAGGCAATTATGGAAGAAAGGAGCCACATTCTCTGGAAGAATTAATAGTGGGAGCAGCTCGGTCTGTGCTGGGCCGAGGGAATCACTCTCCCCTCTCTCTGCTGGGGTCTGACATTGTGTCTGCCCAGGGACAGTTGGGTCTGGTGTGACGGATGGCCTGGCAGTGAGCTCCCAGAGCTATGTGTCTCTTTGGGCTGGAGCCCTGTAATGAAGTCTGACAGCACCACTCAGATCTGCTCTCTTGCTCAGCATCATCTTAATGAGGGGGCAGGTGAAAAAGAAAACTACATATATCTTATTTTCTCGTTCAGGAGACAAATAAACAACCTGTGAATGCAAGCAAGCAGAGTTTGGAGAGGCTGGCACAGAGCCTGATGCTGCATAGACAGGCTGGTGCAGCACATCCCAACTTTTCTCATGGTTCCTGGGTCACTGTTCTTCCAGAAGGAGAAATAACATCTGCAAACAGCACAGGCCCAGCAAACAGCAGATGCACATGAAGAACTGTGAATGAGTTTTGCACCTGCAGGTAGGATCAGAAGAATCACCATTTACCTGCTGAAGCACAGACCAGCTCTTAACAGAGACCCTGAGCTTCTCCAATCTGATGGCTCCCAAAGAAGGGCCACTTTAGAAATCTGGAACCTTTTGAATCCTATTTTTTTCAAAAGAGGTATTTTTGCCCAAACTACTGTTGAATGGCTTCAAGATTAGCAAATCAGCATTTTCTGTGGGAAAAACCCTAAACTGTCCGGCCTCAGTCACCCTTCTGAATCCTTGATTCCCACGGAAGACACCATCAAATCAAACAGACACAAAGTAGGACCTGGAAGCATCCACACCTCTGCCACGTGCCCATGCAGACCTCACCAGATGTGCTTACAAAGCCTCCCCTCATCACCTGAATCCCAGGACACAACACCATCCTGGACTTCTCCTTCCCACTCCTGCTCTGGTGAGGGACACCTCAGCCATCCTTGTGGTCTGGCTGTCTGGGTAGGACCTGCTGAGTGCAACCACCAGCTCTGTCCCTGCTGCACCTGCAGGGATGGGGACTTTGGTGGCCCTTTGATGCAGCCAACACCTGAGCAGACTGCTAATGCCAGAGGCTGCTCATCCCAGACGTCCCTCACGCAGTGACAGGGCCAATCAATGTGGTGGCTGCTCCTTAGCAATCCCTGGCAGGGAGTGACAGCTCTCCAAGCACTCCCTGCCAGGCAGGTAGGCAGCCTCTTGTCTGTGGGATGGATTAGGGACAGAGTGACAACCTTCCCCTGCCACTGTCACCCACACACTCACATGGCAGCTGTGGGTGATGGGGATCAGGCACTGGGACCCTGTCACACCCCGTGCACACCCTGTGTGTCTGTGTGTAGTGTCACACCCTGTGCTTTACCCTACACACGTGCAGCTCAGGGTTGTGCTGGAGGACAGTGTTGGCTTCCTCATCCTGAGGTTCCACAGAGCACCATGTGCTCCCTGGACACAGAACAGCAGGACAACACAGCACCCAAATGGTGCTGGGCCAGTCCTGGGTGCATGGTAGAGGGCTTACTGTAGGATGCCTCCATCACCCCTCCAAGCAAGTCATGTGCAGTGCCACTGTAAGCAGAAAATGTACTGAGGGAAAGGTTTAGCTCAGCACCCTGGGTTTAAATTTGCTTAGTCCATCCAGCTGCAGAGACAAAACCAGCAAACCAAAGCTAGAGAGATGCAACCAGCTGGGCCAGGCATTGCTGCCACAGAGTCCAGTGTCCACCCCATTGCCTTTTTACAAGAGTAGTGAGTGATAGGACAAGGGGAAATGGCCTTAAGATGAAGGAGGGTAGATTTAAATTGGATGTTAGTAAGGAATTCTTCCCTGGGAGGGTGATGAGGCCCTGGCAGAGGTTTCCCAGAGAAGCTGTGGTTGCCCCATCCCTGGAAGTGTCCAAGGCCAGGTTGGATGGGGCTTGGAGCAATCTAGGAAGGTGTCTCTGCCCATGGCAAGGGGCCGGAAGGAGAAGAGCCCTAAAGTCCCTTCCAACCCAAACCATTCCATGATTCTATGACTGTGCAATGCATCAGGGTAATTTAAGCACTCTGGCTGCACCCTGGTTCCTCCCAAGGCCCCTTGGGATGGTGCTACTTCTGCACAGCCCTTGCTCTTTGACTGCATGGACCACATGCATCTCTCCTGCCCCTGGCTGGATCAGGACTTGGTACCCAGATCCTCACCCAAACCCCTGCATGCTGCTGAGCTGTGCTGGCCTGGGGACAAGGCTCTTCCCTGGGGCATGACCAGCACCAGCAGCAGGGTCCTGAGGGGTAATGCATGGCCAAGGGGAGCCAAAGACACCCAGCATCCTGCTGCTCCCTGCCCCTGGGGCTCCTGCAGGCAAGATCCTTGAAGGGATGAGAGAAGAAAGGAGAGGAAAGATCTCCTGCTGCCTCCACAGGTCCCGCTGGAGCAAAGGACCAAGGACTTGACACGGAGTCCTCAGGGCTGGCAGTGTACTCAGCCAAGCTCTGGTGAAGCAGAGACGAGCCAGGGAAGGCAGCCAAGCTCTCCCATCCCAGGAGAGCCCATCACTGCTCAGGAACAGAAGCACATCGGAGCCTCTTTGTTGTCTGTGCATGGGAGGGAGCGTTACAGCTCTGAGAAGGTGCCACTGCCAGGCAGAGCTTGCCAGGACACGACACAGAGCTGCACAGGGGAACCAGTGGTGCAGGGCCAAGGTGACTGGTGTGGTCAGGACAGCAGTGGGAGCTTGCATGGATGCTGCAGCCACCTGTGCACCCTCCCAGGGAACACCTCGCTGCACTGAGACAGAGCACCAGGAGGGGAAAAGCTCTGACCAAGGGAAAGCCTCTTCCTCAGAGGGAGAGATGGGGACAGGATGGGGTAGAGGGCGAACCAAAGCAATGAGACCAGTTCTGGAGACTGAGAGAAATCGCTGCAGATGCTAAATGATGGGACTGCACCTCTCAGGGCAAATCCCAAACCAGTGCCAACGTGTAACAGAAACACCCTCCTGCCATTGCAGCCACTTGGTGCAGGCAAGGACCATCAGCAACAGCACCAAGAGGTGCCCAGGTCTAGCCCTGACAAGGAGCAGCCTGAGAAGACTCTGCAAATAGTGCCTGAGAGCCCTTCTGTGATAAATTTTACATTGTTTAGTAAAGACTCTCAGCTTTTCCTGTGCTGCAGGAAGGCACAGGCCATCATTCATATAAGGGATCTGCAGCTGCAGACCTGTGTCAGCAGAGGTGCCAAGTGAAAATATGGTTAGATGGCACAGGTAAACTGCACTTACATGAAAAGTCTGAAATGGGCTTCCCGCAGCACCCTAAATGTGTTGATTCTGATTAAATAGCAGAAAATAGTTTAAATGCAACAGAGTTCCCTTGCACTACTCAAGCCAGAAAAGGTGGGTTTCCATACTAGGTTTCCAGGCCACCTTCTGCTAGAGAAGCAGAGGCATCTTCCAGATCCAGAGGATCTATGGCTGCAGAGAAAGAGCCCTGGGAGCTCATGATGCTGGGTCTCAGCCCCTCTGGGCTCTCTGCAGAAGCAGGGAAGAGGGAGAGCAACATGTATTAAGCAGATTAACTTTGTGCCAGAGCAGAAAAGCCCCTGAAGCAGCTGCTGTGCCACAGCTGGAGCAGGGAGCCTGCCCTGAGCAAGGCAGACCTTGCTGCCATGCAGCAGGTATCATTTGACCCTCCCTAGCTGGGTACCATGTCTCTCCCCATCATTTCAAAGAGACAAAGAGAGGAGACTGTCTCTTCCTCCTGAAAGATAAATGCCTCCAGATTGTAGCCACTCGACAGGTCCACTGAAATTCATCAGTTCTGACTTGAAATGAAAGCTGTAATAAATCTCCCCGTTGAATAGGAGATCAAAGGCAGATCATTAGAGCTCTTGGATTACCCAGTGAGAGTGCACTTCCATCAGCTGCTGTGCTGCCGGGTCCCCTGTGTCCAGAACGACCCCTTTGACAGTGCAGCTTTGACTCTAAATAAAAGGACAATTTCCCTCAGAGGAGGTCTGGGCTGTGACCCTCTCCTCTGCCCACCTCTTCCCTGACTGCTCTTGGGCAGCTCTGTGTGGCTCATGGCCACGTCCTTGGCAGCCTTTCTGGCACAAGCTGCTGCCCAGAATGGAGTGGGACATTGCTCCACCTCATGGACACAGCAGAAGAACTTGATGTTGGCCCAGCCCTCAGAGGAAGCCCTTCCCCACATCACAAACCTCCTGCATTTTCTTTCCAGGGAAGAAAAGTCCTCCCCAAGCTCTGGGAACTATACCAACTCAACTGTACCCCTTTAATTAAAGACAGACTTCAGAGCTGCAAGGTAAAGCCCTGCAACCCTTCAGTGGGACCTGGTGTTCATGTCAGCCCTGGCTCTGGAGGAGTCCTCTGTGACAGTGTTGTGCTGATTTTCCACTCTGCTCTGTGGATTCCCAGCAGGGACCAGGAGCAATCTCTATCTCAGCCTCTCCAAATATATGAGACATGGTCATGGTCTTCATGGCCTGCAGAGGTAAAATGTCCCCCTTTCCCAAATCTCTGTGGGTTAACCCCTTCCCTCTGCTTGGGCCATGGGGTCCTAAACTCAGGCAGCACCCTGGGCTTCCTCCTTCCCTCATTTCAACCTCAGTAGCCACGTTCACACATCCAAGTTGCCATCTGCTTGTGGGTGCAAGGGAAGGTTGTGCAGCAGGAGCATAAGGTAAAGGAGGCTTCAAACTGCAGGTGGTGACATCCTATCAGCCATACAGCTGCTGGTCCACCCTTCCTGGCTCCATGGTGCTGCCGGGGAGGATCTTCTCCCAGCCTAATGCTGATCTGGTGAGACAGTTGTGTCTGAGCCAGCTGGAGGATACTGGAGAGTGGATATATCAGGGTCAACCCTGACTCTCTAAATGGTTTCACTTCTCTAACAGTGTAAGGCAGTAGGTCTTTTCCAACGCCCTGGCCTGAGGATTGATAGATTTTCACCAGAACAAGATGGCAAACATCATCTGACGTCCCTGGCTTGGCACAGTTGGGACCCAGCACTTTGCTCCACGGGCAGCAGAGCTGAATCTGGGCTGTGGGCTGCCTGCCCAGCAGTGCCTGGAGAGCTGGGGACAGCACAGGGGCCAGGCCCTGCAGAAGCCACACAGGGGGAGCTTTATCTCCGTGCAAAACACGTCGCACATGACAGAGTGAATTTCATTTCTTGGAGAGGTTTTTTTTTTTCCACCCCGAGACCAGGTTTGCTGAGCTTAGGTCTGAAATGAGGGACCATAATAAGTCCATTAGCTTCAGAGGAGTTATCCTGAGCACACAGTTCGACCTGTGATCCCTCATTTTACAAAGGGCTAAACACGGAGAGGATGTAGCAGTGGAAGTGAGAGATCCTCTGCCATTTTGCACGGCTGTGATGTGAAAATCAGCGCCGGGGTGAAGTCGGGGTTACGTGGGACTTATTTCCCTGGCTGAAACACGTGGCCTTGGCAACTGAGCATCTCACACTGTGGCTGCTCTTCTGTACTGCAGGACGGGATGTGGGTTGTCTGGGGACACAGGGTATGTGTTTTTGGGGTGTCCCATGATGTGGGGAGTCCTGCAGTTGGTGCCCTGTGATACACCCAACCACACAAGGTGTCCGAAATCGCAAGGTAGCCCGGAGCATGGGAAGTCCTGAGGGTGCAGGTTTTGATACAGGACATCCAGCACCCTGAGAACAGACACTTTGGGTGGATTTTTTACTGGGTACCAGCCTGCCTGGCTGCAGGGAAATGTCTGCAGCTGGGCAGAAAGCGACAACAAAGGTCCCAGAAGCTGGGGCTCAGATAACGAACAAACAACCCCGCAATTTGTGGCTGAGCCCACGGGTTTGGAAGCCCATCTCGCGGCTTTTGAAGTGCAGACCAGCAGGACACCCCGCGCTGCTCACCCCGAGAGCAGCCCCAGCCCTTTCTGTCACCTCCAGCGCAGGAGGTTTCCCGGACCCCCGAGCAAAGCCCCCGCCGGACACTCGCGCAGCCGAAACTGCTGAGCAAGATCAAACGCAAACCATTCCCCAGGCTCCCCCCCGCCTGCTCCAGCTGCCCGATAATCCCTCCGACTGAAAGGGAACCTGAACCCTGAGTGATTTCGTGCACTGGGAAATGGAGCGGAGCCCCCGAACCCTCTTTGTGCGGGGATAATGGTCCCGGTGCCTTCCATCCCCACACTGTCCCGCTCCCCGCGGGCACTGAACAGCCGGGAAGATGAGCTCCGGAGCTGTCACCGCTCCGAGCTTCAATCCAGCATAAACCAAACTTTTTGTTTAAGGTAGTAGTTAAAAAAAAAAAAAAAAAAAAAAAAAAAAAAAAAAAAAAAAGGCAAAAAAAAAAAAGCAGTATATGTCTTTGATCTTGAATAAAGCTTTTATCACAGCGCCTTCAGGCCCGGTGAGCGAAGGGGATTATCTTTCTCTCGCACAAAAGTTCACCTCTCGGTGCAGGTCACGGGAGGAAGATTTCACTGGAGTGGGAGGCGTTTTCTCCGGGGCATTCACCCCCAGTCCGGCAGGCAGCCGCTCCCAGGGAAAGCTTTTTGTGAGCCAACCTACTACCTCAAATCCTTTCACATGCAAAGGGAAGAGAAATAAAAAAAAACCCTCCAAAAGAAAGAAGCGGGTGCAAACTTCCTGACAATCACTGCCAGCCTTACTCAGCAGGAGAGACCTCAGCCCAACATTCCGGCTGTCCTGACTGCCGGCTATCCCAACTTCCAGGGAATATCCAGGACTCAGGGAAGTCCTCGAGGAGCGGGGTGCTGCCGGCTGCCTCTGTGGCCGCAGCCAGGACGGAAGGGTGCCAGGGAGGGACGAGATCCCCCTCTCCCAGGACGTTAATCGAAGTGACAAATACGCTTTGACATCAATTATGTTGCTTTCTTGTTCAGCCAAGAAGTAATTAACTTAAGTGAAGCAATTAGGTAAACTTATCGGATGAGGTCTGCGGTACCTTAAACAGCTAATTGGGCTGGGAAGGAGTGGAGATAAAAGGGGATGGGATGACACTCCCGAAAGAGACCTGGGGGTCCCCAGGCGCTGAGGCTGTTGCCGGCATCAGTTCAAGGGGGAAATCCTGCGATGGGAATGCCTGGAGTTGAACATCCCTTCTCCTCCCGTCCATCCCTCTGAAACACGCTGCAGGTCACACAGCACACCCCCCCCCCCCCCCTTTGCTGTCCCTCCTCCTCGTCTCAGGACGCGGGCAAGAGGAAAAGACACTGCCCCAGGGGTCTGCTAAGAGCAGAGGTAAGAGATAAGGCGATCGATGGGGCCCCCCACCGTACACAAGAGACTCAGACAAACAGGTCTCAGAGCGTTTGCTGATAATAGCAGGTGAGGCTGAGGATGGAGATGGACGGTCAGTGATGGATTCCCTGCAGGGACAGCAAAGTCACAGGCAACTGTGTCTCATTCCCAGCCTCCTCCACCAGAGGAGCAACAGGAAGGGCTGGGATGGTCTGTTGGGACAGATGGTTGCAGAGTAGTGTCCCACAGGAAGGTGGGACAGTGGCATGGAGAGAAGTGCTGAGCTTGAAGCCCCTGTGACCCGTAAACACTCCTGGAAGCCCCTCTGCTCCCAGGACCCATCACTTTATAAGAGACTTAAAAACTCTGCAAAAGCTGCCTCAAGAAGAATGACAGAGGGTCAGACACCAGCCTCCTGTCGTGTGTGGAGATGGGTGGTGTCACCCCAGCCAGTGCCACCCCCTCGGGCACGGGTGCAGCCACGCTGCTCTGGGGCACAGGCACTGTCCAGAGACACTTCCAGATTATTGTCTCCGTGGTGCATCCAGCCCACTGTCCCACCTTTCGAGCCAATTAAACAGGTAAATCTCCAGATTTAATTTCCAAATTTCAGCAGAATCCGCCGCACAAGCCGCTCTTAAAGGTGTCGAATCAAAATGCAATACTATAAATCATTAATGCACCCCCTCGTCGCAGGGAGGCTGGAATATTTTAATCACTGAATAATGAAGTCAATACTCACAAATCTCAGCTGTCATTAGAAGATGCACATGCCTCCGTGTGCCCAGCTGGAGAGGAAATCTTGCAAGTGGACTGGATTTGCCCAGTGGAGGTGCAGCAGGAGCACTGCAGCAGCAGTGGGACACAAGGGGATGGGTTCTGCAGCCCAGTTTCATTACTAGCAGTGAGTCAGCAGCCTTGTGCTCTGAGCAGCCTGTTGGACTTTTAACAAGGGCATGTAGTGACAGGACAAGGGGGAATGGCTTCCCACTGCCAGAGGGCAGGGTTAGGTGGGATATTGGGAAGGAATTCTTGGCTGTGAGGGTGGTGAGGCCCTGGCACAGGTTGCCCAGAGAAGCTGTGGTTGCCCCATCCCTGGAAGTGTTTAATGATGGATGGGGCTTTGAGCAGCCTGGGATAGTGGAAGGTGTTCCTGCCCATGGTAAGCAGGCTGGAAGGAGAAGAGCCTTTAAGTCCCTTCCAGAGCATTTACAGCTTGGATAAGTGATGCATTTTCCAAGTGAACACTACCAGGCTGCTCGCCTTGGTACCATGAGAGTTTTCTTCACTCCCATTAAGGACAGACTGGAGCCAGTGCAGAGTGGGAATGTCCCACACCCAAGGCCAGACACCATCCTAGAGCTGGGGAAGCCTTGGAGACGTGGAGAGAACCAGAAAGGGCAGATCTGGAAGCTGGTGAACAGAAGGCAGAAGGGCAAAGTTAAAACAGCTCTGTGAGTGCTGGGACGTGCCTGCAGGCAGCGAGAGCCGCTGTGTCCCCAGCACAGATGGAGGATGTGGCTTGGAGCTGCAGCAACCATGAGGGTGGGAGGATGGTCGACCCTGACAGGGAAAAGGGGACAGCAGCAAGCTGTACTACTACTGAGTAACACCAGCTTCCTCAAAGAAAGGAAACTCCTGGAAGGGCAGAATCAGGCTGGCAAACAGCCACGGCCTGCATGGAGGCTGAACATGGGGAGAGGAGCTGATATCTCTGCCTGCCCCCCAGGATGCTCACAGTGATGCACTGCTCACGTGTGTGATCCCACAGCTTCCAGGACCTACCTTGTGGTGTCTTGCACTGTGACAACAAGCCTGAGGCCCCAACAGTGCAGTGCTGCAGGATGGGGCTGCCATCCAGCTGGATGTCTGGGGACTTGTGGAAGCTGCACGGTCAGATTAATGTCACTGGGACAAGAGGGCAGTGTGGTCCAGGACAGAGGAACCTATGGTTTGATACCTCCAGAGCTGGGTACAAATCGTCTTCACAGTAAGAGAGAGCTGGTATGACCTGTGGGAAGTGAAAGAGGTCATAACAGTGCTCTCATAGGGCTACCACCTTGGGCACAGAGCTGTCAAATGGTCACTCAAACTACAGGGAACCTCCCAGGCTCTGCACAGAGCAGAACAAAGTACCACACACCCATCTTTCTGGATAAGTGGCATAACTGGGAGTCAGATATTCCTCCCTCAGGAACCAGGTGAGACAAAATGTCCACCTTGAGTTGTCCTGCTTCATTCTGTCTTGACACTAGGATTGCATTGGAGCCTACACCAAAGGTGTTTGGTTTTTAGACTAGCAGAAATATGGAAGCAGCACTCTTGAGTTTAGGGTTTGCTTAGGTTGGAGAGGGACTTCATTCAAGGACATGTAGTGATAGGACAAGGGGGAATGACCTTAACATGAAGGAGAGTAGATTTAGACTGGATATTGGGAAGAAATTCTTCCTGTGAGGGTGGGGAGGCCCTGGCACAGGGTGTCCAGAGAAGCTGTGGCTGCCCCATCCCTGGAAGTGTCCAAGGTCAGGTTGGACAAGGCTTGGAGCAACCTGGGATAGTGGAAGGTGCCCCTGCCCATGGCAGGGGGATGGAATGAGATGAACTTCAAGGTCCCTTCCAACCCAAACCAGTCTGTAATACTGTGACAGTGGTCTGTGCTGCAGTAGGGGAACCCAGCCAAAGCCATGGACTCAATCCTCAGGAAAAATGGAAGAGATCTGCCAAAAAATTGCAATCACAGAATTGCAGAACAAGTTGAGGTTGGACAGAAACTCTAAATATCATCTAGTTCACCACAGCCCCCTACTCAAACCCTTGCTGGGCCTTTTCCTCCCGACATCACTGAGCCCTCAGAGATGCCACGCTGGCATAGCTGGTCACACCACAGGGTGTAACAGCACAGGGGCACAGCAGGACATACAGCCTATGGGTGACAGCAACATCAACAGTGCCCATCAGATGTCATTTCTGTCTCACCCTGTTTGAGGTTGTGATTTCACAGCTGGAAGTTCCTGGAGCTGCTCCCCTGGATGCAAGGGGCCTGAAGCAAGTCTTGCCAAGTGATCTGTAAATTCATTCCCACCTGGATACTATAGGCTTTGCAGCAGTGTAACAGGGTCTGGCCCTCCAACAGGGATGGCCAAAATATTTATTTAAAATCTGGAGGGGAAACCATGCTCTGAAGGGATTTCTTTTTCCCTCAGGCTGCTGCAGGAGTGGGTGGCAGAGGATTTTTACCTTTGGTGCATGAGTCCAGTCACCTCTGAAGAGAGGGCCCTGAGTGAGCTGGACCAGCATGGCAAATCCCATTTCCTCATCGATTTTCTTGAAGGATGCTCTGGAGGAAGCTGGGTGTTATGTATTTGTGTGAGCAAGGGATATTAGAGACTCGTGCAGTGAGATTAGAACCGACACCGAAGGTCGTTCTCTCCTAAACCCCTCTTTTAAAGCATTAACAACTTTAAAAAAAAAAAAAAAAAAAGAATCCTTTGTGCTGGAGATGTCTCAGGCTTCATCACAGAGGAAAGGTTTTTTAGGGGGGAAAACTGAGCCAAAATCTCCGTGGATGTGTTCTGCATTATTTGAGCTTAGAGAAAAAAAAAAAGAAAAAGGCGATGGGGAGTGGTGGGGGAGGACAGGGAACACTCCCTGGTTAATACTGGTTGTCACAACCCTCTTTTTCCATCATTCTGCCCAGCAACAGCCACTCCACTCTGCTCCTCCTCCGAGACCAGGCGGCCTCATGTGAGCACCTCCCTCCTCTCCCCTTTCCTGCTGAAGCTATCCAGAGCAGACCAGGTGGGTGGATCAGGGCACCTGAGCATGTGAGATACCCTCCTACACCATCCCTTGGGCAGGCATCTGGAAGATTCTGGGCCCCCATCATCACCCTCGGTGTTGCCTCCAGAGGAGAGTGACCAGGCTGGTTCCTTGGCACTCAGTGCCAATGGCCCCATTGTCCAGGACAGGGCAGGAGGCCCGTGGGCTCAGCAGACAGTCATTCTGGTCATGCTCCCACAAGGTTGGGAGGGGAAAACTCATCCAGTCTGTCCACCCCATGCAGCACAGAGCACACAGAGCATGGAGGAAGGCTTGCCAAGCGAGCTCACTGAGGCAAGGGAGGGATGTGCACGACAGGCAGGTCCAGAAGGAAACAGAGAAACCCACTGATGAGCAGAGACCTGCTCCAAACACACAGAGCAGAGGATGGGGATAGCTCCCCACAGTGCAGGGAGGGAGGCTGCCCCCAGCCCTCACCACCACCCCAAATTAAACAGCTTCTGTGGGTGAGACTGCCAACCCCTTGTTTGGGGTCTCCAGAGTGGTTTCCCCCAAGGCACCACCATCAGTGCAAGGGCTTAGAGGGAGAACAGGGCCAAGCCAGCAGAGGTGCTCTGGGGATCAGAGATTAATAGAGATGCCAATGTCCAAGCCCTCAGGGTCCAGCCACTGTTCCCAAGGGACAGGCAGATCCTACAGCCCCTGCTGAGGCCCATCAGCAGTTTGGGGCTCTGTTCATCCCCTTGAGCTGCAGCCCATTGATTCCAGCTGCTTTTGGATTCTTTTTGCTTCCCATCATGGCAGACAGCAGTTTCCACGTTTAAACCAAAACCAGTTAGTCCCCACTCAAATTACAGGTCTGAGCAATCCCCCCAGCCCAGTGGAAGGGATTGTTCCCAACAGGAGACCTCTCCCTGCAAGCACCTGGCCTGAGCACAGCCCCAGGAATGAGCCTGTGACACAGAAAAAGGAAATTGTGTTCGATCTTTTTGGCAAGATGAGCTGTCTGCTCCCTGAGGGGGAAGGGGAGCACTGGATCCCTGCCGGGGCTGCAGAGTTTTGGGAGGGGGAAAGCAGACTTAGAGACAGGAGGGCAGCATGCTGGGCTTGCCCAGTCCCACATCCCTGCACAGAGCCTCGACTGACACAGGGAAGAGTGCAGGGACCCTGATCACCCCACTGCTTCCCAGAGCCACTCCAAGATGCTCAAAATAATCTCTGGAGCATCTGCAATTCTCTGCCAAGTGCTGAATCATCCTCCTGCAATGTTTGCATTAGGAATGCAGGAGTGGTAGAGCCTTTTGCAGTGAGAGCCGGGCAGGGGGACAGGTACTGACACAGAAGCAACGAGGAGCAGCAGCAGGAATGTGCTCTCTGTGCTACCTGCTCTGCTGTCACCTGTGCACATCCCAGAGGGACACAGCCAGAGAGGCTGGACACATGGCAGGGCTGAGGGTTTGATTTCTTCATCATGAAATGAGTCACTGTGAACCCCCAAAGCAAGTCTGATCTGTCCTCATCCTCCACTAGAGCTGTGGGGAGACCCAACCTCACCTGTGCAAAGCTCCTGGAATCCCAAATCCAATCACCTACCATGGGGTCTCATCAGCTGCAGCAGCTCCTGGCCAGCTGTACCACCAATGATGTGAAGCAGTCTGTTGGGGGAACAGCAATGCCTCACCTTTAAAACAGAAAAGCCCTCAGAACCACTGAGAAATGGATGAGTAAAAGGGGTTTATTTATTTAGACTTTCAACAAAACTTTGACAGAATCCCGCACTGGGGGATTTGAAATCTTGCAACATACACTGGTTATGCACAAGGACACCAGAACTCATGTGTGTTTAATAGATCTACTGAGATGTGGCAGATAGCAAAGGATTATCTGGGTTAGCTGATGTGAGAGGCTGGAGGGAGCTGCAGAGGGAATTCACTGCTCACAGAGACCGGCTGTTGATAAACAGGAGTTCACACACGCCACAGAGATCATCTGACCTGCTCCTGTGTATCACCAAACTCACTATCATCTATAACCCTGCTGGAGAAAGCCCCTTGTGTCACTGGGCAGCTCAATAACAACAGCTTTAAACACTCAGGGACAAAAGAAACAACTACAGGTCTGAAGTGCAGTGTGCTGAACCAATGTGATGTTATTATGGCATTAAGTATCAGTGGATGGGGCAGCTCTGCTCTAAACAGTGTCTCACTGGAGCCTCTGAGCTGGAAAAATAAACACACAAGTTGGACAAAGGGAACAACCCCCACATTCGTGGGGTTCTTACAGCCATTCCACCCAGCACTGAGTCCCCCTGTGACTCCTGCAGAAGATCAGAATGGGAATTATATACCTGCAATTGGAGACTTTCCAGATGTGCCCCCACATGTAGTCTCTACAGAGAGCAAAACCCTGCATGGGGCAGGAACACATCGAGGGGCAGGCACACCTCTGCAGGATGAGCTTTGGGGAAGAAGGTCTGGGTGATGGCAGATCAGGGGAAGGGAGGTGGAGGGCTGGGGTGAACCTGCAGGGAGACCTAGTCCAGGTGAAGGACAGCAAAGCTGAGGGATGAGGGCAGTTGGCAAAGACTGGAGCTCAACTCTTCCTCACCAAAGTGCTGGCCAGGAAGGCCAAGGCCATGGAGGAGGTGACATATGGCCTTGGCCTCCTTGGGCAGGGAAAGCCAGATTCACATGTCAGGGAAAGCCATCATCACACCCATTAGCAGGTTCAGCACAGCTGGAGGGGCATGGATTATCTCCCCAGGCAGCCTGAAACCTGAGGCAGGGCTCTGCTCACCTTATTGCAGCCAAGAGAAAGAGAGCAAACTCCAGCTCCAGCAGGAAGCCTCCAGTGGCTGGAGACCTGTGGGCTGAGATGATTTTGCACAGCCTCAAGATAGATCTAATCTATCAGGACGGACCCATTTGCTGGCAGCTCCTCCTGGTGCTCGAAGGGAGGATGTGCACACCAGACCCCTCCCGGCCAGCCCTCCCCATCTGCAGGAGGCTTTGGGGCCAGCGGGAGAAAGTCTGGGAAGCGCAGAGAACACAAGCAGCCAGCCTGCCCAGACGAGGCTTCCCATATGCTGCAGGGTTCTAAGCATCCCTGATCCACGGGATGAAGGAATATCGGCCAACAAACTCGACCCTGAGCTCCTCAGAAGCAAGACAGGGACTGACTGCTCCTGTCAGGAGTGGAAAGGTCACTGTCTGGACCATCCACAATGCCAGGCATCTCCAGGGTGTCCAAGAAAAGGGAAATAAGGCCAAGCTAAGTATTTGTGCTCTGTACAAATGGACTTTGACTTACATGATGCTCTGCCAGAGTGCAGAGATGGCAGTGAGCACCATCTCCCAGCACAGGGGGTGAAGCTACCACCGGGTCACTCCTCAGCCATGCAGAGCAGTGAGAGCTCCTTTGCTCTCGTGCTTCCAGACAGGTTTCCCACCTCCTGACTCGTGCTGTCAGGTAGATGTCTCCTGCAGAGCCTTCAGTTTGTCATTCCCTTGTCCCACGCTGCTGTGGGTGAGCACTGACATCTCACTGCAGCAATGCTCAGAGCAGGGGCAACAGGAAACTCCTCTAGACTTCTGCCAAAAGCAGCTCCTAAAGCCCCCAAACGTTGCTCAGGGCTCTTGTTCCAACCAGCAGCCCTCAGGACGCTGTCACACATCCTAACCAGTCCCCTCCTGTCCCCACGCAGCCAGGTACCTTCCCAGGCACACAGCCTGACACTCAGTGATGCCAGGCAGATCCCCACTGCTCCTCACTGCTCCTCCAGCCTCTGTCTCACCAGCAAGGGCTTTCTGTTTCCTTGCAGGTCACAGAAACCAGTGGCATGGTCTGACCCACGAGTGCTTCCCAGCCCCACTCCCACTGTAGATGAAGATTTTATACCACAGCTTACACAGCACCCGTGTGTCTGATGTTAAATGGACTAAGAACTGCACTTTATATCAGGTCTGCTTAAACATGATTAGAAACCTGGGTAGATTTCCTGCTTTGAGTGATCATAAAGGGTGCAGGGAAGGCAGAGTGAGAGCTTCTGCTTGTGCAGAAGGCTGGCTGGAGACCCGATGAAAGGAAATCGGGAATTGTGGAGGTTTCTGTAAGGAGGCCTCGTGCAGCTGACAGTGCTGGGGCTCAGGAATTGATGCTGGGGAGGCAGCCAGGCCCCCCATCAGCCAGCCTGCTCATCCCAGGACAGAAGGTTACCAAGCCCATGTCCCAGGGAAGTGCCTCAGCTCTCACCATCTGCAGCAAACCAGCGAAATTTGGGAGGATCCCTCTGGCTGCTGACGTGTCTCATCTCCGTGCTGTGAAAGGGCACTCAGGTTTTGCTGAGCTGGATGGAGGCTGTTGGAGACATCACTTCCCTTCTCCAGTGCCTGAATTCACTGAGGACATGCCAGCAGCCTGCCAGATCAATGTTAAAATTTGCCAAGATATCAGCATCACCTGGGGCTGCCAGGGCTTGCCTGAACCACACACACAGTGTTTTTAGGCCATTAGTACCCATTCTCCTCTTCCTCTCCCCCACAAGAGGCTTCAAGCTCTGTCCAAACTCCCTCCATGCTCCTGCCACCTCCTTCTTTAACTCCTGGGTGAGCAGCAGCATCTCTGCCCCTAATTACAGGCAGGTTGGATTTAAAAATAATAAAAACCTCAACCCAAAAATGAAGCCCAGAGCACTGAATTTGCAGGCACTGTTAGAATAGCACCTTGGGGCTGTGAAATGACACTTTACATGGGAAAGGTCAAGTGCTGTACACAAGGCACACTGCCTTGTTCCAAAGGATCCCACAGCAACAGGACAGACACGGGGTCAGAACCAGGGCCTCACCACCCTCACAGGGGAGAATTTCTTCCTAATATCCAATCTAAATCTATCCTCTTCCAGCTTAAAGCCATTTCACCTTGTCTTGTCATTCCACCAGTACCTGACCTAAAGTCCTCCATGGGATGTCACTTCTCAGTTTGTTAGAGGCACTCTGCCCTTTTCCCAAAAGCATCTGGCAGCTCCAATAGGAGGACACAGTGAAGGGCAGAATGGTCCCATGCTCCAGCCTGACCTGCTTCCTTAGAGGATGGCACCAAGGTCAAGGGGGGGGCACAGGACCCAAAACCCAGTGGGTCACCCAGCACCTGGGAGGAGATTTGAAAAAAATCATATTTTCAAGCACAAGAAGGTTTTCTTTTCCAGTGAATTGCTTCAAATGGCACTCTGCAGATACATCTTTCCTCCTCCATGTTTTACTTTCACAGAGAAAACAAGGAATCACCAGCAATCAGCATCTCCAGTGTGGTGCACACCAGACCAGGATGTGTCCTGGGAAATGCATCTCCCTCCCGGGTAGGACATGGGTGTTGCTAATGCTGCAATTTGCTCTGCTGTACAAATCTCATCTATCA
The DNA here is from genome assembly GCF_025592945.1 of Manacus candei. Classification (NCBI taxonomy): domain Eukaryota; kingdom Metazoa; phylum Chordata; class Aves; order Passeriformes; family Pipridae; genus Manacus; species Manacus candei. The sequence continues at coordinate 2,284,825 of NW_026138070.1, forward strand.
AGAAGGAACTGGAATGGGGGGAAGTAAGTTATTATCTCCTCGTAATGATCTAGCAGATACTTGATGGGCTCTGTCGAGCTACAGAGCTCTCACTGGGTGCATGGAGCTGGCAGGATTCTGCTGAGGATATGTCCACATAGGATCTTGCTGGGCAGAAAGGCAGGAGAGATGGCTCCAAACAGGAGAGGTGAGTCTGAACCACCCCTGAAGTGATATCCACACCGTCCCCCTCCAGCTGTAACAACAACGAGGAGTCAGGGACCAAAGGTATCACAGCCAACAGGCCCCAAATACCTGCTCTGCCCTGTGAGATGGACAGAAATAAAGAAAACTTCTCCACAAGCCCTGCTAAACCTTTACCCCCCCCCTCCACAGTTTTTCAGGAACAAATGGACAGCTTCACCTTAGCTCTCCCTTGCAGATATTGGCTCACACATAAAGGCCAGGGCACCTGCAAAGCATTGTCTGGACAATCCATTCCCCACTCCAGAGCCTCCCCACAACCTGTGTAGGATTTCCACAGCTCCCAGCTCCCACGGAGTCAGAAAAGGGGGAACAGCTTCCAACTCCACCAGCCTGTGGGACAAAATCCACTACTTTCCTCCCAACACATCTGCTCTGAAACCATCAAGACACAGTTGCTCGTTGTGTCATTATCCCCATGCTCATCCCAAGTGCCATGCACACACGCCACACATGAGATGGGCTCCAGCAGCTCCCCCTCTGGCCCCTGTCCTGGTCAAGGGGGATCCCAGGCTTTTTCATCTCTTCACCTCAGTAACAAGTGCATTTTACCCTCTCTACAAGTGGCCAAGACCCAGCTTCAGGCTCTTTAAGCAGTGATATCCAGGGTTTGGAGGTGACCTGTCCAGGGTTTGGAGTTCTCCTTCAGCTTGGCAGTGGCTCAAGACCTCTCCATGACTGGCAGCCCAGGAGCTGGGGAAGGCCTGGGAAGGCTCAGAGGAGCTTCCACAAAGGTGCAGAGGCACTTGGCCACTAGCACTAATCCTCAAGGCCTTGAGCACCATCTCCTGGTCATTCCTGGATTCAGTGGCAGCTGAACCTCGTGCTTCCTCCGTGTCGCCATCCCTGAAAAGCTTGGGGGGACAAACCACATGTGGGAGCCCTTCAAGACACGTGCAACACTTCAGCAGGGTCATATGCTTGCTGCTACACACACACACACACAAAATGTCATGAGCTCCCCCAAGCCCCTCTCCTGGGAGCTCTGCTGCTCCCTGTTCCTTCCAAGTTATAATGGGAACAAACTCTCCCACTGGCACAGCCACCTTGGCACGCTCCTGTGCCACCATCTCTGCCTGGTGGCAGTGAGCAGCCAGCACAAGATGCTGCTGGAAAACTCCAATCTGTTCATGTCCCGTGGCTCTGGGCAGCAGGACACAACAGTACACTGTTCACGTGGGGTCCCAGGCTCTGAGATCCGGCGGGATCAGCGCTCCCTGTGTAAATATTGCAGTGGCACAGTTCAACCTTCTGGCACGAAGGAAAGGAAGATAAATGCTACCAGTCCCCTCAGAGCCACAGGAACCCTGCATCTATCTAATTGCACTTCATAATGGATTCAGCAAACCATTAATTATCAGATTATATTTTAGGAAGCTGCAGATAAAAAAGCTTTATGAAATTTAGCCTTAAAGGGGCTGGTGTGCTGCAATGAAGCTGTTGCATCTTGCTGGCACCAGAGAAGCAAACTTTGCAGTGGGCACCAGAATGCATTTTACAAGGCAGTGCCCCCCGTGTAGCAGGGGAATGTCCACTTGCAGTCACAGCAGCTATCCCACACTCAAATACTTTCATTAGTGCCAAGCCACTGTCACCAGTAATGAGGGACCCTGGCATGCAGGCACAACTCCTTCTCCTTTTTCAGTATGTTCCTGGTGAATTAAGAGGGTGGTAGGACATCTCAGGGCTGTTTGCTTGCAGAGAGGATGGGGATCCCCAGATCTGCCTTGGACCCTCCTTCCTAACAGACAGTTACAGCAAAAATATGGATGGGATCAGAACCTGTGCTGCACAAGGTGCTACCTAAACAGCACTGAAGTCATTTAGCCCAGTTCCCAGGAAGTCCCTGCTGGAGAAGAGACCCAACGGTCAGATCTGTGCTGGAGGAGGTCTCTGGCTGCACATCAGTCAGTACAGGTGAGAGCAGAAGACACAAAGCAGCCCTCACACACCCTGCAGACAAGATACCTGTGACTACATCACTGATTCAGCCATAAAAATCTCCATCCTAAATTCTCAGGACAGCTTTTTTTTTTTCCTTCCCATACCCATACACCCCAGTTTTGTCCTGCACTAGTCCCCTCCCCTCCCTTCACAGCAGCAGAGGGTCACACCCAATTCCCATTCTTTTCCTCCGCTTTATTTCTCACCTGGGAGACACAGGTGGTCCAGCTCACCTGAGCTGGCAGCTGCTTAATGCAGGGAGACTTCCCAGGCATTGAATGTCTATGAACCTCTCCTGTCCCTGGTCATTCTGTGCTTGCTGCCTGCCTGGGATTGCCTTCCCAGAGAAGGCCTGGATCTCTGAGCTGGAGCAGCACACTGAGCTCCTGAACAAGTCCAGGGGATAGCAAATGGCAGTTGGAGCCCCCCCCACTGTCTCCTGCTTGGTTTCTTCACAAATCACAGTTACTCTGTCATCAAACAAGTCCTCCTTAGTCACTGCCACCTGCTCAGAGCCACTTTGGCTCACATGGGATTCAGGCAACATCAAAAAGACTTGGGAGCCAACGAGCTGGGTGCCATCAAAAGAGATGATGTGCTCTGCTGCTCCTTGCTTCGACGTCAGAATCACCTGTGTGGAAGGAAGATGGTGCAAGAGTCAGACATGTACAGCACCACTTTCCCCAGGATCCCTTTGCTGCCCACCCTTTCCCCAGCCTCAGCTCAGGTAATAACATTTAGCTCCACGCCACAGGTCTGCAATTACAACAGGCATGAGACTAATGGGAAACGCCAAACCACACACGCCAGTGATGCAAGAGAAGATAGGAGAGTAATTTGAATATTTCTCTCCACAAAATTGCTATAATTTAGCTCCACAAGCAGCTGTAGACAGTAAACACTCTGTGATTATCCACTGGAGGAATGCCATCCCAGGGAATCTTGCACACTGGGTTCTCTCATCCAAGGAACTGTTCTCCACTGATGGCTGAGATTTTGAAGAGGAAGGGGCTGGGTTCAAACCTAGCACTGGGCCTCCAACAGAACAGCTGTAGTCTCATGGGGTGTCATCGAGGTGTTAACAGCCTGTGAGTAGCCAGACACCTCTGCATACCCTGCCAATCCCCCTCCTTGGCTCCTGAAAGCCAGGATCGAGCTGCTTCCCCTCCAGCAAGACCTCCTCATGCCAGCACAGAAATGCCAGAGGGCTGTGGCTGGGGGTTAACATCACAGAGCCCTCTAAAAATGGGGGATCATTCCAACCCAGACTGCTCCAGGATTCTGTGATTCAGCTCCAGGGGCATCATGACAGCAAGAACCGTGTAGAAAGCAAAAGTAACAGGGGAATTATGCTCAGCAGATACAAGACCTGATCCTCCTCCCACAGGACAAGCACTTACACCTGACTCTGTTTCTTAATTGTACCTGAGGAGCTGGACACAGCTGAATCCCTGATCCTTGTCTCAGGTCTCCTTTTGGTGTGAATTCTTGTTCCCTTGTAGCAATGTGCTCCCACACACGCTCCCTCCAAGGCATGCCATTTGCAACATGATTATTTTTAATTCCTACACCTCTTGGTAGCTGGAAACTTGGGTAAATGAGATATGCAGCCCTTCACAGTCACAGCCCATCTCTCCCCGTGGACCTGCCTTTTCCCTATGGACTCTGCCTCCTCTGTCCAAGTTATCCCTCTGCCAACCCCAAACTGCTGCACATGGCCTGGAGAGACATCCTGGTGCAGGAGCAGACAACAGCAACCTTTGCATATGAGACCAACTCCTGGCTGCACCAGCTCACCTGGTAAGTCTTGTCACAGATTCCAAAGGCTTTGCCCCAGTGTGGGTCACCATGTGGTGCTCCAGGAGTGATGGGGCACTGCAGATTTTGGAGCAGGTAGGCCAGGGCTGGTATTCCCAGGAAGGTGCTTCATGGACATGCTTGCAATGTTCCTGCAGGGTGGCAAAGCTCATCTGGCACTTCTTGCAGCTGTAGGGATCTTCAGTGTCTGCCACCCAGAAACACAGTACAAACCACAGAGGGCAAAGAAATCAAGGGAAAAGAAGACTTAAGAGACAGTCAAAAAAAGGGAGGGACATTTTACTTTCCAGGTGGAAACTAGAACTGGAGTTTGGGCTTCACATATAGGTTTTACTGTTCCTGCATACCAACAGCTTTTCCATGGTGAGCTCCCAGCAGCCTGTTTGCCATTATTTTTGAGATAACCCTACTCATAGCATCAAACCATTAAAGTCTCACTTTTCCACACCTGCACAGGGAGGATTAAATTAGCACCCACCTCAGGTATCCAGAGGTACTACACACTTTCACAATGGTGTTTCTCATGTTCAAAATGCATTGCCCAACTGCATCACACTCGTGGAAGTGGGAAATAGAGCCAAGGACATTTTTTACATGGGCACATCAATACATTCTCTGTGCCCATGAGCTGGAAGAGCCCTGCCTCAGCCCTGGGAGCACATGGCACTGAGTGCAGGGGCAGGAGCAGCAGAGGCATGAAAAATATGTGGAATTCAGCCAGAGGGAAGGGCAGGAGAAACTAGGATAACCAGAGGAAGGATGCATCACTGGAGTCTAGGTGTGATGGGACAGAGAGGAACTACTCAAGAGAAAAACAAGGAAGATGGAGGAGAGGAGGACTGCGTGGCTAATCTGAGGAGCTGGATAAGGGCAAAGTGGGAAGCTGCAGGCCAAACCCATGCAGGTGAAGGAGGTCTGGGAGTAGCCCAATGCACAGAAGGCCCCCAAAGGATGGAGAAGCAGCCAGGAGGCAAAGAGAGGAACAGGGCACAAAGGGGTAGATGGAGCAAGCCGAGCCCATGGCTGGGCTCCTGTGGGGAAGCTCACCCTCAGCCTGCTCCCTCTTGCTGTGGTAGGCAAGGGCCAAGGCCTGCATGAAGGCCACCAGGCAGTGCTTGCACAGGAAGGGCCTGTCCCCCGGGTGCAGCTGCAGGTGGTTCTTCAGCGTGGGGTTTGCCACAAACCTGGCCCCACACTCCTGGCAGGAGAAGGGCTTCTCATCCAAGTGTTCTGTCAGCTTGTGCTACTGCATCCCTGGGGAGGCAGGCAGGACACCAGCGTGGCACTAGTGGGACCTGATGCCAGCCTTGCCTCACCCTGCTGCAGAGGCACCACTCCAACATACTGCTGGGTCCACCAGCCCACCAGTGACACCAAGGCCCACTGGTGTCCTCCAGCCTGGAGCCCACCAGGACATTGTGAGCTGCCCTGGGGAGGGCAAAGAGACTCAGCTCCTCTTACTTGTCCTGCTAAAGCAGCCAGGAACTGGAACAGCTTGGTTATTTTTGGAGGCTTTTAAATTTGCCAGTAGCCCCACTTTTCCTTGATGAGCCATGTGGAAAACCAATTAGGGAAGAACTAATCAGAAAGTGGTTGTGCTCAGTGGGGCAGGAGAAATGAGCTGAGCTGCGTTTCTCACACATGGCACTCACAGAGCTGCAGGGAGGAGGAGGAAGTTTCAGACTATCACTTTACAATACTGTCCAAACTTCTGCCTAAACATCCTGCTCCCACCAACCCTACACCTGAGGCATGAGCAAACTCTCTTCCACAGATGTCACACGCCACAGGGAGCCGCTTCTTCTTTTCCTTGGCCATCCCCACCCACCCCGTGGACCTCCAGCTGATGATTTTCCAGCTCCTTCTTGGTCAGTTTGACCTGGCTGCACTCTTTACACTGGATCTGCTTTCCTCTGGACACCTGACAGCGTTTCATGTGCACTTTCAGGCAGCAGCAGAAGTGGAAGGTCTTACCACAGGCTTTGCAGACAGAACTCTTCTTGGACTAAGCTTTGTCTTGGGATTCCTTTGCTTCTTTGGCACCAGCTCCTCCTGCCTCCTGTCCTTATCTTTGTCCAGAGATCTAACTTGGGATCCACTGTTCACCTTCCACTTCCTGATCCCGGGTTTCTCCCCACTTCTCTCAGTCAAGAGACCTATGGAAATAGCAATTACTGGTTTGGTGGTGACTAGTAGGAGTGGGTACCTGCCCCTCAGTCTCATATCTCCTGAATGCTCCTACGCAGAGGCAATCAGACACTCTGCCCATTGCAATGGTGCCACATGGCCCTGCCCAAAAGTGGCTCTCGTCGTGCGTGGTAAGATGCATAAGGAGTGATCCTTGAATTTCTCCACCACACATACCAGGGCCAGATTTTCCTAAAAGCTTGCTCTCCTCAAACTGTTGCTTCCAAGCATTTGCCTCCTGCTCAGACACATGAAGTTACAGCCATGCTTAAATGTTTGCAGACCTGAGCCTCAGATATGATACTGCCTAAATCTGCCACTGAGAGTGGATATCCAGCCCTTAATTACGAGAAATCTCAGAAACACTTCACAAACACAAACTCTTTGAAAGGGAACAGATAATCTTACTATGACCCTTTTGAGTCTTCTGCTTGGGGCCCTGAGGTATTTTAAATCACTCATTATGTTCATTTCTTACAAAGCTTAATGCTTTCCCTGTCCCTGTAACACCATCATCTCAAAAAGCACAAGCTGGAAAATTCACCCAGGATCTCAATCTACAGAAAAAACCCACAGGGAATGTACGTATGGAAGAAATCAAAATACAAACAGATACATTTGTCTTCTTTGCTATAATGAGAACCAGGAAACTGTGTGACCATGGAAACCAGCACAGACTTTTCCCTTTGCCAAAGTACAGGAAATTCACCCTGTGCTTGCAAAACTTCATCTCTGCCTCCAACAGACCTGGAAATCTTAAGATGCCAAGTGGTGAACCATAACCTGTGAACACATCAAGGGAGAACTTACAGTAGACTGGAAGACTGGTTTCCAGTTTGTCCTGCTCTGCCAAGGTTGCCTTGACCTGTCACCTCTCAGGTTTCTTCCCACATCCCTGCAACCAACACTGTCAGTTTTTGTGACCCAAGTGAAGAAGGATAACTGTACTTTTTTTTTTAAACACAAGACCATGAAGAAGAAAAGCCTTTTCGTAGAGTTTTGACACATTTCTGAGACTGGAAAGTGAGACCCATCTTGACAAACGTGATCTCCCAAGAAGTGACTGTAGAGAGCACTGGAAAGCAGATGGCTGGAGAGGAGGTTATGGAGTTGGCTGAAAAAGCCAAACCCTGTCCTTGCATGCACCAGCTGCCAGCACTGACAGTGCTCCAACTACAGCAGGACCCCAAGGAGAAGCCAAGAGATTCCATGTTGTACCTCCACCAAAAGAATCAACTCATTACTTTGATAATGCTGAGCGTGGTTGGGAATGGATGCAGTTTCCTCCACAGGGCACTCCAAGTGCTTCAGCTCACCTAAATGAATTACCAGAAATTTTTGAGGGCTTTTTCGCAGCAGAGATGCAAAACCTGTTGTTTTCAAGTGGAAATGAGACCGTTCACATCTCCATGTGGCACATACACTCTCAGAAACATAAGGTCTCCTCAGCTTCCAGAGGAAGCTCACACTGCTGAGACATGAGGCCCAGAGCTACCACTCATATCTCATGCCAAGAGCCACATGGCTATTGGTTCATTAAGTCACCTGCAACATTTGGGGCTGGTAAGCAGTGGTGTCAGAGCTGAGGAGCCTCAAAATTAAGATATTGAGGTTCAGTACAAAGATCTGTAGGATGCCAGAAAGAGGCTGGTACCTGGCAATCCTCCTCTGGACACTTCATCCAGAATAGATGCTTTTTGCCAAGTAAATACCATTTTCCAGGGGTTTTGTTTTTGATGTTGCTTCTTGCTTGATTTCGTCTCAACCTTGGCTTGACTCCCTGCAAAGACACTCAGTGACAGCAGTTCTGCTCTCTCTGATGTTGCTGCCAGAGAGGCAGGATCTGCCAGAGCCCTGGCAGCAGCTCCCCAGGCCCCTCTGGTCCCCACTGCAAGGTGTCCATGAGCTCGTGTGGGCTGCACATCCACAGACACATCAACTGCTGGCTGGCCTGTTCCACAGTCATCAGGGCATCAGCCCTGGCACAAGGCATAGCCACACAGGGTCAAGGGGAGTGGGACAAGTGCCTGCAGGATCAGAAGAAGACAGAATGAAAGGCAGATAAGAAAGAATCACCTTTTCTCTGGAAATCAGAGCTGGATTGGTGGCAGCTCTTGGTGGAGTTAGAAAAGAGGACCTAGATCTGAACTGGTTGTAGGACATCTCTCAGGAGTCCACTGAGGCAAGGAAGGGGAGCAGAGCATGTGCTGTCACCCTCCAAGCCCTACAGCTAAAACAGTCATTGAGATCCTAGATTTCTTCTACCTGTGCCCTGCTCCCAGACACCCAGTCCCACCTTCCAGCAACATTTCCTCACTACTCAAGACTGTGGGGACACCAACACCCCCAGGGTGCAAAGGGTGACCTGCCCCCAGCACAGGGGGCCAGGCTTTGTCTGTCCCTGCCAAACACAGAGTGAGGGTGAGTTTCAAAGCCACAAGGCTTAAAGACTGATGGCCCTGACCCATATTTTCAGACCAAGTCATTCAAATTTCTATCCCTAAAAAAAGAGGAGACATTAATAGCAACCTGCTTACTCTAACTCCCCAGCAATCTACTGGCATTTTCACACAAGGAAATAGGGATGGATTGAGCTGAACCAGTGCCTGTGCTTGGATAAAAACCACACTGTGCACATCCCAGTGGACTCCACAGCCCAAAAAATCTGGATGCACTCGGAAACACGATGCCATGAAAATGTATGTGAGCAAAGAGAATTAGCAAGTCACATTTGCATCTTTTCCAGGAGAATGCACACCTGCAGTTACCTTCCTGGACCTCTGTTATCCCTGTCATTAAAGCACCAAATCCAGTTCAGCATTTTTCCTTCAAATGCAAAGACACAATTGGGCTCAGCTGGAAAGCCTCCCACAGCTCAGGGCAGGGCTCACACGTGGTTACAGCTTTGCATTTGTTCTGGAGTTCATCAAATTGCTCTCTGTATGGGATGGTGGATGGTGGCACATGGCACACAGCACAGGAACAGACTCCATTTTGGTTTTATCCTGGGGGGGCCAGGCTACAGCTTGTCTTTGTTGGTTAAACCATTCCCTCTTCCACGCAATCTTTTACTGTTATTGTTGTGTTTATTGCAATTTCTTCAGTATATTGTGACTCCAATTTGTAATCCTCTTAGGATGTTTTTTTCCTCTGCTATCGAAAAGGGCGCTGTTTGAGTGGGCTTGGTCTTCCTGCTGGGTTTTAAAACTAGCACAGATCCTCACAGGGGAGCATTTGCTCTGTAAAGTGCATATGGAGCAAGGCCAAATTAAAGCATTCTAAGAAAATTAACTCAGAAAATAGTCTTTGACTGCAAACTGTGCCATCATGGTCATCTTTGCACATGACAAGTGTGCTCTGCCATGATCTTCCTGCAGCCTGTGAAAAATCCACATATAGAAAGGCAAGTGACTGTAATCTAAGTCCAAACTGATACAGATCCAACAGCACAGGAAGAGCCAATGAAACCCCACAGCTTAAGGATAATAATTCTGAAAAATAATCCAATATAGATACAAATTACAGAACTAAGCTGCTTAAATGCTTCCAGAGCAAGGTTTGGGGTGGAAAAATGCAAACACAGTTAAAGAACACCAGTATAGGGTCAGTTAGGGGCTCCACAACCCTTGTAACATACAAAACTTTGACATGGTGCATGTTACCAGCAGGAGAAACACACACTCCAGTGCCTGGAACCAGAGATCTCCCCTGCAAATCCTCCTGCAAGTACAACCCCAACACCTGGCCAGGGCATCAGGCCACCAGGACACTTGGTCCACCACCAAACTGTCACCCAGAACCATGTGTTAAAAGGTGAAGCCTGTGCTTCTCTTACACACAGGGCCCAGCTCCTGCATCATTGGCTGCAGGTCTGGGAAGGACTCATGGACACTGCACAGCACCTGGTAGATCTTCATGGTCAGGACACACTTCTCAGAGCTGCTTTCAAGGAGGCCTCTGAACTTTCCTTCTGAGCAGAAATACTCAGTAGCTGGAGAAATAATAAGAAGACAAGATCACCTGAAAGATTTTGGGCTGTGAAAGGTCAGGTTGGTCTGGGAGTGAGGGCACATCCTTCCTGATTCATCTCTACTGCTGGGAATCTGCTTTGAGAAACCAGAAAAGAAATCCCTTTCCATACACGTCTGTCCCTCCACTGATACACGTGCATGAGTTGAGAGAATTTCAGGGTTAAGAGAAGTTATAACAAAATAAATTCTCAGACTTTCTGTTTTGGTATTACCCCACTTTAAACCACCTTTGCATGGAAAAAGAGGTTGTTCCTCAACACCTGGCAACATTACCAGCTCACCTAACTCATAAACCTGTGCTTCATCAGGTCTCTTCATCACAACTCATATCTAATCTTAATCTGCCCTCTGTCATTTTAAGGCCAATTTCCCCTTGTCTTGTCACTTGCAAAAAGTCCCCCTCCAGCCTTCCTGCAGGCCCTCATTTATATAAAACACCCAATAAAGCATCCAACACACTCATTTCAGCAGAGAGGCACCTCCAACTTTGGAAGGCTTTCAATGCTTATGAGGGCCTGTCCACCCTTTGAGCCCCAAACCATGCCAGCTTCAAGAGCATCCCCTCATACCTCTTTCACTGCTTCTGTGAGCCAAGCCCTTGTCACCTGATCAGTTGATAAATAAAAGTGAGAACTGCCAAACAGATGAATCCAAGAAGGATTTTTTTCACCACTGAAGTTTCTAAATTGAAGAAGATGCACAGTTACACTTTTGTAGGAGAAACCAAACCCAAACCTTATAATTCATCCAAGACATCCGTGCACAATTTTTGTTTCTGTACTTCTGCCTTTTAATCATTCTGGTTCAGTACCAACAAGAACAATCCATGATTCTCACAGAACTACCTGGGAGAAAAACAGCTAAACACACACAGCATGGGGAGGAAAGATAAAGTCTCTGGGACCCAGAAGACACACAGTGCCGGGTAAGGAGAGAAAACTCTCTGGGATGGAGAAGGAGGCAATGGCAGGCTGGGGGAATAATAAAGGAAAGATTCTGAGCTATTATGAAAAGCTCCCTGAACAAAGACTTCTTGGAGACACGAGTCTGATCCCCAGCAAAGCCAAGGGAAATTCACAGATGAATTATTTCCCTCCTTCTCCCATCAGAATGCTTCTGATTTTATGACGCAAATTTGAGTTGTTATGAATGCACTCTCAGCTCTGCTGCCGTGCCAAGGTGAGCTCCAGAGCCAGAGTGTGCCCTGTGCCAGGTGCAGGACCTCCTCCTCACCATCAGCAGGACAGCATGGTGACACCAAAGGTGCCACCAGCGAATCCATCAGTCGCCGGGAAAATCAAATCACTCCCTCCCTCTTCATTCCCACGATAAGAAATATTTGTGCTTCTGTTTGTTCAAGCTGCAATTTGAGGAGATTCAGCTCTGTGTAATTAAGGAATGCTCCTCCTTGGAATGGGTATTACCACAAGATAATTAGCCATGCTGGGAGTCTGGTGTTTCAAGAAAGCAATCGTGCTTAACAAATGACAAAGCAAAGTGCCTGTCGGGAATGTTTGCTACAGAGGAAATTATCAGCATTATGAGCACAGTTTTGCTTTCTATTAAACACTCATTTACATTTCACTGCATGTTAATTTAGTTTTTAATTTTTATGTGACTTCAGAGCCTCTCGATGTGAATTGCTCAGGCTATGTCTAAACACACCCAAAGTTGGGAGACTGTCCCATCTCTCCTTTTTATTTACTTGATCAGACAAATGTCTGTTGCTTGTCATGATATCTGCCATGATGCCCAGCAGCCTGATGTGCCACAAGACTCTTCACAGCTCTACAGTACATTTATTTGCCTCTCATATGTTTTGGCCATTCCCTGCAGGACCTAAAACCTTTCCTCAAGTTATTCACTCACTCAGGTCTGTAACCTCTTATAGAAGTTCTCTCTCATTCAGGATGCAAACTTCAGACAGTTCTCCTACCTTTAACATAAAAGAAACTAATCCAACAGCTCCTCCTCCACTCTAATGAGCACCTGAACTCCTTAATTAGTTTCTCTCATTTCTAAAGATCAGTCCTTTTGTAGCCCAAACTCTGTTAGTGAACCTGTTGATGTATCCTCCCATCCAATTCACACCGAGCTGCCTCTGGATCCCTCAGTCTGAAGTCTGAGAAGAGGTACAAGAGCAGCATCTCCTGGGGAGCTCACACTGCATTGTGAAGTGGTCACTCTGAACTCTGCAACAACCTAAGCCATGAGACACCACGAATGAAAGGTTACCTGCTCTTCCTTTGTATCCAACTTTATTTCTTTTAGGTGATAATCTACTTCCAAATCCTCTGCCCCATCTCCCCACATTACAGAAACACCAAAAAGCCACAGAAGTTAAGCACTCAAAAAAAGAGAAAGGCTAGGTTAAAAAATTCCCCAGAAAAAAACCAGAGATTTACGAAGAGGCTTCACAAAACATCGTGTACTGATTTTCCAGCAAAGAAAATCAAACCTGCTCCACACACAGCTCAGACCAGGCACAGAAAGAACCCAGTTGCCCAGAAAAAAGGCTGTTACATGAGAAACTACCACTTATCTTGCTGAATAAATATGTAGCTAATGAGGCAGCGACTGTGAGAAGAAAAAGGAAAGCCTCATCTTCATGAACCCTTGGAGGACTAGATCCCATCCCTGCCAGCCCAGAGCTCCAGTGCAACACTGGCTGAATCAGGTAAGACGAAACCTTCAGAGGTGGCTGCTAATTCCATGTTCTTTTTCCCAGTCCCTGAGATACCAGAGATCCCACCTGCACATGGGCTATGGGCCTGCCATTTTAATCAATTTTTCTGGAATAACTAAACACTTTTCCATTGGCCTGAGGGGAGAGGGTAGAATTAAACAAATAAACCAAACCTGAAAACCAGGAAAGCTGTTAAGATCAAGTCTACGCTTGGCAACTTCTGCCTTGTTTTCCTGTGCCACAGCAGGACAGAGCTCTGCCCCCCTCCTTACCAGAGTGCTCCCCAAATACATCTGTTATTCAGTGGGAAACTGTGGCCTGAAACAAGAGCATGAAGGGATCCCATAGAGAGAGAAGGATTTGGTATTCAGGGCAGGGTTTGGAGGCTCTGCAGCAAACGGAGCACACAGTGACTGACAAGGATGAAAAGAAACATGGAATAACACTGCTCCTCCACCAAAGGAGGCAGAAGCCCTGCAGCACATGATGATGCAACTACAGGCTGTATCCTGTGCCCAAGGAGCAGAATTACGATGGCAGAATGGTTTTGGTTATTACTGGGGGGTTCTGTTTGTTTTTTAAAATGGGAAGGGAAGCAAAAAATGGCTGAATTTTAACTACCTGATTCCACGAAGACAAAAAGAAGAGTGCAAGGAAAAGGTGCAGCCTTTAAAAGAAAGGCCATACTGCAACATGAACAGGCATATATGAAAATACTAATTTCCCCACTGCTGATGAAGCTGCCAGAGCTTGGTGCTCAGCTGTGCCTGTGCTCAGGGATGCTCCACTGGATCCAGTGAGGGACCAGGAGCAAGGTAGACCTTACTTGAGGGGATTATGAGCTGGGCAGAGGTTCTCAGCCCAGCTGTTGTGGCTCTGGTCAGGATCACTCAGACAGAAAGCAGAGATCATTCATGCCACTGAGCACAACCTTCCACTCACTATAATCCTGTGTCAGAGGAACTAACTGATGTGACAAACTAGGACAGGAGGTCTCAAGCTGCGTCCTGATTGCAGCTGTGAGGGCACCCTGTAAGTTCCAGCTGCACAGGGTACAGCCAGCTTCCCCCAAACACAAAGGAAAGCAAGTTATACACAGAACTTTGTCCTTTATGGCTTCTGCAAATCAGCACACATAGTGCAACTGCTTACATGAAAGGAGAGCAACAGTCCTCCCCACCAACTGCTGCCTTCAACACATAAAAAGTAACACCAAAACAGTTAGCCTTGCAGACAACTGTGTGGTAAGAGCCACAAAAAAAGATTTAAAGCTGGGGGTCAGCTGAAAGGGAAGCTGATGACCAGGAACTGGCAACCAGGTAGCAGAGTGGTTCTGCTCACACTCCCCTACAGAGCCTTCTCCATGCTCCCAAAAAGGCATTTTCGGGGCTAGGAGGAATCCCAGGCACCTCCTCTGCCCCAGGCTCCACTTGCAGGGGCAGTCTGACACGGATCCTGGTTTTGAGGTTGCCTTCACTGCTCAGCTGTCACTGTTCCCACAGTCCAGCACAGAAGGACCTGAGAGCACACAGGTGCTTTGCAGAAGGCAAATGAAACAGCCAGGTGAGGCAAACCACGGTACGACACTGCTTTGCATCCCACCCACATCCCACCTCGCCCACACTCTTTGCCTCATTCCAGATGGTTTTACCCACTTCTCCAAGGGGGTCAGGAATCCCTCTTCTGCTGCCTCCAAGAACTCCACGATGGGGCTCAGCTGTGTCACGCTCTGGATCAGCTCCTCCCTGCAGCCCAGCAAGCGAGCGGTCAGCGTCTCCTCCTCAGCTCTGTTCTCTGGGGGGAAAGGGATTCAGAAACACAAGAGAAGAAACAAGTCAGTCTGAAGGAACTGACAGGCTCCTGAAGCAAGGGAGACTCTGTGAAAGATCTAAGTGAATAGCAAAGCTCATCCCAAGCACAAGCAGCAGAGGAAAATCACTTTACTATTCTCTTTAAACTCTATGAAAGGAAAATGTCTGATTTATCTAACAGAGCACAAAGCCATAAAGCAAGCTGGAGGTTAACACCAGGTTTGCAAGGCCACTGCTTTGTGTCAGGCTCGAGTAAGAAAGAAGCCTTCAATCCCCAGCCTCAGCTGTGCTCTGACCCACACTAGCTGCCAGCCATCGATCCAGCCCTCCGGGCAGTGATGGGGAGAGCCCTGCACAGCTACACCTGCTGCTGCAGGCAGAAATGCCCCAGGATCTTGGCCAGCACGTGATAAACCTCCTGCATCCAAGGACACAGGGTTTCTCTGCTTTGCCTGTAAGATTACCCACTCAGTTTGCAAAGAGGCAGCACCCAATTTCCTACCTCCTTGCCGTGGGGCTTTTCCAGTGCCCTGTTCCCTCTCCAGCAGAGCTGCTCTCAGCCTGGAATTCATGTCTTGAAACAGCTTCAGAAAGGACAGGAGCGTCTGAGTGTCCAGGGGCCAAGTGTCCTGGGTGTCACTATCCTGGGTGTGAGTATCCCTGAGCCAAGCATGCTCCACTTTGCTCAGCAACTTCTTGAACAGTGACTGTTCCCCTGCCTTGGCGAGACAGGCAGCCAGAGCCTACAGCAGAACAGAAATGCAAGAAGACTTGGATAACAGAGTGAACTGCCCTATACAAACACACATAACAAGCAGAACCCCGAGGTTTTGTTCAGGGGACAAAATTAAACAGAAAAAAACCCCCAAACAACCCCACATAGACACACGCTACTGAACCCAAGCTCCAGCCCTGGGAAGGAAGGCAGCAAGCCCTGCTGCCAGCCCTTACCTGTACAGCAAATCCCACAAACTGGAGCTGGTTCCAGCACCAAACCTCTCTTCATGTCTTCCCCAAATAGCCACAGGCCAATAAGTGTAAGGGACCTGATAAACCATGGATTATAACCACTACTTTGGAAGGCCAAGGCTGGGGCAAGGGATACGGGGTCTCATTGCAGAACAAGGAGGGATCACGTACATAGAAAGCAGAGAGTATTTCAAACAGGACTTTCAGGAATCTCCAACCTCAATCACAGTGGAGTTTTGTCTCCTAGAGAGAGCTCTGGAGAGGAGGCACACAAACTCTTGAGTGCCAGGGGCTCCCAGCATGCCGGGCAATCAAACCCAGAGCTCCAAAATCTACTCCAGTGACCTGAAACAGCAACCAGAGGCAAACAAGCCTGTGCAGTTATGGAAATAAAAGGCAAAGAAATAAGCTGGAACTCTTGCTCCTATTTCCCCCAAGTCCTTTAGCGCTGTAAACATTGCCCCTGAAGACACACACTCCCCAGCTCTCCAGGAGAGATGCCAGCCTTTAGGAGCAGGCAAGCCTTTACTGGAGACTCCAGGGATGCTATAAAGGTACCTTTGAAGTGGGGAGTTCAGCCCCGCTCCAGGGAGAACGGCCATTTTCTGCTGTCACTGTCATTTTTATTCCAGTGATAAAAAGACTGAATGCAACTGCTTGGGGCTGCGCCGGGGGAGGCTGGGCTGGCTTCCCCAGCAGGTGGGAATGCTCATGGATTTGGGGAGCAAGGCAGTGCAGTGACCCAGTGCAATGACTGTCCTCAGAGGGGAAACTGCCTGAGTCCCAGCTTCTCCCACTGGGTTTTCCTGCCCAACAGAGGCTGTGGACATGAAGGGCTCTGGTGTAAAGAAGAAAGGAGACGCCGCAGATGCGCTGGAGAACAAACTTAAAGGTGTTTTTTTTTTTTTAATGCAAACATTAATTTGTAATGAGACTTGATAACCAGATCATGTTTGTTCTCAAGGTTTGCATGCCTGGCCTCTTCCAGATCAAAACGAGCCTGTAAAACACAAAATACCTCCACTCTCACCATCCTGATCCTCCCGAATCCATGTTTGTACTAATATGGATGAAAAATAACTTGTCATTGTTGCAATATATTTTTTAATTTTGGGATTTTTTAAATTAAAATAGCACAGCATTGCTACCCAGAGCCCCAGGCAACATCCCTTCCACAGTGCATGGACTTGGTTAATGGAAATGACTTTTCAGTAACTGATCTGCTATTAATGGGCTCTTTCCAGAAGACTTTTCCTCAGACATGTTGCTCAGTGGGAACAACAGCCTTTTAGCATTGCTATGAAAGAGCACACAGTACATTTTATACTTACTTTGAAGCACTAACAATTCCAAAAGATCCTGGAAAAAATGGAGAAATACTGATCCTAGGTGGAATCCCAGCTTCCACTTAGTCATAATATGCCCCCACATCCATCAGGCTTTCACTGCCTGGGATGCTGCAAAACCCTTCCTGGCCAAGTTGGCACAAATTAGCACACATCCAGCTTCCAGATGGGAGCAAGAGGGAAACTGAGTCACCAAGACCTGGCTTAAGCTTAAGCTGTGCCACCAAACAGGCTCCATGGTGACTGAGAAGTTTGGTCCCAGTTGAGGATGTCAGTTCTGGAGGCCACAACACTCCCAGCTCACACACCACCTCGATGGTCACACACCATGGAACAGCCCCCCCAGTTCATCTCAGGCCTTCCCATGCCCACGGCAGCCCCAAGGCAACCTCTGAACAGGAATCTCTGCAGGTAAGGGCCCAGGAGGTAGCTCTCCACATCTTCCATGTTTTTCCAGAGAGAACCTCAACCAGATGGGCAAACAATGTACATCCCCCCAGGCAAGGTGCAGTGGCCCATAACTGAGACTAACGAGGGATGTGAGGAGAGAGGGAGGGCAGGGCAGTCACTAGCCCAGCTGGCCACTAGCTCTTCCCTGCAGGTGGGAGACCAGGGTTATGGCTTTTCATGCCTTATCAATGCTCCTGCTCCCACCGTGAGAGCAACATCCCAGTAAAAGCCACTTTAGTGACTATTTCTGAGTGATCTCCTTCAAGCATTGGCTTTAGAGTGAATGCAAACCTCCAGAGGGTGGTGAGGAGGGATCTGCAAGAGGCAGGTTGAAAAGCAGCTGTTCAGGGTGGCAGAAGAAGCTGGCTCCCTTCAGACCTCTCCTGTGTGAGCAGAGGGACACTCAGGTACACCACAGGAGGCTGGGCACCATGGGGAAACTTCCAGAGCCACACCATCAGTGCCCTGTGAATGAACGCTGCTTTGGGTTTTATACTGTTAATTTTCAATGTGAAGAAGGTGAAAAAAATATTAAAAAGTCATTAGAAACCTGCACAGACTGGCAGGGTTGGTGCACAGACAGGCCCAGGACAGGCTCCACACACCTGGCTCTCAGAGAAGCTCCTTGGCTGTGACCCCACCATGAAGTCAATCAACTATCACTGTGCATACAATAATCAGAAAAAAACTGTGTTCCCACTCCTCCTTCAGAAACCCAAACTGCTTTTTTTTCAAGCCTGCATCTGTATGTGACTGATGAGGGAGACCCCATGAAGGCTCTGTGGACAATGCTGATCTCCTGCTTGCTCAACTCAACAGGAGCAAAAGCTCAGCCCAAACTTCTACACAAGAATAGAGTGGAAAAAAGTTCCCTAGCTCTGTCACCACGACAGGAAAAAAGCAAAACCCTCACAAGCTTTCACTGCTAATCAGGATGCAGAAGATAACAGGAAACTTCTTTCTTCTGCTGCATCCAGAAATCCCTGCAGCTGCAAATGAAGGACGACAACCAAGGATTGGACAGGCCCACAGGCAATGGAAACGATCCACAAGCACAGTGACATTTATTCTACGTGGGAGCATCAACGCTCCCCCACTTCATCTGAACCCAGCAGTACAGGGAACAAATGAGCTGTGCAATAATTTGAATTGAGTTTCTCTATGAGAGCACGGGAAGATAAGACTTGACACCAGCAAAGCTCTTCCACGCTTCCCCAAATTACTGCAATTTCAGTCTTGTTCTCATTTCCAAGCAGGTTTCATCCAAGCCGGAACCAAATTAGATAGGAATAGTTTATGCGAGATATACAGAGAAACTCTAAAGCAAAAACAAGCCCAAAAATCACATCTCCCTAAACTGAAAAGCAATTCATCTGCATTTTTCAGTTCAGGGAGCAGAACAGAACACCAAAATCAGAAGAGAAGCAACAGTTCTCACAAAAGCCAGCCTTGTACCACAAACCTTCTTGAGGAGAAAAGCCCACGACCAAACAAGTCTCCACTGGAAGCAGGAGGGAATAGGCAGGAGCAGCAGAGGGGAGCAGACAGGAGTGCTGCAGGGAACAAGGCACCACGCAGGGATGAGCTCACCAGCAACAGAAAAATAAAGAAGCATCCAACCCCAAATCCCAGAGAAACCAGAGGAGCCTGAACACCAGGACAGCCTTGCTGCCAACAGGCAGGCTTGCAAAACCCCCCTGAACCCTCACACTGCCCAGGCTTTGCTGCCCAAGGCACATCACTGCTTGCTCAGAGAGATCAGCCACCCCCAAAAGGCTCCCAAGCAGAAGCACCCGAGGGACAGGAGACCTCCCCTGCAGCAGGGCAAGCACACCCAGCAATGCTTTCTGCAAAGAAATAGCATCTCACCGGCTTCCAGACCTGCTTTTACTTGTCCCCAGCAACCCAAGACTTCAAGCAAATGACTAGCAAAAGGATACAAAGAAGGGGAGGGGAAAAAAAAGGAGAGAAAAAGAAAATCCATTGACATCTACCACTGGCACAGCCTCAGCCTGAATTACACATCCTAGCTGGGCTCTTAAGAGCTGAACTTGCACTTCAAGCATGACTTTAAAAACACACCGGTGTGCTTCCCCCCAAAGAGAACACCAGGCCCTTCTGGGAAAGAGCTGTTCTGTGTGCTGCAAACAGAGCCCAGACTCAGTGCTGGTGCCCAGAGGTCCCGCTGATCTCAGAGGGGAGCTCAGAGAGGGACAGATCTGGTTGAGTCCTTGCTTACAACAGGCTGCAGCCTGTTCCCCCACTGCCCTGGGGCTGACACTTTTCATGCTTGTCACAGCTGAGAAGTGATTTTTCGGGAAGGCTTAAAGAAAATCCATTTCTCATTTATTCAGCATTTATTTATAGCTGCAGAAAAATTGTCCAGCTACCGCTTTGCAGCCAGACACCCAAACCGGCTCTGAGCACCACAACCTCTCTACTTGGCTCCTGCTGCAACAGCTCTTTTGGGAGCACAAAGGGCCGCAAATGGGGCTGTGAACCTTCCCTGCTGGGTCTGAGGTGCTGAAGGAACATGAAACAGCAGTGACTGCAAAGCAACAGCAAGCACAGAAGCTGCAGCTCACCTGCCTGGGCACTCTGCTGGCACAGCTCTGCCCTGCTTCGAGCAGCAAGGGGGGCAGGAGACAGTGGTGGTGCTGCTGGCACGGGGGCATCGAGCTGCCAAATTCCTTCTGGCCACGCCCATCCCCACTGCACAGCACTCACCCCAGCTCTGCTCCTATTTTAAGGGTGGAGAACAGTAAAACCTTTAAACCTGACATATTTATCTGATCACGGCAACAAACAAATGTACAAAAAAATAATCCTTCTCTGAGCAGGGCATTCAGAGGTGCTTGTCAGCCCAGCCAGGCTTGGGCTTGCCACTGCAAATGGAAATCTGTCTCCTAAAGGCCACAAGATGTTACATTCAATAACATCAGAACCAGCAGCTAAGGGACTCGGGTTTCCCTCCATGAACATTTAAGGACTCAGCAGAAAACAATCCTTTGCTCCCCAGCTCAAGGGAATTCTCCTCCCTGCTGTCATACATGTTTTGGAGGTTTTTTTTCTAACAGACATAATGCCTTGGGCTTTTATAAGCAGAATGCCACCACAGCCAAAATGTTCTGCTGTTTCTGTGGTGGCTCTGAGCTGGGACAGCAGCTGGTATGTGGCTACCACTGCTCAGAGCCCAGAGTACTCTTCAGCACACCCCGAGCACCAGACTCAGCTATCCCCTCCAACAGAAACCAAGCATCATCCACCAGCTCTGACTGCTCTTAAAGCAGCACACTGCCAGGAGAAGCATCACAGGGCAGTACCTGGCACCCCCCTTCCACCCCCCATTCCACTGCCCCCTCAGCAGCTCTGCCATCCACAGAGTGCAGCAGAAGCTCCACAGCAAGACAGTGCCAACAGATTGGGAAATCTATACTGGGATCTCACATGTCAGTTGTTTACAAGTCGATGCAGTTCCTGAAGCAAATGCCATAAACAGGAGGAGAGAAATCTGTGCTGGAGCTCTCCTAAAACACAAGGATGTCTTCAGGGCAGGACATACTTTTTATCTGTGTGCATGAGCAGCTTGCACTTACAGATGCTTCTCTCCAGGGTGGTGCTCAGGTGAGCACATGGTACCCTTCAAACAACCAGGCACCAGTTTCCCATGCAACAGTTTCCTGAGCAAGGCACACTATCCTAGCCCTTAGCAGGATGGGCTAAGAAAAACTTGTCTCATTTATGGAAGTAAACACACCTACCTCCTTTTGAGAGGCATCAGTTTCTCTGCTCGAGTCTTTTCAGCACAGCCTGGGCATCAGAAAGGGCCTCAGAGAAAACACTTTCATATCCAAGAAAGAAATCCAGTTTACAGCTTTTGCTCTCTGCTGCTGTGCAATAGAAAAACAAGATGAGTTATTTGCTAATTGAAGGGATTCGCAGAAAGCACGATGTGACTGAAAGGCACCAGTTTGTAACCAGCACATTGGCTATAATAGGAAAACTGTGACTTACAAATCCCTTCTGAAGACATCACACAGCCTGGAGGGAAAACCAACGGTTTATTTAACACCAGTTATAAATGGAACATTTATTTTAAACCCAGTACAGCCTCTGTTTTCCTCCCATGCTGAACAGGAGTTTAAAGGATAAGGTAGCATTAGTAGGCAACTCTGTTCACTTGCTGTTAGACAGACTGACTGATCAGCCCCATCTCCTGCACAAACACAGGTCCCACCACATGGCAGATGCATTCACACACCTAGGCATGAAAAATTTTGCTCACTACAGCTCTGGCAAAATGGTGAGCGTGAAACAACTGCAAAAGCCAAAGGAAGAAAATCCCTGCAGAACAGGGTGTTGCTACCAACTCAGGGCAAACTAAAAAGATCCAACACTGAGAAAAAGATACCCCATTCCAGGAAAATGTGAGTCAATGTGTTGCCAACAGGAGGCAATGCTGTGCCCAGACCTGTGAAGTCTCACCCAAATCCCTCTGGAGGCTCAGCAAGCTCTGGAGGCTCTTCCACACAGCCACTTCACTCAGCATGGGCAGGCTGGTCAGGGCCAGAGCTTGAATCCTCCTGGAGGGACCTGGAGACATTCAACATCAAGTCCTCGTGAACCCAGGTGCAATTCACAGTAAGTTCCTGGCCAGGAGGAGAAACATCTGCTTCCATTTCTGCTTCTACAGGGCCAGGTAAAGGGAAAACTCTCTGAGTGAGAAGGATATCTGTTTTTTCTTCTTTGGGTTTTCCAGACTGGGGCAGGTTATTAGCTTCAGCTTTGTTTTCAGATGAATCTGCTGCCTGGCTGGAGACTCCTCTCAGTGTACCTGGTCCCGAGGAGAACAGCTTATGAGGTCCCTGAGGAGGCTTTTGCAACTAACAGCCACATCGAACATCTGCAGACTATCTGCCACGGAGATAACTTTGGTGCAATTGTGTTTCCCCAGTGGGAGTTTGCCACTGTACATCATCTCCAGCAAGAGTGCAAACTCCTCAGGCATCACCACAGAAGCATCAATGGAGATGCTGTCTGTACAGTCCAAGAGGGATTTAAACAGCAGGCTGGCAGCAGCCAAAACCACCTTGTGTGCTCTAAAATGCACGTCCCCAATAAAGATGGTGCAGTCACAGAAGTGCTGCTCCTTGCACAGGGTGTACAGCTGGGGCAGCAGCTGCTGGCTGTAACTGGGGAGCTCCATGGCACCCACTGGCCTCCTCTCACCATGGTGTCCACACTGCTCTCACAAAACCCAGCTAACGAGAAGGAAAGGGACTCTGTCAGCATTTTGCTCTGCAAGACAGAAGAGTAAATAAAAACTACTTTTTAGTTTACACATTCCAGTAGTTTACTGTGCTGCAGTTCTGTGGTTACAGCGAGATCCCCATTTTGAACTCACATTCCATGAATTCAGCAGTTTACCCTGAGACCTAAAGAACCTCGATAGTGTTCAAACCTCAGTGAGCAGATTTGGATTGAGTCCTGAGTCCCAGGAGCTTTAAAAAGAGAGCAGAGCCTCCCCAGTATGCCACACAGCTCATGGAGGTGTGAGTGCCCACCGGATCAGTGCCAGGCTGTGCCTGCAGCCAGGGGCTGGAGCTGATGCTGAATTCAGCAGCTGGTTTCTGAAAGGACAGGTGGGAAAGCAGCACAGGAAGACCTGTTCAGATCATCTATGAAACACAGAGGAGAATCTGAGAAGCTAGTTTTGATCTGCAAAGCACTAAGTGGTTTGGGACCAGTTCATTTTCTCCCTGCATCACTGGTAAGATGAGCAGGGCCATGTGAACATTAGAGATAGAGGTCTGCTTGCAGCCCAGGGCCTTCAGCACCCCCTTCTCAGCACACCACAGTCCCAACTCATCAATTTAAAAGTCTTTATTCCCAAGCTGTAATTTTTTTGCAGAAGTCCAGAGCCCTAAATCTCATCTACCAGAGCCTTCCTTTTACTTCCCTCCTCCCCACCCTGTTGCAGGAGGGAGAACATATAGGACATCTGCCAACAGAATTTTGTATCAGCGGGATACCTGGAGTTTTTATCTAAGCCAGACAAGATAAAGATGTCACTGCCTTGTCTACACACTTGGATGCCTAACACTAGTGCAGGCCACAAAACAGCATGAACACCAGAGAAAGAGCACCTGGATGGACACAATTTACATGACCTTCAACGCTTAACATCTTTGCACTCAGCTTCCTGCTCTCTTGCAGAGAACAGGACTAATATTGCCTGTCAGCAGGCCATGAGCTTTAAGGAGCACATACTCCACCTCGAAGCGCTGCCTCTCAGGAAAGCAGGCTCGGAGCAATTCCCAACACTCCAAGTCACAAGCAGACACTGGGCATAGGCTGAGCTGGCACCTTGCTTCTTCAAGGCACAAACCCCTCTGGAGCTCAGCCTTTGTGGGAAGTAGGACTTCCTGTCCACAGGCAGGCAGGACCCCAGCTGTCCTTCTGAGTGGCACTGCCTGTGGTGGCTGTGGGAAGACAGAAGAAGTCAAGAGGCATCACCTCATTCCAGAGGTACAGACAGCTGAGCAACTGGTTGGTGGATCCCAGCCACGCAGGAGAGCTCTCCTGAGTGGCCAAGAACTCCCACAGGCTCTAAAGATGAAGTGCTATGGAACACGTTTTTCAATCACCAGGTGAAGATCCCAGATGGTTTTGCCATCACCTCAAGGCAGAGGTGTCCTGCTCCCCATCTGGGCACCTGTGAAGCAAGAGCACATGGTGGTTAGGTCCTTCTCTGGAAGGCAGGAAAACCTGAGCGGAATGACAGCCCACCCTCCTGCTCCTCAGAGACAGAGCTTCTCGGGGCACATCGCTACCAAAGGTTGGCTGGTTTGCAGCTCATCTTTGCTGTACCAGATCCACCCCTTCAGCCATGCACAGGGCTGGCCACCTGCACTTCCAGCCTATCCAACATGTGGGCTCTGCTCTCCTCCCACGCTGTTGTAAATCACAAGGAATCAAGCTGCCATGAGCAGAGTCGCTGCTGGCCGTGGGAGAAGAGAAAGACCTGATTCTTTTGCCAGGCTCAATGTAAATAGCATTTTCAGTCCACCCACTCTTTCCTGAAGCTGAAGGACTTCCAGTATCTGAGATGAAATTGGGTCTGCTGGTTAAATAATAATAGCTGTGGCTCTTCCTACAAAAGGACAAGCAGGAAACATCGATGTCCTGGAAGAGACGTCTGCTCACTTTGCCATGAACAGCCTTCTGCATGAAACCTATTGCTTGCACCATGGCAAGCTGGAGGAAGCAGCAGCACCGTCTGCTCCCTCTATTCCTGGCAGGAATATAGAAGACATATTTGCTCATGACAGCTCGAAACAGTGAAGCTCTAAGCAGCCTAGCAGCGTGTCCCCTTCTTCATCACAGCAACTCAGAGTACTGGAAAATGTGTCCTAAGCAATTAGCACAGACATATTTGTTTAAATACATTTTACTTCTTTAATTATAGGGACCCAACAACCCAGTACCGCCAAAGAGAACAGGCATTTGTAACAAGGGGTGCTGGCCAAGATCAGCCTCAAGGCAACTGCCCCCTACTTAGAGCACACTTCAGGCTTTTATTCAAAGCTTAGAGCCAGAAGGGACCACACCAGCAATCTGATTCCTCATCCATCACTGCCTCCCAGATTTCCAGGCTCATAACTTGGGTTTGGCTAAAGCCTCTCTTCCAGCAAGGTGCCTAGTCATGATAAGAACTGATTTTTAGGGGGAGGACCCTCCACCACCACAGTTATTCTACCTGTTAATTTACATGTCTTCTTTCTCACCTGAGTTTGTCTGGCTTCATCTCCCAGCCGTCCTCTGGATGACTTCTGGGAGAGCTGGCTGGGGGACTGGGTGGAACTGGGAATCTCTGAGAGCAGGTAACTGATCCTTCAGCAGCGATGAGTGCTGACAGAACATGAGCTGTCTGCCTCTGCCAGCAGCACTGGTAAGAAATAGCCAACTGTCACATCTTCATCTTAAAGCTGCTTCTCTGCAGCCCTCCTGGGACATACTGCCAGTAAACCAAGACAAAGTCTGACTCACTTGAGTCACAAAGGGGACAAAGGAGACAGGGCATTTGCCCATCTGAGCTGCACAAGAAACGGGCTTTGCAAAATTAATCCTTTGATGGGACATCTTAAACCCCATCCTTCCAGCTTTCCAGGGAGAACACCAAGATGGCTTAAGAGTTTTCCTTCCACCAGCTTCCAGTGAGACTGTGAAATAAGCAATTTAAGCCAAATTTTCAACAGTGCCTAAAGTTCCTAAGGCTCTGCTTGACAACATGTCGATAAATGTCCCCCGTCATCCTTAAGCAGCAGCTGCCATCTGTGATTGCTCTCAGGACACCCACTTCAGCAAAATGCCCCTTCTTCTTCTGAACTCCCAAGTAGAGGTGGTCCAGAACAGGTCTGCAGCAAACATCACCCTCCACTGTTCAGTTCCAGCTCATTCCACCTTTTCCCAGGTATTCCTGCCCTCACACAACTCCACAGTTTAAGGGAATCGTGTCTTTTTCTTTAAGCTATAGTAGAACAGAAAAAGATCTGTTGAGAGCAACAACCTTTCTTCACAGAGAAGGAGGAAAGATGGACACCCAATTCTATCCAAATAACTAAAAAAGAGTGCCCAAATTAAATTACTTCTCTTCATTATTCACATAATTACTTCCATCTAGATCCAACAGATTCAAAAGCCACCCACATCACCAGGTTCATCAAAAGATAATTGAAATTTAGGACCAAGCACTTTGGCAATTAAGACTCTGCAGAGACAGGTGCTCCAAAGGTGCATGGATGAGACCACTCTTCCCTCACAATTCCTGCTGCCACAGTACCCACACCTTTAGAACACCCATCACAAGGCACAGAAAGAATTTTAATGTCTCTGTGGCCTTAGCAAAAGGATTCTGTATGTCCCTCACTGCCATAACTAAGGACTTTTGCAAGGTGCTGGTCAACACAGCTGCTGCCATTAATAACACCAAAAGCTCTTTCTGCATCCCTCTCAGTGGCCAGCTTGAGGATGTGTTCCACACCTGAAATTCCTCCTGGAGCAGGCTTTTTGTAGCTTTAAAATAAACCCCAAACCAACTACTATTGCTGCACACTACCAAAACATGAAGCACTCCCAGCACAGTGGTTCTGAAAGGCACAAAACCCACAGCCTGCTGCTCCCTCTGCTGCCGGCACGGCACAGCCCAGCACTGCCAGGGCCAGGCAGAGATGGATAACCTGGAGCACCCACATGGATAATGAAGCTTCATAAAATCAGCCAGCACACCCGATGAGAAAGCAGAAGAAAGCAAGTCCCATGTGAGTTCTAAAAAGCCGAACCAAAGCAGGCAGAAAACAAAACAAAACAAAACACAAAGCGGACAGAAAGAGATAAGCAAAATGGAAGAATCCAACTTCCCTGTCTTAAGTAAATGCCACTTCTGCTGGAGCTGACGGGAGGCGCTCACAGGAGCACCCCTCAACCCTCCTGCTCCCCAGCTCTCTCTGCTCAGGGAGCTAAAACCAGAAGTGGTCAGTGAAGCAGGTGCCAGCCCACAAAGGCTCCCTGCCCTGTGAGAGGAGCTCACTCCACCCCGGCCCACTTGCAACCACTCAAAGGCTCATTTCACAGTTCTTATGGAAATCAGTGAATTCAGCAGGATGGAAAGCTGGGATTCATCTCTCATGTTCCTCGACCCTGGGAATGACACTGGCCTCTAAACGAGGGGCAGTGTTTTGTTTTTATCTCTGAGGAGTTAAGGGCAGTGGCAGCCTTAAATCACAATCTGAATATTTTCTGCGTGTGTTTACCGGTTTCCTGTTTTTTTGTTACCAAGATGATGATCTTACAATGAGGGTTATTGGAAAGCCAGAAAATCAAGGACTGCAATTCAATTTTCTTACCTCTCCCACCAAAAGCAATTCAGTCTTTGAAGTGCTGAAAGAGGTTTGAGGGGGTCATTACTTGTCTCTGGGGTGCTCCAACGGGGCAGAGCAGGCAGCTCGCCCAGAGGATAATGTGAAATCCAGCACAAGGAGATAGGGCACACCAATTTGTTTTTCAATCTATTTTGTTGCAGTTCAGAGCATCAGTGCAGGCTGATAACAGAGGAAAATAGGCAACACTTTGACTAAATTCAGCGCTCCACAGTCTCTAAAGGCAGCAGAATATACAGCTTGAACCCCACGCATTTTGTCTGCACTGATGCTCAGAACAGAAATATAAACGGATTGAAAAACAAACGGCTCTGCTCCAACTCTTAATGTTAAGTTTTCTGTTACACTTCAAACCGAGGGTTGCCTCAAAAAGCGAATAAAATCACGCAGTGGAAAACCTGCACAACTCCAAAAAAATGCCAGTTTGCTCCAGTCACTGCTCAGCCACAGATCACTGTTCCCAAGAACGCTGAAAAGTGCTAATTGTATTTTGCAGGTTCCCCTAACATCCTCAAAAAACAGAAGCTGGACATTTGAACTGCTGTTTGTAAGGCAGGTTTACGTCAGCGAACTGTGTGTTGTAAGTTATTTTGACTTGTCAAAATGACACTAGACCAGTTTTTGTGACCCATTTTGCATCAGCAGAAGCACAGGAGACGTCTGTTCCCACAGCCAAGGGCAGACATGGCTTAACACATCCCTGAGGTGCCTTGATCCAAAGGCCTGTTTAAGCACACAGGGAATTAAAAAAAAAAAAAAAAAAAGCTTGAAAATGACATTTCTCAAGCGTGGTCACCCCAAAACGGGTCCAATTCCCTCAGACTTCTTAGTAAGTACACACAATTACTGTGAGCTGAGTCTATGGACACTTGGACTTCCATCGCTGTCTCCACCTGCTTTGGGCCATCCGAGGCACCTTCTCAGCCACAAGATTCCATTAACACAAAAGACCCTTCAACAGCTCTTCAAACGTGAGCGAATCTGCTCTAAGACCCAGCAGAGGAAGATCCAGCACTGGGAAAGCCGAGTGGGGTTTACCCCAGGAAGCCAATGCGCTTCCTCCACCTCCTGGAAGAACTCTATAACTGCTGAGCCGCTTTTCAGGTGACAACGGGCTCATCTTTGGCACCTTCTTTAAGTGTATGTTGAGGCAGCTAAAATATAGCGGGAAGAGATGAAACATGAGCAAATGAGGAGGGCCGAGAGGCCGGGAGAGGACCTCTGTTCCAGTTTGTGCTCTGACAGGCTGTTTCCTGCATCACCCGGTCTTTCAATGGGGGTTTTAACCCAAATTCCTCCTCAAACACAAGACGCTTGGCATCTCTTAATCAAAACCCTGCAGAATCCTGCTGCCTTATATCACGTCTGGCCCATAGGGGTGTCAGCACAGGAGAGCAAACTGCCCCCCAGGCTCACCCTCTGTAGGGAGGAGCTGGGCTTCACTGACCAGAACCCACCACAGCACCTTTCTGTAAGACATCTAATCTGACCTGTAAGACATCTAATCAGCCCTGCTGCTCTCTTCTCACTGCTCCTCTGTAGCAGCTCTGTCGAGCTGGAGATCACACAGGAAAAAATGCAATGCTCACTTTTTGGTGTTGTGCAAAAAACCTATTTATTTGTCTCTTGAAGGCCCGGTCTTGATGGATCATGGCAAAGAACAGATGTGATTAGTGGATGTGATTAGAGAGGAATGTGCTGTGGCCATAGGTGTGAAAGCAAAAGATAAACCCCCTTCCAAGCCTACCTTTAAAAAACATCCTGGAGAGGGTCACAGCTCAAAGAGGCCCTAATGCACAGCTAATGACAAACACCTTTGGAGGGTCAGAGGTACCCAGCGGGCAGGTAGAGC
This sequence comes from Manacus candei, assembly GCF_025592945.1. Classification (NCBI taxonomy): domain Eukaryota; kingdom Metazoa; phylum Chordata; class Aves; order Passeriformes; family Pipridae; genus Manacus; species Manacus candei. The sequence goes on from NW_026138070.1 coordinate 2,314,100, forward strand.
CAAAATTCCGGTGGGAGCATCTTTTATGTGCAGGTTACAAAAGGAAAAGCCCTTGCCACATGAGATCGCCCAGCTCCCTTCGGCAGAGGGAACGCGGGCAGTGTTCTAAATGAGAGGCAAAGTGGTTTTTTGGGCACCCGCGGAGCACCTACAAAGGCTCACTCCGATGTAACACAGCACCCACGGGTGGGCCGCGGGGGTCTCCCCTCCCGGCCAGGATGCAGGCAGGGGCACCCCCAGGCCCCCCTCAACCTCCTGAAAGGCTTCGCAGGGGCCCTGCGGGCGAGGGAGGGACCCTCCCGTCCCCCAGCCCCGCGGAACGAGGCGAACCCGCCGCGCGGGTCTGGGGTAGCGAGGGCGGAGGCGGCCGGAGCCGGGACAGCCCGACAGGGTCGCGGCCCCGAACCCCATCGCCACGGTTTTACCTTTATTAGGAGCGGCGCGGTGGACGCGGCGGGAACAAAAACACCCTCAACAACAGCCGCCCCCGGCCCCGCCCGCTCCCCCCTCACGGCGCCGCCATCTTGAGGCCGCCTCCCCGCAGTGTGTTCAGTGGAATTCTCTGTCCCCCAGGCTGACTTTTGTCACCTTTTGTAAAGGCGACTGATGTAGTCAGATAACTTCTGCAACAGAAGCTGCTTAATGAGGGAAAGAACTCTGTGTTTCAAGCATTGCGTGAGATCACATCGCCCAAATAAATATGCATTAGGAAGGCGGAGAATATGTGTTAGATAGGCGGGTTCATGCGAATTTTACTGTGTAAAAGACGTAGCTTTTTGGCCCTGGGTGTACTTGGTTTGCGGAAACCTCCGCGTTGCATCTTGAGGTGAATAAACATAAACTCCTTTCTGAGCTAGAAACGCTGTGCCTGTACTTTGAGAGCTCCCGAAGTCGCGAACAACCACCCCCGAGGGACCCGCCGGCCGAGGCTGCTCCTCCCGCCGCACCCTCACCCCGTGCCCGCCGCCTCAGGCGCTCTCGCAGCCCCCGCGGGCAGACATCGGGCCGGGCTGCCCGGGGAGGTGCGGGAGTCACCGTCCCTGGAGGTGTTCAGGGAAAGACTGGACATGGCGCTTAGTGCCGCTGTCTAGTTGACAAGGTGGTGTTGGGCCATAGGTTGGACTTGATCCCAGAGGCCTCTCCCAGCACCAGGCCTAAACCCGGGGTGGTGAGGGGGGTGTGTGTGTCACAGGCAGGGACGCCAGGGTGTATGGCTGCCCCCAGGGCGTGCGAGGGGCAGAGGAGCCCTCAGATGCTGAAGACCACCGTGCTCGCCAATGTTCCGTGCGTGTCAGCCGTGTGTCGGCCTGCAGCGGGATGCAGGGTGGGAACAGGCTGTTCCCAGTCTGTGCGCCGGCATCCTGCTCTCAGGGCAGGGGTGACAGGACCCCGGTCTGTATTTCTGCCATAGCACGGGCGCTCCTTGTTCCTCCCTGAGATCCCGATCTGTATTTCTGCCATAGCACGAGTGCTCCTCGCGCCTCCTGGAGACCTCGGTGTGTTTATGTTCCGGGTCTCCCTGTCAGTAACCAGACCCGGCCCGCGGCTCACACAAGGTCTCTGGGTGAATTCATTTCAGCAGGTCTGAGAGTTTCCAGATGGCCCCAGCAAGCAGGACTGGCCCTGCCTCCAGCAGCCAGTGCAGGGGACAGTCGGAGGCCACCGAGTCGCCCCGCTGGCCTTGCTGAGCCACAGCTCTCCAGGGACCATGCCTGTGCCAGCTGATGTGACCCCTCTCAAGCAGGCATTCTCTGCGCTCTGCATGGTTGGACACCTGAAAACTGCCGGTCCCTCTGTGCTTGGCTGCGGCAGGGCTCCGGGGAAGCTTTGTTTTTGACTGGTGTCACTGGGGAAGCAGAAAGATTTTGGCTGTATTTTGCATGAAAAATAATAAAAAAAAAAAAAAACAGCCTTGCCTGGCAGCAGCAGGTTCAGGTGTGACCATTCACATTCCTAGGCCTGGAGGGGGGTTATCTGCTCCATCTATTGATAGATTGAGGAGAAGAGCTAATGAACTCGCTCATTTGCATAAACAAGTGCTAATTGCAGGATAAGTGCACAGAGGTGTGGAGAGTGATATCCTAGGCTGTGTTCGACCTGGTGTAGGAGCACCAGACAGGCAGCAGGGCCTGGGACTGCGGGTCCTGGCAACTGCCAAGCCCTCTCCACAGGGATGCAGATGAAATTCTGGGGCTGGCATGTGGTCAAGCAGATCAGCTTGCAGACAAATGGGTATTAATTATAAACCCACAACGTCATGATGAGACCTGCTCTGCTCTGAGGCCTCTGTTCTCTGCCAGGGAAATGCCTCTTGGCCAGGATTCTTGGCCGAGAGTGGCACAGCAGCTATTCTGCCAGTACAATAGAAATGGCATAGCAGCAGTAGGTTTCAAGGTCACTTTTGATGCATGCAACAAAAGCAGGACAGGCTGTTTTCTTGTGGAGTTGTGGAGAGAGGTTCCTGGGGACCTGTTCAGACCACGGTCCTTTGCCAGTCTCCTGCACTGAGTTGTCTCTGCTACAGCTGTCAGTGCCCGCTCCACCAGTTTTCCCCTGAGTGTTCCTATTTTATATGCTGAAGGGATCCCTGTGAGAAAGCGCTGCACCCACATCTGGTTATTTTTATCCCCAGGCTGGTGATGATCAAAGCAAGGGGATGCTGAAGCCCTGAGAAGTCACCAGTGGCTTTTGCTCTGAGGCTGCTGTCAGCAGCTGACCTGGAGGTGATGCCCTGGCTGTGATGATGACCTGCTCCAGGCTGCCGGGGCGAGAGACTGGCACTGGACAAGGAGCATTGGTGAGACGAAGGGCAGTGGCTGCTACACAAGGCACACCATCCCCAACGCTGTCAGATCTGTGCTTGCTGCAGGGCCATCTCATTCTGTCTGTGGTGTGCTGAGCAGGAGCTGTGTGTTGCATCAGGTGCCTTCTCCGCAGCAGAAAAACCTTTCCTGCAAGACCGTCCTTGATAGCAGAGAAGAGTCCTGATGTCTCTGGTACCTTGAGATTTGGTCCTTGGGGGAGAAACTTTCAGTTCAGGCACTAAAAGCAGTGAGGTTTTGGCTACATTCTTGTGAGCCTGCCTGTGTAGTGTGTGGCTTTGTGTTGTGGTACTTCCAGCAAGCTCCTGGAGCAGGCACCTGTGGGAGCAGCTTTTCGCCAGCATTAGAGAGAGGAAAAAGCTGAATGTCTATCCCTGCCCAGATCAAGCTAGTGCAGCAAAAGGTGATAAAGGGGTGGCTCTTTGCTGAAACCAGCTCTGCAGCTGAAATTGCTGTTTGCTGGACAGTGTCTGTGATTCAGGGTGGCCTGATGGGATGACAGCAGCCTACTGGGAGAGCAGCTGTGGTCTTCTACCTTGTGGGGGGTAGACAGTGGTGTAGGAGGTGACAAGACAGTGGCATGTTGAGAACTGAAGGAAGAGAACAACACACATGCCTTCAGAGAAGCTGGGCAGACTTTCCTCCAAGGGCAGGGGTAGGGTGGTCAGGGGCACCGTGACACTCTGGCTGCAGGGACAAAAACAGATTCAGAAGTTCCCCATCTCCCCGTTTCTGTCCCCTCTGCTGCTTAACTCAATGGGATTTGAGTCCATGCAGTGTAAATCAAACCAGTTCCATGATCCAGGAGTACCCTCCCCAAATAAGGAAAAGGGTGAGGAAACAGGAAACAAGAAGAGTGCCCCAGTATAGGTCCTGTCAATTCCCACCACAGTAACTCCCTGTTGTCCCTTGGAGTCATCTTAATTCTTGTGCAGCAAGTCCTGGTGAGTGAAGCTATAGCATTGAGTGCTTGCTTTCCCCAAAGTGTAGGACTGTGGGATAAAGCTGTACCACATGAATCTCCAGGGAACCCACAGGGGAAGCCCTGAGTGAGGTGAGCTGGTTTTGAGTTCACTATCCTGACAAGGATCACCTGAACATCACACAAAGGAGCCCAGGTGAGCATGTCTCCAGCTCCCCCTCTTACTGGGAGTGGAGTCAGAGGTCCCACAGATCCAAACAGGCCTTATCTCTTGCCCCTGGAAAGAGCCCCTCTTGCTGAGAGCCAGCCCACTGAAGGAGTGAGGACTGTCCTGCCTTTCGCTGCCAAAACTGCCTCCACACAGCTTGAAAAGCTCACGGCAGGGAGTCAGAAGGGGTGAAACTCAACCTCCCCTCTGGAGCTGGGACACTGGGGCGCAGTCCTTTCCTCTCCAGAGGTCACGTCTTCTGAAGGAACGGGTCCAGGAAGTCTCCCGGGTGGGATCACTGCGGTGGCGAAATCCAAACCATGCTGTTCTCACCAGATTGTGATGTGTGCATCTTTTCCGGGCAACACAGACTTTGGATCTGCTCTTGATGCTCTTGGAGCATCTCTTGGTGACAGATGGGCTGTCACACGGCACAGATTCGCCCATTCAGGGCAAAAGAAGTGGGAAAAGACACAGACATTCCAGCTTAGTTGAGGCAGGGACAGCAGCGAGCCGAGCTCAAGGCCATGCGACCACATCTCTCCCCTCCTCGTTCACAGTCTCTTCTGCAGCGAGCTCCATCCCTGGCTTGCGGCTTCTGCTTTGAGCACTTGAGGGCACTGTTGGAGTTCGGAAAGAGGCAGATTTCTGCGTTAAAGGTTTGTTTCGTGTCACACCATGCAGAGGCACATCAGTTTTGTGGCTTCCATTGGAGCACTGCTGTTCTCAGGGGTTCGTAGCTTTGGCCTGAACGCTCCATCTCGGGCAAAACCTTTCACAGAAAATATCGAGTCACGCAGGCTTCATTTATCTTCCTTTTTCTGTAAACATTTCTCCCTTCCATCTTTTTAACCCCAAGGCTTCTCTCTTGAGGGCCAGATCTCGGAGCTGCACAGTAGTTCTCCAGAGGAAGCAGAGAGTTTGATCACACGAGATTACACTTCACCTGCACAGATCCTTTAAATTTCCAAAGCACTGTTGATGCAAGGAGGCACAGCCTGTCCATGTGTGGACAAAAATCTCCTTGCTCCCGGTGTTGGTCTCCAAGGGAGCTGGAATCACAGGGTGTGCTGAGGGTCAGTGCACACAGCTCTCTGCTGGAACCTGTGCCAGAATTACTATTTACATGTGCTGGCATAAAGTAATAGCTAATGGAGTGGAACACCATGCACAACCCCTCCGAGCTGTCCCAGCGGACATGCTGGGAGTTACCAAGCAAAGTGCACTCTCCCTGTACCAAACTCCAGATTTCCTCCCACCCCAATCCTCCCCTCTCCTGGAGCTCCCACTAGAGCAGCTGCTTTATGGTAGAGAAATCTCTATTTCCCCTTTTGCCCCATCCTCTTGCCTTTGCCAGCAAATTCCAGGGTTGTACTCAGAGACTGTAAGTTGCCCTGTTATTCCAGCTAAATTGCCCTCAAAACTGAGTTGGATGATGTTGTGGGGAAGGGGACTTTCCCGTTAGGAAGAGACTGTAAATGGGATTGGAATACTTCGCTGCTGTGTTTCTCCAGCCAAAGTGAAGTTTCGCTGAAGAGGTGGACTGGTGGCACCCAGACTGACTTTGTAATGCCCTCTTGTAGTTCCTGGTCCACCAATTTCCTTGGCTTTGACTTCATTGCTTTGTATTGCAAGGATTCCCAAGGAAGACCATCTCTGTGGCATTTGCTATTCCTGCTCCCTTCTGTGGGGTATGTGGGAAAAGAAGTCTTGTGTCCAGGTTCCCACAGGATACTGGGCTGTGCCCACTGTTGCTGAGTGTGGTGGCCCAGTGTCTGAGAACATGTTGAGAACATCAGGCTTTCCAAAGGGCACTGCCCCTTCTCCATCAGATTCTGACTTCTGTGGCCTCTAGAAAGTCTGGTTCCCAGGCTCTGTGGTTGCTATTGCAGCTAGCACATATCTGTGATCCATTCCTAAATATGATCAGGTTTCTTCCAGTCTTTCCACAGACAGGTTGGAGTTTCAGGAGGCTGCAGAGATTCCTTTCAGAATGGGGCACAGCACTCGTCTTCAGCTGAGCATCAATATCCAGTCCTGGCACCACTCCAGGCATGCCTTCATCCTCCACTCAGCATGCCTAGGCATCTGTCCATGATGTCAGCTCTCCAGTCCCTTGCTATTAGTGCCTGGCCTCTTTTAAACAAAATCCCACCCTAAATGCGACCCAAAGCTCACCCCTCACCTGCTGGTAGGAACTACTGGTACCTGTCACATTGATTTTCTGTGATCTCACCAACCCTGCTGTACAAATTATTGTCCTGCCACGGTACTCACATATGCTGGGATCTTTGGGACACCCCTCGGGTCTCTCCTTCCAGCCACACCAATGCTATCACAAAGTGACAGGCTGCAGATCCATCTGCGTGTGTGGTGAAGGGGTTGCCCAGCTCTGCTGGAACTCTTTTCTCTCAGAACTGATCTCCAAAGCTCCTCAGGAGGGGCTTCCTGGTGAGCAGGGATTGCTCAGCATCTGCAATGCAGTGAGCTGGGGGTTCAGAGGCCAGAGGCTGCAGTCAGCAGCTCCTGTTCTGTCTGAGCACAACCTCCTTCCTATCTATAGCTGCTGTTAGCAGAGCAGGAAGATCCTGGCTTAGCAGGATCCCTGCTCCAAGATCTGCAAGCTGCAGACTGTCCTGGACACTGAGCACATGCAGTTCTCCCACTGCTTTGCTCCCTCCACAGGCCCATGCTGCTGCAGAGTTCCCTGCTCCAGAATCAAGTATCTATTTCTTTCTCCTGTGCCTTGGCTTTAGGTAAAGCCCAGTATCTCTGTACTCTCATTTTTTCTCATGACAGCACCCATCAACACCTCTCTCAGCTGTTCTAGTGCTTCAAACACCATTCCTGAGCCGAAGAGTCTGTTCTTCCAGAAATTGTGTCCTCATTTAGATAATAAAAGGTTTTCCTTTCATTTTCCTGCCTTTGCTCCAGGTGCTCAGCTCTGCTCACAGTCTGTTTTCCCTTCCGTGCATGTGCCTGGGTTTGTCTGCGATCCAGCATCCCCGGTGGTCTGAGTCCCTACATGTTGTCCATTTGCTCTGTTTCTAGGTGCTGATTTGTTTTCCTATTAATCTGCCTCCCTCCCTTCCTCAGCTCTCCCTAGACTGACTGCTGCCAGCATGTTTCACGTATCCTGTGCTGCGTAATAACCCAAGGGAAGGGGGCTCGATGCCTGGACCCCGGGGCTCTGTAAGAGCTATTTCCAGAGGTGGCAGGTGCTGGCAGGGCTCCAGCCTTGCTGATTTAGTTGCTCTCCCTCCAAACGACTCCCCATGGCACATGTCCCTCTGCACGTCCCAACCCAGTTGCTGCATGGGCCATGTTCCTGCTGGGGTCAATCCCTCTCTGTCCCTTTTTGGCCCTCAGCACAGGCAGGCAGCTGCACACCAGTGCCTGCTGCTGGCTGGAAGGGAAGAGAGTGCTCGGCCTTCCCACCACCTTGCTTTGCTTTTCCTGCTGGAGGAATGGGGGATGGAATCTCCTGCAGTCCCCTGATGGTTCCAAGGCAGTATCATGGTTTGGATCACAAGCTCCTCCCTGGGCAGAAGTGTTGAGCTGCAGAAAAGAGAAGGGCTTGAGCAAAGAATCGTAGGATGCTTTAGGTTGGAAGGGACCCTAAAGCTCATCTCTCTCTAGCCCTCTGCCGTGGGCAGGGACACCTTCCACTATCCCAGGTTGCTCCAAGCCCCATCCAACCTGGCCTGAAACACTTCCAGAGATGGGGCAGCCACAGCCTTTCTGGGCAACCCGTTCCAGGGTCTCACCACCCTCACAGGGAAGAATTTCTTCCTAACATCCGATCTAAATCTACCCCCCTTCAGCTTAAGGCCGTTCCCCCTTGTCCTGTCAAGGGGGATGTTCTCCATCACTCAGCCATGCAGATAAATCTGTGCCCTGTGCACCTGCCTGGGAAGCATCCTTCCTCCAGGCCTCCATCACAGAGGACCTGTGCCCCAAATACTTCACAAAGGTCCTTTCTCATGGACTGGGACCTGTCCTGTTGTAGGATCAATGGAGGTCAGGTGGGAGAGGTCCTGATGGCTGGCATCTAGCGAGGTGGGACCTATCCCTATCTGATACAGGCAGAGTAACCTGTACCCCATATATCACCCCTTGGCTATCCCAGTCCGAATGCCAGGCAGGACATTTTGGGAAGTGGTGTTGCAAAGGAAGCTTTTTTATCAGGGGAAATCAATTTATGGGGTTGCTGAAGATCATCTCTCCATCCTCATCCACAACTTGCTGTCCCCATGGTCTGCTGACACCCTTGTTTGTGCTGAAGATTGAGCTGTGGGGATGACTTGGGGGGGTTAAATATAACCCCCCATCTGCTTTCTATAGCACTCACAGTCAGCTGGATAGGAGCAGTGGAGGGGATGACAGGGCCCTGAGGGGAAAGAAATTATTAAAATCATCTTTGTCCCCCAAGAAAACATGCTTCTGGGAAGGGGAAGGATGACCTGAAATCTGGGCATGGGAGGATGGAGTCAATCTTCTGTGTTCAGGGGTTACCCCCAGCTCCCTCTGCCACCACAGAGGAGCCCCCAGCTCTTTCTGATGTGGGAAACCAGCTCACCACCAGCCAACCTTACTGGGCAACTTCATCCTGACTCGGTTGGCACTGGCACTGCATTCCCTCAAAAATTCATCATATTTTCACGTGGGAGGAAAGTTCGGGCTCTGCATGAGCTGCCCCTGCCCTGCAGCCCAGACCTTCTCCTCGGGCTGCCCCAGGCCATCCTGCTTCCCTGGGAACAGCCAAAATTATGGACACTGTTACTGCCCACAGACCCAGCCAGGGCTGCAGGAACCCTGTCCAACCTGGGTCCTGCATAAATCACCAGGGCCTGGAAGTCACGGCCTTTATAAATATTGATCCTGTCTTTGGGGAAGCTCACCAATTTCAGAGAAGGAGGCTTTTCTTAATAGCATTAAATAGAGATGCTGGAGTTATTCTTGGCTCTGTAAACAGCGTGGATCTGTGTGGCTGCCCTGTGTGTGGGGCTGAGTGCTCTGGCCTGAGCCTGCTCCCTGCTCCTGCTCCTCTCTCCCCTGGGGCTCCATGCCTCGGGATTATTTATTTTGGGATCTCTCTGGGCAGGGCAGACATGGAAAAGGTCTGTTTGCCACAGAGCTCTTTGCAAAGGAAGTGTTTTAGCCCCTCTGACTGTTTTAGCTCTGTCCCCACACACTGGGGACAGGTTGTGCATGACCACCTTCCCCTGCAGAGCTGGCTCAGGGCAACACTAACCCTGTGCCAGTTGTATGGTGTTCTCTGTTCTAATGTATGGGACCTAACAACAATCATCCTCTGGGAAAAACTCCACTGGCACCTCCTCTGTACCTCACAGGCACCTGCACCACCTGGAAAAATGGAGAGGAGACTCAGAGATAATTTTCATATACTAAGGGCAATTCAATTAATAATTAAAATGATCGAGAGGCTGGAGGAGCTGTCTTGTGAAAAGCATGACAAGATTGGAATTAGTAATTTTGAAGAGTAGAGAAAATTGGGAGGGATGTGACTGAAGTTTGCAAACTCCCCAAGGGAGTGAATCAGGTGAAACTGAAATCAAATCTTGAGACCAAGAGCTGGGAGCAATCAGTGGAACTGGTAGGATATCACTCTGAAACAGAGAAAAGCAAAGATTTCTTCATCCAGTGAGTAAAACCTCAAGAATCTGCTGCCACAAGAAGCTGTGGAGGGAGATGCTGTCAGCATGGTGAGAAAGGGATTAGAGCTGATGGAGAGCAGGGCCATAAGGGAATATCCAAAGGAACAGTCAGGCTTGTGACTTCTGCTGTCCCGAGCCCAGTGACTGTGAGTGCTGAAGTAGGAGGTTCTTGGGCTGCAGAAGGCTCCCCCAAAACAGCATCTCCTATTTGCCCTGTTAGTTGCAGGCTAGCTGGGCTGTAGCTCTGACCCAGTAAAGTTCCTGTTCCCTTCCCTCTTCCAGTTTTCTTCTGCAGGATTTTTCCATGAGTTAGCACTCAGCTAATGGGGTATCTCAGCAATGGGGCTGAGGGGTGTGCCCAGGAGGATAAATAACCTCCACCCTCATGGTGGGAAGGACAAGCTCATATTGATAGGGCTGGAGCAGATGGTGTGTCCTGTGCCCGTGTCCAGGCAGTGAGACCATCCACACTCAGCTGCAAACACAGAACACCCTTGGCAGCTCAGTTCTTGCCTGCACAGCCCTGAAGTGCCTGTGCCTCATACTGGAGCCAGAGGCCTTGCTGTGCCTCTGTGCTGGAGAGATGCAGCCCAGGGTACATCTGCTTTTCCAACGTATTAACCCCTAAATTATTGAGACTTTGGACGGGGCTCGGAGCAACCTGGTCTAGTGGAAGCTGTCCCTGCCCATGGCAGGGGCTTGGAATGAGATGGGCTTTAAAGTCCCATCCAACATGAACCATTCTGTGATTCCTCTCTGAACAGGAGGCAGACCTAGGACATCATAATAATGAGCCATCTTCCCAGCCAACTAACACTGATCTCACTGCAAGTGCTGCATGACAAGGAAGTGCTCGTAAAGATATATAGGAAGCAACCTGGGATGGGTAAAATTGGTTGGGCTGAGTTAGGAAGAAAGCTTTTGTCTCCACCTCTCAGTTCCCAGTTTCACAGAGAAGTTATTTAGAAGATCTTATGTCCTTCCCAGAAACTAATGTGTAAGCTGTACTTCTTCAGGATTCTGTGTCAGGATGCAGGACTCCTCCCAGCCTTGGTAACACACTTAGATAAACCCTGTCTGTAGCAGTGAGCTGAGGGGTGCAGTTCAAGCCCAGGATTTCAGCTTGACCAAAGCATCGACTCTGGCTTCAGGCATGAGAGGCATTTCAAAACACAACCAGTCGGGTATGTAAGCTGCCACTGTCCAGCAACACAAAGCTGCAGATGAATTTCCCTCCTTTCCAAGTCCTTCCCAGGGTGATCTCAGTTCCTGCCAGTAACTTCCTCAGTCATGAGTCTTGGTCAAGTAATTTGGACAAACAAGAGTTAGCCTTAAACTATTTTGAGAATATTTTCTGCTTATTTGCTATTTGTTCACCACACTGCCTGTCTGGGCTGCTTGGCCACATTTGGGTGGCTTCTATTCAGTGCACCAGAGAGGTGACCAGCTTGGTTGCCATGTAGGGAGCCTGTGGTTTAAGTCATGGCAATGTCAGATGTCAACCTTTCTGCCACGAGGGCTCTGCTTGTCTGAGCCCTCTCACATCAGAGAAAGGATGGTTTAAGGTGCAAAGACCACCTACACAAAGCATCTTCATCTGACTGACCAGAAGGCATCTTACTGTGGCAGTGCTGAGACTTTCTTAGTGCCATAAGACATGGAGGAGGAGCCCCTGCAGAGCAGAGCTACATTATTTGTATGCTGCAATTGTTATAATACCATCCAGTAACGCCCTGGGAGACCCTGCAGCATCTCCCAGTCTCCCTAATTCAGACACTATGAGCTGTTGTGATGCCATAGAAGGTGCCTGGGGAAGTGATGAGTCCACTGACTCCTCCTGGACCAAAGCAGCCTGTAAAGGGCTTCTGCTACATCAGCTGCAGCCCAGCAGTTTTCATCACCATACTCGTGAAAGACATGACATGATTATTGTTCCTTCCTAGAGGCAAGAGAGCAAAGTCCTCAAATGAGTCTGAACATATTGTTAACCCTTCAGTATAACTGGGAAGAGGGAGTTCCTTAGGAAGGGTGTCTGGGGAGAGAGGCTGAGCTGCCCCATTGACAGCTGCTTCTGCAGGACCCAACATCCCCTCTGCTGACACTTGAGCAGACAACGTTGGGGAAGTTCAGGCATGGTGATTCCTTGTTTCATGTTTTCTTTGAGAAAACTTATTTTCAGTTTTGTCCTGAGAAACCTAACCTCTTGCTTTCCTAGAATAAAGTTTATCTCTGTTGGTCTAGAGCTGCCTTTTAGGAGAATTACAGCAATCTCCAAATGAGGCAACCCAGTGAGTTTGGGAGTTATGAGACCTGGGGGCTTGCCTGGGGAAATTCGTTGCATGCTGAGGGAAGGGGGACCCCCTCACCTCCAAGGGTCACCAGCCAGGATCCTCTCCAAAGGAAAGGTGACAGTCTGCACATTCATGGAATCCTGCCCTTGGTACCTTCATGTTATCAGCCTCGTCAGGCTGGGCTGAGATATGCTACACTAATTCACTCCTGCAAGCTGAGCTGGTGCAAGAAGGAGCAACTGAACCGCCACAAGGCCCAGCCACGACACTCCTGTTTCACCAAGTTTTGTTCTGTATAACTTCCCAGGAGCTTTCTCCTCATGGAGAGGCATTTTCAAAATGTATTTTCAAAGTATCGGTCAGTGGCAGAAAGGTGTGGTGTCAAATGAGCTCCCAGCAACATGGCATTGATGGATCAATGAAGAAGGGATCAACAAGGAAGAATGCATCACAGAAGGGAGGTTCAATAGCAGAAGTTTTGCAGTCTCAGGCAGGACTTGGTGCAAAGGAAGAGCAGCTTTGTGCCTCTCAGCCTTCGCCAGTGTCAATGGAAGCATGTGATGGAGATGGAGTATCCCTCTCGTGCCACCATGGGTCATTTCAGGTTTTCTTAGCTGAAAATTCACATTTTTAATTTAACCCAGACCAATAGCTTATATGATTCAGTTCATACCCAGGGAAGAGTGGCCAGTCTACGTTCCAAGGCTGTGTGGGATGGAGAGTTTACCATGTCTCTGAGCTCCTTGTTCCAATGGTCAGTTATTCCCACTGTTAAAAATAGTTACTTTATCTTGAGCCCAACAACCACCAGCTTTGCTTTCCAATCCCTGGATCTTTTTCTGTCTTTGTCTGCCCTATTAAAGAGCCCTTTGCACTCAAAGTATTTCCCCACATCAGTTCTCACAGACCATGATTAAATCACCTCTTAAAAACCAGATAAACTAAACAGATCATGTTCCATTAGTCTCTCACTGAGAATGATTTCTAGCCCTGGGATAATTTTCTACTTCTTTCCTGAGCCTTTTCCAAGTTTTCACTGTGACTCCCAAGCATAAGCACTAAACCTGAGCGTGCCATCTTGGTGATGATGTCACTAAACTCACATGCAGGAGCAGTGCCACCTCTGTGATATTCCCTGCCTGTGAATGGCAAGATCCTGTCCAGCCTTGCAGCAGCAGTTCTGCTCTCTGGCTTTCAGCTGAAGCCTGAACCCTCTCCAGAGTCCCCACTCTCTCTGTTCCATCATCACAGAGTGGTCTGCACGTCTGATATCAAACCATCATTAAGTGGTGACCGAAATGTCCCTGTTTTTCTGTATTCCAGTGCCTATGAACCCCTCATCCCTCCAGCTTGATTTTTCCTGTGCCACCAAGTATCCGTCTGTGTTTTTCTTTAGATAAGCTTTTATCCCACACCAGACAACCACTCTGTGCTGTCACTAGTCCCATAAACAAGCTTTTCCCATGATGTTCTTGTGCTTGCAGCATACCAGTTGCTTCCAAGAGGGAAAGAAAAAATTCTTGCTATCCCTTTGCAGTACAGCCCATTCCAGGTGATTTCTGCAGCATTAAGTCAGGTATTTCTAAAATGAGAACCTTTTAGAAAGCATCACAGGCAGTCCCATGTTTGCATTCTGGGAAGAGTATCATGGGGTTGGCAGAGGCAGTGCATCCCCCTCTGAAAAGGCATCTGAAGTATTGAAAGGAATTGCCATTTGGAGGGGTCCACCTTTCTTCTCCAGCTGCAGAGAATCCCAGACAGCTCTTAGACTGGAGAGCAGAGTGAGGGAAGCTGAGTGACAAAGTCCTGTTTTTCAAACAGCCAACAAGAGTCAAAGAATCATGGAATATCCTGAGTTGGAAGGGTCCATCGAGTCCAGCTCCAGGCCCTGTACAGGGCACCCCAAGAATTCCATGTGCTGTGCAATTGGGGTATTGTCCAAGTGCTCCTTGAGCTCTGGCAGCCTTGGGGACCACTGCCCTGAGGAGTCTGTTCGGTGCCCAACCACCCTCTGGGGGAAGAACCTTTTCCTGAGATCCAACCTAAACCTGCCCTGACACAGCTCCTTCCCATCTATCTGTAAAGGCCCCTAGTTAACAAAATATTTAAGAGGTTTTGGTGCCTCTTAATAATGCACTTAGAAATACCTTTGATGTTAAGAGGTGAACTTGAGCGAAGCACTTTGCAGTGGGAAGAGCAGGGAAATGTCAGCTCGATCATACCTGAGCTGTACTGCTGAGGGTACAGTGTCAAACCCAAGCCCTGTGAAGCCAGAGGCAACCTGAGAGGTTTCAGCAGAGGAGCTGGGTGGGCTCCAGAGCCACCAGGGTGAACCCAGAGCCCTTTGCTGTCTCCCTGCACATCCCACTTGGCTCCGCACGTAGTTGGGAGAAGGGTGGACTGAGGCTGCATGACCTGTTTGGTAGATCATAAGTTGCTTTGTCTCAGCCATGAACAGTGCAGGGCAGCCTGGCCAGGCTGGGTGGGCAGAGGCTGCTGGATTTCTGATGAAGTAGTTTTAAAAAGGGGATTTGAAATAGAGGGGAGAGTGAAGTCAGCTGAGAAGAAGGAATATTGCTCCCAGACATTAAGGATGATGGAATGGGGAACTACCACAGGGGAGAGAGGAGGACCCCAGCATGGGTGCCAAGCATATGTCAGTCTGCACACCTCGGACCATGGGAGGAGGTCTCAGGAGCTGAGAAAGGCTTTGTTTTCAGAGGAATAGGCTTTCCTGAGGGTACCCTCTGGGGACAAGACAAATCTGTGGATCACTCCTGGCACCATCTCAGCAGAGCTGTGCTTTCCCCAAGCACCAGGAAAAAGCACTCAGTACCTTCTGCTTGTTCAACTGCACCTAAATATCCTGCTCCTTCCACCCCTCCCACCATCCATCCACGGGAACCTAGCAAATGCCAAGAAAAGGAAATAACCAACTCCGAAACAACTGTGTCTCAGATGGCAAAAGCTGGTGAGATGCTCTTCTAGCTTTTCTGGATGGCTTTTGTACCTGTATTTCCTTCACTCCTTTGCTAAGTTCCTGACCCAGGGCCTGGCCTTTGCAGCCCAGGCCACCCTGCAGCCCCCACACCAACACACACAAGCTCTGTGAGGAGGAGAACCTGGCAAAAGGACTGGGAAATATTGTCACTTCAGCTGAGGTCACTCTGCAGCCCATCTTCTACCCACAGACCTCAAATGAAGACACTGGAATATAACCCTGGAACAAACTCAGATGTTATTCTCCAGCCTGTCATTACCCTGAGTCAGATGGAGACGAGTGAAGAGCCTCTACCCAGGCTGGATTGTAATCAGAGTGATGGAAAAGACCATTAGGTCATCTGGGCCATCTGCCTCCGCCAATACCCGCCTGTTCTCTGCTTCATGTTATCTAGAGCTGAGCTTGGAGTGAGTCAAGTGATGCAGCTTCCAGTTTCCCACGGGAGACTTTTCCTAATAAAACTAACAGCTGAGATGGAAACGTTTCCTGATACCCTGCCTAAATATGCTGTTGCTCACACACATCCCATTACTCCTGCTGATCCCCCCGTGGGACCCTTTGAAAGCACGTCTCTCCTTGGTGTTCAGACCCATCACCTTCCTGCTGACAGTTATGGTCAGATTTTCCCTGAGTTGCCATTTGGACAAGCTGCATTTTACTGTATGGTGGTAAGGACTCCAGACCCAAGGCTGCAAACAGCTTTCTGCATCCTTGGAGCCTTTGGACTCCTCCTAAGAAGCTGTATTCCCCAGACATTCTGCAAAGGGGAATATTCTGGGGAGATTTTTGTGCAAAATCTAGGATGAGGCTTAGAGAGATGAACCATTGGGTCAAGTTTCTCATTATAGTTCTTTATCTTTTGTTCTGATCTAGTTTTCCTTCTTTAAAATTTAATCTCTGATTGCTCCAGGGATCTTCATCCCATTTCCACACTTAATTAGAGCTTGAAGCGCCAGCAAGGCTCATGGTGCCACTTGAAGGAATGTTCCAGGTGCCAGGTGACTTAAAGGTTTTCAGTTTGTAGAGGGACACAGGCATTTACTTGCAAGGTAGAAGATGGGAAAAAAAAAACATGATAGGTAGATCTATAGGTTGAGTGGAGCACCCATTGCTCCTTGCAGCTTCCTCCAAGGACATGACTGGGAGCACACTGGTGGCAGTGGGGTGTATGGAGAGGAAGGACCTTGAATGAGTCAGGGACACACACACAGAGTGTGCAAAATTGCAGGTATTTCCTCAGAGCTGGACCTGGGTTTCAAAATACTTCTTACCATTAACTTCTGACAAAAACCTTGTCATGCCAAAATCCTGCCAAGCTGCCTCAATGCCACCAGCCTGAGGATGCCACAGTCCCTGGGGGGAACAGTGTCTTGCAAGGAGCAGAATGAGCCACAATCCAAGATGGAGACCCTGTGTAGGACAGATAAACAGAGCCGTGACTGCAACAGGAAATTAATTTAAATTTAGAAGAAATAATTTTTTCCCTTGGTTGAATGAGATGGGAGATCCTCCTTCTGTTCTTCATTAAGAAACAAAGGGTGAAACCAACAGCAAATTGTGTGCAAACCACCCAACTACGGCCCTGAACTCCTGAAACATCTTTATTCACTTAATCTGGGATTCAGGAAATTCTCGTCCAAGCCAGTTTTATTGGGTGGTTTGTATTGAGCTCTCAGCCTCCCAATCAGTAACAGATGAACAATTTTGCATAACATTTTTCTCCTGGATTTTTGGCTCTGCTCCTCCTTTCTAGCGGCTGAGCTGATGAAGCAGGCCTGTTGTTCATCCTTTTGGAGACGCCAGCTTTGCTCTGATTCCAGGAATGACCACGGGCTGCCCTGGCTCTTGATCAAGGCCAAGTTCTACCTTTCTAGATTCACCTGCATCGGTGGCTCATCTCCCTGTGTCCTCTCTCACCACCTCCCTCCTAACTCCTCCTTCCTGCTGCTTCTTCCATCGGGTACTGAGCCCATAAAGATCAGCCCAAACCAGGTCCCAGGTGCTGAAGGGCAGCAGTGGATGCTGATAAACTGCAGGGCAGCCTGACAGAGATGTGTGAGCATCTGCTGATAAAACACAAGGCAGGGACAGGCCCCAGATGTGGCTGGAGCTGCATGGTGAGGAGTGGTGCTCTGTGGGCTGACCTGCCCCTCAGCACCTCTCCAGGCAGGTGGCTGCTGGGCTGGTTTTCATTGTTGTCTCCTAAGCAGATTTTGCGTTTGGGAGCAGAGCACAGATGGGTTTCTGTGCTGTTGGGATACCTCTAGCACCAGTGTCCCTGTTAGCCCATCACCCCGTGCATGGGCACAGCTGGCACCACGTGGCACACACTGTGCCTGCAGGCGTGTGCCAGGAGTGGCAGGGGTGGGTGGGGGGCATCCCCACTCCTCCCCATGGCCACGGTGGTGCCAGCCCACAGGGCTCCTCTGTCCCACTGGGAACGGATGGCATGTGGTCCAAGGAAAAGAGCGAGACCCTGGAAACAAGGGGGACGTAAAAGGCCTGGACAAACCCTAGCCCTCTGGCAAGGGGCTGTTGGTGTGTGTGCCCAGGGGCTGTGCACATATGCACATGTGACTTGTCAGCATCTCTCTGCCTCCACCCCTGTGCCTTGGCTGCCCGGAGCTGCCAGGACTCAGTTGAAGGCAGGTCAGGAAATGAAATAGGTGCTATGTACCCCCCTTGTCCCTCCCTCGTGGGTGGGCTCCCTCACCTGCCCGTCACCCCCCGCGCCCCACCGGCCCTCTGGCAGCAGATTTCACTGGATGATGTTGCCGCCTTGATGTTTCAGCACTGCCAGTTCCCAGAATAACCCGGTCCTGGGGCCGGGGAAAAACACTTTGCTCAGCCGATGTGTTTGCTCAGACGCTTCAGCCCAGGCTTTTATTATTATAATGCCTTGGAGATCTGGGGCTTAGAGGGGGATTTGCTGCCATGTGCCTGACAAAGAGGAGTGACCTCAGCGACACGGGAGAGCAGAGAGCGTATAAAACCTTTCTGGGCTCTGCGTAGGAGTGCCGCTTCCCTTCTTGGCTGCTCTGGGCTCCATCTGCTCTCTCCACACATGGGTCTCCCCTGATGGTCCCTCTTGGGTGGAGAGAGGACTGGGCAGGAGACAAATGTTCACACGAATGGGCTTCACATTATTTGCAGAGCTCCCAGATTCATGCCCTGAATTTTAAGCAGGAGAGTGATTGCCCATCACTGCAGCAGGTCTGCATCATCTCCTCTCCATCCTCCTTCCTCTCCATCCTCTGACCAACCCATCTGCATGAACTGCTCGCCCCATGGGCAGGCTCTCCAAGGGTGGAGGAGCTCCCTGCCCCCTTTCTTAGGTTGCCCACAGGGACCTGACCCTGACTCTGTATATTCTACCCATGTCTCTCCTACATGGTTGGGTGATCACCACTATGCTTTGCAGAGTTGGAACTGTGTCAAGTCAACATGTCAAAGATCATATTAGGCATTCCTTCACTCATCCTGTGAAATATTGGCCATTTTCTGCCACATGGAGCAAAGTAAGTTGCAAACCCAATGGGACATGCAGGAAAAACAGTCATTAATAACTGTACTTAATTACAACCTAATTTCTTGAAAAATGTGTTTGAAAGCAGCTGGCAACAAGTTGAACTATGTGGAAAGTTTGAAGAACACCAGACCAGACATTAATTAGTCAACAGCCTCCAGAAAGGTCAGGCTCTGGAAATATTTAAAGGCCCCATAATAAAATGAATTTTAATTTCAATGCTGAATTAAAACTTCATTGCAAATCCCAAGAAAATAGACTCTTTCCCCACAGACACACTGCACATGTTTGAGGGAGACCTGCTCTCCACACACCACAGGCTCCCTATGGAGTTTCCCAAACCATCTCTTCTAGTGACCTCCTTCTGGTTGGAAACGCCACACAAGCACCTTCTTTCCATCAAGGGCTGTTGTTGGTGTGAGACCTCACACACTAACCTCTCCAAATTGCCAACTGGCCTCTGCAGTGCAGCAAGACCTCTCTAGAAGCCTGGTGCCATTACTGAAATCTCATCTGAAACCCACCCTTGGGTGTGGAGAGAGACGATCTCTTGGGAAGACCTGCAGAGATACCATAGGCAGTGTGATCAGGGATGTTTTTTGGAAGTGACCACACATCACTTGCTTCCAAGAGCATCCCTGTTACACTGCCCCTGTTGGTTTAACTGAACTCTGTCTGAAAAACAAGGATATGGACTGGTATCGTTGTATCAGTCCCTGCAGTTCTGGCAGGAGCAAGGACCTTTCCCTTTGCCACATCAGTGATCATGTCCTGGGGGTACAATCTGTTCAGCAAACATAAAAGTCCCAAGAAGGAAGTGTGCTGGTAAAGAAAAGCATTGGACAAATAAATAAAAAGGCATTGGACAAAACCACTACCAGCAGACATATTCTATGCCTCTGCATTTGTAATATTTCATCGTTCCTGGCTTGTTGGTTCTCCAGCCCTGTCCTTATCCTGGCCTTTTTCACAGCACCCCTTGGCAAGTACCCTGTAGGAAAACCTGTGGGAGAACACTGGGAATGTCAGGACATTTATAGTCAGAGGGGCACATCTACCAGTCAGTGGAAAATGTCCTCGTGGGAAGACAGCTGGCACATACCACCGAAATAAAGGCACCCCTGTCCAGGTTGTGTGGCATTGCTCTGAAAGCAGGAATTCCAGGTGTGCATGGGAAGAATATACCTGGAACTGCATTGGCAGAGCCACGTGCTGAGCCTTCACACTTACTGCCCACTCTTTACCCATCCTGGCTGCTGTTCCTCTCTGCTGCATTCTGCTAAACGACACGTGTCTCCTTAGGAGGTGGGGCTGGGACAGGCTGGGAGCTCTCTAGCAGATGGTTTTTGGCAGTGCACGACATCGTGCACATTTGACTGAGTGCAAGCTGGTATCTCTGAGCTCCCCCACTTCTGCTGGCTCATCTGCCCTCCTGGCTCTGAGGCAACCACGAGTCTCAGACCTCCTGTGCTCCTCAGCCACTTCCAGAGCAGCTGGCAGGAAGCAGCAGCTTCCAGGTTTGCAGGAAGTTGTGAATAGTTTGGTTTCAGAAATAGCAAACTGTTTGGACTCCAGGTATTTCCAAAACAAAACATCTCAGTAGCTTTCCTTCTATGAAAGGTTTCATGAAGTTTGTCTCAGTCCAGCTCAGAAAAAGGCATTTTCCTAAGATTTCGAACTTTTCAGGAAGGATACTTCTGCCACGTAATGGCAGAATACTGACAATGCCAAGAATCACAGAATAACAGAATGGTTTGTGTTGGAAGGGATCTCAAAACCCATCTCATTCCACCCCTGCCACGGGCAAGGATGCCTTGCACTAGACCAGGTTACTCCAAGCCCCGTCCAACCTGGCCTTGAACCCTTCCCAGGAATAGGGAGTCCACAACCTCCGTTCTCAAGAAGTTGGCAAGGCTGTGGGGGCACATGTGTGACCACCAAAACATTGCTCTGTGCTCCTTTTCTCCTGGCACATCTCCTGCAGGAGAGGAAGTGCAGTCTGACATCCTGTCACTAACAGGGAGATGGGAAGCAGCAAACCAAAATTCCCAAGCCTTTCCCACAAATGGCAATGTTTTTCAGTAGAAATTGTGGGGTGTCCTTTTCAAATCCCAACCTTAGACTGTTCTGCTGGAGCTGGGAGAGATGTTTCTGTCCTCTACTTGCCATTCAAAGGTGCCTGGTCCATCTCTGAAGTATCTGTACAAGGTTGCCAGAGATGCCAAGTGGCAAATCCAGATCTGAGGATTGCAAGGAGCAAATAGAGAGGATGGGCTTGTCTGTAGTTCATTTCAGAGGAAGTTTCCTTTCCTTCTGCTCCACATCATCTCAGCCCCTTCATCCAGGATGGCAGCTCCTGCTTCTGAGGAGACACCAGGACCAGCTAGGTGATCCATGTGCTTGGAAGTCCTGCTTCCAGATCAACTATTCCCTTGTGCCAGACAGACTGGGATTGGCTCATTGATACATTTTGGTGGAAACATCACAAGAGCAGTGAGAGAGAGGAAAGAAATCTGCTGTAAGCCAAGGAAAGGAGATGCTCGAAATGCACGGGAGAAATTCTGCAGGTAGGGAGAATGTGCTCAAGTCTCTGGGGATCCCAGGCAACAAAATAGTGACACAGTTTGTCCCTTGTGAGGTATTTGCTTGGATCAGACAGAAACTGGCCTCTAGCTGGGTCTTCAAACCACCCCTAGGATCCAAGAGACTTGGCCAAAGCAGAGTGCAAGACACCCGTGGGGAAACCTGGAATTCCCTGTGTCTGATGTTGAAAGTGAAGGTGATTTAGGAAGAAACATGAGGTGTCTTTCCAGAAATTGCTGTAGACTCAGATCCCTGGGCTCCATCACGTTTACACCTAGGGGACATACCACATCCACCTGAGGAAGAGCTGTAGTGCTCCATGCCATACCTGCAGGCTGTATTGACAGAAATGCCTGCATTCCTCAAGCCAGAGGAGTCCCTCCTTGGTACAGCTTTGTTGTGTCTTCATAGAAGATCATGGCACTGGAGCTCACTGAAGCAGAAGTGGGAGAGGAGAGGATCCCCAGGTCCATTTCCCTCCTGCAGGAGGATGTGCTGTTAGCTGTTGCCATCCAGGAGTAATATTGTGCACAAGCTGTCGCCTGTGGTCCTCCACAAGAGCCACCAAGGCACCCCCTAGGATGCCCACCCACCAGAGATGTGCTGCTTTCCAGGTGCAGGGGATGGAGGGCACCAGGGAAAGCATGGCTGTTCTAACAGCCCACATCAGAGGCTCTGACAAGGAAGGGTTCCTCTTAATGCTTTCCATTGGAGAGACCAGGAGACACCAGAGACCAGAATCACCTCTTTATCTTCCCCTGCCCTCCCTAGGGGACAGAGTCAGGAATGGGAACATGTGGGCTCACGGACAGGGGGACAAGGCATCCTGCCCCCATATCACCAGCTATTTTTGTGAGCCTGTCCCTGGCCCACAGGCTGAGTGCTGGTAGCCAGCATTCTGCTGCCAACCACTGGGTTTTGTGAATCAGCTGTTCCATGTTTTATGACTTGGGCTGAGGTGATCAGTCCCCAGGAGCTGGTCTGCTTGACTGGGGGGAGCCACCACCCTGCCGGAGGGTCCTGCTGGTTGCAGGGTGACAGATGGCAAAGATGCCCTGATGTAGCAGCTCTTGAGGGCTTTTCATGCTAAGCCAGCTGACCAGAGCCTTTCTCCTGAGCCCAAAACTCAGAACTGATGGGAAAAGCTGCAGGCAGCCCGGAAGGAGCTCTGCAGTACCAACAGCCCAGGCTGCAGAAAGACATCACTGACTCCATCTGATATCAGCAGAAAGCTTCCTGGGCCCCACCTGCAGCAGGGAAAGTGAATCTGCTCTCTGGGGAAGGAGGTGATCTCTGGGCTGTTTCAGGGAGCCTGACCATGACATCAGCGGGGACAATCTCAGTTCAGTCCCATGGGCTGTCACCCAGTGCCATGTCCCCACCTCCTCTGCCCAGAGACCTGTACAGAGCATCCATGGGGCTGCCAAGCATCTCCTTCTCCTTGACACTGAAGCCCCTGTCCCCACACTGGGCAGCGAGTGCTCTCAGCAGTGTAGTGGAACTGGGTGAGGAGTAAGTCAAGGGCTTGGAAGATTTTCCTGTGTGCAGTGATTCATGGCTCATGTTTGTCAGTAGATGGGAGTGTTTGGAGAAGAGCCAAGTCATCATGAAAACATTTACAAATCCCAGACGTTTTGTGGATTTCACCACAAATTATCTTCTGTCCAGCACAGCCAACCCACACGTTCATCAGCATTTCTGAGCTGCAGTTTATTAATCCTCCATTTCCAGCAGTGGTGTGAAGATAGCACTGGCCAGCAAGGGGGGACATGCCACTAGAGTTGTGCCAGCTGGACAGTAGAGGATTAGTGGTTGGAAGCCCAATGACTCCTCTCTTCACCATGGCTGCTTCACCTTGCCCAGCAGTCAAAGAAATATGGATCAAGACTTCCCTGGAGGAGAATAAAGAAAAGACTGCTCCTAGGAGGGCAAAGGCCATGCCAACTCCTTTAAAAGACCTGTCTGAGAGCATCTATGGAGAGGTGTAGTAGATACATGAAGTCTAAATGAGGGGTCAAAGCCCAGGAAAAAGTGGCAAAAGGAACAGAAGAATATCAGGCATTTATGGCACTAAGGCAATTCAGATTGCAGCACATCTGTGAGTACCTGCCAACTGCAAAAATAAAGAGCAGCTCAAAGCAAAGAACAGCATAAAATTAAGGTCCAGCCTATGCCAAAAACCCATCCTTTTTAATGGTAGATTGGGCTGATCTCTCAAAGAAGGCACAGACCCCAATGAACCTTATGTTTTGGGATGTAACTGAGTAGATGTTCTTCTCCCCATCCTTTACAATGCAGGCTGCCTCTCCGTCACAAGGTGGGAAGGAAATTTGGCATGCTGGAGATTTCCTTCAGGGCTTCTCCACTTACAGGGACTCCCTGGGGCAGGATAGAGCTCAGCTTTCCTGCTTGTGGAGCATGGGAAACCCAGATCCATGAAGGTCATGGAAAGTCATTCATACCTCTCTGACAAAGTGAGGGCCTGGGGATGCCTCTCATTATTCACCAGGCAATGAAGGCAAGAAGTTGAACCCCTGAGGAGGATTGGTCCTGGAAAGGTTCATCTGAGAGGGACAATCCCTTCAGGGTGCTCGTAGTGTTCAGGGAACAGCAGTCTCCACTCTTACCATCCTCAGCTCTCTCCCATAGGTTGATTATTTCTGATTCAGATTTTCCCTCTCATGACAGCCAATGCCTGTGGCAGCAGCTGCAGCAGCCGAGACATTTCACTGCTCAGCTTTGGGAAGTGGCTCTTGGCTGCCTCCAGCCTTCAGGTTTGGAGCTGAAAGTGTATTTGTGATATTTTGATGACTATCAGCTCCAACATCTCGCCGATCATAGAATCACAGAATCATAGAATCATAGAATCAGCTGGGTTGGAAGGGACCTCTGAGATCATCAAGTCCAACCCTTGATCCAACCCCGCTGTGGTTCCCAGCCCATGGCACTGATGCCACATCCAGTCTCTTTTTAAAAATCTTCAGGGACGGAGAATCCACCCCCTCCCTGGGCAGCCCATTCCAATGTCTGACCACCCTCTCTGGAAAGAAATTCTTTCTAATATCCAACCTAAACCTCCCCTGGCACAACTTGAGACCCAGCCCTCTTGTCTTGCTGATGGTTGCCTGGGCAAAGAGACCAACCCCCCCCTGGCTCCCCCCTCCTGTCAGGGAGTTGCAGAGAGTGAGGAGGTCTCCCCTGAGCCTCCTTTTCTCCAGGCTGAACAGCCCCACCTCCCTCAGCCTCTCCTCACAGCACTTGTGCTTGAGTCCCTTCATGTGGGTAGATGTGGGTAGATAGTGAAAAACAGCAGGGAGAAATGAACTCCCCCCCTCCATGAGAGCCCATGGTGAAGCCTGAAGCCAGATGGAACCACACATGGTGGCAGGTGCAGAGCCCAGCCCATATCTTGACTCTCACAGGTTGGTGTTGGCTTGCTCTGGCCGCCTCTCCCCTCCAGACACACGTCCCCCACCCTCCCTGGCAGTGCCAGGTTTTTCACCTGTGCCATGGAAGTGCTGCCAGGACTCAGTGAGTCGAGCCCAGGGTGCCTCTTCACGCCGTGAATGAGCAGCAGGTCCCACTGCACCTTTTGGTGCCAAACACTGAGGAATGTCCATGCCTGAGATGTCCCCAGGTGTTAAACAGACACTTACCAGGACCAGACCCCAGGGCTCCCATCCCATAGCTGAGAGCCAAGACCTCCAGACCACAGCCAGACTCTGCCAGGATCCTCCTAAGGTGGTGTTGATTCCAGCTAACAAGGCTATGCAAATCATGAGAAAAGTAGTAAACCACCTAATCCAGCCTCCCAGGTATCTCAGGCCTTTGATATTTGCCTTGATTTTTCTATATTAGGGCTAATGATTTGGCTCAAGCTCCTCTTCCAGGAGGATTGCACCGGCACTGCTTCATTAAAGAAAATCCTTGCCTCACTGTTCAGTCAGGGTTTCATGGTGCTGACAGCAGGGCCATTAATAATGCAGCCATTTTCTAATGTATTTTTTAACACAGAATAATTTTCCAGGACTTTCACAACTGTTTTGACAATTGGCTCCCCTCGGGGCAGCGTGGGAAGCTGCAGGCAGAAGTAAGTCCCAAAACTGGCAGGAGGAAGGGATGTCCAGCCCATGCAGGGCAGGGGACTGCCAGATCCTGGGGGAAGACAGCCTAACCCCTCAGGAAAGGGACAGCATGGCTGTGAGAGAAATTTAAATGATGGTGTTCTCTCAGCACAAGTCCCAGTATGTCCTTCCTGGACAAAGGACAGAGGCTGGATGTTTCTCTGGAGCACAACCATATCTCAAGCAGAGTAATCATAGTAAAATTACATAAGAAGGGTTGGCCAAGGGATCAAATCTCCTGATCCAGGCTTTAAACTGGCTCTTTGGGGTTAGCAGGAAAGCGGCTTTCTTGCACCATCCAGGGGTTTTCCTCAGCCTCCCTCCAACTGGCCGCTCTCCCCCCGGACAGCTCAGGGGGGTCCAGTGCAGCACCTCTGCCTCTCACCCCCCACCCCAGCCCGAGGATGAGCCCAGCCTCCACCTTCCCAGTGAGCAAACTCAGAGAAACTTAAGTCTCTGTTATTTCTTTTCTCCCATTCTCGGAGCCCTTTTGAATATCCCTTCTCTCTGCTCCAGCTCCGCAGGCTCCAGGGATTTGGCTCTGGCAAATAAGCTCAGGCAAGCAGGAGCTGACTGTTACATGACCCTTCTTGTAATTTGCTGGAAATCTCGTCCGTAGGATAAACAGACCAATGTTAACCTTTATATAGTAAATAAAACTCCAGTGAATGCGGCCACTTAGCATGTCTAAAAGATCCATTTTTACTTCTAATATTAACACATTTTTAAAGAAATCTTTCTCTGGCAAAAGCCAAAAAATATTTTGTTTCCTGTTTCAGTAAATAGTCACCATGGTAGAGCAACTCCATCTGATACTTACTCCCTGCTGCATACAGCTGATCCCCCTTTATCCCTGTTTACTGCAGGGATACTATTAAATACCTTCAGCCATTCCTGCTTGCAGATTTCCAGAGAGCCCATATCCTGTTTATAGCATCTCTGCCCAGGCTGCTGTATGGGGGAGCTCCAAACAGGAGAGAGAAAGGGTTGAGGGGGAGATGCTGAGATTTGGAAGGAAAGGAAGGAGGTGGAGAGATGTCTGCTGCCACCTCCAAGCACCAGGGTGCTGCACCATTCCCACTGAGAGCAACAGCAACAGAGAATCAGAGAATCACAGAAAGAGTTGGGTTGGAGGGACCTTAAAGCCCATCTTGTCCCATCCCCTGCCATGGGCAGGGATGCCTCCCTCGAGGCCAGGTTGCTCCAAGTCCTGTCCAGCCTGGCCTTGAACACTTCCAGGGATGGGGCAGCCACAGCTTCTCTGGGCAACCTGTGCCAGGGCCTCCCTACCCTCCCAGGCAGGAATTTCTTCAGTCTTCAACATAATTAAGTATATTTCCCGATGGTCCCAAATGCATCCAGGGAATGCCTGGATGAGGTCTCCAGAGCAACTGGGCTGCATTGGTGATGGACAGACCTGCCCTAGGCAGTGGCTGCTGCAGTGCTCTCCAATTCCCACTCGCCAGCTTTCCCTGAGCATCAGAAGTTCCTGCAACCTCCACGGAGCCCCGGGTGCAACCCCTGGTGAGAGCTGGGAGCCTGAGGCCCTCAGCACATTCATCAGACAAGCAGGGAAGGCTTTGGAGCCTGATTTGTTTTGCTCTTCCCAGCTGTTGTGTCCAGGTGGAGCAAAGATCTTCCTTTTTGAAAGGACTGCACCCACCCAGCACTGCTGTCAGGGATCAACACAGCCATGAGATGTGTGAGCTGTGCCTGGGTACCTGCAGACACACCTGTGCAACATCTGCACACATCTGGGAAAGGTCTTCAGTAGTACCTGTTGGGGACTTCAGCCCTTTATCCCTTCGTTAAATGCTCACAGTGATTTCTTGCTTCTCCTCAACCTAGAGTGGATCTGGGGTTTTTAAGCCACGTGTGCTCTCTGCAAGAGCGTTTATGAGAGCAATAAAAGGCAGATTGATGACTAAGGGAGGCAGGGAAGGGTTTGCACATCTTGCCGAGAGCAACGTGGGTTTGGTTGCTGGGCCAGTCTTCCTGACATGTGATGTTTCACGTCTCATCTGACCTGCATTCAGAAGGAATGCAAATGCATCCAACCTCAACTTGGTCTCCTGTAGTGGGCTGAGCCTCTTTGAGCACCACTTGGGGCTTATGGGATCCCAGCTGTGGGGAGGATGACTTGTCCTTGTGCTTTCTGCAGCAGGATGACTGCAGGGCCAGAACCTCACAGAAGAGGTGGTCAGGCATTTGAACAGGCTGCCCAGGGCAGTGGTAGAGTCACCATCCCTGGAACTGCTCAAAAAACATGTGCATGTGGCATTGGGGGACATGGTTTAGTGGTGAACCTGGCAGTGCTGGGTTAATGGTTTGACCTGGTGATCTCGGAGGGCTTTTCAAACCATAATGATTCCATGATTCTGTGAAGCTGTCTGAAGTCAACACACACCCTTGGTTTCACAGGACCAGAGCCAAGAAGGGGGTTTGCTGTGATGCTCTGCACTGCACAGCCTGAGTTTAGGTGTCCAGATCAAGAGATGGATTTGCAAGGCTGGATTCCCTCTGTGGTAGACAGGGAAGCTGGGGAGGGGGCCCAGGCAGCTTCCCAACATCCCCCACCGGGAGCATTGGACCAGAGACCATCAATAAGCAAGGCAGAGGCTCCAAGGCACAGGCAGGGAGCAGGCAGGCAGGCCCTGGCTGCAGTCTGGAGGCTTTGGCCCTCAGCTTCAGCATGGAAGCCCTGAGATGTGTCCTCTCCCCTTGGGTGGATTATGCACATCACATTTGACAGTCCCTGGCCGAAAAGCAGAAATGTTGCAGGGTCTCTGAGCTGAGCAATTTGCATCCTGTGGGGTCTGTGCCACACACTGTAGTCTGCATTCAGGCACTGCTGGGTGAGGGAGCTTTTGTGGACCACTTCCAACTTTGTCTCCTGGGGAAAAGGAAGAGCAAAGATGATAAGAAGACCAACAGCTTCTCCAGTCTTCCTCAGTGGATACCTCCCAAAACGAGTTATCGTCCATCCCTCTACAAACCCTGTTTCAATGCTGGGAGTACCCCTCACCTCCCAGCCAAGCCTGTCTGACCCACAAGTGTGTCAGCCTTGGCATGACCACCAGCTCCATCCCAGCTCAGGGCTTGCTGTGGAGAAGCATGGATACATGGGAACACGTGCCTGGCCAGGTCAGCAGCCCAGAGACAGGATCCCAGGCACAGAGCTGGGCCTAAAACATCGACATTTCAAGCCTTGCCACCCCATTGACCCCAGCAAGGCTTGGAGGGCTGGGAGAGCCACCCCATCCAGAAGCTTGGCAGAGCTGGAGCCACGAGGCCGGCTGGCAGCCACCTGCCCCCCCCAGGACAAGTGGGTTTTGTTGGAGGTGTGTGCAGGATGTGGCTCGGTGACCCCTCCGGGCGAGAGGCGGCCGCTGTGCCCGCGGCTTCCTCGGCCACGGCCGGGGCGCCAGGCAGAAAGCCCTCTTTGTGCTGGGGAAGGTGTCAGGTACTCGGCGTGCGGGGGTTGAATTGGGGCTTTTCATCGAGCCAGAAGGTTCGCCGGCTGAGGAATGCTGGCTCCCGGCTGGAGCTGGCAGGGAGCTGCCTGCCATGAGCCCACAGCCCGCCCTCCCCGTGCAGGGGCTCTGCGGGGGCTGAGGACAGCAGGAGCGCTGTGCCCTCCGCGGGGACACGGGGACGGGGTTCTTTAGAAAGGAGCGAGTGCGCAGAGCCCTCAAGGGGGAGAAGTTGCTGCCTCGGGAGGCGCGTCCCGGTCGGAGCATCCCGGGCGGGATGTGGCGCTCGGAACCTGCCGGTTCGCTGGAGCTGCGGGTGCGCTGGAGGTGCAAACCCTCAGCATGAGCCCTGCAGCATCCAGGCAGCTGTTCCCCCAGCTTTAGGGAATAGTTTCCCACCACAGCACACAAGGGATGCTTTTGCAAGGGAAGATTTTAAGACACAGCCCAGGAGTATAATTGTGCTTTCAAGTTTGCTCTGGTTTGAAAAGTTTGGGAGTCTTCAGTATTTGGGGGAATATCTGCTGCTTCAAGCCTCACTTTCGTATCTTTAATTTGGAGGCAAGGAATCCATAACCCATGTGACAAAACTACTTTGAGTTTTTAATTAAGCTTCTGTGTCCCTCAAAACTGACTGTAATGGCTGTTATCAAAATTGACATTTCTCCCACAGTAACTGCAACTGCTGTAGGAAGGATTTGGGTCCCAGTTCAGGCTGATATGAGCCAGACAGCAACACACAAAGCTACGACTACTGCCTGGGTTGTTTATTTGGGTTTTTCTAACAGATATCTTGCCATTTCTGCCCCGAAGTCACTTGGAGGTTTTACTTCAAGAAGCTGTCAGTGGTGAAGCTATTAACTTCCAGTGATCACCATGCAATTAGCCAGAGTCACTGGGGGAAATGCTGCCTCCAAAACTGCTGGATGCTGCTCAGTGTTAGAAAGTGGGAACTTACTTCAAAATAAATAAATGAGAAGAGTTCATTTAAAAGACCCTAAAGGCAAATTCGTTTCAGGCCATAGCTTTGATATGGAAGCCGTGTATGTGCCCATCAATGAGGTTTTGAAGGCTTCACAACTTAAGAGGAAAAGCAGAAAGGGCCCATGTGGGAAAGAAAATCAACAGCATTTGCTGAAATGACAGGGTTTCATTGCGTGTTTGAGCTGAACGAGGCACTTCAGAGAAAGGAAATCCAGCCTTAGTACAGGCAATAGAGGCAGAGCATGCCAGGGATTACCTAACAAGGGAATTAGGATGGGATTTCATCAGAGCAAACGGCAAAAGAATGTTATAAAATAAAAAGGTACAAAAATAAGCAATGAAAAGACATGAGAATACATAAAATCTGATGTTTGCGAGCAGATGGAAACCTGAGAGAAACGGAGGGTGATGGCAAAAAGTAGCAATGGGAAGCTGAGGGGTGTCTTCAGTCCCACAGAAGATGGGGGTAGAAAGCTGCTCTGGATCAGCTCATTTCAGGTTTTCAAATGAGCAACGAGGGTATCAGAAGAAGATGGTGGAATAAATTGAGGCGCTGAAGAGCAATAAGTCACTGAGCCCCGGTGATGCATCCAAGGCTTGTGTAGGAACATAAGAATGAAATGACTGAACTACTAACAGAAATATGCACAGGAAGATCTGTGCTGAGCAGCAATCAAAAATAACCAGGGAAATGATAGGACGCAGCAGGGAGGGGAATGGGTGGAATCTGGAATACATTATAAAGCCATCACACGAGCCAGCAGGGTGCCCTCCTCCTGAGCAGCTCCCTCCCTTGCAGTCCTGTCCTGCCTCATGGGATATGGGGGGAAGAGGGCCAGAAAGGCTGGGGGGAGCAGCAGTGGGGTCCACTAGGGAGGGTGGTTTGGTGGGGAGAGCAGGTGAGGAGGAGATGTTGGGAAGGGGATACCCACACAGCTTGATATTCTCTACTCACCCACTTCTGTTACCCAGAGATGAGGTGTCAGGGAGTGAATCACAGAGGATGCTGTGGGACTCACCATCCTTAGCTTAGCACAATTTGTACAAGATGTACCAGCTCAGAAGGCCTCACATGGACACCCACGGCTTGTCTAGAGGGTTCCCAAATGCAAGGGGAGGTCATAAATCATCTGACTCCCTTGGACTGCTGGCAAGGAGGAAGATGTCCTTCCCACATGCCATTTGCAAGGCTCTGGAACATCTCTTTAACACAACACCAAGAACCAGGGGATGCAGGAGGTGGAGTGCAGGCAGCAGGAGAGTGGGACCCATGGGGCAGGGTGGTGAGGAAACACTCCCCTTCCAGGGGGCAGAGAGAGATGGGAAGGCAGCAGGAGGGAGGAGAGGAATTTCCTTTGGATCTGTCCTTGTTGGTGAGTGTTCTTCCTCATATCTGAGCTGGCTGAAGGCCTTTTACAGACTTATCCAGTCCTAGAAGACCTGCTCATGGTGGTTGTGCAGCATCATTGTCCACCCTTTCTCTTGGCCATTTTGTGTGCATGCAGCAGGGGACAAAGCAAGTAGAAGAGCACTGTTCCTACCACCTCTCTTACATGGCAACAGGCCTTGTCAGAACAGGAGATGTCTCACCTCACTCTCTTCTCTGGCCTTGGAGGCAGTTCCTGCTCACAGACCAGCCAGCAGCTTCCCTGGGAGTCAAGGCTCAGTGAAGGAGAGGGTCTCCAGGAGATGATGATTCATGGTTGTTCACTTTAGCCAGAGCTGGATTGAATCAACTCCTCTCTCCCATGGCTCTGCCAGGTCTCATGGCCCAGGGAGGGGAGGAGAGAGGAGAAATAATGAGATTTCTCATCCAGAATCGTGGGGGATTTATGGCTGTTGTGATAACCTCGGCCGTTAGTGAGGCTCGCACAAGAAACCACGCTGATTTCCAAGTTCCTGATTTACTAAACAACAAAATGAAAAGTCAGCATAAATCACCTCTGCTCACAAAAGTGGCAGCTGTGGGGTCCCTGGGAGCCTGCCTCGGGGATATGCAAGGGCTGGTGCCTGGCTGTCTTGGCCCCAGGGTCTCCTCTGAGCTCTGCCCAGCCCAGGCACTGGATGCAGGACGGGCAGAGCCACCTCGCCCTGCCATGAAGTGCAGCAGCCACTGATGGGGCAGTTACACAGAGCCCAGAGCCAGGGAAGTAGCTCCATCCTGGGGCTGGGTAGGGCAAGCAGGGCATTGAGAAACTCTTCTTCCCCACGCCCTGGGACGGGTCCCACGAGAGGTGCAGGATGGAGTTTTCCAGGCAAAGCCATGGCCACCCCCAGCCACTGCTGGAGACAGTCCTGCTGCTGGTGGGAGGCTGGTCTGGAGACCTCGAGCCCCCTTCCACCAACCCTGTTGAGATCCTGGGTTTCCAGCTGAACATTTCCCCAGGCATTGCTGGACCAGTCTAGGACGTTTCTGCTTTCTCTTGCATGCAGCCCCTTTAGGCAGCTTTCAGCATCGTTCCCAAGAAAATACCTCTGCCTTCCCAAACCAGATGGCAGAGCTTGCATCCTACCAAAATATCTGTGTTTCCCAGTGCTACTACTGAGTGTAAAACAGGAGTTTATAAAAAGAAAAAAGTTAAAAACCCAACAAGGCAACAGGGTATGTGGCAGCATGTCCTGCAGCAGTGGGGGAGTGATGGTACTGGGGGCACCAAACCACTGTCAGGCTCATGAGAACCTCAACAACCGTCTGGAAATGCACTGAATGAGTCAGGACACTGCTTGCTGTAACTGCACATTTTGGGATCACCTTCCAAGTGATCATGAAAGATCATCACTGCTGCAATGGTAGTGAAGCAGGACAGATATCCTCAGGCTTCTGTCAGGGCAGCCTGGACATGTATAGCTCTGTCTTACAATAAAAGGTTTGAGCAACAGCCTGAAACTACCTGTATAAGACTAGAAGCAAATTATATTGGTTAGAAGGGAAACAGGCAAGTTGGACACACCCATATCTGCTGAGAGAAGTTACTATCCTGATAAAGTAAAATGAAGAGAACCTGACACACTGCCAGCACCAAATGGTACAGGGGAAGTTGCAAGTAGCTGAATGTGCTTAATACTATGTACAGGAAGAAATTATAATTATTTGCAAAATGAAAATGCACAGAAAACCTCTACAGAAATACAAGCTGGTTTGCTGGGGCAGAACCAGGCAATCTGCAGCTCAGGAAAATGCAGCATCTAAGGCAGAGAAATAAATAGAAGGTGCTTGGAGTCAGTACAATTCACTGACCTCTTGGAGATCCATCACTGCTTCAGGCAGCAGGAAGGGAGACTGGACATGGCTCCAGGGGGATTTAGTGTCCCAGGTCTGTGACTTTGTGAACTCCACAGCTGGGCCCTGTTCCCAGCATCGACCTCAACCTAGGAAACAGTCAAAGACTCTGGACAAAAATCCTAAAATAGGAGTTGGTAATTTCTTTCCCCATCCATCTACCTGGGAGAAGCCCATTCCCTGGGTTTGCCTGGATCCTTTTTATATGCCTGTGATGGGAGAGTGACACCTGTAAGATAAAAAACTGCATTGCACTAAGAGACTAGCCTGACTTTCCTTGCTGATTTCTCCTCCTAAGCAGACTAGCCTGCAGACCCCAATATAAAACTGTCTCCCAATCTACAGAGACTTTCATAAAATTCAGCTGTTTCATCCTCATTCACAGGTTAGGCTGGGAGATCTGTTGTGCTTTGCTGAGCAGGGGAGTGCACACTGCACAGAGATGATTGCTTTGAGGCTTGCACAGAAGAAAATGTTGCTTCTGGATAAATAATCCCTTCCCATAGCTCACAGCACATTCAGCATCTGATGAACAGCATTCCAGCAGCCAGCATTGGTTTATCCAAATCACACGCCTTGGCCCTTGAGACTCAGGAGACATCACGGTACAGACACTGGATTATTGGACAGAGTTACTGGTTATTGATTTCAGAGTTAATCTGACAGAGTCCTCAGCCTTCAAGGTGCTGCAGAACTTAGCATGACAAAAGGTATGGGGCAAAGCACTGCCCTGAGGCACAGGCACTGAGCAGAGGTCTGGGTTTGATAGCATGTGTGCAGGGCCATCTCTTGAGGACAGTCTTCTGACAAGGTGGTCCCTTGTCTGCACTCCAGTGCAGGCTACACCTTCATCCCCCCAGCCTGCCTGGACCAGTACCAGTACAGGCAGAGTCCAGCCCTGCTGTCATCACAGGAAGAAAATTCCCCAGAGATAGGAAAATGAACTTTTGGCATTAAATTCTGCCCCACTCATCACTGCCCAGGGCAGAGAAACAGAGGTGCTGCAGAGTCCTCCAGACATCCAGGTCAGCTGGGGATCTGACTGGAGATAAGGTAGGGCAGGATGGTGTGGCATGGCATGAAATGACATGGCACAGGGAAGGGATGGCCAAGGATGGAGGGCAGATGTGTCATGTCAGCCAGGCAGGAAGGGAGCTGGGAGTGGGGATGGACAGGGAGCTGAACAGGAGCCAGAGTGTGCCCAGGTGGCCAAGAAGGCCAATGGATCCTGGCCTGGCTCAGGAACAGGGTGGCCAACAGGGCCAGGGAGGTGATTCTGCCCCTGGACTCAGCACTGGTGAGGCCACCCCTGGAGTGCTGTGTCCAGTTCTGGGCCCTCAGCTCAGGAAGGACATGGAGGGGCTGGAGCAGGTCCAGAGGAGAGCAACGAGGCTGGGGAAGGGACTGGAGCACAAGTGCTGTGAGGAGAGGCTGAGGGAGCTGGGGCTGTTCAGCCTGGAGAAGAGGAGGCTCAGGGGAGACCTCCTCACTCTCTGCAACTCCCTGACAGGAGGGGGGGACCAGGGGGGGGTTGGTCTCTTTTCCCATCAGCAAGACAAGAGGACTGGGTCTTAAGCTGTGCCAGGGGAGGTTTAGGTTAGATATTAGGAAGAAATTCTTTACAGAAAGAGTAATCAGCCATTGGAATGGGCTGCCAGGGATTCTCTGTCCCTGGAGGTTTTTCAGATGAGACTGGATGTGGCATCAGTGCCATGGTCTAGTAACCACGGTGGTGGTGGATCAAGGGTTGGACTTGATGATCTCTGAGGTCCCTTCCAACCCAGCTATTCTATGATTCTATGATTCTGTGTTAGTGATGTGACCTGCACATCCCATCCTCACCTGAGGGAGTTTCTTGCAGCCCTGATGATGGGAACAAATTTGTGGGGGGTGTTTTTCTCTCCTCCCAGTAGAGGAGAAATGGTTTAGCAGCCTTTGTACCTCACTGCCTGTTTGCTGTCATTTTCTATGCATGTTTTTGCACTGAAGTACCTCAAGCGACGGGATACAAATGCTCCTCTAGGTTTCCCCTGCTTGACACAAGACTGCTGAGAAATCTCAGGTTCTCCTTAAGGCTGCCTGTTTGAGGGGGCAAAATGGGGGAAAAGAGTCACATAAAACACACAAAAGCCCTGGAGGTGGAGCAGGGCCCACGCGGGGTCCCCAGCCCCACTGAGAAACCCTTGTTTGGTAATAAAAATATTCCAAGCCATTTAATAAAACTTGACAAATGGCATGAAAGTGTTTCACAGCTCTGGTCATTTTCCCATCTGTAATGACCCAGGAACCAAACAGAGCGGAGTTTGTAAAGGACTGTGGGGGAGCAGGGCTTATTAGATTACAAAGAACATGACTTGTTGTGAGAAAACCCAAAAAAGTCATGTTTTTTGTCATGAAAGCCTAGGCTGTGACAAATTCAATGTGTTAATCATGATGGATTTTTACTGGAAATCCGCAATGCAGAGTAGGGTCATTGCAGCTCTGGCCCTGCTCGAGCCTTCCTGCCGGGCTGGGGGTGTGTGGTGATGGAGCCCCATGCTGGGATTATCCTTCTGTGTACCAAGGAGGCAAACTGGGGCAATCACCTCCCCCCCAAAAAAAAAAAAAAAAAGGGACTACCCGACTCCTCTCTCCCACAACAGCCTCCCTTGTTGAGCTGGACCGTTTTCTCTGACCAAATCTGCATTTCACATCTCTCCCTGCCTGACCCATCCCTTGTTCCTGTGGATAAATCACCCTCTTGTCCTCCTGGGGAAGCACGGTCCACGATCACAAATGAGCCTTTCTCCGCAGGGCACACTGATGTCAATCCACAGCTTTATTTTTTTCACTTCTCTTCCATTTTCTTCCCCTTTTCTCCCCCCTGTAGGAGGCTCTTTCAAACAGGTCCCCTTCCCGTTCAGCCCAGAGGTTCCTCCTCTGAACTTGCAAGCCTTCCCATCCTGCAGCACTGCTTTCCTATGGGATAGCACAGCTCATCCTGGGCTCAGGATGAGGGTGGAATGGAAAATAACTGCAAGGGTAGCCTGGCTTCTTGAGGGGAGACACAATTTCAACTGCTAGTCCCCCTACTGCCCAGACAGGGCTTGAGCTCCAGCAACAGCTTTGGAGAGGATGGTCCCATGGGAGGGAGAGGCCAGTGTGGTGAGCTGGTGTGGTCTGTGATGGGGATGGACAATGGGCACTAGAGAAAGAGGTGGGAAGACAAGGCCAATGGTTAGTGGGGAGGAGAGTGAAGGTCTGTGACAGGCTGATGTGCAAGAGTCTGGACCTTTGCAGAAGACTATGAGGATCAAAAGGGAAGGAATCACACTCAAAACGAGGAAAAAGAGGTGAGGAGGGATTGGATTAGCAGGCACAAGTATCAAGGGAAGGTTGAAGAAGAACGTAACTCAACTGAGAAAGCCCCTGCCACAGCCCTGCAGGGAAAGCATCTTCCCCTGTTGTTCCACATCCCTCAGCCCTTTCCTGCATCATTCCTTATCTCCAAGCTGTGGTGGGGTTAATGCCACTGCAAGGCTCTGGAAGTTGCCCCATCTAGCACAGGACATGGTGGTGTGCAGGTCTCAAAGTGGTCCCCAGGGGTTGGAGAGCTGCCCTGGGCATCCCCAGGGACATCCATTCCCAGGCTGTGCTCTGCTGGATGAGGCAAGCCACTTCCCATTCCCTCCACTTGAGCTCCAGGGTTTTCCAGCACATCCTCCAACCTTCATGTCAGCATCCTCCCTGTTTAATCTTCACGGTGGGTGCTGCATGGAGAAGCCTGTGCCAGTAGGGTATGACTGGTTTTAAGCCAGCAAAAGAGGATGCTCAGCCAAGCAAACCTGCAAATCTGAGCAGCGTTGTCCTACCCCTGGAGCAGTGCCCAGAGCTTCAGGACTCTTCCCACAGACTCCTTTAGAGTCACATTGCCTGGCACAGAGGAGGCATCCACAGCCCCTTTCCCAGCAGAACCATCACAGTATCCTGCTGCCCAACACAGGATGCCACATACACCAACAAAAGGGCAATGGGAAACCTCCCTCCTTCCCCATAGCTCCCTCCACTTTCTCTCTGACCCTCCTCATCTTGGCTTTTCTCCCCCGCTCCCTTTCACGCTTGCTGCTCCCTTCCTGCTTATTAACTCTCCAACCCACCCAAGGAAAGTGCCCCCCATGACAGAGCTGCACAGAGGATTTATGAGCCCAGCTCTCAGGGGAAGGAGCCTGGGCATAAATCACGGAATATTTAAGAAAGTGATCTACATTTATTACACTTAATACTATATTTAGCATGTCCAAGAGGACCTTATAAATCAGAGACAGTGCAGAGCTCAGTCTGGGGCCCCGGGGGAACCTGTCCACTCAGTGAACGTGTGCGAAGCCTGAAATCAGCAAGAGCAAATTTATGTTTGAATTCTTTGCTAAGTTTATTCCCCAAATTAGGGCTGCATATCACGCTGATGGTTTCCTGAATTGGGCTGGGAATTCGGGGCCCAGGCTCACTGCCTCTCCCTGCACACACACCAGCCCACACTGGTCCATCCTCCAGGACCTCACCGGAGAAGTCTGTGAGCATCCGTCATGCTGAGGGATGAAAGCACTGCCCAGTGATCATTAGTCTTCTCCTAATCCCAGGTTAATGCACTGTGCTCCAGCTCAACCTCAGCCTGCTGCTGCAGGCTCTGAAAAGAGACATGAAGTTCTCCTGTGTTTTATAGAGAGCCCCAGCTCTGCTCAGGCCTGTCTCCTCTGCTATTCGCTGGTGTTTAACGCTCCAGGCCAGATCGATCCCTCCCCGCCAGTTGTGCTGGACCAGCAACTCACCTTCCTCTTCTGCACAGCCAGAGCTGCAAAACAGGCAGCTGCTGGTCTCTCTTCTGAAGCTCAGAGCCTTTGCCACAGGTTTGGACTCAGGCAAAGGGAGACTTCATACTTACCTGGTGATGGACTCCAGGCAAAAGTGGGGATGAAGCAAGGTCCATAGAGCCTTGCTGTTGTCCAAAATTGATAGTAACAGAGGTCTGTCAGGAAGTGGGGAGTCTAGTCCCTTCAGTAGGACAGACCTTCTCCAGCAGGTGCTGAAATGGTCATTACTACCCTGCTTTTTTTCCCACATACAAGAAATTCCCAAGTCTATTGAAAAAAAAATAAGAGAAAACAGCACGAGGTGTTTTTTCCATCTGAAGCATCCCTGGACAAGTGAGTGCTTGAGAGGGGCAAAACCCTCAAACACCTCTCCCCAGCCCCAGCCAGCCAGGACACACCAGTCCCGTGGGGTACACCGGTGCCTATGCAGCTCCCCGGATGGTGGAGGCAACAAGTCACCTCCTGTTGGCTTCCAGCTGAATCTGGCTGAGCATCACCCCCAAAATAACGGAGAGAGAGGCACGGGTTACTAACAGGAGCAGCCGTCTGTCATCCTGACCCGGCGTTTAACCCCAGGTGGATGCAGAAAAGCCCTGTGTGTTGTTCTGCGGGTGCTGAGTGGTTTATGGGGCAGCCCTGCTGCTGACACACTGACGGCTGGGCTCCCAGGAGGGCCAGCGAGCCCGGGGCAGGGGCAGCTTGCCAGGGGCCCGGGGTGATGCATGAGCCGAGCAGTTTGAAGCTGGGACTTGATGAGTGGAGAGTACAGAGCGGAGGAGTGAAGCCCTGACCCTGGGTGCTTGTCTCCCATTGTCCTGCAGGCCGGGTGCTTGTCTCCCATTGTACTTCCCGGAGGATGCTTGTTCCCGAGTGGGTGCTTGAGGGTGCCCAGCACCACCCAAAGCTGGCTGAGCACTCAGGAGCAGCAACCCAGCCACCTTTGTGATCCCTCTCTGGAGATGTGAGGTGGTGGCTTGGTATCAGGAGACTTCAACACCACCGAGGGGATGGTGTCATCCAGCTAATGTCCGAGTGTGGCAACCATGGATGACCCTCATCAAGCATCCCCCTGATAAACCAGTGGATGTTCCCGAAACGGGCACCTCCAACCTCGGGCACATCCGAGATGCTACCACCGAGACAGTGCCAGCCGACTCGGGGGCTGGTGCAGTGCTGGGGCCAGCAGAGACAATTTCGCCGAGGTCCTCGCGCCCCAGCCAGGGCTGCTCACATCGGCAGCCAGAGCTTCCATCCTTCCCTCCTTCCCTCCTTCCCTCCTTCCCGGAAAGCCCCGCTGCCCGCGGCGCCTGCCGGCAGCCAAGGGACCCTCGGGCCGGGTGCGTGCGTGTCGGTCCGCCTGTCTCCTCTCGCGGTTTTCCAGGAAAGCTGCCGTGATTTACGAGCCGCGGACAGTGCTAGCTGAGTGCTCGGGAGGGCTTGATTACAGTTTCCCAGAGGAAGCTGTCTGTTTGGAGATGGCAAGGTGACAGGGTTTATACAGCACAGCACAATGTGTCTAAGCAAAGCTGTCAGCCAGAGATGGATGAAGTGACGGAGAAAGCCCATTACTTCATTCACACCTCAACAGGCAAACAATAAAACACTTACACACGGCGGCGGCGCAGGGGGAGGGGATCCCCTCATCCCCCGCAAAAATGCACCAAGCTGCTGCCAAGGCATTTGCTGCACCTCAGGCTTGGCAGGATTGGGCAAAGAAAGGGACAGAGGGGACAAGCAGCATGGAGGGAAGATGTGCCCCCCCTGGAGACAGGCATCTGTCCCCAAGGTGACATGCCACGTTGTTGTGCTGGACCATAACAAACCCCTGGCTTGTGTGCCCGCTGCAGCAGCAGCAGCAAAAGGCCAGGCCTGAGCAAGGGACCTACCCTGGATCATGCACGAGGCCCCCAGCCCATGTGAGGTCTGCAGGGTGGCTGCTGCTCACACCCTGAGGTGGGGATGGGAGGGATGGTGTGCTGGGCAGGCACAGCCCGGGCTGCTGACCCAGCTGTCCAGTTTAGCCCAGTTGACCTGGGAGCAATACCTGGATTTTCACAGAAGTCATGACCAGCTGCCCATGAACTCTCAGCAAGCAGGAGCCCCTCCATGGTGACCTGCTACCACCAGCCAACCCACCTGCACGGGGAGCCGAGCGGGGCACAGTCGGCAGTTGTCAGTGAAGAGCAAGCGGTGCAAAAAAGACTTGGCAAAATGTGTGCTTTTCTTTCATCAGATCGCCTCACACAGGCCTGCAGGTCAGTGATCCCAGCACGTGGAGAAAGCTGTTCCCCCGCTCCCTCAGGATGACTACTGCAACAATGAGAGGGGCAGAAACAACAGCCCAGCCTCCACCCTGCACACCCCAGGCAGCGACCTCATGCACGGTGGAATAACAGGACAATAAAATCAACAGGGCTCATGCTGGGACACACTCACTGTATGTCCTTGGCTGACACTCAAG
Source organism: Manacus candei (assembly GCF_025592945.1). Taxonomy (NCBI): domain Eukaryota; kingdom Metazoa; phylum Chordata; class Aves; order Passeriformes; family Pipridae; genus Manacus; species Manacus candei. The sequence continues at coordinate 2,354,300 of NW_026138070.1, forward strand.
TATCTGAAAGTAATGACTCAGGATGCGACTCCTGTTAGGAAGCCTGTTTTGCTTTCACTGCTGCCTCCCAGCTGAGTGGGCCCCGAGGAGAAGGTACATCCATCTCTCCCGGGGTTCAGCGGAAGCTGAGCTCTGCTAATGCTCCTGCCTTGAACTCTTTGCCAGACTAAGCTCTCCTCAAAAGCAGAAAATTAATTACCTGGCTGGTTTATGGGCTTTTCACAGGAAAGAGAAACCCCTGATGTTCTCAGTCTCGGTGCTGGGAATGGAAAGCACCAGCACTGAGCTTGTTTATGGGTAGGAGATGCCAATGCCGAGCTCACACGCTAAAATTTTCTAGGAAACTTTGTAATGGCCAGTCAAAGAGCTTTGAAGTTCAGCCTGTAAACTATGCCATGTAAAGAACAGGATGACAATTTTAATGCCACAGAGACCTTGGCCACTGTCATGTGGTTGGGAAAGCAATCCCACACCAGTTTAACAGTCCCTCCTCCCTGTGTGGGAGAGAAACTAGCCCAGGAGAAAGAGCTTTTCTTACTTTCTTTTGCTGGGAGATATTCCTAATCCAGTTTCTGTACATTAGGCAAGAGTGCTGGGCATGCTGTAGTGGGTGCTGATGCTTTGACTAGACGGATTTTGCTTTTTCAATGTGTTTTTCTGCTGTGTTACAGCATTTTCAGTGTGTTACAGTATTACTGGCTATACAGAATCGTGGAATGGTTTTGGGCTGGAAAAGCTCATCATGCTCCACCCCCCTGCCTTGGGCAGGAACACCTTCCACTATCCCAGGTTGCTGCAAACCCCGTCCAACCTGGCCTTGAACACTTCCAGGGATGAGGCAGCCACAGCTTCTCTGGGCACCCTGTGCCGGGGGCTCAGTTTAATGAACCAAGGTTGCTCATCACACCAAGTCTGGGTGGACTGTTGAGTCAACAGAAAACATGTTGCTCTTTCCATGCTCTTTCCATTCTCTCTGATGGAGTTTTCTGGGAGAGTTTCAAATTAAAGAAAAAAAACAAAAAAGATACTTTAAAAAATCATAATTTTTTGGGAAAAAAAAAATCAAACTTGGCCACGAGAAAAAACCAATATTTCATAAAAATGGGATATTTTGAAAGAAGGACCTTTATTTCCAAGGGAAACAGTACTTGCTCATAATAATTGTGTTGCTCCTGACCACATTAGACCAGGAGAGCACTGCCTGGGGATAGAAGCTGGCACAGCCACCCAGCATGGCACTGCCCCTGCTCCCCACCACAGCAGGGCCTGTTGTGCACTCACACAGGTGCTTTATTAATGATAAATATATAGAAAAAATTGATTCCTTCTCTTCCCATCCCTCCCTCTCTATGCCAGCATCCAGCTCCTTGCACGCTCCTTGACACCCACAACACTGGAGGCATTGCAGTAGCCACACTTTTTGTCCTGTTTCAGTGGGAAATAAGGACTTTACTGGTCTACCACTTGTTTATTGGCATCTTTGTGCCTTTGGAAAGCCTGGCAGCCCTGGCAAAATGAGCTCAGCTCTCGGATGAGTTGGTGGAGTGTGACTACCATGGACAGCTTCGTGTTTTGCAACCCCGCAGCTGGAGCTGCCAAGCAGGGTTGTGCAACCTGTGTCCCAGACACAGGATCTGTCTGGAGCAGTCTCCCGGCCCAGGGAGCAGATGGCACACTCCTTCTGGGCAAGGGTGAGTCACCCACCTTGCTGGGACCAGCCAGACTCGGGGTGACTTTGCCTCATGTGGCTTTGCCGAAACGTTTTGGAGTTCAGAGTGCCGGGTGACAGTTCCAACCAGTTAATGTCCCTAAGCCAGTGCCACACTCTTAAAAAGTGATGTATCACATGCAGAAACCCACAGAGAAACCCTCTCAAGAAACCACCTCAGAAGCCCTTTACAGACAAACCCCTCCACTGCAGATGGCATTGTTTTGCAGACAGGCAGAAATCCTCTCCTTGGAAGGCAGCTGCTGCCCAGCAAATGCTGCCAACTGCACATGTTGGCAGGAAAACCTACGTGGGCTTTTCCTGGCCAGCCAGGTGATGTTTTCCCACGCCCAGCCGGGTGCTTTGCAGAGCAACCCTGTGTGCCCCCATGAAAAGGGGGTCCTGCACTAAATGATGATGCATTTTACAGGAGAGCCACAGCCTTAGGGGAACACATCACACCTCTGCCTTTAGTTCACATGCAGGTGGGAGCTGACCCTTTGCTGGCCCCTGGGACTCAATCTACCCCAAGGCAAGATGTTTCTAGCGTCTCTCATGGCAGCAGCTTTAATTTGGGGGTACAGTGGGTGGCAATTTGCCTTATTTCATAGTTTGTGACTAGATTCTGGCTCCTTGCTGGAGAAATATTTCTGGAGAGGCAAAGAAGAACCTTCACAGAGCCAAAGGGCAAAGTTGCAGCCAGGGTCAAATCACCCTGCCTGATCCAAGCACACACCCCAGGAAAAAGCAATGAAGCTGTGACACATCCCCTTCTCCAGGGCCAGTATCCCACTATCTCTCACCTCGTGGTGACACCTTGTGGGGGGGAGCTTCTCTTTATCTTGGATGTGACTCTCTGGGGTGCTGCAGGACAGGCAATACCCCTTTAGCCTCATCTGACCCTTGGGCTGGGTGTGGGATGTGCAGGCTCCTGTAGAAAATGGTGTTACAAAACCCCCGGCACTACGTCCTGGGGCTTTTCCAGCACAACAGTCGGATAATGGGAAACTGCAGAAATAAATCTGAGTCTTGGCTCTCCTCAGCATGGGATCTGTCCAACTGGATCCAAGATGCTGCCTGGCCTTATGGCACCCACAGCCCGATGGGACCAGAGGCAGGGGCTATCAGCTGCCTTTTGCTTCCCTGCCCCGTGTGCCTTCCCAAAAATAATCCCATGTTCTTGGAAGATAAAGCCCTTCAAGCTCCCTTGATCTTTAGTTTTGGGGTTGTTTTTGTTTTGTTTTTTTTTTATTCCCAAAATTTGCTCTTTCCAGAGGTTTCAGCTGTTTCTTTGTATCTGAAAGTGATGAAAGAAAGGAAGCAAACACCAGGCAGCACTTCCAGGCACTCTGAAACACCAATCTGGGTGTAATCCAGGCCCCTAAAACTCTTCCAGCCTCAGTCTCCTGCACATGCAAACTCACCTGCAGCTCCCCTGCCTTGGTCATCCAGCTGGAGCTGAGCGTGGGATGAAGCTGTTCTGCAGACCTTACACCTCGCTCTGCTCCACCAGGCAGAACCTGAGGGGAGGTCTCAGCTCTAGGAGCACATTCAGGCCCCTTCTGCACTTGGCAAATGCTTTCTCTTTCAATCAGGAAGGGCTGCACCCCTTTGGAGCATCTCTTCTCACTTAAGTTGCTTGACCTCCTTAGGCAAGCATCTGACATCCTCATTTCTCAGAATCACAGGATCCCAGAATGGTTCAGGTTGGGAGGAAACTTAAAGCTCATCTAATTCCACCACCCCTGCCATGGGCAGGGACACCTTCCACCAGCCCAGGTTGCTCCAAGCCCCATCCAACCTGCCCTTGGACACTTCCAGGGATGGGGCAACCACAGCTTCTCTGGGCAACCTGTGCCAGGGCCTCCCCACCCTCACAGGGAAGGATTTCTTTCTAATATCCAATCTAAATCTGCCCTCCAACTGCAGGTGTTCAAGTTCTGGGTACCCAACAAAGCAGATGGGGACACCCCAAACACACATCAATCTCCCCAGCCTTCCATTGAATCCAACCCTTATGACTACCAGACTATAAAATGTTCCTGGAGGCAAAGAGCACCCTGGTGTGCAGGCAATGCCCAGACAAGTGGGGGTTTTGGGGGGCAAACAACCAACATTTGAGCAGAGTGTCTCTCCACATCCAGGAGAGATGGTTGGGGGGTAGCTCTGTCCCTGAAAACCTGCTGTGTTTGGCTATTTTTGACTAACATAGGCCCAAGAGGTCAAATGAAGCTGCAGCCCAGCAATAAATGCTGTATTTCCCATAAAGATGTGTCCTAGTTACAGAAATAGGGGTGGAGTTCTGTTTATTTCACACCACCCACGTCAGCGTGGAAGGGTGGGGTTTGCAGCAGAAAATGCTGAGATGCCAAAAGCAGAACCTTTTCCTTGCCTCAGTCACGTGTAATCTCTTAGTTTTTTCTTTGTTTTCCCCTCCCCTACTGAAAAGGGGCAGCTTGAGCAGCCTTAATTTTCCCTACCGAGTTTTTAAAACCACCACAAGATGAAACAGAGGGATGTTTTTAATCAGAAACTACAAAAGAAAGATGTTTCATGAGTAACCCAAGGCTAACGAGCCCATCCATCAAAGCTGGGAACTAATAACGTGGCTGGGGTGGAAATCTCAGCGTGGGATTGGCGCCCAAATGAGTCACCCACCATAAGACCAGATGCTGTCATGGGCTGGGCATCCAAACTGGCACACAGTGGTGGCCCAGTGCTGCCAGCATCAATAGGGTCAGACACAGGGGCACAGATGTGGGCAGCAAGTGGAAGGAATTGGAAGGTCTCATCCGGGTCTCTGCAGTGCACTAGGACAAGGAATTTGGCTGAATTTTTCAGGTCAAATTCAGCAGCTCAAGGGAATGTGCTTTTAAATTTGAATGGAGTTGCACCTCAGACTCTTGATGTGCTTGTAAGATGCCTGACATCTCACAGGAGGGGCTGTTGTGTTCCCTGTGGGGCCCTTACATTGCCTTTTCCTGGTGTCCAATCTTCAGTGTGTGATGGTTGGTCAAAAGGCCACAACAGCCACACTGCTGGAGGTGACCCATGGCTGCAGCTGGATGTCAAGGCACCCCCAACGAGTGGAAACAAAGAGAACAAAAAAATTTCAGCAAACTGGGGGGTGTTCACCCAGACAAACCACTGCAGAGGCACCTCAGCTCCGTGTGGAGAACAGAAACATTTGACACCGAAAGAAAACTCTCCTGACTTGTCCCTGTGCTACTGTGGACAAGTGCAGGGATGTTCTGGGGTCAGAGTGTGCAGGATTTTAGGACACCTGTGGGAGCATGATGCCAGGTTAGAAGCATCAGGGAACAGAGCTGAACATGAATGGCTGCTTTTGGCAGCAGCGGGGACGGAGAGTCCCCGAGGAGCCGACGTTCTGCCTGTGAGAATGGGATGAAGGAAGAGGCAAATAAATCCCTTTTTCTCTGGCCAGGTGGTTTCCTTTTGACAAATGATGGCTGTGGGTCAGGCAGGTCTGGTTTAACAGCCCCCCTGTGCCAGCCTGACATGCCCATAACTCTGCTCTGGCAGATCACTGAAATAATTGCTCATTCTGCGAGGAAAGCCAGAGGCTAATTACAGGGAGGCATGTAACATGATTCCAGCAAAGGAAGAGCTCTCCAGGGCTGCCTTTCCACACGCTGCTCAAGGGTGCATCTCAGTGTCCTCTTTTACATGCACACACCTCCCTTTGCACGTCCCAGGTGGCTTTCAGCAGGAAGGGCCTGAGGCTCAGCCAGCATCCCTGTGCCAGCCTGCTGCATCCCACAGCACTTGGCACATGCTTGACAGTGAGACCTGGAAACTGCTGGTGACAGGGAAAACTGCCCAGGTGATGGGGGCAGGAGGGCTGTAGTGGGAGATGAGTACTTGCTTGGTACTTTGGTACTGAAGCATCTCTCAGAGGCACCACGGTCCCCTGGTGCATCACAGCGAGGGCCAGAGCAGAGCTCCTCACTCAAAGGTGAGGTCTGGAGTGGGGATTGAGGTACTGGTAAAAGGCTGATGAATGGAAAGCATCTGGGGCGCTGCAGATGCCAGTCTGTGAGAGAAATGTTAAACAATGGGGATGCTCATAAATGATGGGCATCCAGAGCTGCCCCAGTCAGGCTTCCCCTGTCCAGCCACCTCTCTAACATCTCTCCAGCCAATCCTTTGGATGCAGCTGGTGCTCTGACCACCAGATCAAGGTGGCCCATGCAAGGGAGGAAGAGATCCTCCAGGTCAGAGATCACAGATTGTTCCTTGGCATCTGGGAGCTCCCCATGGCAGCAACAAGATCTCCCAAGCTCCAGATGAGAGTCACAGAGACACCCGTGCCAAAAGAGGAAGGAGAGTCCCACAGAATGCCCTGAGCCATGCTTCACATCATACCCTCAGCTGAGCCAGGGCAGTTCCCCAGGAATCAGTGCTGAACAGGAGATGTTCAGCATCCACAAGTTGCTTCTGGTCCATTTGTCCAAGAAGAAGCCATGAGGGACGGTCTTCAGAGTCCTGCCCCTAAACAGAGCCTTAGCCAGGCTCTCCAGCTCCAAAGCAGACTGATGGCTGGAGAATACGACCTTCTGTGGGAGCAGGGAGTGCACCAGCACCTCCTGACTGCCTGGCTGCAGGAGGGGCTGGGGGAGCGGGGCCAGCCCGGAGGCTGCAGCATTCCCTGTTGGCCACTCTCCGCCACCACTCAGGAATGTGGCTCGAGGTGGAGCAGCAGGTGCTGGAAGGAGGGTTGCAACCAGTCTGGCCCTCCAAGAAAAATACCAGCCCCGCTCACCAAGGGGAAAGAGCAGAAGCAGCCCCTGCACAGCCAGATTTATGGGCCCCAGCAGGCTGGAAAAAATCCAGTGAACATTTCAGCAAATCCAGCCTCCGTCAGAAGTTACAGAGTGATAGGTGTAAGTCCCAGCCAGGCCCACAGCTGCTGCCTCTCCTGAGCCAGCCCCAGGCAGCCAGTGAGGTCACCCTCGCACCTCAGGTTGTGGGGATGGCAGTGGGGTCGATGCAGGTGGCACTGGGGGCACCACAGGCACCACCCTGGGTAGGTTTCTGCAACAGGACAAGCAGCTTGGGGTGTGCAAGGTACTGCATGGATGGGGCATTCTTTAGAGGGGCTGTAATGAGCACAGGGCTCATTTACAGCCAAAGGTGGAGATGGGTCTGGGTTGATCACATCATCCCCTTCCAGGTCCCAGCTGGGCCACCCTCTCTGGTAGGGTCTTCCAGGAGTCATACCCTGTTTGTAAACATTTCTTGTTGCCCATCAAGGGTACTCCCCAAATCCCACAGCTTTTCTCCATCCCCATCCCTCTCACACAGGGCTGAATCCCCTGTGCAATGACCCAGCTTAGCCCCTGTGCAGGACCAGTGCTCAGACCTACTGCATCCCATCCCTCCCCCATCATACCTGGAGCCATGCAGGGCCTGGCACTTGCCTGGTGTCACACCTGGGTCCTGTGCAGAGGTGGCTGAGCCTGGGGGCACCATGTCCTTGGGGCCATGCAGGGCTCCCAAGCAGACCCCTCTGAGGTGAGGATGCCCCATGCTGTGGCTGCTCTGAGCTCCCAGACACAGTTTCATCTCCCTGTTGGAGCCACAGCAGCTCCCTCACCTGGAGCACACTCAGTAAGCCAGTTCAGGGGCTTTTGCAGGTTTTATAGTGCCCTTTATCACAGCTCCAAAGCAGGAGCTGTGTTCAGCCAGGCCAACCGCTTTGGAAAGGGCTCCTGCTTCACTTTCCAAGTGCATCCATCCATTTTAGCCAAGTTTCCTGATGCAGCAGAGGTCATGGGAGAGCACTTTGTGCCTCTGTGTATCTCTCTCTCAGCCCTCTGAAAGCTTGTTCAGCTTCATCTCCAAACATCTAGTGCAGTTCCTGGGTTGATGCTCCTGGGAGATTTTTGGCAGGAGCATGGAGGACCTAAGGCTTCACAGTTGCCTGTTGGCCCCACGGGGAAGTTCAGATCTTATGGATCAGCAAAGGATCCCCACAGAGGCTGTTCCTCCAGGCACAAGTCGCCAGGAATTCCAGCTCCACTCTTTCTGCGCTTCCTGAGTGGATTGTTCTTCACCCAGATTCCTCAAACCACCACTGCAGAGAGCCCCACTTAAGCTTCTTGCTGTGGGACCAGCAGAGATTTGGGAGCTGCCAGCAGTGGAGATGCTTATGAAGCACAGCTTCTGTGTTAGGTGTTACCTAGGAGGGAAGACTCTGCTGCCTGGAACCGTGTGTGCCAAAGGAAGAGGGTCTGGGATTGATCATGAAAATATATTACAATTTAAAAAAAAAAAAACAAAACCAAACCAAAACAAAACTGGTTTTCTATATCTGAGACTCTCCACAAACACAAGCTGAACATTTGCAGTATTTTTCTGTAGGAAAATACTGTTGCACATTTCAGAGCAACTGAGCAATTGGGGAGAGTCATAAAGGTGATGGGAGGTTGGGCCCATCTCACTGTCTCCCTATGGACATCTTCCTGAGATCAGGGATCCCTGAGGCATTCCCCAGGAGGAACAGGGATGCCCTCATGCTGTCCATGCCCAAGGGACAGTGTTTAGTGGGATGTGGAGGTGAGGCAGTGACAGAAGCAGTGGGGGGCTGTCAGGCCAAGGTTGCACATTTCAAGATCTGAGCATCAATTAAATGAGTGTAGCAGCCAGATAAAACAGCAAGGCCTTGTTCTTTCTGTTTGTTTGTTTGTTTAAAAAATCTAATTTAAAAACTTGTTATCTTCTCTAAAAAGAAAAGGGGGTTGAAGTCTGATTTTTCCCCTTGGGCAACCTGTAATCCCTCAGCTAAGTCTTGAGCCCTTTAATTAAGACCTCAGTCATTTAAATTGTTAATGAAGATCCATTGGAGGACCATCCTTCTCATTCCTGATTTCATCTTGTGCTCATTAGGGACTCCTGATTAAAATTCATCATCTCAGAAGATATTTATAACTCTCTAACTATCCCTAGACCTCATTAATTCAAAGCCACCTGTTTGGACAGAGATGGGGGGGGGGGACCTAAAAGGCACCCAGCAGGATCTGGAGCTGTGGGAACAGGGTGTTGACTGACAGATGACAAAGAGCAGACCTGCACAGTGTGGGAAGGGACACGAGGGATGTATTCCATGGGGGTGAGGGATACCACGGGGGTGAGACCTGTATCCAGACTATGCCTAGTGGGGCAAGAGAAGAGATGGTCAAGAAGCCACCTGCCAGATGTGCCAAAGAGGAGAGAGATCCCCCCTCCCACAGCAATGTCCTGGAGGGTACAAGGGTGTGAAGACTTGGAAACGTTGAGCCATAGGAAGAGACCACCCCACTGGACAGACAGGTCCTGCCTGTCTCAGCAACCCACCTGGACACAGCCAAAGCACTCCCCAGGCTCTGGGGCACACAGCCTGCCTGCTCCCTCCACAGTTTGCCCAACACTGAATTCCTGTCTTGACCCTCAGTGAAGCTCAACGAGTCTCATGGACCTCACCCCTGGATGGGCCAGGGAGTCCTTTTCCCAGCAAAACCCCCCTAGAGTAATAGAGAGGGACCCTCAATGCATCCAGCTCTCCTTCCAACCCAGGCCTCAGCTTGCCTTACTCTGGGCTTTGCCTCTTGCCCTTCTACCATGTCCTCCCTTGCCCCACTGAAAGCTAAGCAGAAGATCTACCTTTCCCACTTCTCCTCTTCCTCTGCCCTCACCCACACACTGCCCTTGCTTTTTCTCTCCCCCATCCATGCTCTCTCCCACGGCTTTCTCTCTGGTAATTCTCACCATCTGTCCAGTCCTGAGGTTTGCCATGACTTTGCTGATCTGCTGCACCAGTTGTTCTCCCCAGCCTAAGTCTGGGACACGCTCCCTGGGGCTGGGAATCAAGCCCAGGGATCACAACCATCACAAGAGGTTTCTCTGGAGCCATTTGCCCCCCCTGACCCAAAAGGAACCCTTTCCTTTGGGATGCCCAATATTTTTGCTTAGCCTCGTGTTCTCCTGCTTTGGGTCAGGCTTTAAATAAAAGTGCCCTATTAAAATAGGAAAAGAGTTTTGTTTCAAGGCTGTCTAATGAAATACTCCAGCACTTCTGAAATGAGACATTTTACCTCGGAAACATCTAGCAGGACTATGCTGACACTTTCACACACATCCAAACGACTGAAATATGAACTTACAGCTCCATTTGGTCCTGTTGAAACCCCATTTTGGGTGAATTACTGCACGCAGAAGTTCCAGCTGGCTGCTCGCCCCCCAGCCCGGGTTTCACTGCCCTGCAGCCCAGCTCAGTTTTGGGCCAGGCCCCTGTGACAGCAGAGTGCAGCTCTCAGCCACGTTGCTGGGGTGTGAGGCAGAGGAGAGCCCTCCTTCCTCCCACGGTGACTGAGAGCAGCCACATTTGTAGCAGTCACTGCATCACGAAGCAGGAAAAAAAATCCCAGGGTTGCTGTGGACAACGGAGAGGGTGAATAAGAAGGATGATACATGCACTCTGAATCTCTTTGCCTCTAGGCAGACACATTTAAAAGTGACCTGCAAGGGACCTTCCCCTTTTGGTCCCAAATAATAGAAGCTCTGAATGGGTTTTAACACTGGGTTTATTCCCCTCATGCTCTTTTTGTTCCTGTTAGAAATTCAGGTCCCTGTGCAGATTCCTGAATGAGTGAGTGCAATGAGGATGCAACAGGAGGGAAGAGTGAACACAAGGGAATGAAAAATGGTTTTTAAACACTTTCCAAAGTGCCTAGCTTTTATCCTGCTGGAGTGGGAGAGGACGCTGTTTAACGCAGTTTGCTTTGTGCATGACAGATTTATTTAACTCCAACAATTGTGCTGGAGAAAGGGAGCCTTTGTTGGAGTTACAGCTCTCTGTGGCAAGCAGTCTCCATGCCCTTGCTGGAGCGGGGCCACTTTGCATGGAAGAATGAACTGCTTATTTGGGATGGGCCCACTGCCTGCTGGGGGCATGGTCTGGGATGGCCCCTCTGACAGCAGCTTCAAGCCTCAACTCTGCCCCGGTAGCCAGGAGGGCAGCACAGCTGTGTGAGTCCAGCCCAGAGAGCAGGGGGGCTTCTGAGCAATGGACAGGCTCAGGGGCTGGGATGAAAACCCCTGGCTGCTCTCACCTTCTCTTGAATTTCCCAAAGGGACATGCTTGTGTTTGAAGTCATCCAGGCAGCATTTGAGTGAATGGTGTGTGATGAACCTGCTGTTTTAATATCAGAACAAAGGATGATCCACCTGGGTTGAACAGAGATAAAGGCACTACAGGTCCCCAGTGTGGGAAAGGTCTTGGCAAGCTTCAGGGAGGCAAAGCTGTCACTAGAGGTTGCCTGCCTGGATCTGGGTCCAGAGCTATTGCCTTGGATCCAGCAGAGGATCTGCACCTACAGGACCCTTCTACCTTCCCCAGGGCCATGGAAAGGCATCAGTTATAAGGATCAGCTTGGTACACATAACAAGGAGTCCCTCAGCCTTTCCATTTGGGCTCATTTGCTCCACAACACATGGATTATTTGGAAAGATTTAGAGGTTTGGAGAGGTACAGGGTCACAGGATGGGTAAGGTTGAAAGGGGACCACAGTGGGGTCATGTGGTCCAAACCTTCCTGCTCCAGCATGTGGCACAGGATTGCATCCAGACTGTTCTGGAATGTACCCAGTGAGAGAGACTCAACACCCTTTCTGGGTAAAAGGAAAAGGAAAAGGGAAAAGGGTTATCAAGGACAGTACCCTCCATCCCCTGCCTTCTGCTAGCAACAGGACTACCTGTGTCATGGGGGAAGAAGCAGCCTTCTGCTAATGGGCAGAGCCCCATGGCAGGTCTCTCCCAGCCCTGGCAGAGGACAGAAGTCTCACTCAGGTCTAAAATATTAACATCTCTCCACTTTTTGACATTAAAAAAAAAAACCAAAAAAAAACCCAGCAAGGTAAGATGTGGACATGCCCCAGTCACCCACTGTTGGCCATCCCATTCCATCCCATCCCACCTCATCCCATCCCATTCCATCCCATCCCATTCCATCCCATCCCACCCCATCCCACCCCACCCCATCCCACCCCATCCCATCCCATCCCACCCCATCCCACCCAATCCCATTCCATTCCATCCCATCCCATCTCACCCCATCCCACCCCACCCCGGTGCCCGGGCTCTGGCCGTGCAGGGTGTGTTTGGCCCCCACTCGCCCCCACAGAGCCCGGGCTTCGTGTCTGACCCCCCGCGACCCCCCCGACCCCCGCGACCCCCGTGGCCGTGGACACCGCAAGCCGCTGCCTCCCTCTTGTGGGCGAACCTGGGGAAGGACGCCGGGGCGGGAGCCCCCGGAAAGCCCTGGGCAAGGCTGGCACCGACAAAACCACCCCTCTCTCCTCACCAGGCGGGGAACACCCACCAGACATCCTGCGCTCTCCAGCTTCTGGGAACACAAACCTGCAGATCCCCCCCAAAGGCTCATCCAGCCTCACACAGACCCTCGTGGGGGGCTCAGACGGCCAAACAGAGCCCCCCTGATGGGCCCGTGCAGCCAGATCGGGTTCTCTGCAGGTTCAGAGGCTGGGGCTGAGGTAAATGAGGGGAGCAAAGGAACCACAGCCTGTCTGACTCGGGCTGGGGAAGAGTTGGCTCCACCACAGGCAGAGGAAGATCATAGAATCATAGAGTGTCCTGTGCTGGAAGGGACCCACAGGGATCATCCAGTCCAACCTCTGGCCCTGCACAGAACCCCAACAATGCCACCCTGTCCCTGAGAGCTTTGTCCAAACCCTCCTGGAGCTCTGGCAGCCTTGGGGCCGTGCCCACTGCCCTGGGGAGCCTGGGCAGTGCCCAACCACCCTCTGGGGGAAGAACCTTTTCCTAATCTCCAGCCTAAATCTCCCAACACAGATCCATACCATTCCCCTGGGTCCTCGTACTGGTGACCAGAGAGCAGAGATCAGCACCTGCCCCTCAGGAGGAAGCTGTGGACACCTTCAATAGACCCATGAGATGGTCAGTGTTGGCTGGAGCACAGGAGGAGAAACCAGCCTGTCCACTGCAATAACCACAGAGCATTTGGCAGCACACAGCAGTGAAGAGCAGAGCAGCATCTCCACAGGACCCACTGACTACTCAGGTTCCCTGTCTGGAAACCCAGGTTGCCCCAAGCCCTGGGAGCTTCCAAGCCTTTACAGGCCATCTGAGTCCCCACATAGAACTGGAAGGAAAAAAGGAATGGAGGGCCAAGGGAGCTATTAAAATCCCCTTCATGGGTATGATGGGTGGCAGGAAAATCCCAGCTGCTCCCAGAGATGCTGAGGTAGCCCCAAGGGATGTTTTAGGAGGCCTGAAGATGAAAAGAAAAAGGCTGAAAATAAATGGTCGGGGGAACTGAGCAAAAATATGCAAACTTAGCTAAGAGCTGCAAGGAAATGATAAAGGCCAGGGAAAAACAGAAAAATAACACTGCCAAGAGGGCTACTGGGAATAAGAAGGAATTTTGCAAATTGCAGCAAAGGGAAAGCAAATACAGTGTGAGTCAGCCCATTAATAAATGAGAAGGGAATGCAAATTAATGAGAATTCAGAAGCAGCTGAGGTAGTGACCTGCTTTCAGATTTTCTATTTCATTCCCAACCAAACTGAGTTTTGGGAGGTTTTAACCCTTTCCTCTGCACTCTGCAGAGCTGGGCATGACACTGTTGGTGCAGAAAGTCTGGGAGCCTGTGGCACTGCAGTTCAAACTCCTTCGTGCATTTGTGCAAAACCTCATCACAGCCAAATCACGAAACTCTGGGATGGTATCTCAGCCACCATGTGTTGCTCCCACCAGACACCCTTCTCCTGCAAGCCCTTGTTCCCACATGGCTGGGCTCACACAGCAGCCTGGGGAAGATCTTCTGGAACTTGTATTTGTCTCCCAAAGAACATGGAACTTGCACTTTCAAATGCCTTTTATAGCTCCCTCTCCTATCCTCTCCAAACTGGAATATGGGCAGGTGAATGGTCACACACCTTCTCTGAGGGTGTCTCTTGTCAAGTCCATCTTTACAAGCTCTTGACCTGCTGTTGGAATTTGTTGCCACTGGCTGAAGCCCTTCTCCAGAGTCTGAGCTCCAAGTAAATACTATGTCAAGGATCATGATCTAAAGGGGCAGAGAGGTATAAGATGGGGACATTGAACTCAGTCCTCCACTCTGCACTCGGTTTTTCCAGTCCAAAGTACCCAGGAGGATGTTATGATAACTCCTCCCCAAAATTTCATTGTCCTGGATGTCCTACCTCAGCTCCCCATCACCTCAGCACCAAAGATCTTCCTGTGCTGTGCAGAGGACAGCTCCCAGGACTGCTGTTCTCCTTGCTGATCCCTTCACCTCCCTCTCTTCCTTGCTGAGTTTCCACTCAGGCTTCATGCAAAAGTGTCTGTGATGGTACTAGTGGGGCACTGGATGCAACTACCTGGTGTGGAAGTGTTAAGAGATCTCCTTGGGGGCCAAACTGGCTGAATTTGGGCAGTCAGACTTAGAGCATGACCCTCTGGTGTACCATAGTGTATCTGGGCAAGGTCAAGGGTCTGTGTGCAGCCACACAGTCGAGTCCCCACGAGTGGAGCCTGCCTGGGCTGTGCACTTGGATCCTGTATTTTTAACCTGACCTCCTCTTGACCTCAATGTCTGCAGCTACAACTGGAGCCTTAGAGCCAAAAGCCTCCCAGAAAGCAATGCTGTGTTTCCAGTAAGCCATTCCAAAGTGTTTCCAAACAGCTATTACAACCTGCACTGTCAGTTCAGAGCCAGCAAGCATCCCTGCCCTGGTGTCAGGCCAAGAAGACACAGAGCAGGAGGGGCAGGACATGAATGCAGAGCCTCAGAGATGCCAGAGGACCTGCTTAGTAGCATGGAATCATTCAGGTTGGAAAGCCCTCTAAGATCACTGAGTCCAACCATTAACCCAGCACCACCACCGTGTTCCCTTCTAAACCATGTCCCTAAGCACCACAACTACCCTTTTTTTGAACACTTACAGGGATGGTGACTCCACCACTGCCCTGGGCAGCCTGTTCCAATGCCTGGTCACTTTTTCATGCTTTTTTATGATATCCAATCTAACAGTCCCCTCGTGCAACTTGAGGCCTGCTTGTTACATGGGAGAAGAGATCAACCCCCATCTGGCTCCTCCCTCCTGTCAGGGAGTTTTAAAGAGTGAGAAGGACCCCCCTGAGTCTCCTTTTCCCCAGACTGAGAGGGAGCACCAGCTCCCTTGGCTGCTCCTGGTGCTCCAGATCCTTCCCCAGGGCTCGGTGAGTGCTTGGTCCCTCCTGTCCCTTTGGGGTTTGCCTCCCAAAAGGATGTGTCCATCCATCCCTTTCCCTTCTGCATTTCACTACATACCCACACAAGATCTCCCTGCCCTTCCCAAGAATGCACTTGGCCCTCACTCCTGTAAAGCCCTGTAGAAAGGTGCCCCAGAGGTGGCTTTCTAATGAACAAGATGCAGGAGCAGAGTTAAGCTGTGGAGCAGATGATGGCTTTTCCTTTGCTCACATCACCTTCCACCCCATAGCCATAGCCAACCTAGACACAGAGCACAGTTAGACTTCAAAATAGCCTGAAATTGGCTTAAGCCACTTGCAATCTTGCTTAAATATTACATTTGTTAATTTGGTTTATAGGCCTTCTGCTTTTGGGGTGCTTAAACTGCTTTCAAAACAGTCTGTCAACCTTTTTCCTCTGTAACTGAGAGGATTAGAAAAGGATTTTTATTTGAAATGGAGCCCAAGAGCACAGGTATTCACAAGACTGGCATCTCAGGTTATTGGGGAAACAAATCCTGGCTGAAATCATGTGCACTGGCAGCACCTCAGCACACTCAACACCCGTGTGTGCTCAGGCTCAGGGGTTTGTGTGAGGTCCCAGATGTATTCTGGCACCTACAGGATTGCCAAAGAGGGGAAACAATACGCCTGTCTTTAACACATCAGGCTCCAGAAATCATGAGTCTGGCTTAATAATCATGGTTCTGTAATAGATGCTTTTTATTTGTTATTTGCCAATTAACAAAAATGCTAATTTTAGAGAGACTCGCACTGCTGTCAACCAGCAAGGCAGCCACAGATTCATTCTTGGGTTTTAGCACTTTTCAGACCCTCTAGAAAATTTTGGTTTCGGATGGAAACCTTCCAGTTTCGTCATATCTGCTGTCATTGATGTTTCTCCTCAATGTTAATGCAAAATAGCTCTGGACAAAACTAGTTTTATCCCATTCTGCTCATTTTTTTCTCATTTTCCCACACTGAGGGGTGGGATGAAGTTGTCCAACCCAGTTCCACACCCACCCAGCCACTCTTAGCGGACAGGACCCCTCAGATGTCACCCAAGGACATCTCAGTGTGGTCCAGGACACATCTTGCTCTTCCATTCTCTGAAATCACACCGTCACTACCACAGCATTTGAGGAATGACTGTAAAACTGCAGCTGAACACCCAGCCCAGCTCAAAAGTGCCCAGGGGACAGGATGTAACTGAGACCTGGCTCTGCCTCCCCTGCTCCTGCACTGTCACAGGTGGGTCTCACAGCAAGCCCGGGTGTTAAAGCAGTGTTTCCTATTATAAAACACTGTTTTCAGTTACTTACATTTCACCAGACTTTAACTGCTGGGCAATTTTCCACCTCAGCCAGCCCCAGAGCTGCCTGCCTTTATAGCCACTGGAGGGAAAAAGAGGGGCTTCTAGGGGAAAAAAAAAATCACATCATCCTGAGGCAAGCAGTGCAGGGAGGACAAAGTTTCTCGGCATTTAGTGACAGAAGGTGCCTGCACCACTGTCTCTCCCATAGATACCCAGTCTCTGCAGCTGATTCAATTCATCCCACCCCCAGTTTGGGCTGTGTTGTCTGAAGGGAAACCTGAGCCAGAAAGGTTGAGCCAAGGAGAAGCAGTGCTTTGTCTTTGCTTAAAGAGTTTGTCTGTGTGTATGTAAATGCCTGTATCTCAGTGTTGCCACAACTTTTGCCAAGTTATGAGCATCATAAATGACTTGTGCTCACACATAACTAGAGGAGAGACCCAAGGATCCAAGTCTTTCCAAGAATCCTGCCCATTCTTCTACAGCTCATGGAGGTGGGATCATAGCTAGTGAAGGGAATTTTAGAGCATTTTCAACCACAAGTACTACACACTCAAGGGTAATAGACATGATATTCAAGAAGATCTTGTCCCAGGTTTATGCAAATCCTCCACATGCTCCACACAGTCCAACTGTGAAATTTCCAGGAGACAGGATTTGCCCTCTGTGGGCACCAAGGGCTAGTACAGCACCAGCAAGATGCACAGTTTCCTCACAAGTGGCATGAAAGGGAACCCCTGAGTGAAGCCAACTGGAGGGCATAGCCTCTGACACCTGGAGGGCATAGCCTCTGACACCTGAGGGAAGTGTTTGTGAGCACGGTCGTGCTGGAATAGAGGAGCTCAGCGTATTGCCAGATGGAGTCTAAAGCCACCCCAAGCTCTCCAGCTATCCTGACATCTCTGATCTTTCTCCAGATTTGGATGCCAGGGCTGGCACTGAGATCTACCAGGTGGAGAAGGGAAATAATGGCCAGGACCAGAAAAAATTCCTTGGGAAAATGCCTGAAGCCACAACAAGCACCTCTTTTCTCCACCCATCAAGTGCAGAAAAGGGAACAGTAGCAGAGGGGGACTGGAGACCCAGCACAGCAGCACTGAGTGGAAGGGGAACACCAGGAGAAAAAGCCACCTCCCTGCAGGAGACAGTGAAGAAATGGGACCAACTAATTCAAGCCCTAGTTTTCACCAAAACCATCACTGTTTCAGCCAGGTTGGGTTGCTCAGGTACAAACCTCACCGTGAGCTAAAACCAAACGCAGGTGTCTGAAATCAGCACTCCCCTGCTCCTAGGTGAGGTGCTGGCGGCTGTAATCAGCGGTGGTCTGGTGATGGAAAGGGGTGGCCAGGCTTCTGGAGGTGGGTTTTGAGGTTGGGAAGGTGCCTGATGAACTCTGTACTTCGGACCAGCGCGGCTAGATGGCACTGTGTACTCTTCCAGGAGTGGCACATCCCACCATAGCTCCCATGCCCAGGAATTTAATATCCCCGAGTGTTTTCGCTTGCTGTCGAAGCTCTCCTCTGAGAGGCAGCTTATCTGAAGGATGGCGTGGGCTGTTGGGAGTTTTGTCACGGCCAGGGCACAGGTGACCTTCTCAGGGAGGAAAACTCCGGCAGAATTTTCTGCTTCGGGGTTATTTTCGGAAAGGCAAGTGTGTGTTTGAAGCAAGGAAAAAATGCCATTTCCTGACAACTGCAAACAGCAGAGACAGGACTTGAAGAGTCAGGCCTGGAGTGGACTCATACCATCACACCTGTGGAGAGCCTCGTGTTCACGTGCTGTTCATCCACACCCCAGGAGGAAGATGAATGAGGGACTCCCAAGGGTCCCTCCCTACAAAGCAGAGCACTGGGACATGGTGTCCCCGTGCTGTTATGTCAGTACTGGTGTGGGAGACAGAGGGACCTAGATCTGGGGCTGCCAAACTTTGAGAGACCCATCTCAGCTCCCTCTGTCCAGTAGCAAAGCTGGGCACACACCAGCTGTGCCCGGTGGAGAGCCAGTAAGGAGCCCACCGAGATCTTCTGCAACCCTGGAAGACATTTGGTCACTCAGGCAATGGGAAGAGTTCAGAAAAAGAGGGGGAAGGGCACTAGATATGAATGAAGACGTGGGTGAGCAGGGTCAGGCAGCACAGAAGAGGACCACAAAGCCCTGACACCGCTTTTTTAGCGTCTCGAAATTTATCTGGGGGTCAGTACGAGATGACAGCCCAGAAGCAACCTTTACAAAAGGCAAAGCAGTCTGGCCCCCTGGTCCCCTTTTCCCCCAGCTGGAGGACTCAAGCTGGGAGGCTGTGAGACACCACCAGGCCGTGGTGCCCCAGCTGTGAGCCCGCCGTCCCTCGCTCGGCGTCTGCACGGGAGTCAGGGAGGTTTCATGTCTCAGGAGCCAGGCTCCCATGTTCTCCTCTTGCTACCAGCTGGTCAGGCGGGCTGCCAAGGGTATGCTGGCAGGAAACTGGGCAGTTTTCCATGAGGATTTCATCCGCGGTGACGGATCTCCGGGGAATATTTCCGTCCTGATGAATCAGCAGTCTGTGGTGGGAGATGGACCGTCCGCTGGAGGGGTTAACGTCCAGCACTCAGGAAAGGTGCGAGTCCCCACATCAGGCAGGTGCCAGCTAATCCAATCTCCCCCAGATCCATCCCCCACTGGAGGCCTCTCCCTAATCTGTTACAGTCGGCGTTTGCCCCGGGGCCACGGATCTGATATCTCTTACGAGCAGGGTGTCAGCATTAACTATTATAATTCTGGATATTCTTGTTAGCCATGCAAATGTCCAGCCTGGGCTGGAATCTCGCTTCACTTTTCAGCTTCAGCAACATCCTGTGGCAAATTGCTCCGTGTGGAGACACTCCTGTTTATCATCCCAGGCCACCACCTGTTCCTGGGTTATCCCACTGGCAGCACAGACCCTCTCCACAGCCCTCCCTCGCCCTCCTCCCTGCCCGGCACCGCGGAATTTTGGCGCTGGCCCTTTATTGCGAAAAATCTGTCTTTTATAGGGAGCTCGGAGAAGTGTAGTGGGATGTTGATTCCCTTCTCAAATCACCCTGGTGAGACGCTCAACTGTTTGCATCTGCTTCTGCCAGAACCTGCTGGTGTCCATGGGAAGCACTTCCATGGAGAAAACCCATCCCATGTGAATCAGGACTGAGCCCCTCACAGTCAGCACAGCACTGGGGTTAAAAGCCCCCCTCCAACAGGGTGGCAAAAGGTAAATGTGCTGGGATGGGGTTAGAGGTGGTTTTCTGCTCCTACTCCTATTTCTCACGTGGGAAGCAGGTGTAGAGCTCAAAAGGAGACCAAATGGCAATGGGACAGAAAAATGTTAACAAGACAAAAATCAGCAAGTGCTGCACTGAGTTCTGTAGTGTGATTAATAAAACAAACACATGAAAAAAAAAACAAAAACCTGTTTCAACACATGGCCAGAAATGCAGTGTGTCGTGCTATCAGGACTATTCTGCCCTCTGAGTACCTGCCTCTCTGTTTGGGTTCACACTAAAATACTCTAATGTGCTTTCAGGTTTGGTGTTAGGTTTTTTTGGGTGGTGTTTTTTTTTTTTTTTTTTTTTTAATTTTTATTTTATTTTTACAAATGCTCAAACTTTCCTGCCACAAATTATTCTTGGCTGGCTTACAAGTAGAACGGCCGTGTATAGCCATTTCTTTAAAAAAAAAAAAAAAAAAAAAAAAAAAAAAAGCAGAATAGAAAGAAAAGTGGTTTATGAGATATTTGGATTGAATGTTTTCTTTCTACCCGAACATGCGGTTAAAGTTCAGGAGTTCTCACTTTTTTCCACTCAAAAGCCCCTCCTGAGCTGAAGCTCAGTCTCCAGCATTTTTTGATGTGATCTCACCTTTACAGACCATCCACTTGGAAAGAACGTTGCTACTAACAAAGCCTGGGACCAACTCCCTCTGTGGCCTCTTTCACCCCAGGAAAGCCATCTGGGACTGCTGTAGGGACAGGATGGCACTGGCAGCCCCAGACGTGAAAAGTCATAACAGAAGGCTCTGCAAAATCATGACTTTGGCATAAAAACCATGATTAAACTAGTCATAAACAAGTAAAACTTATTTGCCTTGTGGTGTCAGGTGCTCTCAGACCGTGGGTTTGAATCAGGAGGGAGAGAAACTCCTTGGGCATAGGCTGTGAAAGCAAATTTTCATGCAAGTGCACAATGCCACTAAGCTGAGAATTTAAGGAAAACAGCGAACATTATCGAGACTCATAAAGAGCTTTGCTGCAAGAATTGGCACCTCCAGCAACTCCTCACAAATATCCCCACATCATGGGAGTACCTGGGCAGTTTTGGGGTAATTAACCCTCAAGCACATTAAGTCCAAGGAAAACTAATTACTTTCATGGAACAAAAAAGATTGTTTTACAGGCGATGTTGTTCTTTGGCCTGTGTCTTCTGGAAAAAGGCACCAGTTAAACAAAATCAGTTTTATTAACTGACAGTGCTGTGAGAAGATTTACAGAGAAGTTCTGTTTGATGGGCTTTTAATTACAGACCTGATGTCCATTACAAGGGCTGACAAGTTGCACATGCTGGACAAGAGAGATTGTGTGAGCTGGGGACCTTTCACGGGCTGGTCAGAGAGGGTTTTTTTCTACACTTCTTCCTCTAGTGAGCCCTAAATCAAGCATTTAGCAATAGTCATAGGACTCACTTAAGAGCACAAGCCTGATATCTCACCCAGAGAAGTGGTTGCATCCTGTTAGACATCATTGTGCTGTGCTGCCATCAAGAAAGGCCAGTGGCAGACTTCAACCCAACACTGCTTGTTTGCAGTCCAGCCTTCCATCCCAGCTGCCCTGGCACCCGTCACCCCTCACCCCACTGGAAGGGAACGAGCAATGGGTAGCCCACAGCAGCCCGTGGCCTTGGAGTGAGTTGCCCCAGGAGCCCTGCTGGGTCCTGCAGGGACAGGTTTCCTCAGCGCCCCGGAGATGGGGAGGTCTCGCCTTGCTGCGGATTGTTTGGGTAAGTTGTGATGAATCGTGCCCCGATGTCGAGAGCCGAGGTGCAGCGGGAGGCTGAGGGACTTAACGTTGAAAATATTTTAAAGCAAAGGGAACATCAAAAGATCTCCAGGAAACGGCAAACACCCAGAGTTCAGCAATCTCTGAAACAGATCCCCCTCCTCCCATCTCCATGTCTGGATAAGAGAGACTCCCAAGACAAAGGGCGATCAAGATCAGAGAAGATGGTAAGCTATAAATCAACCACCTCTCTCTTTTCACCTCCCTCCCTGTGCCCTCCAGACTCAGGAAACCCCTGGAGCCGCAAGACACAAATTCAAACAGCAGGATGACTCCTCCTGTCTCCTCTTCGAGGGACTTGCCCCAGCGCAGCCCCCAAGCCTTCCTCCAAACGCCGCCCAGCCCGTGGAGATGCTGGGTGGGAAGCACGAACGTTCTCTCCAGCACTGAAGATTTTATCTGACATACCGGATTTAGACTCTCACAGAAAAGTCAAATCAGCCTTAAAATCCTCAGACTCATTGTCTACCGCTGGAACAACATTTTTCTATAAATCTGAGAGGTCGAACACAAGGTTAGGAGGTTTGGAGCGTGGCAGAGCTCAGCCCTGAGCACGTGGGACCTGGGCACTGGGCACACATCGTGCAGGAGCATGTCCCCTACAGTGTTTAGGAGGTGCTCTCTGGCATGGGACAGCTTCCTCTCCTCCTGATGGCCAGGCAGGCAGGGGTGAGCCAGCCCTGGGTTTTAACACTGAGATGCATTTCTCAAGGGGCTGGATTTGGGGTAGGCGTTCCCGGTGGTGGATGTGCCTCTCAGTGAGCTCCTTCCCCTCCATACTCAGAACCCCCTCCACCTCTGAGCATCCCAATGCAGTATGGGGTGCAGTATAGGGATGGGTGAGCAGAGGACATGTCTGGGGTAAGAGAGAAGAGTGGGGCAGGTTTTGCCCTTTCAGCGGGGCCCACGGTGAAGCAGCAACGCGGGGAGTGCAACGTGTCTCCGGTGTAAGGGGATACGGCCCCCGGTGGGTGCTGGCTCTGGTTCAGGGGGATGTTTTATGAGCATGCATTAGTGCAGTTGCCAGGTTACTGGGCAGACAAACTATGTTCAGGCTTTCTGGGTGCGATCTCCTGCCCGTGAAGCTGGGGCAGGAGCAGAGGTGGCAGCAGCTCCAGTCTGTGTGTCAACATTCAAGGGGCTTTAGTATGACCTCAAGACACAGAGTAGAGCCTAAAGGCAAATAGAGGAAGAAAAGGAAAGGGATTCTGGGGACACACACTGAGTAGCACTTCCTGTTAGTGCCATATCTGGGGTATCCCTGACCTGAGCAGACTGACCCTCCCCAGCTCATCATCTCTAGTCTCCTATGGCAAAGACAAGCTGCCACAGGGAGGGAAGGGATGCATCTCATTTTTGGCATTGGCATGCTGCACACATCAGCTTTCACATTTACCTTCTTCTCCTCCTGCTTCTCCTCCTCCAGGGGAAAGCAGGAGCTTTTCTGTGCTCCATCTCCCCACTAAGGTGGCTCCTGACATAGACCTGCTTGGCTTTATGGCTCAGAGCCCTACCAAGATCTGCACTTTGTGACCATCCTTACTTAACTAAATGTGCTGGTCCAGGCTCCCAGGTCCCACTGGGGAGATCTACCTCCTAAATCCCATTAACTTCCTCCTCTTTTCATCACCTGCAGTTAATTGCAGGAGAAGCAATAGCCAGACTGTTGGGGCATGTGAGTGCAAACATTTCTAGGGAATAGTTGCAGATGATACCTAGCAAACAGTCCCTGGAGCTTGCCTGGAACATACACTTATGGGGGAATTTCTGAAGTAGCATGAACCCCTGTGCTCCCAGCAGGGCACATCTGGGGGTGGATAGACCAGGGAGCACAGAGGGAGATGGAGGAGAGGGAGGCATTGGGACAAAGGTGTGGGATGAGTTGGTTTCAGTAGGGCCACAGTGAGAGCAATGGTCTGCTGAGCTGGAGTAGGAACAAACAGCGTCAGGATTTGGGGCAGGGAGGGCAGCAGGAGGGATTAAGCCCTGCAAAGAGGCTCGACCAGAGGGGCAAAACTCATGCTGGGGTGGGACAGCAGTGAGAGATTTGGGGTAGGCAGTGAAAAGCTGGGGGCAGAGGACATTACACGTGACAGAGAGATTTGGAGGGGGGATACACAGGGCACAAAGGTGTCCGGGGTCAAAGACAGTCACAGGGTCCCTAAAGCACAAGGGAAAGCAGAATAATTTTGGAAGCAGGTGTTCCCCACGGGGGCAGGAGAGTGAGTGCTGGGGGCTGTGCAGCAGAGCGGTGCACGAGGGTAACTGGGCAGGGAACACGAGCTCCCAGCCAGGCAGGTGGACCCCTTGCATGCCTGGCTCCTTGGTGGAGGGGGGGCTGACTCGGAGGTGTTTCCCGGGCACCAAGCCACCAGGGCCTCCCCTGGGGGCCGTAACTCCAGCTCAGCCTCCGTCCCGCTGTCAGGCCCTGCGCCCAGAGCTTGTTATTGCAGGTGCAGGGCAGCCACCCCCCACTGCTGGCCTGTCCCTGTCCCCTCCACTGCACCCTCTCCCCTCCCCACACCATCCACCCCTGCAAGCAGCAGTTTGGGGTGTCCCGGGGTTGCCCCATCCTGCCAGGGCCTCTGCTTATTTTCCCTTGCATCTCTCTGCCTTCCCCAGCTGGTTCCTGTGCCCTCATCCAGGGCTTGTGCACACCATGCAAAACTGCCAGCACAGACAGGTCACCCCACAGGGTCCATGGTCAAAAGCTTGGGTGGGTTTGGCCACCAAGGATCCCTGTCAGCATTCTGATGTCCTTCCACAGTGATCCGTGGGGCAGGAGGAATTATCCTTACCCTTCCCACGGCATCCACTCCCACCTGCCTTCCCCTCTGCTCTCCACCTGCCTGCAGCCCTGCCTTCTCTAGTGGCCATTCAGCACCCCCTCATCTGCCCCAGCTTCCCCAGGGCCCCTCTGCTGCCCTTGAGTGCTGCCTGGTGCTCCCTACCCAGGTTCTGGACCCTTTGAGGTGCAGCCAAAGCTGCTCCAAACCCGGCTCCAGCCACCTACCACCTTGCAGCATCTCCTCGGGCCCATGGGAACCCCGGAGGAGCTGCCAAAATTCAAGGGCTGTCCTGTCCCTCTAAAACACCTCTGCCAGCGCTGTCGGACCTGCAGCCCCACTGGGAGCCATTGAGCCAAACACTCCCTCCTGTTAAAAACAGCTCTTTGACACCTTTAATGACCCCAGCCTGCAGAGGTGGTGGCTTCAGAGAGCAGAGTGCCACTGGTGGGAGCTCAGCACCTCAGCCAAGCCCTGCGTGGTGCTCCCCAGGCTCTCCGAGCTCTTCGCTGCTGAGTTTGCCTGTGAGGATAACCAGGGACCAGCTCCGGGCCTCGCTGCCACATCTTATCACACACCGAGTGCCTGCAAAGCCCTCTCCCCTGTGTCCTGCTTTTCCCAGGGCTGGGGCTCAGTTCCTCCCCTTCACCTTTCTCCTTGGCCGTCTGCATAGCTCCTGCCTCCCTGCTTTGCGGGGGACTGGGGAGTGCAGGCGTGGAGGCAATTACAGGCAAAGCCTGGTAAAGACCTGCATTCCCATGCCCTGACCTTGGCCTTGCCCAAACACCTTGAAGCATTCCAGCACTGAGCTCGAAAGGACAAATAGTCCCACGGTGAGTTAAAGGCTTGCAAACCTGAGCCTCTTCTGCGCTGCACTAACTCCGCTCCTGAGGGTCCCTGGAGGTATTTTAAGCACAGGTCTACAAATGTTTTAAAATATGGGAACAGCCGTGAGCAGTTTCAAAATAAATAGTGAAAATTAGAAAGAGCCCCTCCTAAAAAAATCCGAGAGCAGCAATGGTCTGCATCTGCTGGTGAGGAGCAGGACCCCTGCCCAAGCATGGGGGGGGGGTCTCACCACAGCTCTGAAGTAAGGTGATGCTCTGGCCATGCTGGGCAGCAACAGAGTCATTCAGAGAGGTTTATGAAATAGGAAATTCATAAAGCCCCTCTCAGAGCTTGGTGTCCAGATTCCCTTAAACTGAGATGCAGTGAAAGCTGATGAATGCACACATGGTGCAGGAGAGGTGGAAGGTGCTGAAAGGGCTGCAAAAAGCTGGGGAAGGCAGAAATGTCTGGGTTTGAATTAATGCCATAATGTGCAAACGGTGCGAGCTGGGGATGCAGGAAGCCAAGAAAAGAGAATCACGGTGACCAGGGCTGTCTTCTTCAGCCAACCCACCTGGATATCTGCACAGTGCCCTGTGTGCTGGGGGTGCTCAGAGGCTTCATGGGCAGAGCTCCCCTCCAGTGCCCTCCCACACCCCCTACAAGCTCACAGAGACTTTGGGGTGATGTTGGCTGCTGGTGTCCCTTTCCTGCTCCTTGCAGGACCTGTACCAGCTCTGAGGTATCTGAGATGCCCTTCCATGCTCAAGAGAGCCCCATCTCCTCCCAGCGTGCTGAGGGCTCTGGGAGTGGTAGCTCCAGCATATGCCACCCACTCCAGCAGCGTGTCCCACTGCACTTAGATCTCTTTGGATCACTCAGTCATCTCCAGAGCACCCACTTATAGGTGTTCATCTGTGATGGAGGGGATCTGTTGTGCTTCTGTTCCATGTTCCTTGGAAAAAAAGGGAAAAACAAGAGCAGATTTGTCCTTCCATGGTATAACACGGAATGCTAGTCCTAAAGAAGTAAGACAGAGTTGAAGAAAAACATGATTGGAACCAAAATATCTCCAGGAAAGGAGACTATGGCTGAGCAAAAGCTGTGAAAATGCTGAGAGAAGCAGGAAACAGACTGACCTCAGAGGTGACAACAGAGCAAGACTTCTTAGGGACAGAGAGGGATTGCCACAAGGTCACTGAGTACTAAAGGAAGGGCAGAGAGGGCAAGGGCAGATGGGCCTACAGACCTCGTTTTTTTGGTTCTTATCTTCTTTAACTTAATGCTCTGCATTTTCTTTCTTTCTTTACCTCTTCCAATTTCTATCCTAAAAATACCTTGTGACTGGATGTAGGGAAGGCTTGGCTTGATAGGAGAGGTCTGGTCAGCACATGGTCCCATCTCTGCACAGCACTGCCAGCCTTCAGCTTCCTGGAGCTGTCGAAATAACAGCCTGGGAACCCCAACAGGCTTACTTCTCCAACCCCTCTTTCAGCTTTTACCACTTGATTCATGTCTGGGCAGAGATGTAGGAGAAAGAGCATCTGAGTGTCATCTGAACCTTTTGGTCAAGGCCCAAAATGGAGCACTGACCTTTGGTACGTGAGCTGTGCGAAGAGGCCCTGGGAGCATTTCACAGGGTTCCTGAGGTGCTTCCCACGTCCTGGTCCAGCAGAACTGCTGCAGAGTACAGCCTACCATTAACCAGCTCATGGCCAGAAGCAGAAGGCGCCTCAATTTGGTGTCCAGAAGCAATGGGATAGCTGCTTGGCACTGTCACACTGCAGTGCACCAGCACTGAGCTCAGTGAACCCTGTCCCTGCAGTCAGCTGAGGGTCTGGAGATGGAGCCATTCAACTTAACATCTGTTTTTTCACCTCCAGGTCCCCATCCCTCCAGTCTGCAGGTGGCTCAGGACATGGCCTCAGAGCTACTCACGATGGTTCAGGAGCTTCTTTTTCTCCTTATCAGCACCTTGCCCTGAGCTCTTTGGATTTCCTATGGCTGCAGTCCCATCTTCCCAACTCCCCTGTATGAACTCAGATCCCCATCCCCATGAGGAGCTGGCCTCTTTTGTCCACTGCAAAGCTCATGTTCCTCCTTGCTGACCTCACAGGACCTTGCTCCCAGCCCGCTTGGCATGACCTTCTTGACACAACCAGAGATGCCCCACAACTCTGAGGCCCTGATCCATTTTCCCACCACTTGGGATGTTTGGAGGATCATAGCATCATGGAATCTCCTGAGCTGGAAGGGACCCATAAGGGTCATTGAGTCCAACTACTGGCCCTGCACAGAACACCCCAACAATCCCACCATGTGCCATTGTCCAAACAGTCCTTGAACTCTGGCAGCCTTGGGGCCATGACCCTTTTGAAGATGGGCTGGTCCTGGTGCCCCAGCCAGGGGTTTGGTATATGTGGTCACTCCATGTAGCTGCCATTCCCTTTGCTGCCTTGTGCATTTTCCTTCACACCAAAGCACTTAGTCCTTGGAGGTTCAGGGATCTTTTGCATCTAGATTATTTCCTCCCCACTGCCATGCAATGTCCTGAGCTCCTGTTTCTCAGTCAGACAAAACTAGAATATTCCTACCAGTCTCCCACTGAGCGGATTTAGGAAACATCTGTCAAGGGCAAGAAAGAAAGAGTTATCTGCAGAAATACCTGATGTCCCTCTCAGACCTCTCCCAACATCACATCAGCTCCTGTGCCAGTCACCTCCCTGTCTTTCCTTGGCTACAGTCTTTCTGCTGTGAGCTTCTTGCTCCAACCCTGGCACAACCTGGTTGTTCTTGCTGGGTCTTCAACACAGGTCATGTTATCATGGCCTTCATTTGCAAGTAGGCTTCAATCTTCCTCTGGGGTTGTGGTGGAAGTTATTCAGCAGCAGGATTATTTTTTTGACACATAATGGATGGCTGCATCTGGAGGCCATCCAGACCAACACTTTGTCATGCAAGGAGCTGTATGAACACAAACACCTTCATGGGAGAGATCAACATTTGTGCAGGTGAGTCACCAACAGAGGCAACAGATTATGGATACTAAACAGTTGGAGAAGGTCTCTAGAGAAGGGGTACAGCTTGTGGACACTCCCTCAGCAGACTGGCTGATTTAACAGCACTGTTCTGTGGGGGGAAAGAAAGGCTGATATGGTGGGGTTTGTTTCATTTTCTGTGCCTTTTTTACTACCAAACTTTGGAGAAGGAACAGTCTGGAGGGTCACCACCCTTGTCCTCTCTCACTCTGCTCCCCAACCCCTAAAAGCAGCAAGACCACAGTAGTTCAACTGTGTCCCTCTGCCTTCGTGTTTCAGTGCTGGAAAAAGAAAAAGAAGAAGGAAGAAGAATAGAATTTTAAAGGAGGGACAAATGCAGGGCTCAGCTTGCCCTTCCAGAGGATTTCATGTACAGGATGCCATAAAAATCTCTTCTTTGTGCTGCCTGTAGGAAGGCTTCACCTCTGTCACCACTGTCCCCTCTGCCCAGTTTGCCAGAACGGGGTTTGCTCTGTGGCTCTTTGCCTCTCGCCCTCCTGCCTGGTTTCCCAGTCATCCCAGTCATTACATTTTTTCCAGTCCCTTGTCTGTATGACCTGTTCCATAACAAGCTCCGGTCTCGCACTGATAATGTTCAGCTCAAGGTTTTTAGGGCCACAGAGACTGGTCCCAGCAAACCTCCCCTTCACCTTCCATAGCTCATTGTTCTCCCCAGGGCCTTGGCTGTCCAAGCATCCCTTGCCCTGGTTTGCACTGGGGTTTTCAGCCCAGCTGTTCTCTCCAGCTGAGAAGTCTCCCAGGTTTGCAAGGAGACATTATCCAAGGACAGGTGCTTATCCAGAGTGCTTCCAACTGGAAGTGGACTCCAGCAGGGTGTAATCTGGGGGCTGTGTGGAAGCACAGGGCCTCATGGATCATGTGAGGCAAAGATTTTGGAGGGTAAGGCAGGTTGCAATGCTTTGTAGAGGAAAGAATTGCCAGGAGCAGGGCTGAACCTGCCCCAGCAATACTGCAGGAGCATTGTCCAGCTCAGGAGAAATGGGCATTTCACCTTCTACCCTCTGGGAGCCATCTCAGCTGCCTACTAACAGCTGTATGGGAGCGAGGAGAGCTCTGCAGAGGCAGCAGATCCCCTCCCTGGGGCACTGGGACGTGTCAATATTGGTTTCACCATGATTTGGATGCAGACCTAGAAATCTCCAAGTTCCCCATGGTGGAGCCAGGCTCTGGCAGGCAGCCCTCAGCAAGGTGGGCGGCTGGAAGGGTTCAGGCACGTCTCCTTTGGCCCTCTGCCTACTTCCCATCAGAAATGCAGAAAACTGAACTCTCTCCTCAAAAACTTTTCAATTTTGATGAGTCAGCGAAGGTGTTGGCAGGTTTTGTGACTCGTCTGCAAGTGAATGCTGGTTGATTCTCGCCCTCCTCCAGGAGGTCCAGGCTGACCTCGGGCTTTGCTTTCCCCATAAACACGTCACATCATGCAGGTACTGGCCCAGTGTTGTGCCTGGATGAGGGCTGGAGGTTTGCAGCAGAAACTCTAGGGTTAAAACAGGTTTCATGCTAATATTGTCTATAAACCCATGAGAGAGATGAAAGCAAGTGCTCCAGTGACAGGAAGCTGCCTTTATCACCCCATACTGATAGTGTGTCAGGAGGCAGCCACTGCTCCTTTGCCAGCCTGGGAAAAGAGGGAATGTCATAGCCTGATGCCTGTGGGAGGTTGTGCTCTGGGGCTGTGCCCTGCACTGCTGGCCTGCAAGTGCAGCAACCCAGCACAGAGAGGGTGGGAGAGATGGGCTGGGGCCACCTCGGGCTCCACAGCTTTGACAGCACCCTCTGTGCAGGCAGCAAGGCCACCACCCTCTTGGTACAGCTCTGGAGAGCAGTGGAGG
Source organism: Manacus candei (assembly GCF_025592945.1). Lineage (NCBI taxonomy): Eukaryota > Metazoa > Chordata > Aves > Passeriformes > Pipridae > Manacus > Manacus candei. The sequence goes on from NW_026138070.1 coordinate 2,384,156, forward strand.
GTACTTGTATCAGTGATACCAGTGGGCAGAGTTGTGCCCTCCAGCTTGCCCTGGCTTGTCCAGCCTCCCGTCCCACCCCCACAGAAAGAACCCTTTGCCTCCCCCAGGGAGGAGACCAGCCCCAGCCTGGTGTGAAGGGCAACTGGGCAGAACAAGGGCTGGGGGAACCCTGTGTCCATCCTACTGACACTGTCCCCTGGACCTCAGCATCTCCTGTTGGAGCAGCACCCCTGATGGTGCTGCTGTCACACAGGGGAGAGCTCTCCATGGGGCAGAAAGCAGAAGGGGCAGAGCAGCCCATGTCCCTGTGCTCCCCTCATGGCCCCAGCACAACGTCCTCAAGTGGGTGAGTGGCCAGGCCAGTGCCTTGCTTGACAGTGACCCACAAAATGTTTGAGAGCCACCCAGCCCATCTTGGAGTGCTGAGGTGCAGGCTTGGTGCCCTTCCCCAGACTCAGCTGCCTCCAAAGGAGCTTTCTTCTGCTTGGGATTTGATATCCAGACTTCCCTGTGTCCACCGTGCCCAGCAAGGCCAGCATCTGCTCTCCTCCACAGCTCTCCCCACGTGTGTTCCCACGGCACATCCAGCCCTGGGCTATCTCCCTGCTTCCAGCACCATCGCCTGCCACCACAGCCCATCCCACCCAGCTCCCAGCACATCCTGGATGATTAAACCCGGCTGGTGTTGCTGTCTTCCTCCCACACCCAGCCCGGGCATACGCCTTCTGGGGCCAGGGAGGGCAGCCCAGATCCCAGGGCTCTTGGAAAGGGTCTGTCATAGGAGATAAGCAGCTGTGTGCCACTGTGGTGGCAGGGAGGAGCCCTGCCAGACTGTGCTTTATCCCAAACCAAACAGCCTGGCCAGCTCCAGGAGTTATAAACAGATGCTGAGGCAAGGCTCTGGCTCTGGGAGGGTCTGGGAAGAGGAGAGGATTTGGTATCTGGCTTCCTGGAGAGCCACAGCCCTGGAGAATCTGCTGAGCCTCCCACGGCAACACCCCAAATAGTCCTGGGAGGAAGCAGCTGCCCCGGGGCGGCTGCAGGGATGGGCACAGGGAGGACAAGGAGCCAGCTGGATGGTGGGCTCGTGCAGGGATGGGCACAGGGAGGACAAGGAGCCAGCTGGATGGTGGGCTTGATGCTTACACTGATATGGGGCTGTTCTGGACAGGGTGGGAAGCCTGGGGTCTGGGCCATGGTAGCCAAGCTGGAGCTGTCCAGGTGGGTTAAAGACAAGAAGTGAGACCTCCAAACACCCACTCCTGCCTTCGCTGTGCTGCTGTAACCCATTTTCTGGGCATTTCCAATGGGTTTGCAAACCTGGGGTGGAAGAGCAGAGTGAGCAGAATCACAAAGCTTCACACCAGATACCACAGGAACAGTGAGAGATGTTCCTGACTCCCCACCACTGTAAAGAAAAGCCATCCTTTTGCCTTTATGTTGTCGCCTTTGCCTTTATTTCCCAACAACACAAGAATTCAGAAAACTCAGGAAATTAAAGAGAACTCTACACTATAGAAAAAACATGTTCCCCTTGAGCCCTGCCTGAGGATCTCCTCTGCTGCTCCAGGCACCAGCCCCTGCTGAAGCAGGGGATAATTTAACAACATTTAATTAAAAGTGGGACAGGTAGGGGACTCAAAAGGGATTTATGCCATGGGCTTATGCCTTCCCCTCGTTCTTTCTGATTCATGGAAAAAGACTGGCAGGAATTTGAATTTCATGAAGAGATAATTTTGCTCAGTTTTCCCCCTAGAAATGGAAGGTAGAAATGGGGCCACCTGGGTGAGTGGGATTTAAGGAGGAATAGGGGGATGCTACATGTTGTGTCTTCACAGCCCCATGACAAGGAGGGAGAATCTGTCCTTCAAGGTTCCCTTTAGTCAAAATATTAATTAGGCCACTGCAGTTCACAGAAACCTCAGATAAAGGAGTCTGGGAAAGTCCGTTGCCTTATGAGTACCTTAGATTTCATCCCCTCCTGCTCAGCAGTGTCAGTGTTTTACTTTCCTTGTCATCATCCAGCCTACCAGCCTAAACAAGGACTGAGATGCAAATGCAAACATCCAGTTGTGGGGGGGGAAACAGCCCAAGAGAACAGGAGCAGAGCAGCAGTTCTCACCGTCTGCTCCTGCAATAACAGAACAGGGTGGGATGGCAGCCAAGGCCGTTTTCTTTCCCTTGCAGGTTGTCTCCAGCTGGCCTTTCACCTATCCCTCCAGACTGGGTTCTACTCAGTCCTTTCTTTCCAGTCCCACCCTGGCAATGTGGTACCCAGGAGCCCCCATGCCCAGAAGCCTCTCCCGAGATTTTTCAGCACCAGTGGGCCGAGTTTTCCTTTGGCATCCATGCCCATGCCATTACCTCTTATCCTGTTGCCAGATCACATTGCAGATTTATTCTCTGTCTTTGCTTTGCTGTGCTCCAGCTCCTTCTGCTTCCAGGTTTCTTCCTCCACATCCCACCAGTGACCATCCTACAGAACCCAGTTGCACTGTCAGTCAGTGTGAGCTTCTCTGCACTCCTAAAACAGGAACTTGCATGCATTATCTAGAGGACAAAAACACTCCTTTGGAGAGGTGGTGTTTAGGAATTGAACAGACAGACATGGGCAGGAAATACACAGCCAAGACACACATCCTTGAAGGCAGCCACCGTGGGTTTGACTGGTGATAAGGGCAGGTTACAGTGGCACAGAGGGAGATTCACCTTAGCCTCCAATATCACTGAGAAAATGCTGTGCTTGACTTCAGAGGGGCTCTGCTGCAGGCAGGGGCTGTGGCCTGTGGGAATGTGAGTGTGGGGATCTGTGGAGGAGCTTTACATGATGGGAAATCACCACCTTTTCCATTCACACTGGATTTTGGGCAGCATCCTTGGTGCCTGGTCCCTGAGCACCAGGCACGTTTCCCGTTGAGTAGTCCTGCTAAACCTGTGCCATCTCCCCAGATGAAGAAGATGCCCACTTTGGAGAATGTTATTGTTATTCTCAATGATTCCCAACGCTCAGAGCTGCCCTTCCTGGCATTTTCCTGGGCACAGCAGTGGCCAGGGTGTGTGGCTGTGACTCTCTGCCCACCTGCCTCCTGATGCAATGTCTGCATGACCAACATACTCCCTGCTGCAACCACAGTGCTTTGGGAAAACACCCACGAAGTCAGAGGGACCCCGCAGAAACAACCCCACATGTCCTCAAGCAACTGTTTCAAGCTCTCCGTGGTTTCAGGAGAGCTTTGGTTTTCTGTCACTGCTGGGTTTTTAGGTTCTTCTGGACCAAAGGTAGATTTGGGATCCCAGTTCAGTTGCTACATGGGATGGAGGTTCTCCTTTATGTCTCCTTCTGACAGCCTCTCCCAAGGAAGGCTCAGACAGCAGAGCTGGCAGCATTCAGAGGCTCTGTGGTGGTACCTGCTGATCCATCCCTCCCTGCCTCTCCTGCAAGCAGACTGCACGCTCAGCTACAGCGGCCGACAAGAAGCCCAGCCTTAAAATTTTAACAAGACCACTGGGCTCCATAAGGAGAGCTTTACACCCTGTGCTGGTCAGCCGGCATTCGCAGCTTTCCTCGGCTTCACACACTCGCTGGATAATCGGGCTCTGCCCTCCGCCGGTAACAAAAGCAGTAAATTACCAGCCAGGTTGCACCCACCCACCCCAGAAACCCGGCCCAGCTCCTCCCACCCACAGACCACCCCACGGACCCGCCGGAGGGAACAGGGCAAGTCCTCCTCCAGACAAGTAGCTTTTATCATCGTGTGTAAGTGAGGACTGAGAACTCCCTGCGGCAGGATTCTGTAGGGGGGCTTTCCAGCTGCAAGGCAGAGTGACTCCAGCACGAGCACCCCAGACCTGCCCCGGCCACAGAGAGTTGCAAGAGGCTTCCAGGGACCTTGGTCTCAACCCTGCCTGTCCTAACCTTGGCACCAGCTTTGCTCCCCACTATTCTGGGATAATCTTGCACACGCAAACACCCCCAGCATCCTCAAACCCCCAACACCCTCTCTTGTCTTGCAAAAGCATCCATGCCTGGGGTTCCCTTTGGAAGGACCCCCCACAGATGCCGGGGGAGGCTGCGGGGCAGCCCCTGGTGTCAGCTGGGGAGCCTTGGCAGAGGTCCCTTTGCTCCCACAGGGCCCCGGGGATCCGGAGGAGCCCAAGCCTGATCAGCGGGTGTCAGTTTGTGTCCTTGGGGCTCTGGCAGGGAAGGGATCAGCTGCGGTAATTGAGGCAGCAGGAATGACAGGTATGCTCCGAAACGCCGGGCGGGGGGTGCCGGGAGCTGCGCTGGGATCAGCCCGACGCGGAGCCCACGGTGGTTTCCCAAACGCACCCTCCTTCCGAGCCCACCCCGAGCCTCACAGACCCTAGGAAGAGCCTCCCAAGAACAACCAGCCCTTTGAGAAACCTAAACCACTTTCTCCAACACCTCTGAACTCTGTCAGGAACATCCTTCGTCAGAAAGCTACAAGTGCCAAGCGGTTTTCCCTCGAGGGCAAATCTCCCTCGTGCTGTCAGGAGCAAAGCCGCCCGGGTTCACGTTGCTTCTTAAGGTGAATGCCTGGTGTGTTTTCCCAACTAATTGTGAAATTGCAGTCTGCTCCAGAGGCGAAGGAGAAGCATTTTATTGTGAGCAGGAGAATTAATCATACCTGGGGCAGTACAGATGTCAGCAGAAAAACAATGCAGAAAGGATTTCTCGGGAAGGCTGCTTGACATGAATAGGAAGGGGGTTTTCAGGTCTTTTTAGATATGAATGAAAGATTCTCGGTGGCTGTTGTGACCCCTGTTTTTACCCTTGCTCTCTAGATCCAAGAGAGGGATGTGTGTGCTGAAACCACAAAACCATAAGGGGAAGCAATGTTTTATTCAAGAAATGGAAACTCCCCAAGCCAAGGCGTCTGCTGCAGCACTGATTCATGACACGTCCTGTATAGTTTATGGCAGAGATTAAACAATACAAAGGATAAAACATTTCAAAAATGGCATGTAACTGGGAAAACAAGAACAGACTAGACTCCAACCTGTCACTTGTGCAATACTGAGCTGTTGAGCTCTCAGCCCTGAGCACTCAGGTCCTGCTCGAGGAAATACCTCCGTCTGCTGTTTGCATGTGTGTAACCCAGCGTTACATCACACCTTTTTATTTGTTTTGGAGTGAATCCCCTAGGTAACATGGCCACCCCCTTTTCCTCCCTTAGTGCATTTTTCTCTGCTTGGGACTTGTTAGCCTGGTCCCAAGCAATACACTCTCCCGTGGCTGTTTCCCATTTGGGGGCTATGTACATGTGCACTGAGGGGTGGAATAAGAGAAGGACTCTGTCTTCTGATTCACTGCAGCCTTTCCCTATGTTTTAAAAAGATATTGGTTATGGTCAGCCAAGCTCTGCTGAGTACAGGTTTATATCCTGACTCTCAGCTTGCCTCCATCAGCCAGGTCCATTCTGCAAGGCAGAGGAGGCAGTGGAAGGTCTGGGGTGTAGCACTGGTGGATGCAGCATCTTCCAGGCAGCATTGGAACTGTTGCTGCAGCCAGGGAGGGAAAGAAGAAATATTGATATGTGCAAGGATAGAGGTTAAAAAAAACAAAGAAGAAAGTCTGAAATGTCTTATGTGAAACCAAGCTACATACAGGGGAGGTGAGGAAAGAAAGAGAGAGGATGCAGGCAACACTGAGTGGGGCTATATAAAGAACTGGGATAATGATGGGAGATGTATTTGGTGATAGATTCCCAGAGTTTGCCATGAAACCTCTCTCACAGCTCCAGGCACAGGTGGCCACAAATCTGGTGCTGAGAAAAAAAAAAAAGGAGCTCCCATCTTCTTCTTGCCTTCCTCCTGAACACGCCCAACATCAGGGTTACTCTGCACACAGACTTAACCTAAAATCAACAAAACTTGTCCAAATGAAAATCAGTAGCAAAGTGAAGAGGATGGGTAACAGATCCAAGAGCAATAGCAGGACATGTTAGGGACACAAGACTCCCCCAGACATATGCCCTGATCAGCAGGTGAAGGTGCTGAACGCTGCATGTTGACAACCTGGCATTTTCTCCTCCAAGTTTTCTTACCAAGCATAACTTTTGCTTTTTTCGAGGCTCTGCCCACGCTCTGTGGCATGGGATGGGGATGCCAAAGTCTGTTCAAACTATGGAGGAGACATGATCACGAGAAGTCTGACCTTTCCCTCTTTATTATCCTTATTTGCCACATCCGGATGACTCAGGACATGACATAAATTCACAGTGATGTCGTTTACCTGCACGTGCTCCCATACCAGCACCAATGACATCAGTCTTGGGATTTGCTCAGGGGACCCACTACCAGGAAATGACTTCTCTTTAAACACGAGGAAAGCTCGGTGCAGCCTTTGTAGCTTCTAGTCCAACAAGCCTGTAATATTCACAGGAATGAGACTCAAATTTCTAATTATTGGCTGAGTTATTTGTGGCTTCATATATTTTAAGGCCAGAAGGGACCATCATCTAGTCTGGCCTCCTTAAATGGAAAGCTCCACAACCAACAACCAATTCCCCAAGCTTCATTACAGTAATGAGCTCAGGAGTCCTGTCGTCTCGTCTCCGGCTCTCACCACTGGACCCCGCCATGCCAAACACAGCTGTTCAGATCTGCCTCCAGCTCCAAAGGGAAGTCTAAGAGTTCCTCCTGAATAGGTAATAAATCAAACACCAGTGTCCACAGCTATGGGGCAGGGTGACTGCCTGCACGTGCTGGCTCAGGTCCTGTGTGCCTTGTCCAGGGGAAAGCACCAGCAAGGATGTGCATTCAGCCACCAGGTTGGGACAGAGGGAGTCACTTTTCCATGATATTGTTTCCCCTTTGGGTGGGTTATTTTGGGGAAGGGAAAAGGAACCACTGACACTTGCCTGGTTTCACAACCTGGCCAGTGCATTTCACCCTGCTGGGATTGTTTCAAGGCACGCAATGGTAACCAGAGACCCAGTGGGGCTGTGTGGCAGCTCTGGCAGGCTTTGTCCCTGCCTAGGCTCTTTAGATCAAATAGCATCAGGAACAATATAGTAACTATTCTCCTCTGTGCCGTGTGTCAGGGGCACATGCTGAAAAACCACCAAGCATCTCCCACCACGGGCTGCACCAACCACCTCCCTCCGTGGGACAAGGCAAGGTGCCCTGCAACTGCAGCCACAGGACTGAGACAGCCTGTCTCTGGAAGAGACAGCCCAGCTCTCTGTGCATTTACAGGAAACCACCTGGATTTGGAGCTCACCCACGGGAACAACATGTAGTGGGAGAGCAGCCCCATACCCACACCCTCAGGGTGCTCCAGGAGCCACCAGCCAAGGGCAGAAGCTCATGCATTAAGGAGGGAAAGCTTGATGGACAGGACACTGGCCTTCCACACCTTCTTGCAGGTGTCCTCTCTTGCCACTATAGCAATTTGCCTTTTCAGAGGCATTAGTGGCTCATGAGAGCAGATCAGGGTCTTCTCTGCTTCTCATTCAGGCAGAGAATGGGAAGAGAAATCCCCCTTGTAGGATTAAATAAATGTCACTGTCACAGCTTATGGCCACCAATGGCAACCACAGCTATGGGCAGATGGAGGGGATGGGATGGGATGGGATGGGATGGGATGGGATGGGATGGGATGGGATGGGATGGGATGGGATGGGATGGGATGGGGCACACACAGCTTCATGAAAACTGAAGGCCACCCACCTCATGACCAGTTCATAGAGGAAGAAGCAGGAAGGAGGTGCTCCAAGTCCTTGGTCAGGACTCTTAACCACAGACTCTCTGCAACATGACAGCTGGGAAGAGGCAGGGAAACAACAAGCCAGCAAAACCAGAGCTTTGGACATGTTTCCTGGGGGCAGCCATAAATATAATCAGCAGAACACTCATCCCATCAATCAGCAAGGCCTCTCCAAGCACCGTGGGCAAATCCCACACACCAGTTTGGACCATGCTGGCTGTGACACCCTTATGAGTCACTGCCCTGGGGTCTACCTGGTGGGATGGGTTGGCTGCTGGTCACACACTGCACAGCACAAGTTGCTTACTGGCATTGTCAGGGCTACCACCCATCCTTCCCTGCTGCCATGGTGTTTGTGGTGATAACAGAGGCAGCTCAAGACTTCTCCTTCCTGCAGGCAAGAGGCAATTTAGTGGCAGTGGAGAAGCAGGCTCTGGGGAGGAGGGCTGGGTTAGAGCTATGTCAGAGAAAGCACAGAAATTTTGGGAGCTCTGCTTGTCCATGCCTTGAATTGGACCAGTCGACACCCTGTGTGCCCTTGGATGTGCCTGTCACCTCTTTGGGTGTGAGACACAGAGACAGAGCACGCCAGATGTGTTGGCACACTGAGAGGTCTGCTGCTCGTGCCATACCTGTTCAGATGACTCAGCTCCTACCTCAGGAGCCTGAACAGGCAGACTCATGTGGTATGCAGAGCCCTGCAAAACCCAGCCCAGTCCCTTCAGGGCCTATAAGAAGCATTCCCATGGACAGGGTTTCTGTGTGGAGATGGAAGATGCAGACAGGCAGGTTGCCCTCAGAGGCTGGCAGAGCACTTTACAAGGACTGGGCACCCTTTACCCTCTCATCGAAGCAGCAACAGGCAGGGGCAGGAGTCTGGCACTTGTGCAAGGTGTAAAGTTCTGCTGTTCTCAGCAGCACTGTGTAAAAGTCTGGGCAGGAGGGTGGGGAGTGGTGGAGAACAGAACAGGAGGTCTAAGCCTCCCCACTAACAGAGCAAACCATCCTACCTTCACTGTCCATACCTTGGACATGGTGTCCCAGGGGAATACACAGTAAGGGACAAGGTCTGCAGTGGAGATGCACTGACAGAGGGCTGCCAAAAGCCTTGGTCCTGGAGCCCTGCTGAATGGACAGGGCAGCCTCTGCCAGTACAGTGGGACCCTCAACTGGTCCTGTCAGGACCTGTCTCATCAGCCTTTATGCTTTTCCATATCAGGGAACATCAACAAAATGTGGAAGCTGAGTCTCAGTGGCACCCCAGGCTTGACTTTGAGGGCATCTCATCGCAGAATCACTTTGCACCAGCATCCTCACTGAGCCCAGCTCCCCTCATATGAATCATGGCCTCATCATGAGGCTCAGCCACATGAGCTCTCTCTGTGCAAGGGGAAGACAGATATTTGTCCAAGATCCTTGTCTTGAATCCAAGAGCATGAAACAAGTTGGGTAAAATGGTGGAGAGAGGAGCAGAGGGAGCTTTGCACCCTGTCTGGACCTTCTGCAAGGTATGATCAACCATATCCCAAAGTGTCTGCTCCTCCCCCAGACTGTGCAGAGCCAGCCAGGGTTTGCTGTCCAGCAGGAGCAGGACAAGCAGGGCAGTGAGGACCCTGGGAGCCCAGGACAGCAGGGAAGGAGCAGCCTCCTTCACCCTGAGCTCACACAAAGCCTAGGTGGTCGCCTGATTGCCTACCCATGGGAAAGAGGAGACTTGCTCTCTGAAAACAGAGGGGCTGGGCAGTCTCAGGCAGTGCATTGACTTATTGCAGGCCTCTAGGGTGATAAATCGTGGCTAATTGTGGGCAGGTGACAAAGGCAGGCTAAGGGAAAGGGAGCGGGGACATTCACTCTCTGGCAGCTGCCCAGCCCTGCCCCCTCCCTTTACTGCTCCTTTCAGGCCACTTGAATTGTGCAAAGGCAGTGCTTTCCAAAACCTGCCCAACCTCCCTCTCAGGGCTCCTACCCCCTCCCTTCCCACTCCCTGCCTTGCTGCCTGCTCTCATTACAGTCTCTGGGACAGAGGGCTGGGAGCAGGGGTGGTGCAGAGCAGCCCTGCCAGCACAGGGCAGCCCTTACAGTGCCACAGCACAAGACTCTGGAGGATGTTTTTCCATCCCCATGAGACCAATATGTCTTCTCCAGGTCCTGCTCCCAGCCCTGATGCAGGTGGCTCACCTGGACAGAGGGAACAGAACTGTGTTCTGGGTGTCTTCAGCACCCACTAAAGGAAACACCATGTGAAGCAGCCCTGGGATGGCTCTGATTTGGACCCCAATGAAGGGAAAAGGGCACTTGGATCTCAGGTCACAGTAGGGTTAAGTTCAAAGCAGAGTCTGTGAGGGGAGGATCCAAGGGTTCAGCTCCAGGAGATGGGCTTTGTCCAGCAGGCACTGAAAGGCCAGGTACCTACCAGCCCTGGCTGGACCCTACAGGGATGGCCCAGGTTGCCTGGCTTTATCCCACACTTCTGGTAGCTCTTTCCTCCTTGCTCCATCACGTGCCCTGGTGGGACAGAAAAACAGGCACTAATGGAGAGAAACCAGCAGCAGAGGTTTCACTGCATCATCAAGCCCTGGCTGTCCAGAAACTCCTCTGGGAAGAGCCAGATCAGGGCTTACAACAGCCTGGGTGAAAGCATCCCACAGGTGTGACAGGAAAGGTGATGGCCCTTAGGAGAGGCTGGATAACACACAGGACAGCATCAAGCAAGGTCCCTGGCCCAGCTGAGCCCACTCTAAGAGCCCAGTGCTTCTGTGGGGTCTGCAGTCCTGGACATGCTTGGGACTGGATCTTTGAACAGGTTGGATGGGTCAGTCAAGGCAGACACTTCCCACCCAGCCCACGCCCGGCTGCTTTCATGAAGGGTGTCCTCAATTCCTCTGGGCTGCCTTTGAAGACAATATTTGGCGATTCTCCGCTTCTCACTTCCCCTCACTCACACTCTCTTGCTTCTTCACAGCTTGTCAGAAGATGATACCCACGCTGGAAAAGCAGTTAAAATCAAGTTGGAGCAGGAAGCTGAAAATTAGCAAGTGAAATGCTATGCAAAAGAGCTGGAATTAACTCTTTCCTTCACTCTACAGGGTCTGCTCCGCTCCACACACACACCACCCACCCAAAGCCACTGACCATCACATCAATAGTGATAGCAATTAGTTGGAGAGGAGCAGCTGGCAACCATCAGCTGCTTGGAACCATGCATTCATTAACTGGATTTATCACAGGCTTGGAAATTATGAGTGTTTGCCTGTAATTTCCATTTCACTCAGCCACAAATACCCAAAAGTTAAAAGTCCATGTCTAAGTACATCCCTCAGCTCCCTTGGTACCGATCTTCTTGGAAGCATCTGATCTCCCTGCTTGCTAAAACTCATTTTCAATAGTGAGGGACTTGCTCAGCACCTTCTGTGCCCAAGACGAGGTCGTTCCAGAACTGGGCTGTGATGAAACAGGAGAGCAATCCCTGTCTGATGAGCATGCTGTTCACATCCTAATGATGGAGATTGGTGGACCAACATCCCCTCAGAAGCAGCCAGAGGTCTAACCAACACAGAAACCTAATTAAATGTGACCAGGAGATGGCTTTACCCACATCACTTCCAGCCAGAGAAATTGTTTCATTAAGGCAAAGGCCTATCTGAAGCTGTCTGGCAGCCCAGGCATTAACTCATGGCCTTACATCACTTGTGTTTAACTTCAGCCCAAGAAGGTGCCTCCACACTCCCATTCCAGTAAAGCCCCAGCAGCTTTGCCACCCATCCCACACAGCTGCAGTCCCCACTTGGGCCAGAAAAGTGCCACTCTGAAAGGCCACAGTGTCCCTGTGGCACTGCCCTGTCCCCAGTGGCATGGGAGGAGGCTTTTCACTTCCAGCAGCTCTTTGCTGGCCCAAGGCATTGCTGCTCTGAGGGCACAGTTGGGCACATCAGGTATTTATCACCTGCCCAAAGACAAACCAGGCAGACTGAGCTTAGGGGCTACACTAAGTTGTTGAGGCTGGTCCTGTCAGCCTTGTCCCATGCTGGCTTGCAGATATCCAAGGGAGGGGAGGAGAGGGGAGGGGAGACATTTCAACATCCCTGTCCTCCATACCAAGCCCTGAGCACCTTGTAGCCACTGCCTGGGCCAGGGGACATTTGCATTGCAACATGTCATGGACTTAAATTAAACCTCTGCAATTTCCAGGGCAGCAGGACAGCTCTTCCCTGAGGACACATCTGCCTCCCCTGCTCCACAGATCTGCTCACTGAGGCAGGCCGTGGTTGCTGAGCTTAGCCACCATCCTTTTTGTGGAAATTCAAGTCACTCCCCATGGTCTGGTCTCTGCACCCTGCAGAAAACACAGACAGAGCCCTGCTCCTTGCTTCCCTTCTCACACCCCACCTGGTCCATCTTGCATCCATGCCAGCCAGCTGCAAACCCCACCACGGCTCTCTGCAGGGGTCTCTCTGCCTGGATTGTAGATGCAGGGTGAAGCCTCTGTGGCAGAAATGCACTCCCCCAGCACAGCCCTACCCCCAGGATGCTGATAACCACCCTGGCCTCTTGTGCCTGGAGCATCCTTTTGCCTCCAGGGCTGCAAAGTGCCATGCATTATGGAAAGAGATACATCAGATCCCTCTCCTAAATCTTTCCTTGCTATCTCTGGTTTCCTGTGACTGCCTGCACAGCTATAGATGGCCAGACATTCATCCCTCCCATTGCCACAATGCTCCAGTCCCCAACCCTGGGAGAGGGCTGTGATCTGCCCCATCTCCTCCAATAGCTCATTTAACTAATGAGCTATTAACTAACCAATAGCCCTGTTTAACTAATGAGCTATTAACCAACCAATAGCCCTATTTAACCACCTGCATTGCTGCCCAAGGCTTTGGGTATTCAGCGAAAGTCCTTCTAGGGGGTTCAAGCATCACAGGAATCCCCCCCTTGGCTGGCTGTGCTCCCCACGGCCCCATCCTGGGGTCACAGCAGCTGCTGCAACCAGCCCAGCCAGCACCAGGCCTTGCAAGAGCATCCAGACCCCAGCTCCTGCCAGCGCCCGGCACCACTGGGTGGCTGTTTGTCTGCCTCTCTCCTTTGAACGGAGTTTCCATAGGAACAGGCAGGCCAGCAGCCCTCTGCAGCCTGGTTCTGGTGCATTACCCGGCGTGAAAGCTCCCAGCTGCCCGGCGTTGTCCGGCAGCTGTTCCCACATCCCCCAGCTCGCAGCGTTGGAGCCCTGGGGGGCCACTGGGCTGTGGAGACTGTGGGGCTCTGTCACCCACACGCTGGGACCTGGACAGAGCTACAGGTGTCCTTCCTTGCCACGTCTCTTCCACCCCTTCACCTGCAGCATCTGAGTGCTTCCCAGCAGAGCGATGGGGGCCGTGGGAGAAGTTTGCCCCCTGTGCTGCTCCCACCCTGCTGCCCTGCTCAGCTCCCAGGCAGGACAACGAGAAGCCCGCTCAGCCCAGCTGGTCCCCACCAGGACCTCAAAAGCATTCCAGACCCCCTGGGTGAGGGTGCAAGGGCCCGTGGCCGTGCTCAGCATCCCCTCCCGCTCGCAGGGACGGAGAGGTGGGTCCCTGGGACCCGTCTGCGTGTGTGGCATCAGCCCAGCGCTGCGTCCGCTCGGTGTGGGGTTGGCAGAACAGTAGCACAAGTGGCTGCGCGGGGGGCCTGGATCAGGCTGGATCTGGCTGGAGGAGCAGGCACAGTGCATTTCCCAGACCAAGGCTGCCAGCAGAGCTGCTGTTGAGGTCCAGCCAAAACCTAAAGCCGCCTTCCCCAGCTGGGAAGCTGCGCAGCTCCCCTTCCTCTCTCCGCCCCGTCCCCCCAACACCCGGCTGCAGCTGCCTCTCTCGACACTGAAGGGCGCTCTCCGAAACTGCGGCTGTTGCAGTGCCTGGAAGGATGATGAAAAGGCTCAGGAACCCCCAGGCAGCTCTCCCAGTGCCTCCCAGTGTCTGTGTGTGTGTGTGTGTGCCCGCACGTACCTCAGCTGACAAGGGACTGGGGATGCCTTGGTGAAGGAGATCTCCGCAGGGCATCTTTAGGATGGGGTCTTGTCCTTCCAGGAGGTTTTTCAGATGGAAGGAAACTCCCTTACTGGTCATTTCCTTCCAAATCTCCCTTTTCCCTGGAAGCCAGATGTTCCTCTGCAGCTCCTGAAGAGGCAGAAGCTGCAGGTCTCTCTCGTTGCTTCTTCCCCACCAGTTCAACCAGTTTCCCCATTTCTTCCCTCATATCACATCCCTGTGGTGATGTTGGGGAGGTCTTGAGGGGGGCAGGGAGACTGTGAGGGCAAGGAACAAGATTAGATGAGAGGGGGTAGAGCATGGTGGGCCACACTAGGAAGGGGCAAGGGATGGAGGGCATGGAGCAGGATCAGGCCCAAAGCCAGCTTTTCCTGGGCTCTGCTGGATCAAGGTCCTGTTGTTTTGGACAGGCTGAGTTGCAGCATAACCAAGCCATGGTGCAACGGGGTGGGAACTGAAGGTACCTGATACCTGCAGCAGATCACAGGGACTGCGCTGTGCATGGCCCAAGAGATCCCAGATCTGTGGTTCTTGCAGGTTGAGGGCTTCTCACTATCCAATCCCACCCTTCTGGATTTAACCTACCCACAGCACACAAGGTATTCCAGCCAGGACAAGCTCCTTTCCTTGCTCAGGAGTCATCCCCAGCTGCTGTACACCGTAGTGGTGCAGAATGAGAGGAGAGAACATCAGTTTCAAGACCTCTCCATTCAGAGCTGAAGGGTCAGAATAGGGCACACTCTTTCCTCTGACACCCAGAAGTGAATGTAAAAGGGCACCGCCTAACACCGGGACCACTGCTGTGACTTGGACTGAATTTGGAGCTTCATCTCAGCCCCAGAGCTGTTGGAGCAAAATCCTTCTGGACATCTGTGAAGGGGAAAGGTGACCTTTTGTTTTATTTGAGTTTTGAAGACGCGGCTGCCCTGGCTCATCCTCTGCATGACCACAGCACGGTTTGGGACCAGAGCAGAGCCTCCCACCTGTGCTGGTCACAGCAACACTGCAGGCTGCAGCCTTTGCTAAACATGTCTCCATGAAACCTTTCTTTTTATACCCAAAGAATTTGATCCAAGGAGCAGATGGGAACAGCCATGTGGGCAGGCTCATGTGGGGGACCTTGCATGGCATCCCCTTGGCATGGGTACCAGGGCAGCTTCTCTCACACTCTCACACCCACTGGGGCAGGAGGAGCTAATGCTGGTGCCCCAAAGCAGGGAAACAGCTGAAGGACTGAACAAGAGGAAAGGTTTGAACCTTGTTCCTTGAATAGCTTCCACAGAAAAACTGGTCAAAAATCATGCACCAAAGGGAGGTTTTCAACACACAGTCACATTTTCACCTGAGTCCTTTTCATTAAAACGTATGCTTGCAGAGAAAATTTTCGATGCTTCCTCTGAAAGAAAGGAAGAGCAATGAATTAAAAAATGCCACTGCAATGTCTCCCAGCAAAGGGAAAGCTGGGTTGACCCTGCCATGCAGATGAAGAGTGCAAACCCAGCACACCCGCAGGGGCAACATCTCTGTGTCTCTGAAAGGAATCTGCCCTCCCCAATAGTCAGACTGTAATTTTTTTTGCCAAATAGCTCAAATATCCCATAGAAACAAATGTTCTGATTGTACTCACGTGCCACTGACTGTTGAACTGTTATGGACCTGGCAGCAGTGGCAGAGATTTACAAGCAGAGGAGTTCTGCTAGTTGTTCCTACACGAGACCACTCTGCAAGAGTCTTCTAAGACATAGAAGCATGAAAATAAGCGAGGTCAGGGGCATCCAGGGAGAGCAGCTCACTCAGCATCCCAGCCCAACCACAGCACAGGGCATCTTGCCTTGCCCCCTCTGTCACAGTGCTGGACTCCTGTATTCTCTGCCCCTCAACTCAGCCAAAGCTGAGTAACTGGCAGGTAAGTCATTAGTGGGGAGGGCCTCAAAGCCTGGCAGGGAGCCAGGGCATAAAAGCAAGACCCTGTGACAGGGATGAGAAGGGACCAGTCCTGGCTGATCATACCTGGGGCTTGGCAGGGACTGGGAGATGCTGCCCCAGACAACATCCCCAGCAGCCAGCCCAGCCAAGGCCAGGTTAGGCACCAGGAGATGTGGTTTGCATGGAGTTATTGTTCCATGGGAAACTGGCTGTCTTCCTGCTCTTCATCTGTCAGCAGGATTTTCAAAGAATATGCTCTCAAATATGAAGTGAATGTAGCAGGCTGGGCTGGAGCCCTTTGCTAGAAAACCTGGACGTCAGAGTGTGTCCGGTTTAATCCCAGAGTCTGTGAGAATCAGTGTAAAGTAGCATATCAAGTGAACTTTTCACTCTGTGGCAGGGGGGATTACCACATCCCCTTTGTTTGTTGTGCACTGCAGAACCGAAAACACTTTAACCCTTTCTTGCAGCCCTGTGGCACTAAGTACCCATGAAAATTCCTAGGAAAACTGCAGCTGTTTCGCTCTCCGCTGGCTGGGGGAGATGGGTACACTCATTTTCCATGAGCCATCACTCCCGGGCTCCCTCTTGGCTGGGGAAATGGGTCCTGCTTTAAAATGTATCCCCACTGAGCTCCTTGGGAAGGTTTTGCAGCAGGCAGTGCAGGCAGCACCAGCTGCTCCCGACTCCTCATAGCCCTGGCCTGACAAAACCTTGCAGGAGGCTCCACTGGTTCCATGGGCAAGTGAGTTTTGCAGCTACAGAGCAGCAGTTTCAGGCCTTTCAGCACCCACACAGCTCACCAGTCCATCATCTTTTACAGCCCCACATTAGCGCAGTTCCAAGGAGAAAAAAAAAATACCCAGGAAAATCCTGCCAAAATATTAAAGTGAGATCATTTCTATTAGAAAATGTTCCCTGTAGAGAGGCAAATTTCGATGTGAAGCAAATCAGAAAAGTTATTTTGCTTCAAAATGAATGAAAATGTAAATGCTGGCCCCGGAGAAGTTTCTTTATTTCTGATGAGCCACCGGTTTCATTCCTCCTTCTCTCTTGGTCCTTTTCCATTTGAAGTGTCTCGGAATTTCAGCAGTGCTTCCCTGCAGTTGGAGAAAAAGAAGGGGAAATAAAATGGGGAAAAGGCAGAGAAAGCTGAACTCCGGACATGAGTCATCTCACCGCCCTCAGCAGCAAACTGAGATGAAAGCAGGAAAACTTCCCGTTTCCAGTTTCAAAAGAAAGGCTTTGAGACGCAAACTGAAAAGCTGAGTTTGAAACACAACTGGACTTTCCACCTCATCTTGCAATTTCCCACTGGCTGTTAGAGGCTTTTTTTTTTCTGGGGAAAAAAAAAAAAGCACATTAAAATAAAACTTTGTTGGTGGGGGACTTTCTCCTTTGGGAGTTTGGTGGTGTCATCTCTGCAGCAGCTTCTCATCAGTCTTGAGCTCACTGGGTCGACCCCACAATTGCTCCTCAGGATGCACTTTCTATTCTCTCTACCCTATACCGTGACCATCACCTGCCATGTTCCACCTCTTGGTCACAACAAGTCCTCCCTCCAGCTCCGTCCTCTGGAGATGCCCGCTGAAAAAGAGCTGGGCAACCCTCCACTCACCCACTGAAAAAGAATTCTTTAAGGCCAGTTCAGGAGTTTTCTGGGGGTATTTTAGACATTTCACGTGTTTGCAGCACAGTGGTGTTGGTGTCCAGCACTACAAGAGGGCAGTGCAATGCTTTCAGGCCAGGCATCCAGTCCAGCCCAGCACCCAAGCTCTCTAGATAGGGCTAGGCAGTGTGGGTCTCTGAAGAGCAGTTCAAAACTTCTACATGGGTCACCTGCTGCTCCACAGAGTTTATCCAAAGCTTAACAGCCCCTAATGTTGCTTCCAGACTCCCCCACTCAGCTAGGACATGCCTAGGGCCAGGTACTGAGGGCCATGCAGAAGGTTTCTGCATCCATCCCTGCAGCCAAACAGGAACCCACCCTCACATCTTCCCCACAACAACCTGGGTGCAGAGCATATTGACTCCAGCACATGAAGAAATCCATCCACTCACCTGCTCCCCGAATTTCCTGAGCCCACAGTAGCATGGAGAGTCCTCTCCTCAGCTGGTGTAACCCAGGCTCCAGGGCAGGAGGGTCCTTCTGAATGAGCAGGGGACAAGAGAGGACTGAGACATCGAGTCAGGGTGTGACAGAGGGTGGGGAGCTGGTGAGGCAGGCCAAGGAAGACATGCAGCTGTGGCCTCTGAGACCTGGCACTAGCACTCTGCAAACCCTGCTGATCCAGGGACTTTCTGACCCTTCTTAGCATCACCATCGCTCTCCTCTGCACCAGCCCCAGCACTGCTGACCAGGCTCTAGAGCTTGCCTTCCTCCCAGTGGGGAAGGAATATCTCTTCCCACGTGCCTGTGTTGAGAGAGGTTGGACCAGGATTTGCTGCTGCCCTTTGATACAGGCATCAGCCTCACCCTGGCTGTTTGTGACTGGCAGTTCCGTGCTCCTGGGGTTGCCACAGAGTGGAGAGACCAGGTGGGAAGGTGAGAAAGGGAAAGCATCCATTACTACAAGCTTCCCTCATAGGCTGAGAGCTTAGCAAAGGCCTCTGCTGTCCATCCTCACACCCCAGGGAGGGGGTCAGTCAGCAAGGCCATCCCAAAAGGGGTGTGAAGATGCAGCAGTAAAGTCGGGCTGTCTCAGGGTATCACAATTTTCCTGTCACAGAGGCATCAACATTCAGATGATGAGAATTTCTTGTAAAAAAAGACACCAGACTGGACCCAGGGTGGGCACAAAATGAGGAGAAGCCTGGCCTCCACTGTGCTGGAGGGTCCTCAAATCCCTCAGCGGATTGTTGCTATGGTTAATGCCCTGGGTGATAACATCTCCTCATTTCTAGTCAGATTTTGCTGAGCTTCAGTTTCAAGGTCTTGTTATACCCTTTCTTTTTTCTTTTCTTTTTTCTTTTTTCCCCCCTAGAAACTGAAACAATAATGCCCCAGCAGGAATCTCATCCCCCCCGGAGGTGCAACACCAATTTCAGAGACACAATTTCTTAAACACCTCTTGCTGCAAAGCTGGTCCTGCTGCTGTTTGGTGACCTCCTTTTGAAGGCTCCTCATCCATCCACACTTGCTGCTGCCCCAAAGGCAAGGCACAGCCAGGCCATTGTCCATCTGTGGCTTTGCCACCCCTCCCTCCCTATTTGCCTTTGGAAAAGATTCATGAGAAAGTCTTTTACCTTCACAAATATCCCCCACTGTTTCAATAGCTCTGATTGGTGGGGCAACTTGATAATTTTTAAGAGGGTCCCAATTCTCTTTCACTGGTCTCTCCCCTTCTCCTCTCCTGGGGGAGTATATTGTGTTTGCACATGGCAAATGCTGTTGGTTAATAGCAGCAGGCACAGGAGTGAGTTCTTCTGTGGATCTGTTCTGAGTTAGCAGCAGGTCACTCCTCCCTGCCCAGTCAGGGGACACTTCTCACACCCCTGTGATTTGGTCTTTTAACAAAATCCCATTACTTTTGTCTACTGCACATTTTCTGCTTCCACTATCCTAAGGGTGGTTGTGCTCAGGACCCTCTAGGTCTTCACATCTTCCTATCTGGATGATGAGGCACTGGATACCAGATGTGAACGGTGCCCATGGGACACTAAATCCACCCATCCTCACCTCCCTGTTAGCTGGGACCTCAGCAGTCATGGCCAGGCACTGGAGCTGGTGACTCAGTCGAGTGACACCAAATGCTCCCAGAGATGCCCAAGCCTACTGGTTCATGGGAATGCCCTCTGCTCCCAGTTACCCCAGGAGTTCTAAAAGGTGGGACAGACAACAACTGCGCTCACAGAGCTATTGGAGGAGGCAGATGGTGCCATCCTAGCCATTTCCATCAAAGGCTTCTTTGCCCTGAGATGATGCCAAGCCCAAATGGATCCTTGCATTTGGTACCTACTTAGGCTCTGACAAAACTCCTTTTAATAAAGGGATTGAACCTCCTGTGCTGACTCTGGAGCACCACTCCCATGGTGTCATTCTCCATGGGGACCAGCACGCCCAACACTGCAACATGTGGAGTCACAGAAGAATGGCTTAAGAGAAATGGCCTGAGCCCACAAACTGCAGCATGAGCAGAGACAGAATTTGGTGCAGAGCATGGGAAGGAGGGTCATGAGACTGTGGAGGGCAGACTGTGAACCCACGTGAGTTTAAGTGAGCGAGACGTGCGTGCATGGGGATGGATGCAGACATGCCCAAGCCCAAGAACACGTGTGTGCATCAATGGGTTGTACATAAAGTGTGTTGAGCCACAGGGACAGACATGCAACAAGTGCAGAGTAATTTATGTGGGCTCTGTGTGGGGCACTGCATGTGCCATGGGATATATGGTGGTGGGACGTGTGTCCAGCAGGGACAAGGAGGGTGCAAGTTCATCAGGCAGGACCATGAACACACACACACACAATGGTGAGCTGAGTTTGGGAACACACATGTGAGGGCAAGGGGGAGAGGAAGAGGATGCCGCACACAGATAGTGCTCAGAGACATTGTGGATTACTGCTGCTAATACCTCTGCTAAGAACAGGAGTCTGCTGGCTGGGAGCGGGAGCTGAAAGCTGAGCCCCTTGTTATATTTCCCTGTTCCCGCCTGCACTAATCCCTTTGAGCCCCAGAAAAAAACTGCAGAGAAATCAAACAGGCTGTTCATGCCGCCCCAGCGTCCCCGGGATTAATTAATTTGGGATTTGGAGGGAGTCACAAGGTCACGCTCCCCAGGCTGGCAGAGCTGGCTCTGCAAGGCAATGGCAGGGCTGGGCTCCGAGTCCCCCTGCCCAGGGAAATGCCCCATCAGCCATGAGGTCCTTCAGACAGCCCCCCTGGGAAGGTGCTGGGCACTGGCCAGGGCACTGACCCAGAGTTCCAGGGCATGGAAAGGCACTGGGGTCAGGAGGCTGACAAGCAAGAAGCGTGTCCTCATCCCAGAGATCAGCCTCCAGGTAGGGGCACCCACTTGGATGGGGTCCTGCCTGCACCTGGCCCTGTGCTCCTGGTCTCATTGTCAGTACACATGGCCTCCTGTTCGGGCCAGCACAGAAGCAGAAACACACCAAAGAAGGGCAGAGGCTCCAAAGAGATGGTTTCAGCCCAGGTGTGACCCTCGCCATCCTGTGGGATGAGAGGATGGGGCAGCAGGGGCTGAAAACCAGGTGAGATGAGCTGTTTGCCCCACCTATCGATTCCAAGCAGGGAATTCTGCCTTCTGAAGATATTGTCTCCAATGGCAGATCCCCAGTTCCCACCACTAGTGGTTACTTAAATTATTCAGAAATTTGTTTTCAGGGAGCAATTTAGCTTATGATGTGGGTTTTCTGAGTGTTTGCCTAGGAAAGTGCGTTCTCGAGAGAGCAGGTTGGCGCCAACGCATTTCAAACTGTAATTGAATATTTGTGGTCAATTGTTTGGGCGGTACCTGCCCAGCATTCACAAGGAGAGTTTATTTATTCTCACCCAAAGGCACTCAGGGATCCAGGACCAGCATTTGTCCCAGCTGTGTTGAGTATTTTGCTTAGGTCTGGATGCTTTGCAGCCTCTTGGTAGCAGGAAGGTGCAGAGAGAGGTAGGAGCAGTGGACCCGGGGTCATGAAAGGGGCCATGAAGGAAGGGAAGTGATTTCCAGTACTTGCAAGGAGAATTGGGAAACCTGGAACTTTCCTTTGGTGCCAGGGTTGGAGGGGTTATTAATTCAACCCATTAGCTCCTAACATCCAAATGAAGAGCAAGAAAGAGCATCATGAAGACAGTCCAGGATCCAGACCTGGTCCTCACCCTCGTCTGAATTGCTCCTTGTCACACTACCACTGAATCCCTTGAGTACAGACACTTTGAAGTGCAAGATCCCAGCTGGCCTCCTGTCAGCCTGCTGCAGGAAATTTCTCCTGAGGCTTTCAAATCTTAAAGCAAATGGGCTGCCTCAGGCACTGGCTGGTGCTGCCAGGATGAAGAACTCTGCCCAAAGCTGACCCTTATCTCTCCAAACCAACATGTCCAGCCTTGGTTTCCAGGTCTGTGCTTCCTTCTGTCCCATCTCTGCTCCAAGCCTCCATCAAGCAGCTCAAAACTCGTTGTCAGCCCAGCGTGGACAGCTTGAGGTTGGCAGTATGGACAGGATGGCAGCCCTCTGCCCAGCTCCAAGGATTTTGGAGTCAGACATGGCCCTGGTGGTAGGGGAAAGCCCTCAGCAAACAATTACACAGTGCCTGACCTTCAGTCCCCTGGCAGCATCCCAGAGTTATCCCAAAGTGAAATGATGCTGTATGGTGGGACTGGAAAAGTTAGCCAAGACTTGGTGCAGAGTCCATATAGAGTGATAACCTTGGGAAACAGAGACAGATCAGCCATTCAGCTGGATGACTCTGCCTGCTTTGATGCAATGTGTCCTCTTAAAATGAGAGATCCTCCTTTCCAGTGCTCACAGAGATTTGTCTTCCCTGTAGTCTGGCTGAGCTGGAGTCCAACCTGAGAACATTGAGGCTGCTGAATGGATGGTGGAGCAGTGATGTATAAAGCCCTTGCCTTCTCCTTGGCATGGGCAGCTCCCTGAAGTAATAAAATACTCAGTTGTCCAAGGTGCCAGGCTCCCCGTGCTCACCAGCCCTTGGGCCAGCATAGGCCTCATGCTGCTTGTACAAACCTCTGATCATAACTCAGTACTGTCCTCTGGGCCTTTTCTAGTTCTCCTCCATCCTTTCTGACACTGAACAATCTGTACCACACACAGCAACAGTGGATTTTCTACAGGGCTGGAATACATCCCATTTACTGCACCATTTGTTGCATATTGTTATCAGCTCCCTCCTGAGCTTGCCAGGCCAGATGCTGAGGGTGTGTGATATGAGGGGTCTTGTGCAGTATCTAAAGGTGAGGCCTGGAACCTGTGGAGTTACAAGCAGTGTCATCAGCAGGTACATTCCCCAGTGCTCTGAACTCGATGGAAAGCTGGGCTTACAAGGGTCGTGCACTGAACATTGTTATGGTTTAGTTAACAAGAATATTTTCTTGTTGAATTTCTTCATATCATCCTGTGGTTCTGGAGAAGCATGGGGGACACCTCCCCTCTCTTCCCCCCATGCAGGGCAGAGGGTGGGGAGGGATGAAGACAAACAGGGACAGATAACTCCAGGAAGGATGACTGGGGGTCCATGTACAGGGCTGGGGCTTTTCCCTTGGAAAGCAGCAGCACTGAAAGAGCCTCAGGCAACTGTGGAAACAACTTGAGCTGGGCATAAGCTCCCAGGACAAAAGAGAGCTTAGCTGGCAAACAGTCTTTGGGGCTTCAGCAGAGGGACAGTGAATAGAGGGGAAGCAGCCTGTATCCCCAAGCATGGTGGGAGCAAGTCCATCGCTGCCACGTGGGCACAGCTCCGCTGTCAGCACTTCAAAACAGTTGTTGGCAGCCTGGAGGAAATGCAGGAGAGGTCACAGCCACGAGTTAAGGTCTAGCAAAGCTGCCTCTGAGCGAGAGGCAGCAGCAGCTTTGGGCTGTTGGAGAGGTGCTCGAGGTGTGGCTTAGCCTGCACACCTGCAAGGAGGTGTTTGAGGGCAGGTGGGTTTTGGTTCTGCAGAGAACAGATGGTGAAATGCAGCAGACACATGCTTTGCAGCAGGGAAAGCAATAAAATATAGGAATGAATGACCTGGGGACCTGATGGATCACTGCTTCTCTGGGCTCAAGACTGGCCATCCCACTTTCAAAGCCCTGTCCTGGGTTGAGGCATAGATCTGAGCTTGGGGTAGGGAATGCACTACCACAATCCTGCAGCAAGTTCCTGGCAGAAGGGGAGACCAGAGCATCAGAGCTGTCCCTCTGTGTCACACTCTCCTCCTTGCACAGCACAGGGAACAGATAGCTCAGGAGGGTGTGCAAGGCACACACTCATTTTTTTTCAGGCAGAGCCTTAGATGAAGAACGGGGTCAGGATTAATGCAGCTGCTGCCCCCAGGCCAACTGCACTGCAGACTTGTCTGCTGGAGCAGAGCAGGGTGAAGCACTCAAGCCTGCCCACCTTTGTCTGGCAACTGATCCAGAGGCTTGTCCCTCCCCAAATACGTGGCCCCCTGGCCCGGCCTGATTGCGTGTCTTCTCCAGCGTCTGCCTTTCAGCCAAGCGTGTCTCTGACGGCTGGTTTTGGGTGTCTGAAAGCCCTCCTGGTATGGCAGGGTCTGGAGGTGGTATTCTGACCCTGCAGTCATCTCCCTGATACTGTTATCAACCCGGTGTGGCCTCAGGTTTCGCAGAGGCCAGTGCTGTCCATCAGGATGTGCCAGGGAAGAAACCCATGGGGCAGCAGCACTGCTAGTGCTCAAGGGGCATCCA
This sequence comes from Manacus candei, assembly GCF_025592945.1. Classification (NCBI taxonomy): domain Eukaryota; kingdom Metazoa; phylum Chordata; class Aves; order Passeriformes; family Pipridae; genus Manacus; species Manacus candei. The sequence goes on from NW_026138070.1 coordinate 2,408,212, forward strand.
TCCTCCTGAGCATCCTTCCTAGCCCCGGTGGGACCCCCAACCCTTCAGGGCTTGGCTGTCATGCCTAAGTTCTTCCAGAGGCTCTCTGAGTATGGCACCAGCCAGCTCCCTTCCTTTCCTCACGTGCATGCCCTGTCCTGCCTGCCCCACAGCCTGCCCCAGCCCCAGCAGCACAGCAATGCTTCTGCACCCAGCCTTGGGCTCAGCCTTGAGCAAAAGGGGCCTTTGAGAAACAGATGCCAAGAAAAGCCCAAGTAACTTCAGAATACAGCAACTGCTGGAGTGATGGGGCACAAAGAAAAGTTGAGGTCACTTGTCCTGCCCCCTCACAGTCAGTGAGATGTGAGCACAAGTCACAAAAACAGAAATGCATGTCCCAGCTGTGTTTCAGATACCTCCCAGCTGACAGACGGTGGGTGTTGGATGAATTTGTCCCCCATGGCTTTATCTGCTTGCTTTTGGGAGCCTTTAATGCCCCTGGCTTTCACCAACCCTGTATAAGTGAGTGCCACTGTTTAGTTACCGCCATAGAAAGACCCTTCTTTTAGCTGGATTTACACCTGCTGGCATCTTCCCTTGGCAAATCGTCTTCCCCACCCATTCTAACTTACATAATGACATTGTTGCTCAGCCTGTGACAAAATGAGACCTTTTAGTGATGGAGCTTGTCAGGAAAACCAAGGACACTTTTCCTTCAGTGACTCCCCCTGATTTACACACATATTTCTTCCTTCAGCTCACTGCCCTGGAGAAGCACCACCTCTGCAGCAAGTAGTCATCGTAACCTTCTTCCAGGTGAACATGTACATGTCTGTTCATTTAGGTTTTGATAACAATTTTGATAATTTGCTCAGTGCAGAGGTCAGATTCACTGACCTTTAGTTTCCTAGGTCAATCTTTCAAACAACTATCATATTTGCCTTTCTTCTGGGACAGAAATTTAGACAGCAGGGCCCACTAAACACCTAACTTGGCTCCAGCCATGGTGAGTTCCATATGCCCTGGTGACTTTCTGTCCAGTTTATCAGCTTGTTTTGCAACTTTTCAGCTTGAATCCTTGGCACCAGGGGATTTCTTGGCTCTTTTTTCCCCAGGAAGCAAAGCTGCAGATTGCAGATACAGGCAGGGGTTTCCCACACAGCTGTGCTCCCCCCTTCCAGGAGTGGGCATAGGGCACGTCCCTGCCCAGCCAGGCACTGCTGGGATACCTACAACCCCTCCCTTGAGGAAGGAGCCCCATCACCTCCTCGGATCTGCTGTGGGACTAAGTGCCACCCCCCAGGGCAGGGACAGATCCCTACCTAGTCTTGGGGGGCAGGATAAACCTCAGCAATGAAAAAGGGCAATTTTCCAGGTGCAGATTTCAGCTTTTCCCCCGCTAGTGTCTCCAGAGGCCAGTCTGTTCATACACCCTGCTTACCCCATCCCACCATGCAACCTCCAGCTGTTCACATCTCTGCTGCCTGTGACATTTCAGGGTGGCAAGGCAAGAGCACACCTTTTTGCACGTGCCTGACTCTGCAGACAAGTCTGAGTGTGCAAGGCATGTATGTGACCCCTCATTTATAGATTTTTGTGCCCCTCAGTGATCCAGCAAGGGAGTTAGCCAGGTGCAGCCATTGCTCACACCTCTCCATTGATATTACCAGAGCAGAAGCGAGTTTCTCCCATGCCAGGACCAACGTTAGCCTGCAGAAAACCCTTCCTCTCCTTCCCCACGGGCAGGGGTTTAGCCCTGGCCCACTAGCTCCCTAGGAGTAGGGCAGGTGAAGCCAAATACTTTCGCTAATCCCAGCTCCGAAGAGCTGCTCTCAGGTTACAGGCAATGTGAATAGGATCTATGTTCCAGGGTGATCAGACTTCCTGGAATTTCTGCAGGACCAGTTATCTGTTCCTGTAACCATCTGCAGCTGAATGTGCTGGTATGGCCCAAGTCCAAAATGCCCCCAATCTCCTCAGAGCCCGCTCTGAGGTCTGTGGGTGAAGCATGGCTGGCAGCAGGAAAACTACCCTGCAGCTTCACACATGGGTGTCCTGATGGAACAGCCCAGAGCACCTCAGAAACCTGATCCCCACAGCCTTCCACAGCCCAGACCAGAAGAGACAAAGAGCCCTCGGCCACCGGACGTGCCAAGTGTGACTCCCTAACTTATATCCAGCCACAACCTGACACTGCCTGTGTGAATTCATTTAGGGTTGACTCAGCTCCCCACCATCATTGAGAGCTTTCAGCACTTCTGAAATGTCCCCAAGCTGTCCTGTCCTTGGAGCAGTGTCTCAGATGAAGAGGAATCCTCACGTTGCAGCCTGTTCCTCTCCTAGCAGGTCTGATGCCTCCTTTGGGATGTCCTGAGGTCCTCAGGACTGGGCTGATGGTGGGAGCTTGTCCCTTGCTGAAGGCAAAGGGAACTGCAGTGAGCAAACATGTGAATCCAGACAGTGAATTTCTCTCTCCACCCCTTGCAGAAGATGCTGCAGTCTCCTCTGCAGTGCAGACCACAGCGTTTTCTCCCCATCACTACCTGTGGTGGCTTTCTGGAAAAAACCTAAGCTCATACCTGGTCCTTCATAGTCTTGTAGTTGCCCCCCTACTGGGGACTCTGCTTGTCCATGAATTTGCCCCTCCTCTTTCCAGCCTGAGACACTGCAGGCAGGAAGAGCTGCCAGGGAACCATGGAGAAAACATCCTCTTTACCCCATTTCCCACTGTCCTGCAGCCCTGACACTCCACTTCTCCAGCCTTTGCAGCCATCCTATACATGGTGACATGTATCCCTAGGGATACCTCTGAGCATCCATGGATCAGCCTGAATAGTCTTCTGACAGCACAGCCAGATAACCAGCCTGTCCTCTCATGGCAAATGCTGCCTGGGACTGCACACATCAATAGACAGCAATTAGCCAGGTGAAAAATGACACAGAGGTCCATGGATAGAGCAACACTTTGATCTGTGCTTCCTGCTCCTCAGAAAAGCATGTTTTTTGCCAGGCTTTGCAGCGGAGAAAACACTTCTGCGTGGGAGAAGCTGTGTCTGGCAATAGCAGCCTCAGCAGCATGAGACATAAATCTGATGGCAGAGCATCCTTAGCCAGGAGACACCGTCCTGCCAGGGCTCTGTCTGCTGCTCCTGGGGCAAAACCTCACAGAAGAAGGTGGAAACAGCTCGCCAGATCTTCCCAAGAAGAAAAGAGGGGGCACAGTTCCACTGCCCCCAAGCCCAAACTCTGGTGCCACTCCAGACCCTCAATCACCTCAGTGTCTGAGCGGGGTTTCCAGGAGAGCTCCAACCTCGCCGCTGCAATCTGGCTCCCGGGGAGTGGTCTGTGTCCTGAGGAATGTGGCTCTTGAACTGAACTCCAAAGGCTTTTGCAAGCTTTTCAATCCCAAACACAGGGGCTGAAAAGGGGTGAGTGCCCCCCGAGGAGGGGAGAGCAGTGGGGTGGGATTAGAGCCGGCACTAACCTGGTCTGAGCAGCGCAGGGAGAGGTCAGGATTAGGGGAAATCCTTTCAGACCAAAGGGGAGTTAAGCAGCTCTGTCCTTGCACATGCAGAGGGGGCACCCCCAAACCTCTCCCCTGCAAAAGGCTGTGCTGGGGGCAGAAGGCAAGGGGCAGCCTTTGTCCCTTTGATTAAAAGCAGAGGGCAATTAGGTGGATGGACATAGAGCCCAGGGAACACTGCTCTCTGCCTCCACAGGGATCTCTCCCTCTTTCTCAGCTTTCTTTCATCCTCCACCCCAGCTCCCAAATCCATGTGTGCCAGGCCCTTAATTGAATTAGCCCAGCACCTTTCACTGGGAACAACTTAAGAAGATTTCAATACAGTGATTGCTTTTTACAGCCCTGGATTGGTTTGACAGCAACCACAGAGCTAAGTTTAACACAGGCAAATTTATCCTGGGTGCCTCTTACACCTGAAGTATAGTAGGTGCTCTTAAAAATCCTGCATCTGGGGCCCTGCAACAGCCTGAAATGACAGGTTTTGTAAAAAATTCATCCATATTTCAGGACTTTGTGAGAAGACAGAGCTTGAAGACAGGAATCCCAAAGGGACAACCCAGACTATCCAGTCTCTGCAGCTCTGAGGACCTGGTGGCTGGTGGTTGCAACAATGGACACAACTTTGGACACCACAGCACCCCCTCAAGCTCCAGAGGCATGGCTCAGCCAGGCCAGCACAGTGGGTAACGCAGGCCATATGGGGTTGGGAAGGTGCTGCTGCTGTCCCCATAACCTCCTCCATCCTTTTCCACCCCTGTGGTAATTTCCCCACCTTTGTAGAGGTGCAGGCAGCAATTGCTGCCAGGTCTGCTCTGCTTACAAGCTCCTCTTCCCTCCACTTTGACACATTCACGTGGGATTCTCTGCTAATGCCCCCTGTTTTTAAGTGAACTCGGTTTCCAGCACGACAGGTCTCACTGAAAGGATCCCTGCAGTCCCCAGGTGCCTGGGGAGGAATTTCTCTTGCACCCATGTTGCACAGCACGAGGAAGGGAAGCCAAGGCCCTGCCACATCTCCCGGTGTGCCTGCGTGCCGCCTGCCACGCGGGACGGGGAGCTCCCTGTCTCCTGCTCCCTGGAGGGGACTGTCCTCAGCAAACAGAGATGGGTTTCAAACCAGCCACAAGTGCACCCCAGGTTTCTGTGTTTCTGCTGGCTCGTGGTCTCGGGGTGTGCTGCAGAGGCGTTGAGATGGGTGTGTCAGCCAGCAGCTGGTGAGGAGGTGGGCTGTCAGCGAGGCTGTCTGGGTGGGTTTGCACGCAGATCTGGGCTCTCCCAGGCCCATCCACTCAAAGACAAGCCTGAGGAGACACCCTCTAAGTCACAGACATCCCTACCCTGACCGACTGCTGCCCACAGGGGGTAATGCAGCAGCTTTATGGAAGGAAGACAGTATCAAACCAGCCTCACCACGTCCCCTCCTCCTCCTCCCTGTTTCCTGTGTTCCTTGCCTGGCAGTGTTTGATAGCAAATGCACCACAACCTGGGATGGACACGGGGTGCACAGCCCATGCAGGTGAGCAGCCTTGCTCTGCTCAGATTCCAATCTCTGCCCTAATTTAGTCAAGGACAGGAACTCTCCCTCTGGCTGGGAATGGCCACAGACCCAGTCCGTGTTCATCTCCATCCCCAGGTCAGCTCTGAGAGTCCAGGAGCCCTGCAGGGGTAAAGGAAGATGGTCCAAATGGCCCATGAGAAACAGTCTGGTCTTCACCTGGAGATTTCACCCCCTGTGCTGCTGCACACATCCCATGAGCTGGTTACAGGGGAGAACCAAGGATATTTTTAACAAGAGGAGAGCAAGAAGCAGGTAAAGAGAACTGTGCAATTAATCATCCCTTTCACAGGCTGAAAACGTCACTTTCTTTATCCCAGCCCAGAGCTGTTTCTTATGAAACTCTTCCATCTCTGCTCAGGCTCAGCTGTGTGGTCCCACACCCTGTGCCCTTGTCCCTGTGCCTCCAGGGAGGGTCAGTGCCAGAAGGTGGCTGGCTCTAGTAGGATTTGGAAGTATCTGCAAGTGCTATCATACAAATGCTATAATGGGGAACGTCACGTGGGTCATTTGCACTTAAAGACAGAGAAGACCCCTCCACCCAGTCCTTCCTTTTCCTCCTGCACAGGTACAGGAGAGCCAAGAGCAGGTAACCCTTGGAGGAAAGGCAGATTTCAAGGGATTTAAGTCTTGTCATTCCAAAGCATTGTCTCCACATATCCTTGCCAGGGTTGTGGTGGGGTTGGTGGAGCCTGAAGGCAAAGAGTGGTGGTGGTGGTGGAGTGCAGGAGAGGCAGCCAGACATATGACAATGCAACATTTGCAGGGGTAGAGGTGTGGCTGATATAACTGAGAAGCCAAACATGAGCAGTCTGCCGTGGTATAAACTCAGAGGCAGTGAAACAGGCCACATTCATTATTGCTGTGTTTGTCACAGGAAGGTTATGGAATCTATAAGATCTCCATTTTACATAAAGACACAACATAGTTCTGCTCCCTGTCCCCCTGTGGACATTCACAGCTACTGATGAATCTCACCAGAGTGAGCACAGCACTGCACAGGCACAACCTGGTCTCTGTATTGGACAAACTAGGAAGACTTGTGTCTCCTCAAGCTCCCATAGGACTTTTCCCAATCCCTGCCGTATAAAAAGTGAAAATCCAGGTCTCTTTTTTTTTTTTTTTTTGGTGCTGGAAATGCATTTAGAGTCAGCATAAGGTATTATTTTAAAAGTATTATTACCTACAAACTTCTCCAGAATCTCCCAAGGAACAAATGACAAATTCAGGAGCTGAACTAAGCTATAGGATACTCCTGTCTAATAGCTTAGCTCCAGCCCACTTTCCCTCTCCTGTAATCTCTCAGTTAATACACACCTGAGTAATTACAGATGTTCTGGGCAAATTTCAGGTTATGTCTTTAGCTGCACAGCTTGTGATTTGCAAGGCAGCACATGTACAAGTGAAGATACCCAGGAAGAAGCAATTTGCAAATCATTTTGCACAATGAATTATAGAAATGAATAAAAATGTAGGTCAGATGGGCCCTCTGGAGGTCTCTCCTCCAACCCCCTGCTCAAGGCTGAACTTGAATTTAGATCTGATTGCTCAGGGCTAGACTTTGTCTAGTTGAGTGTTGAAAGCCTCCAAAGATGGAGAGGATTTTTGGCTTCAAGGCTTCTGTCCAGTGCTTGACCATTTCCATTTCCCTTATGTCCCATCAGAATTTCTCTCAGTCCAACATGTTGCCACTGCCACTGTCCTTTCTCTGTGCTCCTGATCTGGCTTTTCTTCTGTGCAGGTGTCTTTAGGTAGTGGCCCAGGCAGTTAGATCCCCACCAGGCTCCTCTTCTCCACGTGCTGCAAACCTGCTTCCTTCCACTTCTGCTCAGACATTCCAGCCTCCAGCCTCCAGCCACCTCAGCTGGACACACCTCAGTTTGCTGACCCCTCTCTTCTGTAGAAGAGCCCAAAAAGGGGGACAAGATCCTGATTTGTCCTTCCCAGCCTTCCTGTTGTATAAGGATAATCCATACCAGGACCTGCATTTGCCCCAAACCTCATGAGTTTCCTGCCAGCCTTCTGAACATGTTGATGTTCCTCTGAATAGCAGCTCTGGCCTCCAATGAATTTACCACTTCCCTCTGTTTGGTGTCATCCTCAAACTTGCTGTGGTTCCATTCCCTCCACTTGTTTAGGTCACAGCAACGCAGGGCATCTTCATTTTTTCCTCCTAAAGAGAAAACCTAAACTTTCCCAAATAAAAAAAGACCTGTGATTTCGAGCAGGCTGGTCAGGGCTTTGCCCAGCCATTCCTTTGGCGAGCAGAGGTGGATGGTTTCAAAGAGCAGTGAGACCAGCAGTGAGACCAGCCTGCCCTCCACCAGCACAAACTATAGGATGAAACTTCTCACCAAGTGGGAAGCCCACAAGCCCCTGAAAGGCTGCTCCAAAGAAAAACCCCAGGGGTACAACCTGGGGCACAGGTTAAAGGGTGGGATGCCGAGAGGAAACATTTTTCAGGAGAACAGGAGCAGAAGGGCAGGAGCTTCCTGGCTGATATTCCAGAGCAAGGTGACCTTCTCAGCAAGAGACCTGGATCATGCACTTCGTCACCAAGAGGGTGGCTGGACACTGAACAGGCTCCCCAGGGCAGTTGGTCACAGCCCCAAGGCTGCCAGAGCTCAAGGAGCTGTAAGGCACATGATGGGATCGTTGGGGTGTCCTGTGCAGGGCCAGGAGTGGGACTCGTTGACCCTTGTGAGTCCAGCTCTGGATATTCCATGATTCTATGATTCTTGACAGGTCACAGCTTGGTTTCACCTCTGAGGAGCTGAGGTGGTACAGGGTGTCCAAGAAACTGCTGGGCTGCAGCTCCTTCAGTGTCTGTGGAATAAAAAAACAGCTCAAGAGGGGCAGCACAGCCTTCTCTGTTCTGTCTTCATCACCTGGGGGAAAAAACAGGATCTTCAAGGCAACGGGACCTGGGAAACAGAGACAGCCACAGCCAGGAGAAGAAGCCCTACAAGGTGCAAAGAAGCCCATGCCTCTGCCCTCCAAGTGCAGGGTGAGCAGGGTGCAGGCAGCGGGGTGAGCAGGGTGCAGGCAGCAGGGTGAGCAGGGTGCAGGCAGCAGGGTGAGCAGGGTGCAGGCAGTGCAGTGAGCAGGGTGCAGGCAGCAGGGTGAGCAGAATGCAGGCAGTGCAGTGAGCAGGGTGCAGGCAGCAGGGTGAGCACAGTGAAGGCAGTGGGATGAGCGATGTCAGGGTGCAGGCAGCAGGGTGAGCAGGGTGCAGGCAGTAGGGTGAGCAGTGAGGTGGGGGCAGGGACCCATAGCCAAGCAGCCCACAGCTGAGAGCTGTCAGGCAGCTGCCCTCCAGGGTGGGCTGGCTAGCCCCTCTGGCAAGAACATCAAGGGTGGAGGGTGGGAGGAGGACAATAGTCCTTTTTGGACAGAGCAGGAAGGATCTTTCAGAGGAGAGAGACTGAGCAGAGAAGGACAGAGCCTGCAGGAGGAAGAGGAGGTTTTGCAGGGAGAAAGAGCCTGCATGGTGCAGCAGAGGATTCATTACAATGCAGGGGGAATCTGGGCTCTTCCCCACCAGCCTGGGCAACCACAGGACACTTCTGCCTTCCCATGTATGCTCAAGACAGGGCAACACGAAGCACTGAAACTCTTTCGTGCCATGCCAGTGGGAGGACCCCAAAGAACCTGGGGCTGGGGAGGGCTAAGGCTCCGTAAATAACCTCAGAAACCAAGGAGGCAGCCAAAACCTGTCGTGTAATCACAGATAAACACATCATCTGCTCAGGTTACACTGAGGGGAAACCACAAGCCACGAGCAGATCGGAGAGGAGAGAAACAGCAAGCCAAAGGGAGAAAGAAAAATCCACCAGGAGAGACGAAGGCAAGTCAGTAAATCCCAGGGGCTGCTGCTCTTCTCCTGACCTCTTCTCCCTGTTTTCCCAGCCCAGGGAACTTCATCCTTGCAAATTTTTCAAGAAGAAGCTCAGAAACTGGCAGTATGAAGCTCAGGCAGGAGCCCCACCAAGAATCTGCCTCTCTGACAGACATCTCTGCTGAACTGGGTGGAGAAGAGCATGGAGATTTACTGCTGGGCACCCAGGGCAACAGGGACAGGGCCAAGTCCTGCACTCCAGCAACAGGCTCTGCAGATCCCTCCAGCTCCAAGAAACCGTCTTGGAAATACTTCAGAAATCCCCATACTGGTGGAGAGGATCAGTTCCCACTGCCAATCCCAGCTCATGCAGTAAGGAAGCAAGGAGGATACTGTGAGCCAGGCTGAGTGGAGAACACCATTCTCATCCAGGGAAAACTTTTCAGAGAGCATTGGACTGGGGATGTGCAGATGGTCAGCAGTAAGAAAACTGCAGGCATTTCCTCCTTTTCTGCCAGTGCCTCCTGCCCAGCCCTGCACTGATCTGCAGGAGCTGGTTCACAGATGAGTGCAGGCACAGGAATGCAGTGGGAGTAGAGACTCCTTTGAAGATCCCAGCCACGGTGGGAACACATAGCTGGAGAGGCTGAACTGGGAGATAGCCACTGCCATGAGATCTGCCATGAAATCAGTTCCTGGGAATGTTCTGCCAACCAGCCACGGCTCTGCCAGCAGGGGTAAGCATCCACCAAAACAAAACAAGATTTTGCTCTTCCTTTGGAGACACGAAAGTAAATGCAATCCAAGTAATATCTTCACCCACCGTGCTTCTGCCCCAGCCCTCCGTGGCCTGGGTGAGCTTTAGCAGGTTCTTGTAGGGTGGATGTTGGGGGATTGCTTCCTGGAGCAGAGCCCTTCCCAAAAAAAAAGGAGCCTCTGGCACTAAGCACCCTACCAATTCTGTTGCCATCCCCTTGCCTTTGGGTTCCCTTAGCTCTTTCCATGGTGCAGAGGTCTCCAGGCTGCCAGCACGTTGCATTATCCCGAGAGCAACACCTCAGTGAGACCTGTCACAGTTCTGCCTTCTCCAATACCTAGCAATATTACCAAAACACAGACAAGCTGGAGAGCTAGGCTTAGCCTTTTAGGGACCAACTGAGGCAAAAAGATGACGAGTGAAAACATGTGAAGTTCCTGACTCTTCTGGCACTTGACGACCAAGTACCTACCCACGTGTCCACCATCCAGCTGCAGCCCAGACACCAGAGTAGGGGGCTCAGTACTGATAAAAAAGCATCCTCTCACCCTGTAAAGCTAGGCAGGATCTGGCCCCAGCATGGGGTGTGTAGTTCTGTCCCTCTATATGCCAGTATAGGATCATAGAATCACAGAATATCCTGAATTGGAAGGGACCTGTAAGGATCATGGATCCAAGTCCTGCCCCTGCACAGGACAACCCCAGCAATCCCACCATGTGCCTGAGAGCAATGTCCATATGCTCCTTGAGCTCTGGCAGGCTGGACTCTGGACTGCCCCTCCATCCAAATGCTGCTCCAGAAAAAGGCAGAACATTCCCCATCTCAGGACAGTCGATGGCCTGCATGGGAGTAAGTGATGGTCCTCTGGGATTCAGCTCCAGGGCTGCATCGAGGCTGCCTAGAGCCAGTTCCTCTCTGCCATGCTAGCAGGAAAAAAAAAAAAAAAACAAACCAAAAAAACCCAGAATACACTAAATATTCCCCAGCCACAAGCCAAACATCCCTCCTGCTAAACGCATGACCTCTCTGCATTACCAGCTTTCTGTAGGGACCACACATAATGCCCGTGGATAAATCTCCCCTCTCCGGTTTCCGTGAGGCCAAACTGCTGGCTCACACCTTCCTCTTGCTCTTCACGGGGCATCATGCCCTGAGCGAAAAAAAACACCTGCTGCTTCGCTTCCCTCCCTAAGACACCCACAGAGACTGCAGCCCCAGCCCCCCACCCCGGGTGCCCCTGCAGCCCAGGCAGGGCTTAGGAAGATCTGGCATCTGCACTGAAGGATGCTGCAAGCAGTAGGAGGGGGAGGATGTTGGTGAAAGCAGAAGCACTTACTTTTTGCCTGTCCGTGGGGAGACAGAAAAATTGAGGCTTTCCCCAGTCCTTGCCCTTCTCCTGAAGACTTCCTTGACCTCCAACCCAGGTGTAACCATCCGTGGGGCAGGAGACCAGGCCATGCAGCCAGAGGGGTTTGAACCCTATGGGAAATCAGTAAGGAAAGAGGATGTGGAAGGATGTCACATACTGGGGTGGGTGCACCCAGAAACCTGGGGATAGGGAGAGGGTTGGTTCTGGTTGACCTGAGAGCTGAAAGGAGGAGACAGTTGGAGTGAGCATGGGAGTCCCTGGCTGGCAGAGTTGCTGATGGACCCCCTGTGCAAACACGATGGTAGCTGTTGGTGGGAAGGGGTGAAAGCAGGGCTGCCATGTCCCAAATTCACAGGAGGGCAGGCAGTCCCCCAGTACACAGGCAGCAGTGCAGGATGGCATGGGAATATCTCCTGAACAAAGGTCACAAGACCAGGAAGAGACCAGCTTCCTGTATTCATCACCTGCCTCAGCTGAGCTGACTAGAAATAGATGCAACACACCTTCAAATAACCAGGCTGAGTGTCTTTGCAGCCTAAATCCTGAGCAGAGAGGCTGCAGAGACCATGAGTCAGCTCTGTATTAATAGCAAGGCAGAAGCCAGGCAGGTGTCAGGGGCTAACAAGGGCACGACAGACACCACGTTCCCCTGGCCTTAGAAGTTATTCCTCCAAGGAGTGAATATTTCCCATGCTCCAGCCATTCCTCACCTCCCTCCTTCTTAGGGGCTGAATGGCTCTTGCTCATCCCATCAGCTCCTGTCTGCTGCACTGGATGGATGCAGCTTCCCCCAGGGAGAGACCCAGCACCACTGGCAGCATCTCACTTTGGGGAAGGCTGTGGAGCTTGGTCCCAAAACAAACCCTGGGGCAGGGGAGCTCCCTAAATGCACACCCTCCCCCCAGCCTCCCCCATCCATCTAGTGCACCCCACAGGGGCTCTCAGCACGCTGTCCTGGAGAGCTGGGAAAGCCCTGGCTCACACATGCTGCCCAGAGCAGACTCCCAGCTCACTTCCACCTGTTTCTGATAAGCTCACTAATCCGTCCCCATAATGATTCTTTATTAATGGATGCTGCTGTCTTCATTACATGCCTTAATTAGTGTTTTGTGAGCAAATTCAGGGGGATAAGAAGCGTGTCACATTTTCCAACGGGGGGCTTGCTCACAGCTACCAAAATAACTTTGCCTGTGAGGCTGTTTCACCCTGCCCATGAGCCACTGTCGAGAGAGCTGTTTCTGCCTAATCCAGCAAGCAGGCTGCCCACTGCCCAGCCTCCCCGCCCTTCCTCCCTGGCTGGGCTCGCTGAGCTCCCACAAGCCAAGATGAATTTCAGTCATGCACAGGCTTGAAGAAAGATTTGTCATCGGGAATCAAAAAAATCCTGGAAAAGTCTGGACTGCTGCTGCTCTGCCTGCTGGACTGCTCTCCCCCGGCCATGCTGCCCGCCTGGGGATGGGGCTGAGGGCAACTGGGGTTGCTGTGGTCCCTGCTGACAGATGCTGAACCAGCTGGTCACTCAGGCTTAAAGTTTGAGGAAGTTCCCTAAGATATCCCTGGGATATTTGAGGAAATGGCAAAATCCCACCAGAGTCTGATTTCTGCAGGCACGGGAGTGACCTGGGGTGGCTCCAGCACAAGAGGACCCACAGAGCCACATTCCCAGAGGAGCAGCACCGGCCATCACCAGCATTTCTGGGCAGAGAAGGACTGGCAGGAGCCAGTCCCATGAAGGCTGTGCCACTGGGATGGGACCCAGAGCAGCCACCCCTCAGCTCCACCCAAGAGGGAAAAAAGCCAAAGCGGTTGGCCAATGTGACCAGCACCATTTCAGGTGTCCTCCCCTGGCACAGGCTGTTCTGTACCCGGCATGCTCCTGAAGCCAGCACAGTCCCCAACCCCCATGGGTGCTTTGGGACCAGCCCCTGCTCCTCACACATCTGAGACCACAAGCAGGGACATGGCAGAGGTGCCTTCCATCATCCTGACCCATGTCTTGGGCTGCCCACCATCCCACCAGCACAGCACAGCGAGTCTGGAGACCCACAGCTCCACCCAGCCCTGGGCCAGGCCTGGCAAACTTCCTTTATCTGGATTTAATGGGTACACTGATGCCAGGCCTTGGTGTCAGAAATTTCCTGAAATCTATTTTCATCTTAAAAAAAAAAAAAAAAAACCAAATTGTTGCTTGACATTTGTGCCTGAGCTGTTTGCAGTAACAGCCTGAGGCTCCTCCTGGCTTGTGCCTGATCCAAGGGTCCTTATAAGACAGAGGATCCTGCTCCTGGGGCAGCTCTCCCACTTGAAGCAAGCAGTGATGCTGGGTCTGGCTGCATTACAGCTGGCATCATCTCCCCAGGTGCTGCAGTGGTTCCCCCTGCATTAACCCCTTGACATCCCTGCCAACACATTTTGGTTCCCATTAGGGCTTTTCCCACTTTCCCCAAGAGTGAAATGAACCAAAACTTGCCCCTTCGTCATGGCTCTGAGGAGAATTTAATTCCAAGGTTCAAAGCTTCCCCAACCCTTCCCAGATAAAAGGGTGATCAGCAAAAGGGGATGAGCTGGTTAATAAAAGCCAAAGAAGAAAGGAGGACCGAAGGGCTGCGCCTATAGAGCACGACCCAGCAGGAGAGAAGCAGCTTTTCTCCATGCAAGCCTTTCCCCAGTTAATAATTACAAGCCAGGCCCGCCAGTTCCAACCCGCTGCTCCACAAGAAAAGGCAATTAATTTAAGACTAATAGGATTTTAAATTCAAAACAATCCCAAGCGGGGTTTTGTGGCAGGCTGTGAATGCGCCCCAGAGCCAGCCAGCAGCAGGCGGGACAGGGGCTGGATTTGGCAGAGTGGATGGAGGAATTAAGGGCCAGGAGATGAAATCTGGTCTCCTGCAGACGCTGGGCTCCTGATGGCAGGTCCCCATTCAGCGGGAAGCTCAGTAGGAGCTCTCCTCAGTGGGAGGATGGCAAGGAAGCATCTCATTGAGCTCACACCAGTCGCAGCGTCTGGACACAAAGAGGAGCCCAGACCACCCCTGACACTGGAACCAAGGGACTCCAAAGCCTGTCCCCACCAGAGACAGCCGTGTGCTGGCCCAGGGACCGTGACCATCCCCTGTCTCCTCAGAGCAGGTCCTCCACAAGGTGTATGCATGCTCCAGCCATCCCCCCTCTGACCTGGCACAGAGAGGGTGTCCCAGGAAAGTCAGGGTAGGCCTTGGGCTCTTCAGAGACCTGCAGTTCTGCCTGCAATGACAGACATGCTGTCAGCTCCTGCAGGCACTTCATGGCTGAATTTCCACCTCCCATCCCAGATGGGCTGGTACAAAATTTCCTCCCAGTCCCTGGGGGACTGTCCAGCAGCACCCAGCCAGACTGAGCTCAGAAAAAGGGAGCAATGCCAGCCTGTGTCCTTGGAGAGGACTGGGAGGGCAGGCACAGGGAATTCATGTGGGAGTTGCATGGTGATGGTGGGGAAGGGATGGGCATAGGGGCCCTGCCCTGATCCCCTCTTTGGCAGCCAGAGCCCTGTCGACTCACCAGCATGTGTTGGGAGATGCTGGAGCTGGAATTCATGTGGAGCCACCCAGCACCAGAAGTGTGTGTAGAAACAGCACAGCAAGGAAATAACAAAGTGCTCTGCTCTGGGCTGTGCTGACAGGGATCTGCAGCCTCACTGACCAGAGCTGTGAATGGGGCTTGAGACCACGATCCTCCCTCTTCACACTGTGACCCTGCAAGGTCTAGGATTTACCATTGCTGCAAAGAAATACCCCTCTAAGGCTGACTGAAACAGCCTCTCCTGAGGCATCTTTTCACTCCAGATCAGTTGGAAGTGTGGGCTCAGCCTCATAAGGGGGCTTAGATGCCGTGGCATGTCCAAATACCCTCACGAGTCTGGGTTTTGGCATCTGGTGTCACTACAGCAATTGCCTGCTGTGTCTGTAGGGACTCTGGGGACACATCATCTTGTGCATCTTGGGAGCATCTCCCTTTTGCAGTGCACACTCAAGGCAGGAAAAATGAAGGCTACATTTAGGAATACACACCTTTTCCACAGGTGCTTGAAGAACATTTTAAGAAGGTCCTCATGCAGTCGAAAGGATTGGTATTAGGCCCTCTCAAGATCTCAGGATGCTCAGCCTGGTAAATAAGGACTCCTGGTGTCAGTGCAGGGCCCTTAATCAATCTCCACACCCCTGGGCTACAGAGAACCACAGTGTTGACCCAAAGTGACCCTGTCCCCTGTCCCCTGGCAAGTCCCCAAGGGAGCACTGTCCGGGCTGGGGGCTGAGGTCATGTCTCACACACCATATCCACCTCCAAGGCAAGACAGATGGAAAAGATGGCCCTTGGCCAGGCATGGGAAATGTTCAAGAGGGTGATGAAGAAGAGCTTCCCAACACCAGAATGTTTATCCTCCAAATTTTCCACAGTCATGGGCACCAAGCCTGTTCCTAGCCTGGGTCATGCAGTGCATTCCTCCTGGTCTTATTTTGAGAGATCATTTTTACCCAATATCCCACTTTCTCTAGGAAAACAAACCCCAAACACCAGGCTGGGGACAATTCCAGCCTCAGCTATGAGAGTTGGCAGGGTTGCAAAGTATTCAACACCAAGTCTTTCATTGTGGGAAACACTAAATGACCTTCGTGTGATGGGTGGAGTTTCTCCAAGCAAACAGGAGGGATTTATGGACCTGGCCACAGGCTGGGAGAAAGCTCCCATAAAATGTCTTTGTCACTAGCCACAGGAAGGGCATTACCTATGGCACTGCCCTCACAGGCCAAGGGTCTGCCTGAAGCAGGGGGGTGTTGTACTGCATAGTGATCCCACATAAATGAAAAAAAAACCAGGGATGTTCACTCAGGTGCTACCATTAAATGAGTTCTAGTTGGATGCACTTAGTAGGCAGACAGAGGGATGAAGAAGACCCCAAACACACAAGACTGGGACTATGGAGGAAGATGAAGGTGGGCTGGTTTGGCCCCACTGCAAAAAGTTGCTGGTCCCTGCAAAGCTGATGAAGAAAGCTGTTGGGATAATAGGTGGAAGTAGGACAGCAGACAAGGAGGTGCAGTGGAGGAGGAAAAGGAGGAAAATTTTGAGGGCCTGAGGAAACAGTCATTGCCAAGGCTCCCCAGAATCTTGCTGCATCCTCTCATTTGAAAGCACCAGTGGGACAAGGAAAATGCAGTGGCTTGTAAAATGGCCATAAAGTCCCAGAGAAAAGGCCACAGGGTGCCAGCAGAGGAAGGAAAAAAGGCCTTTCTTTGTTGCAGGTCTTGGTGAGGAGGGAAGGGAGAAGCATTCTACTAATCCAGCACCAACAGACAGACAAAGGACCTCTGGGCTGGTTGGATGTTGATGGGGCAAGAATCATCTGCTCCTCCTCCTCTGGAGGAGTGAAGCTTTGTCCCACTTGGACATCATGGTGAGAGAGACAGCACCCAAAGCCCATCAGGGTGCTGCTCTGCTCACACCACAGTGTGCAGAGGGCGGGGATCCCATGCAGGTCTGGGACTGGACATTGAAGAAAGTTTGGGGAAAACACAGATGCAACATTTTTTGGAGCAGGAGGAGGACGTCACAGCCCAGGTGCAGAGACAGGCCAAAGTGTTATTAGAAAGCATCACCCAGCAGAGAACAGCAGGAGTTCTTTCAGTCTGTGGCTTATGCCACTGCGGGGAAAGCTAAAAGCCAGCAAGGGAGGCAGAAAGAAAACACACAGCAGCTCCAAGAGCCAAAACAGCCAGAGGCTCATGGCTGGAGGAGGAGAAGCCAATCGGGATGTGAGGCAGAGCTCTGCTGCTGACACGGGGTCAGCCCAGCTGAGAAGAAGCGCGTTCTCCCGGGTCAATAACAGCGATTGAGTTTGGGATGCTCAGAGGACCAGTGACAAATGCTGGCCACCAGCCATTCAAATAAACAGTAGGCAGCCAGTTGGCCAGTGGCCACTCAAATAACCAGCCCCAAGCTAAAAAAATACAGTAAGCTAGTAAATTTAGTAACCTAAAGAGAAACATTCCTCTACCAACCAGCATGCAAATAAGCCAGAAGGGGATATAGAGCTGACACAGTCCCCTGTTCGGCTTTTGATATTTGATGGCCCTTATCCAACTGGCTGCCAGTTGGTTATTTACATTGGAACAGGAAACAAATTTTTCTCCTATTTATACTGCTTACCTCAGGAATAAACTAATTACTGTTAGAAAATCCCATTCCCACAGTGTCCAGCACACATCTGTAACCTCTGGAAGGGACAAATGCACACAATTAACCAGCTAGACTGTCCCATTCAAATGGCCAAATCCCAACTTGCTTTTTCGCTGGCTCTCCCCACTGGGTGATGAAGCAAAACCTTCCCTGCAAACAGCCCTGATGCATCAGCTGTTTACCTTGCTCGTAAACAGATCACGGCTGCAAAACGCTCTTCCAAGGCTGCCCATTGCACAGCAAGGCAGCCTGGGGACAGGGGAGAGGAGCAGGGAGCAATCTGCTGGTGTTTCAGCTCCTGTGGCCAAGGACAGGGCCAGCTGGTTGCTCCAAGTGTCCAGGCTGTGGAGCAGCTGGGATGGAGGTGCCACCAGATGGAGTTCAAAGGCGAGACAGCCCCACGTCCCTGTCGGGCTGCTGGGATGGTTTCCACTGGAGATGATCTCTGGCTGCACTGCCAGAAGGGTGTTTCTGAGGCCCAACACTGCCAAAGAGCTTCAAGTCCGACCACAGTGGAAGCTGTCCCATCCTCATGCACCTACACGACTGTCACACAACGTGCTCTTGGTGGAGAGGCCCCGTGGTGCCCGACACCTTTCCTAGCATGGAAATCCTACCCCAGTACATTCCCACACACAAGAGGAAGCACCAACATCAACCACTGCCCTGTGTGCATGAAGGGACACAGCAGCCATGTCCATAACCCTCAGTCAAGATGGACCAAGCAGTGCCCAGCAGTGCAGTAAGTCCAAGGACACTGTGGTCTGGCCAGGTCTCAATGTGCATTTGGGAAGATTTGCTGTTTCCTTCAAGACACAGCTCATGGAGTCAGGGGATCACCAAAGGAAGACTGAATTCTTGCTCTGCATCCCCATCCACAGAGAGTTTCTTGTAGCGTGCCGCTGTCAGATGGCATCTAGGGAGCATTTTTGGAGCCATGTGTGCTTTGCCTTCATCTTGTTCTTACAGATCCTGGCTGTGAACACTTTGCAACTGCATGTTACAGTCACTTCCCTCACTGCAAACTCCCTGCTGCCTTTGGCTGCCTCCCCACAAGGCCCTTGCTCTGCCTGGCAGAGGGAAGATGTGCTGTGGTTCTCACTTGTCAGAGCTCTGCTTACCTAAGCCAGCAGACCCCCAGATCTCTGTGGGGTGCCACACCATGGCATTCACTCTGCAGGGCCCCACATGGCTCCCTGGATTTGGAGGCAGGCAAGAAGCAATGAGTGATACTCAGTCCTCTGGCTGAGCTGCCTACAGGTTCTGACAGATGTGGCCACCAGGCATGGTTTGAAGAGCCACTCCACAGGGCTGGGAATGTGTATAATGGAGGGCAAGTGGCAGGGAGGCTAGTTCATGAGGGATCCTGAACTCCATCTTCCTTGGGATGCACCTCATTTGGCATTCTCCATGCAAGCTTGTGATGCCAGGCTACAGGAACAGACCAGCAGAGATGAGGTGAGGAGATGAGGAGGAAGGAGGATGGGGGGGACAAGGAACACAGTGCTAGCTAGATACTTCATCCACAGCTTGTCCGCTGGGATGTGGATGGAGCAGCAAGGATAGTCCTGCTCTGGGATCAGCTGGTTACTGAGAGCTGGTTATTTCCTCTCCTTTGGCATTTAAGTACTTTGGCATTCTTTGCATGCCAGGTGTGGCCAGGCAGAATTGTGTGTGCATCTTCAAATAGGGCAACACAGATAGGGACAAGTATGATTTTATCCAATATGTGCATGGCTGCAAAGGGCACAAGGGCAATTGGGTTTTTTTCTTTTTTTTTCTTCTTTTTTTTTCTCTTGTGAGGTTGGAGTAGTCCCTTCACGCATTTAGAAAACAGGTTTCTATTCATATGTTCTGGAGATGCCCAGAGGAGCCACATCAGGAGAGATCCCACTGTTGTGCTGAGCATCCTTTTCACACCAGGGCAAACACTTTCTGAAAACATCCAACTTCTCTTTGCACTCCCAGGTATGAGCTGTTTTCCATCCCTCCTCTCCTTTGACGTGTTTGTCTGTCTCTCTGCTGTCTACATTTATCTTCCTGCTCCTATTGCCCAGAGCATCAGCAGAGGAAGAATCAGGAAGATCTATCCAGTTAGGATGAAATACCGGTTATGACCCACACCAGTGAGCCTGGTCTGGATAAACCCCCCAGGTCTCTGTGACTCGTTCATGACAATCCCACAGTCATCCCAGGAAGGTGCCCTGGCACTGGTCCTCACATCAGACCCAGGAGAAGGCTTGGGCAGTGTGTTCCTGAATTCATTCCTGCATGTGGAGGCTTCACCTCAGGGGCTTCAGGACCCACAAAGGGTCTTGGAGAGCAGCTCTAAGTGTAAGGGCCTGGATGACAAGATGCTCCATGTCTATAGTTCATCACACAGTCCTTGCTGGAGGTCCCATGAACAGAGACATGTAGGATGGAGCCAGATGAAGATGGACTGTGGGAAAAAATGGAGATTTGTCATTGCAGGTGTAGACAGGGGGGATGGGATAGGTGCACACCTGGCCCTGCGGGAGGCAAGAAATAGGTGAAAATGGAGTCAGGATGGGTGATGGATCAGTGATCTGCCTGGGTCCATTTCCAAGTGATATGCTTCCCTGTCAGCCCTCCTATCTCATGTCCCCCATGATACAGTTTCCTGTCATGAGCACGGCTGGATGAGAAAGGCACCTCCCATGACCCAGGGAATGGCTGAAGGATCTTTGTCACACGAGGCAGCCAATTACCAGGACAGAAGGTTTCCTGAGCTAACAGCAGCTTGGAAGTTCTCTGCTGTAAGATTTGAGCTATTTCAGAGCTGGCAAGCCCAACCCAGCAGAATGCCAAACCTCCCTCACCACCTGCAGATCCCAAATCCAGACATCTCTCCTGGGACTTGAGCAAAGGCAGCATCTCCTCAGGGGCTGGAGTCCACCCCAGGTGGAGAAAGAACCTCTGAGGATGGGGGAAAGCCGGTGGTGTCCTCCAAGAATGTTTCCATTGGAGTCTCCATCCAGCCCCACAGCCAGCTTCTTAATGCAACATCTCTTCACAGTGATGCTCTCCCAAGAGAGCCCTGAGCATCTTCCATGATTACTCATGAGAGTCAGATGCACTCAGACTCAGAGCTGAAGGCCCTCTCACATAATCCCAAACCAAGAGATGGAAAGCTGGAAAAGTGGGAGGAGAGTTTGCATTTAGAAGATATCCCTTACCAGGAGGCCCACAGATGAGGTACACAACAGCCTCTCCTCTCTCCTGCCCATGAAGAGGTGCACAAAAGCTTCCCTTGATCATCTAGATGGGTCATCTTGTCATAGGAGGAAATCAGGTTGGATAAGTAGGACTTTCCCCTCATGAAGCTGTGCTGGCTGTGAACAAGGACTGTGTTGGCTTTCAGCTGTTTTTCAACACCTCCCAGAATAATCTGCTCCATAACTTTACCAGGCACTGAAGTGAGACTGACAGGCCTGGAGTTTCTGGGATCCTCCTTCTTGCCCTTCTTGAAAATCAGGACAATGTTCAGCAGATTCCAGCCAGCCAGGACCTCCCTGGATTCCCAAGACCACTCAAACATCACGGAGAGAGGTTTTGCAATGACAGCAGCAGCTCTTTGAGGATTCTGGGATGAATCCCATCAGGCCCCATAGATCTGTAGGGATCCAGCTGGAGCAGCAGATGCCACACAAGTTCATGGTCACTGGGAGTTGATCATTCTCACAGTCCTGGTCCTGCAGCTCAGGGCACTGAGACCCCCTTGGTCCGTCATCCGTGTTGAAGACAGAGGCAAAGCATTAAACACCTCTGCCTTGTCTGTGTCCCTGTTTGGAAGGTGACCATCCCCATCCTGGAACAGGCCTATTGCTATTAATATGTGTGTGTCCTGGTGCCTTCTCATGATCTCAGCCATGGGTCCTACATCCCCATCCACATGCTGGCACAAGGCTGCTGCCACACAAACATATGACCTTCCCTTCAGGCTCACCCTGCCACAGCAGCAGCCACCAGCACCAGTCACTTGCCTCCAACTCTGCTTTGTTAGCCAAGTGTCCCATGTCTCCTCACACATATCTGGAGGCAAGTCACCACCATGTGGAACAGACAGGGCCCGGGACAGAGAGGCACTCAGAGCGGATTAGATTTGAGATTGGGTTAATTGCGCCTTTCCATCATTTATTTGGCTTGGGATAGGTCCAAAACATATGAATGAAATCCCCCCATGCACGCTGCACTGCTGACAAGCGGATATTGCATCTGGTTTGAATATGGCAAGTGGCTGCAGAGGCAGAGACAGTGTGGAGCTGCTTGAAATACAACACACGCGTCCTCTGCTGCCGGCCCCTCCAGACCATGTGCCCTGCAGTTACATCATGCTGGAAGGCCCCACCCTGCATCCCCAAACTTTCTCCACCACCTTCACATGCCATCATCTCAGGCCACTGTCACCCTGAGCAGTTCCTATCCCTGGCCAAAAGGCAGGAGCAGGAAATGGAGGGGAGGAGGACAACCCCTCGGAGCAGCATGGGGTGACATTGGGGTGGCCTTTGGTGGCCAGGATGTCTCTGGATGGCACAGATGGAATGATGACCTTCCCTGGAATTGGGAGAGGGCGGGAGGGGAGAGGCAAAAGGAAAGGAAAGCAGAGTGGATGCCAAAGGCTTATTTCTCTAACTCTCCCCCGAGCCCCCCCGTCAGCCCATGAGCAGTGGTGTGTGATCACTGCAGGGGCTGCACAAAAGGCCTGGGGCTGATCTGTCCCCAGGGTGCTGAGCCTGGCTCAAAGGGAGCCAACACCAGGAGAATTTCAGCAGAGGAAAGTCACCTTTGGTCTGACGTGACTGGGCACAAGGTGCTGAGGGAAGACTGAGGCAGTGGAAGCATTAAGAGCAGAGGATGCCCTTATTCCCTCTTGTCTCTGCTATATTCCCACCCTGATCTGCAGCCAGCACAAGTCAGGGACTTTGCAGGAGCTCCAGTGAAGCAAGAGACCCACCAGGGCTCTGCAAGGCTGCAGGAAGACATGGGGGCCTACAAGAACTGCCTTCTCATGGTGCCATGCTGGAGGCACAGAGAAGGATGCTCAGTGAAGGGGCACCCTGGCCAGTGGGAAGCACATCGCAATGCTTCTGCTTCTTGACTTTTCAGGAGAAAGAAGGGAAAACAATGGCCTGTGTTTAGGTGCTCCCATACATCCCCATTTTGGTTCATTTCTCAGTTTCTCAGGGAAACGTGTCCCCCAGGTGCCATGGATCCTTCAGCAGCAGCATTGTGCCCAGAGGACAAGGGTGGAAGCAGGATCCAGCCATGGAGATGGTGGATGTACATTGGTTTCCTTCCTTGGGAGTGCCCCCTGGGCTGTCCCTGCCCCAGGGCTTGGCTGCCTCCTCTCACCCTGAGCACCTACAGAAGAGGGTGATGGGGGAGCCAGAAGCTTTCCCCCCCGGTGCTGTGTGGTGTGTGGTCCCCAGCCACTGCCTGGAGGGCAAAGGGATTCCTCTGCTGCCACCAGCACCCAGTGGTAGGTTTCCTCCAGCTCCCACCATGGCACAGAGGAATGCCAACCTCCAGGCCAGGAGAGGCACGTAGGACCCTTCCTCCTCCTCGCAGAACAGCAGAGCCCTGCTTTGCACAGGTGTTGAGCACCCTCCGTCCCCAGCAGCCTTCAGGGCTGTCACGATCACTCAGCACCTCCCAGGATCTGGCCTTTTTTCCCCTGTTCTTTTATGAAGACATTATTTTACAGCTTGTTAATTTGTACTTTTTTGAGCTTTTAACAGTGAGCAGGGGCCAAGTCCCCAGGCAGTCTACTGGCCGTGAGAAATCCCATTTGGTATCATATAAATTATTGCAGATATTACTAATATTGCGTCTATTGTGTAAATACTGACTAAATGTTTGAAAAACACAAATAAATACGAGCTGAGCTGATGGCTGGAGCAGCTGCCTATGAGCTATTCTGGGCCCCCCGGGGGAAAGAATCCACATTTTAAACTAATGTGTAAATATGTAACCTGCCTCCATCCCCCGCCACATCGGCATGAGCAGTCCTTGGAAGCAGCCCAGTCCCTCAGCTGCACAGCTATGATTTAACAACAGCTATAAATACATCTCATCCGCTGGGCAACTGCACAAACAAGGGCTCACCTGGCAGTAAGGGGTCACTGAAGAGTCTCCCCAGTGAGACCCACCGTGCACAGAGGGGTGCACGGGAGATGCTCGGTGTTCCTGGTCCTTGAAGCCTCCCATGGGTCCTGTACCTCATCCAGCCGAGCCTCACAGACCTCAGTGTTGCACGGCAGAGCCAGGTATGAGCTAATGGACCACCATCAACTGATGGGCCACCAGGACCAATGAAGATGCTGCCTCCAAGTTGTAAGCTTCCCTTGCTGGGGCAAAAGCCTCCCTTAATTTGTAGGCTCTTTACCCCATTCCTCGCTGTTGCAAGAAAGTCACAGAGTCCTCTGAAGTCGTGGTTCCTCCAGAATTCCAGAGCAACACACCCCTTGCCAGATGGCAGAAGTACAAGCCAAGGACTGTGTCCCCACATCCCAGCTTCAGATGCTGGGAGTTTCCAGCCCCTCCTTGCCTTTCCTCCCCTTCCCCCTGCCCCATCACCCACAGCTGGCTCTGAGTGGGATCAGGAACCCTGTTAACCCCTTCCCCGCCCAAACCAGTGGTGCTGCAAATTGTCCTCTTGGCACAGCAAATAGAGCTGTGGGCAAGGGAGAGGAGACAACTCACATCCCCAGGTTTTGCTTTTGATGGACATGGGATAATGCTGGTTTTTACTTGTTTATTTGTCACCTTCCTAATCTTTTAAATTGGATTTAACCCACTACTTAGCTGGGTACAAACACCTCTGGGTTCTCTCGGAGCCACAGAGCTGCTGCAGAGGACAAGGACTACTGAGTGGGCTGTGACAGTGTCAGTGTGATTTGCTCCTCAGCAGATGAACAGCAGCATGGCAAAGGTGGTGCCAGGCTGTGCCGGGGGCCTGTCCCCCAGGACTGCAGAGGGAGGTGCCAGCAGCCACTAGGCCCCCAGCACCCTGCCCACGGGCAGGGAGGGAGAAGAGGAGCCAGGCCAGGGAGATGTGAGTCAGGGCAATAAGGTCATTGCAGTGGGAGCTGCTCAAGGCACTCGTGGGTGGATGCCTGTGCTCTAAGGGTGAAACATGGGATTTAATGTCATTTCTCTTAAGAAAGGTGAAGATCATGGTGTGGCTTCCCATTTCCAAAGCTTCGGGTACTTTCAGGCTTGGAGTGTGCCAGCTCCGATCTTGGACGCAGAGGACAAAGCTAAACCCACGTGGTCCCCACAGGACCAAACACTGCAGAGAGGTTTTCCCAAACTTCTGCTTCCTGCCACCCTCTGGGACAACCAGGCAGATGATTCCACACCGATTTTCTTAACTTTTACCAAGTCCTGGGGATCATCCTAGTGCAGTGTCCAGGTCTTGAACTTGGAACTCCCCAGGCATGACCATGGCCACAGACTCCTCCAAAATCCAGTTTGACTCCTCCAAGCCCCTGCAGTTGCTGTGGGCACCCAGACTTGGCCTAACAGGAGCAAATTCCACCCTACACCCCCCCCCTAAATAACATATTTTGGCTCTTACATGCCATATCTATGAGCCCTTACAGAGGTCTAGGTGTGGGTCCTTGGCCAAGTGCATCAAACGGAGCCAAGCAGGGTGAGGGACTGGGGAAGGGCAGCACAGGGTTGGGTTGTGCATCAGGGCACAGCTCTTCCCCTGTAACTCCAGATTAAAATAATAAACTCAGAAGGATCCAGCATTTGGCAGGGACTACGAAGAACCAATGTTTGACTGGCCCTCAGTTCACAGGCACACCCAAATAAATAGCATTGTTTATAAGGACTGAAAATTAAAAATTAAGGGCTGTGATTTTCAAAGCTCCCCAAGGAGCCCTGACATTGAACTCCCATAAAAATTAATGGCATGAAATCCCATCCCTATGTTTCTCTGGAGTGATAAAAAGATCTATTCATTGTGCAATCAATTGCAGAAATTCATAATAATTTATACTAAAGAAATCCTAAGTAATTTCACTGCTATTGAGGGTTTCAGTCAGCAATAAATCTACTAAATAAAATACCTACCATTTGAGTAGGAGAAATGTAAGATTCAGCAAATTAGCTAACACAATGCAAACTAATTTCACTGCTTATTTTCTGCTGGGAATTGAAGCCACCCATTTAAATTCATTTACTCTAGTTCGAATTTTAAGTTGGTTTTGCCTTCAGATGCAAAACAAAACTTCTGTGGCTGATTGAAAAACTTCAAAAGGAAAATACAGGGGTTTACATGGTTTCTGACAAAATCATGATCTGTCAGTCAAACTACATGGACTTCTTGTAACAGCCTCAGGTTTGGTCAGATAAAAATATAACCAAGGGAGATGTTGATGCCAAGACTTTGGCCTTCCCTAGACATCTCTGCTGAGCTTCTGCACATTTGCAGGCACCTGCAGGTGCCAGGATCCCCCACCATCACCCCTCACACGCAGAGAGTCATTCAGTTGGTATCAGGCACCTTCATCAGACCTTTTGTGTGGTTTGCTGAGGATGAGATAAATGGTGCACAGGACTAGATATGCCACATGAAACCCCTCCACCATGCCATGGAGTCATTTGACCTCATCCAAACACACACACACACACAGGCACACGTGCTCTTCAAGTCCCAGACCCCTCCTTGTCTATACTGCAGGTGTTCCACAGGAGGACACCAAAGCCACACATGCCCCACTGGCACTCACAAGCAGCCAGAAGGGACACTCCTCACCCCATCCTCGGACCTCACCTGTGCTGAACAAGCATCTGAAACACACTCAGAGCATCAGATTCCATGGTTGGACCCCACATTCCTCTCTGAACACCCTATTCCTCTCCCCACTGCATGTCCACAGCTGGGGTCACAGCTCTGCTTTCGCTTGGTATATGGACCCTGCAGCCATGCAGGCAGTTCCCTCACTTCCAGATGAACAGAAGATCATCAGAGTCATTCATGCCCATTTTTTCATTCCATTTTGGGGGGGAATTTGATTCTCAAAATTGTAGCTTTCAAGTTGGCTGAAGAATTAAGTGTTGATCCCATCACAATTCAGTAGGAATCATGTCCCATACTCCTTTAGGTCCTCTGACACCCGGCCTCACCTTCAGGCCTCAACACAAGTGTAGGCCCACGATCCAACGAGCTGTACCATCAGAAGTCACTGCAGCCAAGAGCCCCCAGGAAAAGATCTGTAAGCAAAAAGAAGCAGGACGCTGCAGGTCATGAAACCAACACGCCCAAAGCCTGGCTGTCCCAAATTAGTGACATCTTTTTAAAGAGATGCCACAGGAAAGGGGAAGATAAAGGAAAGATGAAGACAAAACCTCTAGAAACTCTTCCTGCGATCTGAACAATTTTTGGGTCTTCCCCACAGCTCGTATCCCACCACGCCTTGTGCCCACTCCTCACACTGAGCAGACCCAGTGCAGGGTTTCCAGTACTTTGAGACCTGGAAAACACGAGCCAACCTCCGGAGCCACACCAGTGATGAGCAGGAAGAGCGAAGAGCAAGGTCCTCCCATCCCACACCACAGCTCTTGGCTTCGCCACCAGAAGGATCAGAGAGTTCTCTGTGCCTGTCTCCTTGCTGGGGCCGGGTGTGAGCTCGCTGGGCAGGCCACGGGCAGCGCAGATCCAGAAGGCACGAGGTGGCCGTGGCGCGCTCTGGCCACCCGGTCACTGGGCCACCAATTCCGCCCCACAGCCCCACGCTCGTGGTCGTGGCCAAACCCTGTTACACGTGGCTGTGTCCCCCTCTAGTGGCGTGTCCCAGCCAGCACGACCCTGGCCATCGTGGCAAGCTGGACACGCTCACCCGTGGCGTGGTCACCACGAACTCGCACCTCCGCGGCTCTCCGGTCCTGCGCCGGGGGCAGCAGCACAAAGAGGACCTCCAGGAGGGAAGTGCTGCTGCTGCTGCCCTGAATCGGGTGCCATCCTCCAACAGCCATGGCAGGGCAAGGTGTTCCTGTAGGGAGGCACCGGTCCCTCAGGGCGAGCAGGGTGTTCCCGGTCCCCCAAACCTCTCCAGAGCTGGACCAGGAAGAGCTGGAGGATGCCTTGAAAAAGCAGGACAGTGTGGCAGGTGCCAGCCGCAGGTACCAGAGTCTGTAGCACTTCCCCGTGTCTTTGGAGGGCCTTTTTTCTGGAAGAGCTGGACTGGTTAAGTGGAATTCCCTTCTGGCAGCTGCTGCCTGCAGATGAAGGGATGAGTTCCGGCTCTCCAGGCTGAAAAGCCAGCAAAATGCCTCCTCACCTCGAGGATGTAGCACTCTTAATCACTGTTAACTTGGGTGCACTTCCTCAGCAGTTCTGGTCTCATGTTCCCCCATCCACAGGGGCAGGATGAAAACTTGTTTCCTTGCTGCATTTCTGGTGAAGATTGTGTTTAGCCCTGAAAAATGCAGCAGGTCCAGCTCTCTGTTATCTGTGTGCGCTGTTCCCACTTTCCTAAGCATTTAGTGTTTGTTTTGCTGCCTGATTCTTTCTCTAATTCCTTCACAGCTTCATGTTTCCATATGTCCTGGTAGAGTAATCAATGAAAACTGCCCGGGTTTGCTCAAGAGACCAGAACTGTGTGGAATCAGTGCAGAATTTCCTCCGATGAGAGGGCAGACCCACTCTTAGTCTTGAAATGATGCTGAAGAAGGTGACCATAACAGCACTAAGAAATGATGGGACACCCTGTGAATCTGTTGAACATTCTGGAATTGGGCTGGATTCTTAAAAATTCATCTCACCGAAATGTATTTCAATCTCTTTCTAAATTGGGGTCCCCAAACCAAGCACCTTGGAACACTCAGCATCAGAGGATCCACTGAAAAGGATGCTGTGAGTGCTGCAGGCTCTGCTCACATTCACCAGGAGGCTCTTGCCATCGTCTCCTACACCTCTGGAGAGGAACTTCTTAGAAAACAGTGCTTTAAATATTTCTCAGTTTTCTTGAAAACTAAGAATTCACCCAAGTGGCAGAAATCAGTAACACGCAGTATGAAAAATGTAATCAGAAATCCCAAAAATGAAGAAATTACAAGAAAAAAAGGCATTTCGTGAAGGAAAAAAAAAATTAAAAATGAAACTTTTGAGCATTTTTATACTCATTTCAGCAGGCCTGGGTCCATGCACACTGGTCACTCTGTACTGCTCATCTCAGCTTGGTAGAAAGCCAGGGAGATGGTTAAACATCTTCCCTTTGGCTTTCTCTTGATGCCAGACATGCCCCAAGGTATTTCCTGAGTCATGCAACATTTGTGGGCTGTATGAAGCCTGTCACTTTGTACAGTGTTTCTAGGATGGGAGATGACCATATATCAATGTCAGCATTTGCAGCTGGGAGTCCTTTGAGACCTCTGAGTCACCCACGACTTCATTTATGAATTCTGGCATCAGTGACAGCAGCTCCGTGGGCCTGGGTCCTGCTGCTGTAATTTCCCCTTCAGAGACACCCAGGCAAAACGCCTCAAATTAGCAAGTGGTTCACAAATCTCATTTTTGAGTCCTCCTCGCATGGGGCTGCCAGGGGTGAATTCATCTCACCCACTCACCCAAAAAAAAAAAAAAAAAAAAAAAAAAAAAAAAAAAGAAGAAGGAGGGGAAAAAAAAAAAAAAAGTCCAGTCTTTGGAACTTTACATGGGCTTCTCTACAGCTTTGGCAAGCACTGCCACAGGCTCTGCAAGAATGACACATGGCAGAGAGGTGGAGGGGCCAGCATTTCGCTATAGGTTAAGAAGGGACCCTGGGTGATTTTCTTACAGCTGACACCTGTTTTTCAGGTGGTTACACTTAAGGGAGATGTGTCAAACCCTTTGTGGTGGACTACCACGTGTGATCTTCCTGCAGTGTGCTGGGGGGCTGTCTTCTGTGGGATGATGCATCCTCAGATCACAGCAAAGCACGCTGAGGGTCTCTAAAGGGTCCAGCAGGCCAGCGATGCCTTCCAGGCTCTCAGGTGTTCCCGATACCACTGGGGTGTGTTGCACGTGGCATCCCAGCTGAAAACTCAGTATCCTCAAGGCCTTCCTCCCCCAGTGGGTTCTGCTATTTCTCCCTCTTCAGGGGAGGAATAGGGACCCATTTGGGCAAGGAACCCACCAGGGTCCAAGGTTAAAGGACACTGAAGAAACCTTAGGAGAAGAACCGTGGCCACCTCTCAGCTTCAATCTCCATGTTGCTTACTGCCTGGAAGGTAGCAGTATTTCCCTCGATGCTGAACATTTGCCTCAGAAATATCTGTGTTAGGGAGTTCCTGTGCCCAAAACCTCCCTCTTCTCTGAGGGACTGTTTACCCAGACACCTTGGGGTTATGGGAAGCCCACATCCTCCACCTCCACTGCTGGGTGTCTGTGCTGTGCCTTCCTGCTCCTGGCATCTCTTCCTCATCAGCTGTGACTCCAGAGCACCTCTGCTAGTGTGTTCTGCCTTGCCAACACCATCCTGGCAGGGCTCCCTCCATTGCCCTTTGACCAGAAGCCCCCCAGGAGTCACTCTGGAGGTGCAGCTCCCCCCATCAAGGAGACAAGATGTTGCTCCACCGTCTGTCACCATGTGGTCACTGAGTGCAAGGAGCACAGGTGCACAGACAACACAGTCTGTCATTTTTAACCTCCTCTCCACTTGCTACTCAGCCTTCACCAAGGTGCCTCAGTTTCTTCCACCTGCCCATGGATTGTCCCCCAAACATGTGGAGTTCCCCTGCTCTTTCCTCCAGCCATTTCGTTCTTTCTCACTAACCTGAGTGAGACTGTGAGCATGTGCTTTTCTGATCCCATCTCCTCCCCAGATTTCCTGTATCTGAGCCCCTGTGCATTTCCCCCTTTTCTCTGGCTCTCTGGTATTTATGACCCATCTCTTTGTTGTGCTCTGGGGAAATCCCAGTGCTGCAGACTCAGCTGGGTGAGCTCCCCGTGCTGCAGCCACCACGTTGTCCCCAGGAGCATTCCCAGGAGCAGGGGACAGGTGATGGATTGAGCACTGCCAGTGCAGGGACTGATTTCCCATCCCTTGACCCATAGAGCATTTTCTTGAGTTCAAGCTGAACTCACATATGTAGAGAGATATAGAGATATATACAGATATAAGGAGATGGAGATATATTGATAAATATATGCATAATCATAGGTCAAACATATACAACTACCCACAACCATTGTTCACCTCAACAGTCCCATTCCCAGTGATTTTTGTTGAGAGTTTTTTCTGGAGCACAACTGCTTTAGGAACTTGGGAACGCCTCTAAATTCAACATGCAAAATGACTCACGTCTGGCTGATTACCTGTCTCCCAAAGTACCTCTTGCATCTGCACTTTTGAACCTCTGATCCACAAATCCCTACTTTCTGCGGGGTCCACAGAAAGTAACTCATCAACCAGGAGGCTGTTATCAGTACAGTTAAGTTGCTTTAGAAGGGGCTGCATTGCCACAGGAACATTTTTTTGGACTCAGCAAACCAAAGCAGGTTGAAAACCACTGACCAGAGGTTTTGGGATTCTGGGGAATGTCTGAGACGATTCAGACTCTCTGTGCTCCTAGAGCTGAAATGTTAATAAGAAACTATTGACTTTAGTTGGGATGAACACTGCTATATTGACATGAGAAGGAAGTACTGACAGAGGAAAAAAAAAAAAAGAAGTCGATATTTGCCAGATGGGATAATAAATCCTGATTTATGATCAATGCAAAATGCAGTGGTTGCATTGCTATATCCAGTCTGTCGGGTAAACCGAGCCACTGCATTTCCTTTATTTCAATTAACTGCGAGTAATTTGCTGAGATATTTAGGGTAATGTGTAACCGAGAGGTTCTGAGGGCTGTTCCCAGCCTGCAGCTACAGAACCTGACACCTCTAAGTGATGTGAAACATTTTTAGCCTTTGCTGGAGGCAAAAAAACGAAAGTTAGACAGCATGACTCTAATTTCTCCCCAGATTGCTGGGATGGTTTCTGCCGGGTCCTTGCTCCACAGCCACACAGTGTGGGTGGGAGTCAGGGTAAGGAGGCTGCTTGCAGGGGATGTCCATGCTGTGGCTCCTCCCAGCCTTCCCAGCCATCCCAGGCAACAGGCAGGTCATGGTGTGGAAAATCTGCCCTGTTGTCTCCAGCCACAGAGTAACTTTGGGCAGGTGGGAGAGCAGTGGCTGCTTTCCTACGTGGGCGTTGGGCAGCTTTTGTGCCCAGTCTTCTGTACCCCTCCACAGAGCCATAAAACTCTGCCTTTCTTCCCTACCACGGACATTTCAAGCTTCACTGATTAGGTTTGCATTGTATGCAGCTATTAAAGCCAAGCATTTACGGTCCTTCCAGTTTTGCAGGATAATTTCAGAAGCAACAGCAGCCCCAAAGAAGCTCTTTGCTGTAGTTGAATAACCTGATTTGTAGAAATATTTTAGCAAAAATCTGGGCTATTCTGATTTCTATGTGGCTTCCCTCCCTTCCCAAGAATAATTGCACCAAATCCTCCAAGGCACAGGATAAACACAGTGGTTCCTCCTTATTATAACAAAGTATAGATTTTTCACCGCTGTGTCACCAGGTCTCCTGCTTGCCTTTGTCTCCAAAAGGTTTTGTTTTCATCATTTTACCACCATATTTATGTAGAAAAGCGCTGGACAGCTGAGGGGATTTTACTGTCTATTACATTTCCTGTTCTGTTGTTTAATTAGTCATTTCTGAAACGAATATTACTTAAAATAAGAGAAAATCAAATAGATGAGTCCCAGACAGCCCAGCGCTGCTGCAGGAGCTTAATTCCTGATGTGTTTCACGAGAAACAAGGCATTGGTTCAGGAATCAGACTCAATCATCAACTGCATTTCAGCAAAGCAGTGGGCTCAGACTTGGTGTGAGTGCAGGAACCTGTCCCTTGGGTACCTCCCAAAGCCCAGCCCTGCTTCTTCCTCCCAGCCAGGAGACAATTCCCTATCCATGCACCTCCATCAGACTCCAGCATGAAGAAGTGGTACAGCCACAGCCAACACTTCTCTCCATGTGCACCTTCAGCACAGGACCAGACCTCCAGAAGATGCTGCTCACATCTCAGGCTCCCATTTCCTCCACTTGGTGGATGCAGGTTGAACCAACGGAAGAGATTGTTCAATACAAAGACTGGAACCTCCTGAAGATGGGTGTGGAGGGGGAATGCTGTCCTCATTTAAAACTTTTCCCAGTCAGAGCAGGGAAAGACAGGTTTATGTCCTCCAAACAAAGCCATGCCCTGCTGTTAGGCTGTCTTGTCATCTGTTAGCCAAAGACAGGAAAAACTCTGTCCTTAATGATACCCTACAAAGGGCTTAGCTAAGGCAGCTTTGCAGCCTCTTTGCCAAAGAAAAGAGGAGGAATTTACACATGGAGAAGGCAGAAACCTTGGGCAAGGTGCAGCAGAAGACTTCTGTCCTGGACTTGTCCACTGGCACAGACAAGCTCACTTTTCTGTCTGCCCTTGTTCCCAGGAGGAAGCTTGGAGGTTCTCTCCAGGCACAGTTTTTCTTGCTCCTTGAAATTTAGATTTTCTCCATAAGCATTTTATTCACCACCAGTAGACCCGATATCCAAATCAGCATCTCTTTTTTTCCTTGATTTTCTTCTGTTCCTTCACACCTCTGGTTTGTACCCCCCAAAAGGCCATGTCTGCAATGACAGCGCAGAGCAGGCCAGAGAGTGGGGCCTCATCTATCCTATGCCTTGGGATAAGACCTCCATTGTTCTTTACCTGAGAGGTAGAGGTGGGCTGGGCCAAAACCACACTGGCAAGAGCACAAACAGGTTAAATGGTACCAAGAGAGAGCTGGAGCAAGACACGTTCCCATGACCTCCTTTGGAAGTGGTCACAGGCAGGAAGAGAGCACCTTGGCACTGGTAACACCACCTGGTGTGGGAATAGGTCTCATCTCTCTGGGGAAACTTCATTGCAGCCTTCCAGTGCTTAAAGGGGCTCATAAAAATAAAAGAGGGAGGGCAACCTTTCACACAGACAGTGTCAGGACAAGGGGGAACTGTTTCAAACCAAAAGAGAAGAAATTCGGACTAGATGTTAGGAAGAAATTCTTTACTCAGAGGGTAGCAAGGCCCTGGCACAGGGTGTCCAGAGAAGCTGTGGCTGCCCCATCCCTGGAAGTGTCCAAGGCCAGGTTGGACAGGGCTTGGAGCAACCTGGGCTAGTGGAAGGTGTCCCTGCCCATGGCAGGGGGTGGACCAAGATGATCTTTAAGGTCCCTTCCAGCCCAAATCAGTCTGGGATTCCATGATCTGCAACATGCTGAATGTGAAGATAAGCTGAGGATGACTCCACCACAAGTCATCAGTAATCCAAGGTGTTCACCCCTGCCCAGTCCTCTCCTGGCCGTCACCAGCCTGGAAGACCTTTTGCAATCCTGGTGGCCTCCATCCTTCCTCCCACCCTGCTCAGCTGGGCACAGCTCCCACCAGCTCCCATGGCAGGGGATGAAGTCTCAGTGCTCCTGAATGTGTGGAGGTTTAATAAGCACTGCAAAGGAGTGGATGGGGGTGTTATGTGTCCAAGCAGCCTGCAATCTCCTTACTTCCCCAGGCAGAATGAGTAGGGCAAAGGTTGGAGTTGCTGGCTGTCACTCCAATGCCAGCTGGCTGCACGTGCACTGCCATCTATGACCACTTGTCCAGCACCTGGATCAAGATTTGTTTCAGCAGTGCTACAGAATTCTTGGTATGGATGGCACCTGGGTGAGCAGTGAAGTCAGTTGTGACATATTTTAAACACCAGAGCCTCCTGAAGAAGTACAAGCCTCCTCTGAAGAAGTACAAGCCAGGGGGCAATTCATTCACAGACCTTTGAAAAAGGATCCATCTGGCTGGTGGAAAAATTGGCTGTTTCTGCAATTCAGACGAAAGCATTCATGATATTTAAGGATGCTCTTAACTTCCCTCATGGAGAGCACCCACAAATTCACCATAGATGCTCATTTTTCCTGGAAAAATGTCCATGGGGTGTTCAAAGACAACATCCAAAACCAAAGTCCCTACATCCCAAGCCACTCTGTATTTTTTTCAGTGACCTACTTGACAATAAACTTGGAGGAGTGAGTGTTTCCAGCCTCAGTGCCAGATTTCAGGTGATGCCACAGCAGATTTGTTAGAACTGAACATCTGCTTCTGAAGACTCACAAATAAAGGCACATTCCAAAGCAGGCTCTGCAATCCACACAGAGCTAAAGGCATCCTGCTGCAGCTGAAAAAGGCCAGCCTTGATGTCCCAGTGGCTCTTGTGCTGTGTTGAGCTGCCCAGGTGAGCACAGGGTTACAGCAACTGCTCACTCTCTGTTTGTAATGGACTGGACACAGTTCTTTTGTCAGAGCAATTTTCATCTTTGCAAAGCTGCTTCTGTTTGTGAACCGTGCTCCTGTACAGCCCCTGCTCTGAGCAGTCATCAGCACCGCTTGGAAATGTTTGGATAGTTTGAAATAAATTTCATCAGAAAAACCACAGGTTTCTATAAAGGAGTACAATTGCCCTGTGTTTTCTAGCATGGAGGCTCCCAGAACAGCTTCTCCTTTCTCCAGAACAGGATTAATACATGTACTGTTGCTAAGTGTCCGATATTTACGTTCCATTAAATTCAAACCAGAATTTACTTCTATTCAGAGTCAATCCCCACAGCCTCAGATTCACCCATGAGCTCTCCCTCTCTTTTTCTCACAGCTCTTCTCCCCAGTGCATGGCTGAGACCATCCTCCAGACTGCAGAACTGCCCCACTTTCAATCCCACTTGGTAAGCCCCGGGGGCATCAGAAAGTTGAAAAGAACCTGTAAAATGTCTACCACAACCTCTGTGACTGATAGTACCAGTCATATGCAGAAGCTGGGCATGAGTGCTACCTGCCTGCACTTACTCTTTAGAGCAGTTTGTATTTACATCACTTAAATTCAGAGTCAGGATTACACCTTTGCACGGACCTTTTCATGCTCTGTTCTTTCACACTGGGCTCAGAGTTGGAAACCCCTTTCCTGCTACCACTGTTGGGTCTTTTCCTCGCTGTGATA
The DNA here is from genome assembly GCF_025592945.1 of Manacus candei. Classification (NCBI taxonomy): domain Eukaryota; kingdom Metazoa; phylum Chordata; class Aves; order Passeriformes; family Pipridae; genus Manacus; species Manacus candei. Next base: position 2,443,519 of record NW_026138070.1, read on the forward strand.
TGGTGATGGTGATTTCTCTGCAGCCTTTGAGTGGAGATGCACCGGGACAAGCCTGTGAAACACTCCTCAGGTGCATTTCATTCCTCTCCCCATCCGATGAAATATTTACACATCAAAGGGAGCCTCCTTGTCTAATGGGGGTTTGATGTTCATTAAAGCAACACACAAGCAGTAACAAAGAGCAATGCCCTGCAGCACTGGGGTGGTCAGCAGGCACTGAGATCCTACACTAGGGGTGACAAGGGACCTTTGCCACTGGCTGCTGTCCTGAGAGGGGGGCACAGGATGGCCCTGCTGGGCAGGATGCTCTGCAGCAATGCATAGGCCAGGAGATCTGGTACCTCCCTTAAATGCTCCCCTGGATTTGGGCCTTCCTCCCTTCCAAAGGAGCTGGGCTTTGAGGTTTTCAAAGCACCCTGGCTGGCATCTTCTGAATCAGAGGCCAAAAGGACTCAGCTAGCAGAAAGCTGCAGGTAATGACTGAGCAGTGTTTCATGGGCGTCACTGAAAAGGTCAAGGGACACCCCCCCCCCTTGCAGTGAGTGCCCATTTCCATGTTCTGTCTGTTCACACTCATCATATCCTCCACCAGACAGACTATAAAATAAACACCCTCCTGCCCTGCTGTACTGTTATCATCCCTGCAGGCAGCTCACACTGCCCTTCCCTTCAGGGTGACTCACTCCAGATGTGTCTGCATCTGCCTCCCCTCTGGCGTGGGGGTCCCACCCATCACTCCATGGACACTCTGGTTCCAATGGATCCTGTGGATGTGATCCCACACTGTGACTGCTGCAATGGCCTAGTGGGCAAGTCAGGATGGTCCTATCCCCACCCCACCAGAGACACGGCTTGAAGCTGCTGAAGCAGGTGGACGTGCTCTACGACTCCTCACCCGGGCCAGGAGAGGTGTCCAGAGGACTTCCAGCTCATGTCAGGCACCCACTGCACCATTCTGCCACCACAGCTATCCCAAAAGAGCTGCAAGGTGGCCTGAGCCTGCCTGCAGCATTGCCAGCCGTGGCACCAGGAGCATCTGAGCCAGGGATACTCCATGGGCTGCAGACATCCATGACAGCCAGGGTCCATGTCCATCCCTCTGGCTTTTGTTGAACTCTCTGGTGTTTCTTCTTGGGGGGGGAATAACACATGAGAGGCCCAAAAATACGATATTCCCATGGACCCACGTGGCTCTGGCCAGCCAGCCACAGCCCTCTAACCTCTCATTCCCCTTAGCCTCTCAATTAGCTCTTGCCTTCCTGACGACTTCACTCAACACCCAGAGCGATTAGAAGCCAGAGGAAGGCCTCGGCTTTGTCTCCAACGATGAGCCAGATTAATCAGCTCCAGTTGCACTGAATTACCCAGTCGGGGCTCACAGCAACAACCTCCAATTCACCAGCAGAGCAGCCAGCATCCCGCTTTCACCCGGGATAATCAGCCAGGACATGAAAGCCAGATGAATGACTAGGTGAGGGTGGGCTGCTGCCTGTCAGGAGCTGGAATATAAGTCAAAGCACTTTGAAATTAAATCCTCGCTTTGACAGGGAACTAATGCAGAGATTTTAAAGTAGGTGTAATACACTTAGACAGGCATGTGTGCAGCCCAGTGCAAGTTGCTGTGCTTTGAATAAAGTGCGTCCCGGCTACACAGGGAACAGGAAAATGGAGTTGAAAAGACAAAGGGAATTTTGAATAGCTCCAAACCAGCTTGGCAAGATTTTAGAGATGGTAGCACGAGGTTTTAGTAATGGACCTAACTAACAACATTGTCAGGAGGAGATTTGGTGCACAGTGGTTGGTTGCCTGGGATCTTCGATTTCACACCAAGCAGCCATCTCATGTTGCTCCTGGCTTTAAATTAAGACATTTGTGCCCATATGGATAGATGGAGGAACAGTGGATGGAGCAGAGATAGGGATCCCCACCACACCTCTTGGCCTCAGGGTGGGTAAGCCATGCTGCTGGGAGCTCCTGGGGTTTCCCAGGAGTTGACCTTTCCAGACAACCTCAGAGGTGAATTTAAGCCTTGATATCTGGTCCAGCATCACCCTCCACCTGTGCAGCCCAGAGCCCATCACCAGCCACTGCAGCTCACGGGACAGCCCTGCTGAGATGCCAAGGGGGTTTGAAACTCGTCCCTGCTCTGTCTTCAGATGCTATTCCCCTGATAAAACTCCCAGATACCTCCAGATAGAATTCCCCCAGATCCCCTTCCTTGGTTTCGAATTTTCGAATGCCAAAATCTGGCATTTACAGGGAATCCTCAGAAACCGGGATCTGGGAAATCGCGCCCGGTCGAAGGGGTGGTTGTTTGAGGGAAGGCAGCCTGGGCAATGCCAAAGGCTGCTCCCAGCAACAGGCACATCTCGGCGCTCCGCTCCTTCACAGCCGCCAGGAAATTACCCCAACAATGCGGAGGGAACCTGCGCCCTCCCCTCTCCGGGATTCCCCCGCCTCTCCCCCCGCACCCCCCGAACCCCACACGGAGGTGCCGCTCGGTGGGGGCAGCAGCAGGGCGGGGGGTTCCCGGAGGATCCCCCCCGTCGCCGGAGGAGCTCCCGGTGCCCCCTCTGCCGTCAGAACCCCCCACCCGGTGCCCTCCCCGCCGCCGGCCCGCCCCCGGGGGTGTCCCCGGCCGCGGGTCCCGCCCAGGGAGCGGCGGGGCCGGGGCGGCCCCCGGGTGTGCCCCCGCCCCCGGCCCGCCCCCGGCCCCGCCGCTCCATCCCGGGACGGGCCGGCCGCGCTGACAGTCGCGCTCGGCGGCCGCCGCGGGCTCAGCAACCGGGCAGCGCCCGCCGCTCCTGCCCGCGCCCACCTTGGCGGCGGCTGCCCCGGGCAGGGGGCGGCGGGGCGGGCCGGGCCGGGCTGGGGTGGGCCGGGCCGGGGGCGCTGCCGCCGCCGGCTCCGCGCGGTCTCTTCCCCGCCTGCCCTCCAGGATGAGCCCGGAGTATTCCCTGCGCTCCTTGCTGCTCATCATCCTCGCCACCTTCTCGGCCAACGCCAGCAACTGGCTGTGAGTAGCCACGGGACGAGGAGGAAGGGGGGGGGGTGGGAGAGACCCGCGGACACGCCGCCACTTGTTGGTAGCCCCCCCCCGGGGGTGCGGAGCAGGTGCGGCGGGGTCGGGGAGCATCGGGGCGCGACCCCCCCCCCCTCCCCGCAGCGATGCTCCTCGGTCCCCGGCATCGGGCGCCCGTCCCCATCGCGCCGGTCCCCGCTGTCCCCGCTGACCCTCGGCGCGGTGCCGGTGGGGTCGCAGCCCTCATCCCCAGGCAGGTGGGCGGCGGGGGATGCCGACCCTCCCCAGCCGCTCGGTGACGGCGTGTTATCGCGGCTGGTGGGACAGGGGCCGGTTATCGAACCCCGTCCCCCTGTTTTTGTCCTTAAGTTACGGATCCTGACCACGCCAGAGGCGGGCGGAGGTCGGGGCATAGGGTCGGAGCGGGGCCTGGGGGTTGGCGAGGTGCCACGCGAGGGCCAGCGGTCCAGGGGAGGATTTGGCAGGGCTGGGGCGGCCGAGCGTGCCGGCCCCGGGGATCTGCAGCGAGCGGGGCTGCCCACGCCTCGGCCCGCCGCTCCCGGCAGGAGGACGGGTGCCGGAGGGCTGTTGCACACCGCAGAGGAGCCCGATGACATCGGGAACCCGCTGAACAAACACTGAAATAATGTGTAAGGTAAACAGGGGCGGAAATCGTTCTGGAAAATTCCTACGTGTTTGCCAAGGCGGTGGGACTGTTTTCTGGAGAGACCCCCCCCTCCACTCCCTCCGCCCAGGCCAGAGGGGATGGAACATGGCAGGACTTTCCCACCTAACTTTGAACGAAGGCACCGGTTCCTCCTAATAAATCTGCTCTGGTGGGAGTTGGTGCTTCCCCTGCTCCGAGTGTCGCCGGCTGACGGGAACAGATTCCCGTGCCCGCACCCGGCAGACCCGCTCTGTGGCTGGGAGCACAGAGCTCCATCTCCCCTCCGTGGGTTTCTGCCGGCGAAGGCAGGTACACCACGGCCGGGCAGGGAGTCCCTGGGGCTGCCGGAATGAAACATCCTGAATGGCTTGTGCCTCTCCCAACACCTGTGCTCGGGGTGGCCACGGTCCCACAAACATATTCTCCGTGCGAGGGGTCCTCTCTGCATCCCAGATACGGCTCCCACCTCTCCTGCCTTTAGATTTCGTCTCGCTGGGAGGCTGTGGGACGCGGGTGGGGTTTGGAGGATGTTCCCTATGCCTGGGGAAAGCGCCGGGTCACATTCCCCGAGTGTCCTGCCTGTGGGAAAAGGTGCTCGCCCGGCGGTAGCTGTCTGGGATGCGTTAGTGCTTTAGTCCTCCCCTCCTCCTTTGCCAGATGGAGCGACTTGCGCTCCACGCGTCTCCGGCAAGTGGTGGGTGGATCATAGCCCGCTATCAAGGTGGTCTTTTAAGCTGTCATGCTTCTGGCGAAGGTATATTGGGAACTGTGGGAGTGTTTTTCCTGCAGGGAGAAGGTCCCGTTGAGGAAGCCCTGGGGGATAATGGCAGGTCTCTGGCGAGGGGCAGCCTCGGCTGCCCTGGGACGGGCACGGGGGGAAAGGGGGATTTCTTAAGCGAGGTCAACAAGCTGCCCCGCACGGATGCGCAGAGGTGGGACCCCCCCCGAGCCCCGGCGCCGCACGCAGCTGGGATCGGATTTGGGAAGCGAGGCGAAGGAGAGGTTCGCCGCAATAGCCGGGGAGGGCTGTGTGCAGCCGTCCGTGCTGGCGGAGCAAGGGTGGGCGCGGGGGGCTCGGCGGCACAGAGCGGAGGGCTCATTCCTGCCAACAGGGGAGGAAAAGCAGATACATTTCAGTGCGTTTGAAAGGAAGGGGCTCAGCTTTTTTTTTGATGTTGCAAATGTATCATGATAAAAGGATCTTCCCCCGCTCAGTGCTTTTTATTCTTTGCCTTTAGGATTAAGACAATTCCCATTGTTTATCTTCTCACATCAGAAACAAAGGCTGCCGGAGGCAATAAACAGAGTTAGAAGGATCCCAGGAGTTATCAGATATTCGAGGAATGAGCGTGCCTCGTATGTCTTGACGCATGTGGGCTCGGCATGCTCGGCGTTACCCCTGGGCGCTGCCAGCTTGCGCCCAGCACACGGGACGGATCCAGCCTCGCATAGCTCTGCACAGAGGTGTGTGCGCTGAGTGGCAGCCCTGTGAAGTTTGCTTTTCCAGGAACCTGCTGGATTAGTGATTAAGCTCAGTCGTGACTTTTTTTTTTTTTTTTCCCTCCCCCTAAAGCTTCTTTCGACCTGTCCAGACTCGCATCCTCCCAGCGCTTTGGAGAGATGCTGCTTGCAACGCTTGAGCTGAAGGGTTTCTGTAAGCCCGGCTTTGTGGGGAAAGGGCTCGTTTTGGCCGTGCTGAGCTGCCCCATCCTGTATAAAAAGGAGACCGTGTAGGGATTGCTCAGAGGGATCAGTCATTGTGCTGGAAGGGATTTCGCCAAATCTTTTCATTATACAGACCAAGCTACTTTCTCCTTGGTTAGAAAGCAAACCTCAGGTGTGCTTTCTCAGCGTCTTGAGTCTGGGGAGTTGCTGCTTGGCTTGTTGCCTATCTAGAAAAACCTCTGTTCTCCAAATCTGAAGAGATGCTCTATTCCCCCTTTTCATGAAAGCCTTAGGCTTGCTCTTCCTCCTGCCTTTGAAGGCTCAGATAGTTTTTAAACTTTTGCCTCCTGCCTCTTCAGGCACAAGTTGTAAAATTAAATGAAGGGCCTTTTACATCTCGCTGTGCACGGGAAGGTCCTTCTGCTCTGTCTCTAGAGAAGTTTGCTTTATACAGGGGAAGCAGCCGAGTTACTTTCCAAAGCAACTTGCATTTCACAGACTCAATCCAGCTCTTGAACCTGCACTTGCAGTGATGTGATTGAATTTGCATGCAAGTCCTCTCGGTGCTCCAAACCCATCCTGAGTGCTGGGGGTATTTTGTAGAGAGTTTCAGCCAATCAAGCATCTCTCCACAGCTGGCATGGCAGTGCAGGGCTCTGGTTTCAGTGACAGAGGTTTAGTTAGTTATTCGTTTATTTACCTATTTTGGAGGGAGAGAAGTCCACCTGAAGAGGTGAACTAGAAAATGTGCAAAGTGGGGTGTGGATGTAAGCATCCACTTAACTGCATAAGGTACTTGGGCTGCCATGATCTGTAGCTGTTTAGGGAATTTGAATGATAAGAGTCCAATCCTGTGCCCCAGAAAACATCAGATAAAACAGGGCAGGGATCCTTTAAGGGTGAGATCCCTGGTTATCAAACTATCTGGGAATAATTACAGCCTCTTGCAGCTAAAACTGGCTCTGGAGGAGGCTCTCCATATTGGACAGGGATGGTCTGAGATGTGGTTATGCCACTGCAGAGCAGGGTGTGCCACCAGCAGCTCCGTCTACCCCCTATTTACAGGGGTTTAAAACTGCCATCTGAGCTTGGGACTTGGCTTAAAGGGCCAGGATCACGGATGGGCTTTTAAACCCTTAAAAAAAAATTAATTTGAGCTCTCTGGGAAAGTTTGAAGTTGTGAGTGTTCAATCAAGGCTGGCTAGGCAGCTGCTGTCTAACCACTTTCAAGGGATGGGGAGGAAGGCATAAAAGGAGTTTGGATTTTCCTGGCCCCCTTTCATCCGAGCATCACAAGGTGCTTTGCAAACACAGGGCCCAATTCTCCCTGCTCATCCCTGCCAGCTTTGCAGCGGGGATGCTGCAAGAGCAGCCTGAATGCTCCTTTGTGCCTGTTTGGGTCATTGTGCAACGTAAAAGATTTGGGAGGAAGCATACCTGGGTCCTACATTTGCATCCTTCTGGTTTCAAACCAGACTTCAGTTGTTTCAGGTGATTTTTGTACCAGATTCTTTGCATTGTCGTTGCGACCCTCCCACCTCCCACCCGGCGAGGAACCGGTCCAGCATTTTCCCGTTGGATGCTGTGCAGGTTTGGCAGGTGCCCCCAGGGCTTCCCTCTCTGTGCTCTTGGTTTTTGCTGCGAGGACAGTGTCAGGAAGGTTCCCCAGTCACATGTGTTCCAGCAGCTGGGATGGTGGGTCACAGCATTCGGGTTTGATGAGGAATTTGCTTGCTTTGAAGGATGCTGTGGGTTGGACGAGTGGCTCTCCACTGCTGGGGTGCCCAGGGCTCCTTTGCATTGCATCTGGGCATCCTGGGAGGTCCATGAGGTCAGTGCATGAACCCATGACACCCATTCCCAAGGCGGTGGGGTGGGAGAGTGAAAACATCAGCCTCCACTGGAAATATATTTTAATTCTTATTTATTTGCAAGTCTCGCCACTCTCGACAGAGCCAGCTAATTTTAGCTTAGCAACAGAAATGGACTGGCTATGGGTTGTACCCTGCAGAGGCAGGAAGCCTCTGCCAATCCTGGCACTGGGCTTCCAACCAGTTGGGCTTATCTCTGAGCACTGGTCCTGTCTGGCAAACACCCTTCAGGGCTGCGTTTGTCAGAGTGGAGGAGAACTCTCTGCTCTCTGGGTCCTCAGTGGCGATGGACATTTCTGTCCTTTCCTGAGAAAGCCTCAAATAAAACCTCAGTCCTTCACAGCAGAGGGAGGATGGACATGAGGGAGATAAAACCACTCTGCACCCCAGGTTGTGCCCAACTGGATCAGCTCCAAATATGAGCAACAGGAAGGCAGGGGTTTTTTTGCAATGGTTTTCTATGACTCCATGAATCAGAACTGGACTTCTGCATTGAAGCAAAAAAAAAGTTTATTTTACTCTGCTGAGAGCTACTGTCCTCCTAGTTAATTCATCCTTGTGGATGGAGAGAAGTGTATTACAGCCACTCTCTTGAAATTATGAAATTGCTGAGCAGTCCTTAGGTTAACAGTTTCCAGGAGGTTCTGTGTTTCCTTATGAGTGCAGTGACACTGGTTCTTACGATACTTGATTTTTTTTTTTTTCTTAAAGCCTTGTGCATCCACAAAACTGTCAGTCATCCGAGGCTGCTCAGATGGCAGACTCTGCTCTGGGTGCCTAGTGCAGGTAACCCCTGTTTCACCCACCCCCACACGCCTGTGAGTGACCCCCAGCAGCATCCTCCAGGCCCTGTAGGACCTGCTGCCATGGGCTGTTGCACTTTGCAGCCAGGAAGGTGTTGTGCAGGATCTGGCTGGCTCAGCAGAACTGGAGCCAGTATTGTGCTTTCATGAAATTACTTGGGGGGGGGGGGAAATGATTGAATCTCTTGGCCTCTGGAGAGCAGCCTGGGGTCTGTTGCAAGTTGGGCGAGATCAAACTAATCCTGCAGAAGGCTTCTCTCGCCATGTATTTGCAAATTCTGATAAAAAACTTAAAACTCATCAGATTTTCTCCAGCCATCTCTAGCCTGGAGTGCTGCAGGAGGGGAATTCCCACAGAGCTTGGCCTGGTGGCCTGCACTTGCCTCCTCTTGCAGCAAGGCATTGCTGTTGTACCTGAGCCCAGGAGTAGCTTCTGCTGACTTGTAAAGGAAGATGTAGTAAAGGATGTTTCCTTCACCTTCAAAGCAGATTGCCTAAGTGGATGCTGCTTAAGCTCTTCCCAGCTTCCACCCTGCTCTTCCCCATTACAAAGTGGAGATATTGCACGGGTAGGTGGGTGTTTGCTGGGTGCACCTGGTGTTAGGTGCAGGGGACAGGACTGGAGGTGCAGGCTCACCCTTGAGCTGAGACAGTGGGGCTGTAGGCACATCATGGTGAGCATAGCAGTGCCTCCTCCTGGGAGACTGTTTTGGCAGCTCTTAATTGGAGGTGGAGAGTAGGTGTGAAAAGCAGCTTTCAGCCAAGAGATGGTGCCTTAACTGTGACAGGAAGGACTGAGACAGAGAGCTGTGTTTCTTCCAGGGAAGAGACCAGACAGGCTCTCAGAGGATGACTTTGTCAATCATGATTTGCACTCGGAAGGGATAGAAAGGCAGGATATCTAATCCCAGGAGGGGTATGCCCAGTCCCTGGGAGGAACAAGTCCTGCTGCAGAGCCAGCAGCTGGACAAGGCCAACCTTGCAGGTCTCAAGCAAATTCTGACAGGAGCTGCCCAAGCTGGCAGACTTGTGGAACCATTCCAAGGACGTGGTGGTCCCTTCCAGCCTGGCCCTGTTGGCACAGGGAGAGTAGCACTAAGCCCTGTAGGGGCTCTCTGGCCTGCCTGCATCGTTTGGCTGCCAGCCCTGGGACATCTCTCCATGGCTTCACCCCCCCTTGGAAGGGGAAAGCAACAAGGGAAAGATGATCCAAAGGAAAAGATTATCCATTTCTCCATAGCTGCAGGATGGCTCCTTGCAAGGAGCCACAACACTGGTCAGTGCCTCTCCCTGCATGCATCCATCTGTCTGCCTAGATAGATGCATGCAGGGATGCATGGCGTTGTTCCATGGGTTTTTCACATCCTGAACAACCCTTTTGTTCCTCCCCAGAAGAAACCTGCCTGCACACAAGCAGTCTCAATCCTCAGCACAACCCCAAGTCACTGCTGACTGTCCCTGCAGCCTCAGGAGGGAAAGAGGTGCTCTTGCTGACCCCTCCATGAGCAGGGGGCTGTTTGCTGCCTCTCAGACAGCTGAAGCATCTTTGCAATTTAAGACTTGGAGAAGCCTTTTCTGGCCTTGGTTGGGAAGGCTCAGTGTTTGCTGAGCTTACCTGACTTCTGAACATCTGTTGAATGGTTTGTCAGTGATGCCACCAACCTGGATCTGACTGTTCTCATCTTCAGGAAAATATTCCCAAAATGAGACAATGCAAAGAGTTCGCACACTTGAAACTTATTTGTTTTAATAAAAGGAACACCGGAGATCTCTGCTTTCTCCAAGACATCTGCTGCATCTTCCCTGACATGCCTCTATTAAGAATTTGTCCATGACTGAAATTTCCACACCTTCCCATGGCAGGCAATGTCCACCCCTCACCTCCTGGCTTTGTCTGCCAACTGCTGTGGCTCTTTCAAGGTCTCCTTGTCATTCCAGCAATTATTCTTCCCCCTGAAAGTGTAATCATAATTTTTTATTTAAGCAGGCCTTCCTGATATTCCCTCCCACCATCTTTCAAAATCTTCCTGGATTTGAGGTTTACTTATTTGCCATCTTGCAGGGTGGATTAATTGCAGCTGCCTAAATGATGGAGCTTCGATCCTGATCTCAATACTGTGGATGATAAAAGAAAAGGGCTTTCTGTCAGTTTTGTCTTACATGAGTGGCTTATTAAGAGGGATGTTGTTCTGCAAGTGACTTGCCTAGATTTAAAGGCAGGAGAAAAGAAACATAAAGGCCACGATGAAGCAAGAAGACAGACTGTTGTGGGCAGCAGCTCACCCCTTGAAACGTTCTTTGCCCAATCTTAGAAAAGGAAGAAAGTATTCCATTATTTGGGTGGGTTTTTTTCCACAAGCAGGGCTGTTTTGAGGCTGCATGTGAGCCTTAAGCTCTGCACAGCAATCAAGATGTGATATCACAGTGGAGATCTGCACTGAGACCTCGAAGAGGGCAAGAACTGTTTGCTTTGTTGCTCCTGCTGAGCCTGTGGCTCTCCCTGCAGGTAGATAAAGGCTTTGTCTGTGGTTTCTGCCACCTCAGCCCAGGAAAACAAAGTTTGAAGCAAAGTTCTTATTAAGGACCAGGCAGAGTGCCAGAGCCACGTTTCCGTGGGGACTGTGGGATGCTGCAGATGGGTTTGGTGCCTTGCTTGGGCTCCACAGCCCTGAGAACTGTTCCATGAGCTGTGGGGTGGAAGTGTCTCTGAGTGCTGGGGAGGGCAGAGCATGTTTTCCATCTCCTGTCTCGCTATTATCTGCCCCAGAGCGGGGAAAGGGGATGGTCTGTCCGGTGCCCCTGAATGTGGTGTGGAGAGACACAGTGGGAGAGCCTCAAAGCTCCTTCAGCAAAGATCCTTCCTTACATCCTTGCCTCAGCCTCTGGATCCTGGAGCTTCCTCCCTTTCCAAAAGCAGTGATGGTTCTCATGGATTGCTAACAAGCTGGGATTGTGGCATTTTAGGCACAGTTACCTCCATCCCCACAGCAAGCACGGGCTGAGGAGGGATGATGAGACACAGAGGACCTGTCAGGGGGGAAAGAGGCCAGAGCACCGTTCTGGATAGTTTCATCTCATTTGCCTGCCTTGCAAAACAAATTACCAGACCTGTTCTTGGAGAGCTGTACCTATCTTTGAAGCATCCTCGGCCTTTGTTTTATCATCCCAAACAGCATTAAATGTGGGTTGGGGAGGCACCTTATCAGGTGCATCTCCTTGGAAAAGCTTGAAAGGCTCTTGTCGCGCTTTTCCTCATTCATGCTTTGAATTTATTGATCCACATTTGCCTGGAGAATCTCGAGCTGAGAAATATATATTAGAAAATGAGACGATGCCCCGGCCTGAGCAGAGCTGATATTAATGTGGCTGCTACACCTGCAGCAAAGCACTCTCCTGCCAAGGTGCCTGCAGTCAGAGCAGGCACTGACTCATCCACAGGACCAGCCTTGTGGGTTTGCAGGAGCTGGTTCCCTGGCATGATAAATGAGTTGCTGGCATGGGGGAAGCCAAATCGGGACTGGAGATAGAATCTGATTTTTCTTGGCTTCCAGGCTCAAAACTGATCAACCAACTGTCCTGGGATGAATCTCACTGCTCTGGTGTGTGTCAGCTTCCCCATGCCCAAGCTGGAATGATGGCTGGACCTGGGAGGGGATAGAGCTGTTACAGGCACTCCGTGTGTGTGCTCAGCATCCAACTCCTCAAAGCTCCCAGAGGCAGTTTGGTGCCTTCACTCCGGGTCAGCCAAGTGCAGCAAGATGTGAGAGCAGCAGTTGTTGCACTCCATGTCTGGGACTGCAGCACAGGGACAGGGACACTCACTGCAAGGTGTGGGAGCAGCCCCAGGTTTGGCCATGGTGGGTTTTCAAAGCCACCCACGTGCATCAGGTCCTGTCCTCTGCAAACAGGGCTGTGCCCTTGGAGGAGCAGGAAGCCTTGGGCGAAGATGCCTGGCTGGTGTAAAGGCTAGAAAAGCACTTGGCTCTGAAAGCAGCCTGCTGCTTCCCACTGTCAGAGAAGCATTGCCTCCAGTGATCATGCACAGGGAAAGCTGAATGCTTTTGACATCTCGCCATGCAGACTCCCCATGGACACCACAAGCCAAGACAGCTTTCTCCCTGGCTCCCACGGCCCCCCAGTTGTGAGCATGAAACCAAGCTGGTGAATAATTCTGCTGATGCACAGAAGAGAAAATCCTGTTCTCTCCTCCTGGGGCAGACTGGCAGGGTTAATGGGAGGAAGAGGCTGTGACAACTTGATTTTGTGGCTGAAGTCAGCAGATCTGGCTCCTGGGACAAATGGGAACAGGCAGGGAGCAGGAGCCACTTTTGCACAGTCACTTCTCGGAGGCGAGCAGGGCTTCAAAGGAAAAATCCTTAGCAGGATGTCGCAACTCTGGAGGAGGAGGGAAAAAAAAACCAAGCAAACAGAAAAAACCCACAAGCTCTGTAGGGCTGGGAAATGCAGAGTCAAGGAATGAGGTTTCCAAACAGCCTCCCCCTGGTACTTGCATCTCTTGGTGCAGACGAGGCAGCAGCGTGAGCCAGCGCCGGCGATTCCCGAGGACGCTGAAGCTCGGTGTGGCCAGTGGGGAGGTGCAAGTGTGAGTTATGTGTCTGTCCCATGCAGGGGACCCTCCTTGTCCGTGGCAGGTCAGGTTTTCACCACGGTAGTGCCACCTGAAGCAGCTGCCAGCAGCCACGAGACGGAGGGAGTCTCTTACACCCACCTACCAGCACAGGTATTAATAGCTGTAGAGTATCTTGGATTATCCCACAGCCTGGATAATCAGACTGGGTCTCTCTTAAGCTTCTTCTGTGATCCAGAGCTGGGAAATGGGCAAGCATGGACACTGTTCCCACGACCCAGCAGGGGGTGGTGGGTTGGGTTACTGGGATGTGCAGCAGGGACCATCATGCCCGCATGCTGGGCGAGAAGATGCTGAAAGCTTTCCAGGTGCTTGCCCCTAGAGGATAAGCTCCCTCATCTCCCCTAATGCTGACAGCAGCTCTGTGACTCCTTCTGCTGAGGATGGGGCTATGGAAAGCAGAGCACATGGTCCCTTCCACACAGGGCCAGTCTTTTCCAGGTCAGCAAAGACCTCATAGCCCTGTTCATGAGCTGGGCTTGTGGGAGAGGTGCCCGGCCTGTGAAATTTTGCCCCTGCAGGCTCCTGATTCTCTCTTCCCCACTTCAAGCCCTGCTTGAATCCCAAGTGAAAGGAAACCTGGCAGCTCCCAGAGGCCATCCTTGCCTGCTGGGGGCTGGGGCAGCTAAAAGCAGGCTCCAGGAGGGAAGTGGTTTGGAGGGCGATGTTTGCCGGTGATGAGCACACAGCCATGCTGTGGGAGCAGTGTGGCAGATGGAGCTGGCAGCCAAGTGCCTGTCCTGCTTGTTTTGGCTGACTTTGGAGACCTCTGGCTTTTCCTAGTAGCACTTGGATGTGCCGGTACTCAGGAGACCTGACCGGGCACATTCAGACAACGCTGAAAATATCTTCCTTGCAGGCAACAGAGGCAAAGGGGAGCCAGCAGCTGGACTCCCCGAGAGACAGGGACTGGGCTGCAGGGGGATGGTTGTTTTGCTTTGGGCTTGCTCTCTGTCAGCCAAAAATGCCTCCTGCAGAGCCACCACCATGGGACATTTAAGGTGACCCCTCACAGGCACCAGGTCCCAGCTACGAGGGGGTGAGAATTTTGGTGTCCCAGGGTGTCCCAGCTGAACACGCACTCACGCTCCCCTAACCCTCCGTGCTGGTGTCGTGACAGGTACCTAGCAAAGCTGTCTTCAGTGGGGAGCATCTCCGAGGAGGAGACCTGCGAGAAGCTGAAGGGCTTGATCCAGCGCCAGGTGCAGATGTGCAAGAGGAACCTGGAGGTGATGGACTCGGTGCGACGCGGGGCCCAGCTGGCCATCGAGGAGTGCCAGTACCAGTTCCGCAACCGCCGCTGGAACTGCTCCACGCTGGACACCCTGCCCGTCTTCGGCAAGGTGGTGACACAAGGTGAGTCAGGAGAGGGTGTGCCTGGGGTGGTGCTGCTGGGGGAACAGCTACAGGAGCAGTCTGGGGGGCTGTAGGCAGATTTTTGCCTGCTTGCCCCTGAACGGTGGCTGGGGAGAGCCAGGAATGGATGGCCCAGTGTTGGATCTTAGGGCGGACGGGCACTTCAGCAGGGCTCTTTTTTTCACTGTGTTGTGGACCACGTATCCAGACACTTGCCATTCCACAGCTCTCCTGAACCTTTCTCACGCCCATTTTATGGAGGCACCAGCCCAGGGTATCAGGAGACCTTTGACAAGTACGGGGCAAGTTTGAGCAGGGGTCCTAAAATCACCCTGTGGATCTCAGCTCTTTCCTGCCGAGGCCAGGAGCTCCACTCCACAAAGCCATGCCTGCATTTACTCGGTCTCTTCCCTGGGCAGTGGTGAAGCAGCGGCTGCTGCCAGGCCAGCATGTGGCTACTCTTGAGCAGAGCATCAGTGAATGCCCTCAGGAGGACAGCCTGCTACCACCTGGCACAGGAAAAACACACAGCAGCTGGGCCCTCAAGGACAGCATCATCGCCCACCACCCGCCAGCTGCCAGCCTTCGGGGCGGATGTGGCCAGGGCAGCCCCCAACCCCTCTGGTCCCAGCTGCAACCAGGCTTCCCAGGGGCCCAGGACTGTAATCAAACCAGAGCATTGGGGTGAGGAGATGATGGGGAAAAACCCTGGAGATCTGGGAAGCATCCCTTGCCTCCCCTCAGGTGCTGTCTCTGAGGCACCATCTCACCTCCCATCCCAGGACCCCTAGACCAAAGCATCCCCCCAGCTCCTTGTTTGACTTCCCTCCCTCAACACAGGGGTGAAGATCTCTTCTCATGAAGGTTCAGGGACTGGAAATACCAGAAATACCAGAAACTAAAAGTCGTCTCTTTTTAGGCAGCCACAGCACAAACCGACCAACACGATCCTACTATTAACCTCGATTAACTTGGAGGCTGTTCAGTCCCCACGCTGGCTGGGTCCTCCTCAGCCACTGCCAGCGAGGCCACCAAGGTCTGGGCTGCGACCACCAAAGTAGCTGCCCTCTGCCCGACCGGCGAGCCGGGGTGACATCTGCTCGCAGGCCATCCTCCCTCTGCACCAAGCATGGGACCACCCCAAATGCCAGCCTTCCTTGCTCAGAGATGGAGAGTCTGTATCCTCAGCTGGCCTCAGAGGACACTGGGGATGTGGGTGTTGCAAGAGCTGATCCCTGGCCATGACACGCTGCGTGTTCACACCCAGGGTGCCCCCAGCTTCCCAAAGGAGCTCTTCCCAACTGTGTGGCACCAAGAGCTGGGACAGGCCTGCACGCTGAGGACCAGCGGGGTTTCTAGAGGTGGTCTGGGAGCAGAGCAGGGTTTTGCACAGTAGTTTGGAAGGTGCTGGGAGCTACAGAACCCTGTGTGAGAGGACAGCAAGGAGTTGCAGGGGGTGTTCCTGGATGTGGAAAGCTGCCAGCTGTTTTGGATGCAGGAGGGATTTCATAGCAGAGGTGCCCTGTGAGCACCAGGCAAGACAGTCTCTCCATGAAAGCTCTGGAGAGTTCTCCCCACACTGGCAGTTCAGGCTCTGCCTCTCCCATCACCAGGTTATCACTTGTCCATCGTTCATGGTTTTTAGTGTTGTGGGGCAGTTCCCAGCTCCTTCACTATTGCAAGGGCCCTCACTGCTGCAAAACATCTCCCAGTGCTGAGAGGTCTCTGCTGAGTTGGGTCCAGGCTTAGCACTAAGCAAACAGTGTCCCTGGGGATGGGGCAGATGAGGGTCCTGCACGGGGTACCTCATCCTGGGAGGAAGTGATGGAGCAAAGGGATTAGCCTGATAGCTCTGCACAGCATATTTTGCCAAGAGCCAGCTTTCAGACCAGCTTTTCAAGGGGATTCACGTGCCACACCAGCGTTAGGAGGGGAGAGGAGCAGCGACACACGCGACAGCCCACCGAGGACCTTTGACCACCTGGCTGGACCCCCCCTCCCACCCCTAGAAATCCCACTCACGTTGCCTTGGATTTGCTGCCAATGTTTCCCCCCGTGGTTTGTGCCGTTGCAGGGACCCGGGAGGCAGCATTCGTCTATGCCATCTCTTCAGCAGGGGTGGCCTTCGCCGTGACCCGCGCCTGCAGCAGCGGCGAGCTGGACAAGTGTGGATGTGACCGCACGGTGCAGGGGGGCAGCCCGCAGGGTGAGCGTCCAAACGGGGCGGGGGGCACCCAAACCCACTCTCTGGAGCCATCCAGAAAGGAGGAAAAAGTTTGTTAGTCTACACTGAGTCCTGCAAAAAGGCACCTGGGAGCATAGCCCACAGGGCGGGGAAGGTGTCTCGCCCATGTGTCTCAGCTTCCCCTATCCCCCAGGCAGTCCAGCTGGATTTTAGAAAGAGCAGGGCTGGAGAGTGCAAGCACCACAGGCTGGCTGTACCTGTCTCATCTGTGCTCTCTGCCTCAGGGTTCCAGTGGTCGGGCTGCTCCGATAACATCGCCTACGGCGTGGCCTTCTCACAGTCCTTCGTCGACATCCGCGAGAGGAGCAAAGGGGCCTCTTCCAACAGAGCACTAATGAACCTCCACAACAACGAGGCAGGGAGGAAGGTAACGGCCAGGGGGAAACCTGGGCATCCCAGCTGGGCTCTGCAGCTTCCTTTAACCCCACCAGCTCATACCCACCAACAGTGCTTTCTGCACTGACCCCGTCCCTTGTGCCCTCCCTGCTTTGTCCATTCCCGTGCTGACCGTCCCGTCTCGTTCCTTGTGCTGGTCCTTCCAGGCGATCCTGAACAACATGCGGGTGGAATGCAAGTGCCACGGCGTGTCGGGCTCGTGCGAGTTCAAGACGTGCTGGAAAGCCATGCCCCCCTTCCGCAAAGTGGGCAACGTCCTCAAGGAGAAGTTTGACGGCGCCACGGAGGTCGAGCAGAGCGAGATCGGGTCCACCAAAGTGCTGGTGCCCAAAAACTCCCAGTTCAAGCCGCACACGGACGAGGACCTCGTCTACCTGGACTCCAGTCCCGACTTCTGTGACCACGACCTCAAGAACGGGGTGCTGGGCACCAGCGGCCGGCAGTGCAACAAGACCTCCAAGGCCATCGACGGCTGCGAGCTGATGTGCTGCGGCCGCGGCTTTCACACGGACGAGGTGGAGGTTGTGGAAAGGTGCAGCTGCAAATTCCACTGGTGCTGCTCCGTCAAGTGCAAACCCTGCCACCGGGTGGTGGAGATCCACACGTGCCGGTGATGCAGGCGGAGAGCACCTCTTTTACTGACCCTGCTTCTCTCCCCTGCCCCACGACCAGGACTGAGGATGTGACCCAGACGCCGCGGGGAGAGCGCAGCTCTTTACAGAGACAGAAAACCCCCAGAGAAAAAAAACAGATTTTAAAGAAAAAAATATTTAAAGTTTAAAAAAAAAAAAATTTGATCACTGTTGGCTTTTTTTTTTTTTAATTGTTATTTTTGTTTTGTCTGCTTTGCTGTATTTATTGCCAAAGTCAGAGCCCACAGGTGCCCTGTGCCAGTTTGGGCTGGCTGGGGATCTGTGGGATATCAGCTCCCATCCAATGGGCTCCTGCTGACTCCAAAGCACTGCAGATGGGAGATGTTTAAGCCGAGGGTAGTGCAGCGTTCCAAACCTTCCATCACAGTTATTTTTGTTTGTTTAAGGCACATGCTGAGCACCCCGGAGCACCACTGCCCTGGCTGAGCCTCAGGAGGGGATGGAGCACAGCCAGGTGCATGGCAGGGGACAGGCAGGGTGGCACTGTCCCCCAACACTTAAGTTCCATGTGCAGCCCAGCCAGGGGGATCAGTTCATAAAGGGAACATGGGGACACTCTTGCACCTCCTTGTTGTGGGATACTTGATGATCTCCTGGGCAGTGGATGGATTTTGGAGCAGTTCTTGGGTGTTGGATGGATTTTGGAACAGTTCCAGTGGCCACCCTGATTTACAGAATCTCCTCAGTGGTTTCCCCAGGGCTGTTGGAGGATGCAGTGGTCCCACCATGCTTCTTCCCTTCCCCCCCTCTCTTCTCCAGCACCTCATTCCACTGGAAACAGCCAAGAGCAGTGGTACCTGCAATCCTCTGACTCTTAATGGAGCTGGGAGCTGATGGGAGGAAATGCCAGTGGTTTCTTTTCCTCTGTCCCATAATTGCCCCCACCTTGCTCACTAGCATCCTACAACAGGTCTCCTCTTCCTCCTCCACATGCCTGTTCTCCTGACCTGGGAGGGCTCTGGGGGACAGTCCCTGTCGTGTTGGATGCTGAGAAAAGCAAAAGTATAACAGTGGAGCAATTGCTGGGGGTGAGGGAAAGAGGCTGCTGGGGGAAAAAAGGATTGCTTGTGCTCTGCCACTATCATTGTCTTGCCTGTGGGGAAGCATGAGAGAAGGACTGAACCAGAGGGGTGCTGCCATGTGTGCCCTGGCCACACAAATTTAGTGCAGCAGGGCCCCAGCTGCCCCCTCCTGCTCCCTGGAGCTCTGCCATGGGGATAAGGCACTGTCCTACCCACTGCAGCTTTGCTCTGCCTGGGACTGAGTCAGTGCAGAGTCCTTGCTGTTGGGCTGTGGGACTAAGTATTTGGAGAATTAATAAGCAGAGGGGCACTGAGAGGGGAGGTGGAAAGGGAACTGGTTCCTCTCTCCCTCACCCACTGGTCTGTGAGTTGACAGGCAAAAGGCGAGCAGAGAAAAACCTCAAAATGGCACCTCAAGCCAACAGGAACATCTGCCTGTGATGTGGCAAGGGGTCAGCGTGGGGTGGCATTGCCAAGCTCTCCTATGTAGGAGGGAGCTCCCTGCATGGTCCAGGAAAGCCCAGAGCCGTGGCCATCACCCTCCAGGCTGGAGGAGGGGGTCCCTGCAAACCTGCAGCCTTGTTTTTCTTCCCTGAGAGGGGGAAGGCTGGGGGAATGCACAGACATATGTGAAATCCCGTCTGTGCCACGGCAGTGATGGGCTGGGGGAGAGCCTGTGGTCGCTGGAAGGTCTCCAGACATCGTCCGGCTGGACGGCTGCTGACAACTGACTTGAAGCAGCGCAGGGAGAGGGAGGTTTGCATCGAGGCACCCCCCCAGCACCCCCCAGCTGCCTCCCTCCTGCCTGCTCAGCCCCAGGTCCAATAAACCTCCAGCAAAGGGGGCCGGGTGGTGGCGGGGGGGACACCCTGGTGATGCCCTGAGGTAGAGCACACTGGTTTGATCCACTTCAGTGCAAACCAGAGATCTCCTCACCAGAGCAGGGGTTGCCTCCCTCAGTTGGCTCAGCTGACCAAGGGTGCAGCATTAAATCCCCAGGGGATCTAAGTTTCCTGGCTCCATCTCTTTAGCCCCTCAAGGCTGCAAGTCCTCAAGTACCTTAGAGACTGTTCCTCCTCTTCCCAGCTCATGCAGAGGAGGTCACAGACCTCAGGCCACTGGCCAAGTCTTCTGCTCTTTGTCCATCTAGGATGAGGGCCAAAGCTGAACAAGACAATCCAGATCAGTGTGGAGATAATCTCTGCACACGGGATTTTTTCAAGCTGCGATGAAAGCTGAACCCTGCGAATGTCACCCAGAGATATCTCGGCTCCACAGCACCATGGCTCTTCTCACAACTGTAAATTTCAGCACCAGAGGGGGTCAGGAAATGCCTTTTCATATTTACTTTGTCTATTAAATAATAAGTTTGTGCTGAACAAGCCACAGGGTTTTCCTGTCCTGAAACCAGTTCCGCTGGCCTGGGTAAAACCAGCACATGCTGCAAACACCTCATGGTTGTTGGTCTCCCCCCAAGAGGAGAAGTGCCCACGTGGAAGGAAAGGTGCCCACGTGGTGTCTCCTGACAGTGCAAAGGGAACACGAAGGCTGTCTTTGGCCCTCCTCCTGTCTCACCTCAGGAGATGCTGGTGTTTGGATCACAGGCTGCATCTGTGCTTTCCCACCAGTGAAAGCACAGCTTGCTCATTAGTCTTTCTGCCCTAACCATTTGCCATACTGCTAATTTAAAGGCCACTTACCTTAGATTTCAGTAAGTCTGTGACTTCTTCCTGTGGAGAAGGCATTGATATCCATCTGCTTAGAGCAGTGCTTCCCTGTTCTGCCCACAGCCAAGGGCTCAGAGCTGCCTTGTGTGCTGCTGGAAGCATCCTGCCAGTTTTTTTAAGGTTTATTTGGGCTGGGAGGGGGAAAGAACTGCCAAGTCAGGGACTGCTGCCTCTTGCCCTGTGGGTTGCTAGATTTGGAGAGGATGCAGTGCCAGGCGTGTTCCAAGTGACTCTCAGCCACTCATCCCTTGTGTTTCCCCAAGCCAGGAGCATTGGCTGCATCCTTTTCACGCTGTTCCCTATGGTCTAGAGCTTCAGCTCATGTTGCTGCTGGGTCCAGCTGTGCTCACATTCTGCCTTGTCTCCTTTCTCTACTTGTAGCTCTCCATTTGTGTGCTCTCAAAGCTCACCTTTCCACAGGTTCATGGTAAAGCCAAAGTCTTTTCTCCCTTTGGCCTCCGTGGTGGCAGGGTTTGAGGAGTGTTTTGTTAAGTTCAACTGTTGATGCCTGAGCCTCCCAAAACCCTTTCCTTCCAACAGCTCCTCTCTTCCTCTGGTGGATCCCACCCCTCCAGCCTTTCTCTTCCCCACTCCAGCTTCATCCTCAGGGACTGTCTCCAGTGAAACAAAAGATGCTCAGACAAGGCACAGGGAGATGCTGGCTTCTCTGTGACCACAGACAGAGCAAGATGTTCATGTCCTCCTCCTCCACCAGTGCACCCCACCTGCTCAGCTTGTCCCCTGCATCCCACACACATCAGGGGACATCCCAGTATGCCCAGCCCCATCCCAGCCCCACAGGGCCAGCACCAGGTCCTTGTCCCTGGTAAGCACATCCTTCCTCTGAGAACTCGCAGACCCACATCTCCACCCAGCCTCTCCCACTCATAAACCTCCCTGGATGCCCCACAGCCAACTCGAGATCATCGTGGCAGAAACAGGACATCACTTCCAAGTCCTCCCCACCCTGCTCCAGCCAATGGGTAACTCCACAATTTTTTCCTATTCCCCAAACTCCCAGCTTCACCACCATGTTCTGCTCCTTCCTTTCCCTTCACCTTTTCTACTGGAAAAGCCATTCCAAGTGTTAGGCACCTTCAGCCTCAGCTACTCCATGCTCTGGGCTTCACATTTGCCAGCTCTCCAACCCTGATCAAGTCTGAGCATGGCACAGCCAAGTGCAAGGGCAGAGCTGGTAATTCTCTCCAGGTGTTTTGACCACACCACCCTCGTGCCCTTTACTGGCCACGGACACTTCCATCACTCCCAGCTATCTCATTTTCCCTCCCCAGGCATGCTCAGACTCACCTGCTGTTCCTTGCAAAGCAATTAAATCACTGTGGGTGACATTAATGGTGTTGATGGAGCATGAGTTAGCACTCTTGTGCTTTCCCTCTGCTCACACCATCAGTGAACATTACACCAAATCCCTTTGCATGTTCCTTCAGCAACAAGCACAGAAATTCTCCTGTATCTCCTGCTCTCCCTTTATCCACATGACTTTACCAGCTGGCTGTAGGGAAGCAAGGTGATGGAGAGGCAGCAGGAAAAAAAAGAGTCTGGTACCACCAAACAGGTATTTGAAGGATGGAATGGTGTCTCACTGCACGGGCAGGCAGCAGAAGAGGATCAATCCTCGTTCAAGCTGCCACCCCACAGGAACTGGGAGTGACAGGTCTCACCTCAGGCTAGCACAGGAGCACCCACACTGGGGTGATCACTGCTCTCACCTGCACCCGTTGAAGATGTCAGCAGTGCCTTGGCTGCCCAGCTGGAGGCTGCAGCACGAGGCCACGCTGAAGGACAGACACCCTGAGGACCGGAGCCTTTGACAGCAGTGTGATACTGTGACGGCGGGAGGGCGCCCAGCCAGCACTCCTCAAAGAGGCCTCCCAACCCTGACTGCCAAAATCCTGCTTTAAGCACAGGAAAATAAATTGTGCAACCTGCCTTGGGCTGGATTGTAACGCTCCGTGTGGGCGGAGGGGAGGAAGGGGCAGGAGCCGGGCTGAGGAACAGGCCCCACCTCAGCTCATTGAGGCAGGACCACACCAACACCTGGTGCCTGAGCAGCACCTGCACTGGGCACGGCCCTTCTCACCCCTCACAGGTATGCTCAGGATGTTTCTGCACCAAGCTCCTCCTCGAGGACCCAGAAATGTGGCCACGTGCAAGCCCCACCCTTGTGCCTGTGCTCAGACCTCAGGAGGTAGGATCTTTCCTAGGCTGGCCACACATTCCTTCCCCAGTCCCAAATCTGACTGTCAGTATTTCCCCGAGTGCATGAGCAAGGCTGGTTGGCTGGGTGAGCTCTGTGCCACTGCAGATCCCCAAACTGGTGACAGAGCCTCAACACCAGACATTTGGTCCAAAGCAGGTAAACGATCCATCAGCTTCTTCTCCTTCCAGCTTTCCATCTTTCACCATGAGTGAAAGCACAAATTGCAAGCCTTAATTAGAATCAGTTGCTCATAAGTGCAAAAAATAACCCACCCCAAGCTCCTCAGTGGCTGTTGAGCCCACTTGTCCCTCTCCTGGCTCTGCTCTAGGACAGTTGTTGCATTATCACAGCTTTGCTTGGTAATTAACACAGGCAGATAGTGGTGGGACAAGGGGGAACAGTTTTAAACTAAAAGAGGAGAGATTTAGATTGAATGTTAAGAAGGAATTCTTTACTCAGATGGTGGTGAGGCTGTTACAGCAAGGGTTGGAAAATGCAATGGTCTGCCTCTTCAGGTGTGCCAGCCTCCCTGAGCTGGGGGTAGGCAAACTCAGTCCATAAGAAGGTCTCACCATCAGAAACAGGAGATGCACAACCCCACTACATGTCAAGGAACCGTCAGAAAAATTGCCGGGGCCAGGAAAGGATGTAGGAACCAAAAGTCCCACTGCACCTTCCCTCGTATATACAGCTTCCACCAAAGACACCCAGGAGATTCAGCATCTCACAGAGCCTCAAAGCCTCCACTTTTCTGAAGGAGAGGAAGATGGTATAGAGAATTTGTCAGCAAATGGCTCTTGAACTCAAGAATTAGAAATTTGAAAGGGAGTTTACAGGCTGCTTCTGAAAAAGACAGTCCAGGCACCCTCTTGTACCATTGAGTTGCTTGTTGAGCTACTGTCAAGGAAGGAAGTTCTGCAGAAAATTAAATAGAGGCCTTCAAAATTGGCTGTAAAACAAGATGTCCAAGAATGACCACAGAAACACAGAACATGTTCAGAGCAGTGCTGAAGGTCAAGGTACTGTGGTTGATATGTAGCTTAATTTGAAGAGGGAAAAAACATGGAATTATGAAAAAAAAAATTAACACCAGTATTCACATGGCCTCTCAGAATACCAGGGTAGCAGACCTTGCACAGACAAGCTTCCTGAGAACAATACAGGGTGATTGTCTGCCTGCAGCCACTTCCAAGGACACCATGAAGATCACAGAATCAGAGAATCACTGAAGGGTTTGGGGTGGAAGAGACCTTAAAGCTCATCTCAATCCAACTCCCTGCCATGGGCAGGGACACCTTCTACTATCCCAGGTCACTCCAAGCCCCATCCAACCTGGCCTTGGACACTTCCAGAGATGAGGCAACCACTGCTTCAGTGGGCAATCACAGCAGGACAATGACACACTCGAGGGGTCTGGGACCATAAGGGAAGAGTGGGACAGACCAAACCCCCAAGATGCCATTAAGAAAAATGACCCTTGGCTGTTCTGCCTTTCCCCATGGTTATCTCAAAGTGAAGAAGCAGCAGTGGAAGCCCTGCAGATAGCTCATCTGGGGCCTGGCCTGGGGTAAGTTCTCTGCTCCCTGGCCAGCTGGAAAATCTGCAACCGTTTCATTTCCACCAAGAAACCCTGAACATCTGGGAGGCCCTCAGAGCTGAATTAGATGCAAAATAAATCAATCTTTTGTGACATTTTTCCCTCAATAAAGTCACTTTGTCGCCTCCATTTTCCATGTGACACAGCTGGGAAGTGTCAGGCTGACAAGGAATGCCACTGGGATGATGGTCACCTGGGAGCCCTTGCTGTGGGGTGCCTGCAGATTCAGAAAAGTCAAGCATCAATTATACCCTGCCCTTAGGCTTTTTCTTTTACCTTCTCTTGGTTGGAGAAGGCTGGTGTGTATCATTGTACCTGCAAACCACAGGGAGGCTGGAACACAATCCTGGTCTCCTCAGGGAGTGCCAAAGGCACAGGAAGACTGGGATAGGAGAGAATCTCTCAACACCGTGGCTGTGAGAGCTGCCAGCCAAGGGCTTTAGGTGCTGGAGGCAACAACATACCACTTAGGGGAGCAGAGGTCAGGACAAAGATGTGGCTGAGGAGGGGAATGGAGATTTTGGGGCTGGGGAGCCTGTCCAGGTAGAAGGCTCCAGGCAGAGGCAGCGGTGGAGGTGCTGCCACTTCCCCAAGCCCTCTCTGAGTCTCTCAGCCAGCATGAGCTGGAAACATCCCAGAACCAGGCAAACAGCCCAGGAGAAGCTGAGTTCTGGACTGCTGGGGATAGTGCCTGGAGAGCAGGTGAAGCCAATGTCATAGAAGCCAATTAAGAGTGAGAGCACTGGGATAAATCCATTTGAAATCTTCCTGCACAGCTCTGCCACAGTTTAAGAACAGCCCTTTGGAGGTGCCCGAGCTCCCCTAGCAGAGCAGTTTCCCAGCTGCATCCCATGCATCTTCCCACGGTGCCAAGACATTTGTTTATTAGAGGGTATTTTTATTGTACTTTCAGAATTAAGCTCAGGGCCTCCTGAGCTGGGTTTGGCTGGAAAAACGTGCAGAACACCCCTGGACATGACCCTTGTGCTCAGATGACCCGTGGAACACCCAGTGCCATCACCCCTGTCCTTCTCCATGGAGAAAGCCTCCCAGTGATATGAAGGCAAGAGCAGAAGCACCAGGGGGGGGAACCCAATTCTGCCACAGGGCTGAGCACTCACACCACACCAAGGAGGAAACAAAGCATCTGGTGACCAGTCAGGGGTGGCACTGGGTGTTCCACAGGTCAGCTGAGCACAAAGGCCACGTCCAGGGATGTTCTGGGCATGGTACTGCACGTTTTTCCAGCCAGACCCAGCTCAGGAGGGGCTGTTCTGTGCCCTGGTACAGCAGAGGCCCTGAGCTTAATTCTGAAAGTACAATAAAAATCCCCTCTAATAAACATATTCACAGTGGTCCTAATGATAACAATCCATTTTTTTCCTTTGTAGCAACCAATGGGAAAGCCATCTCAAGCTGTTTTTTCCCCATCCTATTTCTGTCTCCATCTCCCATTTCCTTCTATCCAATATTACCTTCCAAATTCCTACTCTGATCCTCGGATAATTCAAACATATTGCATTGCTTTACAAACTGTGTTATTTTATCCCTTTCACCTGCCACTTTTCTTTTAGATAAACACTCATAACTCCCAACATATCAACTTTAACTCTTTGACTGTCACTGGAAACTGAACCAGATGAGATTTTCATGGGGGAAATTCTTTCCTCTCCTTTTCTTCTCTGTTCTGTACGTTCAGTCAAGCAAAAACTCACCTGCCTTAGCACTGTCTTCAGACCATTTTACTTAAGCTCTGTCTAATAATTTCACCAACTTCTGGTGTTATTGTATCTGTCTAGGCAGCACTTGTGGTGTAAAGCTGTCTTAATCACAGCTCCTTGTTGAGAGCTACTTATTTCCTGCCCCAATCATCACCTCTCAGGATTGTGAAGACCCTGAGCTGCACACAGGATGCCAGATTTGGATACATGCACACCCCCAGCACATCTCACACCAGTCTCCCATCCCGATGCAGTGGGCATGGACAGCACCACAAGCAGGAGCTGAGCAAAACACTTCCAAATGAGGACCATTTTCCTGATGCTCCTCCCATAACACTGCAATCACTCAAAGTCCAGCCCTGCCTCATCCTTGCTGTTGATCTGAGCTCAGAGCTGCTCCAGCATCACTTCTTGCACATCAGCAGAGTCAAGCCATGGTGGAGCTGGGGAACAAGGAAAACAGGGGGCAAAGGGGAAAAGTTGCAAGCTAGAAATCCCCTTTTTCCCTCACAAAAATCAGAAGCACTTTACTCCTCATTCTCACATCCATCACCCAGGGATCCTTGTTCAGCAACTTGGGCTTAGTTGTGCCTGCCCTCCTCAGGACCCAGATCCACCTCCTGCAATTATGGGATAAGCTAAATCACCTCAAATCCTTCAAAACATCTAATCCACTCAGTCTTCCCAACCTTAATCTGTTTTCTTTTCCCTAACTTCCTTCAGGACACTGGATCAAAGGGGGTTTTTATTGAAGTTCACTAAGGCAGGGTTTTGCTTTTTGCCTGCAAAACATCCTGCTGGATATCCCTACTCTGGCCAAGCACTCCTTGCTGCTGGGCCAGCACAGCCAGCAGCCTGGTGCTCTGCCTCCCATGCACTGTGTCCTCAGTTTGGGTGCCACCCCAGTCCCAAGGGGCTAGGGGAACATGTCATGCACAGGGGGACGTGAGGTGGGATGGAGAGAAGCTACTTGAGCACAACTTTCCTATTCCTGCTCCCGTGAGAAGGCGTCTCCCAACATCTCTCAGTGCACGCTGGGCTTCCTGTCACCTTCTTCCAAGGCCACCTTCACCAGCCTCTCAACACCATTTCGAGGGAAAAGGGTCACAGCATGAGGGTCCTGGGAGGTCCCACGCTAAGGGTGGGCCTTCTGGCCTGAGCATTCTGCTGTGAAGTCCATACACTGCATCTCCTTCCCACCAGCACTGCTCCAAACCAGATCCTATGGGGAGAGGCTGAGGGAGCTGGGGTTGTTTAGCCTGGAGAAGAGGAGGCTCAGAGGTGACCTCATCACCGTCTATAACTACCTGAAGGGAAGTCCTAGCCAGGTGGGGGTTGGTCTCTTCTCTCAGGCACTCAGCAATAGGACAAGGGGGCACGGGCTTAAGCTCCGCCAGGGGAAATTTCAGTTGGGTATCAGGAGAAAATTCTTTACAGAGAGAGTGATCAGGCATTGGAATGGGCTGCCCAGAGAGGTGGTGGATTCACCATCCCTGGAGATTTTTAACCGCAGATTGGACATGGCACTGAGTGCCATGATCTAGTAAATGGACTGGATTTGGACCAAGGGCTGGACTCGATGATCTCTGAGGTCTTTTCCAACCCAATCGATTCTATGATTCTATGATTCAGGAGCCACCAGCAGGACCAGACGGACTTACAGGCTCTGCCACGAAGGATGGTTGTTTGGAAACATCTCACAGACGAGGGGGGGGATCCCACAGCCCTCTGAAAACTGCTGCTGGCTGTTTTGCCTCGAGCCTCAAAAGGCTGCCGGGAGGTGCCTGGGTTAACAGAGCTGCTCCGCAGAGATCCACCCTCTCGGCCGGGGTCACAGCCGATCTGTGTCGCAACGTCCCTCTGAGTCATCCCGTTTCCTCCCAGTCACCGAAAATGGCCTCAAAGTTTGTACAGATGGTGCTTAATCCCCGCTTGGACAATGGGCTTTGGGCTTTTAAAGGACAATTACTAAAGGAAAGCAGGGGGAGGGAGGGAGGAGGGGGTTGGGGGAGGGCACAGGCGGGACGGCAGGATGCAGGCCAGTGGGGCAGCAATCCAGGGAGGGGCTGAGCATCCAGCAGGGATGCAGGCACAGGACAGGCAGCCTGGCTTAGCCCACAGAGGCTCAAAGCAACAGCCAATGCTAAATCTCAAGGGATGAGGACCAGGGGACCATGTCCACCCCAGAGACCTGAGGCTGCCTGGGGTTTTCAGTCCTTGACCTGGCACAGAGCCCTCTCCCTGCACATTGCCCTGGAGTCAACATGCCATGGGTCAACATGGCACGGTCATGGCTGCAGGAAAGATGGTGGTAGGGTTGGCAGCCTCTTCCCAAAGCCAGGATATCACCTGGCAGCAACCCCTCCTGCCCTAGATCCCACCTGGCTCTGGGAAAGGACACCCCCTCCCACCAGGATGGACAGCTGGTACTACAGGGAACGGTGGTGAAGTTGGCCAGCTCAAAAGGGAATGATGCTGTGTCCAGCCTGCAAAGGGAAATGCTCAGCATGCCAGTGCTTGGGTGCCAGCGTGTCTGGAGGTGCCAGAAACGCTCCATACAATGTGCAGGGTGGTGCTTTCAAGGCCTCTCTGCTCCTGCCTGCCCTCAGTGAGGCTCATATGGAGGTGAGGGAACTGGACCCCTCCACACCACCACCCCAGCCCTGAAGCTATGGCAGGACCAAGTACAGCAGAAGGACAGGGATGGAGGGGGTCAGCCCGTGCTCAAGGGAGACAGAAGCCCTTCTGCAGGGCAAACCCCTCCATTCCTACTGCCTGCCTTTCCCAGTCACCAGTCCCACCAGTCAAACTCACAAAGAAGCCTGAGAGCAAACTGGGTGACACAGGGCAGGGAGAACCAGCAGAGCTCAGAACGGGGATTCGGGGCTGGGAAAGCCTCCTCCCCACCGGTTCCCCCTTCCCCAGCCCAGGAGAGATGACATGGGGCAGGGAAGGGGGTTGCTCTCTCTCCAGCAAAAGCAGAGCATCGCATCTCCGTACCGGGGCTCCTGGTAAAGGGGGGTCACGGCCAAAACACCTCCACTCGCTGCGGATCCAGCGGGGCTGATGCATCCGGGAGGGGCGAGACGCCGAGTTCTTGAGAGCGCCGAGCGAAAACACGGTCTCTGTCCCCACACGTGTCCGCTCGACACGGCCCCGCACTTCAGAAGCAATTAGCAGCTGAGTTGAACTAATTCCCGGCGCGGCGGGTCCAACACAAACAGCGCAGGCTGGCCCGTGCCCCGCAGCTCCGCGCCTTTCGGAGGGCCGGGGGGGTCCCTGCCAAGAGCAACACGAATAACCCGCTGCTTCTGCAGGTTAAGAGGCAGCCCTGGAGGGCTGGAGCGCGGTGGCCCGGGCCGAGCGCTGCCCCCGGCTCTCGGCTGGCAGAAAAGCCGGCTCTGTTACCCGCCGGGTCGGGAGGGAGGCGAGCACAAGGGTCCGTGTATGCCGTGCCTGTCCCGGGGGGCGCGGGGCGTTCCGAGGGGAAGGTACTTGCAAACAGCACCTGCGGGGTGTTTGTCGGCCCCGCCGAGGCTCCAGCAGCTGAAATAACAACTTGGGGAAGAGGGGCGAAAGCGCTGCTGGAAGCCCTTGCCCCAGCCCTGCTCGGCTGGGTGCTGCTGGGATGCGGGCTGATGGATCTCCCCATCCCGTCGGGAGCCCAGGGATGTTCCTGGGCTTGCTGACAGTCCCTGGCAGGGGTTTGGGCCTCAGCTGCTGCCGCATCCCCAGGGTCTCATCCTCAGCAGGGTGGGCAGGAGCATGAAGGAAGCCATAAGTAGAAAACATGCCCTGAGATGGTCTATGCAGGTGCCACACCAGTGGCAGCTCACTTTGGGAATGTTGTGCAGGAAGCTGAACTCCTAGGACATCTACCTGTCAGACTCCCACCCTACCCATGTAAGGTCTTCAGGGACAAGGAACTAGCCAGGGCCATGAAGGAATAACCTTCAGAAAGCCAGGACTGAACAAGCTGCCTCCAAACTCAGGCCAGCTGGATCTGACCCAGCGTGGGCTGTGGTGGGGTCTCTGGTCCTTCAAGCTCTGACTGCATCTGTAGTGACCAAAATGATCCTTTTTGTCACTGCAGAGACATCAGGACATATGTAAGTGCTCATTCTGCCCATGCCTGTGCCTTCCAACCAGCCCTCAGGAGGGAAGCAGGCAAGGAGCCAGAGCTTGTGAGCTCAGCAAGCGGGTTCAGGAGCTTTTTGGATGGGACAGTGTCAAAAGACTGACAGACTCAGCTGCATACCAAGCCCTGGTTCCCTGAGCTGCTCCCAGGAATGAAAACACAGTGACACAGACCTTCCCAAATCAGCACCCTGGTCCCAAGACATGCCCATGGGTCATCGGAGCCAGCAGAAGCTCCTCCAGTGTCACTTGTTTTCATGTTCCCCTCTTACTCGTCCTCGTTCTCCAAGACTCCAGGAGCCAGTGTTGGTCTTTAGATACTTACATCACTCATTGAAAGCTTCAGGATTGCTCAGGTGCCCAGAAAGGAACCTATGTCCCCCCAGCTTTTTTGGGGTGCCTTGGGGGTCAGCGCTGAGACAGAACGGGGCTGCTGATGAACACAGAGCACATGGAGCCTCCCCTACAGCTCCAGCTGTGGCAGGACCTGTAGGGTGCAGCCTGACAGTTCCTAACTCCACCCAAGACAGCAGTAAAAGGCATCTGGCACAGTATCATGGTTTAAACCCAGGCAGCCCCCAAGCCCCTCGCAGCCGCTCGCTCACTCCCCCACCAGCAGGACAGGGGAGAGAATCAGAAAGGTAAAAGGGTTGAGATAAAGACAGATTAATGGGGAAAGCAAACCCCATGCATGTAAGTAATGAAAAACAATTAATGCACCCCTTCCCATGGGCAGGCAGGTGTTCAGCCACTGCCAGGAGAGCAGGGCCCCATCCTGTGTAACAGTTATGTGAGAAGACAAATGCCATCACTCCAAACATCCCCCCCTTCCTCCCTCTGCCCCCCAGCTTTATATACTGAGCATGATGTCATATGGTCTGGAATATCCCCTGGGACAGTCTGGGTCACCTGTCCTGGCTGTGTCTTCTCCCAGTCTCCCATGCAGCCCCAACCCCCTGCCAGCGTGGCCACATGAAAGCAGAAAAGGCCTTGGCTCTGTGCAAGACCTGCTCAGCAATAACAAAAACATCACTCTATCACCAACCCTGTGTTCAGCACAAATCCAAAACACAGCCCCACACCAGCCACTGTGAAGACAGTTAACTCTACCCCAGCCAAGACCAGCACACCGACAGGGAATAACACGACTGTAGCTCACGGGCTCCATTACTAGTGTGTGACTGCATGTCCCTCCTTGAAGGCAGGGGACAGGCAAGGAATCCACTGGAAACCTGCCTTCACTCATGACACTTGCACAGAGCACGCCCTGAGCAAGTCCTGGGCTCTGGGGCTGGGCTGTGATTCTGCCAGGCAAGGCAAAGGTGGGAGCCAGACTTACCTCCACCTCCACCACACAACCACCACCTTGGCATCACTGCACTGGCAGTGCACCTCCAAACACACAGGCAAGTCCTTCCACAGACAGAGAGATGGGAAGAGCACTGGACATCACCCCTGGTCCCAGTAATGGCACCACAGGTGGCTCCAAGTGTTTTCAGCACCTGCTGTCACCCCGGAGCTCCCCACAGCAGAGACAGTCATTGCTCCATCCCCTTCCCATCCCAAAACTCCGCCTCGGAGGCAGTGTCCCGAGGCTCTGTGCTTCAGGAAGTGAGGCCACAGTGACAGTTAACCCTCAGTGACACCCGGGGTGTCTGTCACCAGACCCCTGCTCCCTTGGGCAGGCTGGCTCCCCACGGAACACGAGCAGCAGCCCCAGCGAGCAGCACCCTCAGTTTGTGGTGTGCTGTGCTGTTTTAAACGTCACAGCAGTAAATTGCACCTTCTGCAGGGCTGGAACCCCCCACACAAACTCAGTTATCTTTACAACCAAAGCTGCAATCTTGCCGAGAATGGAATCAGCTCTGTTAGACCGGGACTATTGTTTTCAAAACCAAATTGCTGTGGTTGAAGGAGGGGAGAGGAGGCAGAGATGCACGATCACCCATTGTCTGGGAGGGTTTGTTAGAAACAATTTGACAGATTAACCCGTGCTGGAGCCAGGCTGGAGCCAAGCCAGGATGGAACCAGAGGGGGAGCAGAGGGAATGAGAGAGCTCGAGGCAGGAATCAAACTGCAGAGGCAGAGCCTAGACCATGCAGTGGGCAGGGACCCCAGGAAGGACTAGGGCAAAACTGCTTTAAACTGAGAGTAGGGTTAGATTAGACATTAGGAAGAAATTCTTCCCTGTGAGGGTGGGGAGGCCCTGGCACAGGTTGCCCAGAGAAGCTGTGGCTGCCCCATCCCTGGAAGTGTCCAAGGCCAGGTTGGATGAGGTTTGGAGCAACCTGGGACAGTAGAAGAGGGGGTGGAATGACATGAGCTTTAAGGTCCCTTCCAAGCCAAACCAGTCTGGGATTCTATGGAAAAGCAGATGCCTGTGGCACCATGTAAAGGCTTTTCTGCATCCACTGCCAGGTTCATCACTGAAGGGCAGCACAGGCACTGTGTGCATTCCACACGTCCCACCAGCACTGTGGACACATCACACAGCCCAGACCCTTCCCCATTCCTCCCAGGGTTAGGAGTGCATCTGAACACCCACATCAGTCAGACCAGGTAGCCCCAGGCAAATCATCCCCCATTCTGTCTCCAGACAGGTCTGAGAAACAGGACAGGCTTGATCAGGGCATGAGGTCAAAGCTCACATTTCCAAAAGCCCCTCAAGCAACACAGTCCCATCTTCAAAGCTATGCTGCTCTAGCCACGGCGGCTGAGCTCCAGCCAGACACCACAGCCAGGTTTTCAAAGGGGTTTTCAGCCCCTCATCATACAGATTAAAGTCTGAAGGGATTTTCGGAGGCACCTCAGTACCTGCACCCATCAGGTTCTTGAATTACTCAGGCATCACAAAAGGTCTCCTGTTCTGCTGCAGCAGCAGCCACATCCCCATGTTTCCTGAGCAACATCTGTGGTTGGTAGCAGCTCTTCCATGTCCCATGAAATATCTCAGCCTGGCAGATTCCAAGTTCCTCACTCTCAGCAGACAGAAGATGCTCCCAACTCTTTCACTGAACCTCAAAGGAAAAGTCCCAGCCTGCAAACCCAAGTGGCATCTTCCCTTCGTGTAAGAAAGGGAAAAGGCCCAGGAGCCAAAGCTGGGGAGAGGCACTGGTCTGCTGGCAGTGTCCTCCCTGGAATAGGTTTGTCCTGTCCAACTTACCCCACTTTCTTTCACCAGAGACCAAAGCACCCCAGGTTCACCAGGGCTGAGCCACCAGGAGACAGCACAGAAGGGATGTCTACAGAGAGAGATGGGGTGTCTGGGTAGCTTTCTACAGGTTTCTACCAGCCCTGGACCATGAAATATCCTGAGCTGTTAGGGACCCACAAGGATCATCAAGTTCAACCCCTGGCCCTGCACAGAACCCCAAGAATCTCTCCATGTCCCTGAGAGCATTGTCCAAATGCTCCTCGAGCTCTGACAGCCTTTGGGCTGTGACCACTGCCCTGGGGAGCCTGTTCAGTGCCCAACCACCCTCTGGGGGAAGGACCTTTCCCCAATATCCAGCCTAAACCTCCCCTGGCACACTTCCTTGGGTCCTGTCACCGGTGACCAGAGAGCAGAGATCAGCACCTGCCCCTCCACTGCCCCTCGTCAGGAAGTTGTGGATTGAAATAAGGTCTTAGATTGGGGTACCCGAGGGGGGCTGTGCCCATAAAGCACCCCATGGGGACACAGCATCAGGGCAAACAGGCGCTGAGGATGCGCTTGCTCAGCAGCCAGGGAGACCCAGGGAAAACCAGGCTGCTCAGCACAGTCAGTGGAACAAGCTCCCCGACCAAACCCCCCCCAAGCCTCTCTCCTCTTCCTCCTGATCCTCTCTAAACCAGGGCTGGGTTGGTCCGGAGGAAGCCAAAACCAACAGAGGCAGCAGCGGGAGCACAGCTGGACACGGCTCGCTCGGCCGATGCCGCAGCCCCGGCGCAGTTGTAAACAGCTCAGCAGTTTGTGCACGCCCCGCTATCGATGTTATACAAAGGAGTTGGAAACGTAAATGACTGCACCGGACCCACAGCCGGTGGCTGCTGGTGCAGACGGCCTCGGCGAAAAGAAATCCAACCCCTCCAGCCCCCCTCCTTGGCACTGGAACCAGGGACCGGGCTGGCCAGGAGCAAGCAAAGCCTTTACGTGTTTGCCATCTAGTGGGCTGTGGACAGGCTGACGGGCTGTCCCGAGCCCAGCCGGCACTCGCCTCTGCCTGGGGCACGGCGGGGGCCTCGCTCAGCCCACTGATGCTCTGCGGTGCAGCCGAGGCAGCGGGTGGACCAGCATCCCGCAAAGCATCCTGCGGATGAGATCCCTGCTCTGGCCTTGGGACAACATCCATCCGGGCGAGGGGGTTGTGTTTATGTGGTGGGAGCCCGAAAATCCACACCACACAGCTGAGGTGGCCCTGTCACAGCCACCACCAAGCTGGGTGAGAGGGTGGATCTGATGGAGGGCAGGAAGGGGCTGCAGAGGGATCAGGACAGGCTGGATCGATGGGCCAAGGCCAGTTGCACAAAGTTCAACAAGGCCAAACGCTGGGTCCTGAATTTGGGTTGTACCAATCCCAGGAAGCGCTCCAGGGATGGGGAAGAGTGTCTGGAAATCTGCTGGGTGGAAAAGGACCTGGGAATGCTGTTTGACAGTGGCTGAACATGAGCCCAGGCAGGCAAGGAGGCCATTGACACCTGGCCTGTACCAGCCATAATAGGGCCACAGGACCAGGGCAGTGATTGTCCCTCTTTTCTGGGCACTGGTGAAGCACCTCAAATCCTGGGGTCAGTTCTGGGCCCCTCATAACAAGACAGACATTGAGGGGCTGGAGCATGTTCACAGAAGGGAATGGACTGGGGAAGGGTCTGGAGCACCATGGGTGGCTGAGGGAGCTGGGGGGGCTCATCCTGGAGAAAAGGAGGCTCAGGGGGGACCTTCTCACTCACTGCTACTCCCTGACAGGAGGGCAGAGCCAGGTGGGGCTCAGGCTCTGCTCCCAGGTAACAAGTGACAAGATGAGAGGACGGACTCAAGTTGTGCCAGGAGAGGTTTACAGAATCCCAGAATATGCTGAGGTGGAAGGGACCCACAAGGATCAGCCCTGCACAGGACCATCCCCAAGAGTCACACTGTGCCCCAGAGGATCACCCAAATAGATGACAGATCTTGAGCTCTGGTAGCCTTGGGGCTGTGCCCACTGCCCTGGGGAGCCTGTTCAGCGCCCAACCACCTTGGGGGGAAGAACCTTTTGCTGAGATCCAACCTAAACCTGCCCTACACAACTCCAGGCCATTCCCTGAGTGCTGTCCCTGGTCCCCCCAGAGCAGAGCTCAGTCCCTGCCCCTCCTCTGCCCCTCCCCAGGAAGCTGGAACTGCAGTGAGGTCTCCCCTCAGTCCCCTCTTCTCCAGCTGAACACACCAAGTGCCCTCAGTGTCCTCACACGGCTTCAAATCAAGGCCCTTCCCCATCTTCATTACCCTCCTTTGGATGCTCTTGAATGGCTTCATATCATCCTTATACTGAAATCCAAAAAGATTACACCAACTGGCTTCCCTTGATCAGCCAGGTGGGTCACCTTGTCACAGAAGGAAATCAGGTTGGATAAGCAGGACTTTCCCCTCATGAAGCTGTGCTGGCTGTGAACAAGGACTGTGTTGGCTTTCAGCTGTTTTTCAACACCTCCCAGAATAATCTGCTCCATAACTTTACCAGGCACTGAAGTGAGACTGACAGGCCTGGAGTTTCTGGGATCCTCCTCCTTGCCCTTCTTGAAAATCAGGACAATGTTCAGCAGATTCCAGCCAGCCAGGACCTCCCTGGATTCCCAAGACCACTCAAACATCACGGAGAGAGGTTTTGCAATGACAGCAGCAGCTCTTTGAGGATTCTGGGATGAATCCCATCAGGCCCCATAGCTCTGTAGGGATCCAGCTGGAGCAGCAGATGCCACACAAGTTCAGGGTCACTGGGAGTTGATCATTCTCACAGTCCTGGTCCTGCAGCTCAGGGCACTGAGACCCCCTTGGTCCGTCATCCGTGTTGAAGACAGAGGCAAAGCATTAAACACCTCTGCCTTGTCTGTGTCCCTGTTTGGAAGGTGACCATCCCCATCCTGTGGGATGGTGTTTCTTTACTGCCTATTGCCTTTAGTGTATTTGAAAAAACTTTTTATTGTCCCCCACATTTCTGGCAGCTGCAACTCCAGCTGAGCTTTGGCCACACAAATTTTCCCCCTACAGTGACAAGCAGCATCTCTGAATTCTTCCCATGTCACCTAACCCTGCTTCCACTGGGCACACCCCTTCCTTTTTTGCCTTATTTCCAAGAGAAGATCCCTGCTCAGCCAAGCCTGCCTTCTGCCTCACCTGCTTGACTTCCAACATCTGGGAATTGTTGCTCCTGTGCCCTTAGGGGGTGATGTTTGAAAAGTGACCAGCACTGATGGACCCCAGCACCTGTAAAAACATTTTCCCAGGGCACCTTCCTAATTCCCTGAGCAGCCTGAAGTCTGTTCTCCTCATGTCCAGAGCTGAGGTTTTGCTGGCACTTTTCCTCCTGTCAGCAGAGATTTTAAACTCAATCACCTCGTGGTCACTGTGGCCAAGACAGCCCCAATCTCCACCTCGCTTGTGAGATCCACTCTGTTGCCAAGCAACAGATCAAGGAGGGCATCTTTCCAAGTCAGCTCCCTTAGGACCTGTTCCATTGGAATTGTTTAGATTGGATAGTAGGGAAAATGTCTTCCCTGAAAGGGTGGTCAGGCATTGGAACAGGGAAGTGGTGGAGTGACCATCCCTGGAAGTGTTTATCATGTTGGGGACGTGACTCAGTGATGGGCTTGGCATGGACTCAATGATCGAGTCTTGGAAGTCTTTGCCAACCTTAATAAAGCACAGAAGCAGGGATGTTACCCTGCATCTGCTGCACCTGAGTGCAGAAGGGGCTAAAAACCATTTTTTAGGAATGGGATTTTAATTTTCCACCACGTTCCCAGACTTGGCTGACAGCTCAGTTAAAAACTGCTTGGGTTTTTTGGACCCACACAGACCCACTGCCCCATAGCCCACTGTAGCATCTTTAGGATGGTAAAGAAAAGGGCACAGCAAAAGAAAGAAAAACACACCATACTATGTAACAGCACTAACGAGTCAACTGCTTTAATTTTCACCCCAACAATAATTCCTAAGGAGGAAAAACTGAGTTTGTTCAGCTGTAGTTAAGGTTGAACAAACACAGCAATAATCACTTTTG
Source organism: Manacus candei (assembly GCF_025592945.1). NCBI lineage: Eukaryota > Metazoa > Chordata > Aves > Passeriformes > Pipridae > Manacus > Manacus candei. Next base: position 2,480,505 of record NW_026138070.1, read on the forward strand.
CTTTGCCTCTTGGACGAGACTATAAAGTGTCACATTTTGGAAAAAAGAACAAATTTGGAAAAAAAAAGCTCCAGCTCACACAGCTGCTCTCCAAAAGGCTTCACCAGTGCATGACCTGGCAGAGATCAGGGGCACAGCTATTGGCAGAGCCCGGGATGGCTGCAGGAAGGCCTGAGCACACTGGACCTGCTGCCTGGTGGTGGCTCCTGGCAGCACTTGCCAGCATCTCCCCACGCTGCTCACACATGAAGGAGGCAGCTCAAAGGGACAGAGGCAATGGGGATGGGGGGAAAAGAGAAAAAGAAGTGGTGGTAGGAGGGATAGACGGGAAGGGAGTGATTGCAGAGGCTATGGAGAGGTGGGAAGGGGTTAGAGGTACAACGGATAAAAGGATCAGGGTTAAACTGGAAAGGCCAGGTTGGCTCTGAGCTGTTCTGTTCAGGTCACCAAAGATTTGCCACAGAGCCCCTAAGGAGCCACACCCACAGAGGAGGAGGCACCTTGCCCACCTTCAACCCCTTCACTAACCCACAGGATCCACTGGCATCAGAGGCCAGGCTGGCACCACCTCCCTCAGACCCCGTGAGTGCCTTCCAGCTTCAGCCAGAGCTCTGGGTGACACAGCCACCCCACCTGTGACAGAACACAGAAAACTACCAACCTAGATGCTGCATCTGATCCCAGGGAAAGCCCGATGACCAGAGGAGAGGACCCCACAGTGAGGTTGGCTGTGTGGGCCCCAGCAACCCACGTGCCAAGCAGCAGTGAGAAATTCCAGATTATTTCCTGCCGACGACTTCATCTCTGCCTGTTCCCCCGCTGCACGTAGGTGACAAATTCCCATCTGTTATCTGAGCACATCCAAGCAAATCAGGGTGATCAGCATTTGTCAAATAAGGAGAAGAAGATGATATTGGGCAAAACATTTCCAGGTTTAATTTAACGGGGCTTTAGCCATCAGTCAGCCCCCGGTTCATAAGCACCTCTTGGGATGGTTAGCCCTTGTTTGTCGTAGAAGACTTATTTTTCTTCAGTTTTCCCTTTTTCTTTTCATTAATTCAAAGGAAATAAAAAAAGTCATGGCTGAATCAACACTCACCCTTTACTGGCACAGGAGGCTCCAACTCCAAAGCAGGGCTAAATGCCTCCAGGGATCTGGAGAAGCTGTGGCTGCCCCACCCCTAGAAGTGTTCAAGGCCAAGTTGGAGGGGGCTTGGAGAAACCTGGTCTACTAGAAGGTGTCTCTGCCCACAGTAGGGGGTTGGAACTGAATTATCTTTAAGGTCCTTTCAAACCCCAAGCAATTTTAGGATTCTGTGATTTCCCATAACCACCCCCTGGGCTCCTGATTATCCCCTGCCAGCAGCAGCAACCTCAGCAGCCACTTGCACGTCCCAGCACTGCCACCACCAGGGATGAAGCCAAGGATGTTGTGCTCCAGGGTGGGCTGCCAACATCTCTTAAAACCACATGTTGGATAAAAGCAGAGAGCGACAACCACGCAGGCCCATCCCAGCCCCCCACCCTGTCCCCCTGTCCCTGCCCAGAAAGCAGAGTGGCTTTTCCTCCGCAGCTGCACCGCTCAGGCACAGCCAGATCTCAGAGCACACCAGAGACCCATCCCTCCCCTCTGCTCACAGGAAACGAGCCTCTTGGCTGCCAGGACGATGCCTCAGCAGTTTCTAAAAGTGCTGCCCGACTCAGACGCTCCCCAGGAGAAAGGAAGAAGCCAGAGCAGGTTTCCAGGGCGAGCCTTTCCCATGCTGTCAGCATCCACATATATCCAAGTATCCCTCTGCACCCAGCACAGCCCTGCACCTCCACAGCAGCCCATGCAGGCAGGGAGGAAGGAGCTGGCTGCACTGCCAGAGCACAGCTGAGGAGGATGAAACACTCCCTGAGGGCCAAAGCATTCACTTACCTCACCTGGAAGACATCAGGTCTCAACTGCATGAAGACACCCATTGCGAGCTCCTGACCATCTGATGTTTCTGGTTTTGCCCTCCTGAGCCTTGGCTGCATTTAAAAGGAATTGCTTCTCACCCTACACTGCCCCTGGGATGTAAGGAAGGTCCACAGCCCAGAATGGAGACAGGCAGGTGACAGACAGCAAACAACTCAGAAGAACCATCAAGAAGGAGGAGCCCACACTGCTGCAAGCTCTGGGAAGCACAGAGAACTGTGCTGGCATCTCCAGTTCCCCTTGGATACCCAGCTGTGAAAGGTGGGAGGGAGGAAATTTGGGAAACAGATTTCTCAAGGCAGAGAAGGAGGGGAGGGCTTTTTGAAGGCTCCCACCTGATAGGAAGAAGAGAAACGCCTTCAAACCAGCAGAGCATCGTAAAGGAGGGGGCAAGATACTCACCCTACTTCACAGCTGCCACAGCATCTGGCAAGGGAACCTACTGCCTTTTGCCTTTAGTGTATTTGAAAAAACTTTTTATTGTCCCCCACATTTCTGGCAGCTGCAACTCCAGCTGAGCTTTGGCCACACAAATTTTCCCCCTACAGTGACAAGCAGCATCTCTGAATTCTTCCCATGTCACCTAACCCTGCTTCCACTGGGCACACCCCTTCCTTTTTTGCCTTATTTCCAAGAGAAGATCCCTGCTCAGCCAAGCCTGCCTTCTGCCTCACCTGCTTGACTTCCAGCATCTGGGAATTGTTGCTCCTGTGCCCTTAGGAGGTGCTGTTTGAAAAGTGGCCAGCACTGATGGACCTCTGTTCCCATCTGAAGGAAGGGCCATGAGCTGTCCTTCTCCTGGGTAAGCTCCCTCCCCATACCATGTCACTGGGAGCACAGGGAGGTGCTGTATGAGGGACAGCAGCCCAGACTTAGGTGATGTGCTAAATTCAAGGAAAACGTGTGCAGCACTCCACTCCTAATGCCCCCATCCTTCCAGAGCTGGATGTTGGATAAAGTAACCAACTGTTCCCCTCTGTGGGAACATGAAATATCCTCTCCCCTCCCCAGGCAGTCACATCACTCCAGAATAGCAGATGCTGATGCTCCCACACACACTGAGCATTGGCAGGTCATCAAGTGGCCCAGACTTGTGCAGAAGCCACTTTTATCCAGAGCAAAGAGCAGCTGGACTATCCATTTGTCAGGATGTCAGGATGGTTCCTGTGGATGTCCCATGTTTTGGCACAGCTCACCTTGCTGTAGCTGCTCCCAGGGAAACAAATGCCCACCAGACCACGGGCAGACAGGTCTGGGGTCACCCAGCAGGAGCAAGCACACAAACCTGCACGATGTGTCCAACTCCAGCCAGTGCCTTCAGGGACTGTGCTGACAGGACTGGTACACTCCTCCTACCGTGGGGTTTAGGCTTTTTCCTCACACTCTTAACACATCATTCACATGGGCACTGCTCCAGGTGGAGAGGCACAGGGGGGTGAGCAGATGTAAAAACACTCCCCATGTGTGCAGGCAGTAACTACAGGCTGCCCTACACAACCCTCAGCAGGGTCCTGATTTCTTCACAACCAAGGAAAAGCTGGAAATTCAAAACTGACAGAAGTATTTTCACACATGCATCAAGTCTAAAGGTCAGGAACTCGGTACATAACTGGTTTCATTTTATCTAGTATATCCCAGCACAAATACTGATGGCAAGATTAAAGGTGATAGCAAACCTGTGCTTTGGAGCTCAAGCCCATTTCTCACCAGAGCCCATGAAGAAGCTGCTGTAGGGACTTCAGTCTGTGTTTTCCTGTTCCAGAACTTCACCACCTCACCCTGGAACATCCAGCCACCTCCCATGTGGAAACCAACCAGTATAACCCTTGCAGTCGATTTGTTTAGTGCCTCATCCAGCTTTATCAGCAGCACCCATGACCCAGGCACCACCACAGGTCACCCTGGAAACCCAGAGGGCTGCTGGAGTCAAGCCCACTGTGTCCCACTCCAAGGGCTGCTCAGCTCCAGAAGATCCCGCTGGCAGTGGAGGCTCTCACGAGCAGGTGACGTCAGGAACACAGGCCAAATTCCAATCTCAGCCCTTCTGTCCTAAACCACCAGAGGGCAGCTGGAAATGCACCACAGACTAGTGCAGACACAGTGAATATTCCATTCCCTTTCACAGCTGCTGCCCCGCAGGAACTGGAAAGACACCCCAGCAAACATTCTCTGCCCTCCAGGTGAGAGGAGCTGCCTGTCCATGCTTCAGGGAAGCCCTCTTGTGCTGCCAAGCAGTGCCTGACAGTACACACTGCACAGGGTCTGTGCCCATCTGGTCCTCAGCTCTCAGAGCTCACCTTGACAACTCAAGCCAAAAACCTCCTTGTGGTAAGGAAAAGTTTACTAATTTCCAGGGACCACTAGAATAGGGGGTGATCAAACAAATACACCCCCTTGGTTACTCTGAACCTCTGCCAAAGCTGAGAAGTAGGCAGAGGGCAGCAGCATCAGGCTGGGTCTTAATAAATACAGAATCTATACCCAAGAGAGCCCCCAAAATCAGAGGAGCCCTGATACAGATCAGGAGTTCCCTCGCTCCTCATTCACACTCCTCCACCTGAGCTACAGCCAATTCCTTTTGTATCCAGGCTTTTGTCCTGGTCTAAGCCCACAATAAATGGTATTTTTATCTCACCTCACTATACTGAGGAGTTGGTCAGTTAGCACCAGCTTCCAAGGGAAGAGGAGGGAGGAGGCTCTGGACTTGCCAGTGTGTTTATGGCAGGGCAGCAGATCTCTGGCTGAGATAACCTTCTTGTTGAGCTCCAGCCTGGGCCCGACTACCAGTTTCTTGAGCAATCCTGGACAAGTCATTTAGGTCAGGAGTTCACAGAAAGCTCCAGCCAACTCCTCTCAGCTCACAGTTTCTTTTTTCCCAGACTCAGTTTCAGGAACTGATTCAGCTCTTGAAAGGGACAGATCACCACTGGGACTAAGGTGACAAAACCAGCAGAAATGCACTGCCAGAGGGAGGGGTCTGCTTCTTTCACCACCTAGAACCAGTTTATTCATAGTTTAATCACCTCGGGATTATTTTAATTCTTTAAGTTTTTGAAGCAGTAATTTCCTCTTCCTTGCTTGATCCTCTCTGTTTTACTGCTCACCAGCAGGAAGGTCTCTGGGCACCCGAATGGTGACTTGCACTCCTCGGACAGGAGCCCAGGGGTTGAAGAGAAACAATAGCAAGGAATGTTTCTCAGAGGAAGCAGAGTGTGAGCAGCCAGAGGAAGCAAAGCAACACACCTCCCCAGCACAGTGCCCCAGAAGCACCCCACAGGAAAGAGCTGCACAGGGAGAGAGAGAGAGAGGCTGGTTCACCTCAGCCAGGGCAGCAGGAGGGCTGGGTGGGGCAGTGCTGGCAATGCTCTTGCAAGTCCCACTCAGAGTCTGGTTTTAAAAGGAGGCAGTTGCTGCCAGCTGCAAACCAAGACTGAGGCCAAGTACCAGCAGACACTGCTGCCTCTTGGGAACACACCAAAATCATGGGTCTGTTTTTAGCCATGTACAGTAGCAAGTGGCAGGAGCAGGTCTGCCAAGTGAAACCACCCCAACAGTAACACTGAGATTTCGGGGCCCTTCAAACTCCCTCCAGCTGGGCCCCAGTGACCCAAACTCCATTCACTGCTGGAGGGCAATACCCATTCCCATTTTACCCAGTACAAATCCCACCAGCACACTCCAAAACCACTCTGGGATGTGAAATAGAGCATGTAAAGGACAGACAACTCAGGAGATTCGGACATCGATGTGATGTAACACTAAAGTAGCTGCACCCTGTCAGATCTCCCACCTGGGAGCCCCTTAGGACAGAAGGGCAGACACATGTAACCCAGGCAAAGGGGACTATCCCAGGTGGGACTGCTTGGAAAGCCCTTCAGGCACCTGGTGATGTACAACAGTTTGGGCAATGCCATGGAACCGACTGCTCAGGAGCCTGGGTGACTCAGTTGGACAGCTGCTCCCAAAAGCTCTTCTCTCAGAGGTCTTATCAAATGTGCCCATCATACCCTCCCCATATTTCAATTAGGGCCACACCTCACTAAGTATAATGCCCAGCATTGACAGCAAGAACCAGCAAATTACTGGGAAGGAGAGGGAGGAGTGAAGGACACAGCTGAGCAAAGGAGCTGTCTCCTGGGAAGGCTGCAGAGCTCAGCCTGTCTCACTGATCTCCCAAACACTTCAGAAAAGATGACCATCACTGCATCTGCTTTCAACAGCACCATTTCTTCCATAGTTTCCCACTGCCCCACAGGGAAACAGGCAAAGGAGAGCAAGAAAAAGCTCATGACTCCAACATGTTCCTGATGGCACAGCACAGGAAAGCTTGGAAAGAAAAAACAGCCACCAGTTTAGTACAATCTTAGCACCAGTCTGAGTTACAGCAGCCATGCAGAGTCCATGCCTGCACCAGAAGCTACTGAAATAGCAGGATTTGCTGAATCAGCAACTTCCCACAGTTTCACAGTGGGAAACTTCCACATTTTAACTAATTCAGCAAGGGAGGGAGTGAGCAAAAGTTGTGCTTAAAGTTATCTCCTGACTCAGGAAAGCAATTGCTTCCCTGGAACACTCTTCCCAGCAGTAATCAACCTTGGAGTCCAGCCTCATAGCTTGGATTTCAGATGCAAGTACGTCCCCTACAAGAGGCAGGACTTTTCTCCACATTAACTACTTCCCTATTTAGCTGATAGTCCTCGATTTCCATATTTCAGCTCACTGGATTAGCTGTTAAAGGGGTAGAAGCCTGTTACAGCCTGCTGTAAGTACACAGACAAGCCACCAAACTGTCACCAACAAGTACCAGCAGAACCTTCACCAGGAGCCCCAGGGCTCCAGCCAAGCCTCCCCACGGAGAAAACAGCAACTAAAAACTGAACTGCGAAGTTAAACAGCAGCACTAATCACTAGCACACATTTTACACTAAGCTTTGGGATTACAGCACCCTCAAATCAGCTTCTTAAAATAAAAGTGACCTTTAATGAGGCTCTTTGGAATGTCTTTTAATAACTAATACAAGTTATTTATCAACAGTGTAAAATGTCACTGTTCCTTTGGAGCGTTAACAGAAAGGTGTAACAGGGTTTCAGGGTAGGTATGATGTCATTTGTTCCTTCAGGGTTTTTGCTATCTGCCCATGAGCAGGGAACAACAGGGAACTTCTTGACAGAAGAGAAGCAGGAGCCCAATAAGGCCCAAAAGCCAACTTTTACTATTTTGGGAGCACGCACACTGAGTATTCCTTTCACTAAGAGCTACCCAGCCCTCTCTTCAGAACTAGACCTGACAGCAAAGATGTTACATCAAAGATTAGAGCAATCTTGACAGGACTGAGGCCAGAAGCAAGATTAAACATTAAGGAAAGACCCAAGCCAGTTCACAAGAAGGAGAGTGGGGCTCACAGGGGATAAAAGCCATTATTTACAAGTCCTTCACACTCAGAAGAGAAAGGTAAAGGAAATAACTACCCTCAGGCAGGCTTGTGAAGATACTTTATGTTTAATACATCTGAAAAGAATGCATATACAAAGAACTTAGACATGAAAAAGCATTGGTTCAACACTAATGAGTCTACGAGAAATCGGAATTTTGGAAGATGGAGAAGATTCACTAAGTCTTAAAAAACTTTGAATTTGCAGGCCAAAACACATATTTGGTAAAATCGTTACGACACTGCAGTTGGTCTGCACACAGACCCTGCACATGATCCTCAGGGGCTGGAGTCCACCTTACAGGTTCAGGTTGCAGGAGAAGGGGTTCCATGAACTGGTCCCGGTATGGTGCCACACTAAACACCAGAAGCCCCTCCCTGCAGTTCCTTCCCACTGACACAGGTCTGTCTTTCCACCCCTCCCTGAAGGATGCCAAGCCATCCAGCAGGAGATGCACCATCAGAGCCAGCTCCAAAGGCCATGGCTGCAGACCCTGGGCCCCCCTCAGGGTGTCCAAGCAGCAGTGTATGTGCAGATCATGGTAAGCATTTCTCTAACAGTTAAGGATTGGCAGAAGATGGGTTTGTTAAAAGCTGACTGATGGAGCTAGGCATGCTTCCAAAGGTGCAGTTATTTCTTCATCACGAGCCAAAAGCTTATGATGGCAACAATTAAGTGAGACACTGGCAAGTTAGTTTCAAGTCTGATGGTGCATCCAGAGAAAATGGTTCTCCTATTCCTAAGGCTTCATAATTTAGAGGATGGGGTAGAAATTTATGACCTGCACAGTAAAAAGCCAGCGGAAAAAGATACAAGGCAACTTCAGAGGAGATGCATTTTCTGCACTCCTTCTTAGAGAAGCACCAGCTTGGGACATTTTGCTTTCCTGACTAAAGTCTGCTCACACCCAGGCTGCTGACTGACTGCAGAACAGCCCTACAAGGTATTGAAACCAGAACTAAGTCTTGCCAGACTGGCTTAAGGGGCAAGGCTTCAGTAAAACAGCCTAAAATTAGTCTGTTACAGAAAAAGTCATTGAGCATGCCTTGATGTTAAACAAAAAAAAAAAATTAGAAACAATAAACAAAATAAAAAACTAGTACTGATCAGTGTTTTCTGATAATACATAGTTACTCGAAATTAACTAGTTTAACTGAATTGAGGGGGCACTGGGGAATAAACACTAACATTCTCATCTCACACAGGGATTGTGTGGGGGAGATGGGAGTGCAGGGCATTTGTCATTATTGCAAAAAAACAAATTTTAGAATTTGTATCTTTAGTTTGATTTAAACATTGCTTTTAATGTGACATCAAACACCAGCTTTGCAGAAGGGGCAGTGGAGGGACGTTCATAGCAGCACACACCTGCGGGTCTTCTTCGGCTCCGGGGGCTCCAGGGCAGCCAATATCGCCTCGTCAAATACATTCTTTAGGCCTTTCTGAAAAGGGGCAAAGAGAGAGAAAAGGGGCAGTCTCATTTTTGAGCTTTCACACAAAACAAAAACACCCCCAGAAAGCCAAGTGGCAGCCACACCCCTCTAGAGACAGATGGAGGTTTGCCATCCACAGCTCTCAGAGGCTCCATCCGAGCTGCGTTTGCTGTGCCCGGCACCTCCTTTTGGGAGCAGGAACACAAATCCTCTGAGAGCAGACCAGTGTACTTCACAGGAAGCAAAACACACGCACCAAAGTCGTTTCCTTAAGGCAATTTTTATGATTAACTGGCTACTCACACATTTCACATGCTAATGACAAAGCAGGAAGTGCTGCATTCAGATGGAAGAGCTCTACCTGGAGCACGCCTGGCACAGCAGACACCCCAGCCGTGTGTCAGGGGAGGAGAGACAAGGCAAGCATGCAATGATAACCTGGTCCAGTACACCCTCTCGTTGGGCACCCAGCCCTAAACATCCCAGGGTTAGAAGCAGCCAGGCAGAGCCCAGAAGCTGCCATGGCAGCAGAGAAGTTGAGCTGGGAGGAGTACACAGAGGTACCATACACTGCATTAAGGATTAAACTGGAGCCAGGAGATGCAATTCGAATAAAGCTTCATCAGTCATTTATACAAACAACTGCAATTTTTAATTTCAAAATTTAAAGACAAGCTACAATCGATGTTTTCTCCTTAAAACAATAAAAATCAGAAGCACGATAGTAAGCAGCAGCTTTACATCTTACAGTAACAGGCTTTAAGGATCTATTATTGAAATGAAGAGCTCTACCATGTTAGTGAAAGCAAGAATTTTAACAGTTCATAAAGCAGTCGCAAGTACATTGATATTTCCTTCCCCCCAAGGACTGACAAATACTCCACTATAGCACAGACAGCCAAAGCAACAGCAACAGAAAAACATCTCACTGCACACAGGAGAACCAGAAAACCCTTCACGTTACAGCATCACTTGCAGATCACTGGTTCAGGTACTTTTGTCATGCAAATACAGTTTACAAGTTCACAAGTAGAAATTGAAAACACAACGCATTTGTTTCTTCCAGTTGGATTCAGGAAGATCAAACATCATCTCTTATTCTTTTGATCTTTCTTTAAATAACAATGGTAACCAAATCCTTTCCCCCAACAGCCTGAATTATAAAGCTAGTCACATCTGGCAACCCAAGCAGCAGGGAGTTAAGCGAGTCCAGTTCGTGTTCCACAGTCACAACGTTTTTACTAAAGATCTCAAGTACTGTTTTTCAGTCCAAGGGCTAATACAGAGGTTGCTCTAAGATGGTAAGCAGGCACAACAGCTTTCAATCAAGGTGGTTTGATTCATTTTTAACCACGTTTCTACAGTAGTGGGACAGAGGAAGCAGCAGCAAGAGGGGAAGAAGAAAGTTTAGAATATACAGCACTTCCTTTTGGGCTGAGTTTCCGGAGGCTCGAGGGCAGCTAGGATAGCCTCATCAAACACATTCTTCAGACCTCTCTACAAGACAGAGGGGAGGAGAAAAAACAGCAGCCAGGTTAGAGGATTAGAGAAAAACAAGCAGATACAAAGAGCATTCAGGATAGAGCAGGCTGAATTCACAGAGGCAGTAAACAGATTTACTTTGTGAAAAAACAAAGTAGATCCCAGGACGAAATCTCATTTAGATGACCCAAAAGTCAATGACAGAGACAGACAGGACATTAGACAGACAAGGTCAGACAAAACACTCAGAAGGGCAGAGGCACGAACACAGCAATAACATGGGGGTGGGAGCCACACAAGGGGTGGTAGTTTCCACTCCACTGCTGTACTTACACTGAGGGAGTTTACAGGGGAGTAAATGGAGTGGAGAGCAGCTTGCCCCACCACAGGGACCCAAAAGATCAGCTAAACCTTTTGTAATCACCCCCTGTGGATAAGTGAGCACCTCGGATGCATGGACTACTGCTCCCAACTCCCCCAGTGGCAGCTGGTCCAGAGCAAAGGTTCCAAACAACTCCTGCTTTGTGAATTCAGCCCCTGAATAACTGAAGGTCTCGAGATGGCTGGGAACACACAACCTGGGATGGAAGCAGGACGTCCCTGGTAAGCCATCGTCACTGGCAGTCAGTAACTCCCAGCCTTTAGAGGTGATGCAACACCTTACCAGTGCTACTCTGACACCTGGAGCCAGCATGGAAATAATGCATTTCAGTTATTCAGTTTAGTCTCCAAAGCGAGTATAACCACGGGAAGACAGAAACAGCATTAGGACTGGAACAGCTGGGATCCAGCACCAGACAAGCAGTGACAGGGCTGCAGGACTCTGCAGGGGTGACACCAGAGCACAGAGCATGCGTTTGCTGTAAGCACAACAGGAACTCTGCAGGGTGTTACTGCTCCCACACAGCCCTGCCAAGTTCCACACCACAGCACAGGTAAAACCTGGCTCAGTTTAGGCTAACTGGACTCGCCTAAATCTACTGTCGTGAGTGCAACCCTCATAAATTCATTGAGAACTGCCTTATGACAGCTAAAGGCAAACAGAAAAGCTTCAATTAAATCCTGTGAACAACTGCAGTCTGTGCAAAATTTAGACTTTCTTCTCTTTAAGATCGTTCAGATGTAACTGGTTTCTCCCTCGCAGGTTATACTGGATATATCCCTTTTAGAAAGACTTTAATCTTGTTTTACTGAAGCACATATACAGGAGAGCTCTAAGGCAGTTCCATCTGGAAGCATTTAAGGCCATCACATTACATACAAGATTATAGTTGTATGTATAATCTTGTTTAAGGAAACTACAGTGTACATCCTGTACAGCCTCCCCAGCAACTTTTTCTTTTTTTAAAATGAGTTGCAACCAAGGCTGACAAAAGAGCTGAAGACTTCAGATAAATAACGCCTCTGAAGTCTGTGTACTAATTAGATTTCCTTTCTCTGCAAGAATAAGGCTGTAGCATAAACTCAATACTGCACTGTTAGACAGATTAAGAATCCAGGCAAGGCAAGAATCAAGAAAACAACCTTCCTTAATTCTCCTACTCAGGGACTTCTTTTTCCTACTGCACGGGATGAATTTGTTCAGGAGCCCAGAATTTGGGATTTGTTTTGAAGGACCCAGCAAAAATATGAAGAGGAGGAAAAGGAGATAGGAACAAAACCATTGTGAAAATAGGACCAGAGTTAAAAGCCTGGATGACCAAGAGTAACAACACGAAGGGAACTGTGCTCAATACCACAGGCACACAGGCCCATACTCCAGCTAAAGTCATGGCTCCTGTGCTGCACTGGGAAAAGCTGAGATCAGGCTTCCTTTACTCCCTCCATTCATGGGCACACTTTATAAAGTTGTGTCAAAACTGTCAACCCAGCACCCAGGGGGGAAAAAGAACTGAATTCAGCACTCTCCCTGGTGTTAGGTACTAGCACTGGGCTTTAGAAAGTCCACTCAGACATTTAACTCTTCAGCTTAACAGAAGCAACAATCACTGCAGCTGCAATCTGTTTGTCAGTCACCCTTTCCTAACAGCAAAGCCTTATTATCCACTCCTCACAGTGGCACTGGGCACTATTTGGTAGAGAAAGGTTGGAGACAGACACTGAAAATGCCTTCATCACAAAAAGGGGTTCCACAACCTGAGGAAAGGGGGATAAAATCAGCTCCCCAGTACAGCACACGTGCAAACTCAGGGACAAGATATTCTGTCTGTACAGAAAAGACTCACAAACTCAGCCTCTCATGACTGACCTGGTACAAAAACATGCTAGCTCCATGATTCTATGATCACTTGCTACTGTGGTGTCAGTCACCTGTAAATTAGTTGGGAAGGAAAAAACCACCCTGGACTGCTGAGGTGAACCATGCAGACAGCAGCCAAGGTAAAGAGAGACTAAATATCCAGTTGAGTCTCACTTCAGCTGAAACCAGCTACTGCTGCATTGCCTTGCAGGGAGGAAAACAATCCTCCTGGCCAGGAAAGCAGCTGGCTTCTGTGTTCAGCAAACTGCCAGTGAGATCACTGCAGGAGCTCCACACCACCTTCACAGATCAGCTACGCTGCTGTTTGCCAGATACTGCTGACAGAGCCTGGGAAAAAGTATTTTGTGAGGGGAGTCAACCACAAAAAAAAAGGAAGAAGAATGGAGCAGATGCAAACCAACTAGTCCTCCAGGTGAGAAGGCTTCTGAACCCTCCTCCCAGGTCACTCCTGACTCCTAAAACCATCAATGGGTATACAAGCATTAGTGCTCTGGAAGAAATTCAGGCTGAGCTTCCAAGTGCATAAGGCATTTCACTGCAACAGAGACAGATTAGTCTATCTGGAAACAGAAAAAATGGATAAACACTGACATTTTTTTATCATATCAGCTCTTGCTCTGGTAATTCTAAGTGTTTCCATGCAATCTGAGCAGACTATACAAGGCAAGTCTAAAGCTACAGGGGAAAGGGTCTCAGTGAGCAATACAGGACAATGGCCCTGGCAGGTATTTATCCAACTATCAGCTTCTACAGCCTAGTTAACAGCAGCATTCAGGATGTGTCAGACACCATCTAAAACAGTATTTTGGGGCTGAACAGATCTAAGAGAACTACAGCTCAAGCACAAATAACCCTCAGCTTGCCTGTGGGTGGTAAGGAAGCACAGCCAAAACCCCCTTTAGATCAGGGATTCCCAGGATGAACCACAGCATGCCTTGCCACACCACCTCCAGTGCCACTGTCCTGCACAGCTCCAGCACAGCTGCTTCATTTGCAGCAAACACTCAGGCAAAGCTTTGTTACAAAAAAAAAAAAAGCCTCCGGATCCAAATGGAAGAGCCAACATGCAATCTGGGCAAAAGGGGTAAGATAAATAAAACTTCAGGCTTTGACAAGTTCTGCAATAAAGTTTTGTGCTCAAGGAAATGAATGCACAACATCACTGGAGTGAGGGGCTTGATACTGTGCACCCCTGGCTCCGTGCACATCAGGCAGTGACAAATTCTTTACAGAGTAGCATTAAGGGAGTTGTTAAAGGGTGGCAGTCAATTCTCCAAGTGTAGGCACACCAGATTCAGCTCCCAGGGTATCCAAAGTCAAGGTAAAAGGCCAACTAGCCAGAAAATGGCTCCTACCCTAGCATTCCTAATTTAAAGGGAAAGGATAATCAGGTTTCCTGGCCTCAAATCAGCTACTTTAGTTGCCTTTAGACTCACGTTCACAAGTTAGTTCACACTTCGGGTTTATGTCTTAAGAACTATTTCATTTTTCTTTTCTGTTTCAACAGAACTTCCATCTGAAGGCAGGCACAGGAAACAGCTCACCACCAGCTGCATAGGAAGACAAAGCAGCTCTAGACCACGAAGGCTTTCAGTCTTACAGGTACCAGAATTAACTTGTCTCAGAGGTTTTTTTTTTCCCCTTTGCCTGCTCTCTTCAGTAGTGAGCTGCACACTGTGCCCTAACCCAATTATTGTCTGTAACACACCTTCTAAGCTTTCAATAGTTATTCTTCTCCAGACAGAAGCAAACACAGCAAGCACATTCTCCTCCATCACTCCTCTACACTAGGCCTAATCCTCACAGGCTGATTTTCTTTGTACCACTGCCAACTCCCCGTGCCTTAGAACAAAGAGACAAAGAGAAAGCTACAGTGTCAACAGCAGAAACAGAACTTATACCCTTTCACATCCACTTGGAGCTGGTTTTCCCTGGAACTGAAAAAAGAAAAAAGCAAGCAGAAATGGTCAAAGCCCAACCCTCACCTGCGTAAGGGCAGAGCATTCCACGTATTTGACGGCCTTCAGGTCCCGGGCCAGCTTCTCAGCTGTCTCTGGGGTGATGGGCTTCTGCTTGTTCTTGGCAAGCTTCTCAATTGTGGAGGGATCATCTCTTAGATCAATCTGGGTCCCAACAAGCAGGAAAGGAGTCTTTGGACAGTGGTGAGTAATTTCAGGTACCCACTAAAGACAGGGAAGACACAGCATTTGTTATTAACCACCCGTGATAACCACCTGACGCTTCAGAGGCTTTTTCAGGCAAAGTTCAACCGACCTTTTCTTTCACATTTTCAAATGAAGAAGGAGACACCACTGAAAAACAGACCAGAAATACATCTGTCTGTGGATAGCTGAGGGGTCGTAATCTATCATAGTCTTCCTGACCTACAGAGGAGAAAATGAACACAGCATTAGATACAGACAATAAAATACTGCCCTTTACAGCGGGTTAGAATGCATGTTCCAGCACAATAACATTCCTATGACTAATCCTAACTCTTAAGCAAAGAACCAAGCATACCCTGAACCCAAACATTTGGAGATGCCAGTTTTCAAATCCAGAATTCATTCAGTTGCTATGTAACAGTGAGCTGCTGAAAGTCACAGGCGAGGTGGGAAGTCTCCAACACATTTTTAGATCAAACACCCTCAGACTGCATAACACTTTCCTCAATTATGAAGAAAAGTTGCAGAACATGGATCGGGTTATAGATGAGGTCCTCTGCACCTAGTCCATTCCATACAAGGATTATGCCATCAAATTTCATTACCCTGCAAAAAAACCTGCTGTTTGAAGGAGGGGAAAAAAAACCCAACACAGGGACCACACAATGCTGCAGGCCCCTACAACGGGCCCACACGTGTCAGGAAGGAACCTCTCTTCTCCACCTAACTCTTGATCCATGAACTAGGGGAGCCTGCAATAATAGGGACATAGGTCACATTTTGGGAGGAGAACACAAAGAGCTAAGTAAAGCAGACAGGTGACCAGACATTCAGAGACACAGTAGGAGCCAAGGACTCAGCTGGAAGGCCCCAGACTTTTGCACACAGGTTGTAAGGGATATAAAAGCCCAGGGTTTGCTTTGTTCAGGGTCCCTCCTCAGAGGCACTAGCTTGAGCTGTTACTTTTGTTTTGCACCATGATTAAATTATTTTAAAGATCTGGACTTCTGAGACATCTATGGGGAACCTGAGGCTGAGCCAGTAAGGAAACCCTGTCTGACTGTGTAAGTGTGGGGTGTGTAGGGAGTCCAGCAAGGCCCCATCAGGTCACTGGAGCTGCTGCTGCAAAGGGGCTTCCCCTGCAGAGTCCCAGCTCAGGTGGTGGGGTGTGACTGTCACAGTGGCTCCTGGATGGTGGGACAGGAAAGCTTCCTTAACAGCCACAGGGTTTAACTGGAAACCTAAGACTGTTTCCTTAATCAAATTAGACACTAACAATGCATTTAAGAACACAGCTGGAAACAGATTAAATTCTATCAGGACAATTTTAGGTGATAGCTTATGAACTAAGGTCCCTAGAAGGACTCTTCTGAAGAAGAGTTTGCAACACCAGCTGCTGCCACACCACTTTGGTATTACTGTGTGGTGGGGACTGGGTACCCTGCAACTGAACCAGTTTCTACCCTTTCTTGCTAACTTTTCACACACTCAAAGCAGGATGTAGTTGTTTAATCACTGCATGTTTCTCCAGCCAGAAACTGAAACACAGAGCTTAAACAAGAGGCCAGCAGATTTTTAATTCTAAAAAGCACATAGTGAAAGGGCTTAGGAAATCCACACCCTGATTTCATCCACGTTAAGGATGCAGAAACATAGGCACATTTAAGACATTCTAATGTTAGTAATTCTGTCTTGACGTTTGGTTAAAAAATTGGCTATTTACTAAACAAAACCCACATACAATCCACATTTTATTCAACACAAATTTCTCCTTTAATTTCATTTAAAAACATGGAAACCTTTATCTTTCATGTATCACCTAGATAAGAGGTAACAGTCTGAAAGCTGTCATCTGGTGTCACAGAACAGCTCTAAAAGAAGTGAAAGGTTTTCTTATTTTGCTTTTGAGTTTTTTATTGTTGCGTTTTTGGTTCTTTTTTAATAAACTCACTTTAGCAACTCTCAAAAGGTCAGGAATGAAGAATCAAGAGAGATTTTTTCCCCTTCCATTAAAAAAAACCTCAACAAAAAAAACCCCTAACTGTATGTCTTCATGTTGCACATCACCTCAGGTAAATTTTGGGCAGGTACAATGACACAAGCACTCGTTTTCTCACCTGCAGTATCAAAGAGGCCCAGGGTGTAAGGCTCTCCTCCAATCATCACTGTTACAGCATAGTTATCAAAAACCTGGCAAGAAAAGAAATACACATTTAAGAGGATGTGAATAAGCCATCTCTCAAACTATCATCCCACTCACTTTGTCAGAGCACAAGAGGTACCTGCACAGGACAAGAGAACCATCAGGCTTACAGTGCTATGACCACTAAGGCCAGTAACAGAACAATTCCATTTGGAACAGGGATACTCCAGCTGCTTCCATGAGGTACTAAAGCAAAGGCACACGAGGTACACATGGTAAAACCACTGAGCAAAACACCTACAGCAGTGCTTACCTGTTACCACAAAGAGGTTTCCCACACTGCCACAGAAATCCCCACCTTCACCCTTGGTGTGACACAGTAGTCACAGCCCCACAAGGACAGAACAAGGAATGTCAGCCCTGCCCTTCAAGGGTAACAGCAATGGGGCTGCATCTCACAGCACCCAAATCCTCCGCAGGAAATCCTCTCTGAACATAATAAAGTCCATCTTTTCAACAGGGATTTATCCTCAGTCTCTGAAGGACTGGTCAAAAAAATCAGCCTGTGTCAAATTCACTCCCAATCTAAAGGGAGAGTCTGGCTCCAGAGACAAAGTCCTACTCTCTGCACAGCACCTGGTACAACAGTGCTGTCCCCCAGGGCAGACCCGCTGCACAGATCAAAGCCGGCACCACCCAGTAACTTGTTTACAACACAACTGAGCACCAGGGCCTACCCAAACACTCACCTCCAACACCCACCCGCTCAGCAGTGCACTGTCTGAGGTCAGTATCCTTCATTCCAATAACTGTGTTACCTTCAGGACCACGACAGACAGTACTGCAGAAACTACCTCTGGCAAAAGATCTTTCCCACTGCAGAAAAACCAAACCCCTGCACATCACTGCACAGGGACTCCTCCAAATGAGGATGGGCGAGTTCTGCCTCCACACAGAACTGCAGCCTGAGCAGCTCCCACTCTGAAATACACCCCCAACACGAGAGAGGTCAGCAGCCACCTCAAAAGCTTTTCATGGGAGTGAGAAGGGAGGGACATGGAAAATAAGCAGTCACATGCATCTATTAACAGGGCTATAGCAAAAGTTTAGGTCCTTAAAAAAAACACCAAAAACTGAGGTAAGAGCAGTGAGACAGCACTTCAAAGCTCAACTTCCCAGAGTTCAGATGTCTCCTTCCCACTTGACTGCCCTGGTTAAAGCAAGACCTGACACTACCCTAATTTTTCCAACTTCTCACAAATCACAGTGACTGAGAAAGCAACTGTGGCCACTGCATATCCACAGGACATCAGCCAGAAGTAGAAATCCACCTCTCACACTGCTTTGGCTTAGCATTCAAGATTTTAAAGCACTGCAAGAGAATTCACCACTCATCCCCATTACCCACAGCCCAACCCCTCACACGCTGCACTGGGTTTGCCTTACTGAACAGCCAAGGAAGTGTCCAGCTCCAGGGAACACTTTCAGGCTTTCCCACTGGGAAATATCTGCCACAGAGAGAAAGGTTTGCAAAACACAGAGTCAAGTGAACAGAACTGATCTGTTGCTCTGAACTGATGTGTTCACTCTCCATGCTTTGACCACACTGCTGCAAAAGCACAGCAGTATCTATTTCTCTGTCCATTTACCACTAGAAACCATTAGATTAGCTGGAATATCAGAGGTTACATATCAGTTTCCAGTGTCTGAAATACACCTCCAGGCCATTCACAGAATTAGGAACAGGCCTCTGGTATCTCCAGAACAGCAAGTTCCTCAAGCCATGAAGTTCAGGGGTAAATATTATTCCAGAAAACTGGGGCAGATTTAAAAAGCACTATAAGGAATCCTTAGGACACCTCGAACACACCTTACTGGCAACTCACTTTTGAGTAGGTTTTTTCCTATTCCTTGTCAGCAGAGATTTACAGCCAGTGCAGGGCAGCACACAAACTCCCAAGCCTTCAAAACACACGTTTTAAGATTATAACATTTTTCAACATAATAGAGGGTCATTTCCCTGAAGGGATAAGTATAGAAACACTCATTGCTGAACTCACTGACCGCCTGCATTTTGTCTTGACCATAAAGAATAACTTAAATAGGACAAGCAGCCTCCCACAGGTTCAGCACAGGATGTGGCTGCCCTAGAAGCATCACAGCAGGATACTTGACAATGACAATCAAAAACTTGAGAATGACAAAAAACACGTTTCAAATGCCACTTCAGCAGTCCATAACAGAGCCCATGAGAGAGACTGATCTCTGCACTCACAGCACAACCAGCACGTTCCCAACAGTGGCCACTGTATCCAGCCTTATTACCCTGAGGTTTGAGAGCCCTTTCATCTTTAGCTCCTGATCTACAGCTAAAGACAAACATTTTTGTTCTGTGGGAGCCTGTCCTACACAAGACAAACCTCGTATTTCACAAGCTGAAAGGCTTTGGATAGCTTACAAAAAGAGGCAATGACATCCACTTCAACCTCTTTTTCACAAGGAGAGGACAGTTCTGTAAAGAACTATTCCAGAAGAGCTTTCAGACAGTTATCTTGGCATCTCAAAGGAGATTATCTGGTCTTTCAGATGAGTTATCTGGTCTTTTGAGTTGCTTTATGTTGTAGTTTTAGTTGAGTGAGAAGGATTTTTAGTGATGAATTTTTCATAGCACCACATGGGATGGACTTTTCAGGCCCATAACAGAGAAAACTAGTAAAACAGCATCCAGCTGTCCAAGTCTCCTGCAGCAACCTCACTGAAACCTGACCCAGCTCAGTGGCAGTACACTGATCTTGCATATGACTAAGGAGAAAAGCACTTTTCTAACAGAGAGACTGTGCATATGCCTCACAGGCAGCAAAACTCCTCCCAACTTGATCTTTAGATAAGTCAAGGGAATCAGTATTTCAGAAAACTGAGCCTGTGAAGCTCAAAAGGTTACTTAAAAATAGTCAAGGACTACACACAAAGCCTGCAAAGGTTTGGAAGTACAGATGGATGGACTGCACAGTCTAAATCCAAACACATTCAAGTCACACTCCATAGTTCACCACACTTCCGGATCTTTGCAAAGGAAAAAGGAGCCTCAGAAAATGTTAACTGTAGTCACTGGCTATTTTAGCAACATGAAACTCCTTTCCCTAAAAACAAAGATGCAGCAGGAGCCGAGAGCACAAGCTGGAGCCCAGGCACTCCTGACCTGGAGCTGTTTGCACTGCTAAACTCCCCCACAGCATCAACCCCCAAAGAGAAGGCAGATTTGCAGAGCAGTCAAGCAGCAAGAACTGAGCAGATAGAGGAAAGGCCCCCCAGCACTGCTCTGGAAGGCAGCAGCATGGACTGACTGTCACTTTTCCCTGCTCTATCAGTCAGTGTCCAAGAGGAAAGCAGGCTGGAAGAACAGGGATCAGGGCATGCCCACCACAAAGGTTGGTTCAGAAGGGAATTCCTGCTGCCCTGCCCCACCACGACCAAAGAACTGTTCTCACACTTACCGTTGGGACATATTCCGATGGGAATTTATTTGTTGTATAAGAAATTAAGAGACAGGTTTTACCAACAGCACCATCACCCACGACTACACACTTGATCGTCTGCATAGCTGAAATCTACTAGAATATCAACTCCAAAGAGAACCTGGAAGAAAAAAAAAAAGAGATACATATATTTACATGTTTCCCACACTCACTGGAGAGCCGTCATCAAGGAGCCCAAACCACTAACAGCACATCTGGGATATGAAAACAAGACATTTTTAAATGAGCTTTTAGATCCTTTCTCTCCATCACACACACAACAGGAAGCTGCTCATGGTCACAAATGAAAAAAATTTTGCCTAGTTACCTAGAAATGGGCAAAACCAGTCTTGAGGCTTTTCCAGGTTCTGTTTTTAATGCATGGAAGCATCCAGTCCCAGATATTCTGAAAGCTGGAAGTGCAAACTCTGCTCAGGAACACATCTGCCTCCCAGAGAGCTCCCTCTGGAGAGCAGCTCAGCAGGAAGCACAGCAACATGTGCTTCGAAACTACTTTATGGATAAAAATAAACAAGTACAGACAGAAATAAATATGATTAATTTCTCCTTCCCTCAGCTTTAAGGCCTAAGCACAGTTTTACAACCTTTTGGTTAAAGCTGCTACTTAACACATCCCTTTATCCCCACTTTGAAGTGCTACCAGCAATGAGAGCTCAGCAGGGCATCCAGATCCCAAGGGAATTACTCTCCAGACATCACAAAATCCTGATGTACCCAACTGCTCCAACACTATCCCAGCAGAGACTTCAGCACATGAACTAAATCAATATATGCCATCAATACCTCCATCCAAACATTAGCTGGCTCCCTCCAGTGTCAATACAGCTGCCCTTCATTAATATATTACTTTAATTAGAAGAACACCAGGCTTCTGGCCATTTCTTCACATACAAGTGTGAAATTTTGACCCCAACAAATTAGTGGCAAAGCTCCCCCTGACTTTCAGCATTTCTGTATTATCAGAAGTACTTTTATTTACAGTGACAGAGACTTGCTGCAAAGTCTCTGTAAAATCCTGAGGGGGGCCAAGGGGGTGTTTAAAGCAGCAGATTCCCCCTCCTCTGAGGGTGCTGCTGTGGCTCTCTGTCTGGGTAACTGCACTAAAAAACCCAAATTGATCCCTCCTGAACTGTGCACTTGGACACTTCCCAGTGAATTCACTCCTTACAGTGGTGTGCAAGAAGCAGAAATCGATTCCAGGTTTTTGAGGCTCTGGTCACAGCCAGTGACATCACAAAGGACAAAATGCTCTGAGTTGGAATCCCACATGGATCACCAAGTCCAACTTTTAAGTGAACAGCCCAAACCCATGACCTTGGCATTATTAGCACCATGCTCTAATCAACGGAGCTGATCTCAAGGTGTTAATATGACTTGATACTGCACATGAGCTTGTCATGCCTGCAAAGCAAAGGAAATCGCTATGGACTCAAAACAAACATACCATCCCCAGCTCTTCTTCAGATGCTGCAGGGATGCTCAAAGACTTCAACAAAGCCACCTCCCTTAAACAAAAATCCTCAAAAGTTCCTAAAAACGGTACTTGTAGGGGAATACTTGTCACCATCATTCCCACAAGCCCTGGACAGATCCACAAGCAGTTTTAGGAAATGGCAGCAAAGACTCTTTCTCAGAGCAGGCCACCAGCCAGCACCTGGTACATCAGGCACTCACTGCCATCCTTATCTATGTATCCTCTTTCAGCAAGCACAGAGACAATGACTGACTTGTATAAGCATCAGGCACTGCCACCAGTCCTCCACTTAGTGCCCTATTTCAATATCAAAATAATAGAATCTGTTGATTTATGCAGATCTCAGGTTCACAGCAGGCATTCAGCAGGATGCACAGCACAGACCTACCAATAGGCCCTTCATTAATACAACAAAAAGCTCTGAGATTTGACACTGAAGCAAACACATATTTACTCAGAAGGACAAAGCAATCATTTCCATTTCAAAAGGCATTTTCAGTGTTCAGATCAGCTCAGCTGTTTACATACAAGCAATATGAAGTCAGGTAACAGCACTGAACATCCACCTCTTCAGAGAAGCTCCCTTTCCACCCTGCCCTTCCCTCTGGGCAGCCCACAACTCCTCCATCCTGTAATCCTTCCTTGCTGCTCTACCTCCCTCTTCTTTCTGCCCTCTTTCCCAATTATTTGCATTTCCTTGTTTACCTGTAATTTGCAGGTAACACATCTGCTTCAGACACCTGCCCAGAGCCCATTAAGCACACTAGAGGAAAAATCTGGGTTCTGAAGCACTCCCTGTGCTCACTGCAGCACAACCAACCCATGATTCTCTATAAATCCAAATTTTATATATGCACTTGTACCAGAAAAGGTCACACACAGGCCTTTGTGAAAAGAAAAACAAGTGTTTAGTGTTCCTCTTTAAAGCTGATTGCTCCAGAGAACACCAAGCAAGCAACAGAATGAAGCCACAGTATCAAAAAGCATCTCAGAAAGCATCAGAAGCCTGCATTTCTTCCCTGTCCTTGGACACAGCCAAGGTCTGGGAGAGAAGCTGCTGTTCTCTGGGAAGGGCTCAGGTCAGAGACTGGGGCTAAGACACAGCACTGGCTGCACACACACCTTGCCCACAGCTCACATTATCCCTGCCTGGCACAGAGCTCCTGAAGTGAAGCACTGGCATGGTGCACATCAACAAATCAAACACACACCCCCTTCACCTTGGTTTTTAATGGTTATATAGTTTTATCTTTAAATACTGAAAAATGATGGCGTAAATTTTAAACAGCTTTAGAGTCTTGAGCATAGGTCTCCAAAGTCTTAGCAGTGGGAAAGTGGAGTTGTTGAATAATTATTTTCCTTGGATTAGCAGGTTTTCTAGATTAGCTGGATGAATTACTTTGTGTTTTGCACTTCTAAGAAGTCCATAGATCACAGCTGAAAATAAGCTTGTTTCTAGGGAGCTTCAGTGCACCTGGGACTTACTCTTCCATAGGAATAGCTTTAAAGATATATGCATTATTGACTTGTGGTTTAAAAGTAATTTAATCCAAAATGAGATTAAGCAGAGAAAAACATCCCTAGAGTGCAACGCCAAGGGAGGTAGAAACAAAGAGGTTACAGAGGCTTTGGGTTTGTTCTCCCCCTGAAGTCACCTAATAAAAGGAAGCCTGCACATACAACACTCAACAGAACTAGAGAACACTTGAAGTAGTTTTAAATATCTGAGGGAATTGAAACAGACTGGAAAGTGCTGAAGTCCCAGTCTGAGTGCAGTGAGTGGATTTAGAGCCATATAGTTGTGAGCCATCTGGCCAAGCCCAGAGAGAAGAGCTGATAAAGACTGGAAATGTAATGCAGGTCAATATGACTTAGTTCTGTTCAACAAGTTCTAAAGAGTTCTTTAAAAAAAATAAATAAAAATTGCAAAAAAAGAAATGGAGCACTGAAGTAATTTCTCAAACCTCTCTGTATTGTAACCAAAAATTTCAGTGCTTCAGTAAAGTATGTGTTAACTAATGATACTTCTAGTATCTGTTGGATTTCAAGCTGTTCAGCAACAAGGATTTCACAAAACTCAACAATGTCATAGAGAACTGGGACGTGACATGCTGGAAACCATGGATTACACAGCCATGTAAACTTTGTCAAATTCACAGGCCATTTTACAGAATTTTGCTTTAAAACTCAGTTACACTTTTATGGGAGACAGTTGATCTGCATTTAGGACTAATCCCAAAAAGTGTTAACAGAGACATGAGTGTTGCAACAAAGAGGGAACTGAAGTCTCCAGCAGGACGTTGTGGAGGTCAGTAATCCTTCCTGGGGCAAAGGGAACTCTGCAGTGATGCACTTGGGTCACACAGCCCTGTGCAAGCACCAAGACACTGAATGATCACAGAAGGCTGAAAAAATCCACAGTACCTCTGGCAGGTTCCCACTGATTAAACACAAGTTGCACAAAATACTGTCCCAAACACACCTGACCCCTCCCATGCAAGCCTGACTTTCCCATTCTAAAGGCAAGCACGTGGAATGGGAGCACTTTGGGTTTGCAAACTGTAACTTAGAGCAGCTGCAATCTGTTCCAGTACCTGTGTGCACTGCTGACTGCAGAATTAAGTGAAATTTGGTGGAATTTTGTACACAGCATTCCCTACTACACCCAGTATAAGAATCTGCATGATCTCACCTTCACTCTTGCTGTAGGTGCAACACGAAGCAGAAACCACAAGCCTTCAAGCTTGTTACAATTTCTCTTATTCTAAAGGCACTGAAGCCCGTTTTGAGGTTGTGTCCGTTCCCCCAGCCCGAGGAAGCTGCGCTGTCAGGTCCGTGTGCACATCCTGTGCTCGCTTCCTGCCGAGCCCCGGCAGCGCCGCCGCTTCCTCTTTCAGGCACGACTGAAAGTGCTGCCATTTCGGCTCCCTGCAAGGCACCACTGGCCAGGAACCCTTTCGGGGTGCTCTTTAGGATACACCACTAGCTCAGAAGTTGAACCCTAACCAGTCCATCGCAGCTTCCAGATCCTGTTTGGGCATCTGCCCTGCATTCCAAGAAAATAAACAAAGCCATTTCTGAAAATTAAGATTATTTCCCCCTCCCCCAATGTGATTTTACAGTGAACAGTTTATTCATCTAACTCAAAGCACTCGGGAGTCCACAGTGAAAGGAACAACAGTCACAGGATTTTACTCATGGTCTGTAGTAACCATTTTTGCCCTTCCACAGTACTTTCACTTCTTATCTTATAAAACCACAGAGTTCTAAATAAAGTCTTTGTTTGTACTTGATAATTTGTTCCCAGATTAATCACATCCATTTCAAGGCACCCTTGCCCCACCATTTCAAGGTCCTTGCCCTCTGCCACCTCCTCCAGCCCTACCACAAACTAATCTTTCTGTGCTTTTCCAAGCAACAAATCTCTCCAGTCAGGGGCAGCCAGGAGAAGTCCTCGGCTGCTACAATCCCAGCAATCCAATTTTCCTCAGTAAATACCTACCAGCATTACATGGAAGATGTATTGCACACCTGTATGACAAAGAGGGCAAAGGTTGCTGCCTAGTTCTCTGCAGAGATCCCAAACCACTAACCCAGGGATCACACGAGCTCAGCTGCCACCTCAGGAGGGAGAAAACCTTGGACTTCCTGGTACACTAATACTGTCACAAACCTGTGATGCAAAGCACAAACAGAAGCCACTCTCTGATTAAGAGATGAATTCCAGAAAGACCTACTGGCACAGAAAGCAAAACTGCTTTTGAGAGCAGTATCACCATTGCCAGAACTCTCCTCTGCACATGTACAGCAACCATCTTCCAGCCTGCTAGAAATCATCTCCTTCATGGAGATCTCACCCCACAACTAAACACATCTGCCACTTCTATGCTAGTAAAGTGGTAAATGGCACATAAAAGAATATATTAGGTTCTAAACCTGGTGCCCAAGCTCACCTGCCTGTCCTGCCCACAGCTCAGGCTGCTGCAGGCATATCAGCTCTATAAACAAATAAATTCGTTCCAAGCCAAGCTTAAGCCCTGGGTCTTTAGTTACTTAGAGCTTAAACTGGCTGTTGAACTACAAACCAGGACGAGAGTTGCACTCCCTTAGAAAAACGTAAATTGTGAAGTCCAAGGAGAAGGGACAGACCTGAGAAACCATCTTGTACCCCATCAGTTCAGGATCTTGAAAAGGATATCCTAATTTAAGCATTGCTTTGAGGTTTTGTTAACTGTCACTAACAGATCAGACACAGGCCTTTAAATTCTGTCTCAGAATTCGTACCTCACAGGGAGAACTGCCTCCAAAAAGCAGTGTTGCCGTTGGGTTTGTGTGTGTGTCTAATTATGAGACACAGCCACAAAAGCTCAGCTGCAGCAGAAGCCATGCCAAGACAAACACAAGCATTCAGGTAAGGACCTGGATCTGCAGTGGGTGGGTCTCAATTCAGGGCTGAAGACCCCCACAGCAGCAGAGCACACTGGTGGGCTCCGTCCCACAGTCTCAACCTGGTGTTGGATGCCAGCACAGGAGATCTGTGGGCAGGCCCACAAAAACAAGCAGTGGAAAGAGCCACAAGATCACCATCACCAACAGAGCTGGATCAACACCGTGATTTAGGTCACAAGCTCCTGTTGTCTTGAAACCCACAAAGTTTGCCATCATTACAGGAATCCCTGTTGGAGATAAAGGAGGTGTCCGGGATCCTGGAGCCACTCAACAGAGCCAAATATATCCCAACACCTCTGCAGCTCTGAAGCTCCCATTTCTGGACAAGTGACTATCAATTACCAAAGAAACATTAAGAGATTGCTTCTCAAAATGCAACTATCATGGAGCTACCACAGAGCTATCACAGAATGTGCTGAGTTGGATCTCACTGCTTGAGACCAACTGATATTTTCTGTACTTAATGCAACTTTCTTTTTCTAATTCTGGAAGATACTTTGCACATCTTTGCAAAGGCTCCTCTCAACCACCTGGTACACACACACACAAGACAGGAAGTGAGGGTGGTTGGGCAGGGGAATTTTAATAGTCTGAGCCCAAGACACCAGCAGCACCATAACACACATTTCAAGTTTAACAACTTCAAGAAAAAGAAGGGGAAAACCATGTAATCTCATTTAGTCCTAAATTCAAAACCAGAAAGCTGACCAGCCAGATAGAGTGTGTGTGACTCAGCAGGCTCTGCCACACCAGTTCCAGCTGTGCCTACACCTGCTTTACCAGGGGCATCGCCCACTGTCCCGCTTCACAGCCCCAACCAACCACCTTCACCTGATCACCAACTCCACAGAAAACACACAAAAGTGACAACTTCCCCATTATCACTCTGGTTAAAGTTACACTGTCAAAAGCAGCCCCCAGCACTGGAAAAACCTGCCCCAGATTAAGTGCTGGGAAGTGTGTGGGCTCACATTAATGTCTTTTCTGTCAAAAGCATTTTTATCTTACATCATTACTCTTCACTTTTCATACTCTAAAGGAAGCCATTTTCCTCAACCATGTAACAAAGTTCTGTTCAGTATTTTACTACTACTTAAAAAAACCCTATCTTCATTAGCTGAGTTGCATACTGATAATATTTAAAAATACAAGCTGCACCTACACTCCTGTTTGGACACAGAACCAAATCAAGGCCCACATGGCCCTGACAGTTCTCTCCACATTCCCATGGCCAACTGCATCTAACAGTGGTAGAAGTTCCTCTATTTTGAGGCATGTTTTTGCACCATGGGAAGCACCCTGCCTGAAAATCACTGCAGGAGATCCTGCTCAGGGAACAGGAGAGCTGCAGGTGCTCTATGCACACAGCCAGGAGGAGCCCAGAGAATGTGCTGTGCTGAGGGAGGAGAGCTCAGGCTGGGTACCAAAGTGCTGTCTGACGTTTAAAGAAATAAAGCTTTGCTAAAAAGCACTGCAAAAATAACTTTTTCCAGATACTGAGCTATCCTGGAGTTTCCTCTTAAAACTAGCAAAGTAGCTGGAAGGCTCACTAACACCAGGACTGCAGCAGGGGAGCTGCCCTGCACTCACCTGACCAGCAGAAGGAACCAGAGCAGCTGGAACCACCTCCCTTCACCAGCCCAAAACCAGCCCTGCAGGGCCGAGGCTGCGGGACCAAGAGCCTGCTGGGCAACTGGCAGCTCCTCAGCAGTCAGCAAATAAACAAAATGCTCAGAAGAAGTAACAGCTCCCACTCCAGGACCTGAAAGAAGAGGGTGCTTCCAAGGAGCCAAGCCTTTAGCTCAGCAATACATGCACTAAACCCAAAAGTACCCCTGAGCTCAAGAGAAGTGCTCAAACACACAGCTGCTGTCACATCCAGGCCCCACAGCAGCCCCTCTGCCTTTAGCTGTTCCCCAGCCACAGCTGCCTGGTGCCCACAGCCCACGGAGTGGCAGAGGCCTCCCTGAGTCGCATCCAAAGCTGCAGGAGCCTTTTTGTCATTATTTCCCCGAAACAGAACACTCGTCACTGGCCAGAAACACAGCACAGCAACCTTCAACTGGAGAAGAGCTGAGCAATTCAAACCAGCCTGATACAAAAAGCAAAACAATTCTGGCAGCCTCAGCTGCTGCTGGGAGTCTGGTACCACACGTGACAGCAAAACCCTCTGGCTGCCCCCGGGCAGCTCCCCACCCCACAGCAGTTTAAGATTTGCTCTAACACCGCCTTAGCTTGGTGAAAACCTTCACCTTCCCCTGCCAGATTTGGTCTGTGCTGGAAAACACAGCTGATCCCACACAGTCTGACCACAGGCACGGACAACTTCACAGGGATGAGCTGCTACCTGCACACCCTCTCCAGGCAAAGGCCCCAAAGAAGCCCCTTGTGTTCCTTTATTTAGAAAGGTTTTGGTTTGGTTTTCCATGAGACAAGAGAACAGTGCACGGGTCCACCATGCACGGTCCAACTCTCTTGGTAGGAATTACACCACAACATTCTAAAGTAACAGGGTGAATTAGCAGCACAAAAGCTTAAAATAGAACAGCAGCTTTTAAAAGCTTTTGCAAAACAAACTCTTTGTTTTCTCTTTATAAAATGTCACTTGTTCAGAAGAAAAGTCAACACATCTCAAGGAAAGGACAGCTGCTCTATTGAAAACAGGCCAATCAGCATTTTGAAGCTTTACAACCCTTTAGGACAGTCGCTCTCTCGATCTCCAAAGATTAATTACGCACCACCACCACCACAAACTCTGCTTCTTGCACTCACTGTTTTCAGTTTTCTGCACACCCAGGGCCAGGTAAACAAACTACCCAAAAACAACCTAAAGGATCCCCCACCAGAAGCTGGGAATACACTGTCTTAATGCCATTCCTGTCACTTACCTTAGGCATTGACATGGACACCAAGGGCTGCAAAAGGCAGCTGAACCCTACCTTGGGGCAGCCAGACATCCTCAAGGAGGGAAAACCTTGTGCCAGGCTTTAGCCCTTGGAAAAACTCTGGTGAAAGGGCTTTCTTCACCTACCATTCCTAGTGGCAATCCTTCCTGATGGATACCCTTAGCTTGTACAGTGTGAAACCATACAAGTTAATAATAAGTGTGAAGTGTAGGGCTTAGAGGAAGCCACTTAATTAAATGGTGACAGGCTGCAGGAGTCTAAGACACTTTAGATTTCTTTAAAAACTCTGCCTAAAAGCTTATCTGCTCAATAAGTTGTTTTATTTGTCATATATTAAGACAATAAGAATAGGGTGTTTTCACCTACAAGAGCTTCTTGCTACCTGGAGTACCAGAAACCAATTTCACTTTCATTCAATTTGACACCTTCATCTTCTAAAAAAAAAAAAAAAAAGAAAAGAAAAGAAAAAGTGTCATTCTTTCCTCAGGAACAGAGCTTCAAGGGTGAAAATAACCATGCCCCCCTACAATTCCTCTTGACTGCCTCCTGCTCTAGAAGCTCAAATCATCACCATAGTTCTCATCAGGGAAATCCCTGGGAGTTCCACAGGGGCTCCATTTCTGTTTACTGTTCTTACAGCAGAAGACCCACAGTTTCCATTTTAGGTACTTGACACTCTAGACCTTCCAGAGCTTTTCTATCAAACAGTGAAAACATCACAAACTCCCCAGCCCTGGCCATCAAATTGAGGCAAACAACCAACCCCAAAGCAGGGTGTGTAATGAATTCAGATCATCCCTTGCAGGTCATGAATAATCAAGTTCAAAGTAAGCAAATCCAGTGATTAAAATTTCTGCCTGGGATATGTTACCAAACTGCAAACATGTGGTGTTTGTTTTTTTTTTTTTTGCACTGCAGTAGGTATTTTTTTATTCCTTGCCAGGATTTTAAAAATCCTTTTCCTCGTTGTTACTGAGGCACACAGGTGAACAGCTTAAACACAGAATTATTTCTACAGTCAGCAATACACTGATGGAAGTCTTATGTATGAGTCTAAGACCCGTCTCAAATTCAAAATCAAAACCTGCCTATACTGCCTTTGCCAGAACCCTGCACTAACAAGAAGAGTCTACAAAGCAGAATAGCTTCCCAACGTACAGTCAGTTAAATATAAAGGCTTTCTACTTAAAGTTGATTTTGCACAAGACCCTTTTGCTAAGTGAAAAAGTGCAGCTCTAAGTGCCTTACTGAGTTACCCCTACGAGCAATACGAGGAGCCTGATCCAGGTTTTAAGTGCCTTCAAAAATAAATAAATAAATAAATAAATAAATGGACATTTGGGGCACTGCAACTTAACACTTTAACACTTCGAACAGAGACAGCCAGCACCTCCTTCCCTGGGAGAGAAGCACAGATGACCAGACCGAGCCACTTCTGACTACCCAGTTACCATCTATCATGGCCTTCTCCTCGCCAGGGCTTGCCTGCCAAGGGGGGAGCAAAGCTGTTCCTGCTCCTCTGGCCACAGCACCCACACAGGTAGGGCACCAGGAACCCTGGCCATTCTGCAGTCCTTCGTTAAGCACAGGTTTCCAGTGCTGGTTGGTATATTCACAGCTACCTGGTCGTACAAGTGTCTGTCACCAGCTGCAAGTTCTGCCTACTGGAAGGTAAAAACACAACTGAAGTCCAGATCGCTAGAACAGCGATTAGAACACAGATAAGGTGACGTCCGGCTGCAATATATATACATTTTTGTGAGGATTTCCGAGAATGGCAAACAACAACCCTCCGAGCTGGTCGGAGCGAGCAGCGCTGGCTCCTGCCCCGGCTGCAGCCGGTGGCACCCCCGGCGCTGCACCGAGAGCTGCGGGATGGTTCTGGATAACATAACCCACAGCCTCGCAGATGCCCAGAAGCGCCTCCCGACTCTTCGGCTGGCTGTGTGCAGCACACACACAACTGGAGCTCAGCGTCTCGCACCCCGCCGCGGCTCAGGGCTCCTGCGGCACCGCCCCAGCGCAGCCGGCAGCCCCTCGGGGCTTCTCCCACAGCCGGGGCCGCACCGGGGCCGGGGCAGGGCCGGGGCTGGGCCCAGCCATGGCCGCGGCAGCACTTCCTGCGCCTCTCCAAGGGTCCGGCCGCCAGCGAGCGGGGGAAGGGAGCGGAGAGGAGAGGAGGGGAGGCGGCGGCCGCCCCGGCACCCCCGGCCCCGCAGCGGCAGCGCCCACCGGGGACGAGCCCGCCGCACGGTAGGGCGGCTGCCGGGGAGGCCCCGCACACACCGCGGGGCCTGAGAGGGCGGCTCCGGCGCTCGGCGGGCGCCCCGTCCGGGGCCAGGGAGTCGCTGAGTGGGTGGCAGGCGGGGATCGGGGCCGCTCGGCGGTCGCGGTGCTCGGTCGGGGGTCCCGTCCCGGTCCCGTTCCCCCCCCCCTCTCCTCTCACCTCAGACGCTCGGCCGGGCGTTGGCAGCTCGCTGCGGGGTCTCCTCGGCGCGGGCAGCAGGGGCGTGACGTCACCGCGCAGCGCGCGCCGGGGCGGGGCGGGGCGGGGCGGGGCCGGCTCACGGCGCCCCCTGCCGGCCGCGCCCGCCGCCGCCGGAGGGAGATCCGGGAGCGGGAACAGATTCCAGGGGCTTGGTTCCCAGGGACATTAACTAACTCGGGAGACCATTCCTGCTCTGCCAGACCCAGTTCTCCATAAATACTGTGTGTATATATATATATGACCTAGAAATGGTGACCTCATCTTATTAGTCATGACCCAATCCGATCACTGAGCACAAGAGCAAGGCTTAAAAGTCGTGGAAAAAGTCACAGAATCAACCAGGCTGGAAAAGACCTCTGAGATCGTCAAGTCCAGCCTTTGACCTAACACTACCATGCCCACTCGACCATGGCACTGAGTGCTACGTCCAGTCTCTTCTTAAATACCTCCAGGGACAGTGAATCCACCTGGGCAGCCTATTCCAGTGTCTGATCACTGTCTCTGCGAAGAATTAGGTCTCCTTTATTTTTGAAGTGTATGTTGTGGTGCTGCTGGTGTCTTGGGCTCAGGCTATTAAAAATTCACTTTTATTAAAATTAAAATTCCCCTGCCCAACCACCCTCATTTCCTGTCTTGTGTGTGTGTGTACCAGGTGGTTGAGAGGAGCCTTTGCAAACATGTGCAAAGTATCTTCCAGAATTAGAAAAAGAAAGTTGCATTAAGTACAGAAAATATCAGTTGGTCTCAAGCAGTGAGATCCAACTCAGCACATTCTGTGATAGCTCTGTGGTAGCTCCATGATAGTTGCATTTTGAGAAGCAATCTCTTCATGTTTCTTTGGTAATTGATAGTCACTTGTCCAGAAATGGGAACTTCAAAGCTGCAGAGGTGTTGGGATGTATTTGGCTCTGTTGAGTAGCTCCAGGATCCCGGACACCTCCTTTATCTCCAACAGGGATTCCTGTAATGATGACAAACTTTGTGGGTTTCAAGAACAACGGGAGAAAAAAAGTATACTTTTGCTAGTTGCACGTTTTTTGTGAGATCATGTGCATGTGCCCAAACAGCTTTGCTGATGATCCACCATCCGTGGGCAAGGGGAGGTTGGTCACAGGATGCAGTGGCAAACGCTCCCGGGTGGTCTTTTCAATGCAAGAGCAAATTCTGTGCCTTTTGTGGGTTTTTTGTGGGTTTTTTTTTTGGTATAAACTGACCACAGAGCAACAACACACTGCTTTGGTCTCTGTGTAAGCCTTTGAAGTTTAAATAAAAACTTCAGTGTTGCTAATTTAGACCCCTCCACCCTGCACCTGCAGCTCTGTGCACACACTCCAGGGCTGCAGGAGCACATGGGGCAGAGTCTCCCTATGTGGGGCATCCCCTGGATCAGTTTCCAAATTCCCCTCAATGTTTTCTTCCTCTTTTTTTTGTTTGTTTGTTTTCCTTTTCTCCTCTGGAGCTGAAGCTGAAATAAAATGGGTCAAAGAGTCACAATTCCTCCTTGCTGGGAGACAACCCCCTGGAAGAGTCAGGGACTTATGGAGGGTTAAATCCCCCTAAACCCACCTCATCCTTCAGAAACAAGAGCCCAGAAAGAAAATCTCCAGGCATGGCCACTTTGAGAAGCAGGAGCCAAAATCTGGCCTGACACAGAAAAATCCAGAGTAATTCAATTTATAAAAGCCACAAAGAGCTCCAGGTCCTAGTGCCAGCAGCCCTGAGTCACCAACCACGGGCTCTGGGGAGCAGCTGAAGTGGGTCAGACCCTCAGAACATCTTTGTGCTGGGCCTTTTAAGCAAGCCCTGGTTTGTCTGCGTGGCCAAAGACAGAGCAAAACCCGCTCTGCCCAATGTAATGGTGTCAGAGGCCCATCTGTGCCTTCTCCTGCAAATATTGGCCACCCTTGGAGATTTGGTAACAAGCCTCTGCCTTCTGACCATGCTCACTGCTGCCCTGAGCGCTCACCAAAGAGCAAAGGAAGAAGAATATTTTCCACAAGAATTTTCAGGACAAAACTGGGAGTGGATGCCAGTGTCCTGCTGACCCTTCCCAGCTGATTTTGGGTGAAATCCCTGCTCCTGTCAAGCACAAAGACAACAGCTGGGTACAGGCTGAGCTGAGCAGGTGAGATCATGAACCCAGAGGGACTTGTGGAGTCTCTCACAGGGCACCATCTCCTTGGTTCTCCAGGACTCATCCAAAGCTGTAACCACCACAGGAGGCTCCAGCTCATCCTCCTGCCACCAGCTCCACCCTTGTCCATGTTCCAGAGGATGCTTATCCTCGTGCTCAGCTCTACACCACCTTCCAGCATTTCTGACAGTGCCTCAGTTCTCTGGATTTATTTAGATACAGAACCAGCAGGGATGGCAACACTGGGTGGGCTGTTTTGGGGGGGATGGTTCCCCCTTTCCAGCAATCCCCCCCTGCACTACTGCAGGACCCTCATCCCCACTTCCCCATGAGAGCACCGAGCACGAGCCCATCGCCCCCAGGGCCTGCCTCTCGAGACCTCCTTTGTGTTTTCATACAACTCCACAGCCATGGTGGCTTTGCTTTTTGGGAGGCAAATCCAAGAGAAAGACTTGCCAATGCCCAGAGGACCTGCAGAACAACCAGCAAGTCGTGGAGTGTCTGCTGGAGGTGAAATCCCACCTAAGGCTACAGAGGTCCCACAACCACCCCAACCTCTTTGCACGTGTCATGGTACATATACTAATGATGGAAACAGATAAAACTGGGGCAGGAAGCCCCACTTCCCAGAGGAGCATTAAATCAACACACATCTGCTGTTGCTGTAATTAGCACCACAGAAAGCTCGTGCAGTAATTAACTTTCTCCCTTCCAAGTTAAGATTTAATAACGCAGGGTAAAATCAGACCCAGGGCGATGGAATGAGCAGAGAAAAAAAAAAAACATCAAATTAAGACACTTGTGACTTGATGAGGAATTAATTATACCTTGGAATAATAATAATAATAATAGAATAATTGCTGTTAATCTGGCTTGTGCTTCAAGTGAGGAAGGGCACTGGGAAAAATTGACTCTGAGGAACAGGTTTCTGTCAACCAAAGGCTCAGCCATGCTGGCATGTGGGTGAGCTACTGCACTGGGCAGAGCTGGGAGAAAAACAACCTGGGGGGGGGAAAAAAATGCTGGGCTGCCAGGGAGCTGCCTCAAACCTCCCCACTTCTATGTGGTCCCACAGGGAACAGCTCTTCCCATAAGGAATTGTCACTGCCAGCAGCCTCAAGCATCTCCCAAGGTGTGGGCACAAGGACAAGAGGCTGGAGATGTCCCATCAGCTCCACGTGCCACCAAGTCTCCCTGATAAAGCCAAAGGGATACTTGCCACACAGGAGGAACACAGGGCCTGTCTCAAAGGTACATCTGAGACCAAGACTGGTTTATTTTACTTTCCCCACCGCTCTGGCACAGAGGCATCCAGAGCCTTGTCTCCACCTGGCAGCTCATGCACTCAAATCCAAGGGGAATGCACAAGGACTATGAAACACACATTGTCTGAAGAGCACCTGAGGCCTGAATGGCACTTTTGAGGACACACTTCCCAGAAAACAGAGCTCCAGGTCCCCCATGTTCCCAGCTCAGGGGTTCAGACCAGCAGATTCTCATCACAGCAGACCCTTTGCATGGGGTTTTGATGCCTCTTCCTGGGCCACACAGTTCCATAAACATGTGCATTTTAACAAGGGGCAAAATCCAGCCCTGAAATCATTACCTGCCACAGTGAGGTACACCAGAGCCAGGCAGGTAGGACGTTCCAAGCCCTCTGGAACTCACACCAGCTGGTACCACCTGCCTCCCAGTACAGCTGGGCACAGGTCAACATAATAAATTACTCAATTACCAGAAAATCCAGTAGGATTGAATACATAATTAGTGTCCTTAAAGCACAGAGCAATCAGCATTTTTGTTTCTTGGGCTCTTTCCTTGCCCTGCCTTTGGCAGCACCCAGGCCCCGTGTCCCCTCACACAGGGACTCTGCTCAGGGGGTCCTGTGTGGTCACTCCTGTGACTTGGTCAGGCCCTGGAAGTTGGGCTCTGTGCAGGGGGGCAGTGCTGCCTGCCGGCTCAGCAGCTTCTCCAGGATGGCTGTTTCTGCATCTCGTCTCTCCATGTCCTCAAATGGAGTCCAGGACATGTCGTGCTGGAGCTTATAGGCACCGAGAAATTCGTGGGGAGTGGTTCCCCATTCCTGGTGAGGAAAGGAGAGACTTCATCAGTACTCAGTTTTCCTTGCAGCTGGGTGGTGCTGTCCCTCAGCCCCCAACCTCTGATGCACTCCCAGCTACGTGACCATCCCATTTCTTAACCTAAAAAGAGGCTCAGCTACCCTGAGTCCAAGATCAGGTCAAGCCCCAGCACTGCTGATGCAGGGAGGCTTGGGGGCACAGGACCTCCCTGACCTGCCCAGAGGTTTGCCCTGAAGCCTTCACCCTGCATGTAAGAAAATGGGTGGCCTGTAAGGAGGAGACCTCCAAGACCACTCCTCAAGCTGCAGGCAAACTCAGTCCCTCAGCACCCTGTCAGGCAGCCATGCCAGCCATAAAAGGCTCAGAGGAAGAACTGCAGGGACCAAAAGGCAGAATTCAGGTCCATACACCAAAGGGCTTCTTGCCATCCTCCACCAAGAGCCAGAGAACTCCATAAGATGGCTCTGGCCCCAGCAGACTAACCCAGACCAAGGGAAAAGGTCAACTGAGCAGCAGCCAACAAATGCCCCCATCGAGCTGGTGGTTTTTTCTGAGGTCCACATGTTCCCAGACACCACAAACATGACTTTTTTTTCCCCTCCCTGCTCCCTCAGGGGCTGTGACCACTCACCTTAGGAGACAGGATGGAGAAGTATCGCTGCCCACTCTCCCTCCTGTACATGTAGTAAATGTTTCCTGGCTTCTTCACAAGGTTGCAGGCCACGTGGTTCAGATCAGCATCTCTGTTAGCTTCATCCAAGACCTGGAAAACACAAATTTGATATTTCTACATTTGAAATAAAATGACAATGTGCTATTGCCAGAGCCCAAGACACATCACTTGACACACTCAATCTGCATGTCTGATTTCATTTGCCCCCAGGAAGGAGATGCTTCCCAAAGAGATTAAGTTTTCTCCAGGTCTTCCCTGTCAGCTGGACCTCAGAGCACCTCTCCTCAGAGTTGGAGATACCTCCAAGGATCAAGGATCTCTGCACCTCTCCCCAGGTTCACCTCTGTGCCTGACCCCACACACACAGCTGCTGGGGGCTTCCTGCTGCTGTCCCCAGGGAAAGGGGCAGGGAACAAAGGGAAATTCATCTCCCCAGCTCCACCAGTTAATGATTACATGACGTAAGTGCCTCCATGGCCGCAGGCCAGTTGCACTGACTGGCAGATCCTTTCCCATTCTGACTCCAGATTTCACCCCTGAGGGTGAAGGGTGCATTGATGAGCACAGCTGAGCCCTGTTGGGTGCTGCCAGGACAAAACGAGCTGGGACAAATGGGAAAGCCAAGCCCACCATCAGGGAAAGCCCTTCTCTCTCAGGGGGCTCAGATCCAACCAGGGCCACATTGCTACCCCTATGGGTCCTCCTGGGAGCACAGCACATGCAGGAGTCATGCTTCCCAAATCCAGAGTCATCTCTCTGTCCTCCCTGACACATGAGCTGCTTTGCATCACCTGCCCTTGCACCCCCACTTTATCTGAAGTCCTTCCTGATGTGCCCAGGACTCAGTGAAAGCACTCAAAACTGTCCCCATTGACACCTGACAACAAACCCTTATTTTCCCACTGAACCTCCTCTGCTGGGCTTCCGGCCCCGACTCACACCCAGGGCCACAGCTCCCCCCGAACGCCCGGCAGAGAGGGCAGGTGCTCAGCAACGAGCCTCCCGCCCATCCTCGCTCACCTTCCGCGCCTGCTCCTGCAGGTGCCGGATCTGCTCGGCGATCACGGCCAGTTTGCTGCAGGCGTTCGCCCGCACGAAGGCATCGGCCTGGGAGAGGGAGGAGCGGGTGCTGGTCAGGATGGGAGGAGCCGCAGCCCTCCCACGCTCAAGGTGTCAGCTGTCACAGCACCCCCGGGGCACTGGGGTGACACCCGTGGAGCTGGGAGGCACTGGGAGCTGCCTGGACAGGTCGGGGGCAGTGGGAGGGAGCGGTAGGGACAGACTGGGAGGCAATGGGTTGGACTGGGAGGTAGTGGGATGCACAGCAAAGAGGCTGTCGGATTTACAGGGAAGCATTTAGGCGGGCTGAGAAGCTCTGGAGGACAAACTGGACATCCCTGGAAGGCAGTAGGATGTACTAGGAGGCACCGGAGGGAAAGTAGAACAGTCAGGGGGGGTTCCTGGGGTGTACTGGGAGACAGTGGGAGGGGCAGTAGGACATATCTGGAAAAACTGGGGTAGACTCAGAGGCACTGACATGGACTGGGAGCCACTGAAGCGGGAATGAGACATACCAGGGGTGCTGGGATGGACTGGGAGAGTAGCGGCTGGAGGCACCTGGACACAGTGGGGTGAACTGGTTACTGGGACATACTGGGAGACAGCAGGGTACACTGGGATGGGACTTCGGTGTGATGCTCTGTGAGTCACCGGGGGGCAGCAGGGCACAGTGGTAAGCGGGGAGGTGCAATGTGAGGTGCTGCAGACACCAACAGCGTGGGAACTCGGGAAGGCACTGGGGGGCACTGGGACACACGGGGAGGGGACAGTGGGAGAGGGTAGGAGGCATCAAGAGGCCGCCGGAGTCACCAGAGAACAGTGCTGGGAGGCACCAAGGCCGCCGCCGGCTGAGAAGGCTCCGGAGAACGGCCGGGAGGCACGGGGGACACCGGGCCCAGAGCCATGCCCCCGCCGCCCCGGCGCCAGGGCCCGGCCCTCACCTGCTGCACCTGCCGCGCCAGGGCCACCAGGTCGTCGGGGTCCCCGACGCGGGCGGCGCGGCCGGCGCTGCCCTCCACCAGGGCCAGGGCCAGCCCAGGGCCGGCGCCGCCATGCCCGGGCTCCGCGCCTCCCTCCGCCATCGCCGACCGCGCCCGGCCACTTCCGCCCGCTTCCCGCTGTGGCGTCACCGCGCGCGGCGAGGGGGCGGGACCGCGGCTGAGGCGCTGATTGGGCAGTGTGCGCGGAGGGGGCGTGGTGTGGCAGAGGAGGCGGGGCCTAGGCGACGATCTGTGGCCGCTGATTGGGTAATGGCCACGGAGGGGCGTGGCGGAGGGGCGTGGCTTGTATCACTGCGGTGCGGCGACTCGGCCGGGGCTCAGACATGGCGCTGCCGCCGCCGCTGCCGATCATGGAGCTGCTGCTGCTGTTGCCGCTGGTGCTGCTGGCGGGAGCCGCCACGCCACCGGAGCCGCTCCCGCTCCCTGTCTCGGCCGACCCGCCGCTGCCGGCCCAGCCGCCGGACGCCCTGTTCGCCGCCGGCGCCGAGGCGTACGCGCGGGGGGACTGGCCGGCCGTGGTGCTGCAGATGGAGCGGGCGCTGCGGGCGCGGGCCGCCCTGCGCTCCCGCCTGGCGCGGTGCCGCCTGCGCTGCGCCAACGCCACGGCGGGGCCGCCGGAGGACGAGGAGGAGGGCACCGAGCCCCAGCCCGACCCGGTTCTCCGGGACCTGAGGTTCTTCCGGGGGCTTCTCCGCCGCGCAGCCTGCCTGCGGGGCTGCGGGCCCGCCGCGCCCTCCCGGTACCGCCTGAGCGAGGAGCTGGAGCGCGAGTTCGCCCGGCGCAGCCCCTACAACTACCTGCAGGTCGCCTATTTCAAGGTGCGGGACCGGCAGGGAGGGAGGGAGGGAAGGGAGGGAAGGGAGAAGCTCCCGGTGCGGCGGGATGCGGGACGGGCGGGATACGCGGAGGATGCCGGAGCCGGGCGGGGGGGATGGAGGGATGGGATCGAGAGAACCGGCCGGGGACGATCGCGGTGCCGGGACGCCGGAGATGGGTTCGGTGTGTGCCCCGGCGGGATGGCCGTGCCCTGCCCCCCTCAGTGCCACGTCGGAGCTCGCCGGGGCCGCCCCCGTCACCGCCCCCTACCCCGGCCGCCGGGATGCCCCGGGATGCTCCGGGATGTCTCAGGGGCCGGGGGTCCCCTCCTCTCCGCGTGGGATCTGCACTGTCTCACCCCCCTCATCCCACCCAGATGAACCGGCCGGCGCAGGCGGCAGCGGCCGCTCACACCTTCTTCGTGGCCAATCCCGGGCACCAGGAGATGAGGCAGAACCTGGAGTACTACCAGGCTATGGTGGGGGTCCGCGAGGAGGACTTCACCGACCTGGAGGCCAAACCCCACCTGGTGAGACCCCCCCCTCCCCTTCCAAAGTCCCTGTGCGGTGACTGCGGTGCTGCGAGGTCCCTCCCCATGGGGACGAGGTAGCCCAGGTGACCCATCGCGGGGATGGAACCCCCTTGTTGAGCCCCCCTCATCATCTCTCATCCCTCTGCAGAGCGAGTTTCGGCTGGGGGTCCGGTTTTACTCGGAGGAGCAGCCGGCTGCCGCCATCCTGCACCTGGAGAAGGCCCTGGAGGAGTATTTCGTGGCAGACGCCGAGTGCCGCGCGCTCTGCGAGGGACCCTACGACTACGAGGGCTACAACTACCTGGAGTACAATGCAGACCTTTTCCAGGCCATCACAGGTGCGAGCTCTGCCTGCTGTGTCCTGTCACAAGAGCTGGGGACAGTTCTCG
Source organism: Manacus candei (assembly GCF_025592945.1). Taxonomy (NCBI): domain Eukaryota; kingdom Metazoa; phylum Chordata; class Aves; order Passeriformes; family Pipridae; genus Manacus; species Manacus candei. The sequence goes on from NW_026138070.1 coordinate 2,520,922, forward strand.
GCGGGCAGTTGGTTCCCAAAGACCTGAGGGGTGGTGGGTCCCTGAAGAGGGCAAACACCATCCCGGGTTTTACTTGGAGAAGTGTGGCCAGTAAGTGGCAGGAGGTGTTTGCCTGCACTCAGCACTCGGGGTGATGCTCAAGAATCCTCCAAATTCCAGGGGAATATGGAAAAACAGGAGAGGGACCAGCAGAGGGTCACCAGGATGGGAGGCCAGAGATGGCCACTCTGCCCCCAGAGAGCAGCACAATTCCCCCCCCCCCCCCATCACTTAGAGGTGGACAACCAACCACCAAAAATCTGGCAAACAGCCCCAGTGCGAGCAGAAGGTTGGAGACCCCTCAGGGTCCTGCCCACCAGCCTGTGGGTGACCATGAGCAGTGACATGGGTTTTTTTTTCTCCACCAGACCACTCCATGCAGGTGCTAAGCTGCAAGCAGGGCTGTGTCACAGAGCTGGCCTCACAGCCTGGCCGGGAGAAGCCTCTGGAGGATTTCCTGCCCTCGCACTTCAACTACCTGCAGTTTGCCTACTACAACAGTAAGCAGCTTCTGTGGGCTGTCAGGGCTGGGCACCCAGCTCTGGGCAGGCTGAAATCATGGATCCACAGAGTGGTTGGGTTGGGAAGGGACCTTCAAAGGTCGTCTCGTCAGTCCAGCCCAAGATGCAGCGACATCTTGGCATTGGTCATTCCGAGGTCTCTCACTGCCCCATCCAACTTGCCTTGGAACACTTCCAGGGATGGGGCAGCCACAGCTTGTCTGTGCAGCCTGTGCCAGTGCCTCACCAGCCTCATCATAAAAAATTTCCTCCTTATGGTCAACCTAACCCTGCCCTCCTTCAGTTTAAGACCGTTGCTCCTTGTCCTGTCACTAAAAGCCTTGGTAAAAGTTGTTCTCATATCTCTTGTAGCCCCTTCTAGATATGGGAAGGCCATAAGATCTCCCAGGAGCCTTCCCATCTCCAGGTTCAACAACCTAAATTTTTTCAGCCTTTCTTCCTCTAACCATTTTTGTGGCCTCCTCTGGACCCACTCAAAGGGGTCCACTCACACCCCTTCTTGTGCTGGGGACCCCAGAGCTGGAGGCAGCACTGCAGGGGTCTCATCAGAGAAGAGCAGAGGGGCAGAATCCCCCTTCACCTGCTGCCCACAATGCAGCCCAGGACTTGAGGGGTTTCTGGGTTACTGTGGCCAGGTCCTGTCCAATTTTTCATCCAGCAGTATCTCCAAGTCCTTCACAGGCTGCTCTAATCCCACCCATGCCCCTGTCTTCACTCATAGTGGTGGAGAAGCTTCCACCAGACCTTGTTGTACTTGTGAGGTTCACACAGGCATGCTCCTCCTGCCTGAAATGTTCTGCAGGACATTTGGATCAGTCACCCTCCACATTGCTTTATTCCCGGGCAGTTTTGCTTTCCAAGTGAAATAACAGCCTGGAGAAGTATTTTTTTCCCTCCTGCCTGCTGTCTACCTCTTGCTTCAAACCACAGTGGTGTGCTTCCCTGCCAGAAGAGTTATAACCCAGGCAAATACATCTGATTTTTATTTCATTTTTTAATTCGCCTCCTTAGAAAAATTAAACTGTTTCTGTGCAAATTTCTTCAAAGGGAGGGGAAAAAAAATATGGCATCCAAGAAGATGGAAATCCTCGAGAAGAGACAGCTGAGAGGGGACTTCATCCATGTCTGTCAGTATCTGCAGGGTGGGTGTCAGAGGATGGACCAGGCTCTGCTCGGTGGTGCTGAGCAATAGGACAAGAGGCAGGAACTGATGCACAGGAAGTTTCACCTGGATATGAGGAAGAACTTCACTGTGCAGGTGACCACGTGCTGGGACAGATTGCCCAGAGAGGGTGTGGGGTCTCCCTCACTGGAGATGTTCCAAAACCATCCGGATGCAATCCTGTGCCAGGATGCTGAAGCAGGGAGGTTGGACCAGATGACCCAGTGTGGTCCCTTCCTTTGCTTCCCCAGTTTGTGACTGTGTGATTCTGTGAAAGGCTGCACAGAAGTGGGGCAGGGTGCTTCAGTGGCTGGAAATTGCAGGTTAGCGAGGAATGGTTGGGTCTGACTGCCTGGAAATGGGGCCTCGGGAATTTTCCCAAGCAAGAAAAGTACTCAACCTGTGACCCTGGTTTCTGGAGGCAGGAGAGCACCTCGGATTCTGAATTTTGCCTTTGTGGCAGCAGTTATCCTTGCTCCAGGGGATCTGCCCTGCTTGTGAGACTCTTTGCAGGACAACAAGGATTTTGTCTCTCATCTCTCTTTCCATATCCGTGTTTGCTCTGCCTCCAAGTGCCCTTGGACATGCTGTTAAACAGCCCCACTTTCCCTTTGCAGATGGGAATTACGAAAAAGCCATCGAATGTGCCAAAACCTATTTGCTCTTCTTCCCACATGATGAGGTGATGAACCAGAATTTGGCCTATTACACTGCTGTCCTGGGGGAAAACCTGGCGAGACCCATCCAACCCCGAGAGGTGAGCAATCAGCTGAGACATCTTCTCTCCTCCTTGGGGACCTTTGCGGAAGTTTTGGGGTCTTCTCTGGTCCAGCCACCCAAGGTGGACAGTAATGGATGGTTTCAGGGTTCAACAAGCTGGAAAACAGCTGAGAGACTGAAAATCATCACTGGCAAAATATCTTTGGCCAAGTGAAGCTGGATGATTGGCACACGTGGACCCACTCCTCAGAGAGACCTTTTAGGAGGGGCTGAGCACACCTCTGCTGCACCCTTCCACAACTGAAGTGAAATTGCTTAAGAAGGAGAGGATTTGGCTTCAAAATAGCTGGATCTGGATGACCAGTTCCTGCCTGGGATGTGGTAGGCAGGAATGGAGGTCTCTGCCCCACACCAGCTGGAGCAGGGAAGGAGATCTGCTCCTAAAGAGCTTCCTGCAGGAGGGACATGTGTGTGCCTCTGCTGGACTGTCCTCTCCCGAGTCATCCACACAGGACAGGGAAATTCAGGCAGGATGGGGAAAGCCACTTCCTTCCCAGCTGCCAGAGGGAACAGGAAACCAGGGCTATAGGTCTGGAGCAAGGACCACAGGAATGGTGTAAACCTGCACCTTCCTGCCCGTTCTCAGGGTCCTTTGGAGCCCTCGTGCTGTACCTCACCCCTTCCCTGTGCCCCCTTGCCACAGGAGATCCGGGTGTACCGCCAGCAGAGCCTGATGGAGAAGGAGCTGCTCTTCTTCAGCTACGATGTCTTCGGCATCCCTTTCGTGGACCCGGTGGGTGGTGTGAGACCAAGGGGACACGGTGGCCAGGTGGAATGTGGATGAGGGGGTCTGCATCCTGGCCAGATCCTTGTCCAGCTCCTGACGCTGTTCTTCTGGCTGCAGGACACGTGGACACCTGAAGAGGTGATACCCAAAAGGCTGCGAGAGAAACAGAAGTGAGTGCTGTCCCTGGTGGGGGTCCAACAGGACATACCCCTCTTCCTCTGGGGGGTTTGGGCCAAAGGCCATGGCACAGAGCTGCTGCCAGGGAAGGTGTTGATACTGGGGATGGAAAAAGCTGCTGGAGGGCAGAACTTTGCTCCCCATCAGCCCATGGGATGATGGGCACCCCAAGCACCACAGGGTGAGGGATGCAGTGGAGTGACTCTCTCTAGTCTTGGGCTTTGTCACCAGCCCCTGAGACAACTTGTTGGTGCCTCTCGTTCCTGACGTGGTGGGGACAGTGGGATGGTGGGGCTGATGGCTACCACGTGCCCAGGGCAGAGCGGGAGACGGCGGCACGCATCTCGGAGGAGATTGGCAACCTCATGAAGGAGATCGAGACGCTGGTGGAGGAGAAGGCCAAGGAGTCTGCTGACATGAGCAAGTTCATCCGAGAAGGTGCAGAGCAGGGGAGGTGGGATGGGGACCTCCGTGACCCCTGCTGCCAGTCCCTCCATACGTGGGTGGCAGCAGGAGCAGGTGGCAGGACCACAGCTTCCCCCAGGGTTGGTGGTGCTCATCCCCCACGTCCCCCAATCCCTTTTGTGCCCCAGGTGGCCCCTTGGGGTACGAAGGAGCCAGTGTCACCATGAACTCCAGGGCCCTGAACGGCTCCCAGCGTGTGGTGGTGGATGGAGTCCTCTCTGCCGAGGAGTGTCGGGAGCTGCAGAGGCTCACTAACGTGAGTGTGGGGATGGGAGGGGCGGGCAGGGGTCGCAGCTCAGACCAGTAACACCCATGGGGTTTTGCAGGCAGCTGCCTCAGCTGGGGACGGCTACCGGGGGAAGACCTCTCCTCACACCCCCAGCGAGACCTTCTACGGCGTGACCGTCCTCAAGGCCCTCAAGGTTGGGGTGGATTTGGGGAGAAGCGGGCTGTGGGGGCGAGAGGTGGGAGTTTGGGGGCAGGCCCCGTGGCCACCTGGGGGCTGAGCCCCTGTGCTGCCTGTCCCCCTGTAGCTGGGCCAGGAGGGCAAGGTGCCCCTGCGCAGTGCCCACCTGTACTACAACGTGACGGAGAAGGTGCGGCGCATGATGGAGTCCTATTTCCGCCTGGAGGCCCCGCTCCACTTCTCCTACTCCCACCTCGTGTGCCGCACGGCCATCGACGGTGAGCACAGCCCAGGGGAGCGGCTCTGCTCCTCTCAGGTCCCCTCCAACAGCTGGAATTGGTCTGGTCTTGGACTTTTTTCCTTGGAGACCTCCTTGCTGCTCCCTAACTGTCTCCTCTACCTGGGAGGGTGTGGGAAGCTTGTCCCTTAAAGCCCAGTTCAGGAAGATGAGCAGCAGCTCTCTTGGTTGCCTCCAGTGGGGCAGATGGCTTCATGCCATACAGGATTTCAGCACTCAGAGGCATTTGGGATGGGTGCTGGGAGAGGCTGTGCCTGGAAGGCCAGGGAATGCCGCGGGACAAGCCTGGAGAGGCTTGTGCCACCCGAATGGCCTCGCATGGTCCACACTCCAGCAAGTTAAGTGCTTTAGGCTGCACACGACTTTCTTGTCACCTCCAAGCCTGGGATGCTTGGGGAGGGACCCTGCTCTTGCACAGACAGAGGGGTCCTGATATCCCAGGTCTCGTTCCACCCTAGAGAAGCAAGAAGGTCGGAGCGACAACAGCCACGAGGTGCACGTGGACAACTGCATCCTCAATGCAGAGGCTCTGGTGTGCGTGAAGGAACCCCCAGCCTACACATTCCGGGATTACAGGTACTGGTGGTGGCTGTCAGCTCAAAGTACCACAGCTCAGTGGCACCTAGGCTGGGAGGAGCCAGGTGGGAGGACATCAAACCTGGGCTCTCCTGCCTCAGGCTCCTGCTGTGGGTGTTGGGGGAGCTCTGGGCTCACCTGCTTGCTGGAGCTGTGGTCAGGGGTTGTTAGTTACCTCCACTTGTCCCCTGCTCCCTTTTTAGTGCCATCCTTTATCTCAATGGAGACTTTGAAGGAGGAGCTTTCTACTTCACTGAGCTGGATGCCAAGACGCAGACCGTGAGTAGCTCAGCTCCGAGGATCCACGTGCAGCTCCTTCCTGCTGGCCCTGTCCCCTGGGAACACCCCCTGGGCCACTGCAAAAGATGAACTGGGGTTGAAGGGGACTGACTTGCTCATGATGGGGGTCTCCCACCCTTGGCAGGCGGAGGTCCAGCCACAGTGTGGCCGTGCCGTGGGCTTCTCCTCCGGCTCAGAGAACCCCCACGGGGTGAAGGCCGTGACCAAGGGCCAGCGCTGCGCCATCGCCCTCTGGTTCACCCTGGACCCTCGGCACAGCGAGCGGGTGAGCTCCCTCCCAGCAGCACGGGGGGGTTTTGAGTGGGACACTGGCCATGCTCACCCCCCCGTGGGTCTGCCTGCAGGAGCGTGTGCAGGCAGATGACCTGGTGAAGATGCTTTTTGGCGTGGAAGAGGGAGATTTGGAGCCGGAGCAGGAGCCACCCGCTGCCGTTGTGGTGGGGAAGGACGAGCTGTGATGTCCCACGGGGACCAGGATGTCCCTGCTGGGACCAGTGACACCAGCATGGCAGCTTCGGGCTGCTCAGTCATCAGAGTGACTTATGGGACCCCCCTCTGCCCCTAACCCGTGTGGGATGGGGCATTGGGGAATGCCCTGCACTGCCCCTGCACCATCCAGCATCCCCCCGTGGAGCTGACCTGGGATGTGACAGAGGCTCAGAGGGGTGCCATGGGGACAAGGGAGGGGTGCTGTGTTAGGGGTGAGGCCCCAGTGCCACAGGTGCAATTGTGTGCCTTTCCTGAGCCTGTGGCTATTTAAGTGCCTTCTGCAGAAAATGGGTGAATAAAGCTATTTTTTTTCTAAGCTGTCGCTGGCTGGAGTCTGCTGCCCCCCCTTTGGCTGCCATCAGTGTTGGGGTGCAGCCTTTCCTCCTGGCAAACATTTACTGAAGGGTGTTGTAGCCCTGCAACCCCACAAAGGTGTTTTTTTGGGGGGACAAGGTGCCCCAGGGGCAGCAGGGGCAGTGCAGCCCTCAGCTGAGCATCCCCTGGACCCCACTCCTGCAGCGTGGGCAGAGACCCTCCATTCCAAGGAGGAGGGAACCGTCCTTGAACAAGAAGAACATTGAGCACTCTGGCACCCCCGGACAGGGCATCGAATTGTTCCCGCGGGTGTCTGGCCATTACCATAACCATCCCGGGAATGCGGGCAAATAAATCCTGCCCCGCTGCACCAGGACCCAGCACCCCCATCCCGCTGGGAGAGGGCGTAGGGCAGGGCCCGTTCAGCATCAGGGTGGGCGAGGGGGGGGTCTGGGGTAGGTTTCTGCAGGATGAAGAGATGGTCCCACTGGAGGGTGCCCACCATCCCCGCGGCTGACCCCGGCTGCCTGGGCGTGAGCAGACTGCTGATGAGGCCAGGGCTGTTAACCATTGCCAGGTCCTGGGGCTGCCACGGGCTTGGTGTCACCGGGGTGGTGGCACGTGTCCCCCCCCTACACCCCGTGTCCCCCTCCTGCAGGGGGACACCGCTGACAATGGTGTCTTTTGTTGGTGCCACGGTGGGTGGCGTGGTGTGCCCAAATTCCCTCACTGAATGAACCCCTTCCCTGCTCCCTGTCGAATTCCTGGAGCCACCCCCGGGGCCTCTGTGGCTTGGGGGGGGCTCCCAGCCCACGGCAGGGGTGCAGAGGGTCATGGATTTGGGGGGGGGGGGAGGGGTCACCTCCTCCACACCCCCTTCCCCTCTTCCCGTTGGGGACCCCCATTTTCCCATATCCCTCCACTGTGGAGTCCCCATCTCCCTCAAGACCCAAATATCTCCTGTAGGACAAAAATACTCCCCATGCCCCAAATCTTTACCCCCAAGGCCAAATTCTCCCTTCCAGGACTCAAATACTCACCTCCAGCCCCAAATCACTCTCCTCAGATTCAAATCTCTTCCCCCTCAGATCCTAAATCTCTCCCCCCCTGCAGAACCCAGTGCTCTTCCCTGGGGACCCAATGCTCCCTCTCAGGCCCCTAATTCCACCCCTCCCTGCCTCCAGTACCAATTCCCCCCCAGTCCCCACATCACCCCCCCTTTGGCCCCAAATCTCCCACTTGAGACTCAGATCTCTCCCCCTGCAGAATCCAATGCTCTTCCCTGGGGATCCAACGCTCCCTCTCCAGGTCCCTAACTCTGCCCCCCTCCAAGCCCCACATCACCCCCAAATCTCCCCCTCGAAACTCCAGTCTCTCCCCCCAGACCCCAAACCTCTTCCCTGAGCAGACCCAACGCTCCCTGGGACCCAACGTTCCCTCTCCATGCCCCTAATTCCACCCCCCTGCCCTCCCCAAATACCCAATTCCCCCCCACGCCCCAAATCTCCCACTCGAGACTCAAAATCCCTCCCAGGACCCAAATCTCCCCCCCCACCCCGCAAGACCCTTCCCCCCGGCGCCAAACCTCTCCCCTCACTCCAAATCCTCCCCCCCCCAACACCGTCCCTCCCTCCCGTGCCTTTTCCCTCCTCCCACGCCGCGCTGCATCCCGCGGGCGGTGCGGGGAGCGCGGGGCGATGGGCGGCGGGGCGCGGGAGCTGTGCGGGTACCTGGCGGCGCTGGCCGGGTGGGTGTCGGCGCTGGCGGCCGCGGTGCTGCCGCAGTGGCGGCAGAGCTCGTACGCCGGGGACGCCATCATCACGGCCGTGGGGCTCCACGAGGGGCTGTGGATGAGCTGCGCCGCCCAGAGCACCGGGCAGGTCCAGTGCCGCCTGCACGACTCGCTGCTCTCCCTCGACGGTGGGTACCGCGCTCCCTTTCCTGGCTACAGCCCCCCCTCCCTTTCCCCCCTCACCCCCCACCCCGAGCTCCCCTGGGATCCTCAGCGCCTTGAGGTGCACAAACCGAGCTGGCTCTCTCTCTGAGCTCCCCTGGGATCTTGAGCCGCCCTTGCCCCCTGCTCCTGCAGGTCGAGCCCTTGATGTGGGTTTGTCAGCCCCCATACGGCTCTCAGCCTCTCTCTGTGTTTGAACCCACCTGTACAGGTTTGAAACCCCACGCCTGCAACAGGTCTGTGTCCTCCGGGTGCCTGGGTGCCACCCCACCCTGCAGGTCTGAGCCCTGCTGTGGTTTTGACAGCCCCTCTGTGGCTTTGACAGCCCCTCTGTGCCTCTAAGCCCCCTCTGTGCATTTGAAACCATCTATATGGGTTTGAAACCCCACACCTGCAACAGGTCTGTGTCCTCTGGGTGCCACCCCACCCTTGCAGGTCTGAGCCCTGCAGTGGTTTTGACAGCCCCTCTGTGGCTCTAAGCCCCCTCTGTGTGTTTGAAACCATCCATATGGGTTTGAAACCCCACGCCTGCAATGGGTCTGTGCCCCCTCGTTGTCTGGTGCCCCCCCCACACCCCACCCTGCAGGTCTGAGTCTTGCTGTGGTTTTGACAGCCCCCATATGGCTCCAAGCCCCTCTCAGTGTTTGAACCCACCTATGTGGGTTTGTATCCTCTCAATGTATGGGTGCCCCCTTCCCCCTCCATGGGTCTGAGCTCCCCCTGGCCCCTCCAGAGTCTTCTGGAGATCCAAACCCTTCTTGCCCTCCTCACCTCACCCTAGGTGTGAGCCCCTCTAATATGCCTCTGAGCCCACTTCACCCATCCACTGAGCCTCCACGTGGGCCCAGGTTTCCCCCCTCCATCCGTGAATCTGAGCTCCCCACACCACAGCTGAGCCTCTCTTGGCCCTGTGGTTTCGAGCCCCTTTGTGGGGCTGAGATGCCCCCTGACCCTGGTGGGTTTGAGCTCCAGGGTGGGTGTCACATTTGGGGACCAACAGTGCCCCATGGGGGCATCACAACCCCCCCCCCCACCCCACACCCCCAGGCTGTGGATCACCCCTGTGGTATTTGGGGACTGTGGTGCTGCTCAGGGCAAGGTGTTTCCCAGCCCAGACAATCATGAGGAGGATGAGTGTGGCAGGGGGAAAGGTCAGGGGTGGTGTTGGGGGTGGTGCCCTGAGCTGAGCTGAGATCTCTGTACCCACCAGGTGGGGAAAGAGGTGACATGGGAGTCACACAGTGAGGACAGGGTTAAGGACACATCCATCCCCAGCGTGGGACGAGGTGACCTTGCTTCCAGTGCCAGGCTGTGGGCAAAGCCACCTGCTGGGAGCAGCTTTTCTCCCCTCCCTTGCAGTTCACATCCAGACCTCCCGGGCTCTCATGGTCATTTCTCTCCTCCTGGGCTTCTTCGGCATCATCGTGAGCGTGGTGGGCATGAAATGCACTAAAGTTGGGGAGGAGGATCCTGTCACCAAAAGCCGCATAGCTGTCGCTGGAGGTGTCCTCTTCATCCTCTCTGGTAAGGCAGCTCCAGCCTTCGCACCTCACCGGTGCAGGGATCCTCAAACGCCTCTGAACGCCGTTTGTTGGAGCGTTCAGTGAAGGCTCCGTGTCACTGATGGTCAGCATTTGATGTCTGGTGGGGGCTGGACTAGGTGACCTTTAAGGGACCCTTCCAACCCAAACCACTCTGTGATTCCATGGTTCCGTGCCCAGGTCTGTGCTCGCTGGCTGCCGTGTCCCTGTACGCAACACAGGTGACCTACGAGTTCTTCAGAGAGAGCGCCGTGCCCATCAACGCCAGGTGAGAGCCTGGCTCGGGGGGTGCTCTGCATCTGAATCCCATCTTGTCCCTGCACTTCCCACTGGACCTTCCCTTGGTGGTGTTGGCAAGGCTGATGTGCCACACGGGAGGGACCTCTGCCACCCCTCACTGCCACCCTGCAGAAGGTGTCCCCGAGGCTAAAGCTTTTGTTGTTACCAGCTGGGACAGGCTAATGGTGCACAGGGGGAGTTTCAGCCCGAGGGAGGGTTAAAGGACAGGGAAATGTAGGAGCTGGATCCGGCCAACATGAAAGATGGGGACGGAGAGGGAAGAACCAAACTCTGCCTCGGCATTGCCGTCGCCTCCATCAGGGCTTCGAGCTTCCTATTGCACCTCTGCCTCTCTGCCCCCTCCCTGATGCTCCCCCACCCCTTTCTCCACAGGTACGAGTTTGGCTCTGCTCTCTTCGTCGGCTGGGGGGCCGCCGGGCTCTCCATGCTGGGGGGGTCCCTGCTGTGCTGCTCCTGCCCTGCCAAGGAGCGCCGAGCGCAGCAGTACCACCGGCAGTCGCAGCCCTCCACGTCCCGGGAGTACGTCTGAGCCCTCACCCTGCCCTCCCACCGCCTGGTGCCTCCCTCCCCTCCCAAAAACCGGCAAGACCCCGGTGCTCCCACCCCACCTGGTCCCCTGAATGCTCCACGAGACCTTTCTCCTCCTCATCTTCCAGGTTTCAGCGCCATTTGCGGTGCCAGCCCCTAAAATAGGGGGTTTTGAGGGTCACAGCTCCCGTATCCATCAGTGCCACGGTCCCCTCAGGTGGGCAGGGTGGCACCCCCAGCCCCCTGGGGTTGCTGGGCCGTGTCCACCCGTCACAGGGACGCTGCAGGGGCAATGGGGGGAGGCTGATGCCAGTGCCACAGGGGCACAAAGTTGATCCCATGGGGATGTGCTGCACAGAAGCACTTTGTGCCATGACCACCCCTCTCCCACAGCCTGTTTTCGGGAGCGAGTGGGGAGCGAAGCCAGTGCTTGGTTCTCCTGAGATGAGGTTTTCAGACCTACCAGCCCCAGCCCCACTCAGGGCTCGAGCATTCCCATGCCCTGCTCTTGGCAGAGGGATGCTTCCAGTGCACAGCATTCCTCCACCTCATTGCTACCTAAACCCACGGGTTTTAAAAATTGTTATTAATTATTACTAATTCCTGCCTGGAGGTCAGTTGCTCCAGCTGAGCTCTGCCAGCCAAAAAAAAACTGCCCTGGGCTCGTTCCTTCCTAGGACCAGGCTGTGCCTTGTTCAACAGAAGAATAAACGGGTTTGGGCAAATTAAAGCAGCAAAAATAAGGGGGCTCTGAGCACAAAGGAGGGTTTGTTTTTATTTTTGGTGCCCAACTCAACTATTTCAAGTGGCAGATGGACAGAGCCCCAAATTTTGGTGCCTCCCTGCTGGGTCCAAATCCCCCTTCCCGAACAGGACCCCCTGGAGCAGGCGGTGAAGGCTCCAAACCCAACCTGCTAATTGCCTCCTCTGACCTCCACACCACTGCTGCTAATTGCTCTGCAACTGCCAAAGCTCCAATTTGTCTGTAAATCCCCCCAAACCCCCCACACCCCATCCCTCCAGCCCTACTGCATTTGTGGCACCAGCCAACCCACAGGGAAAGACACTGGAAATAATCCAAACACCTTGGTTATCTATTTTTTATTATTTTATTTTTTAACCCCAATTAGATGAAAGAGCTGATTTTTAAAAAATTTTCTTTTGCTCTATTTTGTTTTATTTTCCTCAATCTTCTTTTATTTTGCTCTATTTTATTTTATTTTACACTATATTCTTTTATTTGACTCTATTTTATTTTCCCTTCCTCTGTTTTATTTTGCCGTATTTTATTTCACCCTATTTTTTCTCCATTATGTTTTCTTTCCTTCTATTTTATTTCCTTTCCCTCTGTTGACCTGCTCTGGATCCCAGGCTGTGCTGGAGGAGAAGCAATGCTATTTTTCTTTCCCTTCCCCCTGCACTACCTGCCCCTTTCTCTTTTAAACTGCAAAAATTAAAACTGTGTCCTGCACCCCTCAGGGAGAAAGCAGTGCTTGTAGGTTGGCTTCACCCATCAGGTTTGAGAAGGAACCTTGTGCTTTAAAACCCACCAAAAAAAATCGACTAAAAAGGCCTTTTTATATCGCAGTGTTGTGTAAAGAATGTTTTTATTCTTTTAATATAAAATTCCATTAATTTTTCTACAGGATGAGGGATGGGTGGGGGATTTTTAAATGCCTTTTTTTTTTTTTCTTTTTCCTGTTTGTACTAAAAATTGTATTAAAATGTTTTCAATCACGGGTATCTTTTTGGAATTGTCTCTTTTATCCCCCCTGACTCCCCATCTGGACCAGTCACCCCCAGTGACTCCAGTGCTGGGTCAGAGCCACTTCTGCAGCGTGGCCCAGGCAGGAGCCTCTCCCCCACCCTAAACAGTTCTTGCCCTCCTGGCTGAATACCTCGACTCTTCTGCCACATATTTCCCTTTGAAGGAGGGGACATGGCCTTAAAAAATGGCTTAATTTAAGGTTAAACCCCTTGGAATCGTCCCTCTACAGGACTCTTCCCAAGGCTGAAATGCCCACAACCATTTTCCTCTTATGGACCCTCAGAGCTGAACTTTGCCTATTTTCTCCCATTTTCCACGAATTCAGAGCTGACTTGTGCCTAATTGGGCACTTTGCTAATTTAAGCCGATTTTTGCTCCCCTGTGTGGGGGCACAACCCCCTGCCCTGTCCTGCTGTGCATGTTTTTCCTCAGGGATAACACTTTCCATCCCGGATTTTGCAGGGCTGCTGTCTCACCTCAGCATCCTTGTCCTGCCTGCCACACCTGCTCCACAAATACATCCCATTCCCACCTCAAAAACCAGGATTTACCGTCCCTGAGGGTTCCTGTGACATCTCCAAGGGTCACCTGAGGGATAAGACACTGGGGCTGGAAGAACAACAAGGAGGAGGATCTGCCCCTGTTTACAGGTTAAAACAGTTTCCCCCCTTCCAACACACAACTTTTGGTCAATAAAACCAGTTTAATGAGCAATATTGAAGGTTTCTGGTCACACCTCTTGCCTTCAGCTAAACCCCTGGGAAATAATAGTAATTTTAAAACAGGTAGAAATGAGGGAAAAGGGAAAATTACCCCCCTCAAAGGTACACACAGGGGCTTTTCTTACACCCCTGGGACGTGGCTGTTTGAATTTGGTCGTGGTTTTATTAATTTGTATTCATTGTCCTGCCCCAACAGCATTCTCTCCAAATCTCTGAGATGCTCCCATCAAAGAAAATGCCTTAATTTCCTTTCTTCCTCTCCAGCCACAGTAGGCTTTTAACACAGTGTGTGCTAAAGCATCAAGATTTGGGTCTTGTCAGCACCACTTTTGTAACACAGGGGTTTGACAAACCTTGTGGGATCCGAGATCTGGTTTTCACCTTCATTAACCAGGGAAAGGAGCTTAATTACTCAACTACTGGTGGCTCTGCCCCTCCACCTGCATCTTTTAACCCTCCAAAAGGTTTCAGTTGGGGATTGACAAGGCAGATTAGTTTGAAGTACCATAAAGTGACTGTTTAGATGAGCAGAAAATACAAATAAACTTATTTTATAGGAGCTGCAGTTTTGTATCACTTGGGGTCACACCGAAATTTCACGTGTCCTGGATGTCCAAGGACCATAAATTCCTGAGCTGTAAAGGTTGGAAAATGAAGGTTTGCAAACCTTTCTGGATGTTTTCAGCACTAATTCACTGCTAACATGCCAAAGCATTGGACCTGCCACGTGCCAAAATCCTGGGAAAACAGGATAACTCAAAATAAAGCCCAAGCAATTGTACACATCAGGCACCTGGGGGGGTCTCTGCAGGGCTAAAGCTCAAGACTGGTGCATTGCCAAAATCCCCACAGCAAAGTGCTGTAGAGGATTATCTAGAGAGGAAAAAAAACCAAAAAAAAATCCAAAAAAAAAAAAACCAAAAAAGCCCAAAACCAACCAACCAGAAAAACCTACCAACCCAACAAAAACATCCACTCTAAAAACCCGAGTGCATCTCAGCCATAACCTCCAAAATGTAACTCTGGCTGTTTCCCACGGGTCTGGGAGAGCCCAGGGATGCTCTGAGGATGCTGCAACAGGGATCCTGCGCAAGAAAGCGAGAGCAAAAGGGATCTTTTTCCCCCCAAATAGTAGAGAATCAGGGAATAAACATGAAGTTTTTAATTCCAAGGGCCAGGCAGCTGGGGTGCTGCTCCCCAGGGTCACAGGCACCCCCTCGGGGGCTGCCCAGACGTGGTCCCTGAGCCATCCCCACTGCAGTGGTTGTCACTTGTTTTCTACTTAATGGGGGAAAAAAAGAAGGGTCTTAATTATCAACCAAAAGAGTTAATTATCATCCTGGCATTCCAGATTCTTTCCTTGGCCCCTTCCATCCCTCTGACTCTCTTGCACCAGTCCTGGGTTTTAGGCCACTCCGGTGCCTTGGGCCACTCACCCCTCGGCAGTAACTAAAAGGTCTAATTAAAAAACAGGGGATTTTTGCCCAGGACACAGAGTCTCCCACCTGGGGAGAGTTCCCAGCGGGTTCCCAGAGGTTTCCCCACGTGACATTTTTGTGGACACTCCATTCCCAGCCTGTGAGTGCTCTGACTGCAGGGATGCCCATCGTGTCTCAGAGCACAAAGCCCAACTGACGTGCCTTGGACAGACCTTAAATAGCCCAGCACAGGCTCTGGCCAGCACTGCCTACCCCTGACTCCATCAGATGGGTCGAGATCAAATCCCACTGGCACTTAAAAGCCTTCCAGACCCACATCCCCATCCCAAATCATCGGCAACAAAGAGATTCTGTCATCATCCCACTGCAGCTACGATGGGCCTGTGGTGAAGGTAATGCTCCCCTTTTATTGTCAGCTGGGTTTAGGGCTGTTTTCTCCCAGCATTAAGAATTTCTTTCTTTTCCTTTTTTTTCTTCTCTTGCTCATATAACTCAGGTAGCTGAACAGATTTTTTTTCAAAGGCTGCAGGACAACCAGGGTCTAGTGGAAACAAATAAGGTTATGGAGAGCTTGCTCAGAATGGAGCCTGGGAAATTAAAAAAAAATATTGTAAACAGGGGTCTAGGAGGCTGCCTGTGCTAAGGTACACTCAGAGTGAAGCTGGTGGAAGTGCTCAGAGATGATGGGGGAGTGATGTCTCTGCTCCCAGTGACATCCCAAGAGGGGATGTGGGGGTAGATGTGGCACTCTGGGCATGGGGACCATGACCTTCCTCTCCAGTTCTGCCCCACAGGGAGCCAGGGCTGTGCCAGGGTGGGCAGCCTCTGGCTGGAGGTACCAAACCTGGTAATGACAAGGTTATCACCTCGTGATAATTAACCCGTGGAGCTCAGAGACTCACCTGGTCTCGTTAATTAACACATCCATGTAAACCCCCATGAAAGGCTGTTGCAGTGGTTGCAACTTCAGGCACTAAAATATTTGGCATTTTGGGTTGCAAAACATGGCAAGGTGGGATTCCCACCCAGCCTTTGCTGACATGATGTGCACACCTTGGGCACAGCTCCCTTCTCTGCAGAGTCTCTTCATCTCTGGCTAGGATGGAAATCGAATGGTTCCATCCCTTCTGCTCTTTGGAAAGCCTTGGCAGCTCCTCAGGGCACCCATGTCATGCCCCAGCAGCCCTTGTCCATCTCAGAATGGGAGATACTTCTTTGGGCTTGTGCTTGGGATTAGGACACCTCCATGGGACAGTCACTTGTGCTCCAACCTGGATGTTTCAACACCTCATGGCTTTTCTGGGAGGAAAAAAACCAAATGCAAGAAAAGGCAGATGATGTCCCCACCAAGTCACATGGCTGCAGGGCTGGAGGCATCCAGAGAACCTCTGGATACCAGAAGACCCAAGCTCAGGTCACAGGTTTTGGCAGCAGCAGTTATTTAACAGTGGTTTCCAGCAGCTCTTGATTCCCAAAGGGCAACTACTGATGGAAGAGAGGGAACTGATGTGGGAATATCTCCTCTGTAAAATTACTGTGCCCCTGAAGGCTCTCTCTACATATAAACTTGGCAGCCCAACCTTGGCTGAGGGTATTGGAGCATTTTGACAGCACTGAGCACCCTGAGACAGGGCCCAGATGGTTCTTAGGGATCCAGAGGACATCTGACAAAGTCAGTGGCACTTTGTCCTCGGTGGATCAGGTAGCTGGAAGCAGCCAGAGCAGAGGTGGTGGATGTCTCTGTGCCCTTGCAGGTGTCCTCATGAGCTCAGCCCTGCAGATGACAGCGTTCGGGCTCACTCTTCTCTCAACACTCTTCCTACTCCTGGCCACGTGCACGGACTGCTGGATGGTCAATGCTGATGACAGCTTGGAGGTGAGCAGAGAAACCACCTTCAGAGGTGAGCAGGGCAACCATCACCCTCAAGGTGAGAAGAGCAGCCACCTTCAGAGGTGAGCAGAGCAACCATCACCCTCCAGGTGAGCAGCTGGGAGCTCTCCATGAGGTTGCACCATGTCTCCACAGGCTTGGAGAGGGACATGGTGGGACAAACCCACCCCTTTCTGCTTGAGTTGAAGGGTTAGAGGATTAGAGAGATAGAGAGATGCTGGAGAAGGAGGAGGAGGAGGAGGAGGCAGAGAGCAGGTATGGGTAGGGAGTCACTGGGATGTGTCCAGGTGTGGTGGCAGGAGCCTGAAATCTGCCCTGCTGGGCTGGGAGATCCCTGGGGAGCTGGGAGGGCTTTTTGGTGCTTTTTGGTGTCTTTCTCCTGCTTCCAGGTAAGTCACAAATGCCGAGGCCTTTGGAGGGAGTGTGTCACCAACATGCAGGATGGGGTTAGGACCTGTGACCAGTATGACTCCATCCTGGCTGACCACCCAGGTAAGCTGGCCTGGACTGGGGGCATTGTTAAGTTCACAGCTCAGTTTTCTTGAAAGGGAAGAGGGAAAGGGATCCTTGTTGCACTGGGCTGCCCTTCATCACTCAGCAATGCCAACCCAGGGCCACTCTTGGTCTCCTGCCCCAAGCCTGGCCTGGGCAGCAACTTAGGGTTTAGCCAGACCTGCCATGGGGTCACCAGCAGGAGACTGTGAAGCTGTGTCACCTGACAACAGAGGTGTTTTGGCACGTGGAGCCCAGCTCTTGCTCCTATTGCACACTGGGATTTGCAACCCACTGTGCTGCAGG
Organism: Manacus candei; assembly: GCF_025592945.1. Taxonomy (NCBI): domain Eukaryota; kingdom Metazoa; phylum Chordata; class Aves; order Passeriformes; family Pipridae; genus Manacus; species Manacus candei. The sequence goes on from NW_026138070.1 coordinate 2,538,118, forward strand.
CAGGGCAAGGACCGTTCCCAATGGCCAAGGACTTGTGCCAGCAGCTCAGGGACAGTCATATGGGGGTAGGGACAATTCTCCTGGCCTGCACGGGGCACATCAAGCCCTGCACAGAGAACCCTTCTGTCAGGGCATGACATGGGACAACACAGATTCAGGCAGGAGAGAAGGAAACAAGAAGTCAGTATGGACTAAGGGGGGCTGCCACTCTGCTCTGGGGAGGAAGGAGCTTTTCAGGGAGCAGTCCCATCACAGCTGATGATGTGACCCGTGCCAGTTCTTGGTTTTCATCAGTACGTTGACATTTGCTGTTCAAAACACCAGCTACACAGCCTGGGGGGAAGAAACAGTCTGGACAGCAGTGTCTTCTGCCCAAGAAGGTCTTGAGCAGATGACCACATCCTGGGTGCTGATGGGTGCACCTTAAGTTATTTGGTTTCTTGAGCTGGTCTAATTAAGCCCTCATTAAGTTTCTGATGAGCCTGCTGAGCACCTTCCCCTGGCCCATGGCAGCAATGGGTCCCAGTGTGATGGTGCCACTGTGAGCTGGGTGACTCTTGTAGGGACACAGGCAGCAACCTGGGGTGGAGAGACCTGTTCCTCTGACCGTCCTTCATTCCCCTTTCTGGCTGCTTTTTCCTTCCCTGCCCAGTGAAGATCGTGGTGACACGGACCCTGATGATCACAGCAGACCTCCTGGCTGGCCTGGCTTTGGCTACACTGCTCCTTGGGCTCGATTGCATCAAGTTCCTCAAGGAAGAGCCTTGTGTCAAACTGCGGATGTGCTACGGGGCCGGAGTCATACTCGGCATTGGGAGTGCGTGGCTGGGAGTGCTCGGGGGCAGACAGGTCTCGTGTCCCACAGGGAGCTGGGAGGGGTGCCAGGAGAGTGGCACCCCCTCAGCAGGGCCTTGGGGAGCTTGGGGAGGGTCGTGTGGTTCTTTCTAACCGGTGCCATTCCTCCCAGGCATCCTGGGGCTCGTGGGCTCCGTGTGGTACGCGGTGGACGTGTACGTGGAGAGGGCCACGCTGGTGTCACACAACATATTCCTGGGAGTCCACTACGACTTCGGGTGGTCCTGCTGGCTGGGGATGGCTGGCTCCACTGGCTGCTTTGTGGCATCTGTCCTGCTGACCTGCTGCCTCTATGCCTGCACAGGTCCGTCTGCCCTATCCCACCCCATCCCATCTCAAGTAGCTTTTTGCCCTGCAGGGATGTGAAGGACCAGCTCAGGGGGGGCAGGTTCTCACAGGGTCCAGTCCAACCAAGGGGGAACTCCTTTGTGCCCGGCCTGTGTCCCTTGGCTGGGGAGGGTACACCAGGTAGGATGGGGCTGAGTGAGGGCCTCATAAGGTCATGGAGGGGGTGCAGGGGTCCATCCACATCCGTGGCACCTCCAGGTCCTAGTGAAAGCATGCTGATGTTTACCCAAAGCAGTGGCCATGCTGGAGCTGAATCCCTGTGACCAGCCAGAGCCTGAGCCATCAGCTCCACCATCAGGGACGTTGGGCAGGTGATGCCTCCCCAGATGATGTCTCCAGTCCTTACCCCTGGTCCCACGGGGGGGAAGTTGACCCCGCTGGCTGTCCCGGTTCACTTCTCCTGCCACGTCTCCAGGCTGTGGCAGCCTCAAGTCCTCCTGTGACTGCCAGCCATGACACAACCCCAACTCTTCCTTGGCAGCCCCCAGCAGCCACTGGCAACCCCAGATGCGTCCCCAGCCCTGGGGCCGAACAGCCACCAGCAAGATGTACGCCGTGGACTCCCGCGTGTGACGGCCAGCAGCACCTCCTGCACCCGCTGGGGGATGTTCTCCTCACCAGTATGACCCCATTAAAGTACCAACACCTGTACTGGGACCTTCCTGCAGCTGCTTCCAGCCTCTGACTGCAGCCAGCTGCAGCATCAGGGGCTGCTAAAAGCAAGGGTGCTGCAGCACTCACCCAGGGAAGGGTTTTTTTCCCCACTTCCAGCCAGGTTTCAGGAAAATAAATCCCAGAAAAGTGTTGCTTTAAGAAAGGATGCCCCCAAGTCCCCTGGGAAGGGTGTTGGGACACTGAGGGCAGAGGAGCTCCTCTGATGTTTCTCAGCCCAGGCTTTGGAGGAATTCAGTGGGAAGCCTTTCTGCACAGAGTAACACTGACTCCACGTGGCTGGTGGCCCCGGTCCCTCCCACATCAGCCCCGCTGGAAACTGCCCCTGCACTCTGGCCTGGGGCAGCACGATGTTTGCACTCCAAAACTGGGTAAACCCAGGAGCCTGGAGCACTTAGTTATCAATCTTTTCATGGGGGATCACTGGGGAACAGCCATACTCATCGGGGACAAGGAGGTGAGACAGTCTGAAGCCTGAGGGAGGTGCTCTACCTGCAGGGTGGGGTTTTAAAGTCCACACAAAATGGGAATTCATTTTCCAAGTGAATTATTATCCTTCTTCGCTTGCAAACCATTATAAAAACAAACCAAAATCCAAACCCAATGACAACTCAATCCTCACCACCCCTAGTCACTGAATGCTGGTTTTATGCTCATTTCCTTCCTTCTCACCCTAAAGCTCAGCACACAAAAACCTTCACAGCACAGGGAAGCTGGGCAGAAGCTCCCTGGCACAGGCTCTGTCATCCTGAGAGGTGGCAGGTCAAGGCCTGAGCAGATGGTGCTGCAGGGGCACACTCAGCCCCCAAAACAGACAAGTGTGAAGAGACTTGCAGCTGCACTCCTGCAGCCCAGCCCAGCCCAGCCTGGCTGCAAAGCACCCTGCACCCCAACCCAGAGGAGCTGCAAAGGTCTCCTGAGCCATCTGCCCCCTCACGTGAAGCTGAAAGGCAGCAAAGCTGTTGTTTATTGCAGCTCCTGCCAACAGCTCATCCAGGGTGAGTCTGTCGGTGTCAGCAACACCCCAAGGACCTGGGAGAGGAGGAAATCCAAAAGCTAAAGCTGAGTGACAGGAATAAGAAGCAGGAATGACAGTTTGCTGTCAAACAGCAGTGTCTAGAGGGCAGGATGCTCACAGCTGGCACAGCTGGGAGCGTTAGAAGGTGCTTGGAAAGAGCAAAGCCTGGAGCACAGGGCTGTTGGGTCACTGAGCTCATAGGAAAACAATTAAGAGAATTAGTGTGTAGAAACATCCCAAAGGCTGCCATTGGACAGCCACCTCTGTGCTCCTGCTCCCCTGGGGGACATTTGGGGGACATTGCTACTGCTACAGCCAACCCAGGCCCCCTGGTTTCACCCCCAGTTCCCCCCCTGCACACCTGCAGCAAGACACCAGCAACCACTGCAGCAGCTGCTGTGATAGCAGATCTGTGCCCCAAAAAACCAAGAGCAGCCCAGTGACAGGTTTGGAATTATTTGGAATCTAGAACCAGGCCCAGGTTGCCCAGAGAAGCTGTGGCTGCCCCATCCTTGGAAGTGTCCAAGGCCAGGTTGGACAGGGCTTGGAGCAACCTGGGATGGTGGAAGGTGTCCCTGCCCATGGCAGGGGGTGGAACTGGATGGGCTTTAAGGTCCCTCCCACCCAAACCCATCTGAGATTCTATCATTTTGGGGGTATTTCTTTCCTTTTTTTCTTTTCTAAGCACCCTCATACCACCTCAGTTCTGTGACTGCTGTATTCCAGCAGGGACACAGCTGAGCTGCCCCAGCAAACAGCTCCTGGAAACACGCTGTGCTCACACCAGGCACTCCCCTCCCTCCGTGCCTGCCCATCCTACTCCAGTGGGACTCAATCCCCCCCTCCGTGCCTGCCCATCCTACTCCAGTGGGACTCAATCCCTCCCTCTGTGCCTGCCCATCTCATTCCAGTGGGACTCAATCCCTCCCTCCGTGCCTGCCCATCCTACTCCAGTGGGACTCAATCCCTCCCTCTGTGCCTACCCATCTCATTCCAGTGGGACTCAATCCCTCCCTCTGTGCCTGCCCATCCTACTCCAGTGGGACTCAACTGCATCTTCATTGTTTTTTCACTTTAATTTTTGTGTTTTACCCCACCAACCCATATGCCCAAGGAATAAAGCAGTCATTTTTTCCACCAAACCTTCTATGAACACTTAAGACCCTCTCACATAGAAGTGGGTTTTAAACACCCAAGCACACACAGTAACTCTTTAAGACCTTTATTAACAGATGCTTGCAGTTTGACTTGAAAAAATCAGGCGTATATTTCATACAAATTAAAAATGAGGTTCTTAAAAATCTCAACTTGACCAGATATGAAACAATTTACAAACTTTTTAAAGGTATATTGAGAAAAAACAGGCTTTTAAAAAACGTGTTTATCATTTCCAAAAAGAGAATTCTTTAGGTAAAAATAATAAAAACCCCATGCTGCATAGATAATGCAGATAGTTCTAGTAATCTGGTCAACAGCAAAAAGCAAGCACTTAAGGTCTTCAGTTCCAATTCATTTGTTCATTTCTTATTGCTGGAATTTCATTTTCTTCTTCATTTCTTAAAGTCTTTTCTTTGATGACTAAACTGAAAAAGAAAAAAAAAAAAAAAGGCTGATCAGACAGGTGACAGAGGGTTACAGAGGTGCTCTTAGTGCCAAGACTCACCTGCAATTTAAAAACTCGCCCTGAGCTGCCTGTCACATGTTCACAGGACAACCCTTGCCAGCTATTGATGCTTGTCAACCCCCAACTCCAGCAACCACACCAAGCACCTTCCCCACAGGAGCAACACCAGACTCCAGAGGGGACCCCAGAGAGAACAATCAGTTTAAATCCAAAGAGATTCTACCTGCATCTCTCCCTTCCTGCCATGGGGAAGGCTGTTCCCACCTGCTCTGCCAAGGCACACAGCTGAGTCACCGCCCAGAGCACAGAAATGACAACCAAAGTGCCACAGTGGTGTCCCCTTGAAGGCCATGATCTAAGAGTTCATCTAGGAGGTGCTGACCATCAAGATGAACACCAGAACTGTCCCTCAGAAATCAGCACCAAACAAGCACCAACTGCAGCCAGGCTCCCCTGCAACAAACCCAGCTTGTGGGCCCTGCCCTGCCTGCAGCCCTCCCAGGCACCTCAGCACTGCAACCACAGCTCCTGCAGGCTCTGACAAAAGGACCACTTTTTTCCAGCAGTTTGACTAGATAAAAAGATGCTCCCAAGACACTCCTGCTAATTCTGCATCAACTTTGTAGAAATGGATGCTGAGGTCTCACTGCCATCCAACACCCCTGTGCGAATGAGCTCAGACACTGATGGAGCTCAGTAAACCCCAGCACGTGGTTCTCCTGGCTACAGGAGTCACTACACCTGCACTGTTTGAATTTCTGGGTGGACAGATACTGCTGTAAGCCTGAGTTACTGAATGCAGCCAAGGTTTTAAGTGTAACTCCATCAACGACAACTAAAGCCTGTAACTAAGTCCTCCCAATTAACCAGCATTGGCACAGCAAAGCCTCACAGTTTGGTTCTGTGGGCACGCTCACAGACCAGTTACAGCACACACACAGGCAAGAAGAATCCAAACCTTGTAAGGCACAAACTAAATAAAATAACCTCAAAAGAAAGCCAGCAGACGGCCCCCGCAGGCCCCCAGCTACGCACCCGGATGATGGTAGAGATGTTAAGCCGGTGTTTACTCAGCCCCGCCCTGCTCGGCCTCGGGAGCGGACGTGTTCTCAGCTGGTGGTTCGGCTGTCTTCGTCTCTTTGCCATCTTGTGGTTTAGGGTTCTCTGGGCGTCTGCGTCGGTAGTTGAAGTTACGGCGGTACCGACGTTGAGGTGGTTGCTGACTTTGGGTCTCATCCCCTTGGTTCTCTTTATCTTCTTCATTCCCATCCTCTCTAGGTTGTCTTTGACGAGGAGGACCCCTGAAAGTCAAGCTAGGCTTTAACCATGCAGCATCTGAGCACTCCCATGTCCTGGCTCTGGTGCTGAAAGACAAGTGTAAGACCAGAAGCTCATCTCCAGCATACCTGCGGAATCGTGGTCTGTAACCCCGGTACATGTTCTGCCTGACTGGTCTGCCGTCTCCTGCACCCTGGTTGTCAGCACCCTGCAAGACATCAGGCCACACACACCTCCTCAGCCCCAAGCACAAGTGTGTTAACGTCACAGCTCATCATGCCATAAGGAAGGAGCTGAAAAAGTGTCAGGTTCAGTCAAGGTGGGCAACAGTTCTAGGGCTCAGGTGTGCACACGATGGAGAATCTTTCACTTAATCACATAAATTCAAACACACTGGTTTTTAAAAGCTATAACTTTGAAGACCTTCAGCTACACAGCATTTCATCTTACCGCCAAATCTGAGCAAAACCATCTGGAGTGCCAAAAGAGAAGCGTCAAAAGCCACGTCCCATCACCCTGCTCCAAAGCAACCAAGACTATTTAGCACCACGCCTTAGGCAAACATTACCTCCACTATCTCTCCCTGTACGGGAGGGTTGGAATATTGTGGACGACGCCCGTAGGGCCTACGCATATAGTAAGGTGGGTACCGCCGCCTGCGATAGGGACGGCGCTGCTGGGCTTGACCTTCTGGGATGTTCTCTGCTCCTTCGTTCTTTTCCCCACTCTCACTGTTCTGGTAGTTCTGCTGGTAGTTGCGTGGAGGGCCCCTACGACGTGGATATCGTCTGTAATGGTTACGGTCTGCTGCGTATTTACTGCCCTGCACTGGAACTCCTCCAGGTCCTGTAACATTGGCTGCCTCCGCGCCCTAGAGAGTGGGGACAGCGTTAGGGACACAGTGGGCAGCCCACCAGCTACAGCACAACACAGTCTAGCACTGAGCAAGGATTTACAGCCACATTGTGAAGCAATGAAAAACCATTCACCTCCTCGGATGTCATCAGGCATCGACTCAAACCACAGGCACCACACCAAAGCCTGCAGTCCGAGTTTTCCATGTGTGCTCTGACACCCGAGAGATGTGTTTACCTTTTCTCCCTCAACCACATCAAACTCCACGGTCTCTCCATCTCCTACGCTGCGGAGGTACTTCCTGGGGTTATTCTTCTTTATGGCAGTCTAACAACACAACAGTGCAGGCACAACGTGAGAATACAAAGGAGTATATCTGAAGACTTTATATTTTTTTTTTAAAGATTACTAAATATTTAAATTCCTCATCTTAGGAGAAAGATCTGTACTCCCGAAAAAGCAACTGAACCACTGAGAAGATCCAGGAAGCCACAAAATGCATCTCTGTTACTACAATTCTGGCCTAGTTGAAACGTGCAACAATTTTACCATTGACTGGAAGCATCTGCCAACACACTGTCTGCTGGCTGAGAAAGCAGCTTGAAAACAAACAGCAAAACTCCCACACCACACACCGGCCACAGGATTCCTAACCAGAGTTTAGCACTCAACACCACCATGGTACTTATACATTCCCCTGAAGCACACACAGCAATATATCAGCCTTCCCAATCACCCCCTTGGATTTCCAGCCTTCCACCACTTCCCACACCACCACAGGACACAGCAGCCTCTGGGTCCCATACAATATAAACACAGCAATGGACAGAAACCAGGAGATTTCTTCCTCTGAGGCTTCCAACGCCATTGCTTCCACCACAGGATTTACCAACTAATCCTAAATCTACTCTAGCTGTATATGACACCCCAAGGATTGGCTCTTCACAGGTGCCAGCAGACAATCCTCTGGTTTAGACTCAATTTTCAGTGCTCTGTAGTAGTAGGTGACATCTCTGACAGATGAGTTAATGCTGGAGACCCACCACGCTCAGCCATGTTCTGCTAATCAAATCCTTCACCTCAACAGCAACACCACTGTAACAACTTCAACAAAAATACTTGCAACACAATTCGACTAGATTTTTTTCCCCTAAATGGAACGAAATCCATAGAAAAACATGCCCACAAGTCTCAACCTATATAGCAGTGATTTTAGGGAAAGCCTTATTATAACAGCAGCCAGTCCAAAAGCTCTTGTGAGAACCAAGCTACATAACAGGAATGGGGAATAGCAGGCACACCTAGAACTTCTGAAACAAGCTGATTTCTTTCAGATTAGACCCCTAAAAGTGGTTCATTGTAAAAACTACTACATTAAAACAAATCATTACCAAACTGTGATTTCAGAAACACAGACAGTAGTTACATGACAAGTCCTGAAACATGACTAGTAAGTCAAGGTCACTCACAGGTGACTCTACTTGCAAATCAGGTCTGAAAGCTTCCCTTCAGGGCACATATCCTTGCCTGCTTGGCCTTTCTCCACTGCCCACTACAGAATAACCTCTCACAAACCAAGGCCTCTAATAGCTGGTAATTTAGATGCAGAACAAGCAAGAAGCTGTGAACTGACAAATCAAACACAAACACTTTCCAGGGGTTGCTTTACCCTTCCCCTGTGTTAATATCAGCAGCATATCCCTAACTTGAGACAAAAGAATGATCCATGGACTCCTAAATGCCAGAAGTAAACCATGCTCCACTAAGAATTCCTTGTTGGCTGTTTCCTGACAAGAGATCCTAAGACAGAAAAGGTGAAAAGCACACTGCTGACCACAGCCTTGCCAGTCAGACAAAGGACTAAGCTAAGGCTACCTCTCCTTACCATACATTATATCTAAGGATATATATCTGTTAAACTGAGCAACTCCCTATTGAAATCTTTGTAGACTTTCACTGAAAGCCTAGAGCAATAAAATCTATAAAAGTTTTTCCTAGGGAAAAAAAAAAGCCTTCACTGGCACTTCATCCTTATTACAGCCCAATTAATTTCTCTCCCTGCTGCAAGCTTTTCATTTAACTTTATTTCCAGATGCTTACTTAACCACCGTATGACTCTACAAGGAGACTGGACTCCAAGCAGTTATCCCCACGCACACAGTGGCAATTCTCATCACTGCACATCATCTCAGCCCCATGTACCTCATGTGGGCACACAAAACCCAGGCTCTACTTGCAGTGCAATAGAGAAACAGATGTTTGTGCTCAAGTAACAGAGAATACATGAGGTTCTACCACTTCAATCCTACTTACATGGGTCAGGCACAGTCAAGTTCAGAGAGGGGACATGTTTCAGTTTCAAGGAGCTCTTACCTGATGGACAAACACATCTTCCTTGGTGTCATTCCTGCAAGACAACAGGAAATTCAGATTCATGAATGAAATGCACAGTAAATTAAAAATTCAATTGTCTGGCATGGAGCCAAAATGCAAATCTATCATGACAACAGACTTTGAGCATCAGCCTTGCTCAACCTGCTCCCAACTAGTTCCTACCAGCTTACTGCATGCAGTAAAGAGATCAGCAGGAAGCCTGGGCAAGGTGCAGAGCACGCACTCAAGCCCAGTAAGGCACATTCCTCCTCACTTCTGCACACTCCCCTATCCTTCACATCCCACAGATGGAGATGTTTGAACACCTGAAAGGGACCAGTCACTCCTTCCTGGCAGTGCTCTGTGGGGGACTGGTTTCTGCAGCCTTTGGAAGCAGCTGTGCCTTTGCCACTGGAGTCCCAGTTACATCCCCTCAGCCTCAAGGAGTAGCACCACCAGCTGCCCGTGAAGACAGCAGGGTCAGTCAACTCTGGATCTCCCCTCTTGAGAAACAGAAAACAGCTCAAGTCTGTATCAACAAGGACCCAAGAACATCCATCCTTCAGCATGATCATGGTAGAGCTTCCACGACTGCCATGAGACAACCAGCCCTGGTCAGAAGTTTCTGTTCTGCTCTGAAGAGGTGCAGAAACACCCCTGCACTGGTTAGAGCTGCACAAGCCATCTCCTGCTCCTGACACATGGACATCCCAGCTCCCATCACACCAACCCACCCTCGCTGTGGTGGTAGTTTTGTTACTGCATGAACAGTTTGAATCAACCCGGAAGAGGCTTTTGTTTCCTAGAAGGACTGGTTAAGACGTAAGTAAGCTTGTGGGAAAATGTGCTCAGAACTGGAGAGCTCACAGCTATGGGTAACAGAATGTTTGTTGTTTTTTTTAAGATAAAGCCAGGTGCTCCTCACCATTGGCTTTAAAAAGTGACAATTCACAACTAAGACTTTTTCCAAAAGCTCCATCCAAGCTACAGCTATTCTGTCAGACATCACCAGTAAAAGTAAGTCACCTTGTTTCCCATGGAATTGATACCTACAAGCCCCAAAGGTTACTGGGAAAAGGCAGCCAAAAGGCAGCAGAGCAGAGCCACTCTGATTCATCTTCAAGGCCCCACAATGCAGCACCCAGAAGCCCTTGCAAAGCCAGAGCCTAACGACTCTTCTTCACAACACATGTCCAAAAACTGAAAACCTTCACAAGAGGCCAGTGACACGTTTCTAGTAAAAATGCTGAGCCCCTTCCTTCAGCCTCAGCTCAAAAATGGTGGTAGGAAGTGCTCATCCTCTGTGCTCCACAACTGTGGATGCCCTGCACTTTTGCCCAACCAGACCAGATGCTTGGTTTTAAATTCCTTTTTCAAATTTTAAAATCCTTTTCCAAATTTCTATTTAAGAGGACATCTGAGTTTTAGATGGACAACTGACTGGGTCACACAGAGCCCAACAGTGCACACACAGATAAAAAACACACCAGGCCATTTCACAGCCCCATGCTGTTGGTCACACCATTCCCAATGCTGTTTTCCAGCAAGCACACCTGGAAGCAGCAAGTGTGCTGCTGTGTGGATGGTGGAGCAGTAGAAGGTATCACTTTCTCAAACAAAACTTGGAAGGGCACAAGAAAAACCCCCATTCCAAAGGCCTAACAAGCCATTTAGTTGATCTTTGCACTAAGCCACTCTCTCATTCACATCTTTAATCCATAAAAATAAATTAAAAAAACCGGAATCAGACAAGCCAACAGACTAATACAACTCCACTGTTAAGTCCAGCAGGGCATCAAAGATCAGGCCAGACAATACTAAATACCAGCTCCAGCTCTGGCAGGGACAAAGCCAGTGGCCTGCACGCCCGTTTCTTATTTTGACAACCATGAAAAACAATTGACAAAGACTCAGAAATCAAACTCCTATTTCAGAGCAGAAACGCACTTCTAACATAAAAGCACGCAGGAAATACCTGAGGTGCGTGTGCACCTCCATCAGAGCTGACTCCTGCTCCAAAGCTCATCTCATCTGCAGGCAGGTCTGGCTAAAGCAGAGCCGTGCAGGGGCAGGAGCTCCCGCCCAGGCAGGAGCTCCCGGCGGCTTCCCTGCAGCCCGGCAGATTCCAGAGCCGAGGAAATGTCCTCCCGTTCGGTTCCCAGGCTGCGGCTCTAATCTTTTGATAACAGCAGATCATGCTGGGTTTCTCATTATGAATGGCAACCTCAGGGATTAAACAGCTGCCAAAGTAATGACTAGGGAAGCCACTCGGATGTCTTAACTAGCTGCTGCTGCTTCCTCACTTGACTGACATCACCGAGCATTTCCACTACTGAGGGAACAGGAAAAGCCTTCCCTCGAGGTGGGGTTTGTGGCTGGGACTTGGGAGGCGTTTCCAGCACCAAAGACACGGCAGCTCCCAGGCACTGGTGACTGCACAACACTGGGAGCTGGAACACGGCATGAACAATGTAAACTGGGCTGACTGGGAGGCGAGTTTGTAAAGCTGCAGACACAAAACCAATTCAGGAGCTTGGCAGACACTTTGGACCAGCTCATAAAGTAACAGACAGTTCAAAAAGGCAGTGTTTAAACCCAAGTGTAATAAAAGGCCCAATAAAAGCACTACACTTGCTGCCCTAAAGGGGGATTCCCCAGTCTTCAGCCATATTCCAAGACTGGGGGCTTGAAGCACCAGGAAATAAGGGGAACAGCTCTGGCAACTCCCCAGGGGAGGCCCCTCCAACTGACGGGCCCCAGAATTGCACTTTTTTTAAGAACTGGTTTACAGAGCACTGCCAGGACTCCTCTCCCTGATAGGCCTATTATAAGTATTCACACAACTCCTGAAGCGTTCAAATTACTCTTTCACATCAACTACCATTATAAAAAGAATCTTTTGGGCACTTGTTTCTTGAGACCTGTCCATACACTCCAGTGAGGCAACAGACAACGTGAACTGTGCTCCTTTTGCTCCACGTGTTATTAGAGGGAGTTCTCATGAGAGCAGCGCTTGCAAACTACCAAGTGCTCAAAGCAAATTTTTGCTTGCATTGTCTGAACTCCAAGCAAGAGTTCAAACAAATACTGTGTGTGCTGACAGCTACTTTTATATTCTTAAGAGGAAAAAGGCAGGAGTTTAAGCAAATACCATCAGCATACTGACAGCTACCAGCATCCTTTTATAACCCTAAGAGGAAAAAAAAAAACCAAAACAAAAAACAAACAAACAAAAAACCAACAACCCCCCCAAAAAACCGCAAACCACCACAAATAAGAAACGACTGTAACATGAAGACACATCGCCGTGGAAATAAAACTCGCTGCCAGAGCGCAGCACTAGGTAAAAGGTAAGGTAAAAGGTAAGGTAAAAGCTCCAGGTAAAACGACTCAAAAGCCAACCCGGTAAGCCCCGAGCGGGTCAGAGGAAGGGCACCTCTCCCCAGCTCCCTCTGCAGAGGAAGCCCCCGCCGCCCTCCCGCCCCTCCTGTCACCCGCACCCGCTCCCCGCCGTGACAGGGCCCCGCGCGCGGCGGCCCCCCGGGGGCGCTCACCTGTTGATGAAGCCGTAACCGTTCCTCACGTTGAACCATTTCACTGTTCCCAAAACCTTCGTTGCTGCGGGGAGGGGGGGAAAAAACGGGGACGGGGGACGGGGACGGGGGGGTCAGAACGGGAAGGGAAGGGAGGGGAGCGGCGCGTCAGGGGGGCACGTGGCGGGGCGCGCGCACAAAGGGCCCCGCGTGGCGGACATCTTGCGCCCGCCCCGCCCCCACCCCGGCACGCGGGGCCGGCGGCGCGCGCGGGGCGCGGGGGGGGGGGAAGGAGGCGACCAACGGCCGCCGCGCGCGCGCTCGAGCGGGGGCGCGCGCCGCCCCCTCAGCGAGGAGGAGCGCGCGCCGCCCCTCAGCCGGGGAGTGGGGGGGGGGGGGGGGGGAGAGCGGGGGGGGGGGAAATTGGGGGGCTTCCCACCCGCCTTCCCCCTCCCTCTCCCCCGGGGGACCCCCGCCCGCCCTCACCGATGACCTTCTTGTCCCCGCCGGCGGGAGGCGCCGCCGAGGCCAGGCCGCTCCCCCCGTTCCCGGTGCCGCCGTTTGGCTTGGAGTCGGCGGGCGCGGCGGCGGGGGCCGCCGCGGGGACGGGGGCGGCGGCGGGCGGCTGGGTCTCGGCCTCGCTGCTCATGGCGGCGGCTTGTTCGGTGCGGACGGTGGTGGTGACTGCTGTTTCGCGCGCCGCCCTCCCGCGGTTGTGATGGTGACTGAGGCCGGCCGTTGGGGGGGGCGGGGGGGGGGCTGCTCCCTGCTCCGGGCTCGCTGAGCTCCGCTCTCCGCTCCCGATACCGATCGAACTGGCCACAATGGCGGCGCGCACCGGCTAGCCACCCCGCGCGCCCCGCCCGCGCGCCGCGCGATTCGCTAACCGCCCTGTCCGTTAAGCGAAGATCCAGCCCATTGGCTCTCCCTGCCCCCACCGCCCGCCCCCTCGCCCGAAGCCTATTGGCGGCCGCGCCTGCCCGTCCTGGTGGGGGCGCGCGCCCATTGGCCGCTGTGCCCCGCGGCCGCCAGGCTCGCGCTCCTCACCGGCCGGCCCGCGAGTCCCCGCCCCCGGGGCGCTGATTGGCCGCCGCCGCCGGCGGTCCCGCCCCCGGCGGACGCGAGCGGGGAAGTGCGCGCGGCCATGTGGCGGCGGCGCCCGCGGTCCCCGAGATCCCTCACGGAGCCGCGCGGCCCCTCACGGCTCTTCCAGGCCCCTCATGTTGCGCGCGGCCCCTCACGGCCCTTTTCGGCCCCTCACGTTGTCCGCGGCCCCTCACGATTCCTCCCGAGCCCTCACGGCCCCTCCCGGAGCCCCGCGGTCCCTCCTGAGCCGCCCCCGCCCCTCACAACCCCTCCGGCCCCTCCCGACCCCTCCCGCCCCACCCCGAGCCGTCGCTCCCGGCGCTGGCGCCGCCTCTCTTCTCTCGTGAAGAACCCCCGGGTGTTTTGCCGGGGGACGAGGGTCAGTCAGCACAAGAAACACAGACACCAACTTTAAAGAATAAGTGTCTAAATTTACCATAGCTCAAAACAGCAAAGAATTGCAAAAGAAGCAGAGAATTATAAAAGGATAAGCTTAGCTATGAACATGATCATTATTACAAGGGGCGTCTATAGGGATTAAGAAAGATACATCACCAATTATTACCCCTTTGATACATTACCATCACACAGACCCGCAGGTCAGCTGGGGAGCCTCTGATCACAGGGAAAGGGAGAGCCACCCCCAGAACTGGGAAATCCTCAGCCACAGGTGAGGATTCTCCAGCTTTGCTGCGAGAAGGTCCAGCTTTTATGTTGTTAAACAAACAAGCTTACATCGCTTAGTGCAGTAAAATATCTAGCTCTCTTCTCTCCTTGGTTTTCACCCAGAGCCTGGCCAGGGCTCAGAGGAAAATCAAGGCGCTCAATTTGGACTGTCAAACAAGGCCAGCCACCTACTTCCATGGCCTTGACCAGTCTCTGAATACAGAAAGATAGATACATTCATATCTCCTTAATGAACAGATACAAATCTTCACTAATAAGTGAATACCACTATATCTTACTAACAAGCTAAGACACTGGAATGGGCTGCTCAGGGAGGTGGTGGAGTCACCATTCCTGGAGGTGTTTAAGAAGAGACCACTGGCACTTAGTGCCATGCTCGAGTTGACAAGGCGGTGTTGGGTCAAAGGTTGGACTTGATGATCTTGGAGGCGTTTTCCAACCAGTTGATTCTGTGATCTGTACATGGCTTAGGGGAAACTCCAGGGCAAAACCTTGAAAACAACTTACTTTCCTTGGGCACTTGAAAAACGTGGTTGTTGGCCATAGAATCCCAGCCCTGCCCTTGTCTATGTCATCTCTCCCACATAAGAGGAGGGAAAGGTCACCAGGTCTCTGGGAGATGACCCATCAATCCCTTGTTTTTGCAACCAACGTGTATCTTCTCAGGATCAGCACTTCCAGCATCATATACACAAATCACCATCCAGTTTCCCTATCCCAATTCCCCACATTACACCATGGCCAGGTGAGGGACTCCAGTGGAGCCAAGGTCAACCCACCACAAGAACCCATAGGGGTTTATGAACACTGGTCCCACCCAGCTCCCTTGGGCATCTTTCCACTCGATCTCCAGCTTGGCTAACAAAGGGAAGGGCTTGAAAACAGTAACACAGTCCCACAAGGATCTGCACCACGATGATGACCTGGATAAAGAAGCTGGAATGATGTCAAAACTGGACGGTGCTTAGTGAGTCACCCGAAAAAAAATCTTACAGTAGAACGGGAATTAGGGAATACACCGTGCAAAGACCCAAGAAAGAGAAAATGGTGGAGAAAACTCCCAGCTCTGTGAGGAAGTCTGTGGGAATGTCAGGGCCATGAACCTACAGCTGAAACTGTGGGCCCCAACAATGTCTGGGGGGGGTAACACCACAGGGCCTGAAGCTACTGTGTGTTCAGAGGAACACAGAGACCATCAGAGACACCACCTCCCGCTGCAGCATCCACAGCTGGAGGCAGATGCTGGAGCTGAGAGGAGCTCCATCATCTGCTCTACAGCAGGAGATTCCAGGCCTTGCTACATGTGACATCATCATGGGGGAATTCAACCCAAAAATGTGGTTTCTGAGAAAACTTTCAGCCAGCAGGTAAGGCACAAGACACACAAGCAGGAAAACTGAAACCCTGCACATTCCATGTGGAAGAGAAATGTAATGGGATATAATTGGAACAACATTCAAAGATGTTGTAATGGATTTGCTGCTGTTAATTAATCTGGGGAAGCTCTGTGACCCCAGTATGCAGGGAGTGAGACCAGCTGATGTCAGTGATATAAATACTTCAGGCTGAAAAAGTGCTGCTGCTGAGCCTGGACCCAGAAATAAACTGGTTTCCCTGGTGAAAAAGTGGTGAATTTGGGCATCAGCAACCAGAAGTGCAAACTTCAGCACTGCACTGACAGGCAGAGTTCCCTGAGGCACCTGTGCCAGCCTGTTGGGAACCTCCAACCCTCCTCTCACAGGAGAGAGCCCTCTGCAAAGCATTTGTGGGGCTGGGGAGGAAAGGGCTGGTGTGTTTGTGCTTCTTTTATCACTTGATGTTCTGCAGGTGCAAGGTGAGATGCCCTGGGCTGCAGAGAAGTGTGTCCTCAGCAGCTGTGCAATCCCAGGAACGAGGACACGGGAGTCCTGAGAGCCAGAGCCTGCTGCCAGCACTTCAAAGAGCCAGGAGAGAAAAGAGCACAGCCAAAACTGCAGGACCTTCCTCTGGCACGTCACCAGTGGGCTCACCCAGCTCAGGCACAGAGTGCACCCCACACCTGCTGCCCAGGGAGGGATGGGACCTCTCAGAATGGGATGAAGCACCTGCATGTGACAGAACAGACTCTCCCCTAACTCCTTTACCTTTAAACAGCTGGATGAGAAGCTCCTACTGGAGCCCAGTGCTGCAGGTGGGCAAGTTGCCAGCCCCATTCTGGGTGAAGAAAGGCAGTTTTTCCACCAACCTACAGCCTAAGGCCCTCTGCACCACACAGGACAAGAAGCCCCAATTTCACTCCCACAGCATCACCATCCTCTGTTTCCCAGCCTACAGCTCTGCTCTAACACCCTTATAGCACCTGGGTGAACTCCTCCAACACCCTGTGGTGTGAAACAGCCCGATGGCCTCGTGCCACCACATCCTGGGGATGGCTGACAAACACTTGTTTACATCAGAACTCACCTCAGAGCCCAGCACTCACTCACAGTAATGGAATCTGTGCCATACCAATTCCGTGTGCCTCAGTAAAGCTGCACACAAAAAGGTTCTGGAGATTCCCAAGATGCCATGAACCTCTCTGCCAGCCAGGCAGCCTTAGTTACCTGGTGCAGCACAGCTCTGTAAAGCTCCTTTCACCCTTTCTCTCCCTCAATAACAGAGTAAATGTTCCCAACTGAGCAAACCAGGGAAAATGAATGTTGCTGAAGAGGCTACAGCTCTTCTCACCTGGAGAAGAATTCATTCCCACACATGTTAACTGATGTGCACTGCATACATGTTTTAAAAAAAAAAATTCTTTATTTACATTTCAAAATGTAAAAGAACAAAATAAAAATATAAGATGCCCATTATCAAATCATTTCAGGAGAACATCAAGAGCGTGGGTCTGGCCTGTGGGCAGTGTGGGAGCCAGCTGGAGATGGAATTGCACAGAGCCAGCACAGGTCTAACCACTGGTGAAGGAACACTGAAAGGAATAAAGAAACAGGTCCAAAATGCTGGACAGCCATTCCCAACCCATCCTAGGACAGCAGGCCTGTGCAGTGACCCCAGGGGCCACACGTCGATTTTAAGGGAGTGCCAGCTGCTGCACACACCAGCTTCCATCAGCCAGAGAACTCAGGAGTCCTCCTGCTCTGCCTGTCGGGCAACTGTATCTACCTCCAAACTTAAAACCCTTAAAACCTGTTTCTCCCCCAGCTGGTTTTCAGGGATCTTGACAAGTAGCTGATGTGGCTGTCAGACCTCAGGCAAGGCAAAAGCCATCCCTGTCCCCAGGCAGCTCAGCCATCAGGGTGCAGCAAGGCTGCTCCTAAGACCTGGCTGGGAAATGCACAAGGTGGCACCAGCCTTGTACCTAGGAATGAAAAGCTTCCAGGCTCAAAGTGGACGTTGGCCAGAGATCCTGTACTCCAAACTGAAATGATCAACAAGTCTGGGCCTGAGGACAACCCTAAAGGGGACCCAGCCCATCAGCACAGCTCTGCCAACCTGCAAAAAAGCATGTTAGCAAGGCTGTCCTTATCTTCAAAAGCCTGTAAATGCCATCAGAAGTATCAGGGGAATGGAAGAATGATTACATTCCCTGTTGTCACTTCATCAAATAGCAGGAGCTCCCAAGCTTCTGAAGTGCTGCAGATCTCTAAGACTTTACTTATGCAAGCAGGGATGTGTCTTCGTGGGCAATTCCAGCTGTCTTTGGAAATCATTTAATGGAGGATCAAAAATTGTGGGGATTTGATTTTGTCAGAGCCTGCCTGCCTGCTGAAGTTTGGAAAAAATGAGCAACGATAAGGCTAATACAGATTTTTGACAAGCTGCAGCCTGACACACTGAAATCTAGAGAGATTTGTTTAAATACTTGAGTTTTTTACAGCAAAGTGAGCAGACAAATGGAAATGGAATTCTGTATGTTAGCCTGAGCCTATTGGTTTAATCAAAAAGAAGCCTGAATAATAGTAAATAGTGGAGACATCTCCCTTCAGATGAGGACAGTGGTATTTTTTTCAAGTTAAGGTGTCCTAGTTAGGACAGCTGAGATCAGTTCATCATGGTGGGTGTAACCCAAAACTGTATTCTATAGCCTTCCATGTCATTTCCCAGAAACTAGACTATTGTTGTCAATAGACTATTCGCACCCTCTACCCATAGAGCCTGACTCCTCAGGCTATAAACTAGGTGTTAAGAGGCCTGTGAGATAGAAGGATGTTTCTGTCCTCACACCCTTTGTGAACTCCCCGCCCTGAGGGGAGTACCAAGCATTCCTGCCTGAACTGGAGGATATATAATCTTGGAGTTTTGGAACATTTTTCAACCCACTCGTGGGATCCAGAGGACGGCTGCATCTCATCGCTCTCAACCAGACTTAGACCACCACTGGACTGCGATCACCAGTTCTGGCCAGACTGCAGCAGCTCTCCCACCAGCAGGTTCTTCCCCTCTCCCTTTACTTTGGACTCAAACAGGGCCCAAGGAACACCACTTTGTTCAGGCCCCAGGGTACTGGGTTACACATTTGGGTTTTTGTGGGTTGAGACCAATTGTTTGTTTGTATTATTGTACTTACTGTATTATTTTAATAAATTGTTATTCTGACTTATAATCTCTCCTTTGAGTTGGGTTCATTTCCCCTGCTGGTTAACTTTTAAACCAGCACATAAGGTAAGACTGTGTAAGATGATAATTCCTTGGTCCTTCAGTGGCAGGGGTCCTACAGCTGTACTGAGCAAGGAGGCAGGTCCTCCCTTTCTCCTCTCCTTTTCTTGATCCCTGCCTGCCCCACCCATGGATACTTTGCTTCTTGCAGTAGTTGGAGAGTTCTCCAACCTGCAGGTCAAAGTGAGGCCTCCCCCCCTCCCAGACTGCCTGGGTGTCCTAGTTAGGACAGCTGAGATCAGTTCATCATGGTGGGTGTAACCCAAAACTGTATTCTATAGCCTTCCATGTCATTTCCCAGAAACTAGACTATTGTTGTCAATAGACTATTCGCACCCTCTGCCCATAGAGCCTGACTCCTCAGGCTATAAACTAGGTGTTAAGAGGCCTGTGAGATAGGAGGATGTTTCTGTCCTCACACCCTTTGTGAACTCCCCGCCCTGAGGAGAGTACCAAGCATTCCTGCCTGAACTGGAGGATATATAATCTTGGAGTTTTGGAACATTTTTTAAAAACCCACTCGTGGGATCCAGAGGACGGCTGCATCTCATCGCTCTCAACCAGACTTAGACCACCACTGGACTGCGATCACCAGTTCTGGCCAGACTGCAGCAGCTCTCCCACCAGCAGGTTCTTCCCCTCTCCCTTTACTTTGGACTCAAACAGGGCCCAAGGAACACCACTTTGTTCAGGCCCCAGGGCACTGGGTTATACATTTGGGTTTTTGTGGGTTGAGACCAATTGTTTGTTTGTATTATTGTACTTACTGTATTATTTTAATAAATTGTTATTCTGACTTATAATCTCTCCTTTGAGTTGGGTTCATTCCCCCTGCTGGTTAACTTTTAAACCAGGACACTGGGTAATGCCAGCCCAGCTAATGCCAGCTGGATTCCTGCTGCAGGTGCCTTTCATTCACTTTCTAAAGCTGAGGCCTCGAGGCAGTCTAACTCCATCCAAGGAAGAGCTCCCACAACCCCACCTTCCCCCTGCAAAATCTCCTCTCTGCTGTGCTGCCTCTGGTGTTTGTAAAGGAGCAGAGCAGCCCAGGGGTCATGGCACTGTCCCTGGGAAGACTCAGACTTACCACACTGCTCTTGCACTGCTCTTCACATTTCCCCGCACTGAGAGATCACAACTGGCAGCTTGGGTTTGTTATTGGGACCCGTAGGCACGTTCTGGGGACAAACAAATGAACATTAAACCTCACAAAAGCACAGCAGACCCAGCCAGTGACATGTCCTGGAAGACTGGCTAAGAGATGTTTGTGTAACACGGGAAACAGGGAATTCTGAGGAACAAAGAAGCACCGTTATGTATTTTGGCAACGGGCCCAGCCATAAGCTGGTGAGTTCTCTCTGTGTGCAGAGGTTTGGGACACAGACCAGAGGCTGGTCCTCTGAATGGGAGGGAAGGAACAGAGCAAAAACTGGAGAGCCCCTCATGAAATGCAGCAGGCATCATGTCACTTGAGGCTGCTCTGGCTCAAATCTTTCACAGTTACTAAAAACAGCTGCCACAAGCAAAACAAACTTGTATTCATACAGAAAGGGAAGGGACAGTGACATAGCCACCCTCATTCTGAACCACTCAATATGCTGGACTCAGCTGCTCTTCCTTGAGTCTCAAATTTCCTTTACTTTGCTCTCACTACAGCGACGCCCAAAGCAGGCTCACCACAACCCTCCAGCAATGCTTCTGGCCAAGAGGGCCAGCAGCACGCAGGCTATTCCATGCTGTACAGCTCCTTCCAACACCCAACAGCTCCGTGCTTGCCCCACTTTTTGGATTAGAGGCTCTCCTGCACGTTATCCCACGTGTGTGCCATGGAGTCAGTGTCTCCAAGAACTCACTGCTGTTGGTTAAATCCACTCATTACCCTGCCGTGACACCACACACGACACTGGCAGCAATCACCACCCCGACCGAGTTTATCTTCAGCTCCTGGAAGCCCACCAGGAGATTAGTTTAATTTTTTCTTATTAAACACGCTGATCACGGATCAGCAGAACTGATGATTTTGCACCCACTGAATAATCCCAGGCAGTGGCACAGAAGTGAGATGTTTCACACTCCTGTCCGAGCTGCTGATGGAACAACTTTTTAGTTCAGCTTCCTGAACAAAGGCAAAGCAAATAAAGCCCCGAGAACGCGATTTCCGCTCTCGGAGCCACGAGACACCAGCATTTCCAAAGCCAGCCCACACAGCCTGTGCTTCACCAGATTTCCTGCCACGTTACAACGATGACAACTGATAATACCAGCTATCAACACTGGTATTCCCTGGTATCCTGTAAACAGACAGCGGGAAAGAACAGGACAACTCTTGTTAATCCTGCACATCACTTTCCAATTCACGGAGAAACAGGCAAGGTCAAACTTACTTCAATTTTTCTCATGACCAACAGCCCATCGACAATTTTACCTAGAATGAGAAAATTTATCCACTTCAATATGGACAGTTTTTACCTTGGCTCCCCCCACCCATCACAGATAGGTGCATTTTTGTCCTTCCTGAAAAGCCTTGTGCAGTGTGTAGCTATTGGGCACTGCAGAGTCTGTTACTGATCTCTAAAATGATAAAGGAAACAATCCCTCTTCAAACATTTTCCACATTCAGCACAGATTAGCTGCCTTTTCCCACGGCAGGGGTGGTCTGTGTAGAAATCTGGGGTTTGAGACCTACTGCCACCAGCACAAACTGCCTCTCTAGCAACACAACCCCTGTAATGATGCAAACCTGGCAATGAGCAACATCAGTGGTACTTAAGAATTAGGGGGAGCAGTAAGTAGGACATCAGCTTAAGGCTGGCCTGGAATTCCTACAGCTCAAGCAGCAGTAAATGCAAGTTAGCAGATGTGGTTTCACAGAATTACTGTCCAAAAAACTCTGCTGAAAGCTCAGTCCTCTCTGACAGTGGAAAAGAAAGGGATCCCTTGACTGATCTGTGCTGCCTGCACTGGCACAAGGATTTGTGTAGCAACACAGTCACAGAACTGATCTGGATTAAAGCTAACCTGGGAAAAAAATGATTCATTTCAACAATGATCCATCACAGTATCAGGCTGCACAAGCAAGCACTAGCACAAGCAAGAAGGGAAGAATGAGCAGTCCATACTCAGAGGGGGGCTGGGCACTGAACAGCCTCCCCAGGGCTGCCAGAGCTCCAGGAGTGTTTGGACAATGCTCTCAGGCACAGAGTGAAATGGCTGGGGTGTCCTGTGCAGGCCCAGAAGTGGGACACAGTGATGCTTGTGGGTCCCTCCCAGCTGAGGAGATTCCATAATTCTCTATATAGTTTATTTTAACAGCTGCCCCACAGGGATGCCCGTGAGCTGCCACTCCAGAACTCTGCTGCAGGTACTCACCAAACACAACATGCTTCCCATCCAACCAGTCACACTTGGAACACGTGATGAAGAACTGGCAGCCATTGGTACTTGGGCCACTGTTTGCCTGGGGGTTGAGAGTGGCAAAACATGACAAATCTACAATTTCAGACTGGTAAAAACTGAAGGCAGACACATCTCACATAAGAGCGAGCTGTTGCTCTAGACCAGCTTATTTTTAGCTTTCTGCTACACAAACCAAAGGAAGCAAGACACACATCTGGTCACGCCAGTGTGTGCAAGAGCCATGTCAGCAACTTTTTATTATATTTCTACAAAGGCATATTCAGCACAAGCCTGTGCTGAAGTCCAGGCTCTAGAGCACACTCCTGAAAGAAGGCTGGACTTTTTGATGACAAGTGCTTATTGGCTGCTTTGTCCCAAAGAAAAATGAAAGCCAGGAACCAGGGAAAAAAAAAAAGCAGTTGATTTCTGCTATTTGGGAGGTTTTCTCAGAATAAAAATAAAAAAAAGGTGTCTGTTCCAATGATCAGGATGAGAAAGGTAATGATCATATTGGCACAGGGCTCCCAGGAAAAGTGGAATGCAGATGTGAAGTTCAGTTCACCCCTGAGTGCAACACCCAGAGCACTTGCACTCTGTTAAGAAAACATCTCTGCAGCACTGAAGTCCATCTGCAGTACTGACAACCAGGAGCTACTAAAGCATATTTCTGTGCTGACAAGTGAACTGGGCAAGTTTTGCAGCTGCAGGACTGCAGAGGACAGGCTCACTTCAGCTTTTTTAGTTATTGCTAGTCAGCTTCAGAAGAATCCAGCTGGGATCCATGGCTCCTGGCATCCATGGTTTGATCCAGCAAAACGACTTCAGAGCCAGACCACTTTAACACAAAGCTGGCAATACTGGAGTGGATTCCTTCTCCCACACCACAGCACACTGGCTGCTTAGCTGTGCCATGACACCACTTTTTGGGTCATGTTTTGAACTGGGTGAATGACTAATCCAAATGATGAATGCCCAAAGCATTTCTAAGGTCACAGCGGCTGAAAGAGCTGGAGAAGAAGCAGTTGTGGATAGGAACACTGAAGGACTGGCTCCATTTGCTTCCTCTTCCAAAAGTCAGGGTATTGTTCCTACCAGACAACATGCAATGGCTGCAGTTTCTTTACTCTGTTGAACAGGAAGGTCTGTTATGAAAGATACCATAGTTACACTGCTGTGGCTTTGGAACTCCCAAATATCTCTGTTTCATCCTTGCCAGGTCAGCGTTTGATAACAGTGTTAGGGAAGAAGAAAACACCACCACTCACCACCGTAAGAAAACTGTAAGAATCAAGCTCTTCTGAAAGCTGATCGAGCCAAGCCTGTCCCAGAGCTCCAACACACAACAAAGAAAGGATGATGCAGGATCAGGATTACTGAGCTACTCAAGATATTAACCCATGAGTAGCCTTCTGACTAGTAGTTACAAAGCAGGTCTTCCAGACCTCGTACCCAATGGTGGAGATTTCTGCTGTTCAGCAAATAATGTATACACTTAGGAAAAAGGCTTTTCAGTCTGTAATGTCATTATTTCACACTCACCATAGAGAGCAGGCCAGGAGCAGAGTGTTTCAGCTTGAAGTTTTCATCTGCAAAAGGACCCCTGTATATACTGGCTACTCCAGTGCCATCTCCCTGCACGAGAGAAGTGCCCAGTCAGCCACAGTATTTGTTCTGTAGCAACTGCTGCAGAACAATTCAATTTAAAAATTAAATTTAAAAACCCCAAGCAAGAGGAAGGGGTCAAACTCAGCCCAAAGTGGATGCTGTACTGCCATCTATATACACCAGCAGTGAACACAGTCAGTGTCTCATTTCTGAACAGGAACAGCAACTGGTTTCTAATTACACAGTTCATCGTTCACCATCCATACATTGGCAAAAACCCATGGGGGTGGTAAGCCTTAAGTCCAAGCCTCCCAGAGTGAGGTGGAGGCTGCAGATTGCTTGGTACAGACCCACTTGGACTTCACAGGGAAAAGGGAGGGGACACAGAAGTATAGGCTGGTATGTCAAGGAAAGCAGAAGTGGTTGCATGGAAAAAGTCAGCTCTAGGTGGGTTTACGTATTTCACCTTATTTTCTGTGACTTTACTGGAAACAGGGAAGCAATCTCCCTGTTCTGCAGTTTCTAAAACACAGATTTTCTAGTTTTGCTGTTCTTTCCACCAAGTCCAAACACCTTGTACTTAACTATAAGCCCTAGCACTCAGATCTCACTAGCCCTAGCACACACTTCTAAATGAAAGCAGCGTGGGCTGCGACTGCTGCAGGTTGTAAGTTCTGACAGCCCACAAGTTCAGAACACTCCTGTGTGATGCCAGAGGACTGAGCAGGGACCCTTCAACAGAATAGCCTTAAAAATGCTGCAGTGAGGAGTGCTCCAGGGAAAGCTGTAGAGGTATCTCTGGCACAATCACTTAAATTTACTATTCTGACAGTTAATTCCATTTCTCTGTTGATTTTCTCTTTCTGTGTCGCTTCAGCCCCATTTCTTCTTCCTTGCTGCAACCCCTCTCCCTTTCTTGTCTTTCTGCTTAACACACCTGATCTTTATTAGGCCAAACTTAACAATTAACAAAAAATGCCAGTAATACACCACATGCAGCACCACATCCTTTGCTCTGCATGCCCAGCTCTTGCTTCTTTTCCTCCCGTTCTTTGTGGCTTACTTGAACTGTTGGCTCTGAGATAGGAGCTTACACCATGTCTCAGGGGTCAGTGGGACTGTGCTTGCTCCCCAAATGGCTTTGTAATAAACATACTGTATAAATACCAAATACTGGAGCAGTCTGTAAAGCTTGTTGAGCTGCAGGGGAAGTAATAAAGCCCGCTGGGACGTCTGAGCAGTGTCACAATTAGCAACTACCTCAGAGTCTGGTGTGGCTGAGCCACCCACTGTTCTCTCAGTGACCTTCATACAACCAAGTTTTATATTAAAAAAGTCTTTATCAGTCCCCTCATATTTTGAAACACTTTCAGAAATTAAGTAATTTTACTGGGTCCCAGGACAGTGAAGAAATCCTGTGGCCCTTTAGCCTTCCTCCTGTACTCTGCTTATACCCAAGCCAGACACAACCACCACTCTGGGCACAAACCCTTTTCTATTTCGAGACAATTCAGTAACAAAAAGTTAGTTTTGATTCAAAAGGCCTCTTGTACTAGGCACTTGGTTCTGATTTCTTTTCAAGTACATTATTGTCTGTTGCAGTAAGATGGCAGCAATGCTGTGAGGACACCTCCAGTTACTACTGCACACCCCAAAAAAGGAAGAGATCCCATAAATCAGCACGGACCCTTGGAAACAGCTGCATGTTATACAGTGTAGGAAAAGGACAAAAGGGATGCAGGAGTACATACATTTACGAAGTCACCTCCTTGGATCATGAAATCCTTTATTACCCTAAAGAAGTAAAACAGCACTTAGTTCTCAGCAGACAAAGGCCTCAGGAAGCTCAGTGTAAGGTAAAAAGGAGTTCTGCCTCGCTGTGCAACAGAAGTTAACAGTCTGTGAGTGCTGCAGCCCAAAATCTGCAACAAATCAGTGGTTGATATCAGGCCATTTGGGACCCATTGCTGTTTGACCAGGGACAGTGATCGGGTGACAGATGCCAGACAGTGATCTCTGATGTAGCACACCAGGAACAGGGGACTCCTCCCAGTGACCCCAGCATACACCCCTGACAGCACCCCCAGATCCCCCAAAGCCACAGGAGGATGACACTAGCCATGACCCACTAACGCCTCGAGGTAGGTCCCAAAACCCCATCTGGCTCAGGATGCTATTTAGTGCCTAAAAAGTAGGTGAATTACCTGTGGAAAGTGCTTCCTTTATAACCTATAGGGACACCATCTTTCCTGTAAAGAAGTAAAAAGGAAAACCCTTTCAACTTACTGGATATCCAAACACAAAACCCCCACAAGAATTCGGAGCCCCAAAGGTTGCCCCATGCATTAGGAGATGCCTTGAAATACAATCAAGAGCTGCAGCCTCTCAGCTCCTGCTGTTGGAGGCAAAAGGAAGCCTCAAATGGGTTCTGCACAAGAAATTACTGGGTACCCTGCAACACCCACACCATCATCTTCACAGGATCCCACTGCAGTGTGCAGCACGAGCAGGTGGGTTTTGCAGATAGAGCTTTTTAGAGCCACCTGGGCAGGAAAAGTCACATCCAAAAGGGAAAACCTGCCACCTGCGTGACTCACAGAGCCCCTCACAATTTCCTCAGAGCAGATTTCTGTAACCCTTTCATTTTGTACTAGTACAACATGCAAAACTTCCAGGCGAGCCCCTCTTCCACCTCACCCAGCCCCTCTTTCTCCAGTGGGCCACTTAAAAGGACACTAGAACCCACTTACCTGAATTCACCTGTACAAAACTGCCTGGAAAACAAAAAAGAGAGCAGAGTGTGAGGCCCATGTGAACTCTGAGGGCACCGAGGGCTGCACTGACTGGCACACAGGACTTTCCTTACTGCATCAGGGATGTCCCCAGTAAAATAGGAACTGGCTGCTCCTCTCCCCTGCCTTTTCAAAACATATTCTGTGCCCTCTCTGGTGAGGAGGTCAGAGATTTAACAGCAAGGTTGTAAGAGATGGTGAATGTGGGGCAGGCACCGTGCTTGACAGAGAACAGGGTACGTCCATCTCTCTGATGGAAATGGGATTCCAAACGGTGCATCCCTTAGTTGACTGCAGGAGAACTGGGTGGCCAGGAGACCTCCACCATGGCACAAGGCACTGCCTGTTCTGCGTGCACCGGGCACATCAGAGGCTCCGCAGAGGAAGGGGGGACTGGAGTCCTTCCCCTTGCAGTCAGACGGGCTCCCCTGGGGGACCAGGACACCGCACAGCATCTCTGGTAAGGAGAGAGACGCAAAGCAGAGCAGGTGCATCGGGTCGGGGAGGGAGGGCAGGTAATCACTGTGCCACCAAAAAAACCATTCCTGCACCGAAAAGCCTTGGCAGCCCCGGCCCGGGCTGCAGGAACGGGCAGCGGCTCCTCACCTGAAGTTCTCCGCCGTTTTGGGGACGACATCGGCGAACAGCTCGATCTTCATGCGGCCGACCTCCTGGGGGAACAGAGGGGCCAGGTGAGCCTCCGGAGCCCCCCGGAACCCCCCCCGCCCCCCGACACCCCCGCCCGCCCCCGCAGTCCCCCCACCTGCCCGCCGATGGTGACATCGAAGAAAACCACCGGGTTGTTGGGGTTCGCCGCCAGCGCCGACATCGCGAACGCCTCCGCAGGAAGGGGAACAGGCGGTGGAAGCGGAATCGACGGGCAGGGGGGCGGGACGGGGTGGGCGGGCAGCGGGAGGGGCCGGGGCCGTATCCGGGATGTCCGGGATGCCTGGGATGCCTGGGATGCCGAGGGTGTCCGGGATGCCCGGGCAGTGTCCGGGGTGTTCAGGGCTGTCCAGAGTGTCTGGACGGTGTCCGGGCCGTGTCCAGGGTGTCCGGGATGCCCGGGCAGTGTCCGGGGTGTCTAGGGCTGTCCAAGGTGTCTGGACGGTGTCCGGGCCGTGTCCAGGGTGTCCGGGATGCCCGGGCAGTGTCCGGGGTGTCCGGGCCGTGTCCAGGGTGTCCGGGATGCCCGGGCAGTGTCCGGGGTGTCCAGGGCTGTCCAGGGTGTCTGGACGGTGTCCGGGCCGTGTCCAGGGTGTCCCGGGATGTCTGGGCTGTTCAGGATGTCCGAGATGTTCGGGATGTCCAGGGTGTCCGGGATGTCCAGGGTGTCTGTAGTGTCCGGGGGTGTCCGGTCCCCATCCCATAGGGGCGGCTTGGGGTCTCCAAAGCAGAGCACTGACCCCCAGGACCGTGCTCTGTCCGCAGCCCGTGGTGCTGGTCCGGCCAGGGAGCCCTGCCTGCTCCTCTGCCTGCCCATCTGGGCACACACCAGCTGAACATGAGATCAGGTGTGCCCAGATGGGTAAGGAGGCCAATGGCATCTGGCTTGTACCAGCCAATGGGACCAGGACAGTGACCATCCCCCCTGTGCTGAGGTGCCTGGAATCCTGGGGTCACTTCTGGGCCCTGCCAAACCTCCCCTGCAAAGAATCAGCTGAAATGCTCGGGTTTTGGCAAAAACCATTTATTGGGGGATCAGTGGGAGAAACAGAGCCGGGAGCATCTGGCACAGTGTGTCCTGGTGCAGCCCTGGCCGTGGTCTCCACCAGCAAGGTGCTGGGTTTTGGTGGCTGGGTTGCCTGGGGATGAGGACGAGGAAGATCTCCTGCAAGCTCTGGGCTGCCAGGGTGTGTGCCAGGGTTGCCTTGGGGGCTCAGTGGTGCTGAGGATGTCACCAGCTCTGTGGCAGGAGAAGCGTGCCGGACACTGTGTCGTCATCCCGGAGCCTGTTTTCCACATCCCTGAGGGCTTCCAGGGGTCACGCCGCATCACCAGAGCTCTCTGCAGGGGGGGCAAAGCATGGGAAGGGGGTGAGTGTTACCTCCTCCCCTGTGGGGACCTTGGGCACCAGGGACCCTGAACACCCGTGACGTGCGGCACCAGGGGACGTGGGGCACCAGGCACCCCAAGCACCCAAGGGATCCCAAGCACCCATTGTCCCAGAGTGCCTGTGCCCAGGAGCCCCCTCCCTGTGCCTGTACCTTGGCACGGGATGAGCTGTACCGTCTTTCACGCAGGTTCTGCTCCGCGATGCCACCGACGACCGGGCCGCTGCAGTGGCCGTGCCCCTCCACGCTGCTGGGACACCCCAGCACAGTCAAGTGACCGCTGCTGGGCTCCGTCTTGGGACACCAGTGATGCTGGTGGCACTGGCTGCTGCAGTGCGTGGGGATGGGGGCTTGGCAGATGTCGTGCTGGTTCTTGCTGCTGGTGTCCCCAGCCAGCTCAGCCAGGCTGAGCCCACCCGGCTGGGCAATGGCCTTCTGGAAGCCACCCTGGCCAGTGGGGATGAAGGCACCTTTCTCCATGCCAGGGAAGATCTGGACTCTGCTGGAATCCTTACGGGATGCCCTCAGGTCCTCCTGGCTGAGCTGGTAGTAGTGGGTGGCCTCAAAGCGGGACTTCACCTCCTGCATGGAGATAAAGGGATGGTGGAGGGCAGCGCTGGGCGAGATCCGCTCGCGCGAGTCCCAGGTGAGCATCCTCTTGACCAGCTCCACCATCGCATACAGGTCACAGCGCTTGGCCAGCTCCTCCTGGTCGGGATCAGACACCAGGCAGAGGTTCACTGCCGCTAACTGATCCAGCGAGGAAAAGACATGCACCCTCCTCTCCGTCGGCTTTGCCATCACCTTCCCCGGCGGTTTGAGCTGCCAGGTGCCGACAGAGCATGGGACCTGTCGGAAGAAGGACTGCGTCTTCTGGGCAGCGCAGAGCAGCTCGGCCCGGGGCAGTCCCAAGGTGGAGCAGATGTAGCGCACCTGGTCGTACTCGTTGTTGCCGGGGTAGAGCGGCCAGCCCAGGTGAAGCTCGGCCATCACGCAGCCCAAAGACCAGACATCCACCTTCTCGCAGAAGGGCAACCCCAGCAAGATCTCCGGCGCCCGGTAGAAGCGGGTTTGGATGTAGGGCTTCTGGACGCGGTAGACCTCGGGGAGGAGGATAGCCGAGCCGAAGTCGATGAGCTTGACGCGGAACGGGTAGCGCAGGTGGTCCACCAGCATGATGTTCTCCGGCTTGAGGTCAGCGTGGATGATGGAGAGCTCCTTCAGCTTGACCAGCGCCGCCAGCACCTGCGCCGCGATGGTTCGGATGTGCCGGACGGGCAGCGGTGAGAAGTTGTTCTGCTTTTGGAAATCGAAGAGGTTTTGCTGCAGCAGCTCGAAGACCAGGTAGGTCCAGACCGTGTCGCTGAAGGACTCGAGGAAACGGACGACGTGCGACTCTTCCGCGTCCCCCTCCCGCAAGGCCTGCAGCAGCCTCAGCTCGTTCCTCACCGTCTGGCCGTTGTAATCATGGTTCCTCAGGATCTTGATGGCCACCATCTCCCCCGTGCTCCTGCGCTGGCCCTGGGTCACCTGCCCAAAGGTCCCCTTCCCGACCGTGGCCACCAGGTCGTAGCACTCGGCACCTACCACCAGTGTCACCATGGTGGGTCAGCTCCTCACCAGGGGCTCAGGATCCCACCGTTCAGTGCCCAGCGGGGACTGGGGACACTCAACTGTCCCAACCTGCTCTCGCAACGCTGGGGGTTCCAGCACCACCATGGCAGCACCTTCTGTTGGTGATGTCACAGCAGAAGGAGCCCGGGTGGAAGAGCCCCCTGAAACCCAGCACTGGACACCCTGAATCCAGCCCTGCTCTCCCAAAATCCACCCACAAACCCAAAATCACATCCCTGGTCCCCCCAAAATGGATCCAAGCCCCCCCCCCAACCCCTCCCAGCCCCCTGAAAACCCATTTCCAGCCTCCTAAACCCTTTCCCTGGTCCTCTGAAACCCATCCAAGTCCCCCATGACCCATATGCAGCCCCCCAAAACCATTTTCCAGTCCTCCAAACCCAATCCCTTGTCCCCCAAACCCATCCAAGCCCCCCAAAACCTCTCCCTAGTTTCCCAAAACCCCGCCGAACCCTAAAATATCCATCCCCACCTCCCAAGTTCCAGCCCAACATAAACCATCCCCAGCCCTGCTGAAATCCACCTCTGTTCCCTTAAAACACAGCCTAGCCCCCCTCCACACACACCTATTTCCAGCCCCAGAAAACCCCTCCCTGTTCCCCTAAACCCTATGTCCAAGCCCCATAGCCATTCTCATGACTTTTTTGGACATTAATATTTATTCTGGCCAAGCCAAGAGCACTCCCCCCACACACTTTCCCTGCTTAACAGTAACACCTGGAAAATAGGCCAGGCAAGAATAGGGAGGGGTAGGCAAGTCAAAGCAGAGGATGGGTAGGGAAGGCAATGCAAGGAAGGGAGAGATGGGCAGAGAGAGGCAAGGCAAGGCAAAGGATGGCCAGGAAGAGTTAGGCAAGGCAGGGGAGGGGTAGGCAAGGCAATGGAAGTCAAACAAGGGCAGGTAAAGCAAGGAAAGGCCAGGCAAGAAAGGGGCAGTTAAGTAAAGGTGATATGTAAGGTAATGCAAGGGAGGTGCAGAAAGGAAGGAAAACAGCTGGGCCCAGTGTTTCAGGTGCAGAGGATGGGCTACCCAGGGGACATAAAGACGAGCCCCAGCTTTCTGTTCTGGTACCTCTGGTGTAGAAAATCCAAGGTGTATACAGTTTTTGAGGATTGGCTCCAAATTTCTAGGGTGGGGTTCAGGAAGTGAATCACTAGAGTGTCTTTCCTTGGGAAGCAAAGGATGTAGTCCCACTGTTTGTGGTACCATGGGGAGCTAAACAGCAGCAAGACAGTTCTCCCCTGGCCTGCCCCCTTTGTGTAGGAGCAATTCTTGGATGTTGGCAGTGTTGGAGATGGTATCTGACTTTTGGGTCTGGACTCCTGAAAGTGTGTCCCAGTGCTTTTACACGGGGAGGAAGGCAGGTAATCCCAGTGCTTCAGGTGCAGGTCAGAGGCTGCAGCAGCCAGGAGCAGCTTTCTGTCCTGGGACATGTGTGGGAGCAATCCCCCGACGATTGCAACGATGGAGTGGGTGTCCAGATTTTGGAGTTAACCTTCTGCAAAGGGGTCACAGTGCTCTTCATAAAAACACACAGTCCTGGGGCTTGTGCTGCAAAGAATTGGGTGCCCAGGGGATGAAAGGGACAGCAATAGTTTTTCTATCTGGCACCTTTGGTGTGGGAGCAACCTCCCAGCATCTTCAGTTTTTTAGGTGGTCTTCTGCAACGTTTGGGAGTCTGTTTACTATGGGCAAGGTAAGCAGCTCTCCCCAGTGTGGGTGTGCAGATGCCTTGGGGAGTTAATGCCCAGGGTTCTGGCACTTCTGTATGGGAACAATCCCTGGATATTTTCTGTTTTGGAGGGGGGGGATCACATTTCTGCTGAGATAGGGTCTTCATTCCTCTCTTTGGCAGGGAAAGCACTTTTGGATTCTCACATTGGGCAGTTTAGAGTGTCCTAGTGAGCTGAAGTGCTTTTCCTAGTACCCAGTGCTATCAGTTACAGCTGCTGAACCTCCAGAGTGGGAATGTAAAAGCCAAGCTGTTGAGCTTTTTGTCCTCGTCCACTGAGTGTCTGAGCAGCTAGTGGTGGGGTTCAGTTTTAGATCCTGACTCTGTGAGACTGAAGGATTACGATGGTGCAGAGAGCCGAAGGAGCAGATTCCGGGGGGTGTGCTGCAGTTCGGCGGGTGCAGCTGAAGGTGGAGCCAGCAACAGCTTTCTTTCCTGGCACTTCTGTGAGCTCTGTTTTTGCCGGATGTTTTCAATTCCGTAGCTGGATTCTGAGAGAGGGGGAAAAAAAATTACTAGTACATACTTGGGAAGGAGCTCGTGTTGCCCCTCGAGCGCGGCGCAAATAAGAGTTCGCACGTGGAAGGTCAGCCAGACCTTTCAGTCCCGGCACGGTTCATTTGAGGGCGGTGAGGTTTGGAACTTGGCTAGTTTAGCTGGTTTAGCCCTGGGACACTGACTTTCACAAGTCCACACCGCCATCGCGTGGTGGTTTGATGAGCGGTGAAAGCCAAGCGCTTCTTGTGCTGGGACCATTGGTCAGCGCAGGGGCTGAATTTTGGGTACTGGCTCGTCGAGGATGAAAGAAGGTGACCCTGCATTACACGTGGGAAGGAAGGCGAATCGTCTCCTTGTCGGCTCTGCAGTTTCTCGCCTTCAAAGGAGGAGTGAATCCCCAGCACTGGCTTTTTCTTCTAGAACCTTTTCTAGGGGACCAGCTGCTGAACTGGTTTTAGTTCTGTAACTGTGAGGCAGAAGGTGTGTGAGGGGACACAGAGCTGGGCACACAGACCCGTGCCTGCTGTGCAGTTTATAAGCTGCAAAAGCAAAGCGAAGGCCAGAGCTGACCTTCTGTTCCTTTTTGTCAGAGGAGGCAAGTTAAATGTGGAGACAGTAACAGCTTGCTGAGCAGGCACCTTTTGTGACCAATATCTCTACACTTGACCCAGTTCAGGTGCAGGATCCCTGCAAGAGTGAAAGAACGTGTGAGTACCTACAGCTTGAAAGGAAAGCTTGTAGCCCCAGGGCACATGGTGTTGAGATCCTTCGAGGTGACTGTGAAGCCAATTAACTGTTTTCTCCTGTTTTGTTTTCAGATTAAGGTTATGGAGCTGGGCTCAGCAAGAGGAAAAATGCAAAGGGTGCATGCAGCTGAAAAAACAAAGCATAACATCAATGTGTGTTGTGCAGTTTAAGGCTGTATGGGAAATGTGATGCCCGGAACTGTCATTTTTTTCTAGGACTGTTTTCTGGAGGCAGCAGATTCTGAAAGGCTGTCTGTGAGAGTAGAGGACACAACATCCACCTGAGAAGAAACTCCCATAGGCCATTTCCATTTGAAACCCTTAACTGGCACCAGAATCAAGGGGCAATCCTCATCCTCACTGGCCACACCTGGGGCTGTCCCACCCCTTTATCACCCTCATTGTTCACACCTGGGGCTGTCCCACCCCTCTATCACCCTCATTGTTCACACCTGGGGCTGCCCCAGGTGAGAGGTGACTCCACCCAGTGCTCCCAGTTCCCTCCCAGTATCACTCCTTGACTCCCCCCACTGCTCACAGTCCCTTCCACTGCTCCCAGTACCATTCCTTGACTCCTCTCAGTACTCCCAGTTCCCTCCCACTGCTTCCAGTATCACTCCCCTGTATTCCCAGTTCTCTCCCAGAGCTCATAGTTCCCTCTCTTTGCTCCCAGTATCACTCTTTGACTCCCCCCAGTGCTATCAGTTCTCTCCCAGAGCTCCCAGTTCCCACCCACTGCTCTCAGCATCATTCCTGGACTCCTCCCAGTGCTCCCAGTTCCCTCCCACTGCTCCCAGCATCACTCCTTGACTCCCCCCAGTGCTACCAGTTCTCTCCCAGTGCTCCCAGTTCCCTCCCACTGCTCCCAGCATCATTCCTTGACTCCAAAATTGAATATGGATGAAGATTCCTCCCAGACAAAAGGGGCCACAACGGAAAGGGTCTGGGGGAAAGGGGGAAGCCACAAGCTTAGAGATGGCACTTCTGGTCAGCTCAAATTCTGTTTTTAGCTTGCCTCCTCCCCAATTTTGTCTCAGTTGTGCCCACCTAATTCTTCAGCTGCTGCTCCCTGGGAGGAGGTGGCCCTCATCCATGGTGGCACAGCTGACCTGGACAAGATGAGGAGGAATAAACACCAGCTGAAGGCCTCTGTGAGCTGTTTTGGGACGTGGCAGCACTTTTGAACATCACATTGATGCCTTTGGTGATGCAGCACTAAATATTAATTACCCTTAAACCAACTCTGTGTCTGTTCTCCCAAGGTCTCACACCTGCCTCATCCTCCATGTCAGATCCTACTTTATTTTCTAAATAAATACCCTGCAGCCACCAGATTTCTTGGTTTGAATCCCAGGCTTTCTCCTGGCATATGTTATTTTCTTCCTGGAAGCCACAAGCCGTGGTAAACAAACGTTTACAGGTGCTGGGAACACGGGACACAGGCTTCTCCTTGGCTGACTCATCTGTCTGGGAAGAGCCATAAATTCTGGAGCTTCAGGGCTGAAGTCAGATAGGGAAAAAGCTCTTGGGTAGGCATTTGCTTGTAGAGTTCCTTGTATTTCCCCTAAAGCACATCCTTCTTGGGATTCTTTGTGGATGCCTGGTGATCCTGGTTCTATGACATGGATGTGACCTTGGAGAAGGAGGAACTTTACCCCTCTGTGTGCTTGGTGTCCAGCTCTGCTTTGGGACAGTGCCCAAATCCTGCTGCCTCAGTTTCCCCCATTCACCTACAAGTTGTTTTTCCTGCATTTAGGTGTAAGTTGCTCAGGACAGGGACTGTACCCCACCAAGGACATCCCTCTGTTACAGCATCACTCCCCTCTGCCTTTAGGGAGGGTCCCCTTTAGACCCCCAGGGGTGGGGGGCTGCAGTGAGGGGCTTTGGGGTGTTCCCAGGGATGACAGTGTGGATGAGCTGAGATGGGAATGGGGACAAGAGCAAGGGGGGCAGAGAGATCTGGCCTAGGGCTGCAGAGAAGGCTGGTCAGGGATGATGCACCCTGATTTTTGGGGGCTTTAGGGTGCTTTCTTTCCCGTAAAAGAGGAAAGGAAGAACAGAAATGAATGCAAAGGATTCTCCCCCTTCGAGCAGCAGCTGTGCAAAATCTCACCCCGGGGAGGCAAATCATGGGGGTGGGCAAAAGGCTTTCACAGCCCCCTTTCTCCACCAGCCTGCCCAGCTCGGGGGCGTCTTTTCCACCCAGGTGGGCTTCGTCCCTCGCCCCTTCCCTCCCTCCCCGGGCGCAGGAGGGGAGCGAGGGGAGGGGAAGCCGGCGGGGTGTTTAGGGGGATTGTCATGGTTACCTCCCTGGCAAAACAAATGGCTCCACTGGATGATGATGATGATGATGATGATGATAGTGGTCACTCAGACAGCTCCGGACAGTGTGGGGTGACCGTGGGGGGGGCGAAAAAGCCACCCTGGGGAGCCAGAACCGCCCCCCTTGGGGAGCCAGACACCCTCTCTCGGCTCCTCGCCGCCGGGGCACATGTTGCTGCAGCCCGTTCGGTAAGACCCTTCCTCCCCCACTCCAGACCCGCCCTGGACCCCCCTGGTCCCCCCAGCCCCGCTGCCCGGTGGGGAGGGTCCGGGGGGGTGATGCCACCGGTTGCCGAGGTGGCTGGTGGTGCAGCGCTCCCCCACCCCAAGCCCCGGCGCTCCCTCCTCTCCCTCCCTTTTCCTCTCTCCTCATCTCCCTCACTCCCTGTCTTCCAGAGACAAAAGCGCTCCGCAGCCGTG
Source organism: Manacus candei (assembly GCF_025592945.1). Taxonomy (NCBI): domain Eukaryota; kingdom Metazoa; phylum Chordata; class Aves; order Passeriformes; family Pipridae; genus Manacus; species Manacus candei. Next base: position 2,574,280 of record NW_026138070.1, read on the forward strand.
CCTGTCGCCTTCAGGATTCCTCCTGTCCCTCCTGCCCCCCCAGCCCGGCCGCAGAGGGGCTGGAAGAGTGGGTGAAGTTGCTCCAACCCCCCCATTCCCTTCCTCCTCCTCCTCTCTCCCAGGAAAGGTAAGAAAAATAGTGGTTACTCTCCGTTTGCTCCTGCACCTTTTTAGCTCGGCAGGGGTGGGTGTGAGGTGCGTGTGTGTGTCTGTGTGTGTGTGTGTGTCACTTCCCAAGGCTGTGCACGATCCCAGCACAAAGCAGCTCACTGAAGAGATCCCTGTCATAATATTTCTGCAGGCACAAGCCCACACTTTGAAAGCTGCTGCTTCCCAGCCTTGCCTTTTCCCAGCTGGATAGTGAGTCCCAGAGCATCCCATCCCTCCCCAAAATTGTGCAGGCATCAGTAGTGGCTGTCTCCATCTCCCTGCAGGCAGAGGACAGGGATGGATGGGGGAGGGGGGTGATGCTGCAGGTGACAGGCTCTTGCTCTCCTGGGCAGCCAGGTGGGATATCCTGGCTGTGGACACACTGTTTGGGGAAGGAGGACTGACCTTGGCAGGGTGAGGGGGGCTGATCTCAACGGTAAGGGTCAAAGCAGCAAGACCTGGCTTGTATCTGCCACGTTTGGCTGGGGCATGGCAGGGCAGGGATGGATGGGGAAGGGCTGTGCTGCTCCTGAGGGCCCTACGTGTCTCCTTGGATCCAGACGCATTCCAGTTATGGAGTTTGGCAATTTTAGCCCAGCAGAGGGTTGTCTGGGCTAACAACATATCTCTGGTTCAGCTCAGAGATCTTCCCCCAGCTGCAAGCCTGGCAAGGCAGGGGTTATCTAAACCTTGTGTCAGAAATGAGTGATTGACAGCTCTAGAAAGGGGCTTGGGGCGTGAATCCACATCCTTGAGACCCAGCTCTGGGGTCAGGCTGGTGGCCCAAGACATCTGCCAGGGGTATGACTGGCAGATCCCAAAATCCCAAAGTCTCTGCCAGGGCTGTCAGTCACGTTCCAACCTGGCACTGCGTCACCCCGGGAACGAGGACCCAGCTGCTGGCAGGAGCAGCTGCTCCCCAACCTTCCCCCAATCTCCATATCCAAGGCCTTGGGGTGCCCTTGGGGACACCCCAAAGGGATGTGTGTCTCTACCCAGCAACCTTTGTCACCTCTGTGGCAGTGGGGGGCCATGCTGTCACCCTTCCAGGGCCTGCACTGGTTGTTTTTCTGCTTTCCCCATCAGGTGTGATACCCTGCTTGCAGTTTGGGGTTTGGGGAGACTGGAGGTGGGAGAAAAACTCCTGTAGCTTTTCCTGGGAAGTTCCCACAGGTCTGCCATTGGATCCCTAGCTCTTCCAGACAGGAGAGTGCTGTGTATGCTTTGAAAACACCATTTGTCCTGGTGCTTCCTAGAGATGTTTTGGGGGTTGATCCCAGTTCCCTGGCCAGGTTTGAGCCTCCTGCTTTGGGGGAAAGCAGCTGGAGGGGTCCTGCATGTCTTAGTCGTGACCTGCAGATGATGTGGGTCAGGTAGGTAAAGTCAGGGGTCCCTCAGCAGCATGCCCACATCTTCTCCCTGAGCCCTGCTGTCCTTGAAAACCAGGGAAAATTCCCAAGTGTGACTCTACTTAAAAGCCCTGAAAGTTTGGGAGGTGCAGGGCTTCTCCCGTCTCGGGATTGCAAACGGGGGAATTCTCTTCCCCGTGGGGATTGCCCAGGGATGCTGGTGGAGGGTTGTGGTGCAACAGGCACCCTGTCACCATCCTTGTCCGGATCTGTCCACCTGTAAATCTCCACAGGGCACTCCGGCTGTTGTCATCCTGGCCAGCCACTGGATGTCAGTGTTGCTTGAGACAGAAGAAGAGGAAGGAATATTTTACCCGGCTGGAGGAAACCAGGCACCCGCTGAGCAGTGGGGATGTGCCCCTGGTCTGGCTCGGACCTGGAGATGTGATCTCCAAGGGAACCCATTTGGGGCCGGTCAGGGGTTGGGGCAGGGCGGGGCAGCGAGTCAGCAACCCAAAAGTGCATCTGTTGCACCGTGTGGCCCCAGGGCTGGGCTGCACATGGCTCTTCATGTCTTGGGGGGGCTAAAGCAACCGGGGCTGCCCCTGGACATCTGCCCTTCAGGCAGCAGGGCTAGGTGTGGCTGAGTTGGCTTTTATTCCAGCTCCTGGTTTGGCTCTCCCTGTCCTGTTGTCAGCTGTAGGTGCCACAGCCCCCGTGGTGTGGCACTGCTGGGACCCCAAGGCATGGCTGGGAGTCGGGTCCTGTCCGAAGCCAGGCTGTGTGCTCACAATTTGCTCTGTTTTTCCATTCAATACCTGAAAATACACCTCAGAGGAGTATTATTCTGCCTCTGTCTTTACTCCACGCGCTCAGACAGATTATTTTTTTTTTTTTTGAGGGCACATCAGTGCTCAGAGACACAGACAGACACCCAGGGCAGTTCTGAGCAGCGCCCCAGGCATTCCCCCCCCCCCTTTTCCAGGCACGTGAACGCATTTGCCAACCCAATCCTTTAAAATTCAGCCCCAGCCTCGCACTGCTGGGACAGGCACCCGCAGCCACGTGGAGGGGCTGGAGCCCGTGCTCCAGATCCCAGCCCTGCGCACTCCGCACGTCAGCGGGACCGTCCGCGGACGTCGGAGCAGCATCAGCGCCTTCCCCGTCAGCCGGGCACGGGAATTGGCCGAGGGAATTGCCCGGAGTGGGGGGAGCGCGCTAGTTACTGCGTCGCTCCCTCCTCCGTGGCCAGGAAGAGCGGTGGATTGTCATGGAAAGAGTGTTTACAAAGGAAGGAAGGAAGGAAAAAAGAAAAACAGGGAAAGGCAGTAGCATCCCGGCGGTGTGCCAGGTCTGGAGCGTGGGACAATGTCTGTCCCCAGCTGATGAGATTACAGGTGTAGGGTATTCGGGGGGAATGAAGGTATTTACCAGTGGTTTCCCTTTTTCCCCGGGATGCCAGACGCTGTGTGAGGCCGTGGGTTGGGACCAGGTCGGCGGGATGGCCCCGTGCCTGCCCCAGGGCACGTTTGGTGGCATTGAGAGGGCACCCTGAGGACTGGGTGGGTGCAAGGATACCCTGTGCTGCCGTGATGCTGGTGGTAATTTTTGGGATGCAGCGTCCTGCCAGCTGAGTACTGAAGGTGCAGCCCTGGGACCTGGATGGAGACCGAGTGCAGGTCCTGGAGTGGCAAAGGCAGGATGGGGAGCAGCTGGGGGGCTGGTGATGGGCTCCTGGGGGAAACAGGAGAGAGGTGCCAGCTCTCCCACTGCTCTCCCCCACTCCAGCCTCCCCACTCTCCTTTTCCATGCTGCAGTCACTTGATGGCGTTGGTGACACGATGTGTGCAGAGCAGCCCCATGGCTGTGCTGGCTGCATCCCCATCCACAGGGGTTTTGCTGGGAAGAGCCCCCCAAGCCCTCCCTGTCCTTGTAGGGCTGGGTTTTTTGGCTGGCACAGCAGGCAGGGCTAATTGCAGGCTCCTCTGGACCCCTGAGATCTCTGGGAAAGGTGCAACTCTCCTGGCTGTCTTTATACAGGACATGGCACAGGGCTCTGCATCCCACCAAAGGTCTCTTAGTGCTTGTCCTGGCCCAGGTGGTGCAGAAATCCCTGATGGCAGAGTGGTTCCCATGGGAGCCATGTCCCCAGTCTCCCACAGGTGAGGGGCTTGGATCTCAACCATAGCTCTGCCCTAAGTCTCTGCAGCCAAGGGAGTTTCTGAGCTAAAATCACAGCTCCTGGAGCCCAAATTCACGCCTCAGGCAGCCCATAATGAATTCTTGTTGTGCCAAGCTGACAGAGAACATCTTCACCTTGTTATTTCCTCCTTTCTTTCTTCCCTAAGGCAAAGTAATCCCCCCCTCCTTAAGTGCCCCACCTGGCATTTAATCACCTCCCGATGTCCTGATGGCCTCTGCCACGTCCTGCAGAGAGGGGACCCTGTAGCAGGTGGAGCCTTGACAGCTCCTGACTTTCCAACATCCCTGTTGGCACGGCTTGGAGCACCTCGGTGTGGAATGGGCTCCCCTGGCTCAGGCAGGGCTCCTGTGTTGGAACAGCCGAGCTAGACGTGCTCCTGCATCTCCTCATGCACCCCAGGGATGCATCCTCTGACCTCCCTGGGCAGCCCCTGGCATGAGCAGCACTCGAGGCAGCAGGAGGGGAGGATTAAATCGGGAATGGCAGAGGTTGTTGGCTGGGATTCAGAGGCGTGCCTCGGGATTACTGCCCTCCATCACCATCCTTGCTGCTGTTTCCTTTACTCGGTTTCCCTGGCTGCTCTCCCCCATCCCAGCCAGCCCTTCTTGCTCTCCCTACCTCTCTCCCTTTTTCCTCTCTTAACGCCGTTTTCCTGCCCGAGTGCTCGTGGGGCTCGTGGCCTTGATGTCTGCTGCTCACGTCTTCCGTGGCATTTGCATATAAAGGTGGTTTTTAATAACGCAGGACTGGTAGGAAATGAGAAACTGATGTATTTCAGTGCTTCTGGCTCCTCCTGGGCCTTGTAAATCACTGCACAAAGCACTGCAGAGCCAGCCGGGGAGAACTGCTGCCTAGCAACTTCTCCCGATGCCCCGGGGGAGCGGGATGTGGCCCTGAAAGCCACCTGAAAGGTCTCCTTTAAAACACTCGGGCTTGGGGGAGAGGAGCTGGAACAGAGGAAAACCTGCTCCGGGAAAAGAGTTGGAATGTAATTGGCAGAAGGAGCCACTTTGCATCTGAATGTCTCGGCTGAGCACAGCGTGGGATGAGTCAGCCTGTGCAGGAAGGATCTGTGGATGCGGGGCAGCACCTCCCCGAAATGCAGCGAGGATGAGGATGCCTGACTCTGCCCGCCTGCTCTTCCTTCCCACAGGATAAAGGAAAACTCTCAGGATCTTAGCCTTATCCTGGAGAAAGTTGTCATTTTGGATGGATAATGAGGAGCAAGAGGGATAAAAAAAGGGTGTTAATCTGTTCTGCCCAGGCTCCAGCAGTGTGAGAGCTGGGGAGATACACGAGTGTGGATCTCTGGAGCCACTTGTCTCCAGCCAGGCAGGTTTGATCCCTTGTGCCAGCAGAGATATGAGAAATGGGTTCACCATGTGTGTTCCCACCAAGTCTTGCTCTGTCCCCATCCCCTTAGTGGAGCCACCAAGCCCAGGTCTCGTCCTTTCCAGTGTCACTCACCTTTCTGTCCTCAGAACTGCTAAAAAAACAACATGAGGTGACAGTGGCACACAAACATTTTGGGCACTTGGTGCTTCTCATTCACTCTCACCTTTCCACCTCTCTCCAGCTCCCCACCATCGCCAACAGACCCCCGGGAAGATGCCAGGGCTGGTTAACTGGGCGACCCTCTCCCCGCTGCCCCTCACCACGTCGGAGGTGACATCTTGTGTCAGCGGCTACGCCTTCGGGATGACAGCCCTGCTCACCTACCACAACCCAGACCCCCAGGCTTTGGAAGGCAAGTTTCAAGGAGTAAAGCTTGGGAAGGGAACTTTAGAGCCAGGCATGTAGCAGTGGTGGGTCTCTGTGCATGCCTTAAACCTTCAGATGCTCGTAGGAAGAGCAACCAAGTGTATTATGCCCGAGACTGATTTTTTAGGTGTGAAAAATCCCTGGGAAGTGCCAAGAGGGTGCTGGCTGGTGGGTCCAGGGAAGCAGCTGGTGTTGCTAAAGCCCCTCCTGGCTGGCAGGTCTCTTTGTGTTCCCCTTGGATGAGGGCACGGCCGTCGTGGGCTTCGAGGCGGCCGTGTCCCGGCGCGTGGTGACGGTGCAGATCAAAGACAAAGCCAAGATAGATGACACCTGCTTGGACAGCTGCAGCCTCCCCAGTGGAAGAGGTGAGGAGGTGGAGGCTGTTTTAGGGAATGTGGGGGAGAAAAGGATGGCAAGAGGAACGGGGAGGTGGTGGCAGGGGGCGGCTGGCTGGCATATGCCGTGGCATCGAGGGGGCTCCTTGTGAAAGGCTGAGTTGTTGTGGTGCTTGTGTCCCTGCCAGAAATGTCAGTCTTATCTGTTTTGGAAAGCACTGCTGCTTCTGGGCAGCCAAAGGAGTGATGCAGAAGGCTGGGGCTCTTTAGACAGTGCTGATGTGTGCAGTGGGGGCTGCTTCGGGTGTTTGATCCAGAGATGGGGGGAATGTGTTCCACTGTTGTGCCACCATGTCTTCCTGGTGTGGTCCTGTCTCTGTGCAGGAAGGATCCTGATGGATGAGGACCTGGAGAGGATTGTTTTTGTGGCTAACCTGGGCATGATTCCTCCCCTGGAAAGCATCTCCATCTTCATCAGCACCTCCTCTGAGCTGCAGACTACGCCCAGTGGGGCTGTGAGGGTCCTTCTGCCGGCTGTGTGTGTCCCCAGGGTCCCCCAGCCCAGCCTGGAGAATGCCAGCAGCCCTTCCAGCCACCAGCTCCAAACGTACGGAAAACCAGGGGTGGGCTCTGGTTGGGACTGATCCAGGGGGATGCAGGTCTGGCCAAGGAGGACTTTGTTGTCACTCTGGGAGGCTGGAGAGCTGCTGCAAGCTCTTCCTCTGGCAAACCTCTATCCTGGGGGGATAGAACTCGTTCACAGGGTTTATTTGGGCTCATCTCACTGGCAGGGACAAGCAGCACTGTGGATCAGGGAGCCCGGATCAAGGGAGCAGGTTCTGCCTGGCTCAGCTGCTGGAGAGTGAGGCCACCAACCCCTTCGAGTACGAGTTCAGCTTCCACCTGGAGATTCGGGGGCCGTGCCTGCTGGCAGGTAGGAACACCAGTGCCATCTTGCTGCACTGGGATGGGCTATCACCTCCTCAAGGCAACATCCACACTCTTCCTCCTTCACTGCCCCTCGGTGTGGGATCTATTTTGACAAGTTAGCTCTGCTGAGGTGGATTTACCAGCACAGGGCTGATGCCAACACGGGTTCCTGTCCTCTGCCGCCCTGTCATCTCTTCTCCCTGGTCTTCCTAACCCTCAAACCCCAACGGCACCTTGGTTTTCCTGGGCAGGCGTCGAGAGCCCCACCCACGAGATCCGAGCAGACGCCGACCCCTCGGCTCGCTCCGCCAAGAGCATCGTCATCACCCTGGCCAACAAACACACCTTCGACAGGCCCGTGGAGATCCTCATCCATCCCAGCGGTAGGTGGGCTCTGCCTCCTCTCTGCTGATCCTGGGACCCTCATCTGCAGCTCTGGGCACAGCTGGATTAGCCCTGGTTTTGTGAATATTGTCAGGGTTAGGCTTCCTTAGGAGGTAATTCCAGACTCTCTCAAAGTGCTCCCCAAGCTCAAGGATATTGCTGTTTTTCCAGGCTGCATCTCTGCCAAATGCAAAGTTTGGCCAAGGCTATTCCTCACTCAATTCTTTGCATTTCCAGAGCCCCACATGCCTCACATCTTAATGGAAGAAGGTGACATGACACCTGCAGAGTACGAACGACACCTGAAGGGGAAGAATGATTTCATTAAAGGCACTAAGAAAGACCCCAGTGCCGAGAAAAAGGTGAGAAACAAAAGCTGCAGGTGTTAGCTGAGGCTTTCCCTGGACTTGGAGCTGAGCTAGCAAATGATTCCTTGTTGCCAGCACCACTTATTACACTTCCCTGTAAGCTCTGCAAGATCCTCCTTCGGAGAGGGGCTTGTGTGAAGGAAGAGGGGAAAATTCAGCAGTGCTGCTGGTAAGCTGAGTGTGGAAGGAGCTCTGAGATGGTTATTGTGTGTATAATTAGTGCTAGTCTAGCATAGCATAATTAGAGAGGTGCATTGTGATAGCATTAAGGGTATTATAATTATTGCAATGACACAGAATAAAACATTCTTTTAATTGCTCAGTAAATGTTTACTGTTTCTGGATATCTGTCAGAGAGAAAGAAGTGATTTTGCTTGGAATAATGAGCTGAACTGGAGACAAGGTAGGAGAAACTTCTCTTTGTTCTGCTGAGCAGCAAAGAGAAAAATATCTGCGCTGGGATTTGTGCCTTGTCTTCCAGCAGTTCTGAAGGAATGAGTGACAGCCCAGAACCTCAGCGTGTCTGGGAGCAGCTCAGGGCCCTCTGAGTTTCCAGGGTGGGCGTCTTCCCCTAAGGCACAGGTTGTGCTTGTGTGACCACAGCCCGGGGCTGAAGGTGTCAGCGCCTGTTTTGCACACACCAGAGCTCTCTGTGCACCCAGAGCTGCTCATTTCTCCCTGAACTCCTTCTCCATATGCCTGATCCTGGGCCCTGCTTGGCAGAAATCCTGGACCTGCTGCAGGGATGGCTCCCTGTGCTCCTGTGACTTCTTCTGTCACCAGAAACCTGTCAACCTTCCTCTCCTTCCCTTTGCCCTCCACTCCCTCTCCCAGGGCTGGGACTGCGTGTGCTCCTCTAATTGTGTTGAGTGTGGAACGAGGTGGAACTCCCACGCTACGCCTTGGATGCTCCCTAATTATTCCTCTGTCTTTAGCACGTCAAATTATCTAAGTGGGGATCATTTCCCTGCAGGAAACCCATCTGTTCCTCAAGGGGGCTGGAAACAACTGTAGGGAGCAGAGGAAATGCCCAAAATGTCTGGAGTGGATGATGGACTGGAATTGCTGCTCAGAGCAGGACACTGGGCACCTCTCAGCTTAAATTAAATTAGCCCAGAAATTTCAGCAGTAGATGATAATTAATTTTCCTCCTCTGGTTTGTTATGCAAAAGGCTTGGATGCTGTCAGCTGCAGGGTGGTGGGGATGGATGCACACTGGAATCAACTCTCCTCAATATGATCTGATTAGTTTACTGTAATTGGATAATGGGTGGAGGGGAACGAAAGAGAGGTGAGGAGGAGATGTTTTCTTTCTGGTTGACTTGTAGTAGCAGCTCTGAAGCTGTTTTCTGAAGGCTTGCCTGTTAAATTCCCTCCAAAGTCAGTGAGAAATCCCAAAACATGGGCTTAGCCCAAGCACACAAGGATTTTATGTCATGGATCTCCAAGAGCATTGGAGGGATGGACCACAATTCAGTCCTTGGACAAAGGCAGCAAGGATCCCCCTGGTCTGAAATGTGATAAACCAGGAATGATGGCATATGGCTGAAGGAAAATGAGGATAGAAAAAGCTCTTTGATTTCCCCATGTCTGATTAATTTATACTCCAAAGTACGAGAGGATGAGCGAGAGCTGATGTGGCAGCGAGGTGTCTGTTCCTGTGAGTGAGACCCGTCTTTTCACAGGGTCAGAGCAGCAGCACTGGGGCAGCAGAGCTGAAAGCAGAGCTCTTGCAAGTGTTGATCCACGGGGACTCTTGAGTTAGCGAGTTACATAAAATAAAGGCGGGTCGTTGGGTCGTAGATCGAGGAATGTGACTCATGGCCAGGGAAAAACAAGCCTGGTTATCTGGGGTCTGATTTACTGCCGGTGAAACCAACGAGAAGAGCAGTCAGAAAGAGGAGAAAACAGGCAAATAAAAAAAGCTGAGGACTGAGCTGCTGTTGTGGAGCGTGTTTCCACCCTCAGACCCAGGGGTGATGTGGGGTGGCCGAGCTCCCTCGAGAGCAGCTGAGGCCGTGAACCCACGACAGCTTGATACACACGTAATAGCACATTATAAACCCATCACAAGGTGTTTTCACCAGTTTAATTTTATCCCATTTGTAATGAGTACTTGAAATAGAAGGAGGGAAAATGCAGAGCCATTAGAGCTGTGTGCAGTGCAGAGACAGATCATGCGGGGTCCATTGAACGGTGGCCACAATGACCGGTTTGACTCTCCAAAGCCTTTCAATCCCTACAAAGAAAAGTGATAAAAGAGCTGGGCAGAAAAAGCAGCAAACCAGAGGCAGCAGGAATGAACTGAAGCAGTGAACACAGCACACCGGCTGTATCTCTTGCTTCATTAGTGAGTGACCGTGGAGAAAAAACTCCGGTGTGCCTCGGTGGGATGCGAGGCTGTGCTAATGAACCAGGTTTAAGGCTGTGCTAATGAACCAGGTTTTCGGGAAGGATCTCATGAAATGTTTGCAGAGTTGGTTTTGCAAGGTGCTGCGTAGGGCCAGGTCTTTTTGATTTCTCCCCCAGGTTCTCATCTGAGCGTGCAGCTGCTCTGTAGAATTCCAGAATGGTTTGGGTGGAAAGGGACCTTAAAGACAATCCCATTCCACACACACCCCCCCCATAGGCAAAGACAACTTCCACCAGACCACATTGCTCCAAGCCCTGTCCAACCTGGCTTTGAACATTTCCAGGGATGGTGAATGCTTTTGTATGTGCCATGGGCCCTGATTTAGGCTTTCTGCCAGCTGTTGTCCCCTGAGCAATGTGTGACTGAGGAGGCAGGAATTCCATTTACCCACGGAGTAGCTCCCCTGGAGGTATGAACAGAACAACTTCAGTGCACCCTGAGCCTTGGTGTTGTCACCTCTGAGGCCAGAACAAGCAGATTCTGGCCTGCAGAAGGCCACACACTTACATTTTCAGGCACACAGCCCTACTCTGATTCCAGTGCAAGTGAAATGGGGCAGAAAAATCAACCTCTTGATCTTTGTCCTTCTTTCTTGCAGACAGAAATCATCAGGAAGCGGCTGAACAAGGACATCCTCCACCACCCCATCATCATGCTCAACTTCTGCCCTGACTTGAGGACTGTTCAGCCAGGCCTTCAGGATGCCCAAGGCGAGTTTATCTTCCTCATAGACCGGAGCAGGAGCATGAGCAGCGGGAACATCAACCGTGTCAAGGTACCTGCGGGAGGGGAAGCACCTGCATGTCAACAGAGGATGAATTTTAGAGAGCAGTGGGGGTGCTGAGTGCTGAGGAGTGTTCATTATGAGGGGATGGGGGGTAATTATACGCTGTAGCTTTAGTCATCTCAACCATGGGGCTTGTTAGGTACCTGCAGTGAAGCTCATTCTCCTGTTCTCTTCCTCATCTTCCTATCAGCACATCAAATGCAAAGTTGTTTTCTTTCCCTCTCTTTGCTAGCATGTTTTGTGCATCCCTTCTCCAGTTCCCCCTGTCTCCAGGAGGGCTTTGGGTGATTTCTGTCTAGGGGACAACCCTCCAGGGTGCTCCAAGGGGAGCGATGTGCTGACCATGCGTTAGGAGATGTTTTGCTGAGGGGCACCTCTTGCCCCCCATGAAACATCCCTTTTCCAAACACAAATCAACAGCAGCAGCCTGGTGGAGGGTTATGGGAGATGTGCTGAGACCTCTGGATAAAAAAGGGGCCTGGAGAAAGGCTTTGTCAAGATGTTTTGTGGGTCTGAGGTTCCCCTGTCAGATGTGACCCTTTATCCCGCACCAACCCCAGTGCAGGACCGTGCACTTGGTCTGTTGAACCTCATGAGCTTCACACAGACCCACTTCTTGAGCTTGTCCATCTTTAAACACATCTCCTTTCCCATCTGTCTCTGGTTTCCATGGGAACTGCTGGAGGACAGACACCTCCGGCAACAAGGATTGGGATGCTGGGGAACCTGAGGATGGCTGTGGCAGGTCCCCTGGGATAGGGAGGCTGTTCCCAAAGGGATCAGGATATCTCTGAGTTGCACCCCCTTCCCCCAGGACCTTTAGGAGTCTGGGAATCTCTGCCCCATGCCAGATTTTTGCTTTCCAGCTCACAGCATGGCTGGGTTAGGGCACCACAGTCTCTGCAGACTCCATGAAAGCTGGTTTGTCCCATGGGGATGGAGACCCTTGCAGGGACAGACCCCTTCTCTGGAAGGTCCTGAGCTGGGACTCCCATTGCAGAAGTGCTGTAAAAACAGGAAAAAGAAAATATATTTCGTTGGAGATAGTGGAAATTTCAGAGGAGATGCCTCAAGGGAGAAACCCACTGTCCTTCTTTTGAGTCTCCCATCCTTGTTTGTCACTTGCAAACAAAAGTCCCTTGCAGGAAGGGCTCTTCTTAGTGGGTTTGGGGGGGTTTTGCTTGATGGAAACTTCTGCATCATCCTCAGATGGCTGGATGAGTGAGGTGACAGGGCTTGGAGCTGTGCAGCCACAGGGATGCACTAAGGGATGAGATGGGATGGCTCAAGTGGAGCAGGAGGGCATCTGGCCAAAGCAGCTGGGGTGGAAAGTTCAGAGGCTTAAATTCCCTGCAGCCAGTCCCTTTCCCACCCTGATGCAGCCAGGGAGAAGAGCCAGGCTGTGATGGTACATCGAGCTTGCTGGCAAAACTACACTAATAACTGGGAATTGACTTTTCTGGAAGCAAACATCCCTCCTTATTGAGTTGCTGTATAGATACTGAGTGCAACAGGATCAAGATCAATATTTACCATAAGAAGCAATAAATCTTCCTGGTTGCTGAAACAGCACCCAGGCATCGGTTGCCCGCTTTGGGAAGTGCTTCAACAGAAACATTTGGAAATTTGTATTTTTTTCCCTTGTAATTAGTTCCAAGATGGGATGTCAGCGCTGAGATCTGGAAGAGCCAGCATCCCAGGAGCCATCTGGGAGCAGTGGTATAAATACACCCTCGTAGGTTTGAGATAACAGCTTGGATTAAAGCACTCCAGAGCCTGTTAAAGGGCAGCCCTGTTCTTGTATTCCCCGGATTTTCAGTGCTCCAGCTCTGCCGTGCTGAGTCTTGCAGGAGCTGGGAGCTGGGCTGACCTGGCACCACATCCCTGGTGGTCTCAGGCGGGTTCTCTGTGTACCCTCTGTGGTCACTCGGTCTTTGCCACTGCACAGGCCAACACAGGGTGGCTGTTCCTGCTCGTTTGACCTTGGCAGCTCCTCCTGGGACTGGCTCTAGGGTTTCTGCTGCCCTCGGCAGACTGGCAGGAGTCTGCCTTGATCAGCATTTAAAAAGAACCAAGCTGCTCTTGAACGCTTTGCTTTACATTTTGCTTTAAATAAACATTTTGCTTCAAATTGGCTTCCTCTCCTGACATATAATTGCTCCTCCAAGCTCAAGAGCATCTTGGGCAGCTCTTGCCCAGTTGCTGCTCTCAAAAGCTCTGTCCTGGAGTTGTCCATGACCATCACAAATGTCTGTGACAATTCAATTTGCTCTTCCCTTATGTAAAGCCCAGGAATAGGCACATTAGATAACCACCTCTGGTAAAGAAAATAGCTTTAAACTGTTGTCTCCCAGCTATTTTAATTGAAGCCAGCTATGAATACAAGAGAATTGGGGATGGGGGAGGCTTTTCCTTTTGTGTAACTTGGAGCTGTTTGTTTATTTTCTGCAAGTTTGGGCATTGAGATGCATTGCGTGTTGCACTTCTCAATTTCACACTCTGCTTCTCACCCACCAGCTCGGTGCTGCAGCACCGTGTTGCCAGCACAAATTGAATCCCTTAAAAACAAACACAAAAATTTGTTCAGCTCTTTGCTGGTCTTTTTTTTTTTTTCCCTCCAAAGACTCCCCATTTTCCTCACCGCTTTGGGTCCCAAATACCATTCGGGGCCTTCGGAAAGAGCAGCGTCCCCGTTGCGGTGCATGGGAAAGAAACAGTTGGTTTTCTGGCAAATGCAGGTGGGAATAAGGTGGGATGGCTCCAGGCAGAGCTTTTACTGGTGAAGCTGTGGCAGCCAGAGAGAGTCCTGGGGTGATGATTGTTTGTTTTCCACCCCCAGGATGCCCTGTTGGTCGTTCTCAAGAGCCTGATGCCAACGTGTCTCTTCAACATCATCGGGTTTGGATCCACCTTTAAGACCCTCTTTCCTGCCAGTCAGGCCTATTGTGAGGTGGGTGAACCCACATTTCACAGAATCACAGACTCACAGACTGGTGTAGGTTGGATGGGACCTTAAAGCTCATCCCATTCCACCCCCTGCCATGGGCAGGGACACCTTCCACTAGCCCAGGTTGCTCCAAGCCCTGTCCAACCTGGCCTTGAACACTTCCAGGGCTGGGGCAGCCACAGCTCCTCTGGGCAACCTGTGCCAGGGCCTCACCACCCTCAAGGGAAGAATTTCTTCCTAATATCTAATCCAAACCTACCCTTCTTCAGCTTAAGGCCATTCCCCCTTGTTCTGTCACTACATGCCCTTGTAAAAGGTCCCTCTTCAGCTCTCTTGGAGCCTCTTTAGGTACTGGAAGGGGCTCTGAAGTCTCCCCAGAGCCTTGTCTTCCCCAGTCCAGCTCCCTCAGCCTGTCTCCACAGCAGAAGTGCTCCTTGGTGCTCAGAGGGAGCTGCTGCTGACAATTCCACTGCTCCTTTGGGCAGGAGAGCCTGGCCCTGGCCTGCAAGAGCATCAGGAGAATCCGTGCTGATATGGGCAGCACCAACATCTTGTCCCCTCTGAAGTGGGTCATCCGTCAGCCCATCCACAGGGGCCACCCCCGACTGCTCTTCCTGCTGACAGAGGGGGCCATCAGCAACACGGGGAAGGTTCTGGAGCTGCTGAGGAACCACTCCTGCTCCACCAGGTACAGAGGGATCACCCCTGCGGGGCCAAAATCCCGGCACAGGGAGGGACGTGCTTCTCCTTGGACACAGCCCCATCTCACACACGTCCCCACTTCAGAGGCACAGGCAGGAGAGATTGCTGCTGTGAGCCATGGGAGAACCTCAAAGGGTTTGGAACAGATCCCAGAAGTTCAGATGCTTTTTAAACAGTCAAAAGCAGGATAATTGAGCTGACAGCTTCACAGCTCTTGTCTGATGCTTCCTGCTAGGAGAGATTGACATGCCAACAATCTTCCTTGCCTTTTTTTGTTTTTAATTTTTTTTTTTTTAAAGCACATCTGGGGCTGGCCCCAGCTGCTTCCAGGATGGGGCTGTGCAGAATTGAATATGCTGAAAGGGAGCAATGTAAAAAGCAGCTAATTTGTGCCTCGAGCTCCCAGCCTGGCTTCCCAGCCCTGATCACAGGCTGTTCTGGTTTCTCCTCTGCTTCTTTAAGGGACACAAAACGTAAGAAAAATGTAAGAAATCCTCATTCCTCTTCCATCCCTCAGATTTCACAGCTTAGCAGGGAAGCTGCTCTGTGGGTTTTTAGCTACATGGAGGTCTAATTGCTTCCCAGCTGTACAGGGCATCCCATCCCTTGCTCTTACAGAGGCGTGGGATAAATGTGATCAGCGTTAGAGTGTGGTCTCAGGTGACCCTGGAAGGCAGGATCATGTGCATGGCCCATCTCAAAAGAAGATCAGAGCCTTATCTGAGAGGGCTATGAGGCTGGCCTAGGATTTGCAGCCAGCTGAGGATTAAAAACCCCTAAGAGAAAAGCCCCTCGTGTGGATGCAATTTGCTGCTGAAGGTGGTTTCTCTCTCAGTGATCCACTGCCCTGACCAAATCCCACCCAGCCCCATCCTTCTGGCTTCCTGCCACATTCATCCCCACCAGGCACTGCCATTCCTGCCTGGACTGCAGCTCAACTTCCAGCCTTCAGCCCAAACCAAATCCTGATTCACAGAGCTGGGAGTCAGGGGAGCAGCTCCTCCTTCCTTGAGAAAACGTTTATTGTAATCGTGAGCAGAGATAATTACTGGATCTTTAGTGCTATTGACCACAGGCAGCAGGGAAAAGAGGTGAACTGGCAGCAAAGCAGCTTGTTTGTGTTTGCAGAGGAGGGCAGGGCTCGGGGTCCTGCTGGGAAGCCCCTGAGTGTCACTGCTGAAGGCTGGTCTTTGGGGAAGGGGTTTGAGGTCTGCTGAGAGGAGGGGGCTGGTGGTTCATAGAATCCCAGAATGGTTTTGGTGGGAAAGGACCTTAAACCTCAGCTCCTTCCACTCCCTGCCATGGGCAGGGACACCTTCCACCAGACCAGGTTGCTCCAAGCCCTGTCCAACCTGGCCTTGGACACTTCCAGGGACAGGGCAGTCACAGCTTCACCACCCTCACAGGGAAGAATTCCTTCCCAATATCCCATCTAACCCTGCCCTCTGTCAGTTTGAAGCCATTCCCCCTTTTCTGGTCACTCCAGGCCCTCATCCAAAGTCCCTCTGTAGCTCTTTTGGAGTTCCTTTAGGCACTGGAAGGTTTCTCACCCTCCTGCCAGCCACCTCTACGAGGAGCTGGTTTGATTTCCTCTGGCCATAGCAGTGGGATAAAGCCGGGGGGATCCTCTGCCTGCAGGGAGTGGATGAGCTGCGTGGGGCTGGGGGAGATGACTTGTCCCCTGGGTTTTGATTCTCCCTCTCCCTTTGCAGGTGCTACAGCTTCGGCATCGGGCCAAACGCCTGCAGGAGGCTGGTCCGGGGTCTGGCTGCCGTGTCCAGGGGCAGTGCCGAGTTCCTGGCGGAGGGAGAGAGTCTGCAGCCCAAGGTACAGCCCCTCGCTCCCCAGGGACCGGCCCTGGAGGCTCTAACGATGCTCTGGTTCAGCGAGGGGGGAGGCCACGGCTCAGAGCGGGTTTATTCCCCATCCCTGGTGCTGCCTTTCCACCTCCCCCCTCCCGGCAGCAGGTGGGCGAGGCGGGAGGGGATGAAGGAGCATCTCCATCTCCGGCTGTCGGAGGGAGTGGGAGGGTGTGTTTACCCTCTGCGTGGGGCTGGGGGAACGCGATAGCCGCGATACAGCAGCTCTGCCTTCAAAGGCAGCTGCTGCCTCACACACCGGGCAGAGGGACCGGCATCGGAGCAGCCAATTAGTTTTGAAGTCAGGCCCAGCCCTGGCTTTGCTCGGGCGAGAAGGACCCGGGGTTTGAGGGAGAGGAATGCGCTGCGATGGCTTTGCACATTCAGCCGGCTTTAAAGCCTGCTCGTTTCCACTCTCCCCGTGAAGAGCAAACCCGTGTGCCTCGGATTCAGCTCTGTCCCCTGCTGAAAGCACAGTGCCCAGCTTGTCGCCCGCTGCATGACTAGACCCGGAGGGAATTGGGTCTTTAGCTCCTAAATATCTCTAAAAAGCCAGCTCCTGCCTTCGTGATTTGAAAATGAGGAGTTCAGCAACCCCCACGTCTGCAGGAACCTGGAGCACACAAAAAGCTCTGTAAGACAGAATGGCATCAACATTTCTGATGTAAATTAAAAGCAAAGACAGTGAAGAGAGAGGGTTTTTATCGAGCTATTAATAAGAGCTTTGCAGGCTGTGCAGCTCTGTGCCTTCAGCAGTCTGAGGCATCAATTAATGGCCTTATAAAGCACAGCCTGGTGTGTCTTCCCAAGCCTGTGAGAAAAAAACAAGGAACAACAGGGAATATTCGAGCTGTTCTGCCTCAAAATCCGGTGTTCACTTCCCCTGGTGTGCAGAGAAGCTCATGTGGATGGCTCCCTGACAGGTTTGTCCATGAGCTATTCACGGATGTTGGTCTTCTCCACATGTATGATTGGTAGAGCGTTGCTGATCTCCAGCAGTGGCTTGTGCCAGCAAGGAGCTGTTCCAAAAATATTGGTGCTGTCACTCTGTGTGTGAATGTCATGGCTCGGGACAGGGATGGGGCTTGGACAAGTGAGGATCAACAGCTTTTCCTGGGTGCTGGGTGGGAGCAGGGGATGCTGCAAGCAGGGGATGCTGGCCACAGGCTCCCACCTTGCTCTGAGCCAGCAGCACGTGCAGGATGAGTCCCGTGTTCCATCAATACCTACCCCTGGTAAAGAATCATGGAATCACAAAGTCATTTAGGCAGGAAAAGACCTGTAAGTTGAGTCCAACCATTAACCCAGCACTGCCAAGTGTGACCATGCCGAGGGGCTGGGGGTGCTGGGAGGGGTATGGAGTAGAGCAAGAGGGAGCAGGCTGCCAGGAGAGGGTAGGAATCAGCTGATGGGTTTGTTTGAAGAAATCTTCCCCTTCCCTGCAGCACACAGCACGTGCACCATGGCACACATAGCATGCAGCTGCTTGTTTCCCCTCTCCCCTCTGCTCCCTGCCTCAGCTGATCAGGTCCCTGAAGAAGGCGATGGCGCCGGTCCTGAGCGACGTGTCCGTGGAGTGGGTCTTCCCCGAGAGCACCAAGGCCTTGGTTTCCCCTGTCAGCACCAGCTGCCTCTTCCCTGGTGACCACTTGGTTGGCTATGGCATCATCTGTGATACCTCCCTGTACCTCTCCAACCCCAGATCCGTGAGTCCATGGGGCTGTCCCACGAGTGTGGGGCTGCCCTGGAGGTGAGGGGTGTTGGGGTCTGTGTACACGAGTGCCTCAGCTCTGCACATGGCCAGGAGGTGTTTCCTTCTTCCTGACTCTGTCCTTAAGAGAGGTGGTGGATGAGACTTTGGGGTGCTGGTGCCCAGGGGCTGGGATCTGGCTGATGGATGCGCTGGTGGGACCTGTCCCCTCCCTCTGCTTCCCCACAGGACAAGCGGCAGTGTTACAGCACGATGCGCTCCCAGGAGTCGGGCAGCTCTGTCTTCTTTCACTCCCAGGAGGAGGGAGCAGACATGGACAGCTGGAATCACTCCAGAGACTCGGAGGGCTCCTGCCCTGCCGAGCACTGCCCCGACCACCTGGGGGTGGGCAGAGATCCCGGGGGAGAGTCGGACACAGACACGGGTCAGAGTCCCCTCCGTGCACGCGTGGGTGTGATGGCCCTGCCTCCCTAATCAAGCTCCTGTCGCTGCTTCCCCGATTTGCTCCCCTGATAAATAAGTGTCTTCAGCTACAAAGAGCCAGAGGAGTTTGCAGGAGGGATGACAGATCTCCTGGGGCTTGAGCGAGTCTGTTTGGTTTGGATGTTTTATCCAAACCTGTCAGGAAATCAAGGGGAGCCCTGGAGAGCTGGATACCCTGGAGATTTTCAAAGCTTTGGCTTTGACCACATAATTATTTACAAGCTTCCCAAGCAGTGTGTGAAGGAGTACAGTGAACAAATGGGTAGCTCTGCTAGAGCATCCCTGCACCTGCAAAACATCTTCCCAGTCAGGAGAGGGGGGGAATGGATCCCAAGCCCTGTTCCCAGGGTGTCCCCCCTCCCCACCATGGTTTGAGTGGGTGTTTGTGTCAGCAGCATTTGGCATAAAGCAGCTGGGGAAACCTTTGTTACTCACGGGATGTTATTCCCTTATATTTCGAGAGGAGCTGTGCTGTGCATCCCCTCAAACTTGTCAAAAGCAATGAGAAATCATGTCTTTCCAAGGCAAATTTTACTCTTGCTCTGACAGGAGGATGTCTGCACTAATTAAATTTCATTAGTAAACCCTTTGTCTTCTCCAGGGAGGCTTGGGGAAATGCAGTCAGGCTTCTTCTGTCTGAAAACTGCTCAGACGAAACCTCCCCAGCCCGCTCTCTCAACATCCACAGGAATTTTGAGTGTTCCCATTTCCTTTTGTGGTTTCATTAAAACTTTGCAGGGCTGGGGGTGGCCCCCTCAGTCCCGGGAGGACCCTGGGGTGGGCCCTCTCTCTCCCACCATGAGCCAAGGGGGAATGGCACCTCTGGAGCAGGGCTGATCCTCTCTCCCACATTCAGGAATGGATGTGAAGGGTTCCTCCAGGAGACGAGCATACAGCACCACCCAAATCGCTGACCACAAGCCTGGCAGGAAGGTGCCCACGGCCAGTGATCCCAGCACAGCCCTGGTGAAAAACCCCCTTCGGAAAACCCACCTGCAGGACCTGCAGCAGGTCAGCCCCGACCCCTGGCAGGTGGATTTCCAGGTAGGTGATCCCTGGAGAGGGTTTACCTGCAGGTGGAAGCCAGCAAGGAGCAGCAGGAAACTATCAGAGCCAGGGAAAGGGTGTGGCTCACACTAGTCCTAAAATATATAGATAATAGATACAGTTCTGCAGCATATCACAAACACGTGGGAAACGAGCCAAGCAGAGAGCAGAGTGCCATCCTGATATCCCACAGCAGTCCCTCCCCGTGGGAGCCCAGCTTTGCCCTGCTAAATTCCTCTCCCCTCGCCCTGAGTGGCCTGTGCTTCACCTCGCTACTCCTCTGCTCATTCTTATCTCCCTGCAATTTGGGATTCAAACTCACTGCAAGGCTGTGGCACTTCTGTGCCTTGCAGGGAAAAGGAACTCAGTGCCAAAACAGATTCCTAGCTGGATCCACAGCCTTGTGCAGCACTAGGGCGAGATGTGGACCTGTGTGATGATACATCTGCTGAACAGGGTTATGTCCCCTGCCCACAGCAGGTGGAATTTGGGAAGATTTTACAACTCATCTATGGGAAGGGTGGTTTTCTCCCATCCTTGGCATCACTGGGATGCTCTGCTCTGCAATCAGCATCTGCAGGGCTGGAAAGACCAGCAGCACTTTAGTTCCCATGGAAACTCAGAGTGAGGGATGTTTGGGGCTTTCTTTTCCCTTATGCTGCGGGTTAGAGATCGTTGGGAGAGGGGTGGGAGGTGAGATCAGGGGGTGAAGGGGAAGCAGGGCCAGTGCTCCACAGGGAGGGATGAGACCTCTGCCTTCCAGCTGCAGCAGGGAGGGTGGTGAACGTGAGCAGTGGTAGGTTTTAGGGGTACCAGTAATCTTCCCTGTACTGGAAAGGTCCACAGAGCATCCTCCTGCTCATGGGATGCTCAGTGCGAGGGCAGGGATGGAAACGACTCCCTTCTGGAGGGCAGCAAATAGTTAACAGCATCCATCCTGCTCTTCATTAAATGCAGCCTGCTTTTGCTCTCCCTCCTGCTGCCAGGGCTCCCAGCAGCTCTCCCAGCTCCCGGTCCTGCTGCCAGGGCTTGACATTTTCGGGGGTGTGAAGGCAAGCCCTCAGCTCGTCTCCACACGCACCGTGCTGGGAAGGAAAGGTCAGTGCCAGCAATGGGCAGCCTAAACCCCCAGCTCTATTCCCAGCTGGCTTCCTCTGGCTGGGAGGAGAGCTCAGGCAGGAGAAGGAGCAGGTTTTGAATGGAAAGGGTCTGGCAGGGGCTTCTTTGAGCAGTTTGCTTTTAAATATCTCAATATTAGCTCGGTAAGTAGCTCCTGGAGCTGTCAGCCTCCCATTTCTGCTGGTGGACTCATAGAGCACCAAACATTATGTGGTGATGGAGGTCATGTATCATCCAGAGAAAATATTCTTTCATCCAGCATGGAGGTCCACCACTTTCTACCATCTCTGTCCATCACTGGGGTTGTGCTAGGAAAATAGAGAGTCTGTCAGTTTTAGGGGACCTTCCCACAGCCCTGGGGACAAGAATAAAACCCAGAGCTTGCAGAGGGGAACATCTGTGTGGGATGTGACACCAGAGGCGCTGGAGTGGGGGATTCATGTCTCCTGAAAGTGGAGAAATAGACTCATTAAAAAAAAAGAAAAAGATAAAAATTCCCTTCTCCCATCCCCTGCTCCTCTCTCCTTTCGTTACTAAGCAACTGGTCCTTGATCTTTCTGTCTCTCTTCTTTCCTTTGGTTCCCAAGTGAAGTCATTAAAATGTCTGGAGGGATGAAAATCATATTTCACCTTCTGCATGTCTGGGGAAGGAGCCCCTGGGGCCAGGGTCCCTTGGGGACGGACACACTGCAGGTCTGATGGAGGGCTCTGGGCACGAATTCCAGCCAGGGGTGGACAGAGAGGGAAGGACTTGTGTGTGTGCAGGATTGCATCCTGTGCTGGGGTCGGGCAGGGAGGAGGTGGGATCAGAAGGGACAGAGCAGGTCCATGCAGGGACCAGGGAGGACAGAGCAGGTCCATGCCAGGGATCAGAGAGAACAGAGCAGGTCCTGCCATCAGCTGCAGCTGATCCAGCCCTAACATCTGCTCTGCTCTCAGCCCTTCCCAGCCAGCCCTCATGGCTGTGCCACCAGGATCCGTGGCACAGGTGCCAGGCGCCCGTCCCTGCTCCACCACGGCTGTGTGTCCTTCTGCCACGACACCAACTCCCCGCCAGTGCTGGACGGGCTGCAGCAGACTCCAGGAAGGGGCTTTGAAGCACTCGATGCCAGTGTGAGCCTGCGGTCCTCGTTGGACAGCCGGAGCCCTGGGGACCCGGGTAACTGGCGGAGCAGGAGGGCTGGCGTTGCTCTGAGTGCCACCGGGCGAAAATTAGGGAGGATTAATTATACTTTCCTGCTGGCGGTGGGGAATTCAGCTCCCGGGGATGTGATTAATGATCTGCCTCTCCCCTCTCCACAGAGTCTGCCCAGCATCCATCCCTCACTTTGGAGACAGAGACCTCCTGCGAGTGGGAGCCACAGGACCTGGACATCGGCGCTGCCTGCGGCTCCCCCAGGACCCTCTGCAAGGCGGTGGTGAAGGGGCTGAGGAACAACGAGCCCGTGCAGTGGGAAGTTCCCTTTGACATCCGCCCTCTCCTCCGGGAGCGGGAGAGCCAGGGGAACGGGGACACAGACCTGTGGAGTGAGACCTTCCACCACCTGGCAGCCAAGTCGGTCATCCGGGACTTCGAGCAGCTGGCTGAGAAGGAGTGTGAAATCGAGCACGGTAACACACTGCTGGCTGCAGGCACGCCCTGCTGGCTGCAGGCACGCCCTGCCCGGCATCTGGGGGGCTTTCCAGCAGCCTCAGGAATTAAAGCAAGAGCTGGAAGTGGTGAAATATTAGGGAATGTCTCACACAGCTCCCAAATGATAGCTCCCTCCAGCTGCCTTGTGTTTTTCTCCTGCTTCTGCACATCAGCGTGCCTGAGCTTGTGCTCCTTCACACTCCTCAGGAGCGGGGCTCAGTGATCCTTGTGGGTCCCTTCTAACTCAGTATATTCCATGATTCTATGATTCCTCTGCTTCATGCATCAGGTAGCATGGGGTTTTTTTAGGAGCTGGGAGGAGGCATCAAACTCTGAGGATCCAGCAGCAGCCACACATCAGTGCTCTGGGCTGCACGTCCCTGGGTCTTGTCAAACTTCTCCTCCATGAAGTGTGTCTGGGCATGTAAAATAAGAGCAGAAGAAGCATTTTAGGCAGAGTTTAGAGCAGTACAGGGGTGCAGTCTCTGCTGGGTCTGGGAGCTGGGTTCAAGGTGTGGCCTGGACTCTGAGCCTGGTGTCCCTCCCTGGCAGGGTCCGGGCGGCGGTACCAGCTCAACGCTGTCCACACCAGCAAGGCCTGCAATGTCATCAGCAAGTACACGGCGTTTGTGCCAGTGGATCTGAGCACGGGCTCCTACCTGCCCACCCTGGTCCAGTACACCCACACAGGTAACGTGGTGTGAAACGTCCTGGGAGGGAGAGTGTCACTGAGAAACCTGGCTCAGGGTAAACCCTGTGAAGCCACAGCTCAGTGCTGCACCAGACTACATACCCGAGGCCATGGCTGAGCTCTTGGTGGTAAGAACCTCTTCCCATGGCCAGGGAAAAGGTCCACTCTTAGTCCTGGATGCCCAAAGATGCCCAGAGAACCACAGAATGGTCTGGTTGGAAAGGACCTTGAAGATCATCAGTCCCACCCCCTGCCATGGGCAGGGACATCTCCCACTAGCCCAGGTTGCTCCAAGCCCTGTCCAACCTGGCCTTGGACGCTTCCAAGGATGGGGCAGCCACAGCTTCTCTGGGCAACCTGTGCCAGGGCCTCACCACCCTCACAGGGAGGAATTCCTTCCTAATACCTAATCTAAACCTGCTCTCTGTTGGTTTGAAGCCATTCCCCCTTGTCCTGTCACTACAGTTCCTGACCAAACGCATCATCCTGCGGGTTTTGTTGCCATAGTGTGTGTGCCAGTCCCTCTCTAACCCTGGCCATTCCCTTCTCTCGTGCCAAGGGGCAGCATCCAAGCAAGGCAACCAGAGGAGCCTGAGCTCAGGAAACAGAAGGCATCGTGGCCTTTCCCCTGGACGTCCCCAGTCAGCCTGTGGCCAGAATGGAGACAATAGATTTTACAGCACAAGTAAGATTCCCTGGGGTTTTGTCTCCTTCCTGGTGTTACAGATCTCAGTGGTTTGGAACATCTCTGGTCCTTTTTAATTCTGCCTTCTTCTTCGGAGGCATTGCTCACCAGACACGTGTCTGGCTGGAGCTCATCTCCTCAAATGGGGAAGAAGCTTCAATTTTACCCTGAAACCCTGAAATCACAGGTCATGCTGCTGACAATCCTTGGAAGTTAATTGGCAGCCGTAACAGAGATAACACGGGGGATGAAACGGGTGTAATTAGAGGCAAGGGGATGTGAGACACTTGCTTTGTCACCAAATCCTCCACTAATGAAGACGAGTTGGACTGGACCTTGCCTGGCACTGTCAGAGCTGCAGCTGAGTTAACGTGGCCCTGATGAGGCTCATTGCCCCGATGATGCCGTGGGGAGGGAGAGCGGCCACCACAGCGGGGGCACGGCAGGGGTTTCAGCTGGGTGGTGTTCCTGATGTGGTTCCTCCATTCCAGATGCCGAGGAGAGCAGCCTGTCCCCCTCCAGCACCCCTCCCTCCTCTGCCTGGGAGCGTTGCCGTCTCCCTGAAGGTAGGAAAAGAGCTGGTGGCACTTGCCAGGGTGCAGCTGCATCAAGTCCTCTTGGGTATTTGGGCTCTTGACCAAATATTTTGCTGAGGTTTGGGGGGTTTTATAAAACTTTACGACCTATTTAGGCTTGTGAACACAAGACCTGACTCTTTCTGGGGTACAAAGGATGGAACCTGATGCAGCTGTTGGTATAAATCTCCCCCAGGCTCATTTTTAAGAGGTGTGGGAGTTTTATTATCCACACAGGAAAAATGGGGCAAGGGGAGAGGATTTTGCCAAAGACTCAGCAGATGGACAAGCCTGCCCATGTCCCAGGACACCGTGCTCCCTTTCTCCCTCCTGTAGCACATCATTTACCCCCAGCTCTGTTTCTTCCCAGGGCCACTCCAGAGCGTGTCTGCTTCCTCTGCACAAGCCCAAAAGTCCATCGAGAGGCTTTTTGCTGCCAGGTATGGACCAGCTCAACCTTAACAGGTGCCTTTTACCTCCCTAGGTCTGAAGTGAACACAAGTGATGGGGAGAGAGAAAGGACGTCCAGGGACAGCAGCCAGAGCTGGGACCCAGCTGTCTGGGGACAGGGAGGGCTTTTGGAGGAGAGGGTGGGAATCAGGAGGAGCATGGAGGTTACAGTCACCTTTTTATCCTCCTCAGGCTGACCCTCAATAAAACCAGGCTGCTGGTTCGAGCTGCCAAAGGGTTCATGAGTAAATCTCCAAACAGAGGGAGCAAAGCCAGCTCTGAGGGTGACAATGAGAGCATGAACTACCTTCCCCTGGTGAGCAGCTCCTTCCTGGGTCTTGTTGGGGTTGCGTGGTCATTGCAGGGGAGCAGAGGGAGGATGCCCCCGGATCTTTCCTCTTGCTGTCCCTGACAACCACGTCCAGTGGTCTGCTCAAAGACAGAGAGCTGCTCCACTCATCCACACCTTTTCCCTGAACTTCCCACAAGTGGTTGGTGCCTCAGAGCTTCCCTGTGTGCCCACCATCCCTTGCAGGTGTCCCTGCAGCTGGCCTGTGGTGCCTTTCTCCTGAACTCAGCCTTCTGCAGTGCCGTCAACATCCCCATGGAGAAGCTGAAGTGGACGTCGCCCTTCGCCTGCCACCGCCTGTCCCTCAGCCCCTCCAGCTCCTACAACACCAAGAAAACCAGTCCCTCCGTGGAGCACAGAAACTTCGGCTCCAGCCAGCAGCTCCTGGTGCCTGATGGGCACGGGAAGAGTCCCACCAGCAGAGACACCACTCGGGGGGCGGTGCTGGAAGGCCCCGGCAGCCACAGGGAGGACAGCGGGCGCCTCCGGCACTCCTCGGGCAGCGCGGTGGAGAGCAGCTCCAGAGCCCTGACAGCCGAGAAGGAACCGGCCCCCCCGGCCATCACCATCCGCCGCTTCTCCTCCCCGCAGAGCGCGCTGGGCTCGGCCGAGTGGGAAGCCGACAGCGGCCGGGGCTGGGAGGCAGACGGCTCCGAGGTGCAGGCACTGCTCCTCCACGTGGAGCTGCAGCGGCAGACGGAGCCCGAGGGGATGCTCTGGGCCACGGCGGTGGCCCTGGCCTGGCTGGAGCACAGCTCAGCTTCCTACTTCGTCGAGTGGGAGCTGGTGGCTGCCAAAGCCAGCCTGTGGCTGAGCGGGCAGGACTTCCCGGAGGGATCCAGCCTGGCCACGGTGAAAGCTGCAGCCCAGCAGCTCTTCGTGCTCCTCCGGCACTGGGATGAAAACCTGGAGTTCAACCTGCTGTGCTACAACCCAGGCAGTGTGTAGAGAGGGTGAGGAGGGAGGCTTGGGCCGATTACTGAGGGTGCAGGAGCAGGGATCAAACCTTAAGGAAACACCTCCAAGCCTTCAAGGAGCTCCTCAGCTGCAGGGCTATGTGTGTTTATTAGAGCAAACCCTGTGAATGGAGCAGTCCAGGCTCCATCCTGCACTCAGCAGTCGGAGTTTTGCCCTGGGAGGGAACCTTCAGCTGCTCTTGCTATTTATTTTCAGCTGGAGCAGCACTTCCAGCTACAGCAGTTTCCTCTGATCCTGGTTCCTTCTGGTTCCCAGAGCAGATCTTGCTGCCTACTCCACTTGCCCTGTCCGTGCTTGGCTGCCTCTTCCCAGTCCCAAATTGCTGCCAAGCCCCTGCTGCAGCCCCCCAGCCCTGAGTCCCTGCTCTCCTGAGGCTCCTGACTGGCTCCTGCCATCTCAGATGGCTTCCAGGGAAGATTAACATCTGACAACATGCTCATCACATGGATCAAAGGGAATCTGGGCTGGGAATGACCATCTGAACAGCAGCCCTGCTGTCACAGCCAGGAGGATCAAGCCCAGCCACGCACCAACAAGCTGAGCCAGTTGGAGAGTGGGACCAAACCCCATCCCATCCACATGGTGCTGGGCTCCCTCAGCCCCCCTGCAACCCCAGAGGGAGTTTGTGAGACCCCTTGCAGCCAATGTGTGCCTTCAAAGCTTCACAGGCAGAGCAGGGGCACCTGGGATTGAAGGATCAAGTGCCTATGGAGGGAATCGCACGTCTCTGTCTCTGGCATGGCTGTGATGCCCGTGGAGCCCATCCAAAGCCTGCTGCCTTTCACTCCTTTCCTTGGCATGGAGCAGCCTTGCCATGTCCCACCAGGCTTCTGTCTTGTGTCTGCATGTCTGGGGAGCAGATGGGAGGGACAGTGGGGACCCCGAGCACCCCTCTGGTCTCTGCGCTTGGCATCACCTCTCTGGGGTCCCCAGGAGCTTCCCTCTGGTCTCTGCTCTCAGTGTCAGCTCTCCAGGGTCTCCAGGCAGATCCCTCCAGTCTCTGCTCTGGTATCACCTCTCCTGGGTTCCCAGGACCGTGAACAAACTCTCTGGTCTCTGCTGTGGTGTCACCTCTCCGGGGTCCCAAGGAGGATCCCTCTGGTCTCTGTTCTCAGTGTCAGCTCTTCAGGGTCCTCAGGAGGATCCCTCCAGTCTCTGCTCTGGTGTCACCTCTCCAGGTCCCCAGCTGGTGATGCTCAATGGTGCTGCAGGTTTGCTGGCCAGGTGCCTCAGCACAGTCGTGTTCTCTGTTGCAGAAGTGTTGTTGTCCCAGTAAATCACAGCCTGCTTGACTTCCCAGTGTGAGTCTTTTCTTTTGGGGCTGGTTCTTGGTGGGTTTCCCTGGGGACACCTCAGCTGGCTGGATAGTTGTGTGGCTGTGCAACAAAATAACACCCCCCCCCAAAAAAAACCCCATCTTAATTTAGTGCTTGAGTTTAGATCCGGATTTCAAAGCGGAAGGTGCTTCCTTTGGGTTTTGAGGAGCTGGGTTTTGCAAACCCCACGTTGCAGAGCACTCTGTAAACCCATGTTTTAAACTCTGTAAATCCAGGGTTTTAAAAAACAGGGGAAGTTTGGTTTAATTCTTCTATGAGGCAGAGATGGAGCAGAGAATTCCTGCTGCTCTCTCTTATCAGGGCTTTCAGCAATTTACTCTGTCACCTGGGTCATTGTGAGGATGCCAAAAACCCACACCTTCCTTAATTAGCAGTGTAATTACAGGTATTAATGAAGCAGCCATCACGTTTTCCAACCCAAAGCGGGATGTAGGAGCTAAGTCACCCCTTATTTTCCTCTTGGCAATCAAGGACCGGCTTCAGTGCCCTCCTACTTTTGGTGACCTCTGTATATCACAAAACCCAGACAATTCTGGGCCAATTTTCCCCCTCTGGACTCCATCTCCGGAGAGGGAGTGGGTGTCCCAAAGAGGGGAGATGGATGTCTCCAGCCACAGGGTCTCCAGAAGATCCCCCTCAGCATTCCCTTTACATCCAAGGGGATTTTCACCCCATTAAGTTATCGCCTTAAGGAAGGGCGCTCCGGTGCTGTTGCCAAGGTGACCGCAAGTGCCTAATTAAGAGAAATTAGTTTGGATACAGTTGTCAGCTGTAGCTTAACAAATAAACCTCTTTACACTGTGTAAATAAATATTTGCACGGGGAGGGGGAGACCTCCAAGCCCCGGGCAGCATCGTGCTAAGGGGCGTTTTGGGGAAATAACCAGCCAGATTGGGGCAGCGCTGGTGCAAACCTGCACCCTTGGGGTTGTGGTGGACGGTGGAACCCCACAGAGACCCCTCCGTGTCCCCACGCCGCGGAGGGGTGATTTTCCTGCCCAAACATCCCTCCTGCCACGGCCGCGGCTCCTCCTCCGCAGGGGCTCATTAGCCGGGAACCGGAGGAGCCTTTTCGTGCTTTGAAGGGTTATGAAACCTGCGGGAGAGGGGGAGGACGGGAGAGCTTAAAAAAGAGCCGTCGTGTGTCGTGTGCCCCCCCCCCCCGCCACACAACCGAACCATCGCCTGCCGAAAAGGGCTGGCAGCCGTTCCTGCACAGATTGTGCCTCTGCCCCCGTCCCCCGCCAACCCACCGCCGACGGGCGATGCCTCGGGGTGGAGAACTTTGCTGGGAAACGAGGTTTTTAACAGCGTTTGCCATGTGTTTGTGTGTCCCACTGCTGCTGAGGAGAGTGGGGAGGGGGCAGAGGCCACGGTGCAGCCACAGACCCACCGGAGCATCCGCAGCTATCCAGGGGCTGCTCCAGGTGCTTTCAGCTCCTGATCTCTCCAGTAGGTGCAACAGAACAACAACGCCTACTGCGATGACGGCGTGGGGGGGTTCCAAACCAACCCTCACCCCCAAAACCTGGGCCACCGAGCTGCGTGGGGTTGTCTTGTACTAACTGCAAAATAGTTTTGCTCCGGGGATGCGTTTTCCCCTTCGATTTTTTCCCCATCCCAGGACCTGGGCATGCCGGCGGGGGATGCAGCCGGTTGGTGCTGTGGGCTCCACCGCTCCTGAAATAGAGCTCAGGGGCAGCTTTCGGGTGTCGGAGGCATCTGAGTGAAGTCATGTGGATGTTATGCAAGACTTGATGATAGGTTGTAAACAGCTATTAAAGTGATTGGCAGGCCCGGGACGAAGTTTTGGGGGGGGGGGAAGAAAGGGGAAAGATGAGTAATAATGATTAAAATAATTATCAAATCGAGACGTTCCATAAATTACAGGAAAAGTTTTTGCGAGGAGGGAGGAAGATGAAGAAACCACATTCGAGCACTTCCCTGAGCTGGGGGTTGGGAGGATGGGACAGACACTGAGCAGGTAAAGTTTGGAAAGGAGGGTTTCGCTTCCTCAGACCCAGGTAAAAAGCAATTCCAGCTGAAATTTGGCAGATTTGGGCTCCCTGAGTGCTGCTCGGTGCTGGCACCCCCAAAACCCAAGGGCTGAGCAGCCTGAGGAGAACAGCCCCGAGTTAATTAGGAGAAACAAGCAGATTATGGGGAAGACAGCTTCTATTTATATATAAATACTCCAGTAATCAGCAGCGAAGGGCAAGGGAAATCCAATAGAAATATGTGACTGTTTAAGAAGCTTTTTGAGCAAAACGTTACACAATCAGCTGCATTTTTCTGGCTCTCACTCCAAGACCCAGAAATTAAGGGGGGAAAAAAAAAAAGAGTGACCCTGAGCAGAAGGAAGGAGAAGGGATTTCTAGAGGCTTCTGCCCATCAGATAAGGAGGAATGAGGAGTCTTGGGAGCCTAAAAGCCAATCCCATGGGTGCAGAAGCTCACTTTGACCCCAAACTCCTCAGCTCAGCACCCAAAAACCAAAAAGCTCCGCCACATCTTTCAATCCTGTGGGGACAGTGTGGAAATACAGACGTACACAGGTGGATTTCACATGGAAAAAAAGATGCCTGGAGCTCTGCTGTGTTCTCAGGGTGCTGTCAGTGGGTGCTGACACGGAGCAGAAATAGCTGCCGGTCCCCCCGCGATTTCACACGTCGCCCTCGCCACCTCCCCCAGCTCTGCTGCATCCCAGCAAAACAGACACTCTGGGGAGGCTTTGGGGGGTCTCACACAGGCAGTTCACTGGGCAGCACCTTCATAATGTCTTTTAGGGGCAATCAGATGGTCGCATCCCCCATTTGGAGCTGGGAGCTTTTCAAGGGCCTGAGGTTTGGGTTCTTTTGGGTTGTTTTCCCTCCCTGTGCTCACTCCCAGCACAGCTGCACTAAGTTTTTGGGATTTTTTTTTTTTATCCTGAAGGCAATATAAGGCCCAAGTCCAAGGTTTAGGGGATCTCAGGTTATCTCAGGGGACCTCAAGGTTTAGGGGATAGGTGCATGCTTTGGTGTCTAACCCTGCCAGTGAGCTGGTTGTCCCAGTGCTCTGCTTTTTGGGACTATTTTTGTCCCTGTAGTGCCATTCCCCATGTAAGGAAGGACGATAGAAATTTGTCCCCTTGTCTGCAGGGAGCTGGATTCACTGCCCAGGGGTCACTGGTGTTTGCTTTGGGGCCTGGGTGTGCCTATGGCTTTGCGACATTGATTTTAGGGGTTGCATTTAAATCAGGAGAATCACCCCTGCCGTGCAATGACCTTTTCTGGTTTTCTGTCTTCTGTGCCACCTGTAAAGTCGCCTCTGCCATGGGAAGTGTGAGCTGGGCTGGGATGCACACGAGTCCTGCAAGTGCTTTTCTGCTCCATGCACAGGCTTTTGGGACCCCTCTAATTGTCAAAGTCATGAAATCTCTTCAACACGTGGATGTGATATTACAGATGTTTAGAACACTAAGCTAGATGTCTGTGAGCTTCCCTGGTCATTAAATTAGGGGATTTCTTGGCTTTTTGTTGTTAACCCTTTCTGTGCATGAGGCAGGAAAATAAGGGGAGCAGGCAGCAGGAGTGTGTGGGTTTGTGGGATGGGAAGGTGTTGGGGTCAAAACATGCATCAGCCCCAATGCAGTAGGGCACAGGCCATGGAAATCCTGTAAAGGAATCCTGGAGAGGGTGTAAATCCCTTGGGAGAGGTGCTCTGGTTGGGGTTGCAGGTCTGTGCAACCCTCTCTTGTCACGTGCTTGTGATAGCTTGTGATGAGTTGGTGCCAAAGCACCACGATGAGTAGGAACAATGTGTTTTGGGGCAAAAAAAGGGTGAGCTGCCCTGTGCAAAATTACCAGGGGTTTGGCCAAATGCACCTCTAGGTACTGATGTGGTGCTGGTTTAAAGGCAGTGCTTATTCCTCTGGGATGAGGACTGGGAGCTGAAGGCTGGTGCTCACCCACAGGAATCCTGCTCTGCAGAGGCTCCCCAAGAGTGGGTGATGCTGCTCCCAACCTGCCCCAGCCCTGTAAGGCGCTTCCCCAACACCTACTTGGTTAAAAGGCTTTAGAAAATGGTCTTCCCTGGGGATAACTCCAATTCCAGGTCTGGAAGTGGAGGCAGGCGAGCGTGCTGGGTGCCGTAGGGCTGGTGTGCAGGCTGCTCGCTGGCTCTGGGGACTCTGGCAGCTTTTCTCCAGCTGTGATGGATTGAATTCCTGCTATTTTGGGTCTCTCCAGCAAAGATGGTGAAGGGATGGGGTCAGTCATGCTTCAGGGGGGCTGCATCACCTCTGTTAGGGATGGCTCTGGCTGCACAGTATCCCTGCCGTGGATCCCGCGGGATCCCCCTGCGGGATACGGGCTCTGGCCACGGATCCCATCCCACGGCACGGCCTCAGGGCCGTGATTCCCGCTCGTTTTTCCTCTTTCCTTGGGGCTGTGCTCGCTGCTGCTGCTTATGCAAGCGCCGGGAGCCTTGTGTAACAGTGCCGCAGCCGGCTGCGCGGCCGCGGGGGTGGGCGGCTGCCTCCGGATCATTCCCTGGATGTGTGTTTTCCTGGCGTTCAGGGCTGTAGGATGGGTGCCTTGGGGTCTTGTGGCTGTTTGCTCCCGGCTAGTGACAGGAAAGGCTGTAGCAGAGCTCCAGGCTTCCTGGCTGCGCTGTGAATTGAACTGGGAATGCCGATACACCTGGAATGGGCTGAGGAGGATCTGGGCTGGGCAGAGGTGATGGGATGGGGGGCAGCTTCCCAAATGCCCTGACAGGGCTGTCCTGGGGGATTTGCTTTGGGTCACAGCTCTGAGAGCTCGGTCTCAGCCTCCCCTTGCTCCTGGGGCACTGAGGTGCAAAGTGATTTTCCCTATTAAACCCTTTTTTTGCTCCTCTTGGAGCCCCTCTGACCCCCCCTCCTCGTCCCTGCTTCCCAGCACCCACCAGCCGATCTGGGGCCGAACCTGTTGCTATGGAAACTGGTTGAGGATGCTGAGGATGCTGCCGGGTCTCATCCTGATCCTGCCTTTTGCCTTTCCTTATCCTGCGGCATAGGAATGGTGCATTAACCTGGGATGAGGCTGGGGATCAACCCCACCAGGAGGTTAAACTCTGTGGGGATTAAACCCAGCTCTGAGGTGTTTCCCACATGGATTTGTTCAGATACAGTGGGAATAACCCAAGGGCAGCTTTGGAAAGCTGCCTCCTTCCAAATCAGCCCCGTCCCTTGATGTTTTCCATCCCACTGGGGATGTCGTAGGATGCTGTGGCTTGGGAATGGCTGGGACTGGATTGCACCCAGCTGGGAGCTGAGCCTCATCCCAGTTCCACCAGCACCCACCAGCCCTCACAGTGTGGGTGTCCTGAGGCTTCACCCCATTCTGGGCAGGGTCTCTGCTCTGTATGGGCTTCCCCCTGCCTGTGACCAACGGGAATTAGTTGGTGCTTCATGTTTAAAATGATACTAAGCTGAGAAAATACTAATTAATTAGTGCTAGTTGGAAAATCCCAAGTGCTTCCTTGCAGTGGCATCAACGAGAACCTCGTGTGTGTGTGTGTGTGTGTGTGTGTGTGTGTGTGTGTGTGTGTTTCCCCCTCCAAACATTTTAAATATTTCAAAGGTTCCCAGGCCTGGTTTTTGTGGGATTCAGGTGTGTCCAGCCCTGTCACTGTGGCACCATCAGGAATTCGGGTGGCTGGAAGGGGCTGCTGCGGGCTGAGCCCCACCACGTGCCTCTGAGTCACAGAGTATTTATTTATATTTGTGCAGGTTTGGAGCAAAAATGGGAAACAGGGAACTGGGGAGGGGGGGACACAAACAGCCTGCACCGGCTGCCCGGGCTGACTCAGAGCTGGATCAGCCCCATCCCTGCACCCGTGACTCACCACCGGGTATTTCGGAGTGTTGGATCACATGGCCCTGTTTGGGGGGTTATTTTTGTGGTTTGGTTATTTTCCTTCCTTTTCTTTTATTCTCCCACCCCAGGAAGGGGCTGATGCTTCAAGATGTGCTCCGGGGACCCCAGGAGGTGCTCCCAGCAGTTCCTGTGCTCCTCTTTTTCCCATGGGGATATCCCACCCTGCTCCCTCTTTCCCGTGGGAAAAGGGATATCTGCAAAGTAAAGGGTCTCATGCAGGTGTCACACGTATCTCTGCCAAATTTTTTCATATAGAGATATTATTTTAGAGATATATTAGATAATATTATACATTATATAATGTATTATTTTTATATATTATGTAATATTATATATTATATAATATTGTGATACATTATATGCATTATATATATTAATAATTGTAATGTAGCAGGGAGAGGAGCCCAGATTCCTCTGGTTTCCTTCATATTCCTGGCGTTGCTTTGCTAACAGGAATTTAACAGGGCAATTGCTGTCACAGGCACATCCCGCTGGAACCCAGGGGAGGAATTGTCTTGGAAAAATCACTGGCAGGGAAGCTTCTTCCAAAGCCAGTGAGGCTGGGAACTGGGGCAGCCCCAAGAAGGCAGTGGCCTTTCTCACCTGCCCACTGAGGGTCTGAAAATACCCAAATGTGAGGCTGCACGGGCATCCCAACCTCCCAAAAAGATATAATCCCCCTCCCCAAGCACAGACCATTTGTCTGGGAAGGCTTTGGCAGGGCTGCAGAGCCTGGTGGTGCCTCAGGTTTGTTTTTCATTCGAGCATCTGCTGCTGCATTTGGCTGCGAGTGGAATTTCGCTCATTTTTTTGGGTGAGGTGTCTCCCACTTGTTATTGTCATGCAACAGTTTGACACCTGGAGCGGTGGATAAATGAAGATGTCTGATGTTTCCCTCTTTAGTGGGAACGGCTGTTTAGAATATCCTAGAAAATTTTAACTCCAGGCAAAATGAAAATCAGGAGCCTGGGGAGACAGGTAGTTCCGCTCCCAGGCTTCCCGAGGCAGCAGCAGGAGGGATTTAGGGATTTTTCTCGCAGGATATTCCCAAGGTGGGGAGTGCCACATCCTGGGAGTGTCTTCTTGACCCCCTCCATAAAATTCCTGGTGATCCCAGCGCTCTTCCAAGCGCTGGACCAGGAGGGATTACTGCATGTGGGGCAGCGTCTCCCGGTCCTCTGGAGGTGTTCAGATTGAGGAGGGCTCCCAAAAATCCTGCCAGTGCTCAGCACAGTCCTGGGCAGCTGAAAAGCTTGAACAGATTTGGAGAGAGAAAAGCACTTTCCCTGTCCCTCTCAGGGTCTCGGGGTGGGGATGTCCCTGGAGACACCAACAGAGCTCGTGAACAGCCCTTCTCTGCCCTGTTTTCCCCCAATTTTGCTGCCTCTGCA